>NC_058518.1:474974580-476224580 GCF_904849725.1 Hordeum vulgare subsp. vulgare
CCCGAGTGAATTTCTTCCAGGATTAACTGTCCCTCCTCAGGGGAGATGCATCGTTGAAGGATGCCTGAAACACTTTCCTTGTACAACTGGCCATGACGGTGAAGGACTTCGACCTGCGGATGATCTGCCTCGCTTGGACTTTGTCTTCCGGTAACTCTTGCCTCAGGATGTACGCAATGAACGACACAGTCCAATCGGGGATGAGAGCAAGAATCTCCATGATCAAATCAACCACAGCGGGGACCTCGACTTCAGTCGGATCTATTGATCTCTTTGGTTGTACTGGTTCCTCTGTGAAAGGATCTTCTTTTACTGAGGGAAGGTGTAGGTGCTCGAGGCATACATCACTCGGGACTGGTCTCCAAGTGGATCCAAGTTTCGCCAATTCATCAGCTGCTTGGTTTTTCAGTCGCGGAACGTGGTGAAGTTCCAGACCTTCAAACTTCTTCTCGAGCTTCCTCACTGCGTTGTAGTATGTAGTCATGGTGGGGTTCCTTACATCCCACTCCTTCATCACTTGATTAACCACCAAATCTGAATCCCCATAAACCATCAGGCGACGGACGCCGAGTGTGATGGCCATGCGCAATCCATAAAGGAGAGCTTCATATTCTGCCTCATTGTTGGAGGAATCGAAATGTATCTCCAACACATACTTAAGTTTATCACCTTTTGGCGATATGATCACTACGCCAGCGCCGGAGCCATTCAACATCTTGGACCCATCGAAGAACATAGTCCAATGAGCCAAGTAGATGTGAGTCGGTTGCTGTTGTTCTACCCATTCTGCTATGAAGTCACCCAGAGCTTGAGACTTTATAGCCTTCTTGGCTTCAAACTTGATTTCGCAGTATAACATCTCCATTGCCCACTTCGCCAGTCGGCCTGATGCGTCTCGATTGTGGAGGATTTCCGACAACGGAGCATCAGAAACGACAGACACCGAGTGGTCTTGGAAATAATGAGCCACCTTCTTTGCAGTCATGTAGATCCCGTAAATAAGCTTTTGATAATGAGGATACCTCTGCTTGGAAGGAGTCAGGACTTCGGAGACATAATATACTGGCCACTGAACCTTGTACGCTTTGCCTTCTTCTTCGCGTTCGACTGTGAGAATAGTGCTGACGACTTGATTTGTAGCCGCGATGTACAGAAGAAGGGGTTCTTTACTGAGCGGGGCAGTAAGAACCGGCTGGGTGGAAAGCAGGGCTTTGAGGTCGTCGAATGCAATTTGGGCTTCGTCTGTCCACTCGAAAGTATCTGATTTCTTCATGAGTCGGTACAGAGGTAGCGCCTTCTCGCCGAGTCGACTGATAAACCTGCTCAAAGCCGCTAGGCAACCTGTGAGCCTTTGAACATCATGTATTCTGACCGGCCACTCCATTCGGACGATGGTCCCGATCTTTTCAGGGTTGACATCGATCCCTCATTCGGAAACAAAGAAACCGAGTAACTTTCCGCTGGAAACACCGAATGAACACTTGGCAGGGTTGAGCTTGATATCGTACCTACGAAGGTTGGCGAATGTTTCTGCCAAGTCAGTCAGCAGGTCGAAACCTTTGCGTGACTTGACTACAATATCATCCATATACGCCTCCACATTTCGACCAATCTGGTCAAGGAGGCATTTTTGGATCATGCGCATAAAAGTTGCTCCTGCATTCTTCAAACCGAATGGCATAGTGATGTAGCAGAAGCACCCGAATGGGGTGATGAAGGCTGTTTTTAATTCATCGGGACCATACAGACGGATCTGATGATAGCCCGAGTAGGCATCAAGGAATGACAAACGCTCGCAACCCGTAGTCGAATCAACAATTTGATCAATGCGGGGGAGCGGGAAATGGTCTTTCGGGTAGACCTTATTGAGATGCTTGAAGTCGATGCACATTCGGAGAGACTTGTCCTTCTTGGGCACCATGACAACATTGGCGAGCCACTCGGAGTGGTGTACCTCGCGAATGAAGTTGGCTGCCAAAAGTTTAGCGACCTCCTCTCCGATTGCCTTCCTTTTGTGCGCGGTGGACCGACGCAGGCGTTCTCGGACGGGCCGAGCAGCAGGATCCACATGCAGTCGGTGCTCAGCCAACTCCCTGGGTACACCTGGCATGTCAGCGGGCTTCCATGCAAAAATGTCCCAGTTCTCATGGAGGAATTGGATGAGCTCGGCTTCCTATTTTGGACCGAGGGTGGTGGAGATGTTCATCGGGGCAGCGGTGTCGTCCGTCGGGTGGATGCTGACCTTCTTCGTGTCTCCCGCCGACTGGAATGCGGACTCCGAAGCTGGCTTCTTCGAACGCATCAAGTCAGCGGGGTCGGCTGTCTTCTTGTACTCGTCCAGCTCGAGGATAGCCATCTGCTGATCGGCGATCCTCGACCCCTGCTGCAGACACTCCTCGGCCCGCTGCCGATTGCCTGTGACAGTGATCACACCTTTGGGACCCGGCATCTTCAGCTTCAGATACACGTAACATGGACGGGCCATGAAACGCGCATACGCCGGACGGCCCAGAATCGCATGGTATGCACTCTGGAAGTCCACCACCTCGAATGTCAGCTTTTCCTTGCGGAAGTTCTTGTCGGAGCCGAAAACGACGTCCAACGCGATCTGTCCGAGTGACTTGGCCTTTCGTCCAGGGACGACTCTGTGGAACTGCATGCTGCTCTCGCTAAGTTTGGACATCGAAATGCCCATCCCCTTGAGAGTGTCGGCGTACATGATGTTCAAGCCGCTGCCGCCGTCCATGAGGACTTTGCGCAGTCGGACTCCCTCCACCACCGGGTCGACGACCAGAGCCTGCCTCCCTGGGGTGGGCACATGTGTTGGATGATCCGACTGGTCAAAGGTGATTGCAGTCTGAGACCATTTGAGGAACGTGGGGTTGGTTGGGGTGGCCATGTTCACCTCCCTGTTCACCAGCTTCAGTCGACTCTTGCTTTCCACGTCAGCAAAAATCATCAGTGTTGCATGGACTTGGGGGAACGGATCCTCCTTGTCCTCATCATCCTGTTCATTGTCCTTTTCACTCGGTTGCCCTTCGCCGAATCCTTGGTTCAGGAGGCGACATTGCCGAGTGGTGTGCTTCGGGAATATGGCGTTGCCTTCTTCGTCCATCTTCATGTGGATTGGACATGGCTGATCCAGGATGGAGTTTCCGAACTGCTTCTTCTTGGGGGTGAACTTAGCTTTCCCCTTGCCCTTGAACTTGGCATTGGTAACGGCTGCTGCCTCTGCCTGCGGAGTGGACGGAGATTTCTGCTTCTGCTTCCGAGTGCTGTTCCCATCTCCAACGGCGACTGCTTTATGCTTGCCGCTACGTATGCGGTCCTCTTCTTCGCCATTTGCATAGCATGCGGCTATCTCCATCATCTTGCTCATGGAGATGTCGCCTGTCCGACCGAACTTCAGGTACAGATCTCTGTACCGCACGCCTGCCTTGAAGGCACAGACTTCTTGGTGCTCTGTGATGTTCTCCACTGTGTGGTAGAGGGTCGTCCAACGCTGGATGAATTCGCGCAGGGGCTCATTCTGCTTCTGGACACAGTGTTGGAGCTCCACGAGACCAGCAGGGCGTTTGCACATGCCCTCGAAGGTCCTGATGAAGACTCGGGCCAGATCTACCCAGCTGTAGATGCTTGAAGGAGCCAACTGGTTCAGCCACGCTCGTGCCGAGCCGTCGAGCATCAGGGGGAGATGTTTCATGGCGACCTGGTCATCTCCGCCACCGATCTGGACCGCCACTCGGTAGTCGTCCAGCCACGTTTCTGGCTTGGATTCTCCTGTAAACTTGCTAATCCCCGTCGCCAATCGGAAGTTGGGAGGGATGTCAGCTGAACGGATGGCCCGACTGAAGCACTCGGGGCCAGAGACGATGGTTCTGCTTCCACTCGGACAGTCTCTGTCGTGACCATCACGGTGAGCTCGACTCCTGTCGACCTTCCTCTGGGCGATGTACCCTCTTGCGTCGGGCCTTGGATCATATGTGTCACCGACTGAACGCCGATCATCATGATGTTGGGGCCCGTAAGGCCCACCCCGCGGAGGAGTGCGTGAACGGCGACGATCTTCGGGATTCATGGAACGGCTGCCTCCTCTACGTCGCTGATGAGAATCGGGGCTGTAAACCGACTGATGCGTGTTCGCGTGAACATAACTGTTGTGGATCCTGTTGTGTGACTGGGAGACCGCCGAATTCTGCTGCTGCGTCGTGTGCAACAGGGCACGGATCTGCTCGATCCCTCTACCAGCCTTTGAATCAGTCGGTTGGAGGGAATCGGCTTTCTTGGCAGCGGTAGCCAGGTTGAGGACGGGTGTGCGGAACACCTCCACGTTGCTCTGACGAGTGCGTCGACTGGCAGAACGGCGGGGTTGACGGCGAGCGCCGGATGACTCGCCGACCTCGTGCTCGTTCCGACCAGTCTGGCAGGGACTTTCATGGGAATTGGCCATGAGAACTTCGGCTATGGGCCCGCGACCCAAGTACTCGGAAGGCAACTCAGTCGGAACTGAGTCCATGCACTGGGACGGCGGCGCGACCACAACCGACTGGAGGACCACCACTTGAGAGGATGCGTTCTAGCGCGCCTGGGCGTGTCGCACCCAACGCTGGAGCCAGGGATGGCGGGACCACTTGTTGCGGCGCGTGACGGGGGCGAAGATCGACACCGGAGCCGATTGCTGGAGAAGAAGGACGTCGTGGGCACCGGCACGGAAGTGTGTAGCCCCGCGACTGGGGAGCGCCTCGAAGTCGAGGGGCGCATCCCGATGCCATGCCGAATCGTTGATGATGAAGGAGAGTGCGCCGAAGAGGATCTCATGACCCATGCACAAATCTCCACCGGACGACATGATGAAAAGATGAAGTCGCAAACTCGCCGGAAGTCGCTTAGACGCCTGCCCCATGGTGGGCGCCAACTGTCGTGGGTATAAGTCTGACAGTAGATGAGTAGGGTACGAAACGATGGGCAGAGCCTTAGCTACGGGCGAGGATGTATGAGTTCAGGCCCCTCTACAGTGGAGGTAAAATCCCTACGTCTCAGTGCTCTTGGGAGCTTAGTGTCGAGTGGAATATGGGGTTACAGTAAATGCCAACCCTTGCACCAGTGGGGAAGGGCGGCTTATATAGAGTGCGCTGCCCTTCACAATGGCCCGGTGGACAGGGTGGAGTAGTGGTGATTAAATGCCTACGTTACAGGTAACGTATGTCTTAAATGCTAATAATGGTGTATGAAAACGTATGACCGTTGCCCTCCAGGGAGGTTACGATATACAGAGTGGAATCCAGTCGGTACGTTTAATATGCTCCGAATGCTCGTCACCGACTGGATGGTGGGGGAATCGTCACCGACTGGATGATGGGAAGTCCTTAGTTCAGTCGGAACTATCTAAGGGCCTTGTCCTTTATGAAGGGTAGTCCTTGGGTAGGACCTATAAGGCAGGCCTATGACCCTACCTGGGGACTATAACCCCATCAATAGAGCATAGCCAGACTATATGCTATTGTAGGGATAACTTTCTTTTGGCCTTGCTATTTTGAAAGTTCATGATTACTTTGCTAGTTTCCTTGAATTATTATTGTTTCCACGTCAATAGCAAACTATTGTTTTGAATCTAATGGATCTGAACATTCACGTCACACAAGAGGAATTACAAAGGACACCTATGCTTGGTAGCATGAAAGCATCAAAAATTCATTCTTATCACTTCCATACTCGAGGACGAGCAGGAGTTAAGCTTGGGGATGCTTGATACGTCTCAAACGTATCTATAATTTTTGATGGTTTCACGCTGTTATCTTGTCTTCTTTGTATGTTTTATGTACCCTTTTATATCTTATTGGGGACTAACTTATTGATTCAGTGTCAAGTGCCAGTTCCTGTTTTTCCGTGTTTTTGACTCTTTTCAGATCTGATTTTGGAACGGAGTCCAAACGGAAGAAAAACCCCGAAATGATTTTTTTTCCCGATCGGAAGAAGTCCACGGAGACTTTGGGCTAGGCCAGGTGGGCCCCAGGGAGCCCACAAGGGCCCGCTCCGCCACCAGGGGGAGGCGGCGGTATGCAAGCTTGTGGCTTCCCTGGCCGCCTCCTGACCTAGGTTTTGCGCCTATATATTCCCAAATATTCTGCAAAAAATCAGGGGAGCCTCGAAAATACTTTTCCGCCGCCGCAAGCTTCCGTTTCCGCGAGATCTCATCTGGAGACCCTTCCCGGCGCCCTGCCGAAGGGGACTTTGGAGGTGGAGGGCTTCTTCATCATCATCATCGCCCCTCCAATGACTCGTGAGTAGTTCACTTCAGACCTACGGGTCCGTAGTTAGTAGCTAGATGGCTTCTTCTATCTCTTGGATCTTCAATACAAAGTTCTCCATGATCTTCATGGAGATCTATCCGATGTAATCTTCTTTGGCGGTGTGTTTGTCGAGATCCGATGAATTGTGGACTTGTGATCAGATTATCTATGATATATATTTGAGTCTCTGCTGATTTCTTATATGCATGATTTGATATCCTTGTAAGTCTCTCCGAGTCTTGGGTTTTGTTTGGCCAACTAGATCTATGATTCTTGCAATGGGAGAAGTGCTTGGTTTTGGGTTCTGCCATGTGGTGACCTTTCCCAGTGACAGTAGGGGCAGCAAGGCACACATCAAGCAGTTGCCATCAAGGGTAAAAAGATGGGGTTTTTATCATTGCCTTGAGATTATCCCTCTACATCATGTCATCTTGCTTAAGGCGTTACTCTGTTCTTATGGACTTAATACACTAGATGCATGCTGGATAGCGGTCGATGTGTGGAGTAATAGTGGTAGATGCAGAAAGTATCGGTCTACTTGTTTCGGACGTGATGCCTATAGAAATAATCATTGCATAGATATCGTCACGACTCTGCACAGTTCTATCAATTGCTCGGCAGTAATTTGTTCACCCACCGTCTACTTGCTTTCATGAGAGAAGCCACTAGTAACCACTACGGCCCCCGGGTCTATTCACATCCATCGTTTACAACTCCGCTTTTACTTTGCTTTGTTACTTTGTTACTTTCAGTTCTCACTTGGCAAACAATCTATAAGGGATTGACAACCCCTTCATAGTGTTGGGTGCAAGATTTTGTGTTTGTGCAGGTTGGTGAGATACTCTTCCGCCGGATTGATACCTTGGTTCTCAAACTGAGGGAAATACTTACCGTCGCTGTGCTACATCACCCTTTCCGCTTCAAGGGAATACCAATGTGCTGTAGTAGGAGTATTTCTGGCACAATTGCCAGGGGTACACAGCAAATATCAAGAATCCGAAAGATCCAAGAACTAAAATCCTGCCTTCCACTACGAGGAGAGGTAAGGAACTGCCATCTAGCTCTGCACTTGATTCACCTTCAGTTTTGAGTAAGTGTGCGACTTCGCCTCTTGCTAGAAATCTTGATATGTTGCATGTGCTTGATGATGCTATTTCTACTGCCCATGAGGTTGATGATGCTATGCTTTATACTATGCCTGCTATGCCTGTTACTGCTTTGCCATTTGGTGCATTCCTTGATGCACATATTGCTAGCGTTGCTGCTAGATGTGATGATACTTCTGAAACTGCTGATACTATTGAAGTAGAACCTGCTACTATGCCTGAATTGCCTGTTATGCCTGATACACGCTATGTTATGGAGGGAGAGATAGCTGAGGATTTTCTTGCGTGTAAGGATAGCTATGATGTTGAGAAACTTCTGCGCAAGTGGAAAGAAAAATCTCTAAACGCTAGGATGAAATATGACCCGAAGTTTGGCACTTCGCCTATCTTTGTGACCGATAAGGATTATGAATTCTCTGTCGACCCTGAGTTAATCACTCTGGTCGAATCTGATCCCTTTCACGATTATGAGTCTGAAACGGTTGTAGCCCATCTTACCAAACTGCACGATATAGCTAGCCTATTCACTAGTGAGGAAAAGATCCGCCACTACCACATGCTCAAGCTGTTTCCTTTCTCGCTAAAGAATGATGCTAAGACTTGGTTCACTTCTCTTGCTCCTGGTTGTGTGCGTAGCCCCCAGGAAATGGTCTACTACTTCTCTGAAAAATATTTCCCTGCCCATAAGAAGCAACCTGCCTTGCAGGAAATATACAACTTTGCTCAAGCTGAAGAAGAGAGTCTCCCACAAGCTTGGGGGAGGCTTATCCAGCTACTGAATGCTTTGCCTGATCACCCTCTTGAGAAGAATGAAATACTTGATATCTTCTATAATGGACTTACCGATGCTTCTAGAGACCACCTAGATAGTTGTGCCGGAAGTGATTTTAGGGAACGAACCGTAGAACAAGCTGAGATTCTACTAAATAACATCTTGTGCAATGAGAATGCTTGGACTATTCCCGAACCACCTCCTAAGCCAACTCCGAAGAAAAGAGGTATTCTATTCCTCAGTCCTGAAGATATGCAAGAAGCCAAGAAATCTATGCGAGAGAAAGGCATTAAATCTAAAGATGTCAAAAATCTACCACCTATCGAAGAGATCCATGGTCTCGATAACCCGATACTGGTAGTAGAAGTAAATTCTCTGCGTAGGTTTGATGACAGTGATATTCCTTTTGATAAACCTGCTAGCTTATGCATGGATGAATTTGATAACTTTGTTGCCAAACAACAAAGTTTCAATGATTATGTTAGCAGACAATTGGAAAAGAATGCTCGTATGTTTAGTCATTTAAGTGCTTGTGTGGACAGAAATGTCAATGATCTTACTCTCTTGAGTAAACATGCCTCTATGGTTACTACTCAGGTAGAACAAGTACTTAAAGCTCAAAATGACTTGCTCAATGAGTTGAATGACAATTCCGTCAGAGTCGTTACAAGAGGCGGTAGAATGACCCAGGAACCTCTGTATCCTGAGGGTCATCCGAAGAGAGTTGAACAAGAGTCTCAAGGAGTTAGCACTGATGCACCAAGTCATCCTAGAAAGAAGAAGAAAGATGATAGGAACCTGCACGCTAGCAACCCTGTTGCTGCTACACCTGAGAGTCCAGACGATGCCTCTATCTCTGATGCTGAGACACAATCTGGTGATGAACATGAGCCTAATGATGATATCAATAGTGATGTTCATGTTGATGCTCAACCTAGCAATGATAAGGATGTGGAGATTGAACTTGTTGATCTTGATAACCCACAGCCTAAGAATAAGAGATACGATAAGAATGACTTTGCTGCTAGGAAGCATGGTAAAGAAAGGGAACCATGGGTTCAGAAACCTATGCCCTTTCCTCCCAAACCATCCAAGAAAAAGGATGATGAGGATTTTGAGCGCTTCGTTGAAATGATCAGACCTGTCTTTCTGCAGATGCGTTTGACAGATATGCTCAAAATGTCTCCGTATGCTAAGTACATGAAGGATGGAACTCCTAAGAAACTAGGTGATCCTCCATGCTTGCTAATTACACTTTCAAGGGTGGAACTCCTAAGAAACTAGGTGATCCCGGTGTGCCCACTATACCTTGCTCCATTAAAGGTAACTATGTTAGAACTACTTTATGTGACCTTGGAGCCGGTGTTAGTGTTATGCCTCTCTCTCTTTATCGTAGACTTGAACTGGATAAGTTGACACCCACTGAAATCTCTCTACAAATGGCCAACAAATCAACTAATTTCCCTATCGGCATTTGCGAGGATCTGCCTGTTGTGGTTGCTAACACCACTATCTTAACAAACTTTGTTATCTTGGATATTCCCGAGGACGATGCCATGGATGTCATCCTCGGAAGACCCTTTTTAAACACCGCAGGGGCTGTTATAGATTGCAACAAAGGCAATGTCACTTTCCATGTCAATGGTAATGAGCATACGGTGCACTTTCCGAAGAAACAATATCGAGTACATTGCATCAACGCTATCGAAAAAACTTCATCTATTCTTATCGGGAGCTTTGAATGCCCTGTTCCTCGTGTCAAGATGAAGTATGATTTGCTTGTTGGGGAGATACACATCCCCATTGAGGTGACTTAGTGACTATTCAAAAATTCTCCGTCTTCTTTTGTGATTTGAGAAAGTTTTATCGAGGGGATTTGATAAACCCCATTGACGGATTTCTTTCGATGACCATAAGATGGATGAATCGAGGAGTCACAAACTTCTGTTTCAAGCTTTCACTTTAGGTTGCTTAGAAGAAAAATGATAGATTTAGTTTATTTTTCCCTGTTTTCTGTCTTAGCGTCTGGTGGAAAAATACCCCGGAAATAAAAGTTCTCCGAACGCTGTGAAAATCTAGTATGATTTTTCTGGAATATTTGAAAAATACATGGACAAAGAGTCCGTCTGGGGGCCACACCAATGGGCCACAAGCCCTAGGGGTGCGGGCACCCCCCTAGCCGCGCCACCCAGTCTTGTGGGGCCCACAGGCACCCCCTCCACTCATTCCTGCTCTCATCCGCTTCTCCTACCTCCAGAAAAATCGTTTCGCAGCTCAAACTCGTGTTCTTGCTGGGATTTTCGATCTCTTTGCTCAAATCACCATTCTCCGAACTGTTTTGGGGGAAATTACTCCTTGGTAAGTGACTCCTCCATTGGTCCAATTAGTTTTTGCTCTAGTGCCTTATACTCCGCGTATTTTTGCTGCCTTGGTGACCATGTTCTTGAGCTTTGCATGCTAATTCTAGCTGGTCCCAAGTAGTTTTGATACGTAATATGGTCTCTAGGCACTTGTGGGAGTAGTTGCTACAAGTGTAGTTGAACCTTGTTCACCTTTCCTTTGGGTCACTGAAAATTTCAGAAAAGGAAGATGTTCAGAGAAACTATCATGGTGGTTCCTCAAGCAAGAGAGTCCCCCGTCTTGCGATTCGGGAGCCCGATCCTTACCAACCTAGGGACGTGCAGGTACAACCATGTGAATGGCCTTCTGATGAATTTATGATTGAAGCAGGTTTCAAAGATGAGTTTGATGCATTTATTCGCAACGTCGGACTCGAAGAATTCATCTCCGATAAATGTGAACAGTATGTTGCTCTCACTGCCCCTTTTGTTCATAGATTCAAATTTTCAGCTGGCCGTGAGACATCGGTACTGTTTGATCTCTATGATAAATCGTATACCATGGATTTAGAGGATTTCAGTAGAATTTGCAAAATACCTACTTGGGGTAGCCTCAATGATCCTCTTAAATCTTCAGTTAGATATTTTTGCTCTGGTATTACTGTTGGAGAAACCAGAGACATTACGCAAGCTACCATGGGGAGTATTCATTTTCCTACCTTGCATTACTTTGCCCTCTTCATAGGCAGATGCATTAATGGCAGGATTGAGCATTGTCATCTCTGCGCACCCGACCTTAGTATCCTTAAGAGCGCAGTGACAGGTGACAAAAGCTTCAATGTGGGAGCTACTATAGCAAGGAGGCTGAATAAGAATGCTATTGAAGGGGATTTATTTGGTGGGATCTATGCCACTCGCATAGCAAATTTTCTTGGAGTACCCATCCGCGAAGGAGATCCCCCTCTCCATACAGCTTTCCTTGACTGCGTCGCCATGACACGCTACCAGTTTCTTGAGAGGGGTGATGAATCCCTCCTATACCGATTGATATTTAACCGGCAGCGTGTTTTCCATATTACCCTTCCTGCTCCTGCTTTCTTTGACTTTTAGGTAAAACAAAGATATTACATAACCAGATAAGAGGCAGAGGAGTATGAGAGGGAGGCGACGGTTGCTCATCTCCGTGAGGCAGCTATTCAAGCAGTGGCTGCAACGCTCCCGTATAACACCTATTATGATTTTGGGTTTCGCCAGGACTGTCCTTGGGAGTAGACCAAGTTAGGCCAAAAGCCTAAGCTTGGGGGAGTACGTGTTCTCACCGACTTTACATTCTTGCTTATGCTTTCACTTTGTTAGCCGATGTTCACACTTTGCCACTGTCTCATCCATGCTAGTTTATTTTTCTTTTTCTCGTTTTCTTTTCGTGTGTCTGTCTAGTTTGAGAAAAACCCAAAAATATTTCTTTTTCTTCTTTTGCTTGTTGGGAGCTTTCCCGTGTAAGTAGTTTTCTTTTTCTTTGGGTCAAGGTAGAAGATATTGGTTACAATGTTTAGTGGCTCTGGCATGCATACCTATTTAGCTTTCAAAGAGCCATATTACATTGTCTTCTCCTGTTGGAATTATGCCCTAGAGGCAATAATAAATATAGTTCTTATTATAATTCTTGTATCAAGATAATCGTTTATTATCCATGCAATAATTGTATTGAATGAAGACTCATTTACATGTGTGGATACATAGACAAAACACTGTCCCTAGCAAGCCTCTAGTTGGCTAGCCAGTTGATCAAAGATAGTCAGTGTCTTCTGATTATGAACAAGGTGTTGTTGCTTGATAACTGGATCACGTCATTAGGAGAATCACATGATGGACTAGACCCAAACTAATAGACATAGCATGTTGATCGTGTCATTTTGTTGCTACTGTTTTCTGCGTGTCAAATATTTGTTCCTATGACCATGAGATCATATAACTCACTAACACCGGAGGAATACTTTGTGTGTATCAAACGTCGCAACGTAACTCGGTGACTATAAAGATGCTCTACAGGTATCTCCGAAGGTGTTCGTTGAGTTAGTATGGATCAAGACTGGGATTTGTCACTCCGTGTGACGGAGAGGTATCTCGGGGCCCACTCGGTAATACAACATCACACACAAGCCTTGCAAGCAATGTAACTTAGTGTAAGTTGCGGGATCTTGTATTACGGAACGAGTAAAGAGACTTGCCGGTAAACGAGATTGAAATAGGTATGCGGATACTGACGATCAAATCTCGGGCAAGTAACATACCGAAGGACAAAGGGAATGACATACGGGATTATATGAATCCTTGGCACTGAGGTTCAAACGATAAGATCTTCGTAGAATATGTAGGATCCAATATGGGCATCCAGGTCCCGCTATTGGATATTGACCGAGGAGTCTCTCGGGTCATGTCTACATAGTTCTCGAACCCGCAGGGTCTCCACACTTAAGGTTCGACGTTGTTTTATGCGTATTTGAGTTATATGGTTGGTTACCGAATGTTGTTCGGAGTCCCGGATGAGATCACAGACGTCACGAGGGTTTCCGGAATGGTCCGGAAACGAAGATTGATATATAGGATGACCTCATTTGATTACCGGAAGGTTTTCGGAGTTACCGGGAATGACGAATGGGTTCCGGGAGTTCACCGGGGGGGCAACCCACCCCGGTGAAGCCCATAGGCCTTGAGGGTGGCGCACCAGCCCTTAGTGGGCTGGTGGGACAGCCCAAAAGGGCCCTATGCGCATTGGAAGAAAAATCAAAGAGAAAAAAAAGGAGGAGGTGGGAAAGGAAAGAAGGACTCCACCCACCAAACCAAGTAGGACTCGGTTTGGGGGGAGTCCTTCCCCCCTTTGGCTCGGCCGACCCCCTTGGGGTTCCTTGAGCCCCAAGGCAAGGTCCCCTCTCTCCCACCTATATATACGGAGGTTTTAGGGCTGATTTGAGACGTTTTTCCCACGGCAGCCCGACCACATACCTCCACGGTTTTTCCTCTAGATCGCGTTTCTGCGGAGCTCGGGCGGAGCCCTGCTGAGACAAGATCATCACCAACCTCCGAAGCGCCGTCACGTTGCCGGAGAACTCTTCTACCTCTCCATCTCTCTTGCTAGATCAAGAAGGCCGAGATCATCGTCGAGCTGTACGTGTGCTGAACGCGGAGGTGCCGTCCGTTCGGCACTAGATTGTGGGACTGATCGCGGGATTGTTCGCGGGGCGGATCGAGGGACGTGAGGACGTTCCACTACATCAATCGCGTTCACTAACGCTTTTGCTGTACGGTCTACAATGGTACGTAGATCACTCATCCCCTCTCGTAGATGGACATCACCATGATAGGTCTACGTGCGCGTAGGAAAAATTTTGTTTCCCATGCGACGAAACCCGACATGTATATGATGCAACCCGAAGGTTTTGTCGATCCTAAGAATGCTAACAAGGTGTGCAAGCTCCAACGATCCATTTATGGACTGGTGCAAGCATCTCGGAGTTGGAACAAACGCTTTGATGAGGTGATCAAAGCATTTGGGTTTATACAAGTGGTTGGAGAATCTTGTATTTACAAGAAAGTGAGTGGGAGCTCTGTGGCGTTTCTAATATTATATGTGGATGACATATTGCTGATTGGAAACAACGTAGAGTTTTTGGAGAGCATAAAGGATTACTTGAATAAAAGTTTCTCTATGAAGGACCTAGGAGAAGCTGCTTACATTCTAGGCATTAAGATCTATAGGGATAGATCAAAACGCCTGATAGGACTTTCACAAAGCACATACCTTGATAAAGTTTTGAAGAGGTTCAAAATGGAACAGTCCAAGAAGGGGTTCTTGCCAGTTTTACAAGGTACGAGATTGAGTAAGACTCAGTGCCCAGCAACTGATGAGGATAGAGAGCATATGCGCTCCGTCCCCTATGCTTCAGCCATAGGTTCTATCATGTATGCTATGTTGTGCACTAGACCAGACATTAGCCTGGCCATAAGTATGGCAGGTAGGTTCCAGAGTAATCCAGGAGTGGATCACTGGACGGCGGTCAAGAATATCCTGAAGTACCTGAAAAGGACTAAGGAGATGTTTCTCGTGTATGGAGGTGACGAAGAGCTCGCCGTAAAAGGTTACGTCGATGCAAGCTTTGACACAGATCCGGACGACTCTAAGTCGCAAACCGGATACGTATTTATTCTTAATGGGGGTGCGGTAAGCTGGTGCAGTTCCAAGCAAAGCGTCGTAGCAGATTCTACATGTGAAGCGGAGTACATGGCTGCCTCGGAGGCAGCTAAGGAGGGTGTCTGGATGAAGCAGTTCATGACGGATCTTGGAGTGGTGCCAAGCGCACTGAATCCAATAACCTTGTTCTGTGACAACACGGGTGCCATTGCCTTAGCAAAGGAACCAAGGTTTCACAAGAAGTCCAGACACATCAAACGACGCTTCAACCTCATCCGCGACTACGTCGAAGGGGAGGACGTAAATATATGCAAAGTGTACACGGATCTGAATGTAGCAGACCCGCTGACTAAACCTCTTCCACGGCTAAAGCATGATCAACACCAGAACTGTATGGGTGTTAGATTTATTACAATGTAATTCGCATGATGATGTGAGGGCTAGATTATTGACTCTAGTGCAAGTGGGAGACTGTTGGAATTATGCCCTAGAGGCAATAATAAATATAGTTATTATTATAATTCCTGTATCAAGATAATCATTTATTATCCATGCTATAATTGTATTGAATGAAGACTCATTTACATGTGTGGATACATAGACAAAACACTGTCCCTAGCAAGCCTCTAGTTGGCTAGCCAATTGATCAAGGATAGTCAGTGTCTTCTGATTATGAACAAGGTGTTGTTGCTTGATAACTGGATCACGTCATTAGGAGAATCACGTGATGGACTAGACCCAAACTAATAGACGTAGCATGTTGATCGTGTCATTTTGTTGCTACTGTTTTCTGCGTGTCAAATATTTGTTCCTATGACCATGAGATCATATAACTCACTAACACCGGAGGAATACTTTGTGTGTATCAAACGTCGCAACGTAACTCGGTGACTATAAAGATGCTCTACAGGTATCTCCGAAGGTGGTCGTTGAGTTAGTATGGATCAAGACTGGGATTTGTCACTCCGTGTGACGGAGAGGTATCTCGGGGCCCACTCGGTAATACAACATCACACACAAGCCTTGCAAGCAATGTAACTTCGTGTAAGTTGCGGGATCTTGTATTACGGAACGAGTAAAGAGACTTGCCGGTAAACGAGATTGAAATAGGTATGCAGATACTGACGATCGAATCTCGGGCAAGTAACATAATGAAGGACAAAGGGAATGACATACGGGATTATATGAATCCTTGGCACTGAGGTTCAAACGATAAGATCTTCGTAGAATATGTAGGATCCAATATGGGCATCCAGGTCCCGCTATTGGATATTGACCGAGGAGTCTCTCGGGTCATGTCTACATAGTTCTCGAACCCGCAGGGTCTGCACACTTAAGGTTCGACGTTGTTTTATGCGTATTTGAGTTATATGGTTGGTTAACGAATGTTGTTCGGAGTCCCGGATGAGATCACGGACGTCACGAGGGTTTCCGGAATGGTCCGGAAACGAAGATTGATATATAGGATGACCTCATTTGATTACCGGAAGGTTTTCGGAGTTACCGGGAATGTACCGGGAATGACGAATGGGTTCCGGGAGTTCACCGGGGGGCAACCCACCCCGGGGAAGCCCATAGGCCTTGAGGGTGGCGCACCAGCCCTTAGTGGGCTGGTGGGACAGCCCAAAAGGTCCCTATGCGCATTGGAAGAAAAATCAAAGAGAAAAGAAAAAAAAGGAGGAGGTGGGAAAGGAAAGAAGGACTCCACCCACCAAACCAAGTAGGACTCGGTTTGGGGGGGAGTCCTTCCCCCCTTTGGCTCGGCCGACCCCCTTGGGGCTCCTTGAGCCCCAAGGCAAGGTCCCCTCTCTCCCACCTATATATACGGAGGTTTTAGGGCTGATTTGAGACGACTTTTCCACGGCAGCCCGACCAGATACCTCCACGGTTTTTCCTCTAGATCGTGTTTCTGCGGAGCTCGGGCGGAGCTCTGTTGAGACAAGATCATCACCAACCTCCAGAGCGCCGTCACGCTGCCGGAGAACTCTTCTACCTCTCCGTCTCTCTTGCTGGATCAAGAAGGCCGAGATCATCGTCGAGCTGTACGTGTGCTGAACGCGGAGGTGCCGTCCGTTCGGCACTAGATCGTGGGACAGATCGCGGGATTGTTCGCGGGGCGGATCGAGGGACGTGAGGACGTTCCACTACATCAACCGTGTTCACTAACGCTTCTGCTGTACGGTCTACAAGGGTACGTAGATCACTCATCCCCTCCCGTAGATGGACATCACCATGATAGGTCTTCGTGCGCGTAGGAAAATTTATGTTTCCCATGCGACGTTCCCGAACATCTCCTTTGTGTTTGCGTGCAGATTCCAACATAATCCAATGCACGAGCATGCTTATTATTGTTCACATCGTTCAGTCGTGCAAGTGAAAGGCAATAATGACGATATATGATGAAGTGTTGAGCCTGGAAAAACTGGTATGAACTCGATCTATTTTGTTTTTTGTAATTATGACTAGCTCATCATGCCTGATTCAACTTTGTTGTGAGGGAAACATGTTTGCAATGACAACTTAGAGATCATAGTTGCTTATGCCATGCTTACTTAGCTAGGAGCTTATAATGGTATGCCTTGGTTGCCAACATGAATGTTGAGATGACTATGATGTAGTATGATAGGATGGTACCCTCCTTTGAATGTTTCAAGTGGCTTGACTTGGCGCATGTTCACGCATGCAGTTGAAACGAAATCAACATAGCCTCTATGATGTTCATGTGCATGGTGATTTATGTCCTACTCATGCTTGCACTCAATGTTGGTTAATCTCAATGCATTTTGATGAGTGTTGTCGCTCTCTAGTTGGTCGCTTCCCAGTCTTTTGCTAGCCTTCACTTGTACTAAGCGGGAATACTGCTTGTGCATCCACTTCTATAAACCCAAAGTTGTGCCATATGAGTCCACCATACCTACCTATGTGCGGTATCTACCTGCCGTCCAAGTAAATTTGCATGTGCCACTCTCTAAACCTTCAAGAAATAATCTGTTTTGCATGCCTGAACCGCTCATGTGGTGACAGGGGGCTATTGGTATCTTCCATGCTAGGCGTGTTATCCTCGATATGTGTTTATTCACTATCATTCACGAGAAAGGGGCCGGTAATTGGAATTCCCAGTTCCATGCTCAAATCGAAAAGATAATTGCAAACAAAACTCCCCCAGGATTGATTTTGGTTTGGACAGTACCCGAGGATTCGGCTAGCCGTGGAGTGTGATTGATTGGTGGTGGGGGAGTCAAAACTTTAGTTTTCTGTTTGGGAACCGCCTATAGCATGTGTAGCGTGGAAGATGTTGAGAACTCTTAGTCATTCCTGAAAGGACGTGGATGTCGCCTAGAGGGGGTGAATAGGCGCTTTAAAATAATTAAGGTTTAGGCTTGAACAAATGCGGGATAAAACTAACGTTTAATATGTCAAGCACACAAAACCTAAAACAACTAGGCTCACCTATGTGCAACAACAACTTATGCTAAGCAAGATAAACAACTAAGTGATAGCAAGATATATGACAAGAGACAATATGGCTATCACAAAGTAAAGTGCATAAGTAAAGGGTTCGGGTAAGAGATAACCAAGGCACGCGGAGACGATGATGTATCTCGAAGTTCACACCCTTGCGGATGCCAATCTCCGTTGGAGCGGTGTGGAGGCACAATGCTCTCCAAGATGCCACTAAGGCCACCGTAATCTCCTCACGCCCTAGCACAATGCAAGATGTCGTGATTCCACTAAGGGACCCTTGAGGGAGGTCACCGAACCCGTACAAAAGGCAACCTTTGGGGGCGGTCATTGAACCCGTACACGTGGCAACCCTTGGGGGCGGTTATCGGTACCCGTACAAATTGCTCGGGGCAATCTCCACAACCTAATTGGAGACCCCCGACGCTTGCCCAGAGCTTTACACCACAATGCTTGAGCTCCGAGACACCACCAAGCTTCTAGGACGCCAAAGCATCCACGAAGAACAATATCTAGGGTACTAAGTACCAAAGGTAATAAGCCTCTCAAACTTCACTTCCACGTATCACCGTGGAGAACTCAAACCGATGCAACTAATGCAATGGCAAGAACACACGAAGTGGTCAAGTCCCTCACACTCAAATCCCTCCACAACAACGAAAGCTATGGAGAAATATGAGAGGAAGAACAAGGAGCTCACAAAGAACTCCAAGATCTAGATCCAAGGGGTTCCCCTCACATAGAGGAGAAAGTGATTGGTGGAGATGTGGATCTAGATCTCCTCTCTCTTTTCCCTCAAGAACAAGCAAGAATCATTGGAGGGATTGAAAGTAAGCAAGCTCTAAGAATGTCAACAATGGAGGTAGAACAAGAGCTCAACGGATGGATAAGGCCAAGGGGGAAGAAGACCCTCTTTATATAGTGGCGGAAGGAATCAGACCGTTACCCCCACTTACAGCCCGAGCCCAGCGGTACTACCGCTGGCTCCAGCCGTACTACCGCTGGCTCCAGCAGTACTACCGCTGACCCTCCAGCGGTACTACCGCTCGCTGCAGCGGTACTACGGCTGAGCCCATGGTAGCGCAAAGATATTACCGGGCCAACCACCGCCAAGAAAGTCTTCGCAAAAAGTCCGACGTAGTACAGCCGCAAAGATGACGGTACTAATGTCCTGGAGCGGTACTACCGCCAGCTCTAGCGGTACTACTGCTAGGGCGAGCGGTACTACCGCCAGCTCTAGCGGTACTACTGCTAGGGCGAGCGGTACTACCGCTAGGTCCAGCGGTACTACCGCTCGCCACTGAGACAGCCATAACTTTCGCATACGAGCTCCGAATCGAGCAAACCCAAGCTTGTTGGATTCAGGACGACAAGAGCTATCCAAACAGATATAGAGCAAACCCAAGCTTGTTGGAAATCTTAAGACCATGTAGATATGAAAATTCCAATGATATAGAGATGTGAGTCCTCTATGAATGAAGAACCGGCAAAAACTCCAACATCGAAAACATCATAGTAGATGCATATGGACTCCGTTTTTGATGAACTCGAGCTTGTCATGAAGATGACCATAAGCTCTAAAACTCACAAAGAGAAACACCAAACAAGAACCAAGAAGTATGATGCAAGGATGCAAATGGTTTGAGCTCTCAACGAACGATACGATCAAGCTACTCACTTGAGAGCCCCCCTTGACAGTACAACAATCTATCCTAAACAGAAAACCTATCAAGGGCAAACCTATAACTTGCACCTCGTCCTCTTGAGCTAGATGATGATGATCTTGGGTTCCTCAAGATGGACCACCTTTCTTGATTGCGTTGGCTTGATGAAGACTAGTTGATTGCTCCCCCATACTCACTATGGGTGAGCCACTCTTCAACATATCTTCACAAGTCCATTGCCACCACAATGGACGGCAAGCTTCAAGCATGATATATTCGTGTTGATCCACTTGAACTTGCACACCGCAATCTTGATGACGATCACCACTTGACGTCATCCTTCATGGAAACACACCTAACCCCCACATAGAACTCTCACGAAGACCATGGGTTAGTACACAAACACGTAATGGACAATGCTTACCATACCATGGGATCACTTGATCCCTCTAGGTACATCTTGTACGCTTTGTGTGTTGATCATCTTGATTTACTTTTTGTCTGAGATCTTGATCAACCTTGTGTCTCTATGACCATTCTTTGGATAATACCTTGAATACCATCTTGGTCATCATATAAACTCCTTGAACCCAACAGATGGACTTCAAGAAGTGCCTATGGACAAATCCTATAAATATAACTTAAGGCAACCATTAGTCCATAGGAATTGTCATCAATTACCAAAACCACATATGGAGATATATGCTCTAACAATTGCGTTGACAATGAAAGCATGCCACCCAAAATTATTATCTCTGTTTTCAAAGCTTGAGCTCAGGCACCTCTGCAAATCAATGCTTCCCTCTGCGAAGGGCCTGTCTATTTATGTTCCTGTTGAGTCATCCTCCTCTTACAAAAAGCACCAATTAGAGAGCACCTCTATCATTTTTATGCTTTGCTTTTAACTGTGTTGGGTATGACTATGACTAAATCTTCATTGCCTTGAATTACAATGTTTAGTCAGCCCTTGGTCTTTGAAGGTGCTCTGCATTTATGTTTTGCGGTCTCAGAAAGAGCTAGCGAGATACCATCTATTCGTACTGCTTCATGTTGTTTTGATTGAAGTGTTGACGTTTGAGACTCATTATTATTTTCTCGCTAGTTGATTATGCCATTGATATGAGTTTACCGTGAGACCTAGATGTCATTTGCTTGTGTGGTTTGATTGTGATCTTGCTGAAATTCTGGTTGTGAGTTAGACATAGTTGCAACAACAAGATCAAACAGAGTTCGTCAAAGTTTTTCTTTTGTCTCTCTTAGTTTGTCAACTGAGTTGCTTGAGGACAAGCAAGGCTTTAAGCTTGGGGGAGTTGATACATCTCCGTCGTATCTACTTTTCTGAACTCTTTTGCCCTTGTTTTGGACTCTAATTTGCATGATTTGAATGGAACTAACCCGGACTGACGCTGTTTTCAGTAGAATTGCCATGGTGTTGTTTTTTGTGCAGAAATGAAAGTTCTCGGAACGTCCTGAAAATTTACGGAGATTTTTTTCTGGAATAAAAGAAAAATACCTGCGCAAAGATCCACCGGATGGGGCATGCCAGTGGGCCACAAGCCCACAGGTCGCGGCCACCCCCTATGGTCGCGCCGTGAGGGCTTGCGGGGCCCACGGAGCTCTATATCTTTCGTTCCGCCTGGAAAAAAATTGGAGAGAAGGTTTCATCGCGTTTTGCACTAGGGAGGCGCCGCCACACCCTGTTCTTCATCTGGAGGGAAGATCTGGAGTCCGTTTCGGGCTCCGGAGTGGGGAAATCGTCGCCATCGTCATCATCAACCTTTCTCCATCGACAATTCCATGATGCTCTTTATCGTTCGTGAGTAATCTCATCGTAGGCTTGCTAGACGGTGATGAGTTGGATGAGATCTATCATGTAATCGAGTTAGTTCTTGTCGGGGATTGATCCCTAGTATCCACTATGTTCTAGATTGATGTTGCTACTACTTGGCTATGCTTAATGCTTGTCACTAGGGCCCGAGTGCCATGATTTCAGATCTGGACCTATTATGTTGTCGCCAATATATGTGTGTTTTAGATCATATCTTGCAAGTTGTAGTCACCTACTATGTGTTATGACCCGACAACCCCGGAGTGACAATAGCCGGAACCACTCCCGGAGATGACCATAGTATGAGGAGTTCATGTATTCACCGCGTGTTAATGCGTTGGTCCGGTTCTTTATTAAAAGGAGAACCTTAATATCCCGTAGTTTCCATTAGGACCCCGCTGCCACGGGAGGGATGGACAATAGATGTCATGCAAGTTCTTTTCCCTAAGCACGTACGACTACATACGGAATACATGCCTACATTAGATTGATGAACGGGAGCTAGCCACATACCTCTCTGTGTTATAACTGTTACATGATGAATCACATCCGTCACACTCATCCATCACCGATCCACTGCCTACGAGTCCTTTACTACTGGTTCTCGCTACGTTACTTTGCCTAGGCTTGTCCCTTGCTACAAAAGGGATTGGGCCACTTTGCTGCTGCTCTCACTACTGCTGTTACTTGTTACTTTGCTGCTGCTGTCACTACTGTTGTTACTTGTTACTTTGCTGCTGCCTCTACTACTGTTCCTTACTACTCCGCTCTTACTTGTTGCAAGACTTTGTTGGCGCCGTTGCCGAGGCTAGGTAAGCGGTACTAACATCACGTCAACCAAGGCTTTTTTCTGGCACCGTTGCTATCATACTACCTTGCTACTGATACTTTGCTTGCAGACACTAATCTTTCAGGTGTGGTTGAATTGACAACTCAACTGCTAATACTTGAGAATATTCTTTCGCTTCCCCTTGAGTCGAATCAATAAATTTGGGTTGAATACTCTACCCTCAAAAACTGTTGCGATCCCATACGCTTGTGGGACATCAATGTTCTATTATCTAATGATATAATTTTTACGTTAAACAATATATTTTATATAAGTCAAACTGATGATCTAGGTACACGTGCATACCTTCTAAACTGTGACGGGGGAGTACTAGTTGATGATAGTACGATATTATCTTAAGCCTAAGCATGTCGTGTAATATGTACTCCCTTCGTAAAGAAATGTAAAAGCGTTTAGATCATTAACTCCAAGGGAGTAGATGGCAATAAAGACATGATGTACAATTATTATCTCTTAGTCGTATCTTCCTCCGTCCCGGTGTATAAGTCATCTTACGAAAACCAAATAATCCCAAAACACTTAGGCGTGGTGCATTAACTTTAACCTTGTTTCTTTTTTTTTGACATGAATAAAGGAATCAACCAGTAGTAAGAGACGTGGGGCGTGTATGTTTTTAATGACTTGAGACTAACTAGCGACATGCAATGGTGAATTTATTTCATGCAATGGTGTTAATTAGCAAATTAACATTTATTTCTCTCGCTTTCCTCTCCGTCTTAGTCACCGTGCACAACCTAAGATGACTTATATACCAGGACGGAATGAGTAGTGAATATAAGCTCATTAGGAGCCCATCCAAAATTGTCGTACACCCAACTAATTACTGGTTCCCAACCACGGGTGAAGTGAAATCCAACCCAAAAAAGCTAGCAATCAAGATAATAATAAAACTATAGGTACCTTTTTAGACAACTTCGCGAAGCTTTATTACTGCACCAAGTTTACACGTAAAAACAAGATATCACGAGGGGTGCCTACCTAGACATGACGGCGAAAGCCTAGTCTAAGGACATGCTTCGCTAAGTTATAAGCCTCGAAATTCAAGTTTCTAAACTCATGAGCAAAACTACAAGAAGGAAAGGAAACACTTTAGTCTTTGACTTCATGTAGAATTTATTCATATCTTGTAGGATTCTTGAGCTTCATATCATTGATAACGACCTTGCAGTAACGTGGATCTTCTAACAATTTAGATCTTCAGCAAGTGCTAGAGCCTCCCGGACTATTAGAGCTTCGAGAGTTTGTGGATCGCTAATCCCCTTGAAGAGTATTGCCGATGCCCCCTGAAAAGAGTCATCTTTCCAGCGAGAAATAGGTCCAACAACACCGAGACCCAAGTTTTGGGCCACCACAGCGTCCACATTGATCTTGAAATGATCATTCGACGGTGGTATCCAACCTGCAGGTCGGGGTATCGTTTGTCTCACCTGGCCGCTCCGTTGTCTATCCAAAGCCTAGAGTTCAGAAATATAAGTTTTGATGAATTGGTTAGTGGATTGCGGGCTCTCAAAGATGTCCTCGTAGATTGCCTTTCAATGTACTCTACATATAGTCCATAAGGTTACTACCATGCGTTGAGAGTATATCTGGGCATTCTTTGGGCCTGGCCGGGCTTCTGGTCGGGCCAAAAAAAGCCCGGTGCTGAAAACCTAGGCCAAAGCCCAGCCTGGCCTGACCGCCAGGCTTATATATTGGGCCCAAGCCAGACCCGAGACCGAAAAAGCCCGACTGGGTCTGACCGACCCGACCCGGCCGCCAGGCCTATATATTGGGCCCAAGCTCGATCCGAACCCGAAAAAGCCCGACTCGACCCGACCGGCACGACCCGGCCGCAGCGTAAAAACGGTTTTGTCAAGCCCGAACCCTGCCCGGCTCAACCATTGGGCTCAAATTCCAGGCCCGAGCCCGTCCTGATGGGACGTTTAAGCCCGACCCGACCCGAGACCTGGTCGGGCCGGGTTTCCCATGGCCAGGTATAGCTAAGATAGAACGTTGCCATGAGATTATCTTGTATTTCCTTTGTCCGGAAATACTTATCGCAAGAATGAATGTATCTACATGTATATTAATATTAGATACATTCATTTTTATTCATTTATGCGATAAGTAATTCAAGATGAAGGGAGTAGTAGTCGTGATGTAAATGCTTTTATAAAGGAGGCCATTGTGGCGACGTCTCGCCTGAATAAGTTTCTCGGGCCAAGGGCCAGCAGGGTGGGGATCCCCGGATCTCGTGGAGGTCGCGGGCTATGGTGTGTGGATGTAACCTGGCACTGGCCGGTTGGGTCTTCGGATGGGAAGGGGTTGTGTGGAGACGCAGATTCTTCATCCTCTTAGTCAGTATGATTTTTCGTTGTTGTTTCTTTCTCTTGCTTTGTGTTGTTGCTGGATGGACGTCCTGCTTTGTCCGGACGATTGGCTCGGTGGCAGCGCGGGAACTGGATCCTAGTTATCTTCCATCTGGAAGTGATACATATAGCGATACTCAAAGCCACATATGACGAAGACTGGTGCAGGAGTGTTTGATGCACAAGTGTGTCCATGTCCCTTTGGCGTCGTTGCGAAGGAATGGAAAGCAACGCGGCGGCGATTATGTCGTGGTTGATGATGATGACCTATTTGAATCTGGTTGTAGATTGTTGTGTTGCAGGTGTCTTCTTGCAAGGTTCAGAAATGATGATACAGAGGTTCAAAGATCCTCATGTTTTGTTGCTTGTTTTAGGACCCTCTTTATACTTCTGGCTTCTTATGAGTGTATTAGGGTGTGCTATTACGGGTCAAGAATTTTGTATTATTTCATGATTTGAAGCATACTTTCTTAAAAAAAAGGAGGGAGCACGTAGCATTTAATTATATTTACCGTTCGTTGGTGCGAGCAGAAACTTGCTGTCCTTATCCGCATGTTCTACACCCTACAACGCCGTGTCGGAGGAGTGTCACCCGGGATTTCGCACCAGATTTTTTCACCCCGTGAGGCCGGATTTTTCACCGGTGGACGGCGGGTACGTCGCCGGTGCTGCGTGCGGGGCCAGCCGAGGTCCCCGTCTGCTCCGGGCCTCCGGCCATTTACGTACGTCGGCATACGTGGATCGCGCCTGGACCCGTCCGCCCCGCCCCCTCCAATCAGCGAGCCCCCTCGTTTCTCTCGCGACGCCCTCCCCTCTCTTGTCAGTCAACAGCCCATCTCCAAAATTTCTTTGCCCCTCCTCCGATCTCTCTCCGGCGCCCCGACCCCGGCCGGGGCCCAAGCTCGCCGAACCCAAACCCCTATTTATACCCCGCAGAGCAGAGCAGTCGAGGAGTGGAGTGGAACCCGGAGGGAGCTACGGAGATGGGTCTCTTCTCCTACCTCCCGCCCCTGCTGCTGCTGCTCCTGCTCCTGTCGGCCTCGGCTGCGGCTGCGGGACGCGACGAGAGCGTCTCGGCCTCGGACTACGAGGCGCAGTTCGAGGCCTGGTGCGCGGAGCACGGGAAGGCGTACGCGACGCCCGGGGAGCGCGCGGCGCGGCTCGCGGCGTTCGCGGAGAACGCGGCCTTCGTGGCGGCCCACAACGACGCGGTGGCCAGCAGCGGGCCGGGAGGGCCGTCGTACACGCTCGCGCTCAACGCCTTCGCCGACCTCACCCACGACGAGTTCCGCGCCGCGCGCCTCGGCCGACTCGCCGTCGGTCCGGGCCCACTCGGGGCGCCTTCGCCGTCGGACGGGGGCTTCGAGGGCCGCGTGGGCGCCGTGCCCGACGCGCTCGACTGGAGGCAGAGCGGCGCCGTCACCAAGGTCAAGGACCAGGGCAGCTGCGGTGAGCGCCACGCCTCTCAATCTCTTGTTCAGCACCACTTGACATTGCAGAGCTCATAATTTTTTCTCCGTCAGAGTTTTGCTGTTTGCCTAGTTGGTTGTTGGGGTTCTAATGCTGAAACTTAGAGATCGAGATGTGGTACGTATGTGCATCAAAAGCGATGCTGTAGCAAATGATTCCAGGAGCTAGAATCCATGGCAGGGGCAACAGCTGACACATATAAGCAATAAGCCAACCTCCCCCTGACATGACTCATTAGATAATCATGGTGGTAGATTATTCGGTGAGCACTTGCATTTAGAAAAATGTTTGCCTGTAGTAGTTATCATTATGCCGCAAATTAATGTAGTCAGTAACGTAAGTGCATCAAAATCATAGTGATACTGAAGATCTGAATAACTGAGGCATTATTGCCGCAAATTATTCCAGGAGCTAGAATCCATGGCAGGGAGCAGCAGCTGACAAATATAAGCAATAAGCTAACCTCGCCCATGACATAACTCATTAGGTAATACTCCCTCCGTTCCTAAATATAAGTCTTTTTACAGATACCACTAGAGACTACATATAAAGCAAAATAAGTGAATCTACACTCTAAAGTATGCCTATATACATCCGTATGTAGTCCATGGTGGAACCTCTAAAAAGACTTATATTTAGGAACGGAGGGAGTACATTGATTGGTTAGTGCTTGGCATTTAGCAGCATGTTTTCCTGAGTTAATTATCATCATGGCTGGTTGGAGACGATTTTGAAAAAATGTCTCCGTTTAGTTTTTCGCCCGGCCAATTTGCAAGTTTACTGGCTAAATTTCTCCAAACTATGCTGGTTTGTAGTCACTTATGCTCTTCCCAATGGTAGATTCACGGACTTTGTTGTCCTTGAAAATGTGAAACATATCAAGGTATTGAAGTGGCTACTTAGAAAAATAGATAGATAGATGAATTAGAGAAAGAATCAGGCCTCTAATTCCTTATGTGGTTTGTAGTTGCTGTTGCTTTTTAGGGCTTCCCACACAAGAGAATAGCTTCTAATATTTTTGTTAGATTTTGCCATGGAAGTAGCTATTTGCTGCTTCAGCGTGTGCTTCAGCTGTGTATTACAGCTGAAATAAGAATCTCGGGAATTTTTTGTCATTTTTCCAGGCTCCAGCAATCCAGAATTCTAGGTTTGGGGTTACCTTAGCAAATTTGTAATTAGATATGACAGCAAAATAAGAACTATGTCAGCAGTTCATTTTTACAAATTAGGATCAAGAGTGACACTGAAGAAGTGAAGATGCAAGTCTCTGTTTCCACGAAATCACTCCTTTGGACTTGTATTGTTTCCTTTTATTCAAAAGGGCCTTGATACAAGATACTTGGAAGTATTTTTCTGTTTTAATAGTTGGTGCTACCTCATTCCTTATTACTAAACCACACCAGTCCTTCCGGTTAATGTGGTCTGGATTGTCGTTCAGGTGCTTGTTGGAGCTTCTCAGCTACAGGTGCCATGGAAGGAATAAACAAGATCACGACGGGCTCTCTTCTCAGCCTTTCTGAACAGGAACTAATCGATTGTGACAGATCTTACAATACTGGTTGTGGCGGTGGGCTTATGACCTATGCTTATAAGTTTGTGATTAAAAATGGTGGGATTGACACGGAGGATGATTACCCGTTTCGTGAAGCAGATGGAACATGCAACAAGAACAAAGTAAGATGGAGGTTTAGCCGTGTAAAAAATTACCTTGTCAATGTTTAGGCACATGATGTGTCATATTCATGCAATTTTCCTGCTTGTTTTGCAGCTGAAAAAGCATGTGGTAACAATCGACGGCTACAAGGAGGTGCCTTCTAGCAAGGAAGACTTGTTACTACAAGCTGTTGCCCAGCAACCTATTAGTGTAGGAATATGTGGCAGCGCTAGAGCGTTTCAGCTATACTCCCAGGTTTGAATGCAGTTGTGTTCTCACTAACTTATTTAATACGTACAATTTTACCACATCTTGTACTTGACTTCCATCATTTTCTTATTCAGGGTATCTTTGATGGTCCGTGTCCAACGTCTCTTGATCATGCAGTCCTAATTGTGGGATATGGTTCTGAAGGTGGCAAGGATTATTGGATTGTGAAAAATTCTTGGGGTGAAAGATGGGGAATGAAGGGCTACATGCATATGCATAGAAACACTGGCTCATCGTCAGGTATCTGTGGCATAAACATGATGGCATCGTTCCCTACAAAAACAAACCCGAATCCTCCCCCTTCACCAGGCCCTGGCCCAACCAAATGCAGTGTTTTTACCTCCTGCCCTGAAGGATCCACCTGCTGTTGCTCCTGGCGAGCCTTGGGATTCTGTCTTTCCTGGAGCTGCTGTGAACTAGATAATGCAGTTTGCTGCAGCGATAACCGTTCTTGTTGCCCCCATGACTATCCTATATGTGACACAGCTAGGGGGCGTTGCTTGAAGGTAAACACTAGAGGCTTTATGCATTCCTTACTTTAGCTCTCATCGTGTTTCAGATTTAGGAACTGACCTGCCTGAAAGCCTGATATGGTTAAGCTTGACAAATGCCCTTGAATACTTTTCCTTCCATCTTTATTTCCTTCATATCCCGTTCCAGTTTTTGTATGCACAGACAAACTGTGTTATACTCCCTCCATCCCATAATATAAGACTCTTTGCAAGCTCTCCGTCCCATAATATAAGACGTTTTTGCAATGCAAAACGTCTTATATTATGGGACGGAGGGAGTATCTTTGTGAGTTAGTCAGGTTACCCCATCATCTTAATATCCCATATACAGAACCAGATAAATACTGTGTACCCTGATGACTGACTGAGCATTTGGTAAATTTACTGCTTCAGGGTAATGGCAACTTCTCCAGTATAGAAGGAATCAAGAGGAAGCAAGCTTTCTCCAAGGTCCCCTCTTGGAATGGTTTGTTGGAACTGTTGGATCAGTGAGCATACAAAGAAGGGATGGATCACAGGTAAGATGATGCCAACCTGATTCGTCCCGCACTGCCGTCAATGCGATCGCTCCTCCCCTCCTGAATCCCTGATATTAACCGGTGATCACCCTTTCTCGCAGACAGATACACATGTATGCACGGTCTTATACAAGTGGCGGGGTTCACTGCGTTCTTCAAGTACCCTGCCACCTCTAGCTGCTGGTTGCCTTGCAAGGAGATGTCTAATGAGTTGAATGAAAAACAGAGATGTCCAGTACTCGAGATTGTAGTGTACACTCGTGAATCACGCAGCTGGTACTGTATTATTGTATTGTGTTTTTATGATTGTACATGTCGGATTAGCCTATGATGGGTTCGGTGAGATTTTCTTTACACGGATGGTCTATTTTTACTCAGCTTGTATTAGATGTGAGACAAGCACCCATAATAATAAAGAGATACGTGCATCATGCTCCGTAATCTGTTCGTGGCTGTGTGTTATGCAACCATGTTTGAACATTGCTCCAACAACTGTACAACCATGGTGATCATGGTTAATCTTTTATTAATCTGCTATATATGGTTAATCTTAACATTGAAAAAAAGAAACTTGACATGGTCACATGGTTTTATCTTTTTTAGAGCTTCTTGGAGAAGCGTTGCTCCACCCGAACCGAGAAGGTGATGCTGAGTGAGGGACGCGTTCACCCACCCATGGCTGGCGGCGCACCAGGTGCGGGCAAAAAGAGGGCATACATCGCACGCACGGAGAAACATATTCCCGACCTCGATACACCGTCCAAGGGCCGGGCCGGTACGCGGCGAGCCACCCATCCCAGCCGAGCCACCTGCGCCGCCAGTTCGATGCCCGACGGGATGGCCGAGCCGCTGAGGGCGACGGCGCCACGCAGACCGGCCTGGCCACGCCCGGCTCCGGTTGGAGTTGCAGCTTGAAACAGGTGAACATGGTGACAGTTTTCTACCATGACATGTCAACCAGAAAAAACGCATCAGAATTCACAAGTTACTCTCAGACACGCATCAAAAACACCACATGATCAACATGGTGCTCGCTCGCGAACCGTAGAAGAGCGAATGCCCCACTCATCCACAAACTCCGAAAAGTCATTCCAGAAGGCCAAGTGAAAGGCAGTTTTTTTTTTGTGTGTGTGTGGAGCTCTCCTCTTTATTCCAAAAGAAATTCTTCAATGCTCCATCGCCGAATTTCTGCCCGTCATGGGAGGAGATGGGCAAAAGGAGAATATATTGCAGGCCGGGGAAAAGATTGCGTTGTTCTCCATTTCGCGTGAATTGGCTCCAGCAGGCCGGAGAATCGAGTTCTCTCGGTTGCTTTCAGTTCTCCTCAGCCGTTAAACACGGCTGCCTGTTTGCGACAGTGGCTGCTTTCGCTCTGCCCTTCTTGTTCCGGTGATCCTATAAATTGGCCAGGTCGGTGTTTCTTCGTGTGTCAGTAAGCTCAGATCGCAGTAGCAGCAAGGTGATAGTAAGAGGAGGCACAGTTTCAACCCTCCATCCCCCAAGTGTCCGAGTCCATTGGGGGGACAGAAATATGGTGCGCTATTCTGTTTTTGCTCATGTATCATGACCTTGCGTGTGCATATTTAGTTTGTTTGTTTTCCTAGATACATCCGTGTGGACAAAGGAGGAATTGTATCCTAAGCATGGATAGAATCTTCAGAAAATGTTGTTTGGTTAAGGATTAGAGTGAACATTATAAACCCTCCAGAAAAGTGTTCGGATCAACAGCTGAACTCGCATTACATCGATATACTTTCTTTTGTTGTCCAAGGAAAGCTTGCTCACTGAATATCATGCCATCAAATTTGATTTTCGGAGGCAGTGAGATGTAAACACGTTATTTTCTTAATGATGGATTTATGGTTTGTAGCATCCAATTTCATCGACCATGATCTAACAAAATCTGGGTGGCCGTTCTCTGACAGAGCATCATGAGCGCCGATGGGAAGAGCCCCATAGTGGTTGGACCCTGGGGAGGGACAGGAGGATACCCCTGGGACGACGGTGTGTACTCGACCGTATGCCAGATTATGATCACCCATGGTGCCGCCGTCGACTCGATAAGAATCCAGTATGACCTGAAAGGACACTCGGTCTGGTCACAGACGCACGGGAGCACGGAGGACGGGTCTGAAACAGATAAGGTCTAGCCTGCTAAAGCTAAACCCTCACACAAAACATTTTCAGGCTTTACATGATTTCAGAAGTTCATATTCCTGAACAAAATTACTCACTCAGATTACATTTGTATGATGGACAGGTGAAGCTAGATGTTCCCGGAGAAATCCTTCTGTCCGTAAGCGGCTACTACGGATCGGTCTGCGGGAGCCCGGTCATCATAAGATCACTGACGTTCCAGAGCAACCGCTCCAAGTACGGACCTTTCGGCACCGAGGACGGGACGCCCTTCTCGCTCCCGGTGAGCAGCGGCAAGATCATCGGCTTCCATGGACGGTCCGGGTCGTACCTCAACTCGATCGGCTTCTACCTGAAGCAAGTCCACGTTCCAATTCCGAATCCCTCCAGCTATCCAGCCTTGCCTCAGCTCCCGACGCCGGCGTACAACAGAAATGGCTATACCGTCGACGAGGTCGGGGATGAGCATGACATGGCCCTCGCGGTGCGGGATCGGAGCGATAGCTACGCCGTTTACGGTAGCGCTTACCCTAAGCAGCAGTACGCGCATCCGTCTCCAGACTACCACGATGGAGCTATCATGAACAAGGTGTGCTACTGCTGTCACATATATAGTGGTTTATCGCATTTGCACCCCTTTGTATTGTATGTGTGATGATAAGTTAATTTGCACTCTTTATGTTGTGATGAAGTTGTCAACTTTGGTTGTGCAGATGGTTTCGTATCCTAGCTCGTACAGGGCGGCGATGAGCGGGCCGGAGACGCACGGTCCGTGGGGCGGCAGCGGCGGCACCATCTTCGACGACGGCGTGTACACCGGCGTGTGGCAGATCAACCTGACCCGCGCGGTGGGGGTCACCTCCATGAAGGTGCTGTACGACCGGCACGGGCAGGCGGTCTGGGGCAACAAGCACGGCTTCAGCAGCGGCGTCCCACCCGACAAAGTAATCAACGTCATCTGCTTCACAGACAATCATTTATCATGTGTGTATAGTACTCCTACTAGAGAGATGACTGTGGTGCTGATGGCCTGACTGACGCGCGCTCGTGGTTTGTTGCAGATCGCGTTCGACTTCCCGTCGGAGGTGCTGACCCACATCACCGGCTACTACGGCCCGACCATCATCATGGGCCCGACGGCGGTGAGGTCGCTGACGTTCCACACCAACCGGCGGCGCTACGGGCCCTACGGGGACGAGTACGGCACATACTTCTCCACGAGCTTCGCCGACGGGCGGGTCGTGGGGTTCCACGGCCGGGAGGGCTGGTACATCGACGGCATCGGCGTCCACGTGCAGCAGGGCAGGGTGCCGTCGTCCCTCAGGGCGGCCAGCAGGAGCCCGTCGCCGGCGCCGCGGTACGACCCGGGCGACGTGGACGAGGAGGTGCCGTACGCGGCCATGGTGATGGAGCCGGTGGCGGCGGGGCCGGGGCCGTGGGGCGGGGAGGGTGGCCGGGCGTGGGACGACGGCGTGTACGCCGGCGTGAACCAGGTGTACGTGACCCGGGGCGCGCTCATCGGGTCGATACAGATCCAGTACGACCGGGGCGACCGGTCGGAGTGGTCGGCCCGGCACGGCACCAGCGGCCACATCACGCACCGGGTGAAGCTGGACGCGCCGCACGAGGTGCTCACCTGCGTGCGCGGCTACTACAACGCCGACCCGGCCGAGGGGCCCCGGGCGCTGCGCTCCATCACCTTCGTCAGCAACCGGGGAAGGTACGGGCCGTTCGGGGACGAGGTCGGGACCTACTTCTCGTCGCCGGCGACGGCCGGAGGGAAGGTGGTCGGGTTCCATGGCCGGAGCGGGCAGCACCTGGACGCCATCGGGGTGCACATGCAGCACTGGCAGGGGGACCGGCGGGCCGCGCCCAAATTCGTGCTCTCCAAGTACCTCTTCTGAAGGTCTGATGCGAGACGCGTACGTACGTGCGTGGCTACTAGGTAGACGTACGGATTTGATTGTTCTTGGGAAGAGATTTTGTCGACTACCAAGAGGCTGTTGCAACGGGTCATAAAATATTTTATATTATATTAATAACACACAAGATCAATTGTTAAATGAAATGTCCACGGAGCAAACGCCAATTATTCAGTTCGGTTAAACCTTGGCACTTCAAATAAACTGGCTTATAATTCTACTACAACTTAATATATGTAGCCTACATGGCATAAATTTACGTTCAAACAAAAAGAAAACGTGGCACGTCGTTGATCGTGCTTTAGAAGCTATAAGGCTCTGTTTGAAACTATCCAGATTATATAATCCAGTTTTTATAATCTATTCTGTCTTTAAACAGGAGAAATTATCTCTACTATTAAAGGAGAATCTGCCTTCGTCGTGATGGTTTCACCTGGTGCGATCCCCCTCCTACCGGTAGCCTTTCCATCGATTTTTCTGATTTTTTTTTAACCCTTCATAAACCAGGCGATAAACCAAGCATCGGTTCCCACGTGGTACAGTCAACAGCTGAAAACATACGGTCAACAGCTCAAAACAAAACGGTTCAATACAAAACCCACTAACTAAAGCACGTCCTGGCAGTTCCTTCCAAGCCAAACCCTCCACGCAGCCTTCCAAGCCAAACCATGCACGCAGCGACGGCTACAGAGCACCACGCAGCGACGACTACAGGCCGCGCCTGGTGCTGCCTCACTGGCCGCTAGCCTCGCCGCTACAGAGCACCACCAGCCTCGCCGCTACAGAGCACCACCTTGCCCCGCCGCTACAGAACACCACCTTGCCCCACCTGGTGTTGCCTCCCTTGCCTGCTCCACCTGGTACTATCACATCCATCGCGAGAGGCCTTCAACCCATCCACCGCGGAGAACATCAAACCACCTGTTGCTGTCGCATCCATCACCGGAGGACTCCAAACCGTGTTGGCTGTGTTGGTCACATCTCCTCGTGTCCGCCTCTTCCCAGGTCCACCTGGCTCTATCTCTCTCTCATTCAAGCTGCAAATACAAGTTCAGGTGTTAAAATGCACGCCTTATGAGAATTGTCTTATTAACTTGTATAAAATCTTAGTGACTCTTTTGAACACTAATATATAAACTACAGATTTCAGGGGTTATCTCCTACCTTCTTCGTTCCCATCCCCGCCGCCGGCCAGCCGCGCCGCCAGCCCCGTTGTCGGCCCTTGCGTCCAACCTCGTTGGCCCCTGCAGGATTCCTTCTCTCCCACGACTATGTTTGGACAACCTACCCATCTGGTCATCTCCTCCTCCCACCGCATGCTAGGGTTCGCCGTCCCACCCACCCCACCTCCATATGCCGCAGGCGCAGCTCGGCGTCGCCCCGCCGCACAAGTTTCGTATACATCGGATTATGCATGCTAATAGCTCGCCGCACCAGTTTCGTATACATCGGGTTGTGCATGCTAATAGCTCTTCCCCTAAATGTCTTTACTGGTAATGTCTGTGCGTTTGATAAATGATAATGGTGGTGGAGTCTCGTCTTCTAAACCATAAATATTGTCTAAACCATCAAATATACACGGCATGTTCTACAAACCATAGGCCTTCTTGTTTTTTGCTATATGAGCACTCCTGTTCTGTACCTTGTTCTTTTTGTTAGCATCAATTTACCAATGTTGCATGCTAATGCTAGGGATACTGCAGCCATAAGGATCAGGGTGCGGTAAATTAGCTAGGGAAACTACATTCATTGGTAAGGAATCTCTTAGTAAATAAGGACCGATGACATCCACCACTACCACTTGTTAGCTTCATGAAGGATAACTAACAACCCACTATAGTTTTAGGTGGATTAGCTGCGAATAAGTGGGAGATTCCACTAAAAATTCTATAACTCATGCTGGTGGAGAATACGATGCCGCTGCACATGCTGGAGTAAGTCATGGGCTGCCACAACGTGACCATCCCGAGCCCCGCAACCTCATGTCGCTCCAGACTTTGCTGCTCTTCGAAGTGGTTAAGGAGGAGGCGCACTCCCATCATGGAATAGCGCAAGTGCTCTTTTAAGTACACGTATTTATTCATGAATTAAGAACAATTTCTGAAGAGTTATATATTCATGAATCCATCGTTAGCAACAATTTATAGTTGTTCAGGTAATGACTCCACAATGTTTTGAATAAAATAGTTCTAGAAGTTAGTTCTCTCCCTGCCTCCCTCCCTGAACTTGAACGTGGTTACTAAGACAATTCTCATAAGGCGTGCATTACTTGAGGCTCTCATAATGCTCTCTTTAAGGCTCTATCTCTTTCTATCGTGGTTACTAAGAATCTCTATAGGCTCCAAAGGAAATCAAGTTCTCTCCGTGCCTCCCTCCCTCAATCACATGCTTAGGTAATGTTTTGCATATGTTAACCACAACCACAATCACAAGAGAACGAGAAACAAATATTTGTCAAGAGAATCGGAATCTGAAAACTATTATGGTCCTTTTAATAGTAAAGATAATCAAAATTACCTTCCATTATTCTTTCCTTGCCCTGCTAATTCCCTCCTTTTAAGGCACTCTTTGGTTCGAATTCGGATGTATATACCACCGTCTTGATCTGAATAAACAAATCGAAGTTGATGAAAACTTCAAATACAAAAGCACACAATCGTCGATCGTCTTTATATCTCAAATCGAAGTGTGAGGATGAGGGTTTAGAGTTAGGCATGTTCAATCTACAATGCAGTGCTAGCTCCATCAATACAGATAGGATTTTCCTATCATAATTGGTAAATATTTTGAAAGTAATGTTGTCTACCAGGTAAGCTAAGTACTACCTAGATTCGAAAGACATATGTCACGTCCCTGCTACCTCCAAGTATGATGCAATTATTTGATAGCCGGATTAAGGATGTATTCATCTATCATAGAGGCATCAAACCAAGTCTCACTTAAAACATTTAAACTGCACCACTCCACAAGTACCGTTGACCTCTACTCCCACTGTATCAAGAAACACCATGTTAGGTAAGGAAAATGGAACAGTATATGCATAAATTTTTGCATACTATCAAAAGGCCTTGCACCACTCACAAAAGATTCCTTAATATGTACTTTTTTATATGGATAATCTTATTTTTCAAAAAATAAAAGAAAACCCAATCTTGAACTCCTTATGCATGATTTAGTTGAAAATTATAATCACGAAAATTATCCAATTCAATGGCCAAGAAACACTGTTGCCACACATCTGAGCTCGCAGATAGAGAAGAGTTAGATTCAAGTTAATACATTTAATGCTACGGTAATACCTTTAATTTCCAAACAGCAAACCAAGAATAACCAAAGTTTTTAGGTTCCAAACTGGCATTTATAGCAGCAAGTATGTACCAACAGATCGAATACTTGGCAGCTGGCACATAACCTAGGAATTTCCAAATATTTAAGCCGTCTACCACTTTTTTTATTTTGCATGAAAAAAGATGATATGAAATACACACTATATTTGCCAATGTAACAACATGATTAATCTCATTCTGGGACCTAAAATATGTTAACCTAAAGAAGCATACAACATAATTGCATTAACTAAAGAAGCATAAAGCATAATTTCATCATATTGTAACAAATTCTGTAGCCACAAGAAAACCCACACCGGATATCGCCAAATTCTACAGCAAAACATATTCTCAGGCTTAAATTCAGAAGATTGCTAGCTACCTTTCAAATATTTCGGCGAGGCCACGAATTTCAAGCAAACAGTTTTTACCTGGTGGAAATGGTGTTGTTCAGCCAACGCCAAAGTATTTGGAACTTTGTTTACTCGCAATGTCTTTACATTGATTGAGTTCAGAAAGCAACGTTAGTCTCTCCAATGCATACCCGTCAGGAGCTACAAGCAAATGCTGAGCCATCAAAGTGGAAACCCAAGTCATATTTAGACCAGTAAGCTCTTCTATATTGGGCAACTCGTCCCACTACATAAAATGGAGCAAGGCCTGCAAAGTAGAATATGATGCTTATTAAATCAGCTCAACTAAAAGAAGGTTTACACAGTATAGGAGAATGCAGTTTTCTTATTGCAAAAGAGTGCATTCATCATTCATCATGTTTTATCATTTTCTTATTTCAAAAGAATGCAATTTTAATGAATAACATATAGGAGCCAGAGATGTCACAGGAAAGCGTGAATGTGTATGATAAAGGAAAAAGAGGTATGTCTATGCCAATCACATGTCTGCATATAAGGTATACAGTAATCTTTCACAACTTATCCTACATTAATTCTTATCAGTTGTTGAATATGAGAGGACACCGAGGAGTCAATCCACCTTACCCACCGACCACTGTCTGGTTTTTTCATACGCGACCAAACGGACATTACTAACAACGGTGTTTCCTCTTCCGACGATGATGAAAATCTGCCCACGCAACTCCGTATGATGGTTCCCATAGCTGGCAATCTCACGGCCTTTCAGGCAGTGCCGCATGTCAAAACTCCAAGTGGTAGAGATTTAACCCACTAAGATATTTTCCGTTAGCATTTGTACATTTCTTAACGAAAGTGGTCCATAAAATGGTTCACCAGGAAATCATTCTCGTGAAGAGGCCTACAATGATCATCGTGCATCACTTGGAGGAACACATAGCAGCACTGAGCATGATATTGTTTCATATATAGCGCCGAGGATCAACACCTCACACACTGGTCTTGAACAATTTGCTTCAACCGCAGCCATTACATTAGACAAAAAACAAAAAAGGCGAAACCAATATATAGCACGGCAAAATAGGTTAACACCTGAACAGAAGGCGGAAATCAATGCCCGTCGCAGAGCAGCTAGGAAAACAAAAAACAGATGAGGAGAGAAATTCCTGTCAAAGAGAAGCCATGCAACATATGACATCAGAGGAGAAGGAACAGAGAAGCGCCCTTAGAAGGGCAGCCTACCAAAATATGTCGGTCGAGGACAAGCAAGATAGGAATAGTTGTAGAAGGGTTGCCTACCAAAATATGACCGACGACGATAATCAAGAGACAAACTCCCGTCGAAGAGCACGTGTGCAAAACATGTCACCCGAAGAGGAGCAGAATATGCGAGCTCAGAGAAACGCAAAACTCGCGGCTAGGCGCAACACCCCTTCATTGAATCCATAGCAATGCCGCGACCAGATGCATCTACCTTAGCTGCCACAAACCTGATGTCGACCACTCATGCGTTGGCAGTCCGGGAACCCGCCGCTTCATCTCAAGCCCCCCGGTCAACAAGTAAGGCTGGTCTCGGCTTAGAATCAGATGGTAATCCCCCCCATCTTTACACTACTTCATATGTCTATGTGTGTTCAACCAGTATTTACCGGCTCACTAACGGTGCAGGCGAGTACCTTAGTCGTACCGTGGGCGATGGTGATCAACAGGAAGAGCCCATAAATGTGTCGCAACAAGGCAATTATCAGTGAATATACGACAACCAGAATCAAGCCCATGAGCAGAGGCATGAGACCAGATCACAGCGTAGGTCTAAGCAGTGAGCTCAGAAAGAAGGTATGGTCATAAAGAAGATTCAAGGGAATGCCGTAAAACGAAGGGCACTCGGGAAGAACATACCAGGAGGTAAGAAGTCAGCATTGCTAGATCGTCGTAATGCAAGCTTTGAAGCTAAACGTTGGACTCCCCGCCAAGAGGCAAGTACCTTAGATGTGAACAAATCAGCAACAAGCTCATCTTCACCACCCACAAGAGCTGCTTCACTGGCTTCCCCCCCCCTTCATCAAGCACGCCGTCTTACACCATAGGGACCGATGGTAACCCTCTCATCTTTACTCTCCACCATGTCACCAGTCACACTAAACCTTCCTCCCCCTTCATCAAGCACGCCGTCTTACCGGCTCAACAATGTTGCAGATGATATGGAAGCCTTCCTCAGCGACATAATGGACGATGGTGCACTCTCCGATGGCCTCATGGATGATGAGTACTACCTGTTTGCCGGTGAAGGTACTCTGAGGCGCCTTTCGCTTCTCGTCCCTGTATACTATTCTTTTATGATGTGAATCCTATCATGACATGTTATGTCTCGATGATGCTTGCAGGATACGACGCTGATGTCACGAACATTGATCAGCCCGTGGACTCCTCCAACACGGGACCTATCGACCTTGATCCTTTTGACTATGTCTATTCAAACATCCCAGACAGCACACACATCCTGAAGCACGCGGCGAACTGCGACCATTAAAAGGCCAGGAAGTTCCAGTACGAGACAGATGGCTTCTGCTGTCGAAACAGCGAAATAGATTTGGCCCAACCATAGCCTATTCCAGAGCTGATGAGGTTATGGTCTAGCGGAGATGCAGACTCTCGGCACTTCCGGGAGAGCATTCGGTTCTTCAACGGTCACTTCTCCTTCACTACCCTTGGCGTCAGCCTAGACAACAATTATACGAACATGAAGTTTGGGGTATACACGTTTCGGCGCAGGGTACTATTTACCACAAAGTGCATTCGTTCGGTCCAACAGCTCATCCTAGACATCTGCAGTTGTACTTCTATGACGACGACCCCAGCTTAAGCCATCGCAATGAGGCTACCAAGAAATTGGGCCAACGCGTCGTCAGCAAGTTAGTGGACATCCTCAGGGGCAACCCCTACTCCCAACCGTTTAGAAGTTTGGGTGCCCACAAGGAAAACCTCGAGGAGTACCGCATAGACCTCAACACTGACCAGAAGCTCGATCAACGGAGATATAACAGGCCTGTGTCATCCGAGATGGCTGCAATTTGGGTCGAGGGAAACGATCTAGCAAACAGGTTCAACCACAGCATTACACTCTGTGGGGACAACAACGAGAAGCATAGTATACATGCCACAGATGGCTGCTATGACCCGCTCTCGTATCCCCTCTTTTTCCCAAAGGGGGAGCTTGGTTGGCATCCAAATATACCGAAGCGCAATGTCCCTTGGGAGCTTGCACAACAACCAAGACGGAACCACGATAATGATTCAGGTTCGCCCGTTTGGTATGCTTATATGCAAAAAAATAAACAGAGTCTTTCGTTCCCATATGGTACCTAACCTTCTTCTTTCACGTCTTTGCACAGAGGGGAACAGCCGGTTGTGCGTCTCTGTCAGGGACTACTACTGTTACCGACTACAAACACGCCCTGCGATATTCAACCCCATACTTCACGGAGCACACCTGTTCCAGCAGTGGGGTGTGGACATGTTCATCAAGATTGAGGGTTGTAGGCTGAAGTGGATCAGGGACCACCAAACACAGTTACGTGCCGATCTATATCAAGGCCTTGTGAATAGCATCGCGGTTGGGGAGGTGCAAGCGAGCGCTGTTGGTAAGAGGATCGTGCTCCCAGGGACGCATCAGGGGAGCAACCGAGACATGAAGGGGAGGCATATAGACGCTATGGCACTGGTGCAGACCTATGGGAAGCCTGACATCTTTTTGATTATGATGTGCAATCCTAGCTGGGAGGAGATACTGAATGAGCTGCTTCCTGGCCAGACACCCCAGGACCGACCAGATCTTGTCGCACGCGTGTTTAGGGCCAAGTTGGAGACCATGAAAGAGATGTTGTTCAAGAAGCACATCCTAGGTGTTGTGGTAGCGCATGTGTATGTCTTCGAGTTCCAAAAGAGGGGCCTCCCCCATGCGCACTTCCTGTTGATCATGAATAGAGAATATAAACTTGTGGTGCCAGAGCAGTATGACCGCATCATATCCGCAGAGCTCCCGAACAAGCATAAGTATCCAGAGCTCTATGCCATGGTCGTGAAGCATATGATGCACGGCCCATGCGGTAATCTAAATCCCAAAAATGTGTGTATGCAAGACTTGAAGTGCAAGAGCCAGTACCCACGACCATTCAACCAGAACACCTTACAGGGGAAGGATTCATACCCTGTCTATCGACGGCGGGACGATGGTCGTCAGGCTAAGGTCCGCCGTCAGATGTTGGATAAAAGATGGGTGGTGCCTTACAACCCTTATCTATTGCGGATGTTCAACTACCACATAAATGTCGAGGTGTGCTCCAGCATCAAGGTTGTCAAGTACCTTTACAAATACGTATACACGGGCCACGATCGAGCTTCAATTAGCATTGACCAGCCCGATGACAAAGGGGTTGTAGAAGAGATTAAAAGGTACATCGATGCGAGATGGGTTACTCCACCGGAGGCGATGTGGAGGATATTCGGCTTCAAGCTTTCTGAGAGTTTCCCGTCGGTCCTACAATTGCCGCTTCATCTCCCAAATATGCATAGTGTCACGTTCAAAGCAGGAGAGGACCTGACCGATGTCGTCGCCCGTGATAAAGTATCTAAGTCAATGTTGATGGAGTATTTCCTCGCTAATCAGCAACATGTTTGGGCTCGAGATATCCTGTACAAGGACTTTCCGGGAAGTTTCACATGGCAGAGAGCAAAGTACTGGAGGCCGAGGCAAAAGCAACACCAAGTAGGTCGAATCGTGTCAGCACATCCAGCCGAGGGGGAGCGATACTTTCTGCGAGTGGTGCTCAACCACGTACCAGGCAAGACATCTTTCGAGGACCTAAGGACCGTGGACGGTGTGCTATGTGATATCTTCCGCGATGTTGCCGAGAGATCAGGCCTCATCGAGGCCGACAACACGCTTGACAAGTCTCTTACAGAGTCAACACAATTCGCGATGCCAGCCTCGCTCAGGAGGCTCTTTGCAACAATCTTGGTATTTTGTGAGCTAGGTGACGTGCGCGGGTCTATGGGATAGGCACCTAGAGGCGATGTCTGATGACTACCGCCGATCACACACCTGCTCAAAGGCAATGGAGCAGATGGTGTTGCTAGACATCAGGGGCATGCTACAGTCAATGGGCAAAGACATAGCGTTGTTCCCTCTTCCGGACATTGACGAGACCTATGACACTAGTGGAGGCGAGGCCAGAGAAGTCACAGAGGAGTCCACCATCGAGGTTGACGCACACGATGCTGCTTTAGCGTCCTCGCTAAACCCTGAGCAAAGGCTTGCATACGACGAGATCCTGGCAGCAGTAGATGCCAGTGATGGGGGTGTATTCTTTGTCGATGGCCCGGGAGGCCCCGGGAAGATCTTCCTATACAGGGCACTGCTCGCAAAGGTTCAGGGGGAGGGCAAGATAGCGGTGGCTACGGCGACGTCCGGCGTCGCGGCTTCCATCATGCCTGGAGGCAGGACAGCCCACTCGAGGTTCAAGATCCCACTCAGCATTGAAGATGGGGCGTCGTGCAGCTTCACCAAGCAAAGTGGGACGACCAAGCTCCTACGCATGGCTTCCCTCATCCTATGGGACGAGGCCAGCATGACAAAGGGGCAAGCTGTTGAGGCACTGGATAATAGCATGCGGGACATTATGGGACGACGACACCAACCGTTCGGGGGAAAACTGTCGTGTTCGGTGGGGACTTCACGCAGGTGCTTCCAGTCGTCAGGAAAGGGTCACGGGGTCAGATAATCGATGCGACCCTACGGAGTTCATACCTTTGGAAGGGTATGCGCCAGCTAAGGCTCATCACGAACATGAGGGCGCATAACGACCCGTGGTTCGTAGATTACTTGCCAAGGGTAGGCAACGACACCGAAGAAACCGACGACGAAGGCAACATAAGGCTCCCTCAAGACATTTGTGTGCCGCCAACAGGAGACGGTGTTGACCTAGAGAAGCTAATCGACCATGTATTTCCTGCTCTAGACCACAACATGTCTGATCCAAATTACATGACATCTCGAGCGATCCTATCCACCAAGAACGACAATGTTGATAAGATAAACACACGCATGATAGAGCGCTTCCAGGGCGAAGAGAAGATCTACCATAGTTTTGATAGTGCATAGGATGACCCACACGGCTACTATGCCCCCGAGTTCCTCAACAACCTGACTCCCAACGGGCTGCCTCCGCATGCCCTCAAACTAAAGATAAATTGCCCCATTATACTATTGAGAAACATAGATCCAGCTAATGGGTTATGTAATGGCACAAGGCTTGTGGTCCGGGGTTTCCAGAGGAACACCATCGACGCAGAAATCGTGCTAGGACAACATGATGGTAGGAGGGTGTTCCTTCCTCGGATACCTCTATGCCCATCCGATGATGATATCTTCCCTTTCAAGTTCAAGAGGAAGCAGTTCCCTATTAGGCTCAGCTTTGCCATGACGATCAACAAGGCACAAGGACAGACCATACCGATTGTCGGGGTGTACCTACCGGACCCGATTTTCTCTCACGGTCAGCTCTATGTTGCATTGTCTAGAGCCACCGTGAAGAGGAACATTAAGATTCTCGCCATCAACGACGACGGCAAGGATAAAGGCAAGGGCAAGGAACAAAGCAAGAATTCAAAGAAGAGAAAAAGATCTGAGCCCTTATTAACGACCATGAAGAACATAGTATACAAGGAAGTCCTTAGCACATAAAGTAGCCGGATCAAATTATACCTACTCAAGGTAAAGTATGTTCAGATTTGCATTACAACCACATAACTATTGTAGATCTTAACGCACACTAACCTGAGTTTTTTTGCTGTGTAGTACTCGAGGGAGCATTATCAGTCTTCAAAAACCATGATTATTCCTTTCGCGACATCTGCCCATCCTATACTTTGTCAAAGCTGCACCTATTCAAGCTGGAAATAACAAGAGACAACGTGAAGTTTCAACCAAATACAGGAGGAAGATGCATTGACAGTGACTTGATAAAGAAGAACAAAAATACTAACTATTGTCTTGTTGCCAAAATTTAGGTTGTTTTGCTATTACACAACCACTTATCTTTGAGTGTGATGTTATCAATATAAATCGTTTGGATCTCTATTAAAAATGCTCGGGATCTCCATGGTGGCGTTGAGGTTCCTCTCTGACATGGGGCTTCTCAAATGTGTGTTGCTCTCTTCCATCTTGAGGCTTTGCTGCTGCTGCTGCTTTCGCTCGACGTCTTGGGCGATCTTGTTGTCCACGTGCTGCCTCGCTATCTTCCTCTCAACCAGCAGCTGCAACTCCAACTCCTTGATCTGTATAGAAGAATGAGAAGCAGAAAGAAACATATTAATTCTTCATGCATAGCAGTAACAAGGCAGTAAGTTTGGATGCTGAAAAATGTTGACAGTACCTTATCTTGGAGATTCATAGTGAGCAGGTCCTTTGCCTTGTTGTTGGCTGCAAGGGATTGGATTGTTTCTTCCATGCTCTTGATCTGAGCATCTTTGCTCTTGCAATCCTGCTTGGCTCTCCCAACCTAGCAGCAGAACCAATAATAAGCATGCATTCAGATTAAACATATGGATGCCAAACTCGTACTAAAACATGAACTAACAGGGAGGGCAATAGAGTAAGTACCATAAGCTTATATCTTGACAGCTCAGGAAGAATAAGTTGACTCATAATCTACTTAGGTTGAGATGCCCTTCATGTAACTCGTAATTCCTAACCGCTACTGCGATTGTGATGTCATTTGCACCAGAACTGTATCACAATATAAGTATACTTGATAGCTATATCATTTCCTCTTAAACTTGTTACTTTAATTTGTTTGAATTATAGACGATGAAACTTAGCCCTATACACAGTCTTTGATTTTTCTTTAACGGTATGGGTGGCCTACATGATGTCTTTTGTTCCTATTTACAAACGTTGTAGAGCATGAAGATAAAGACTGTTACGTGTTATAAAAATTTGCAACCTATAGAAAAGAGTTGGTGGATAAGTTACGACGGGATTGTGTGTCAGATGCGCCACTGGCAGAGATGAAGATCTAAAATATTATGATCCCGTTGCAACGCACGGGCAATTAACTAATGTTTAATTATAGTAATTTGATCAGCGAGTACTCCTGGAATATAGTCCAGAAAACAGCTTGATTTCCCTACTAACTTTTATTTGTTTCTTCTTGATTTGACGAATACCCGTTTGGCAACTGTGAATGGTCATGGGCTCATTGTGAAAATTAAGTTATATATATTCTGTACATTGTGGGCCTGTGGCTTGAAAAAGAAACCTGATATTACCTATGGCTTTGGTTCTTTCTTACGGCTCTGTTTCTTTGTGTGGACCTTCTGGGAAGGTGAGATGGCATGAAATCTTTTTACTGAACCAATTTAAAAGCATATTCTTGTTGATGCCATTTTTTTGGTTTTTTGGTCCTATTTTTCCATCCATTGTCAATTTTCTGTTCATATTTTCCATTGTAGTCCTACTTAACTTCCACCGTCGATGCTTGCCATCCCTACGTCCTTATAAAGCTTCATCTGCGAGGGAGAGGCATCGATGAGGAAGGATGCTGGTGGTGATGCGTGCCGTTTCCCCTGGCTTCGGACCTTCGCTTCACGGGGTCACCCCTCCAGTCGTGCCCGGTGTGCTAACGCATTGGTTTGGGAGGCCACCTCGGGCAGCCGCCGCAGCTGAAACATCAAGGGCTGGCGGTTTGCAGTATAGATCATGGGGAGTTGGGTGTACTCAGGGAGATCTCAACTACTTTGATGGATTTTTCACGATTCAGTTCCGCTGGACCTGAGCTGCTGTGGCTGGGAACTCTGAATCCCCCTCCACTTGAGATCTTACTCAATGTGGAGGTAATACATATGAAACTACACTTGCATTCCAAAGGGCCCCTTAAATCTTAATTACCACCTCTTCTCTCTCGTGTGCTCTAATGGCCTTGCAGCTGCTGATACTGTGCTTAGCTGCAGATATTCGTGATTCGTGATGAGTTTCTGTCGGCAATATTCTTGTTCTGATTGGATCTACTATATTGTCAAAATAAAAATAAATAATAGGTGGGGAGAACATGCTAATTAAACATTGTAAAAAAAGGAGCATCTCCCTTCTGGAGCTCAATTAGTGGCTCAAAGCCGGCGGCTGGAGCTTCATGAGGCCTATCGCCAGATGCTGATTTGTGCTTCTGATGCTAGAGCTAGCATAGTTAACCACGATAAAAATCCGGACAACGGACAACATGCAGTCAAGGATGGGGTAGATCCTACTGTTCAGAAGACTCACCGGGCATCTTTTGTTGAACTTGATGTAGCTTCATCTACTCTGGGTGAGGTGAAGAGGTTGACTCTGAAAGAGGCCCGCCAGCTTCTGTCGCGCTCGCCGCGCAGGAGGCAGAGACAGTCTTCGAGCGGCGGGGCGGAGGCCGCGGTCGGCGCGGACGGCGTAGTGACGGCCGTGGAGGAGTCATGCGGGAGATGGAGGGGGAGAGGTGAGAAGGTGGCGCGAGGGGGACGGGGGCTTAGGGTTTGGAGGAGGGAGGGAGCCGCGAACCATGGGAGCATGAGGCGTGCGTGAGCGGGCGAGGAGGGCGGCTCCGATGACGGCCGCGTCGGAGAGGAGGGGCGGCGGCGGCAGCACAGGTGAGCTTCAGAGTGGATAGCGGTGGGAGTGTGAGGGGATGGGGAACGGGACGTGGTGGTGACCAGGGAGACAAAGTATGTATTTTTTTAATCTATGCTGCTACAGAGTGAACTGGCCCACTTCTTTTTAACCTTTTTAAGACATTACTTCGCATATCTCCTTTGCATTTTTGTTTATATTAACCTACTGAGTGGTGCTTAAACTCCCGTTGTGTTACTTTAAGCTCCAAAGAACAGTCTTTTAGAAAATGTCGTCTCTTGGTTATTAATAGTGTGAACTGTTTTCTTAATTGGCCAAATATACTGTATTATATATGCAACTACATGATCTTGAATTATTCTGTTGTGCTAATATGCCACCAAAAAAAAGATGCCAATTCTTTTTATCGGTGTTGACATTTTCATGAGAAGGAACAGATCGACCGTCCTAATGAAATGTAGAGTCCTAAACTGATAATTCTCTATCTGTGCAAAGTAAACATAGCACAAGCTTGAATGCATAAATGTGGTAGATTTATGCCTAGACTTGTCATGAGATGTGCAAAGATAAACATAGAAACCATCACGAGTTTGTTGATGGTAAGCAACAAGTTATGTAGCCTTGTAGTGTGCCGAGATAATATGTGTCAATTAAAGGATTCGGCCGTAGCAACGCACGGGCAATTAACTAGTATGATGTAGATTATAAAAACTAGATGAACAAATTATTAAAAACTCATAATGTACTCTACACCAGCTAAACTCAGATTATGGATTGCTAATGACCCATTACCCTTGTGAAGTTGAAGATAATTACATTCCTACCACCGCCACCCTCCTCTTTTAAAAAAACACAGGATAGACAAGTCATTATGCAATGTAAAACCTAAATTACAGTTTATATAATCTGGCCTCCAAACATGTCCACCTAGATTATTTTTATAAACCAGATTATACAATCTATCTTCATAATCCAGGTTATCATAATCTATTGTGGTTCCAAACAGGACCTAAGAAAATATATTTGAGATTGGTGTACAAGATAGTTTGAGTTTCTTTTAACTTAGAGATACGGTCGAAGAACAATCATGGACGCAATGAGCACTCAAAATCCGACCCCCTCCTTCCCTCTCCCCCTCCCTCAAAATCGGAGCCCGTTGTCGTCGCCAGCCCCTCCCTCCCTCCCCCCTTCCCTTGCCCGTGTCCCCAGTGCCCTTCTTGCCACCCCTCGCGGGAGCCATCAGGCAAGGCTCGGGCGGTGTCGACGGCAACGAGGTCTTCCTTTCCCGCGTATCCTGGCCTCCTGCTCGGGGTGCGTCCGGATGGCGGTGCTCCTCGGTCCGTGGGCGGTCCAGCGATCTCCGGGTGGCTTGTGTGTGGTGCAGCTGCCCCTTGGCGGTGATGATAGAGGCGAGGGTGTCCCGGTCTTTCGATGAGATGGTGGCTATCGATTTGGTGGAGACGACTTTGACGATCCGACTACAAACGTGCACGACGTTGCGTCTTAGCAATCGCTATCGATTAGAGGTTATATCAAAATGATTAAACATTGGCACAATTATTTTGAAAAATATTTGATGCAAATTTGATTTACTCTCTGGTTCACATGGTTCTTTCTCATCAACAGTTAATTCAATGGGTTCACTCAACATTGTTGATATTGTAGTTATTTGATCACATGACAAAGTCAAATCATGAACATAGTCCTCTAGAATAGGTGGTGTGACCAAAGTAATGGGTAGCTCATCACAGGGTATATTGCAATTGTCAAGGCATTCATCATACTCATGTGGAGGTGTGGAAGATAAGTACCTTTGTCATTACCTCGTATGATCAACTCAGATGATGTAGTCACTTTCGATGGTAACGTGTCCATAGTGAACGTGATGTAGCCCTCACAACAATTGATGTGGTTGTCATCGTATGCCCAGTAGTTGAAGGAACAATCATATCAACTCTTGGAATAAGCACCTTGCGCTCGTTCTCCTTGTGGGCAACATATCATTTTATTTCCTGTTTAGATTTGCAAGCAAGACAAAACAAATGATCCATAGGATAACACTTTTCATGAATTAGTATCTTCTGAATATCATGATTTAATCCTTCCCAAAATCTATCCATAAAATTTTCTTCACTTTCTTCTAACGAGGAATGCAACAAGGTTGTTTGTAAATCATCATAATATTTTGTTACAATGTCACTACCCTGTTTTAAATGTTGTAACTTTTTAGTCATGTCACGAGTATAATAAGCAGAAACGAATGTGTGTCTCATGACAAGTTTCAAATCATCCCAAGTAGTAGGTATATAATCAGGGTGTAACCGACAATATCCGCTCCACCAAACTGAAGCATAACCAGTGAAAACTAACTGCGACCTTAACTTTCTTATGTTCAGCAAAATGATGGGAAGAAAATATATCATTTATTTCAAAGTCCCATTCAATAGGTAAAGTAGGTCTAAAACGGCCATTAAATGATGGTATAGAAATATTAACCTAATGATGTGCGTTTGTATCTCTCTGCACCTCTCGTAACAGTTGTTGTGCTGGCACGTCTCCCACGATCGAAGAAGCCCATGAACTGACAACTCTGGATCCTGTCGTGGCTAGTAGAAACAAGAAACAAAAAAAATCCAAGAATATTGTTCCTATGAACTACTAGGATGTGGTGGTAAAACGCTAAGAATAAAGCAAATATCAATGTCTTATAAATTCTTATCATCCAGCAGGCGGTGACCGACAACTGGTGGTGTCAATATCTCTGAAGATTGAGTAAAACGATTACCAAATAAACGTATGTATACACGATGTAGAAATATGTAGAGCTAGGAAGGTTTAATGTATGGTAGCAAAATATTAGAAATAATCAATTCAAAGACGCAATGTTGAATAAACGCTCAACAACGGTATTATGTTGGTCCTAAGATACACCGTACTAGAGACGCGAGCCTAGAACACTAAAGGAGTCACGGCATACCATAAGTATTAGCAATGGATGATATGAAGTAGCTCTAAATAGCAAGATACTCCATAAGTGAATATCACAATGGCAGTAAAGATAATGATGATAAAGGACTGCTAAGCATGATATATCAAAACTCTCTCTACAACTTTTATCCGGAAGATATTATGTCAAATTTCTGATGTTTCTTCTCAAGATTGACACTTACCCAAGCTTGTCAATGCAAAAAGAATCACTCAATTCCGATTTCGTATGAGGAGTCAAAAAATTCGGGAACGGACCTAAAAAATAATGACAAACTGTGTTCGTGACCTTCGGAGGGCAAAAAATCCTATTTAGAAGCCGATTTCGAGGTGACAATAATGAAATAGCTTGAAGAACTATTCATATGCGGCTCGTCGATAGCTCGAATATGAGTACTCGTGAAGCTAAAACACACTTCGTATGAGGAAGATACACCTGTTTTACTGAACACTGCACAAAAGAGTTTCCAATCCGAATTCAGATACGAGATTGAGTCTAGATAGATCCGATTTTTTTTTCTCTTATCCCTTTTTTTATCTCACTTTTTTTTCTCTTACTTTTTTTATCTTCTCTCCAACAACCAAATAAGGTGCAGATTGGATCAAGCATAGATACGAACGACCTCAAGCATGACAATGACAATGAACAATTGGAGCACGTGGTGAATATTATAGATACGAACGACCTCAAGCATGATAATGACAATGAACAATTGGAGCACGTGGTGAATATTGATGGATGACGTTGGCGACAACAGAAGGGACGATGATGCAACGATGGTGTGACTAATGTGAATATTACTTGAAACTCTAAAGGAACTAGATATTAAGACCGACAATTTGACACGACGATGCAACCGATAATTCAACAATGCAAGCACAAAAATAAAACTGCAAAGGCTCAGACTGGCTTGGACAAAGTATGAATAGATTGAACTCTTTTTGTGTCTTTTTCGTGGGTAATAGGTAAGAAAAATAAACTAATCTAGAGATAACTGGAAATTCTCAACGAGCAGCCTGGCTCTGATACCACTTGATAGAGGCGAGGGTGTCTCGATCTTTCGATGAGATGGTGGCTATCGATTTGGTGGAGACGACTTTAACGATCCGACTACAAACGTGGACAACGTTGCGCCTTAGCAATCGCTAAACCAACTTCAAGACGTTATTGACCACGCCGGAGCACGATCAACCCGACCATGAAGGTCTCTTCCTGCAAGCAATCAAAGAACAAGCAAGAATATGATAAAAGCAATCTCAATATTGCGAATATATATAAAGTATTGATAAGGATGGGGATCTGAAAGCGGTGTTGGTCTGGTCATTGGACACAGACGAAGTACACGAAGTTGCAATGGCTAACTTTCAACTAAAAAAATCCCAAGCATAATGCAAATAGGTTGATCTACTTATATAGGAGCAAGGGGTGGCGGCCAAGGAGGTGGAAGGACGTCCCAAGGAAGCCTAAAACTAACCATAGGTCATACAAGGCCTATGAGCCCAAGTGAAGGTGATGCAACACCTTTGAACTTGTAATTTTACTCAGATTCTAGTGCAACGTGAGATTGTTTCGTCAATATATCCATGCTACGAACGAATTTTAAGGTGATTCCATTTGGGTTGGAATGCACATAAAATCTACTTTCCAACAAAAAAGGAACCCAATTCTGAGTCACTATGAAAAGGTTGTTGACATTTTGAGACATGTATGTTTGTGAAGTCTGAATCTGAGTCCACAGCGTGAGAGACTTGGACTTTATCTTCTCTTGGGATAGAAGTAACATGAGAGAACTTCTTGAACAACACATAATCATTTCTTTTAATGTGAGAGGACTTCTTGAAGAACACCTAATCATTTTCTCTTCCTTTATCTTCACACGTGGTTCGTGCAAGCGTTCGACAATTCTGCATTCACGCATGGTATAAAAATAGGTGAAGTATTTTTGTTCTGGATAACATAAATAAATTATTGCATAATTATTATAATAAATCACCTCACAAATATGAAATATTTTTGGTCGTATCCAATATAACCATGTCCTCATCAGGCGAGGTAGTGGCCGCTGGTGTGCTGGCCCCGTGCGGCGGCCACGACCTAGATCTGGGCTCTTGGTCCCCATCTGGGTTTTAGGCGGGCCGGTTCGGTCCTCCGGCGGTGCTGCTTTCTGTCAGATGGAGATGTGCTCCTACTCGGACGTGGATCGACGGAGCCATGGCGTCTCTGTTGTATCACGGCGGCGGGGGCTTCACGGGCCCGCAGGACTGGTATGCCTCTGCTAATGCGTTCGGTCGGCTACTGCCTCGGTGATGGAGGTTGGTGTAATGCCCAAGATGCAATCTTATCCTTATTTTTAGGCCTGGGCATTCGGTTAAACCGAACCGATCGGTTCGGTGCCTCGGTTTATTTTTAAATTCGGTTTCCTAATTTTATGAACCGATCGGTCTGCTAAGCATTCACTAACCGAGGCGTTCGGTCCACTAAGAATTCGGCTCGGTCCTCGGTTATAACCGAAGAGAACCTACACCTTTTTTACGAACTTGAAGAGAGAACCATGAGGAATAAATCGGGAGTCAAATTTGAGCGAGAAACAATGAACGCAAGAGAAGGAATCAATCCAAGCATGCTTAGCGTTGCGTAATATGGCTCAATCCCAATCTGGCCACCCCAGGCTCCCTTGCATATCATACCTGAATGGTATGAGGAAAGACATACAACATGATATGGATGCAAGCCGGCCGTCGACCATGAAGGATCACGGGCGCTGCCGGCCGTCACCGAGGGAAAGCCACGGGCGCCGCCGGCCGCCGCCGGCCGCCGCCGAGGGAGAGCCACGGGCGCCGTCTGTTGGGGAACGTCGCATGGGAAACAAAAAATTTCCTACGCGCATGAAGACCTATCATGGTGATGTCCATCTACGAGAGGGGATGAGTGATCTACGTACCCTTGTAGATCGTACAACAGAAGCGTTAGAGAACGCGGTTGATGTAGTGGAACGTCCTCACGTCCCTCGATCCGCCCCGCGAACAATCCCGCGATCAGTCCCACGATCTAGTACCGAACGGACGGCACCTCCGCGTTCAGCACACGTACAGCTCGACGATGATCTCGGCCTTCTTGATCCAGCAAGAGAGACGGAGAGGTAGAAGAGTTCTACGGCAGCGTGACGGCGCTCCGGAGGTTGGTGATGATCTTGTCTCAGCAGGGCTCCGCCCGAGCTCCGCAGAAACGCGATCTAGAGGAAAAAACTATGGAGATATGTGGTCGGGCAACCGTGAGAAAGTCGTCTCAAATCTGCCCTAAAAGCTCCATATATATAGGAGGAGGGAGGGGGACCTTGCCTTGGGGTCCAAGGGACCCTCAAGGGGTCGGCCGAGCCAAGGGGGGGAGGACTCCCCCCCAAACCGAGTTGGACTTGGTTTGGTGGGAGGAGTCCCCCTCCCTTCCCACTTCCTCCCTCTTTTTTTTTTCTTTTCCTTTGATTTCCTTCTCTTGGTGCATAGGCCCCTTTGGGGCTGTCCCACAAGCCCACTAAGGGCTGGTGTGTCTCCCCAAAGCCTATGGGCTTCCCCAGGGTGGGTTGCCCCCCCCCCGGTGAACTCCCGGAACCCATTCGTCATTCCCGGTACATTCCCGGTAACTCCGAAAACCTTCCGGTAATCAAATGAGGTCATCCTATATATCAATCTTCGTTTCCGGACCATTCCGGAAACCCTCGTGACGTCCGTGATCTCATCCGGGACTCCGAACAACATTCGGTAACCAACCATATAACTCAAATACGCATAAAACAACGTCGAACCTTAAGTGTGCAGACCCTGCGGGTTCGAGAACTATGCAGACATGACCCGAGAGACTCCTCGGTCAATATCCAATAGCGGGACCTGGATGCCCATATTGGATCCTACATATTCTACGAAGATCTTATCATTTGAACCTCAGTGCCAAGGATTCGTATAATCCCGTATGTCATTCCCTTTGTCCTTCGGTATGTTACTTGCCCGAGATTCGATCGTCAGTATCCGCATACCTATTTCAATCTCGTTTACCGGCAAGTCTCTTTACTCGTTCCGTAATACAAGATCCCACAACTTACACTAAGTTACATTGCTTGCAAGGCTTGTGTGTGATGTTGTATTACCGAGTGGGCCCCGAGATACCTCTCCGTCACACGGAGTGACAAATCCCAGTCTTGATCCATACTAACTCAACTAACACCTTCGGAGATACCTGTAGAGCATCTTTATAGTCACCCAGTTACGTTGCGACGTTTGATACACACAAAGCATTCCTCCGGTGTCAGTGAGTTATATGATCTCATGGTCATAGGAATAAATACTTGACACGCAGAAAACAGTAGCAACAAAATGACACGATCAACATGCTACGTCTATTAGTTTGGGTCTAGTCCATCACGTGATTCTCCCAATGACGTGATCCAGTTATCAAGCAACAACACCTTGTTCATAATCAGAAGACACTGACTATCATCGATCAACTGGCTAGCCAACTAGAGGCATGCTAGGGACGGTGTTTTGTCTATGTATCCACACATGTAAATGAGTCTTCATTCAATACAATTATAGCATGGATAATAAACTATTATCTTGATACAGGAATTATAATAATAACTATACATTTATTATTGCCTCTAGGGCATAATTCCAACAGTCTCCCACTTGCACTAGAGTCAATAATCTAGCGCTCACATCACCATGTGAATTACATTGTAATAAATCTAACACCCATACAGTTCTGGTGTCGATCATGTTTTCGCTGTGGAAGAGGTTTAGTCAGCGGGTCTGCTACATTCAGATCCGTGTGCACTTTGCATATATTTACGTCCTCCTCCTCGACGTAGTCGCGGATGAGGTTGAAGCGTCGTTAGATGTGTCTCGTCTTCTTGTGAAACCTTGGTTGCTTTGCTAAGGCAATGGCACCAGTGTTGTCACAGAACAAGGTTATCGGATCCAGTGCACTTGGCACCACTCCAAGATCCGTCATGAACTGCTTCATCCAGACACCCTCCTTAGCCGCCTCCGAGGCAGCCATGTACTCCGCTTCACATGTAGAATCTGCTACGACGCTTTGCTTGGAACTGCACCAGCTTACCGCACCCCCATTAAGAATAAATACGTATCCGGTTTGCGACTTAGAGTCGTCCGGATCTGTGTCAAAGCTTGCATCGACGTAACCTTTTACGGCGAGCTCTTCGTCACCTCCATACACGAGAAACATCTCCTTAGTCCTTTTCAGGTACTTCAGGATATTCTTGACCGCCGTCCAGTGATCCACTCCTGGATTACTCTGGAACCTACCTGCCATACTTATGGCCAGGCTAATGTCTGGTCTAGTGCACAACATAGCATACATGATAGAACCTATGGCTGAAGCATAGGGGACGGAGCGCATATGCTCTCTATCATCATCAGTTGCTGGGCACTGAGTCTTACTCAATCTCGTACCTTGTAAAACTGGCAAGAACCCCTTCTTGGACTGTTCCATTTTGAACCTCTTCAAAACTTTATCAAGGTATGTGCTTTGTGAAAGTCCTATCAGGCGTTTTGATCTATCCCTATAGATCTTAATGCCTAGAATGTAAGCAGCTTCTCCTAGGTCCTTCATAGAGAAACTTTTATTCAAGTAATCCTTTATGCTCTCCAAAAACTCTACGTTGTTTCCAATCAGCAATATGTCATCCACATATAATATTAGAAACGCCACAGAGCTCCCACTCACTTTCTTGTAAATACAAGATTCTCCAACCACTTGTATAAACCCAAATGCTTTGATCACCTCATCAAAGCGTTTGTTCCAACTCCGAGATGCTTGAACCAGTCCATAAATGGATCGCTGGAGCTTGCACACCTTGTCAGCATTTTTAGGATCGACAAAACCTTCGGGTTGCATCATATACAACTCTTCCTTAAGGAACGCCGTTTTGACATCCATCTGCCAGATTTCATAATTGAAAAATGCAGCTATTGCTAACATGATTCTGACGGACTTAAGCATCGCTACGGGTGAGAAGGTCTCATCGTAGTCAACTCCTGGAACTTGTGAAAAACCCTTTGCCACAAGTCGAGCTTTATAAACGGTCACATTACCGTCAGCGTCCGTCTTCTTCTTAAAGATCCATTTGTTCTGAATAGCCTTGCGGCCCTCAGGTAGTATCTCCAAAGTCCACACTTTGTTCTCATACATGGATCCTATCTCGGATTTCATGGCTTCTAGCCATTTGTTGGAATCTGGGCCCACCATTGCTTCTTCATAATTTGCAGGTTCATTGTTGTCTAACAACATGATTGATAAGACGGGATTACCGTACCACTCTGGAGCAGCGCGTGATCTCGTCGACCTGCGTGGTTCAACAGAAACTTGAACTGGAGTTTCATGATCATCATCATTAACTTCCTCCTCAACCGGCGTCGCAATGACAGAGGATTCCCCTTGCCCTGCGCCACCATCCAGAGGGATGAGAGGTTCGACAACCTCGTCAAGTTCTATCTTCCTCCCACTCAATTCTCTCGAGAGAAACTCCTTCTCGAGAAAAGTTCCGTTCTTAGCAACAAACACTTTGCCCTCGGATTTGAGATAGAAGGTGTACCCAACTGTCTCTTTTGGGTAACCTATGAAGACGCATTTTTCCGCTTTGGGTTCCAGCTTTTCAGGCTGAAGCTTTTTGACATAAGCATCACATCCCCAAACTTTAAGAAACAACAACTTTGGTCTTTTGCCATACCACAGTTCGTATGGTGTCGTCTCAACGGATTTTGATGGTGCCCTATTTAAAGTGAATGCAGCTGTTTCTAATGCATAACCCCAAAATGATAACGGCAAATCAGTAAGAGACATCATAGATCGCACCATCTCTAACAAAGTACGATTACGACGTTCGGACACACCATTACGATGTGGTGTTCCAGGCGGTGTTAACTGCGAAACAATTCCACATTGTCTTAAGTGAGCACCAAACTCGAAACTCGGATATTCACCCCCACGATCAGACCGCAGGAACTTTGATCTTCTTGTTACGATGATTTTCCACTTCACTCTGAAATTGCTTGAACTTTTCAAATGTTTCAGACTTGTGCTTCATCAAGTAGACATAACCATATCTACTTAAATCGTCAGTGAAGGTGAGAAAATAACGATATCCGCCGCGTGCCTCCACGCTCATTGGACCACACACATCGGTATGTATGATTTCCAACAAGTCACTTGCACGCTCCATTGTTCCGGAGAACGGAGTCTTAGTCATCTTGCCCATGAGGCATGGTTCGCACGTGTCAAGTGAATCAAAGTCAAGTGACTCCAAAAGTCCATCAGCATGGAGTTTCTTCATGCGCTTTACACCAATATGACCCAAGCGGCAGTGCCACAAAAATATGGCGCTATCATTGTTTACTCTAACTCTTTTGGTCTCAATGTTATGTATATGCGTATCGCTATCAAGATTCAATATGAACAATCCTCTCACATTCGGTGCATGACCATAAAAGATGTTACTCATAGAAATAGAACAACCATTATTCTCAGACTTAAAAGAGTAACCGTCTCGCAATAAACAAGATCCAGATATAATGTTCATGCTCAACGCAGGCACTAAATAACAATGATTTAAGTTCATCACTAATCCCGATGGTAGTTGAAGTGACACTATGCCGACGGCGATTGCATCAACCTTGGAACCGTTTCCTACGCGCATCGTCACTTCGTCTTTCGCCAGCCTTCGTCTATTCCGCAGTTCCTGCTTCGAGTTGCAAATGTGAGCAACAGAACCGGTATCGAATACCCAGGCACTACTACGAGAGCCGGTTAAGTACACATCAATAACATGTATATCAAATATACCTGATTTTTCTTTGCCCGCCTTCTTATCTGCCAGATACTTGGGGCAATTGCGCTTCCAGTGACCCATACCCTTGCAATAGAAGCACTCTGTTTCAGGCTTAGGTCCAGCCTTGGGTTTCTTCGGCGGATTGGCAACAGGCTTGCCGCTCTTCTTCGAATTGCCCTTCTTGCCTTTGTCGTTTCTCTTGAAACTAGTGGTCTTGCTCACCATCAACACTTGATGCTCTTTACGGAGTTCAGACTCTGTGACTTTCAGCATCGCAAACAACTCGCCGGGAGACTTGTTCATCCCTTGCATGTTGTAGTTCAACACAAAGCCTTTATAGCTTGGCGGCAGTGATTGAAGGATTCTGTCAGTGATAGCTTCTTGCGGGAGTTCAATCCCCAGTTCAGCTAGACGGTTTGAGTACCCAGACATTTTGAGCACATGTTCACTGACAGACGAGTTTTCCTCCATCTTGCAAGCATAGAATTTATCGGAGTTCTCATACCTCTCGATCCGGGCGTTCTTATGAAAAATAAACTCCAACTCCTGGAACATCTCAAATGCTCCATGACGCTCAAAGCGACGTTGAAGTCCCGGTTCTAAGCCATACAAGACTGCACATTGAACTATTGAGTAGTCCTCCTTACGTGCTAACCAAGAGTTCTTAACATCCTGATCAGCCGTAGCGGGTGGTTCATCTCCTAGCGCAGCATTAAGGACATAATCCTTCTTCCCAGCTTGTAAGATTAGCTTAAGATTACGAGCCCAGTCTACAAAGTTGCTTCCATCATCTTTCAACTTAGCTTTCTCTAGGAACGTATTAAAATTCAGGATGACTGTCGCGTGAGCCATGATCTACAACACAAATATATTCAAAGTGGACTTAGACTATGTTCAAGATAATTAGAGTTCAACTTAATCAAATTATATGCTAAACTCCCACTCAAAAAGTACATCTCTCTAGTCATTTGAGTGGTTCATGATCCACTTACACTATCCCAAGTCCGATCATCACGTGAGTCGAGAGTAGTTTCAGTGGTAAGCATCCCTATGCTAATCATATCAGCTATATGATTCATGATCGACCTTTCGGTCTCATGTGTTCCGAGGCCATGTCTGCACATGCTAGGCTCATCAAGCTTAACCCGAGTGTTCCGCGTGCGCAACTGTTTTGCACCCGTTGTATGTGAACGTTGAGTCTATCACACCCGATCATCACGTGGTGTCTCGAAATGACGAACTGTAGCAACGGTGCACAGTCGGGGAGAACACAATTTCGTCTTGAAATTTTAGTGAGAGATCACCTTATAATGCTACCGTCGTTCTAAGCAAAATAAGGTGCATAAAAGGATTAACATCACATGCAATTCATAAGTGACATGATATGGCCATCATCACGTGCTTCTTGATCTCCATCACCAAAGCACCGGCACGATCTTCTTGTCACCGGCGCCACACCATGATCATCCATCAATGTGTTGCCATCGGGGTTGTCGTGCTACTTATGCTATTACTACTAAAGCTACATCCTAGCAAAATAGTAAACGCATCTGCAAGCACATATGTTAGTATAAAGACAACCCTATGGCTCCTGCCGGTTGCCGTACCATCGACGTGCAAGTCGATATTTCTATTACAACATGATCATCTCATACATCCAATATATCACATCACATCATTGGCCATATCACATCACAATCATACCCTGCAAAAACAAGTTAGACGTCCTCTAATTTTGTTGTTGCATGTTTTACGTGGTGACCAAGGGTATCTAGTAGGATCGCATCTTACTTACGCAAACACCACAACGGAGATCTATGAATTGCTATTTAACCTCATCCAAGGACCTCCTCTGTCAAATCCGATTCAACTAAAGTTGGAGAAACCGTCACTTGCCAGTCATCTTTGAGCAAAGGGGGTTACTCGTAACGATGAAACCAGTCTCTCGTAAGCGTACGAGTAATGTCGGTCCAAGCCGCTTCAATCCAACAATACCGCGGAATCAAGAAAAGACTAAGGAGGGCAGAAAAACACACATCACCGCCCACAAAACCTTTTGTGTTCTACTCGAGAAGACATCTACGCATGAACCTAGCTCATGATGCCACTGTTGGGGAACGTCGCATGGGAAACAAAAAATTTCCTACGCGCACGAAGACCTATCATGGTGATGTCCATCTACGAGAGGGGATGAGTGATCTACGTACCCTTGTAGATCATACAGCAGAAGCATTAGAGAACGTGGTTGATGTAGTGGAACGTCCTCACGTCCCTCGATCCGCCCCGCGAACAATCCCGCGATCAGTCCCATGATCTAGTACCGAACGGACGGCACCTCCGCGTTCAGCACACGTACAGCTCGACGATGATCTCGGCCTTCTTGATCCAGCAAGAGAGACGGAGAGGTAGAAGAGTTCTCCGGCAGCATGACGGCGCTCCGGAGGTTGGTGATGATCTTGTCTCAGCAGGGCTCCGCCCGAGCTCCGCAGAAACGCGATCTAGAGGAAAAAACTATGGAGATATGTGGTCGGGCAACCGTGAGAAAGTCGTCTCAAATCTGCCCTAAAAGCTCCATATATATAGGAGGAGGGAGGGGGACCTTGCCTTGGGGTCCAAGGGACCCTCAAGGGGTCGGACGAGCCAAGGGGGGAGGACTCCCCCCCCCCAAACCGAGTTGGACTTGGTTTGGTGGGAGGAGTCCCCCTCCCTTCCCACTTCCTCCCTCTTTTTTTTTTTCTTTTCCTTTGATTTCCTTCTCTTGGCGCATAGGCCCCTTTGGGGCTGTCCCACCAGCCCACTAAGGGCTGGTGTGTCTCCCCAAAGCCTATGGGCTTCCCCGGGGTGGGTTGCCCCCCCCCCCCCCGGTGAACTCCCGGAACCCATTCGTCATTCCCGGTACATTCCCGGTAACTCCGAAAACCTTCCGGTAATCAAATGAGGTCATCCTATATATCAATCTTCGTTTCCGGACCATTCCGGAAACCCTCGTGACGTCCGTGATCTCATCCGGGACTCCGAACAACATTCCGTAACCAACCATATAACTCAAATACGCATAAAACAACGTCGAACCTTAAGTGTGCAGACCCTGCGGGTTCGAGAACTATGCAGACATGACCCGAGAGACTCCTCAGTCAATATCCAATAGCGGGACCTGGATGCCCATATTGGATCCTACATATTCTACGAAGATCTTATCGTTTGAACCTCAGTGCCAAGGATTCGTATAATCCCGTATGTCATTCCCTTTGTCCTTCGGTATGTTACTTGCCCGAGATTCGATCGTCAGTATCCGCATACCTATTTCAATCTCGTTTACCGGCAAGTCTCTTTACTCGTTCCGTAATACAAGATCCCGCAACTTACACTAAGTTACATTGCTTGCAAGGCTTGTGTGTGATGTTGTATTACCGAGTGGGCCCCGAGATACCTCTCCGTCACACGGAGTGACAAATCCCAGTCTTGATCCATACTAACTCAACTAACACCTTCGGAGATACCTGTAGAGCATCTTTATAGTCACCCAGTTACGTTGCGACGTTTGATACACACAAAGCATTCCTCCGGTGTCAGTGAGTTATATGATCTCATGGTCATAGGAATAAATACTTGACACGCAGAAAACAGTAGCAACAAAATGACACGATCAACATGCTACGTCTATTAGTTTGGGTCTAGTCCATCACGTGATTCTCCCAATGACGTGATCCAGTTATCAAGCAACAACACCTTGTTCATAATCAGAAGACACTGACTATCATCGATCAACTGGCTAGCCAACTAGAGGCATGCTAGGGATGGTGTTTTGTCTATGTATCCACACATGTAAATGAGTCTTCATTCAATACAATTATAGCATGGATAATAAACTATTATCTTGATACAGGAATTATAATAATAACTATAAATTTATTATTGCCTCTAGGGCATAATTCCAACACCGTCGGCCGCCGACCATGAAGGAGCACAGACGTTGCCGGTCTCCACCGAGGGAGAGCCACGGGCGCCGCCGGCCCTCGACCATGAAGGAGCACGGGCGCTGCCGATCTCCACCGAGGGAGAGCCACGGGCACCGCTGGCCGTCAACCATGAAGGAGCACCGGCGCAGCCGGCCGCCACCAAGGGAGAGCACGGGGCGCCGCCGGCTGCCGACCGCCGCTTGGATTGCGATCTATGAAAAACGAGGTGGCAGCGCTGCGTCTACTGCGTGATTTCGTGTGTCAAGGAGGGCACCGCCACCAGGGATAAGCTGTGAGAGCAACGTGTGTTGGGCTAAGAATTGGGTTGAGAAAAGGCTGAGTATACTTTCTGTACATATTACCTCTTTTTTTATCGTGGATGGGCTATGGAGCTTTTCCGCACACAGATTTCAATACCTCGGTTGCTTCGGGGAATTCGGTCAGCTGGGTCCAATGACCGAACAAACCGATGTAATTTCGGGTTTCCACAATTGCTAACCGAACAATAAACCGAAGCTTCGGTCTTTGGTTTTTTCGGCTTCGGTCTTGATTTTTTCAGCTCCGGTCTTCGGTTCTCGGTTTTTTTGCCCACCCCTACTTATTTTGGTGCGAGGGCCTCGACAGGGATAGAAGCATATCTCGTTGTTTCGCTAGAATGGATATCGTTACATGTACATGTACAGAATAGATGAGTATATGGAATTGGCTTACACTCGCCACAAGCTACATGAGAGTCACATCAATACAGCAACATAATCAGTCATCATGAAGAAGAGCAGGGTCCGACTACGGACGAAAACAAACGATAAAAAAAGACGTCCATCCTTGCTATCCCAGGCTACCGGCCTGGAGCCCATCCTAGATCGATGCTGAAGAAGAAGAAGAAACTCCAAATTGCACAATCAGCGTGCTCACGTCAAAGTAACTCTTTACCTATACCTGCAACTGGTTTTGTAGTAATCTGTGAGCCACAATGACTCAACAATCACATTTTCAAAGGTTTCAAGACTAGCAAAGCTTAATGGGTGAGGTATGGTTAAGTGGTGAGGCTGCAGCACGCGACTAAGCATTTATTTGAGGTGGCTAACTTACGAGTACAAGAATAAAATAGGGGGAAGATCTACGCATAGCGGACGTGCACTACCGGTGATCAAATGAATGATCCTGAACACCTACTTACGTCAGACATAACCCCACCATGTCCTTGATTGGAGAAGGAGCTCACGAAAGAGACAGTCACGATTACGCACTCAGTTGGTAAGTTTGAATTAAGTTTACTTCAGGTCGTCTAGAACCGGATGTTAAACAAAGTTTCCACATTGCCACATAACCGTGGGCACGGCTTTCCGAAAGATTTAACCCTACAGGGGTGCTCCAACTAGTCCATAAAAAATTACCACAAGCCGCATAGAAAACCTCAATCACGAATCTCGTGATCTCCTCGGATTCCTTAGAGGAAAACCTCAACTCTGAGATAGTCCAAAGCATCACCAGAATCCCGATGCACAAGATATTAAAAGGTAAAACTAATCCAGCAAGGCCGCCCGGCGTGCCGACAGTGCCGATAGGAGCCGCGTATCTCGTTCTCAGGGCACGACCGGATGGGAAAGATGTCAGGTTGGCTGAAACCCCGGGTGACCAGGGGGCGCCGGACATCGTCCGGTTTGGACCAACACTCATGCAGAGCACTGGCCCGAGGGTTGATTAATTATCCACGGGGTCTGGAAAGTCCCTATGCAATTTTGTTAGGTTATTAGGCAAATGTAGAACCAAAGTTGGGCCTTGCCAGACCAGTCTTAATCTAAAACGAATTATCAAGGGGGTCCCCATAACAACTCCGATCATGTTAGGAGCGCTCAATTATGGAATATAACACCGGTAGCCGAAACTAAGGCGGCAAAGGTGGAACAAATCACCAGGCTAGAAAGGCCGAGCCTTCCACCTTTTACCGAGTATATAGGTGCATTAAATTAATTAGCAATAATATGGTGATACAACAAGGAACCCATGTTATCGCATGGAAGCAACTGCACCTACAACTAGCAACGCTGTCCAATGGTTAAGCACGCGGTAACATAGTCAATCAGTGGTTTGCTAGGTTCAAGAAGGTTGAAGGTTTTCATGGCAATGTTGAGAGGCTTATTTAAATAGGTGGTAGGCATCGAGACATAGCAATAGAAACGAAATAGCTAGCATGGCAATGATAGTAATGGTACCTAGGGAAATGATCATCTTGCCTGAGATCCCGCTTGGAAGAAGAACGACTCTGTGAAGCAGACAAGCCGACATAGTCAAACGGGTCCTCACATTCCGACACACTTGTGGAACTCTGTCGAGACGAAGCAAACCGGAAACAAGAATCAACACAAGTATTCACCACGGTACATGCATGACATGATGCACACCCTAATATGATGCATGTTCAGTTTCTAATATGCAAGGTAGGGCATGGCAATGCACATAGTCAAACGCTACACATTAAGTGAATCTCAATATGCAACGAGTTGTATATTGACGAAACTTCATGTTTAATTATTTAGTTCACTCCCATTTATTTACACGGCAATATTAAATGTTGTTAAACATGGCAAGGGGTGAAGCACAAATTAAACTACCTATCTAGGCATTAAATGAGGTCGGAAATGACATATAGCATCTCCAAACTGACCCCTCGTGTTAACTTTGTAATCTGTCCAGATTTGTCCTAAACACATTTTATGTTTGTTAAATGGAAAAGCAAAGTGGTTCACATGATTCTACTCATCGTTCTAGTCCATTTACATATATGGCTCATCTCCAAGGAAGCTACAGTTAATTAACTACGACCTAAACCATTTCTATCACATCGACACACAAACCAATGCAAACAACACGTTAAATAGTTTTAAATATGCATGAGAGTTATACAATATTATTCTACGTGAAAATCTACACGTTTTACATATATAATTTGTCGCGATCCGACGCACGGTTTAAAAACTATGGGCGTTTTAAAATATGCATGTTTTCTGAAATTAGCAAATTCGCCAGACGAAAATAATAATACTGCATGGTCCAAAGCTAAACTTGCTCGTTGCCTGCCAGACACTAAAGGACGCCATGGGCGATGGATAGGGGCGAGTCGGGCTAGAGGGGAGGTCACCAAGCGTGTCGGGTCCTTGTTGGTGGAGCGGATGGTTGGGCTGAAGCAGCAACCGGCTCGGTGGTGGCGGTCGGCTGGGCCAATAGCCTTGCCTGGCTGGGCCGACTGCCTCGGGCCTAGGTGTGCTGGCCAGGTGGTCAACGGGGCAGGAGTTGGGCGAGCTCGCCCTCCCGATCCGATTGGGATCGAGCCGGCGGTGGGAACGAGCTCCGGCGTGCAAGCTCCCTGGGGGAAGCCAGATCGAGGCCTGGGTAGGACGGACTGGTGCGGATCTCGCCGGATCCGGCGTCGGCGGCGAGGTTCAGGCCGGCCACGGGGGTACCTGCAGACTGAACCAAGGGAGAGAGATGAGCGAGAGAGATGGGAAATCAGAGGAGGGAAACGGGAGGAAGAGGGGCGCGGCGGGACTCCGGCCTGGTTCTGGCGGTGGTCCGACGAGGTGCAGGTGCGACGGGGTGGCGCGAGCTCAGCAGCGGCGACTGCCCGTGGATCGAGCACGGGAGGTGGGCAGCTAGGGCAGACGCAACTCGCGCGGTTGGTGTGGGGGAGCGGCGGCGCAGGCTGGTTAGGGCCCGGACGGGCCTGCTCCGGGCTCTGCGGGCCGTGGCGGCTGGGCTGAGGAGAGAGAGGTGGGAGGTGGCGGCGGCGTGGGTTTCAAGGTGGAGGAGAGGTGAGGCCAAAATAGGAGGGGTTAGGCTGCTATTTATAGCAGGTAGGCCTAGGGTTAGCTAGTTCCACCCATTTCGGATCGTCGGATTCTGATCAGACGGTTCGAAAGCCGAGGGGGGTTAGGGTTAGATGGGCGATGTTGGGTTGTGTAGAGTGTCCGGGCTGCAAGAAGAGAGGGAAGTTTGTGACTCGACACAAAGTTTTAAACACCGAAAACATCCGACGATAAACCGACAACGGTGTCGCTACGGTCGACCATTCGGGTATCAAACGGACTTCGATTGCGACGAAAATTGGCACGCAGACGACCTACATTAAAATAAGACCGCACGCCAAGTTTCAACCCAATCTGTGAATATTTTTTGGACACCTTTAAAAACAATATTTTATCGATGCCGCGGGCGCGTGCGTGTGTGGTTGGTCTCAAAACGGACAACAACGAAAACGGAGAGAACCGACAACTAATAACGGATGCAAGTTTTGAAAACTGGCGGCAATGGAGTGCCGATGCAATGCAGATGATGCGAGTGATATGATGATGAGTGCGACAAACAAATTGTCACAGGGCAGCAATGAAATAAGAGGAGAATCTTCTGGAGCGTCGGTCTCGGGCTGTCACACTCGGTCCCTCTCGCGAGTCCATGGTGTTGCTGCTACGGGTTTCCAGCTTGCGTGTGCCTCTTTCCTTTAGGCCTCGCGCATTAGCTACTATGAGACGGCGTGGGAAGCTTCTGTATCGTGTTGGCACGGGGTGGTGGTTGGTATGGTGGCGGGCTCCGACGCGCCTGAGGTGAGGACTGCGATCGAGAGACATCCTTGTCAGCCTAGTCGATGTGATGGATGTCATTGATAACGGGATCACAGCATTAGGAGAACGATGTGATGGACAAGACCCAATCCTAAGCATAGCACTAGATCGTATTGTTCGTCTGCTAAAACTTTTCTAATGTCAAGTATCATTTACTTAGACCATGAGATTGTGCAACTCCCGGATACCGTAGAAGTGCTTTGGGTGTATCAAACACCACAACGTAACTGGGTGATTATAAAGGTGCACTAGAGGTATCTCCGTAAGTGTGTGTTGGGTTAGTACGAATCGAGACTGGGATTTGTCACTCCGTGTGACAAAGAGGTATCTCAGGGCCCACTCGGTAATTCATCATCGTAATGAGCTCAATGTGACTAAGGTGTTAGCCACGGGATGATGTGTTACGGAACGAGTAAAAAGACTTGATGGCAATGAGATTGAACAAGGTATAGGGATACCAATGATCGAATCTCGGGCAAGTGTCATACCGGTAGACAAAGGGAATTGCATACGGGATTGATTGAATCCACGACGTCGTGGTTCATCCGATGAGATCATCGTGGAACATGTGGGAACCAACATGGATATCCAGACCCCGATGTTGGTTATTGACCGGAGAGGTGTCTTGGTCATGTCTGCATGTTTCCCGAACCCGTAGGGTCTACACACTTAAGGTTCGATGACGCTAGGGTTGTAATGGGAATAGCATGTGGTTACCGAAGGTTTTTCGGAGTCCTGAATGAGATCCTGGACGTCACGAGGATCTCCGGAATGGTCCGGAGGTAAAGATTCATATGTAGGAAGTGAGGATTTTCTCGCCGGATGTGTTTCAGGAATCACCGGTAACGTACCGGGACCACTGGAAGGGTTCCGGGGGTCCATCGGGAAGGGCCACCAGCCCCAAAGGGCTACATGGGCCAAGAGTGGATGGGAACCAGCCCCTAGGTGGGCTAGTGCGCCACCCACCTTGGACCCAAGGCGCACAAGAGGGAGAGGGAGGGCAAACCCTAGGCGTGGGGCTGCCTTGGGTGGCAAGCCACCCTAGGGCGCCACCTCCTCCTCCACTTAGCCGCCATCCCTCTCCCATCTAGGTCTGCCGCACCACCTAGGGGAAACCCTAGGGGTGGAGCACCCTCCTCCCTCTCCTCCTATATAAACCCAAGGGGTTTGGGGCTGCAAAGATACAATTCCACCTCTCCCTCGGTGCAGCCCTACCTCTCTCCCTCCTCATCCTCCGCGGTGCTTGGCGAAGCCCTCCCGGAGAACTACATAGCTCCACCATCACCACGTCGTCGTGTTGCCGGAGATCTCCCTCAACCTATCCTCTCTCCTTGCTAGATCAAGGCATAGGAGATGTCACCGGATTGCACGTGTGTTGAACGCGGAGGCGCCGTTGTTCGGCGCTTAGATTGGAATCTTCCGTGATCTGAATCGCTACGAGTACGACTCCATCAACCGCGTTCTAGTAATGCTTCCGCTTAGCGATCTTCAAAGGTTTGAAGATGCTCTACCCCTTTTCTCCTTGCTGGTTTCTCCTAGATAGATCCTTGTGAGGCGTAGGAAAATTTTGAAATTACTACGTTGCCTAACAGTGGCATCCGAGCCAGGTTCTATGTGTAGATTCTATGCACGAGTAGAACACAAAAGTTGTGGGCGATGGTTTTGTCCATTGCTTGTCGTTACTAGTCTTATCTTGATTCGGCGGCTTCGTGGGATGAAGCAACCGAGACCGACTTTACACGTACTCTTACGTGAGACTCGTTCCACCGGCTGACGTGCACTTGTTGCATAGGGTGGCTAGCGGGTGTCTGTCTCTCCCACTTTAGTCGGATCAGATTCGATGAAGAGGGTCCTTATGAAGGGTACACAGCATTGGCATATCAATGTTGTGGTTGTCACGTAGGTAAGAAGCGTTCTTGCTAGAAACCCAAATCAGCCATGTAAAACTTGCAACAACAATTAGAGGACGTCTAACTTGTTTTTGCAGGATATGTTATGTGATGTGATATGGCCAAAAGGATGTGATGTTACATATGTGATGTATGAGATTGATCATGTTCTTATAATAGGATTCACGACTTGCATGTCGATGAGTATGACAACCGGCAGGAGCCATAGGAGTTGTCTTAATTTATTGTATGAGATGGAACGCCATGTGATTACTTTACTTTATTGCTAACTGTTAGCTATAGTAGTAGAAGTAATAGTTGGCGAGACAACATCGCAAAGACACAATGATGGAGATCATGGTGTCATGCCGGTGACAATGATGGTCATGGTTCCCCGAAGATGGAGATCAAAGGAGCAAGATGATATTGGCCATATCATGTCACTATATGATTGCATGTGATGTTTATCATGTTTTTCATCTTATTGCTTAGAACGACGGTAGCAAAGATAAGATGATCCCTCATTAAAATTTCGAGATAAGTATTCCCCTAAGTGTGCACCGTTGGAAATGATCTTTGTCTCGAAGCACCACGTGATGATCAGGTGTGATAGATTCTAACCTTCGAATACAACGGGTGTAAGCCAGATTATACACGCAAAACACTTAGGTTGACTCGACGAGCCTAGCATGTACAGACATGGCCTCGAATATGGGTGACCGAAAGGTCGAACATGAGTCGTATGGTTGGTACGATCAGCATGGAGTTGCTCATAATTGATGACTAGTCCATCTTACGTGATGATCGGACACGGGCTAGTCGACGTGGATCATGTAACACATGGATGACTAGAGGGATGTCGATCTAAGTGGGAGTTCATTAAATAATTTGATTAGATGAACTAGATTATCATGAACTTAGTCTAAAATTGTCTTTACAAATATTGTAGATCCAATGGCCAACGCAAATGTCCCATTCAACTTCAACGTGTTCCTAGAGAAAACCAAGCTGAAAGACGATGGGAGCAACTATGCGGACTGGGCTCGTAACTTAAAGCTCATCCTCATGGCTTCCAAGAAGGCATATATCCTTGATGCACCGTTAGGTGATCCTCCCGTTCCCGCGGCAACCCAGGACGTTCGGAACGCCTAGCAGTCGCGAAGTGATGACTACTATCTGGTTCAGTGCGGCATGCTTTACAGTTTAGAACCGGGGCTCCAAAGGCGTTTTGAGAAACATGGAGCATATGAGATGTTCAAGGAGCTGAAACTAGTTTTTCAAGCTCATGACCGGGTCGAGAGATATGAAGTCTCCGACAAGTTCTTTAGCTGTAAGATGGAGGAGAATAGTTCTGTCAGTGCGCACATACTCAAAATGTGTGGGTTGCACAATCGCTTGACTCAGCTGGGAGTTGAACTTCCGGATGACGCGGTCATTGACAAAATCCTTCAGTTGCTTCCACCTAGCTATAAGGGCTTTGTGATAAATGACAACATGCAAGGATAGAGAAGACCATTCCCGAGTTGTATTCAATGTTGAAATCTGCGGAGGTAGAAATCAAGAAAGAACATCAAGTGTTGATGGTGAATAAGACCACCAGTTTCAAGAAAGGCTGCTACATCGAGTCGTCGACAGAAACCTTCTGTCGTCTCTTGAGCTTGCGTTGGTTTTCCCTTGAAGAGGAAAGGGTGATGCAGCACAGGAGCAGTAAGTATTTCCCTCTGTTTGAGAACCAAGGTATCAATCCAGGAGGAGAATCTCGTCAAGTCCAGAGTACCTGCACAAACACAAAGAGCTTGCACCCAACGATATAAAGGGGTTGTCAATCCCTTCAAGATTGATTGCAAAGTGAGATCTGAAGGCGGAAAGTGAAACGAAGAAAAAGTGTAAGGCTGAAAATATGGTGTGGAGCAGACCCGGGGGCCATAGTGTTCACTAGAGGCTTCTCCCAAAATAGCAAATATTACGGTGGGTGAACAAATTACTGTCGAGCAATTGATAGAACAGCGCAAAGTCATGACGATATCTAAGGCAATGATCATACATATAGGCATCACGTCTGAGACAAGTAGACCGATACTTTATGCATCTACTACTATTTCTCCACACATCGACCGCTATCAAGCATGCATCTAGTGTATTGAGTTCATGACGAACAGAGTAACGCCTTAAGCAAGATAACATGATGTAGAGGGATAAACTCAAACCAATGATGAAAACCCCATATTTTTACCCTTGATGGCAACAACATGATGCGTGCCTCGCTACCCGTTCTGTCACTGGGTGAGGTCACCACACGGTATGAACCCAAAACCAAGCACTTCTCCCATTGGAAGAATCATAGATCTAGTTGGCCGAACAAAACCCACAACTCGAAGAGAATTACAAGGATATGAAATCATGCATAAGAGAGATCAGAAGAAACTCAAATAAGATTCATAGATAATCTGATCATAAATCCACAATTCATCGGATCTCGACAAACACACCGCAAAATAATATTACATCGGATATATCTCCATGAAGATCATGGAGAACTTTGTATTGAAGATCCAAGAGAGAGAAGAACCATCTAGCTACTAGCTATGGACCCGTAGGTCTATGGTGAACTACTCACGCATCAGCGGAGAGGTCATGATGTTGACGAAGAAGCCCTCCGTATCCGAATCCCCCCTCCGGCAGGGCACCAAAGCGTGCCCCAGATGGGATCTTGCGGAGAAAGAAGCTTGCGGCGGTGAAAAAGTACTTTCGATGATCTCCTGATTTTTTCTGGGATTTTAGGGAATTTATAGGCGAAAGACCTAGGGCAGAGGAGGCCCATGGAGCCGAGAAGCCTGGGAGGCGTGGCCCCCGTGGCCGTGGCTAGGGGGCTTGTGGGGTCCCTGGTGGCCCCCTGCCCTGATTCTCAGGCTTCCCGATCTTTTTCTGTTTCAAAAAAAATCTTTTTGGCAGTTTCGTTCCGTTTGGACCCCGTTTAAAATCCTCCTCTGAAAGGGGTCAAAATAACGGAAAAAACAGGAACTGGCACTTGGCACTGAGTTAATAAGTTAGTCCCAAAAAATATATAAAAGGCATACAAAACATCCAAAGTTTGACAAGATAATACCATGAAACCATCAAAAGTTATAGATGCGTTGGAGACGTATCAAGCATTCCCAAGCTTAACTCCTGCTCATCCTCGAGTAGGGAAGTGATAAAGAATGAATTTTTGATGTGGAATGCTACCTAGCATAGTTCTCCTTTGCAACTTCTTTCATCTGACATGAATGTTCAGATCCGTAAGATTCAAAACAATAGTTTGCTATTGACATGAAAACAATAATACTTCAAGCAAACTAGCAAAGTAATGATGAACTTTCAAAATAACAAGGCCAAAGAAAGTTATCCCTACAAAATCATATAGTCTGGCTATGCTCCATCATCCTAACACAACTAATGTAAATCATGCACAACCCCGGTATTGGCCAAGTAATTGTTTTCGCACTCTTACTTCTCAAACTTTTTATAACTATCACGCAATACATGAGCGTGAGCCATGGATATAGCACTATAGGTGGAATAGAGTGTGGTGGTTGTTGTGAGATAAAAAGGAGGAGATGGTCACATTGACTCGGCATATCAAAGGGCTATGGATATGCCCATTAATAGATATCAATGTTAATGAGTAGGGATTGCCATACAAAGGATGCACTAGAGCTATAAGTATGTGAAATCTCAAAAGGATAAATAGCGGGTGTGCATCCAACTTGCTTGCTCACGAAGACCTAGGGCAATTTTGAGGAAGCCCATCATTGGAATATACAAGCCTAGTTATATAATGAAGATTCCCACTAGCATATGGCGATGACGAAACGAGAGGCTCTCACTCATGAAGAACATGGTGCTATTATGAAGCACAAGTGTGGAAAAATATAGTAGCATTGTCCCTTCTATCTTTTTCTCTCTTTTTTTATGGGCTCTTGGGCCTCTCTTTTTTTCTTTTTTTGGGGATCTTTGGCCTCTTCTCTTTTTTTATTTCCTCACATGGGACAATGCTCTAATGATGATCATCACACTTTTATTTACTCACAGCTCAAAGCTTAGAACAATGATGACTCTATAGGAAATGCCTCCGGCAGTGTACCGGGATGTGCAACGATCTAGCTTGGCGTATGACGTTGAAACATCTCGCTAGCTATCTTACGATCATGCAATGGAAATATGAGAGTGACGGTACAAGTCATGAGACGGAACGGTGGGAGTTGCATGGCAATATATCTCGGAATGGCTATGAAAATGCCATAGTAGGTAGGTATGGTGGCTGTTTTGAGGAAGGCATATGGTGGGTTTGTGCACCGGCGAGAATTCTGCGGCACTAGAGAGCCTAGCAATGGTGGAAGGTGAAAGTGCATCTATACCATGGACTCACATTAGTCATGAAGAACTCGCATACTTGTTGCGGAAGTTTTTATTAGTAATCGAAACAAAGTGCTAAACGCATACTCCGAGGGGAAGGGTTGGTAGGTGTTAACCATCGCGCGATCCCGACCTCAACACAAAGGATGACAATCAATAAATCAATTATGCTCCGACTTCCTAACATAGCGGTTCACCATGCGTACATGCTACGGGAATCACTAACTTCAACATGAGTATTTCTATATTCACAACACCCTACTAACATAACTCTTAGTATTACCAAATCCACGTCTCAAAACTAGTTGAGAGGAATCAAAACTTCTCTTTCTACTCAATGCACATGAAGATGGAGGTTTTTGTATCCTCTTTGGGTACCTATCACCTTTGGGACTACTTTCATAGCATAAGTCAACTACCAAGTCACGCACCGTTGTGCTCTAAAAGATCTAAGTGAAGCACAAAGAGCAAAACTATCTAGCTCAAAAGATATAAGTGAAGAACTATGAGCATTCTAGAAAAATCACGATGAGTGCATGTCTCTCTCTAAAGGTGTGCAGCAAGGATGATTGTGACACAACAAAAAGAAAAGACTCCTAAGGTACAAGACGCTCCAAGCAAAACACATATCATGTGGTGAATAAAAATATAGCTCCAAGTAACGTTACCGATGGATTGAAGACGAAAGAGGGGATGCCTTCCCGGGGCATCCCCAAGCTTAGGATTTTTGGTGTCCTTCAATTTGGCTCGGGATGCCTTGGGAATCCCCAAGCTTGAGCTCTTTCCACTCCTTATCTCTTTGTCCATGAGAACATCACCCAAAACTTGAGAACTTCACAACACAAAACTTAAACAGAAACTCGTGATAACATTAGCACAAGAAAACAAACTACCACCTCTTTAGGTACTATAGTAATCTTGATTTCTATTTATATTGGTGTTGGGATACTGTATTCTCACTTTTCCATGGCTAGTACCCCCCCCCCCCCCGATACTAACCATACTTTCATCAAAACAAGCAACCAACTCAACAAAAATAGAATCTGTCAAAAACAGACCAGTCTGTAGCAATCTGTATACTTCGTATACTTCTGGTATCTCAAAAATTCTGAAAAATTACGACTGCCTGGGCAAAAGGCATATAAACCAGCAGAAAAAGAATCAACTCAAAACCTCTTTCTGAATAAAAATGAAAAATCATCTCGTGAGCGAAAAGTTTCCGTCTATTTCCAGCAGGATCAAACAACCATCACCAAGACTAGTCATAAAGGTTTCACTTGGCTCAAACACAAAAAGAAACACAAAATACACAATCATAACAGAATTATGATGGTGTGGATGCAACAAAACAGAAAGAAAAAGAAATAAATTCATTGGGTTGCCTCCCAACAAGCGTTATTGTTTAACACCCTTAGTAGGCATAAGGCGATAGAATCACGTATCGTCGTCTTTGGTGCTCAAACCATAAGTGGCCCTCATCATGGATTCATAAGGCAATCTTATTTTCTTTCTAGGAAAGTGATCCATGCCCTTCTTTAAAGGAAATTGAAATATAATATTCCCTTCCTTCATATCGATGACACTAGTGGAAAATGGGCCTTTGGCCGGGACCCTTTAGCCCCGGCCTGCCTCTGGGCCGGGACTAAAGGCCCGGCCACGTCGCCCCAATTCTCAATGCCTCCCTCGAGGCTTTAGTCCCGGTTCGTGTCCCAAACCGGGACTAAAGGGCTACGCGGTGGGCAGTGGTGGTGGCAACCGTTCGTATCCCCATTTAGTCCCGGTTGGTGGCTCAACCCGGGACTAAAGGCCTAACACTGGCCTGCCATAGTGGTGGCAACCGTTGGTATACCTCTTTAGTCCCGGTTGGTGGCTCAACCCGGGACTAAAGGCCCTAAATGGTTTGCATCCCGCGTCGTTTCGGGCGATGAAAAGCACGAACCGAAGCAGAGTCGCCATTTCTCTGTTTCTTCTTCTCTCGCTCTCGCTCTCTGTTCTTCTCCTCTCTTCTTCCCTTCTCTTCTTCCACCATGCCAACTCGCTTTGGAGAGGTGCTCGCACATGGCACGACCATGCTCGATGTCGTGTACACGAACGAGAGCAGCGAGATGTCGTATTTTCTTGAACAGTTCAAGGAACGATGGCTTGACGCCGCAATGGATCATGAGAAGTTCTTGGGGCTTGATCTGGAGTACACGACCGATCAACGCGGTGTTGCCGTCATCCAACTATGCTTCGCACACCATGTCTTGATCTTCCAATGGGCGAGGTAAGTTTTGAGGCTTTCTTTGATCCAAGGTAATGACATTGTAAGTTTATTTGTTTCAATCATAGTTGGTTCCCTTCAAATAGTTGTAGTGAAACAATTTTGATTAGTTGAAGGGGAACACAATCTGATTGGAATAGTGTTCCATAATCTGAAAAATCGTATTAGAATCAACTAGTGTTTAATATGTTCCATTGGAATCATAGTTGGTTCGCTTCAAATAGTTGTAGTGAAACAATTTTGATTAGTTGAAGGGAACACAATCTGATTGGAATAGTGTTCCACAATCTGAAAAATCTGATTGGTTCAATATGTTCCATTGAAACCATAGTTGTAGTGATACAATTTTATGCGGTGTTCTTTGATCCAAGGTTATGAAAATTGAATATAGCTAGTGATCTCTCTAGGTTCCATTGGATAGCAATATGATATGTCATAGTCATGAAAATTGCATATAGCTAGTGATCTCTCTAGGTTCCATGGAATAGCTATAGTGATCTCTCTAGGTTCCATTGCATATGTTCTATTTGAATCCTAAATATAATTTTCTCTTTAGTTGTAGTGAAACATGTTTCCTTATTGCAGCAGTATGTAACATTTGTTCCATTTTAATTTGTTTCGGTTACAGTAGTGACAAGCATTGTCCAGAACTCATGGACTTCCTTCACAGCGGCATCACTTTTGCTACCGTTGACATAACGAACGACAAGCTGAAGATGAGGTACAGCTTCGGTATTGAGATACCAACTGGTTGCCTCATTGATCTCCAAACGGTATCCAGGCTTCGACATGTCAGGACTTCGATGGCTCATATGGCAGTTGCCTTGATCGACGAGGAATATGGTGATATGATGACCAATTTCCCAAAGTCTCAGCACAAACTTTGGGAGAAGACCCCACTTGATCGTATCAACATTGAGTATGCAGCAAAAGATGCATACATTTCATACGAGTTTTACCGCAAGATTCGAGTCGTCAACTATGGCCAGCGTCACCTCGAATAAGGTGGACATTCTGATTGGACTAGTATCAACTATGGCCAGCTATATATCTATGATAGCTATTATTATGTACTGTTTGGACTAGTATCATGTACTGCTTGGACCAATTTATATATGTCTAGTTTCTGTTTGTGCCATTATAGTTTCCAAATTTGAATGGTTTAGCCCTTTCTAACTTCATTTGCTACTCTTGAATGGTTTAGCCCTTTCTAACTTCATGGTATCATGCATTTCGACCACATATATATACAAAAAGTCTTCAGTTCAAATAAGTTCAAAAAATGAAATCCCTTTTGTAACAGATCTGTTTTTGATTAAAACAGTCATTTAAAAATGAAAGACCATTACTCCCACGTGGCGTGCAGCGGAACCACGTGGCGTGCAGCGGAACCACGTGGCGTGCAGCGGAACCACTTTTGTTGTGGTGGTCGCTTTTCCTTCTTCTCCTTGTGCTAGATATTTGTTATGCATTAGGGAAAGAAGGAATAGCGACCATCATCGACGGTCAAAAAATCAGGTGAGGGAGTGTCCACCATACATGAGAGAAGAAGAATGCCGACTGTTGTTGTGGGGGTTGCTTCTCCTTCTTCTCTTTGTGCTAGATATTTGTTATGCACTAGGGAAGAAGGAGTAGCGACCATCTTCGACGATCGAAAAATCAGGTGAGAGAGTGTCCACCATACATGAGAGAAGAAGAATGTCGACTGTTGTTGTGGGGGATCGTTTCTCCTTCTTCTCCTTGTGCTAGATATTGGTTATGCACTAGGGTAAGTAGCAGTAGCGACCATCATCGACGGCTGAAAAATCAGGTGAGCTAGTGTCCACCATATATGAGAGAAGAAGAATGTCGTCTCTTATTGTGGGGGTCGCTTCTACTTCCAAAGAGATTGTCCATTTTGTACACGAAGTGCATCCAGTTTTTAATGTAACCCTCTCAACTTTCTCGCACAAGCTATGTGGGTGAAATGATGATAGCATGCCAACTTTCAACATTTTCAGAGTTCATTGTAGTGCTTTTTAATTTCAGGGTCAACTAGCTCAAAAAAAATAAGTAAATGCACGAAGAATACCAAATGAAGTCAGAAATTGTTGAAATTTCGTGATGTGCCTTTGAATGGTGCATTTTGAACACACAAAAAGTATGGAGTTCAAATAAGTTCAAAAAAATGAAATCCCTTTGTAACAGATGAGTTCTCGTTCGAAACCCTGATACTTCGAGAGAGATTGTCCGTTTTGTACACGAAGTGCATCCAGTTTTTGTCGTAGCCCTCTCAACTTTTTAACACATGCTATGTGGGTGAAATGATGATAGCATGCCAACTTTCAACATTTTTATAGTTCATTTGTAGTGCTTTTCAATTTCAGGGTCAACTAGCTCAAAAAAAATAAGTAAATGCACGAAGAATACCAAATGAAGTCAGAAATTGTTGAAATTTTGTGATGTGCCTTTGAATGGTTCATTTTGAACACACAAAAAGTATGGAGTTCAAATAAGTTCAAAAAAATGAAATCCCTTTGTAAGAGATGAGTTCTCGTTCGAAACGCTGATACTTCGAGAGAGATTGTCCGTTTTGTACACGAAGTGCATCCAGTTTTTGTCGTAGCCCTCTCAACTTTTTAACACATGCTATGTGGGTGAAATGATGATAGCATGCCAACTTTCAACATTTTCAGAGTTCATTTGTAGTGCTTTTCAATTTCAGGGTCAACTAGCTCAAAAAAAATAAGTTAATAGTTTGGGTAGTCAAAATAATTACTTTTGAAAATTGAAAATAGTTTTGCATTATTTATTCAATTTCAAACACTTTTCATTATCATAGTTTTGTCAAAATCTCAAATATGCAAAAAGAATTTTAATAAACATAGTTTTTAATTGAAAATAGCAAAATAGTTAATAGTTTGGATAGTCAAAATAATTACTTTTGAAAATAGAAAATAGTTTTGCATTATTTATTCAATTTCAAACACTTTTCATTATCATAGTTTTGTCAAATTCTCAAATATGCAAAAAGAATTTTAATAAACATAGTTTTTAATTGAAAATAACAAAATAGTTAATAGTTTGGATAGTCAAAATAACTACTTTTGAAAATAGAAAATAGTTTTGAACTATTTATTCAATTTAAAACACTTTTCATTATCATAGTTTTGTCAAATTCTCAAATATGCAAAAAGAATTTTTAATAAACATAGTTTTTAATTGAAAATAACAAAATAGATAATAGTTTGGATAGTCAAAATAATTAATTTTGAAAATATAAAAAAATTGAAACTATATGAGAATTTATAGAGAAAATTTAACCTAAATTCAAAGTAAACTCATTTTGAATTCAGGTTGAATTTTCTTCATAATTTCGAATATAGTTTCAATTTTCAGTGAGTTTAGGCCCGTAAGCCTGCTTTAGAGAGGAGCTCGATGGAGAAGCTGCGACGGGGCTTATAAACAAGTGTTAGTTCCCCTCGCTGGGCGAGGTGGGACTAAAGTTATCGTGCAGCCGAGGAGGGGCTTTAGTCCCGGGTGGAGCCACGCCCTAGGACTAAAGACCCCCTTTAGTCCCGGGTGGAGCCACGCAGCGGGACTAAAGGCCCCTGCTTCCCGCCTTCTGGTCTGTCCGAAAAAGGGCCTTTAGTCCCGGGTCGTGGCTCCACCCAGGACTAAAGGGGGTCTTTAGTCTCGGTTCGAGCCACGCACCGGGACTAAAGATCCACCTATATAAGCGGGACTTCGAAAAATTCCAACCCAAATCGTCCATTTCTCTTCTTCTTCCTCTCGTTCTCGTGCCCGGCGCGGCACAGCGACGAACTCGACGACGCCGTCAGGCTGCCCGCCATCCTACTCGCCGCCACCTGCCGTCCTCCTCGCCGTCGCCGTCGTCCTCCTCGTCGCCGCCGTCCTCCTCGCCGCGCGCCGCCGTCCTCCTCGCCACGCGCCGTCGACACCTCCGGCCGATAAGCCCCCCGCCCCCTCCTCCCCAACACTCCGACCAGTAGAAGAAAAGAAGAAAAAGGAGAAGAAAAGAAGAAAAAGGAGAAGAAAATAAGAAAAAGGAGAAGAAAGGAAGAAAAAGGAAAGAAAAGAAGAAAAAGATTTTTTTTGTCATTTAATTCCTATTGTTATTAGGTTTGTGCTAGATTATTAGGGTTAGTAATATTTAGAATTAGGAAAAAGGAAAATAAGAAGAGGAGGAGAAGAAAAGAAGAAAAAGGAGAATAACAAGAGGAGGAGAGGAGAAGAAGAGGAAAAATAGAAGACGAGGAGAAGTAGAAGAAGAGAAAAAATTAGAAGAGGAGGAGAGGAGAAGTAGAAGAAGAGAAGAGGAGAAGTAGTAGAAGAAGAGAAGAAGTAGAAGTATAAGAAGAAGTAGAAGAAGAGGAGAAATAGAAGAAGAGGAAAAATTAGTTTAGGGTTACAAGAAGAAGAAATATTGTATAGTGTATATGCTTAAGTGTTAAAAGTGTTTCTTAGATTATTGCTTAATTTTGCTATTGTATATGCTTAAGTGTTAATTTTTTAATTTTGCTATTGTATATGCTTAAGTGTTAATAGTTTATTTTTAACAAGAAAATTAATAGAGCTAGTTTATTTTTTAGTTCATTTTACGATGCCTATCCCGCATCCTCGTCGTCGACTCGGCGGAGGACACCTGCTTGATCAGAGGGGCCCTGTCCGGGACTGGGCTCCGCCCAGCTGGTATTGGGAGGTGCTACCTTCCGGGGGGCGTAGGTTGGTGAGGAGCCAGCCCATCATTGACCCGATCCTTGTTTGGTGGCGGTCGCGTGGGCCAATGAGGGTGCCGAGGCTTCCGGACACGGCGGAGGTGGTACGTCACCGTGTCTGCGAGGAGGATGAGCACGTCCGTCGCTACATGGTTGCGTTGGAGGGCGGGTTCGAGCATACCTGGCAGGTTCTTCGGGGATCTCACTGGAGCTATGATCCTGTGATGGTTCCTTTTCTTTGGGTGTCCACCGCCCGCGCCGATACCCGTCGGGCGCTACGGTTCTAGATGTATCAGTGATGCTATATGTATGATAGTATTCGAGGAGTATTAGTGATAATATTCGACGATGTACGGACAAAAGAGATGATGTATTTTCTTATAATTGAATGCATGCTAATTTGAATACTACTTTATTTTACGATTTGGTTTTGCTTATTGAATGCTCAAATTGGAAAAGTACTACTACTTTGAATACTATGCATAAATCTAGGAGTCCCGGGTGGAGACACGACCCGGGACTAAAGTTGTTTTGGAATGGAGTTCCTGATAGAATAATTCTTTTTTGGTACAAAGGTTAAGAGAATCCGTTTTTTGCAGAACTATGGATCCACATATCAGGAACCTCAAAGAGTAAGAACTTCTCGAAGATATAATCAAAGACGGCCCCGACGTTGAACCAGCTGAATCTCCATCGTCATATCTAAACCCCGACGTTGCAATGGAGGTCGAGCGACACGAAGATGAAGCCGATGGGGCAGGAGATAGGTCCAATGACGGAGAAGGTGATAGATCCACTGATGGAGAAGCTGGTGGAGAAGCCGGTGAAGAAATAATAAAGTCCGACGAGGTATACATATGAAGTTCGACAATCACTTGTAATATGTAAAAAATATTGGTGATAGTTCTATATTGTGTACATATACATTCATTTGACGAATGTTTCTCCCTCTTAGGCCTCCACATCGAGCAAAGCTACGAAACGAGGACCGACTAGAAAGTTGGATGCACGGACGCATTACACCTTTGAGGTGATATTGCCTACGGGCGAACCCAAGCTTCCTAAGAATGCTGCTGACACATTCAAGAAGCAATGCGGAGTTCTCGTTAGGGATCACGTCCCGATCAGCGTTCGGGAGTGGAACAAGCGCAAAGGGGCAGCCGATAGTGACTATGTCGCCGAAAGGTACAAAGATAATCTTTGGAATGATCTCATGTCACATTTCAACCTGCCAGAATGTGAGAATGAAGACGCCGCAGACAAACTGAGGGCCAAAGTCAAGCAGTGGACTCTAAAGAAGATGGCCGAACTGTTCCGTAGCTAGAAGAAGAAGCTATGGAAAAACTATCTGAAGACAAAGAAAGTGCCAGTATTCGAGGGGTATCTAGCCAAGCAGGCGAATCACTGGAAGGCATTTCAAGAGTACAAGGAGTCAGAAGATGGACAGGCATTATCAAAAAAGAACAAGATAAATGCCGACAAGAATAAATATCACCACAAGCAGGGGCCAGGGGGCTATGAGACTGCCATCCCAAAGTGGGATAAGAAAGAGCAAGATCTGCTAGATAAAGGCATCGTACCTGAACCACTCCATGATGAGTGGGAATTGAGAGCAAGAAATTGGTTCCTTGCGCATGGTGGGTCGTACGACGAAAAAACAGGGGACCTCATCTGCAGTGACGGTCTTAGGATACCCATGGAGAATTGGAAAAGGATAGTGAAAGAAATTAAGGAGGGAAAAAGAAAGTTCACTGCAGATAGAGAGAAAGATTTTCTCACACTGGTCCTCGGCAATGACGAACATGGAGGACGAACGCGAGGATTCGGTCCTTCTTACCCGTGGTGGCTTGGATTTTCCAGAGACCAAGACACTTACAGAAGCCGAGAGAGAGCAAAGAAGCGGCAGCAGGATGAGGAGAATGACAAGTTCAACCAGTTGCTTGCCAGGATTAACGAGCAACGGAAGCAGATTGATGAGCTTAGAGGAGTAGCGCGCCAGGAAGATCCTGCACTTGATATTACCGGCGCCCCATCTAAGCGGAAAAGCAGCGTGGCTGAATCTGAGGCCCCGCCCGACGATGCACGAAGAATGATAGAGGGCGGTCCCGGCTACCCCGTGGATGGAATCAAGGAGTCAACATCATGTGAACTCCATCAGAAATTCAAGAACATATCCATGAAGGTGGCCGTCGGACAAGCTTTACCTTCTGGCCCTGATGCACGCTGGCATGGCCGTGAGATTCCAGTTGGCTTTGCTAAAGTCGGGGTGGATGAAATCCTGACGGGGTTTCATGATATGGAGCTCGACATAGCTCGACCCGAAGATGAGAGGACACTCGGAGAAGTACTGGGTGGAGTCATCCTATGGGACAAGAACTACATCAAGCTTCCAGGCTCGGCCCCAAGGACAACACCGCCTCCGAGTCATCGCAGGTCAACTACACCTCCATTACCTCCAAGCCCTCCACATGAAGTCGGCCAGCACAACACGAGTCCATCTCGATCACCGCCGCCGGACTTGGGTCGTCCGTCTCCGCCGCCGCCTGCTCCGGATACTAAGCGTGAGAGTGCCACCAAGAACGCTCCGCCGACGATTCCTAAGCGACGGAGCCCCCCAAAGCGCAAACGGTCGCCCCTCCCAAAGGTACGTCATGCTAATCTTCCTATCAGACCTTGTGATCGTACCCCCGAGGAAAACGCCAGGATAGCAAAGGAACATCATGATGCGCAGATGAAAAAGAAGGAACCCGAGCCCCGCCCGGAATACACCGAGAAGCAAATAGCATTTGCAAAATACTTCACGACCCTTCCATCACAGTATGACTTACACCATAAGCCTGATGACTATACACGCACATTGCAGAAGGAAGTGAAAAAGAGCAGATCACCTCCAAGCCCTCCACATGACGTCGGCCAGCACAACACGAGTCCATCTCGATCACCGCCGCCGGACTTGGGTCGTACGTCTCCGCGGCCGCCCGCTTCGGATACTAAGCCGGAGCGTGCCACCAAGAACGCTCCGCCGACGATTCCTAAGCGACGGAGCCCCCCAAAGCGCAAACGGTCGCCCCTCCCAAAGGTACGTCATGCTAATCTTCCTATCAGACCTTATGATCGTAACCCCGAGGAAAACGCCAGGATAGCAAAGGAACATCATGATGCGCAGATGCAAAAGAAGGAACCCGAGCCCCGCCCGGAATACACCGAGAAGCAAATAGCATTTGCAAAATACTTCACGACCCTTCCATCATAGTATGACTTACACCATAAGCCTGATGACTATACACGCACATTGCAGAAGGATGTGAAAAAGAGCAGATCACGTGCAAGTGCAAGTGGGAGCAAATCAAGTTCAACTACAAGCAAGAAAAAATCAGACGTTCCTCAGCTTGGACAACAGGCCAAACAGTCGATCCCACCGCTCAAGGTGTTAACCGAGAATGTTCCCCCTCCGGTGCAGGGGCTAGCTTTTGAAATAGCAAAGGAGTTGGCGGCTGAATGTGGTGTCTCAGTTGAAGATTTGCTCGCTTCCCAAGACGACAGGATACCCAAGGCTATGGTAGCCCCTAAGCCACAGTTTGTCATGGGTGAGCCTTTGGTCAGCAAAGATGATCTCCCAACAAATATGTGTTACTTGCATCAATGGTACTTAAGTGAATCAAAGAATGGTAGAACGATGATCGTGCTGAGTGTCCCACGGGAGTACTACGGCCGCCCCGAACAAATCCATATCGACTTTGATGAACTCTTCCATTGGATTCTGTTGGACATTCAAATTGATAAGGGAAGAGTTGATGCCTTCGACCCATTATCGAGACCCTTGGAACAGTTCCAAAGCCTGCAGGACATGCTCCAAGGGTAATTTCAATCATTCTTGCGCTCTATCGGTCTCTTTCGATGATTTTCTGATATATCAATTAATGAAAAACTTAGCAAATCATTATCCTTGTCGGGCAGGGTTTGGAAGCGGTTCAAGTGCGTGACTCCCGGTAACTTTCCTGAGAAGCTGACCTTTAGAGCGGCTCAGGTAAGTAGTAGTATGATATACTTCTATTTTCAATACATTTATGATGCTAGATTATTATTTTGATTATATATATTCTATTCTCGTAAAGTGCGGCCAGCAGCCACGGGGAACGCATCTATGCGGATACTATGTTTGCGAGACCATTCGCACGTTTACCTCTGAGCACAAGGATCACAGATTCGACGTAAGCAATGAACATTCACACCTCTATTTTTACCCGTCATTCTTTGTTATCATGATTGATATTCATATTCATCTCCTATTCTTATATAGTACACGGCCATGAGGACGAAGGTCCTACCAGAGCAACGCGTGATTGCTATTGCAGAGGAGCTTGCGACCTTTCTGAGGACGGAAGCTATAGATGACAAAGGACGATTTAGTGTAGCTAGGGGCCATTACTGATGTTCGTCCATGTAATCGAATAGACGGGCTCTAGTCCCGATAATTCAGATCTCCATATAATTGTATATATATGCTCGCTTGTAAAATAAGTTAATCTTATATATATATATATGCATAATTATTTCTATTTAAATTATATGAAAACTAATTCCCGAACACCAAACGAGGCATCACGTTAATCTCCCGAACACCTAAACCCTAAAACCCTAAAACCCAAAAATAATTTCATTCAAAAAAAACCCAAAAATAAGCAAAATCTGAAACTCTTTAGTCCCGGCCCTTGTAACGAACCGGGACTAAAGGTCCTGCCCCTGGGGCGCTACGAGGCGCCCACGTGGAGCACCTTTAGTCCCGGCTTGTAACAGGGCCGGGACTAAAGGTTAGGCCTTTAGTCCCGCCCCTTTAGTCCCGGTTGGTGAACCGGGACTAAAACCCCTTACGTGCCGGGGCTAAAGTCCCCATCCCCACTAGTGTGATGGCACCGATAGTCCTTAGGAAAGGTCTACCAAGAATAATAGGGCATGTAGGATTGCAATCAATGTCAAGCACAATGAAATCCACGGGTACATAGTTCCTATTTTAAATTATAAGAACATCATTGATCCTTCCCATGGGTTTCTTGACAGTATAATCCGCAAGATACAAATTAAGAGAACACTCTTCAATCTCATTAAAACCCAGAACATCACATAAAGACTTTGGAATCGCGGAAACACTAGCACCCAAATCACACAAAGCATTGCATTCATAGTTTTTGATTTTGATTTTGATAGTAGGTTCCCACTCATCATGAAGCTTTCTAGGGATAGAGACTTCCAATTCAAGTTTCTCTTCAAGAGATTTTATCATAGCTTCGACGATATGATCAGTAAAGGCCTTGTTTAGGCTATAAGCGTGTGGAGAGTTTAGCATGGATTGCATCAAGGAAATGCATTCAATCAAGGAGCAACTATCATAATTGAATTCCTTGAAATCCAAAGTAGTAATTTCATTACTACTCAAAGTTTTAATATCTTCTACTCCCCTTTCAATGCTTTTAGCATCAAGATAGATGGACTCCGAATCATTGGGGCGTTTTTCAACCAAAGTGGATTCATATCCAGCCCCATCATCATTGGGTTTGACACAAGAAAACAAAGATTCAATGGGAGTCACACCAAGCACTTTAAGATCTTCATGATCCTTATCACGAGAACACGCCCTTTTAAGCCATTCATGTCTAGCACAAATTTGGGCGGTTCTTTCTTTGCTCTCAATCATGGAAACACGCATAGCTTTGAAAGTTTCATCCATATTGATCTTGGGACGAGAACATCTAACTTTCAAAGCATAAATATCACTAGACATTCTATCAACGCTCTTAGCCAAATCGTCAATTTTGAGTAGTTTTTCCTCTATGGATGCATTGAAAATCTTTTGCGAGTTGATAAACTCTTTGATATTACTCTCTAGATAAGAGGGTAATCTATTGTAATTTCCATGAGTATTGTTGTAGGAGTTGCCAAAGTTATTAGAGGAGTTACTAGGAAAAGGCCTAGGAACATAGTTTCCTCTAAAAGCATTGTTGTTGCCAAAATTATTCCTACCAACAAAATTAACGTCCAAGCTAGCGTTGCTACTCTCAATCAAGGAAGGTGATACGTCTCAAACATATCTATAATTTTTGATGGTTTCATGCTGTTATCTTGTCAACTTTGGATGTTTTATATACCTTTTATATCTTTTTGGGACTAACTTATTAATTCAGTGCCAAGTGCCAGTTCCTGTTTTTTTTGTGTTTTTGACTCTTTTCAGATCTGATTTTCGAATGGAGTCCAAATGGAATAAAATCCCCAAAATGAATTTTTCCAGAACAAAAGAAGATCGGGGGACTTGAGGGCCAAGGCAGGAGGCCCACAGGGAGCCCACAAGTCGTGTAGCCACGGCCAGGGGGGCGCGGCTACCAGGCTTGTGGCCTCCCTGGAGCTCCCCTGCCCTAGCTCTTTGGCCTATATATTCCCTAAAAGCCCAGAAAAAATAAGGGTGTCCACGAAACCACTTTTCCACCGCCGCAAGCTTCCGTTTCCGCGAGATCTCATCTGGAGACCCTTCCCGGTGCCCTGCCGGAGGGGACTTTGGAGGTGGAGGGCTTCTACATCAACATCATTGCATCTCCAATGACTCGTGAGTAGTCTACTTCAGACCTACGGGTCCGTAGTTAGTAGCTAGATGGCTTCTTCTCTCTCTTGGATCTTCAATACAAAGTTCTCCATGATCTTCATGGAGATCTATCCGATGTAATCCTCTTTGGCGGTGTGTTTGTTGAGATACAATGAATTGTGGATTTGTGATCATATTATCTATGAATTATATTTGAGTCTTTGCTGATTTCTTATATGCATGATTTGATATCTTTGTAAGTCTCTCCGAGTCTTGGGTTTTGTTTGGCCAACTAGATCTATGATTCTTGCAATGGGAGAAGTGCTTGGTTCTGCGTTCATACCGTGCGGTGACCTTTCCCAGTGACAGAAGGGGCAGCAAGGCACGCATCATGTTGTTGCCATCAAGGGTAACAAGATGGGCTTTCATCATAGATTTTAGATTGTCCATCTACATCATGTCATCTTGCTTAAGGCGTTACTTTGTTCTTATGAACTCAATACACTAGATGCATGCTAGATAGCGGTTGATGTGTGGAGTAATAATAGTAGATGCAGAAAGTATCGGTCTACTTGTTTTGGATGTGATGCCTATATGTATGATCATTGCCATAGATAACGTCACGACTTTGCGCGGTTCTATCAATTGCTCGACAGTAATTCGTTCACCCACAGTCTACTTGCTTTCATGAGAGAAGCCACTAGTGAACACTACGGCCCCCGGATCTACTCACAATTATCATCTCAGCTTTTACTTTTACTTTGCTTTGTTTACTTTTTGCTTTCAGTTCTCACTTTGCAAACAATCTATAAGGGATTGACAACTCCTTCATAGCGTTGGGTGCAAGCTCTTTGTGTTTGTTCAGGTACTTGTGACTTGACGCGGTCCTCCTACTGCATTGATACCTTGGTTCTCAAACTGAGGGAAATACTTACCGCCGCTGTGCTACATCACCCTTTCCTCTTCAAGGGAACACCAATGTAAGGCTCCAAGGCCGTGGGGGAATCCTTTGCATATTTGCCAAAGAAATCCCTATAGGCGTAGCCAGCAGCAGAAGGATTTCTGGCGCCGTTGCCGAGGAGAGATCAAGTCAAGATCTATCCAAGTAAGTGTCACAAACTCATCTCTTGCATTTACCTTTTTTGCCAGTTGCCTCTCGTTTTCCTCTCCCCCACTTCACATTTGCCGTTTTCATTTTCCTTTCTCCTTTGCCGTTTTCATTTGCCTTTTTTCGTTTTCCTTTGCCAGTTTTCTTGCTTGCTTGTGTTCTTGTTTGTTTGTTGAAGTCATCATGGCTGAAAACACCAAACTTTTCGACTTCTCGAATACTAATAATAATGATTTTATTAGTACTCCTTTTGCTCCCTCCACTAGTGCGGAATCATATGAAATCAACGCTGCCTTGCTGAATCTTGTTATGAAAGAGCAATTTTGTGGCCTTCCTAGTGAAGATGCCGCATCCCATCTTAATACTTTCATTGAACTTTGTGATATGCAAAAGAAGAAAGATGTGGATAATGATGTTGTTAAATTGAAGCTTTTTCCGTTCTCTTTGCGAGATCGTGCAAAAACTTGGTTTTCTTCTTTGCCTAAAAATAGTATCGATTCTTGGGATAAGTATTTTCCGCCAGCTAAGATTATCTCTCTCTGTAATGATATCATGAATTTCAAGCAACTTGATCATGAACACGTTGCACAATCTTGGGAGAGGATGAAGTTAATGATTAGAAATTGTCCCGCTCATGGCTTGAGTTTGTGGATGATTATACAAATCTTTTACGCTGGTTTGAATTTTGCTTCTCGAAATATCTTGGACTCCGCCTCAGGTGGAACGTTCATGGAAATCACGTTAGGAGAAGCTACAAAACTCCTAGACAATACCATGACCAACTACTCTCAGTGGCACACTAAAAGGTCACCTGCTAGCAAAAAGGTACATGCTATAGAAGAAATTAACTCGCTTAGTGCTAAGATGGACGAGTTGATGAATTTGGTTGCTAGTAGAAATGCTCCTTTAGATCCTAATGACATGCCACTATCTTCCTTGATTGAGAGTAGCAAGGCTAGTTTGGACATTAATTTTGTTGGTAGGAACAATTTTGGCAACAACAATGCTTTTAGAGGAAACTATGTTCCTAGGCCTTTTCCTAGTAACTCCTCTAACAACTATGGCAATTCCTACAACAACACTTATGGAAATCATAACAAATTACCCTCTGGTTTAGAGAGTAATATCAAAGAATTCATCAACTCTCAAAAGATTTTCAATGCGTCCATAGAGGAAAAACTACTAAAAATAGACGATTTGGCTAAGAGCGTTGATAGGATGTCTTGTGATATTGATGCTTTGAAAGTTAGATGTGCTCCTCCCAAGGTTAAATTGGATGAAACTTTAAAAGTTATGCGTGTCTCCATGAATGAGAGTAAAGAAAGAACCGCCCAAATCCGTGCTAGGCATGAATGGTTTAAAAGGGTGCATTCTAGTGATGCAAATCACGAAGATCTTAAGGTGCTTGGTGTGACTCCTCTTGAATCTTTGTTTTCGCATGTCAAACCTATTGATGAAGGGGTTGGATATGAATCCACTTTGGTTGAAAAACGCCCCAATGATTCGGAGTCCACCTATCTTGAAGATAAAGGTGTGGAGAGTGGAGTAGAAGAAATCAAAATATTGGGTAGTAATGAAACTCCGACTTTGGATTTCAAGGAATTCAATTATGATAGTTGCTCCTTGTTTGAATGCATTTCCTTGATGCAATCCATTGCAAACTCTCCACATGCTTATAGCCAAAGCAAAGCCTTTACCGCACATATCGTAGATGCTATGATGAAATCTCTTGAAGAGAAACTCGAATTAGAAGTCTCTATACCTAGAAAACTTCATGATGAGTGGGAACCTACTACCAAAATCAAAATCAAAAACTATGAATGCAATGCTTTGTGTGATTTGGGTGCTGGTGTTTCCGCGATTCCAAAGTCTTTATGTGATATTCTTGGTTTTCATGAGATTGAAGAGTGTTCTCTTAATTTGCATCTTGCGGATTCTACTGTCAACAAACCCATGGGAAGGATCGATGATGTTCTTATTGTTGCAAATAAGAACTATGTACCCGTGGATTTCATTGTACTTGACATAGATTGCAATCCTTCATGTCCCATTATTCTTGGTAGACCTTTCCTAAGGACTATTGGTGCTATCATCGATATGAAGGAAGGGAATATTAGATTTCAATTTCCTCTAAAGAAGGGCATGGAACATTTTCCTACAAAGAAAATAAGATTGCCTTATGAATCTATGATGAGGGCTACTTATGGTTTGAGCACGAAAGATGACTATACGTGGTTCCATCACCTTATGTCTAGCTAAGGGCGTTAAACAATAGCGCTTGCTGGGAGGCAACCAACGAATCTATCCTTTTTCTTTCTGTTTTGTGTTTTCCACACTTTCATAATTCTGTTATGATTGTGTTTTTTGTGTTTCTTTTGCGTCTGTGCCAAGTAAAACCGTTATGATTAGTCTTGGGGATGATCGTTTGATCATGCTGAAAAAGACAGAAACTTTCTGCTCACAAAAAGAATTTTCATTTTTTTCTATGAGAGCTTTTGAGTTGATTCTTTTTGCTGCTGATTTCTACGCAAATTCTTCAGACTGTAGTAATATTTCAGAATGTTTGAAGTACCATAAGTATACGAAGTATACAGATTGCTACAAACTGGTCTGCTGTTAACAGATTCTGTTTTTGTTGAGTTGGTTGCTTATTTTGATGAAAGTATGGATAGTATCGAGGGGTATTAGCCATGGAAGATTGAAAATACAGTAACCCAACATCAACATAAGTAGAATTTAAGTTTTCTACAGTACCTAAGGAAGTGGTGATTTGCTTTCTTATACTAATGATATCACGAGTTTCTGTTTAAGTTTTGTGTTGTGAAGTTTTCAAGTTTTGGGTGAAGTTCTTATGGACAAAGAGATAAAGAGTGGCAAGAGCTCCAGCTTGGGGATGCCCAAGGCACCCCAAGTTGATTCAAGGATGCCGAAAAATCCTAAGCTTGGGGATGCCCCGGGAAGGCATCCCCTCTTTCGTCTTCAATCCATCGGTAACGTTACTTGGGGCTATATTTTTATTCACCACATGTTATGTGTTTTGCTTGGAGCGTCTTGTATCGTAGGAGTCTTTTATTTTTGTTGTGTCACAATCCTCCTTGCTGAACACCTAGAGAGAGAGACATGCACTCACCGTGATTTTGTCAAGCTTCACTTATATCCTTTGGTTAGGTAATTCAGCTCACATGTGTTTCACTTATATCTTTTGAGCTAGTTGATTTTGCTCTATGTGTTTCACTTCTATCTTTTAGAGCACAGAAGCGCGTGGCGTGGTAGTTGATCTATGCTATGAAAGTAGTCTCAAAAGGGGTAGTTATCCAAAGGGATATGAAAACTTCCACCTTCATGTGCATTGAGTAGTTAGAGAAGTTTGATTCATCTTAATTAGTTTTGAGTTGTGGTTGTGGTAATATTGAAGTTATACTAGTAAGGTGTTGTGGATCTAGAAATACTTGTGTTGAAGTTAGTGATTCCCGTAGCATGCGCGTATGGTGAATCGCTATGTGATGAAGTATGAGCATGATTATTTTATTGATTGCCATCCTTTGTGTAGCGGCTGGGATCGCGCGATGGTTTATACCTACCAACCATTCCCCTAGGAGTATGCGTTGAATGCTTTGTTTCGATTACTACTAAAACTTTTGCAACAAGTATATGAGTTCTTCATGACTAATGTTGAGTCCATGGTTTAGATGCACTTTCACCTTCCACCATCACTATCTTCTTTAGTGTCGTGCAACTTTCGCCGGTGCATAAAACCCACCATTAGCCTCCCTCAAAACAGCCACCATACCTACCTACTATGGCTTTTTCAAAGCCATTCCGAGATATATTGCCATACAACTACCACCATGACATGTGCCGCAGCTTCTACATTGCCATTGCATGATCATAAGATAGCTAGCATGATGTTTCCATTGATGTCTATGCCATGCTAGATCATTGTCACGGTACACTACCGAACACATTCCATATAGAGCCATCATTGCTCTAAGTTTTGAGTTGTAAGTGTGATGATCATCATTGATGGAGCATTGTCCCATGTGAGGAAATAAAAGAGGTCAACGAAGCCCATTTACAAAAAGAGGCCAAATATGCCCACAAAAATAAAAAAATAAAAAAAGAGGCCAAAGAGCCCACCAAAAAAATGAGAGAAAAAGAGAGAAGGGACAATGCTACTATCTCCTTTCCACACTTGTGCTTCATATTAAGCACCATGATCTTCATGATTGAGAGTCTCTCGTTTTGTCACCACCATATAGCTAGTGGGAAATTTTCATTATATAACTTGGCTTGTATATTCCAATGATGGGCTTCCTCAAAATTGCCTTAGCTCTTCGTGAGCAAGCAAGTTGGATGCACACCCGCTAGTTTTCTTTAAGAGCTTTCACATACTCTCAGCTCTAGTGCATCATTTGTATGGCAATCCCTACTCATTCACATTGATATCTATTGATGATCATCTCCATAGCTCATTGATATGCCTAGTCGATGTGACCATCTTCTCCTTGTTTGTCTTGCAACCTCCACCACACTCCATTCCACTTATAGTGCTAAAACCATGGCTCACGCTCATGTATTGCGTGAGAGTTGAAAAAGTTTGAGAAAGTAAAGGTGTGAAAACAATTACTTGGCCAATACCGAGGTTGTGCATGATTTAAATTCGTTGTGCAAGGATGATAGAGCATAGCCAGACTATATGATTTTGTAGGGATAACTTTCTTTTGGCCTTGTTATTTTGAAAGTTCATGATTACCTTGCTAGTTTGCTTGAAGTATTATTGTCTCCACGTCAATAGCAAACTATTGTTTTGAATCTAACGGATCTCACATTCACGTCACATAAGAGGAGTTACAAAGGACATCTATGCTAGGTAGCATGAAAGCATCAAAAATGCATTCTTTATCACTTCCCTACTCGAGGACGAGCAGGAGTTAAGCTTGGGGATGCTTGATACGTCTCAAACATATCTATAATTTTTGATGGTTTCATGCTGTTATCTTCTCAACTTTGGATATTTTATATACCTTTTATATCTTTTTTGGGACTAACTTATTAATTCAGTGCCAAGTCCCAGTTCCTGTTTTTTCTGTGTTTTTGACTCTTTTCAAATCTGATTTTGGAACGGAGTCCAAACGAAATAAAATCCCCGAAATGAATTTTTGCAGAACAGAAGAAGATCGGAGGACTTGAGGGCCAAGGCAGGAGGCCCACAGGGAGCCCACAAGCCCTGTAGCCGCGGCCAGGGGGCGCGGCTACCAGGCTTGTGGCCTCCCTGGAGCTCCCCTGCCCTAGCTCTTTGGCCTATATATTCCCTAAAATCCCAGAAAAAATAAGGGCATCCACGAAACCACTTTTCCGCCGCCGCAAGCTTCCGTTTCCGCGAGATCTCATCTGGAGACCCTTCCCGGTGCCCTGCCGGAGGGGACTTTGGAGCTAGAGGGCTTCTACATCAACATCATTGCATCTCCAATGACTCGTGAGTAGTCTACTTCAGATCTACGGGTCCGTAGTTAGTAGCTAGATGGCTTCTTCTCTCTCTTGGATCTTCAATACAAAGTTCTCCATGATCTTCATGGAGATCTATTCGATGTAATCCTCTTTGGCGGTGTGTTTGTCGAGATCCGATGAATTGTGGATTTTTGATCAGATTATCTATGAATTATATTTGAGTCTTTGCTGATTTCTTATATGCATGATTTGATATCCTTGTAAGTCTCTCCGAGTCTTGGGTTTTGTTTGGCCAACTAGATCTATGATTCTTGCAATGGGAGAAGTGCTTGGTTTTGGGTTCATACCGTGCGGTGACCTTTCCCAGTGACAGAAGGTGCAGAAAGGCACGCATCCTGTTGTTGCCATCAAGGGTAACAAGATGGGTTTTCATCATAGATTTGAGATTGTCCATCTACATCATGTCATCTTGCTTAAGGTGTTACTCTGTTCTTATGAACTCAATACACTAGATGCATGCTGGATAGCGGTCGACGTGTGGAGTAATAGTAGTAGATGCAGAATGTATCGGTCTACTTGTTTTGGACGTGATGCCTATATGTATGATCATTGCCATAGATAACGTCATGACTTTGCGTGGTTCTATCAATTGCTCGACAGTAATTCGTTCACCCAGCGTCTACTTGCTTTCATGAGAGAAGCCACTAGTGAACACTACGGCCCCCGGGTCTACTCACAATTATCATCTCAACTTTTACTTTTACTTTGCTTTGTTTACTTTTTGCTTTCAGTTCTCACTTTGCAAACAATCTATAAGGGATTGACAACCCCTTCATAGCGTTGGGTGCAAGCTCTTTGTGTTTGTGCAGGTACTTGTGACTTGACGCGATCCTCCTACTAGATTGATACATTGGTTCTCAAACTGAGGGAAATACTTACCGCCGCTGTGCTACATCACCCTTTCCTCTTCAAGGGAACACCAACGCATGGCTCCAAGGCCGCGGGGGAATCCTTTGCATATTTGCCAAGGAAATCCCTATAGGTGTAGCCAGCAGCAGAATACAAGGGCATATCATTAGGATGTAAAGGAGCACTTCTACTAGCAACCAAATTCATTAACTTGTCCATCTTAGCACTCAACGAGTTAATTTCTTCTATAGCGTGTACTTTCTTACTAGTAGGTGACCTTTTAGTGTGCCACTGAGAGTAGTTCGTCATGATATTGTCTAGGAGTTTCGTGGCTTCTCCTAACGTGATTTCCATGAACGTTCCACCGGAGGCGGAGTCCAAGATATTTCATGAAGCGAAATTCAAGCCAGCGTAGAAGATTTGTATAATCATCCAAAGACTCAAGCCATGAGCGGGACAATTTCTAACCATCAATTTCATTCTCTCCCAAGACGTGCGTAATTATACGTACGTACCGGAGAGGGCGATCATGTCGGTGTGCGAGAGTCCGTTGGTGGCGAAGAGCGCCGTGAGCTGGTCGAGGCTGGACGTCGGCGGCGCCAGCTTGCCGGGGACGCTGCTCGCCGTCGAGCTCAGCCTGTCCAACCGCCCCAGCTCCACCGCGTACGACGGCCCGCCGGCCTGCGGGAAATCGTTTCACTTGCAAACAGTAGTAGCTGCAGTAGTACGTGGTGACAGTAACCGCGGAGCTGGAGTAGTGCTTGTTCACTGGAGGAAAGAAGCAGAGAACAGACAGGGATGCAGCAAGAAGGATTTGATTCAAATTCCATGATGAGTGTTTTCACTTTTTCGAGGATTCTGATTCTTGCAGTGTTTGAAAGGCCAGTGTGTTCCCCAACAACTGATACATTGGTTGAGACCGTCAACAACAGGAAGGAACAGAGAATCAACAGCGTCTGAATTACAGAGACCGTCAACGTCGAGGCAAGTTAACCATGGCCTCATTCACTGGTTGATTAGTCACCATTCATAGTACCAAACAGAAACAGCAGGCATCAGCACATCGTTTTTGGGCACACAGTAGAAAGTGATGAGCGCCAAGTTGCATCCTCTATCACCCTGTCACTTGCAATCATTTCCATAGACAGCGTTGCACACATATGGAGTGAGAGTTAGATGGCGTGTCGCGTCAGAGTATCACAATGTATGCTTATTTGTACAGGCAGGGATTCAGGATGGAAACTTTCAACCGCCATCAGTTCGGCACCAGTGCGAGAGTAACACAGACTAAACTTGTCGATTATTAGGTCTTATTACCGTACTTGTGTGCGTACGTACGAGAATCAGCCGGAAGAGATCCATGCATGAACTTATTATCAGAAGGAGGGATGTGGGAGAAAGGGATCACCTTCGAGGACTTTACTCCTGACATGGACCTCCGGAGCAGCGCGCCGGCTGCCTCCGCCTGCGCCTGCGTATTGGGCGCGGACGCGTGCGCCGCCACCGAGTCTTGCGAGAAGGCATCGGATGCGCGGCGCTCGCTGGCGCAGTCGTCCCGGTCGGCGGCGATGGTGAGGAGGTGCGCGCAGATGCCATTGCCTATTGCCCTCTTGGCCTTCCTCCACATCCCCTCCATGAGCGCCGGCACGGCAGATTCGCCCCTAGGACCTCACAGAAGATTGGGATCGGGAGCAACGTGGGTGGGGGCTGGGACGTGGGTGCGTGGGTCGTTGGTCATTTTTTCCGGCCGGTTTTTCGAGCCGAGATAAGAGGACCCGAGAGGGTTTTTTATTGAACTAATTGGTTGGTTTATCGCCTGGTTTATGGAGGGATTGAAAAAAATCGATGAAAGGGTGGAAAGGCTAGCGGTAGGAGGTCGAACCATCGTACGAGGTTGAACCATCACGACGGCAGATCCCCCTTTAATAGTAGAGATGACCCACCTTTCATTTCTTACAAAGCATCTTACGAAGAGCCCGTTTTCCTTCTTTCTCCTCTTCTTTCTCATCCAACTCAGCAAAAATATAGTATCTTAATCTTTACAGCTTGTTGATTGTACCGTATTGTACTTGCTCTAAGTAGGATTGGTCCAGTCTGGACACACAAACATGCGGTAAATGCGCTTGATTCTTGCCTCTCCTCCACCGTAGCCTATCATGACAACACTTTCGGCCGTTGTGCGTTTCGCTGCCATGACAACACTTCCCGTTTTGCTGCTTGCGGCTGCGCCCTCACTTGGGATGCTTACACCCCCTTCTCCTTGACTTTCGACCCAAACATAGGACCCAAATCATAAAGCGAACGGATACAGAACGGACGGACGAAAAGCAGATAAAATCACAATTTTGTTTGGGTCGGCCATGGTATAAGATATCTATAAACACCGTTTCTTCGGCCCCAGCGTCTTGCTCACATACGCAATTGGGTGACCGCCCTGCTGAAGAAATGCACCGTGAAGTGCCGTAAGCACGAGCGTCCGTGTTGATCACAAGTTGCTTGAAAAAGCCCGTCAGTTGCAGAACGGGCCACGTCTGCGGTCAAAGAAAAAACACGCCGTAAAAAATACACTGTTCGCCGCGTCATCAGAAAGAAGAAGAAGAAGAAGAAAAATGTTCACAGACGCCCCAGGACAGGTTGCCCTGACCGACCGCTCAACCGTTCCAGACCCACCGGATAGCAGCTGCAGGGGCTCCGGCGTAATTTCGCGCAGGAGGGAAGGGCATATTCGTCGTAGCGAACGCCGTCCCGCGGGACAGAATCTGGTTCCTGTCCGCCGCCGGGCATTATCTTTGGGAGGCCGAGCCGGGATTCGAGACAGGCGCATAAACGCAGCAACAAAGTGCGCGTGAGAAATAAGCCGAGTAGAGAGAGAGAGAGAGAGAGAGAGATGGCGGCGTCGGCAACGGCGGCGGCAGTGGCGGCGGAGGTGATCTCGGTCCACAGCCTGGAGCAGTGGACCATGCAGATCGAGGAGGCCAACACCGCCAAGAAGCTGGTATACATCCATCCATCCATCCATCTCCTGATTCATTGGTTCCCTTCTCCCCCGTCTTCCTCCCCTCCTCTGCTTCTGCAAGGAGCGCTAGGTTTTTTTTTTTTTCAGATCCCACCCGAGCCGTCGGGCCGTGCGGCAGTGTTTGCTTCAGTGAGCCAAATCTCAAACCTAGGACCAATATTGTTTGGTCAATGTATGTGGCGGCCACCCGAGGACGAATTCCTGCTTAATCAGGTCGGATTGTTTGATTGATGAGTCGGAGAGCATACTGGCAGCAGTTTCTTTTCCCCCTCGCAGGGCCGCCGTGGATCTGATATTTGTGACTGAAGAAGTTGCAGCGGTACACGCAGTTTCAGTAGGTCTAAACCGTGTGTACTAAGTACTCCCACCGTTCCTATATATAAGTCCTTTTTTTTTTTTTAGAGATTTCACTGGAGGACTGCATATGAAGCAAAATGAGTAAACCTACATTCTAAATATGTCTTACATACATTCGTATGTAGTCTCCTAATGAAACGTTTAAAAGACTTATACTCTCTCCGTTCCTAAACACGAGTAGTTCCTAAATATAAGACATTTCAGAGATTTCACTATAATCTATATCGCTCCGTATGTAGTCCATAGTATAATCTCTAAAAAGTCTTATATTTAGGAACGGAGGAAGTATTTATGAACGAAGGGAGTAGTAGTTAACTGGACGTCAGGCCTTCGTTAAGCCAGTTAGTCACACTTCCAGTATGATGGAGAAAAATGTCATGACTTCAGATTTGAGACGTTGTAGCGGGGGGCACCTCTATTTATTTTGTAGGCTCTCTCTTTTTTCTCTCCTTTTCTTTGTCTGAAACCAGTGTTGGTCATGCTGTAATAGAACACCCTTTTGTGATGCGGATGGCATACCTCTTTAGATAACTCTTGTAGCATTGTTTCCGCATTGTGCTGCCTCACGAGTTTGGTGGTGCTACAAATTTACACCAGTATTTTGTATGTAGATCCAAACGTCTCTTCAAGTTTGTGTAGTAATAATGGTTGTGCTAACTCCGCTAAAACCGGGACCAGGAATTTATATGATGGTTATCTTGTACTACCTCTGTATCAAAATGGTAGACGTTTTTTCACACTATCATAGTGTAGTTTAAAAAATCTGTGGAATATCATAACAGAGGGAGTACTAGTTTGCATATATTTTTGCGGGGGAGTTTATAACTTTTCATGGATTTTTAACTCAAAAATTGTGGAATATCATAAAAATGGATTTTTAACTCTTCACATAAATTACAACCTGGATTTTAACCTCTGGTAGGCGTTTATGATGTTGAATTGGCAATAGCATCATTGAGCCATGCTTTTGCACGTTCTGTGTCAAGTTCATGTTAACCTTATTTTTTCGGTAACAGGTGGTGATTGACTTCACTGCATCATGGTGCGGACCATGCCGCATCATGGCTCCAGTTTTCGCTGATCTCGCCAAGAAGTTCCCAAATGCTGTTTTCCTCAAGGTCGACGTGGATGAACTGAAGGTAATGAAACTGATGATTCTGTTTACAGAGTATCGCCGTGCAAATTCAGAGCTGTGTTGCTAACAAGGCTTTATGTTGTATGAACAGCCCATTGCTGAGCAATTCAGTGTCGAGGCCATGCCAACGTTCCTGTTCATGAAGGAAGGAGACGTCAAGGACAGGGTTGTCGGAGCTATCAAGGAGGAACTGACCGCCAAGGTTGGGCTTCACGCGGCGGCCCAGTAATTACCTATTGGTGTAGTATTCGCCTAAATAAAATTGCCGCTCAAGAAGACTATGAATGCTGTGTACTGCTTGCTACTTGTTGTTGGTTTATGGATACTGCGATGCTTGATCCAAGCTAGTGTGCTTTTGCATATGGTTAACCAAAACAGGATTGCTAAATCTTAGTCGACTGAGATTTAACCAAGTCTTAGTCAAAGCTATATTGGCGTGATCTTACGTAGAGATTTGTGCAAACTTTTTTTTAATCTTTCTTCCTTTTCATATGTTCTGACATTTGATTCTCAGCCGATTAAGATCTAGCCACACCTCGGGTTTTCGCGCCTTTGGATGAGAAATTGCTTGGATCTAACCTGATCTACAAGCTGGGATGTGATTCATCAGAAGGAGTCGCCAGCCGCCACCCACCGTACACAGTTCCAAAATTATTCATTAATCTAAAAATGTTCATGGATTCAAAAGTTCATATATTACTCAGGATACATGAGGTGATGCAAAATCAAAAAAAGTTCCTGATTTTTTAAAATTATTCGTTAATTTAAAAAGAGGGCTGCTACGCATCCACCGGATGATGTTTAGAAAACATCATCCACCTTGATAGCCGTCTGATCTACATGCGTAGCCGTTCGATCCGCGCGCGGCGCTTGGGCTGGGCAGTCGGTAATTCCCGAGACAACGCTCGAGTTTCTGAAATAATCGCTTTGTTACAGTTTTTTTTCTTCACGCACGCTTCGGCTGGACATCCGATAATTCCTGAGACAACGCTTGAGTTTCTGAAACAATCGTTTTGTTATAGTTTTTCTTCTTCGCGCGCGCACCCTGTAATTCCTGAGACAACACTCGAGTTTCTGAAACAATCGCTTTGTTGTGGGTTTTTTTCTTCGTGCGTGCTTCGGCTGGTCACCCGGTAATTCCTGAGACAACGCTCGAGTTTCTGAAACAATCGCTTTGTTGCATTTTTTTTTTCTTCGCGCGCGCACCCTGTAATTCCTGAGACAAACACTCGAGTTTCTGAAACAATCGCTTTGTTGTGGGTTTTTTTCTTCGTGCACGCTTCGGTTGGTCACCCGGTAATTTCTGAGACAACGCTCGAGTTTCTGAAACAATCGCTTTGTTGCAGTTTTTTTTCTGCGCGCGTGCTTCGGTTGGGCACCCGGTAATTCCTGAGACAACACTCGAGTTTCTGAAACAATCGCTTTGTTGCAGATTTTTTTTCTTTGTTTTTCTGCAACAATGACGTCCGTCTGAGTCGGTAGGCCAGCTCGTATCCTACCTCCATCTTTGAGCTCTCGTCCTGAGCGCCGCCAATCCCCGTCGCCTGTCGGGGCCATGGCCGGTGGGCACAAGCTGGAGCAATTTGTGGGGTGTCTCCATGGAAGCTAACTACTCTGTTGCTTGCGTGTGTGATGTATGAGGCTGGATGGCTAAAAGGAAGAAGGTATGAGCAAAAAAGATGTGGAGGAGAGTAGTCAAAGGAGAAGATAAGGCAACAGGTAAAAGCGGTTGGGAAACCCACTGGAACACGTGTCATCAGTGGGAGGAGGCGGAAGGAACGAAAAAAAATCAGCCGGCTGAGAGAGATCATTTTCCATTTAAAAATATTCATGGATTCAAAAGTCGACGAAAATAAAAAAAAATGTTCATGAACTAAAAAAGGTTCATAAATTTGAAACATGTTCATCGACTTTAAAAATGTTTGCAAAATGCAAAAGTGTCCGTGGATTTACAAAACAAATCTTGAACTAAAAGTAATATTTACGAATTAGAAATATTCACAAATAGATAAATGTCATGATAATAAAATTGATTGTGATTTTTTCAAACCATATTCATGAATCTAAATTTATTAGTTAAAGAACGTTCTAGAACTTTTAAAAATGTTATAGAATATTCAAATTGGTTAAAAATTTAGATATGTTCATGTAACTTAACAATAATTCATGAATTTTGTAAAAACAATGATAGAAAAGTTCGAGCAAAACGAATAAGTTTTTTTTAATATAATGTGAAAGAAATAAAAATAAATTATAACATATTATGAACCCAGAAATATTATTTTTTGAATAAAACAGATAACCGACACAAAAATAAATAATAATAAAACACCCCAAATGCTTCCTAAAACCGAATGGAAGCTTTCCGAATTTTCGCCCAAACTATCTGGCATAGCCAACCGCTGTGGAGTGTGTAATGGGGCGGTCCACTTCGCGATTCTGGAGGGTTTTTTCTTTTTCAGTTTCCTGTTTTAGTTTTTTGCCGTTTCATTGCACTGTGACAGTTTTTATTTTCTTGTGGTTTTTCTTCTGGTTTTGTAGTCTTCTCTTTTGTTTTTTCATTCCTGTTTTTTTGTCTTCACTTTTCCTTTTCATTTTTATTACATAGTGAAAAAAAAATAAAACATGGCGAACATCATTTTAATACATGGAGAAAAACATTTCAATACACATTAAAAACTACTTTAATTCAAGATCAACATTTTTAATACACAATGAACAGTTTTATTAAAAATGATGACAGTTTTCCAATACATGTTCAACAAATATTTGAACAGGCGAACATTTTCTAACACGTGACGAACGTTTTATTAAACACTTTGTTATTGTTTTTTGCGGGTAAAACTTCTGACCTATTAATCAACTATAAAAGTAGTACAAAGAACATAAAAAATTACATTCCTGTCTGTAAACCATCTAGCAACAATTATAAATGTTGAGAAACAAAACATGTGATCAATTGTATGGGAGGGATGCCTCCCAGGAGGTGTCTGTTGGGGGAAAAGGTGTCTCCCCAACACACCCCTTCATCTTGTATATAAGTGGGTCTCCCACATTGCAATGGAACTAATGAATCATTTGGACTCTTCATTTATCTCTCTTTGCATTCATTCTATAATAATAAGTACTAAAGCGACCAAAGGCTTGCCGCCATCATCGCCTCTCCTCATAGAGCCGGACACACCTTATTGTAGTAGACAGTCGATAAGTCACTATGCTAATATCGTATAAGACCAACACATTAGAACGACAATATTCATCAATGAATTAGTAAAGTGTAGACGAGAGGGATCCAACCCCTAGACACACAAACACACACAAACGATGACTGGATCCATGTGGATCCACTGAAGACAAACATTGACCGAATCATGCAAGATTCGCCGGAGATAAACCTTCACACGCCCCCAAACGATGCTAGAGTCACCACCAGGACAGGGGCCACGCAAGACGAACTTTATTCTATATTCACAGAGTCGTTGCCGCCTCGCCTCTCTAGGCAAGACACAGACCTAAACAAAACTATTTTTTAAATGACCACCTCCCCCTGCGGACGACAAGGGTCGAGCTCCATCGCGCCTTCATATTCCTAAAGTCGCATGAGATGAGGCAAACCACATCGAACCCGGCGGGAGGCACAGAAAACTCTAGCGGTTGGGTATCTTTGCTTAGGAGCAAATGGGTAGAATCTGCTTTGTCTAGTTGATTTTGAAACTTTGCTATTATATACTACTTCCATTCTTCAATATAAGTATTTTTTAGTGGTTTTACTACGAACTACATACAGATGTATATAGACATACTTTCAAATATATATTCATTTATTTTGCTCCGTATGTAGTCCTAGTGGAATCTCTAAAAATACTTATATTTAAAAATGAAGGGAGTAGTCAACATAATTTCAATACATGATAAACCTTTTAAATATGTGGGGAATACTTTTTAAATACATATTAACTTTTTAAATGCAGGCTGAATATTTTCCAAAAACACATTCGTTTTTGTACATTTCAAATTTCATGTCTTTACTAAAAGCCATCCACATAAAACAAAAAAACTGAAGCAAAATAAATAAATCAAAGAAAAAAAAAACAGTTCAGAGCGTTGCATGGCTACATCAATAAAAAGAAAGAAATGAATGAAAACAATAAATGGACTAAACAGGAAATATAAAGTAAATGGGCCACGAGAAAACAACCATAAATGGACGAAACAGGAAAAACAAAGTAAACGGGCCACGAGAAAAAAACTATAAATGGGCGAAACAGGAAAAACTAAGTAAATGAGCCAGAAGGAAACACAATAAAGGGACGAAACAGTCAAGGCACACCAAACACTCAGTTAACCTAGCTTTGGCAATAGGACGCTCCTAGTCGTCAGCAACTTGGGCTGGAAAATAAATAAATCCTAGGCATCAGCAAAGAATGTCAATATAAAACGTGAATTCCTATCCGCCACACAATGCGGCAAAATGCCGGCAAAACTGTTCTGAATTTTTAAAAATATTTGGAAAGTCCAAAAAACACAGGCGTTTCTAATATTTGTTCGGGCATTTCAAAAGGTGTTTCTGTTTTCAGCTTTTTTTCCCCTTAAATGCATAAAATTTTATTTTTATAACTTATCATAAATGGAAAAAAAATGTTCGTGGCCTCTTTTCAAAATTGGTACAGTTGAACGCACATTTGCAAAGTGGCCACCTTAATGGGCCGGGCCAATACGGTGGAGCGCCCCTGTGCGGTGCTATTGGATGCCGCCTATATTTGAGGAGTAATGCTACACCTACAAAGGCTTACGTAAAGATTTTACATACAAACTGATGTGTAAGATTGTGATTGGTAATTGAGGGATGAGGGGCCCCACCTCCATTAAAAATCAGGGAGGAGAGAAGAGTTAGTTTGGAAGGTTAAGTAAACCTTTGTAAGTTTTTGTATGGGTAGCATTATTGATATTTGAGCAGTTTGACCAGTCGCCTTCTGGTACCTTGATCTAGCTACATTCCAGGCCGCGATCCTTTCCGCTCTTCTCCGGCGCCCGCGGGCAGTTGAGGTGAGTAGTTGCAGCAGGTTAATAATATCCTTTCAGCAGGTTGGTTGCATTGCATGAGGCGCCACCACAGATCGAGGAACCGAACGAGCGCACTAGTATCCTTTCCTTTCAGCACCTAGCCTACCGATCATGTACACGGACATGGCGGAGACGAGGCGCGCCGCCGCCCTCTGCTTCCTCCTGCTCCTCGCGGCCTTCCTGCAGGGAAACCCTGCACTCGTTTCGGCGGACGACGGTTCGTACGTGATCCCCGGATCCCATTTCGCTTTTCTGCTGGTTTGTCCTTAATACGGCGAGATCGTGCGAGGTTTATGACAAGTAACAAGTCACCTTCTGATCGATGTGTGTGGCGCAGAGGTGTGCAAGTACAGGAACCCGTACGTGCCCTTCTGCAAGGGCTGGAGCTGCGCGGCCGAGTGCTGGATGGAGGCGAGGATCTTCAACGCCCATCTACGGGAGCACAGGTGCATCAGGGGCGGCATCAAGGGCACCTGCTACTGCCTCTTCTGCGGGAACCACATGAGGTTCCTCCACCTCCGCTGAAAGCATCCGTGTTCGTCGTCGTCGATGTTCGCTTGTCCAGCAGTAGGAATTATATACCACTAGTTATCTCAGGCATTCCTCATCGACATTAGCTTGTCCAACTGAGAAACCAACAATTCACAAAACAACTACGACTAGTTTATTAAGGTTGCAGAAGCTGTACTACGAAGTTTAACAACTTTAGATATGTTATAAATTACTCTCATATCAGTTTGGAGATTGAACTATGTTGTTTGTTTTGGCTTCGTACATGCATGGCTACAATGAGACTATCACTGTGTAATTTGTCGCTTCAATTAATATTGTGGGTTCTTACAAGTAAATGAAATTACATGATGATCTCTGTCTAACCGAAATGCTCGGAAATGTTTTAAAGAGTAAGATTTCAAGTCTATGAACTAACAGATTTCTGATGGAACAGGTGCAAGAAATTACGAATGTCAATATAGAAGAAAATGAGTCCAACTCATGGCTAACCCTTGTTGTCCTTTTTTCTATAGAACAAAATTCCGAAAGCTAGAGCCAAGGTTCTGGCTGCCAACTCAGGCGCGGGAGGAGCCCCGTTCTCCTTACGGATGTCAGTATGTCACATCATAAAAAAGAGTTAATGTCAACCATATGTTCATGGTCATTTGTTTCCCTCAAAATTACACTAACAAATGTTTCAAGTCTATAAACTCAAAAGAAAAATCTGATGGAGTTTCTTGATCTAAAAAATGATATCATTTCATAAAAGTAATTTAAACCCTCAAACAGACTTTTTTAAACTCAAAATATCTGGGTTCGAAAGCGACACATGCCCTTGGGAACGAATAGAAAAAAAAACGTTTCTTAGAGCATCTACATCCGAAACTTGCTAATATGTGCCCTCATACGTCCGCAGACGCGTCCGGTCATGTCCGCGAACACTGACCGGTTACACCATAAATTATGCATTTTACAACCGGACGAACTAACAATTCCTTCCGTCGTGTATCCTCGATTGATGCGGCTTGATATACTTCAATTCCGGATTTGAGTATTGAGCGAAAGGTTACACCTGTACAGGATATGGTATGGTATGGATTACAGGTCAATCCTACTCTATTAGTATCTGTAGGCAGCATAGGGGAGAAAAGCACTACACCTAGAAATAGGAATCAACAAGAGAAAAACTTTGTTAGTAAACATCTCAAATCTCATACGTCGATGCATTGCATACATCGTCCGACTACTCCATCACTACTACATGCCATCGGACTCAGGGTGGACGTACCGAGCGGGCTTTTCGGCCTGCTCGGTCTTGGCCCGCTAGATAAATTGGACGGTCCGGTCTGCCAAATCAGGCCCGAGAAATTGTCGGTCCGGTCCGGTCTTTAACCGAGCCGAGCGAGCGGATCGAGAAGACGTAGTCACCGTCGCCGCAGTTCCTCGTCACCGCGGCCACCGGCAACCTCGAGGTGAACTGCCATGTCTCCGAGCTTGCCTTCTCCTTCCTTCCTCTCCTCTCCGTACGCCGTAGCTTCTTGCCGCCGGTTGCCATCGTTGTCGTGCTTGAACTGTCGCCGATCTGAAGTTCTCGGCCATGGCCTCGACCCCGTCCCAACCATGGCTGTCCTTTCTGTTGCCGCACAGGATAACTGGTCAATGAATTCTATGCGAGGAACAACTCTCATGAACACGAGATGCTTGCGCTGCGTGCTGCAAGTTTTCTGCATTTTTCTCTATTTGTGCGGGTATTTCGGTTGTGCCATCCCACATCCATTCCTCCGCAGCTATGTTTCCGCTTCATGAGTTGAAATCGCGCTATCCCACGAGCTCCTACAATGGCCAAATATAATTAACCTCAAACTGAGCCAAGACATGGACATGCTCACACATGCACACGTTCAGTTCGTCAGTTAAATAAGTGTTGCCAAATTTCAGAAAATTCGATCGTCAGGTTGCGCCTCTCCCCGTGATGTTAGGTTGCGTCCGTAAGCACACAAGCACGGTGGCCATGGCGAGCTGCACAAGGACGCACGGTGTCCATGCATGCATCATCAGAACAGGAGTAATTTGAAACGAATCAAAAACGGTCGCACGCTACACAGCAGTACAGGAGCGCGACAGTAAGTATTAACTCGTCATGGTTCAGTTTCGTCAGAATCTTCAGTATTTTTAGCAACAACTGATGAAGAAGCCCACAACAACACTGGTTGCACAACTAAACAGAAGCTAACTAGGACCTAAACTGCAGCTAACTAGGACATAAACGGCAGCTGAAAAAGTCATGGCATCGGTCCACACGGTCCTCTAAAGCTTGACCGTGCCAGCTCCATTTCGGTCCGGTCCTGGAAAAGCAGCTCGCTAGACAGCTCGGTCCGGTCCGGACCGCCGGTGGCCGGTCCAAACTACGGCTCGGACCGTGTTCAGGCTGACATCGGACTATCAAAATTTGGCATGTCGTCTCGTGGGTGGCCTTTTTTGGCAGGAAACAAAGCAAAGAGCGCGTGGCTGGATGGGCTGTTCTAGTGGGCTGCACTGTATAACATGTATAGTCAATTGTTTTGGCCCAAATTCTTTGGTATTCCATGGAATGCCCAGGAATGCCCCTGGCGCCGCCACTGGACAACAATGATGCTAGACTCTTGTCACAGCAGAAGAAGGTGCTGTAGCGGCCGGCGTGCTTCCATTTTGGAACTCTGCGGTAGACATCAATTTTGCTGAATTCGCAGCAAAAGAGAGTCTTGTAATGGGCTGCAAATTTAGTGGAGAAACCGAGAAAGACAAATCGCTCTGTCAATATAGTGGCAAAAGTACAGGAGGAGCTATGTTCTGAAATCTATTCAGTTTGTGATGTCATCATACCCATCCGCATGCAACATTCAGTTTAGAATTGTTGTGGTCATCCTTCACTTTGAGCGTATCTTCCTTCCTTGCCACCCGCACATTCACATGGCTAAGAAATTTCTTAAGGAACTTGCCTAAAAGTTCCCCTGCTCCCTCCTTAGCTCTGCTGCTTGCCGGAACGGCAGCCACACCGACAACAGTAGCGGCGTGAAAGAAGCAGGGTCATGCTCCTAAGCTTAAGCTTTAGCACGGGGCTGCAACTCACACAAAGACAGTCATATATATAACCCACAAAAGACACCAAATCATAAATGGTGGTTATTTTCATTCCCATGCTACATGACAGAAAACATTCCACATCCCAACACGGGCAAAAACATTCCTCGACTCTCATGCATCTCTAGAAAAAGAAACAGCAGCTTAATCTTCATCGACTTCCATTCCATGATATATTCTGCATGTGGCAGATATGGAGAAACTGCTTGGAAACAGAGGAGAACCACGATGGATGGCCTAATTTAATTCCATACGTGTGTACAGAAAACATGCTCTTTTACTCTGCTTACAGAATTAGGAGTTCATCATGTATGTCTGTATGCCGAAGTACAAAAGCAACAAAGGATGCAAATTAATAAGTATACTTTGAATACTAATATATCACAAGGAAACAACATGAACTGCAAAGCAACAAAACAAAAAACACCCACAAGAGAACGTTGGGCTCTTGATGTCGAAAACCTATAGCATTCATACAGGAAATGCAGTAAAGAACCATGCCATGATTTAATAGAGGTACAGGAACCCTAGGAATCAAACAACCAGATCATTACTAGTAGATAAGTTCAGGGCTGAACGCGAGGGCAAAATCCACCAAACGGTGACACTAGCTATTATACCATAATCATCATGAGAACAAGATGTGATTGGCATCACACACCATCAGAGCAACAGCCCAAAACCCTAGAACCCAACTTTAACTGCCTTGGTATGGGGCAGAAGGCTCGCGGAGAAGGATACCGGAGTTGCTTGCGCGGAAGTACGCGACGCCGCGCACCGGAAAGGATTCGACATCCAGCAGGGCTTCCTGGAGCCACGCCGAACCGTTGGCGATGAAGCGGATCAAACCGAAGAGGATCTCGCTGCCGAAATCAGCTCCACATGTCGGGAATAGGGGAAGAAAATAACTCCACCTGCATTGTCGATTGCGAGATGCATTGCCCCATGGTGGGTGCCAACTGCCATAGGGATGAATCTGACAGTGCGAGAGAGGGGCAGGGATGATGCTAGACCTCGCTAGTAACAACTGTGACACAACGAATTTTAGCGGGTTCAAGCCCCTCTCCGAAGAGTAATAAGCCCTACGTCTTGTGCTCGACAAGTGTCTACAAAGAATGTGAATCCCGGTCCACGAGGAAGGGAGAGGTTTATATGGAGTGTGCTGTCCCATTCCCTTCTATGTTACAAGGGTTTTGTTGTGATCATTATCGGTTACTATTACAAAGGATAAGTGACGTATTAATGCTAGTAACACATGCTTTATTGCTACTAGATAACTCCCCGCGCGTAGCTCCGGGGATTTGTTGAAATAATTTGGGTGAAATTCGGTTGAGGGAAAATGAAGTAACAAATTTATTTGAATTTATTATTTGATATGTGTACAACATTTTCATAGGATAAACAGCATAATATGTGTCTAAATTAGAGCCGGACATGGTTCCGAACCATGTTGTTAATAATCGGAGAAATTTGTAGAACTGAACAAACCATGTTGCTAGTAATCCGAGGCAGTAGCAGCAAAGTGGTGGTATTTAGAAATTCTATAATCATTGAACGGCATCGCAGCAAGAATAGTCATGAACGAAAAGTTCACCCACGGGGCCATTCTGGAGAAGCACAAATTTTCATGATGTAGGGAACAATTATTCTGAGGCATAGTGCCCTGGCCTTGAATCGAACATGGTCTGACCTTTTTTTAATCACCAGCACAACGCTACTCCCTCCGTTCTTAAATATAAGTTTTTTTTAAAGGTTCCACTAGAGGACTATATACAAATGTATATACACATATTTTAAAATATAGATTCACTCATTTTACTTCGTATGTAGTCTTCTAATGAAATCACTAAAAAGACTTATATTTAGAAACGGAGGGAGTAGTACAGTAGTACATGCATAGTTGAGCTGTACAGATTAGGAAATATTTCTAGAAAATTTTAAGCCATGAGTCTTGTTTATAATATATCCATGCAGATGTATGTTGTTGCACCGAATGCCAGAATACTGTTGCATGAAACAAAAGGTGCCCCAGGTGAACATTTTTGGTTTACAGTGGAAGCTCGGGAAAATGGGCATGAAAAGAAGACAAAAAATTGGCCATAGGAAGTGAAGGTTATTTTTAGTCCGTTGCATGGTGGAAGTACTCCTGTGTATTGCAAAACATAGCATTGTTAAAGCTGGAAATAACAGAAATAAGAATACACCAAAGTTGGACTTAATTATTGAAGTACCTATTTGGCCTGCTTCTTTGGTTTACTCCTGCTGTTCATGGTTGGTTGCTGGATTTTTATTGTCAGCATCGCCGTGTCCTACCGACATTTGGGGAGGCTTCGAGGGGTCTGATTGTCAACCCTCCAAGACATATTTTTACCCACAAAGACAAATGTTTTTGAAACACTTTAGGTTTGAAATGAGATCTTGTGCGTGTGGTGCGACAAGTCATTAGTTTGTAGAAAAGGTGGTGAGTTGTTACCGCATTTCAAAACATCTGACCACTTCGCAACATATATTGTCTTTTTTAGGCAAACCATATATTTGCTACAATCAACACGACTTGCATCACGGTCTATCGAGAAAAGGCCGAAAAGGCCCACTAACGAGAGAACAAAATGCAAAGCGTTACCCCTCCAACAGACTCCTCAATATTTGCTCAAAAGAAAAAAGAAAAAAAGAAGACTCGTCTGTAGGAAATGCAACAATTTGCCAGGGCAAAAAGGGAGCACAATATCACTAGTAGTAGACTAGTAGCAGCAATACAGTACCGCTTATTTCACAGTTCACAGGACACCTCGACAGTATCCGTGTACATTAGTACTAGTTCCTACATAAAGGGACATCCATATCGAAACAAAACTGCGTGGCGTGGCGTGGCGCAGGTTTCTCAGCAGGATAGCAGTAGCTACTGTACACGATTACAGACCAGCTGCGGTCACTATATCTCACAGTTCGACGACGCCGACGCAGATTGGTCAAAGGCGTTCGCCACATTGTGGTTGGCGACAGATGGCAGCGGCGGCTTGTTGGCCAGCCTATCGGCCTCCCTGGCCTCATCGATGTCCTTCTGGCTCAGGAAGCTTGGCTGGTTGGTCGACGACAGCAGCCTCGCCCACATCCGGTCAGTGATCTTCACCTTGTTCCGTGTGGATGTCACCCTCTGTAATCAAAAGATTGTTTTGTTCGCATTATGTTCGACATGAGAACAGATGATATGCAGTAGAGCACTTCCAGATGGTTTAAATTATGTTAGCTAAGAAGTCTTCACTATGTCCTTCAGGCGGTTAATGTCAAATCTTGCAAGAACTGGGGAAATGGGAACATAGGGTGCCAACTGAACTACCCATTGGAAGCTACTGCATATGCATATTTGGTAAGCACAAATTTTCCTACTGTAATGCACAAGACCACTTGAAGTTACTCACATAGAAAGGTATATAGGCATGTCTGCCATTGACCATCCCAACAGTAGAGCTGTATCCCGCCATTGCACCATGGATGGCACTGTGAGCCAGCAATGTGCAGTAGACATTGTCCGCTGCATTACTTGGAATAGCTCGGATCATGTAGGTAGGATCTGCAGGTTGTAGATAGACTAATGTTAACCTAGTGCTACACAGGTCAATAAGTAGTTCTATAACATTGTCCTCTCTGAAGTAGACATAATTAGTCAATATGTTACCAATATATTTAATCGTCATCTCCATCTTTTTGCTCTTGAAATGATCCTACAATGCATTAATGGAATGAGTAAGTAAACTGATCACTCCTTACAATATTCATGCAACAGGTAAGGCAGCACAGTTTCTAGTAAATACCAATAATAGTTATGTCATGGCAAATGGAATCAAGTCCAGTAGCAAAAAAAAAAATGTAGGTATGTACCTTAATCTTGTGAGTCAACCAGAGACCAATATCAAGAAGCAATTTATTTCCAGATGCATCTTGCTGATCTGAAGCGGGAATGCTTTTGGCAATAATATCCTGGCCTGCTCCCTCAGCAACAACAATAACCATGTGCTTGTTCTCTTTCAGCCTCCTTTCTACATATTGAAGCAACCCCCCTTCTCCATCCATATAAAACGGAGACTCCGGAATTAAGCAGCAATCCTGTGGAAATTAGGGGTCCAAAGAAAAAATAAGTAACTCTTACATGCAGGTTAGATAATGAACAGAAAGCAAGAATTCTAATACTGGTGTTTTTGAAATAGGTAGGAATCAAATCAAATATGCAGGAATAAGAAAGAATGAACTGAAACCAAATATAGAATGCAACATCCTGGACAGTTAGAAGGTATCAACTTACCACATCCCGACTTGCAAGGGTAGCATACATTGCAATGAACCCTGCATTAGAGGAAAATGAATTTAATGACAAGAGAACATAAGAGTTAGCAAAGACATTGTGTCTGAAACAAAGAAAAATCTAGCAGACTTCTTTCTGTATGCAGACTGTAACTACAATTAATAAGATGTTGAAGTGTTTAACTAACACTATCGATCAACAAGATGGTTTATCAAATAGTTTTCCTTGTATTTGTACAAATCAGACATATGCTTTCAGCATACTTATAAGGAAATAACACGCAAAAGATGGCAAGTGACTGTATGGAGAATATGTCAGAAAACTAACCACTATAACGACCCATCAGTTTTACCAGGCCTATTCCATTCTCAGCACTGCAAGCTTCCACATGAGCTGAATTAATGGCACGTTGAGCCTCTTCAACGGCCGAATCAAAACCAAAGGACTTGTCGATAATCTAATAATCAAAAGATACAAGCAATCAGTAATGAGTCATATCATACTATTTGTGGGCATATTAACTGATTTTGAGAGAACACCCCTGCACAAGCAAATAAGTAATAAACATATTGTAAACAATTACCGCTATGTCATTGTCTATTGTCTTGGGAACCCCGGCCACAGCAACTTTGAGGCCACGCTTCCGGATTTCCTGATTGTATTAATAAGGAATAAAGTATTATTATTATTCTCAAATACAGAAGCAATGAAGCATTATAGGGAACATCTTTGAGAAATGAACTTTTTAGGTATTACTACATAAGTGCTATCTCTGACACTACATATAAAGGATGTTGCTCTGGGTGTGGGTAAACAACACATACAGTGAAAAGATGCATATATGCCTCAACATTTGAAGCACTGTCAGAATTAATTACCTTGTAGATCTCATATGCTCCCTTCTGAGTTCCATCTCCTCCAATGATATACACCTAAACAACAGATCCTAGCGTATGAGTTCATGTCCAGCCAGAACAGCTCTGTCACAGTGGTGCAATTTGAACCGTCATCTTTACCTGATTAATTCCCCGATCCTGAATGTTGTCAACGATCTTTTTTGTGTCATGACCACCTCGTGATGTTCCAAGGACTGTACCACCCCTTTTGTGGATGTCATTGACTGTCTTTGGTGTAATAGCAACATAATTGCTAGAATAGAACCCCTTGTATCCATTCTATAAATGGAAAATAAGATTTTAAGAGACAGAAGGTCCTGAATCATAACCAAAGCTAAACATATGCAAGGTTTAACCGTGGCAACACCCATAACATACAAATAACTCCTCTAACATGAACCTACATTATACTGAAAATTTCTGAAGAGAATACAGAATACTTCACAGGAAAAATCACAGCAGGTCATTCATCTCATAGTTATTTCAGTATAATTCAGAGATGAATGTCACAATGTGATTGGAAGTTCATAAAAATAGATGCACTGAATCTAAAATGTTTGATAAGGTGTGGTCATAACTTAGAGATCTTATAAGGTACCTGGTGAGTCCTTTTAACAAAAGACAATTTTAGATGAACACGTATAAAAATGCGAGTAACATTTATAATAGTATCTATGGGAGGGGCAAGTCCTTTGGTTTTGTTGGCATTGTAAATTTAGAACAGGACACAGACCTTTATTCCATAGATTATTTGTATCTTATGGTCATTAGATTGTTTGTCTCTTTTGACTCAAGGCACAGACAAAGATACACGCATGTACATAGCCATATAGAACAGGGCAGTAGGGCACACGAACCTGTATTCCGTAGATTTTGTTGACATTGTACATGTGCGACAAACCACACACCAGCTCCCTGATAACAGTGTTGAGCCCAGGGCAAAGGCCTCCACAAGTTACAATGCATGCTTTCACTTCATCTGACTCAAAATTAACCTAACAAGGTTCAAGTACAAATACTTCTGTCAGCCAAGACGCCAGTGATGCAGCGAATAATCAAACGAGGTGCAAGTGCATCCTACCCTCTGACGGGGTCCAGCACGACGGAAGTGAACCCCCCGCCGGCTATTCTTTTGAACAACAACCTGTAGTAGAAAATATAGCCACTTGTAAATCCACTATTGACTACAACATCACAGCACAAACATTGAGTAACACTTTACAAACCTTTTGTGGTACGGTGTCATCTTCATTGACAAAATATTGCCTGGTACCGATAAGAACAGAAGTTCCAGTGTTACATATACAGCGTGCATACTCAGAGACTTACCAAAGAGCGGAAGATCACAGAAGCAATATGTATGCAAATGCAAGACAAGCCTTACTTGACAGTTGAATATGCTGGGTGGTCTTGTAATGGGTTGGGGTAAGTCTGCAAAAAAGGAACATAACAGCAAACCATAAGCTCAATTCTCATGGATCATGGTTTCACCTATAAAACAAATTATTTTCATATCGAGCGATTGAAGCATCCAGCGCAGCTGGGTAAACATGACTAGCATTGCTGATATGAAAATCGACCTTCTACAAGTTCTAATAAATTTGTTTGACAAGTTTAACTTGAATATAAAAGAGAGGAGCAGCATCCAAGAGTAACAGGTTACTTGTACGGAGAGGATACATCCATTCTATCCAATCAAATTTCATACTCCCAAAAGCAGAGACAACTATACAGTAACTTATAGAACAATGGATCCACAGAATAACCAAACTATTGCCAGTGTTCATCAGAGTTGTCTGCTTTGTGTGGACCGTAACTGACTAATTAGCTCACCGCACGCTCTCAAGCTGGGTTCTATTTGGACAGCACAAACGGATCTCCGCAACAGAAATCCCTAATCGACCAAACCCCGCAGACATCGCGGCCAGGATTCCCCCCAAGTCGGCGCCAGATCATTTCCCTGCCACTGAGAGTTGCTTAGCTAAAGCTGCACCGCAACGATCGCGCCCGCGGCGAGCTATAAGACCCGCGGTCGAGCGAGGAGGGGCAGGGGAGGGGAGGGGAGGGAGGGAGGGGTGCTCACGGGGACGTCGGGGAGGTAGTCGGCGAGGTGGGGCACGTCGTCGAGGACGTAGCCGAAGTCGCCCTCGGAGATCTTGACGTGCGCGGCGTCGGCGAGGCTGACGTTGGAGGCGTTGCGGAGGGCGCGGAGGTTGGGGTAGGAGTCGCGGGAGATCCGCACGCACATGGCGGAGAAGGGCGGCTGCTGCTGCTCCCCGCCCCCGGCGGCGCCGCCGTCCTGCTCCTCGTCCTCCCTCCGCTGCTGCTCGTCGTCCGGCGGCAGGATGATGTGGGACGCCATGGGCGGGTACGAGGTTTTGCTGCTGCTGCTGCTGCTGCGCTGCGCTGTCACGGGGCGACGAGAGAGAGGCGCCGCGGGGGGTTTAATAATGACTGGCCGAATGCTTCTTTCTTGCTTGCTCGGTGGTGCGGGCGCGAGAGGGGAGGGAAGAGATGCGGTGCGGATGCGGGTACGAGGGCAGGGGAGGGAGGCGTCGGCAGTCGGTAAAAGAGAAAAGTGGAGATGCGGCGAGCGGTTTCGTCGGTGCTGCGGTATGGTGACCACTGACCAGACCACCCTCTGCGTACACGGTTTCACCGGACCGGAGCCAACGCTCATGATTTGTGGTCAACATGAACATGGCTCTGTCCGGATTAGATAAATACTCTAGACCGTAAGACAAACTCCAACCGGCCGACCCAGATGGATGGTCATTTTATCCGTTTTATATTAGTTTAGGTCGGTCCAACGGACACCAACGTCCGCTTCGGCGTTTGGGTCGGCGCATGCGTCCAACGTTGACCCGACCCATTTTTGTCGGCGTGCGGAAAAAATGTATAAAGTATTTGCGAAAATAATAAACAAGCATAATTAAACATTACGAAACCGGTCACGAAGGCCGGCGAGAGTCCATGCGTCCCCATTATATTAATTAAACATAAAAAAAACTAAAACTAGGAGGCAGCCCTAGGCGGCGGCGGCGGTCGGGGAGTGAGGTCGATCAGCGTAGGCGCAGGGCCGGCCCATGGAACGTCGTGTTTCAGAGCGTAGTTGCCTGCGCCTCCGTCGTCTGTCCCGCCGGCGCGAGCTGTGCCGGTGATGATGGCAGTGCAGCAACACGGGCGCGCTCCTCCTCCTTCATCTCCCGTCGTTCCTCCTCCGCCTCCTTCTCCAGCTCCATCAGCCGAAAGCCTTCGGCACGCTCCGCCCGCAGGTGCTCCGTCTTTCAATGCTCGAGGTAGGCTTGCTCCTGCTGCGGTGTCTCGCCTAGCCAGATGGGCGGCGCATTGACCGACTCGCGGACGCACCCGGTCCACTGGTAGACCTCCCGCGACTCTGTGGGCTCGGGCTTCGTCGGAGGTGGCGCGGCGCAATCGCCGGCGACCGACAGCGCGATGGCTTTTAGTGGTACGCGCCTCCTCGTCGGCCTTGCGTCGCTTTTCCTCCTCGCTCTCGCGGAGCACAGCTGCCAGCGCCGTCTGGTAGGCGGCCTCAACCTCCTGGTCCTCGTCGCTGACGAGAGGCGGGGGCAGCGAATGGCCTCCTGGCTGTACGTCGCGCACGTCACGCCGACGTTGCTCCTCGTGTTCGATCGCGAACCAGACCTCCCAGTGAGGGGAGTCGGCCGCGTAGGCAAGATTTTACCGCAGCTCCGACGTCAGCACAGGCCGACGGCGGCTCATCTCCTTCGTGTGCAACCATGTCGACCGCGGCACGGCCGGGACCGGGATCCTCTCCGGATCCATATGCTAGTGGTGCGGGAGGGTGACGTCGGGGTAAGGCAGCGGCACGCGGTGCTCCAAGTGCCACCGCGCTTGGTGCACCGGGACGTTCACATGCTGGCGAGGCCGGCAGGAAGACGTCGGCGGGGAGATGACGCGGGGGTAGAGTGGGGCCTTGCCCTTGTTTTGGAAGGAGCCGGCCATGGCACTCGGTTAGGATTTGGTCGCCGATGAGGTGGCGAGATGGGGATGGGTGGGTTCTGGAAGCAGATGAGGCGGAACCCTAGGAGGGCCCGCGACCGCTAACGCATGGGTCCGAGGAGGGCGGCCGTCATTAATAATGTTGATCGTGGGTGGTTGCGACGGGCACCAAGAGGGCGCGCACGCGTCCGCTTCGCTTCCGCGCCGACGCATTTTAGTCCTAAATTTGGGCCGGTAATGGGTCGGCACGGACACGAAGCGTATGCGTTATGGCAATGGGTCAGCGCGTAGGGCCATCCGTTTTATCCGCACGGCCCCAAACGAACGGCGACGGACGAAATGGGCCGCCCCATTAGAGTTGCTCTAAATATCTAGATGAGATGGTTCCAACATTTTTTTAGACATTAAACGGTGGTGATCAATTTTTTGGGCTCGAATCTCGCAAGCCATCATCAAACTGAGTGCGGCTATGGGTGTGTCAATATAGGCCAACCCAAAACTCCCCCCCCCCCCCGCCGAGTCGGTTCCGACTTAATCTCATTCACTCCGGCTGAATGGTCTCCGACATACCTGCATTCATGACGGTATGGCGGCCGAGAAGCCTACTTCGGCCCTAAAATTGGTCGGGCTTCTCCTCCGTAACACCCCCTCCCCTTGTAATCCTTTTCCTTTCTGACACATCATCAGACTGCCACGATGGACAAGACGACCAAGAAGTGGCCGTTCGTGTGCCCCGAATCAAGTTGGCATTGTCGCACGCGGTCTTCGGTGTCCTTTCCATCCATACCTTCACTTCTCGTCGTCCTACGGTTAGACCGGGTGCCACTCTCAGAGGAGAAGGAGGAGCGGATATTGGACAAGGAGCAAGCAAAGGAGGAGGTCGCCCTCATCACCGAGGAACAGGAGGAGGATCAAGGTTATGCACTAGGGCATGCACAAGGATCCTGCCATTGACGAGTTAAAGTCTCAAACCGCAATGCATTGTGTGGCACATCATGCACTAGTACTCGCAGATCACTTATGAGAATGTGGAAAGATCTCGCACACGCAACTATATATCGGCCACCACACGCTCGAGACTGGACGGCAACGACTAGTCAGAATTAGTTAAATTTAGGTTGACTTGTTTAAATTTCATCAGTGTATTCTAAATTGTAAGTGCATCTAGTGCCCCTTAGTGATTTTGGTGTATTGAAGACTTATAGGTAAAGAGACTAATGTGTTTGTGAGTGTACACAGGCTCTATAAGTCGCTGAGGAGTTTGAGTTATTCGAAGAATATCGACCCCTAAAAATGAATGTCTTTGGCTAAAAACTTTGGTAATTCCTCGAAGACTTTGAAAGCGAGGAAATTAGTGTGTCCGTGAAGAAATCGATGCGAGGAAATTGAAGCGTGAAGACTTTTGCTTTCGTAGTTTCATTTCCTTTCTATTGAGTCATAGGAAAACAATACTGTTAAAGGGGGTCAAGGTAAAATTAAGGAAAAGTTTCCAAGTGATGCTCATCTCAAAGCCTACACATACCCAATCCTTTGAGTGAAGCCTTTGGAAATCTTTTACAGTTTAGTCAAATTCTTTAGTGATAGAGACGAACATCTTCTAGTCTTTGAGGAACTTGATCTAACCGAGGAGCTAGGTTTTTGCCTATGCGAATTGCCTACAAGTGAGGAACATGAGAGACATGATGACTTTCATAGTTGAAAGATTTCGACCGTTGTTGTGCTGCACGCCAGTTGTCCCCAACCTTATCCACATAACGGTCATATCATTTGAGCGTTTATGTCAAATCATGTCGGGATTGCTCCCAGTCTATAAATAGTTGCCCCCTATAACCACTAGCTGGTTGGCTACTCCGCGAGAAAAACTGACACTTGTCAATTGAGAGAAACCCATTCCTCGAAGACTTTGAGAGAAAATCATTAGTGAAGAAAAAACCCCAAACACCCAAACAAAAACCCAAAAACCCCAAAGTGATTGAACATCACTTAAGAGATTGTTCTTGTGTGGAACTGATGCTTGTTACCTTTGAGGATTGTGCATCCTCCAAGCAGTTAGGCGTCATAGTCTAGAGCATCCAGCAATCAATTGTGGATCGTCGGGTGACTGAGTTTGTGAGGGTTTGGAAGTCTACCCTGAAGACTTATCACTAGTGTTGGACAAGGAATGTGTCTCCTTAGCTCAAGGACAATACAGTAAGGACCGTGTGTCTTGGGACTGTGTGTCCTTTGGTTTAAATATCAAGCCGCTCCAAACCAGACGTATGATTGTCACAACAGTTGTAACTGGGTCATCAAATCATTGTCTTTGCCATGTACCTGGTTCTATTTCCTCAACCCTTTCATTTCCTTATTTATGTGTTGATGAAATTGATCGTTACTGTTTGAAGAATTTGACTGAAGACTTTCACAATTTCCTCACCCCAAATTCTTCACTTCACTTGTTCTTCACATGCGCTTCCTAAACACGCTACTTGTGTGAATCATATGTTTCATCTCATCATGAAGACTATGTTGTTGTGTTGCATGTTCGCCTAAGTACTTAATCCGCTGCTCGTCGTCCGTGACTGAGAAATTTCCTCACAAGGAATTTCCTGAGTGACGAATTCATGAAAATCGCCTATTCACCCCCTCTAGTCGATATAACGCACTTTCAATTGGTATCAAATCAAGGTAATCCCTTGTTCTATGTGATTTTGGTTTAACCACCTGGAGTTTTAGTTATGTAGACCATAGGTATGATCAAGGTCACTGCGGGTTGTCCTACCTTTGAAGGGACAAACTACCCCTAGTGGAAGAACAAGATGTGCATGCACCTTGAAGCAATTGACAACGATCTCTCATATGTTGTGGACAATGGTGTTCCCTCTATCACCCCAACTATCAATGTTGCTGATGTGAAGAGATTCAAGCAACTCGACTCTTAAGCGAAGAATATCATTTGTGGCCATCTGAGCAAAGGTCACTATGGTAGAGCGAGTGCTTTGGGATATGCAAAGCTCATCTCGGACAGGTTGTCCAAGGTCAATGAAGGAGTATCTAATCAATGTGACTCTCGGTTTGATGTTCTTCGCAATCTCTTCAACCGCTTCAAAAGACTCGATAATGTGAGCTGTCAGCAAACCTTCAATCGCCTCACCGATATCTCCAATGAGCTACAGGCTTGGGGCCAGAGACATCACCGACCATGAGGTGGTGAAGAAACTGCTGAGATCTCTTGATTCTTCATTCGATACACTGGTTCTGATGATTCAAGAGCGAAGAGACTAGAAGTTACTAGATCATGCTAATATTCTTGAGAGACCCAATACTCACGAATTCCAACAAGCTGAGAAGAGGGGCCTCTATGGACCAAGCTATGGAATACCTCGTGCGCTGAAGGCAAAGGTTGTTTCCTCATCTGAAGAAGAAGAATCTGATTGCAGTCTTGGTGATCTTGAAGAACTTGGTCAGGAACTTCCTATGCTTGTGAGGAAATTTCAGAAGTTTTCGAGACGAGGCCAGTTCGGATAATGTTCAACAAGATATATGAGGAAATTAGAATCTTCATCTGAGGACTACAAGAAAAGAACATGCCATGACTGCAAGAAGTCTGGTCATTACATTGCTAATGGTCCTCTTTGGATGAAGGAATCAAAGGAGAAGAAATACAAGAATGAAAATTTTGATGACTCGAAGAGAAAGAAGAAATCTTCAAAATCCTCATCATCAAAGCCCTCATCGCACAAGAAGAACAGTTTCAGAAAGGCTCGGGCTCTTATTGGCAAGGAAATAGATTCTGAAGAAGAATGTGATGAAGAGGAAGGATTTGAAGAGGAGTCAGAGTCTGTTGTGGCAAGCCTAGCCCTTGCAACCACATTCTTTAGCAAGTCCATCTTCGACCTCGAAGAAAATGACAACGTCAAAAACATTGATGACTGCGATGAAGACTTTGCTCCCACCTATGGCTTCATGGCAAAAGGTGCCAAGGTACCTAAACACACTTCCTCTTCTGAATCAAGTGAGTGTGAACCTGATGACTATCAAAAACCCAGTTACTACAAGCTTGCTAATATTGCCACTAAGCAACAAAATGCTCATGAAAAGCTTCAGAAACTACTAGACAAAAGCGATGACCTGTTGAATGAGGAAATGAATCGGTCTCAAACCCTGACTGATGATGTTCAAAGTCTTCAGTCTAAGTTTGATAGTCTCCAGGAACGTCATGGAACTCTCTTGGCTAATCATGAGAAGCTTTCTTATGAATTTCTGCAAAGAAAGCAAGATCTTGAGAAAGTAAGGGCGTCTCATGTTGGTCTTCAAAGTGAAAAATGATTCTTTGCTTGTTCAACACATTAGTACCGCTTAGGAAGAATTCATTCCACCATGCTTGAAATGCATCGAACGTGAAACTGCTAATTCTTCACCTGAAACTTCAAATGCTTCTATCGCTACAAACTCTTCAACTGTTTTTGTGGTAACAAAGTCCTCACTTGAGGAAAACCACAAATGTCACTTACGAAAATGCAGGGTTGAAGGAATTGTATGTGACAGGCATATACAAAAACCTCAAAGGGCATCAAACCCTTTGCGATGTGCTCAAAAAGCAGATTCTGAACAGGAACCTAAGGAAAGAGGGTATTGCCTTTGAGAGGAAACTAAATGTTGATGGGTCATACTGGAAACCCGAGCAGTATCCCAAAACCTCATGGGTTGCTGCAAAAGGACCTCCTATTGATCCATCTACTCTAACAGGCTTTGCATGTGAAATGTCTTGTTCCTCTGATGAGTCATTTGACTCGAACTATAAACTGTTCAAAAATTAGGCTAGTGAAGTATTTGCTAGATATGTTGGAACTAACTACAGGAATGGACCACCCTTGAGGAAAATCCAGGTTCCCAAAAGCAGCTTGGAAAGTCTTCAGGTGAATGTCCTCATGACACCACCAGTGAAGAACAGGAACCCTAGATAAAATTCCTCTAGTGGACCAAAGTCTTCACAAGGATCCAATTCTTCATATGGTCAAAACTATGTTCATACTCGCACTAATGCTTCTGATATGCAGGGAAACAACAAGGGACATGAATATGTGCACTATTCCTGAAATCACTATGTTCATAAGTCCTGAAAAAATTTATCTGCCTATTTATTTGAGTACTCCAACCCCCTTCATGTTGAATGAAGTGCATTAGCTTCAATGCCTCAATTCTCATATAGTGCTCACAGGATGATAAACTCTTTACCACCCCTTCAGATGTGGGTGGTGAAGAAGTCGAACTAATCACTTCTGAGGTCATGTCTCTAGATGGAAGTCGTCATATGAAGAATTTGCTCGAGACCTGAGGAAATTGCTTCATAGGGTGCAAGGTAATACTGATGAAATGATCTGTCATTTCACTCGTCCTTATTATGTCCAACATTTACCTTATGTGGTGAAATTCAAGTCTGATGAATTTGATATCACATTCTTCATTGTGAAGAATATGATATGGTAAGCAGCACTAATTCATCTGCAGGATGACCAACCCAAGACCACAGAGTGGGTTCTTGACAGTGGGTGTACAAATCACATGACTGGTAACAAAAGCCTATTGATGAATATCCCACTGACTCCATCACCACTGAAGCATATCACCTACGCTGACAAAGGTAAAAACAAGGTATTGGGACTTAGTAAAGTGGATATCTCTAAGAATGTCTCATGATGATGAAACTCTTCAAGACATCATCAGAAACAAGCAAGAAAGGGTTGCACAAGCCACTGGCAATACCATTCCCCTCGCTATGGATCCGAAAGTTGTGCTGAACTTCATCGACCTTTGGTATGAGGATCCAAACACTCCAATTGATGATTTGAAACTTCCACCTAGACTCAGTCATATGGTCACTTCATTCATCAATGAAGCAAAATGGAAGAATCAGCAAGCCAAACAAGCTCGGGCTGCTAAGGTTAAAAAGGAGAAGTACGTGAAGCAAAATATCCTTAACCTGACGCCCGAGAAACTTGTTTCTACTCAGGCAGAGCTGAAAACCCTTACTCACGCATACACAAGTCTTCATGCGGATCGAAAGGGTGTCAAAGTGAGGTTTGTCAAAGCCGTAACTGATGCAATTGATGAATACAACAACAGGGTTGCAGCCTGAAGCTACCAGAAAATCCTCAGCCCAGCTATATTGTACAATTGCCTGATTCTGATGAAGATGAAGAAGCAGCGGCTGATGAAATCACTCAACAGATTCCTGCTGAAGAATCTGTGAGGCCTGACACTGCTCATACAATGCCTCATGAAAATGCTCCATCACCAAAGTCTTCAAAGTTGAAGAAAGTGACTCTTCCGTCTGCATCAGACGTGAAGAAAACAAAAGCTGCTGAGAAGAAAGCTAAGAAGAGAAAGGCATCGACACCTTCAAAGTCTTGAGAGGCAAAACGCCTGAAGACTCTGCCCACTACATCATCAGCTCCAGTGGATGCAACTGTTGGAAATATGCCCTAGAGGCAATGATAAAATAGTTATTATTATATTTCCTATTTCAAGATAATCGTTTATTATCCATGCTATAATTGTATTGAATGAAAGCATAGATACATGTGTGGATATATAGACAAAAAAATGTTCCTAGTAAGCCTCTAGTTGGTAGCCAGTTGATCAAGGATGGTTAAGGTTTTCTGACCATATGCAAGTGTTGTCACTTGATAACTGGATCACATCATTAGGAGAATGATGTGATGGATAAGACCCAAATTATAAACGTAGCATGTGATCGTGTCATTTTGTTGCTATTATTTTCTGCATGTCAAGTATTCATTCCTGTGACCATGAGATCATGTAACTCACTGACACCGGAGGAATACCTTGTGTGTATCAAACGTCACAACGTTACTGGGTGACTATAAAGGTGCTCTACGGGTATCTCCGAAGGTGTCCGTTGAGTTAGCATGGATCAAGACTGAGATTTGTCACTCCGTGTAACGGAGAGGTATCTCGGGGCCCACTCGGGAATACAACATCACATATAAGCCTTGCAAGCAATGTGACTCAAGTGTTAGTCACGGGATCTTGTATTACGGAACGAGTAAAGAGACTTGCCGGTAACGAAATTGAAATAGGTATAGAGATACCGACGATCAAATCTCGGGCAAGTAACATACCGAAGCACAAAGGGAATGTTATACGGGATTATATGAATCCTTGGCAGAGAGGTTCAACCGATAAGATCTTCGTAGAATATGTAGGATCCAATATGGACATCCAGGTCCCACTATTGGATATTGACCGGGGAGTGCCTCGGGTCATGTCTGCATAGTTCTCAAACCCGCAGGGTCTGCACACTTAAGGTTCAGTGACGTTTTAGTATAGTTGAGTTATATATGTTGGTGACCGAAGGTTGTTCGGAGTCCCGGATGAGATCACGGTCATCACGAGGGTTTCCGGAATGGTCCGGAAATGAAGATTGATATATAGGATGGTTTCATTTAGTCACCGGAAAGATTTAGGGCATTACCGGGAGTGTACCAGGAGTGACGAATGGGTTTCGGGTTTTCACCAGGAGGGGCCCACCCACCCGGGAGTGAGCCCAATAGCACTAAGGTGGCGCACGATCCCTTAGTGGGCTGGTGAGGCCAACCCAAGTGGGCTATGGCGCCACAAGGAGAAAAAACCAAAGGAAAGGAAAAAAAGGAAAGAGGGAGGTGGGAAGGAAGGATTGGAGTCCTCCCCAAACCGAATTGGGGTGGGAGTCCACCTCCTCCTCTCGGTCGGCGCCCTTGGGGCTCCCTTGAGCCCCAAGTCTAGCCCCTCCCCTCCTCCTATATATATTGGTGGTTTTAGGGCTTTTGAGACACAACTTTGCCACGTGCAACTCAAACCTATACCACGTAGTTCTTCCTCTAGATTAGATTTCTGCGAAGCTCGGGCGGAGCCTTGCAGGAATAGATCATCACCATCACCGGCGCGCCGTCACACTGCCGGAGAACTCATCTACTTCCTCGTCTCTCTTGCTTGATCAAGAAGGCGGAGATCGTCATCGAGATGTACGTGTGCTGAATGCGGAGGTGTCGTCCGTTCGGTGCTAGATCGGGACGGATCGTGGGACAACGGTGATTTGAATCATGAAGTTGTACCACTACATCAACCGCATTTCTTAATGCTTCCCGCTTAGCGATCTACAAGGGTATGTGGATCCGATCTCCCACTCGTAGATGAACATCACCATGATACGTCTTCGTGTTCGTAGGAATTTTTTTGATTCCCATGCAACGTTCCCCAACAGCAACACCCCTCAGCGTTGCACCATCATACATGATTGTTCCATTTGGTGAAGAGCACATTATTCCAGAACAGGATGAGGAAATGGATGAAAATCTCTCTGTTGCATCCACACCAATTGATAAGGAAATACAAGCAGATCAAATTCCTCAAGTCTCAACAGCTCCTTCTAAAAACCCAGAAATGGCTGCTGAAGAAAAGGAGGCCGATGAAGACGTTGGCAGCAGCACACATGTTATTCATGATGAATTTTGGAAAAAGGCTCACCCAAACTCACCAATGACCACACAAATTCCTCAAACTCTTGCAGCCACTGAAATTCTGACTGGCTCTGAAGAAAAGAGCTCACATGTGAAATCAGCACCACACCAAGAATCAGTTGCATCAGCTGAAGAAACCGAAAAGGAAACTGCTGCACCAGAAACTGCATATGCCCCTTCGGCACAACAAGTTCCTCAAACTCAAGAACAAGCTCCTAATGTAAATGCCTCATCTCAGGATAGAAATACTACTGATGAAAATGCAATTGTGGTTGCAAATCCTGAAACTGCAATTATGGTGGCCAAAACTCCTTAAGATGATCAACATCATAATCTCCAACCAAAGCCTCATCAGCCCTTCTCAAAGAGGCCAAAGTTTCTGAAGGAATATTTCTATGATGAACATCATTTCTTCACAGGAGAAAATCCTTATGATAGGCTTCGTATCAGGCACAAAAAGTTCTGGACCAGAACTCAACTTAATTACTATGCTTCTATGATGTGTGGGAAAGGAAGATATTTCATCACACCCACATTGCTCATTGTGACATGGAGGAAATTTCTTGCTTCACCCTAGTACTGAGTGTTCTTCACGAAGCAGGGCTACTACCATTCTGCACATATATCGGTGACTGGAATACTGATATTATTCTTCAGTTCTATGCCACACTGCATATCTGTGGTGACCCCAAAGACATCAACTCGTGGGGTCTTGGAGTGGATGACACATCACACTCACTACAAAGCTCCAGCCACATAATTGCTTTGAGCTCTTCCTATGTCAATTCCTTCAGAAGATGCAGTCAAACTGTATGATGAAAGAGAACTTCCAAATAAGCTCATGGAGGTCCTCATGAAACCTTTGGCTCCAGGCCAACCTCCAAGGACAAGATTCCTTGTGAAGGAATTGAAGTATGTGCCCAGAACTGTCTGTAGAATATTGGCATATTCCATCGCACCAATCAAAGGGCATGGTAAGGAAGAAGATGTTGTTGGAATCATGAAGAACATCCCGTTCAACGTCATTCATGGCATCAAAATGAACCTTCACAATTTATTCTTGAGGACTTTGGCTGATAATACCTTGTCACCATTTGAGCTGAAGATTTATGCGCCTTGGATCATGAGATTCATCAGAAAGAGATCCGCCATCAACTACAAGCTGACTATCAAACTCACCTCGGTTATCTGCCACCTCTCAAAGTCATCAAGAAAACTTCTGAACCAATTGAAGTGTAACGCCCAAGATGCGACCCTATCCTTAATTTGGCACGAGGTCCTCGTCAGGGATAGAAGCGCATCTCGTCGTTTCACAAGAATGGATATCGTTACAAGTACATGTACTGAAGAGAAGAGTATATAGAATTGGCTTACACTCGCCACAAGCTACATCAGAGTCACATCAGTACAATACATAAACATGATGAAGAAGAGCAGGGTCCGACTACGGACGAAAACAAATGAGAAAAGAAGAACGACGTCCATCCTTGCTATCCCAGGCTGCCGGCCTGAAACCCATCCTAGATCAATGAAGAAGAAGAACAAGCAAGTCCAACTGAACAATCAACGCGCTCGCGTCAAGTAACCTTTACCTGTACATGCAACTGGTGTTGTAGTAATCTGTGAGCCACAAGGGACTCAGCAATCTCATTTCTAAAGGTATCAAGACTAGCAAAGCTTAATGGGTGAGATAAGGTTAAGTGGTGAGGCTGCAGCAAGCAACTAAGCATATGTGAGGTGGCTAACTTACGAGTACAAGAATGAAGAGGGGGATGATCTATGCATAGCGGACGTGAACTACTGATGATCAAATCGATGATCCTGAACACCTACTTACGTCAAACATAACCCCACCGTGTCCTCGATCGGAGAAGGAACTCGCGAAAGAGACAGTCACGGTTACGCACTCAGTTGGCATATTTTAATTAAGTTAACTTCAAGTTGTCTAGACCAGTGTTAAACAAAGTTTCCACGTTGCCACATAACCGCGGGCACGGCTTTCCAAAAGATTTAACCCTGCAGGGGTGCTCCAACTAATCCATCACAAATTACCGCAAGTCACATAGAAATCCTCGATCACAAAGCTCGCGATCTCGTCGGACTCCTTAATGGAAAACCTCAACTCTGAGATTACCCAAAGCATCACCGGAATCCCGATGCACAAGACATTCGTCAAAGGTAAAACTAATCCAGCAAGGCCGCCCGGCGTGTCGATGATCCCGATAGGAGCCGCGTATCTCGTTCTCAGGACACGGCGGATGAGCGCAGCGTACAGTGCCTGATAGAAATCTCCCGAGTTGCCCCGGGTTGGCCCCGCAAACGGCTCTAGTTTTGGACCAGCACTGGCCCTCCCTTTATTATGTAAAATTACTCCTCGGGTTCATGACGCCCTATGCTTTCAATATTAACAAAATTATTATGTTGGGCAAATGTAGTACCAATGTTGGGCCTTGCGAGACCAGCTTTAATCTAAAACAAATTATCAAGGGGGTCCCCATAACAACCCCGATCGTGTTAGGAGCGCTCAGTTATGGAACATAACACCGGTAGCCGAAACTAAGGGGGCAAAGGTGGAACAAAACACCAGGCTAGAAAGGTCGAGCCTTCCACCTTTTACCAAGTATATAGGTGCATTAATTAAATAGCATTAATAGGGTGATATAACAAGGAACCCATGTTATCACATGGAAGCAACTGCACCTGCAACTAGCAACGCTAACACATGGTTAGGCAAGCGGTAACATAGCCAATCAATGGTTTGCTAGGTTGTGAATAGGTTGAAGGTTTTCATGGCAATGTTGGGAGGCTGGTATTTAACATGTGGTAGGCAACGAGACATATCGACATAAACGGTAAAACTAGCATGGCAATGATAGTAATGATATTTGGGGAAATTGTCATCTTGCCTGAGATCCCGCTTGGAAGAAGAACGACTCCATGAAGCAGACGAACCGATGTAGTTGAACGGGTCCTCACTTTCCGACACGCTTGCGGAACTCTATCGAGACGAAGCAAACCGGAAACAAGGATCAACACACGATATTCACCACACGATGCACAACACATATGATGCATGATCAGTTGAATATATGCAAGACATGGCATGACAATTCACAACAATCAAACACTACACATTAAGTGAAGTTCAATATGCAACGAGTTGCATATTGACGAAACTCCACATACGAGTTATTTAATTCTATCCCGATTATTTACTCGACAATATTAAATGTGATTAAACATGGCAAGAGGTGAAGCGTAATTATTCTACCTATCTAGGCATTTTAAATGAGGTCGGAAATGACATATAGCACCTCTGAAACGACCTCACATGCTAATTTATAATTCTGTCCAGATCTGAATTAACACATTTAAATGTTTGTTAAACAGAAAAATAAATAGGTTCACGTGACTCTACACGTCTTTACAAGCAATTTGCACATGGAGAACATCTCCAACGGAGCTACGGTTCAAAAGATACACACACCGCAAGATATGATGGCATGAATGCAATATGTGTGCAGATGGCAGTCACAAGCATTCAAAACATACAACCAGCAAGATAATATGAAACTACATGAGATTCTAAGCAAGTTTCATATAGGACACGATCAAAACGGAGCAACGGTTCAACAACTACGAGCTAAACAAGAAATCACTACAATCTGCCAAAATCAGCCACATAGCATTTTCTACACCCCACAACTACGAGCTACACAAAACCAATATGCTCAACCAAGGCATGAGGCGGTAGAGGGCAAGATGCACTACAACATACAGCTAATAACACCTAGCATGGAAGCATGGATCACTAGAAAAAGAAGTCACAAAATGGCATCTCACACACTGTTTCAGACTTGGAGAAAAACACAGTTTATGAAAGTGCAGTTTTCGATCTGAAGGCATATTGACAGCAGCAAAACCATAAGCTACAGGACTTCAAATGGCATGAAAATTGACAGCATGCTAGAGAATCCTAAAGTCTACAACTAACTCCATTGCACCAACCTCAAAAGAGCTACAGAACACCAGATAAACTCAAGACAAGATATCAACAAAATATAACAGATTTCAGATTTAGAAATATTTCAGCATCTCCAAATCAGCACTATTTTCTATCAAGTTGAGAGCACGCAAACAACACCTAAACATGGATTTTTATTGCAACCAAAATTACCAGGGGCTAGTCTACACATCCAAGGGCAAACCTCTAGTTGACAACTTATTCATATCATGCACGGATTAAATCCCACAAAATAACAAAAGGGCAACATGGCAAAATATCACGCAAACTAACTTGCTCAAAAGCTAAAACTAAATGCACAGTTAAAATCTATGGATTTTTCTACCCCCAAAACATATATAACATGTGGGGTTGCAACACAAAAATATCGCCACACGTATATGCGAGAATATGTCCTAAACACGGTATAACAAACTAGCGACGGAATCCTACATGCAAAAATACAAACCACTACTCTAAAATACATGGCAAGAGGTTCCTAAAAACATGAGCATTTTATCTACGGAGTTTCAGCAATCCGGACACGCACGAAAAATAATTACGGAACAACTCCCTATTGGGACAACACGTAAAACTAGGCATTTGGTGGGTCAAACTTATTCAAACATGCATGCAAGTTGCAAATTACGAGTCTGCGCGAGAAACTATACAAGTTCCAATACGTTACGATCCGACATACGGATTAAAAGCTACGAGCATTTAAACTCTAGCTATTTCCCTGAAAATACTAATTCACAGGAAAAATCCTAAAATACTACGGGCCGAAACTAAGGGCGTAAATTAACTAAGACGCGCCTAGGAGTAATATAGAGGGGCAGGGGGGCTGCTCACCTGAGTGGCCTCGGCCCATGTCGGCGGGGGAGGAGAGTGATGTTGGGCCGGTCAACGCGGGCCGAGGGAGGGAAGCGCTGGCCTAGGCGCGAGGCGCGGCCTCGCCTAGGAGGAGGACTGGCCAGCTGGGCCGGCTCCAGCGCTGGGCCACGGTTGGTGGCGAGCCTCGCGAGGCCGGTCAATGCAGGGCGAGCCTGGCGCTGGCCTCGTCGTTCTCCTCCGTAGGAGCACATGGCGGTGGCGGCAGGGACCCGACGAAGGGGCTCCGGTGATGGGATCGAGGGGTGGCGACGGATCTGGACAGATCCACCGCGGGGCAGCCAGATCCGACCGGCGACGCTCCAATCTCGGTTGCGGCCGACAACTCCGGGCAGGGACGAAGCAGAGCGGGCAGCAGCAGGTCGGGGCAGCCGATGGGGAGGCGAGGCGGCGATGGGGGGGGTCCAGGGAGGTCCAGCGTGGCGAGGCCCGGGCCCGGCGACGTGCTCCAGCCTGGTTCTGGCAACTCCGGCGACCGAGGCTCGCCGGACGGCGCTGGTCGAGGCGGTCGATCTCGAGCACACGCGCCATGGGGAGGGAGCTTGGGCAGATGCTGGCGGCGGCTGATCCGGGCCCATATGGGCTAAGGCGGGCTCAGAACGGGCCCCGCGGGCCGGCGGCTAGAGGAGGGAGACAGGGAGGTGGAGGTGGCGGCTAGGGTTTGAGAGGGGTGGCACGATTTCGAGGGGGGGGAGAGGGGCTGCTAAAAATGGCATGGGGTCCTATTTATAACAATGGGGGGCTAGGTTTAGCAGTTTTTCGCCCCGGTTTCAACCGTGCGATCGGAATCGGACGTTTTCGCACGCGGGGACGGGTAAGTGGCTGTCTAGAGTAGGTTAGCCGGAGATGAGAGGGAAAACGGGCACCCGACAACGTATTTTCAAACACCGATAAAACGTCCGACGATAGACCGAATACGGTGCTGCTAGGGTCGACCGTTCGGGTACCAGACGGACTCCGATTGTGACGAAATTTGACAGGAGGCCTACCTATAATAAAACACGACTGCACGCCAAGTTTCAACCCAATCAGAGAAATTTTTAAACACACTTTTAAAAACAAGGATTTGGCGATGTCGCGGGCGCGTGCGTGTGTGGTCTGGCTCAGAACGGACAACGACGAACACGGAGAGAACCGGCAACTAATAACGGATGCAAGTTTGAAAACTGGCGGGAACGGAGATGCCGATGCAATGCGGATGATGCGCATGATGCGATGATGATGCGACAAATAAAAATAAACACCCGACGAAAACGAAATAAAGGGGGAATCTTCTGGAACATCGGTCTCGGGCTGTCACATGAAGGCAAAGGCAAGTCAGTGATTGATGAAGGAAATCAACCCCTTGATGGTCAATTTCACAAGGCTGCCTCCTATTCCTCATATGATGACACTGCCACTCAAGAATCTGACGGCACAACAAAACCTCCAAGCCCAACTGCCCCAAGGGTGATGACTAACAGAGAGCTTCTACTCAGTCTTCATCAGAAAGTTGATCACAATCACAAGTGGGTAAAATGCCAGTTTTGCTCCATTGTGAAAACCCTCAACGAGACTCAAAATGTTGTGAAGAAAAATCAACATTATCTTCATGAGGTATTTGATCGCACTTGGGCCATATTGTCTCACCTCAAGACTCCACAAGAACTTGAAGAATTGGAATTCACTCGTGACTTCATTGGTCATGGCCACCAAAGAAGAAATTCAAGGCTATTTGATACGTCCATTTTGCATCATGCTTTCATGTTGATATTTATCGCTTTATGGACTGTTATTATACTTTGTGGTACCATACTTATGCCTTTTCTCACTTATTTTGCAAGGTTTATTTGAAGAGGGAGAATATCGGCAGCTGGAATTCTGGACTCGAAAAGGAGCAAGTCTGAGTCCTCTATTCTGCGAATATATAAAAAATACTGGGCGAAAGAAGTGCCACACGGGAGCTGCCAGGGGCCCGCAAGCCTGGTGGCCGCGGCCTGCCCCCCTGGCTGCGGCAACAGGGCTTGTAGGCACCCTGGTGGCCCACTCGCCCCCTCTTCTGCTATATGAAGGGTTTCGTCCGGAAAAAAATCAGGGCGGAGCTTTTTCGTGGATTCTCCGCCGCCACGAGGCGGAAATTTAGCAGAACCAATCTAGAGCTCCGGCAAGACGATCCTGCCGGGGAAACTTCCCTCCCGGAGGGGGAAATCGTCGCCATCGTCATCACCAACACTCCTATCATCGGAGGGGACTCGTCACCATGAACATCTTCATCAGCACCATCTCATCTCCAAACCCTAGTTTATCTCTTGTAACCAATCTCCGTCTCGCGACTCCGATTGGTACTTGTAAGGTTGCTAGTAGTGTTGATTACTCTTTGTAGTTGATGGTAGTTGGATTACTTGGTGAAGAGTTTATGTTCAGATCCTTGATGCTACTCATTACACCTCTTATCATGATTATGATTATGCTTTGTGAGTAGTTACTTTTGTTCCTGAGGACATGGGATAAGTCTTGCTATTAATAGTCATGTGAATTTGGTATTCGTTCGGTATTTTGATATGATGTATGTTGTATTTTCCTCTAGTGGTGTTATGTGAACGTCGACTACATAACACTTCACCATATTTGGTCCTAGAGGAAGGCATTGGGGAGTAGTAAGCAGATGATGGGTTGCTAGAGTGACAGAAGCTTAAACCCCAGTCTATGCGTTTCTTCGTAAGGGGCTGATTTGGATCCACTAGTTTAATGCTATGGTTAGACGTTCTCTTAATTCTTCTTTCATAGTTGCGGATGCTTGCAAGCGGGGTTAATCATAAGTGGGATGCTTGTCCAAGTAAGGGCAATACCCAAGCGCCGATCCACCCACATATCAAACTATCAAAGTAACGAACGTGAATCATATGAACATGATGAAACTAGCATGACAGAAATTCCCGTGTGTCCTCGGGAGCGTTTTTCCTCCTATAAGACTTTGTTCAGGCTTGTCCCTTGCTACAAAAGGGATTGGGCCACTTTGCTGCACCGTTGCTATTACTTGTTACTTGTTACTTTTCACGTGCTACATTTCACCTCACTACACCATCACTTGTTACCGCTACTTTGAGTGCTTGCAGTTATTACCTTGTTGAAAACCGTTTATCAAAGCCTTCTGCTCCTCGTTGGGTTCGACACTCTTACTTATCGAAAGGACTACGATTGATCCCCTATACTTGTGGGTCATCAAGACTCTTTTCTAGCGCCGTTGCCGGGGAGTGAAGCGCCTTTGGTAAGTGGAATTTGGTAAGGAAATATTTATATACTGTGCTGAAATTTATTATCACTTGTCACTATGGAAACTCTTCCTTTGAGGAATTTGTTCGGGGTATCTTCACCACGAACGGAAGCACGAGGAGTTTCTCCTCAACCTAAGGTACCTACTGAAAATATCTTTTATGAAATTCCTTCGGGTATGCTTGAGAAACTGCTGGGTAATCCTTTTACAGGAGATGGATCATCACATCCAGACTTGCATCTAATCTATGTAGATGAAGTTTGTGGTTTATTTAAGCTTGCAGGTTTGCCCGAGGATGAGGTAAAGAAGAAAGTATTTCCTTTATCTTTGAAGGATAAGGCGTTGACATGGTATAGGCTATGTGATGATACTGGATCATGGGACTACAGTCGGTTGAAATTGGAATTTCATCAAAAGTTTTATCCTATGCATTTAATACATCGTGATCGGAATTATATTTATAACTTTTGGCCTCGTGACAGGGAAAGCATAGCTCAAGCTTGGGGGAGGCTTAAATCAATGCTATATTCATGCCCCAATCATGAGCTCTCGAGAGAAATTATCACTCAAAACTTTTATGCTCGGCTTTCTCATGAAGATCGTACCATGCTTGACACTTCTTGTACCGGTTCTTTTATGAAGAAGGATATTGACCACAAGTGGAATTTATTGGAAAGAATCAAACGTAACTCTGAAGATTGGATGCTTGAAGAAGGTAAGGAGGCAGGTATGAATTTCCAGTTTGATTGCATTAAATCTTTTGTTGAAACAAACACTTCTAGAGATTTTAGCGCTAAGTATGGACTTGACTCTGAGATAGTAGCTTCTGTATGTGAATCTTTTGCTGCTCATATTGATCTTCCCAAAGAGAAGTGGTTTAAGTATTATACTCTTGTAGAAGTCAACATAGTTAAACCCAATCTAGTTGAAGAGAAAGTCATTGCCTATAATGATCCTATTGTTCCTTGTGCCTACACTCAGAAACCACCTTACCCTGCTAGGAAAAAGGATTATTCTAAAGCTCCAACTGTGATACGTAGGGGTTACATTAGACCGCTTGCACCCCCTGAGGAAATTAGAGTTGAACCTAATGTTGTTATTATCAAAGATCTCTTAGCCGAAGATATAGACGGGCATGTTATCAAATTCTGTGAGGACTCCGCTAGAATTGCTAAACCTCACGCGAAAGACAAATACGGACCTGTAGTTGGCCTGTCCGTTGTTTCTGTCAAGATAGGAGATCACTGTTATCATGGTTTATGTGATATAGATGCTAGTGTTAGTGCAATACCCCGGTCCCTATATGACGAAATCAAAGATGAGATTGCACCTGCTGAGTTAAAACCCATTGATGTCACTATTACGCTAGCTAATAGAGATACTATCTGCCCTGTGGGAATTGTGAGAGACGTAGAAGTCCTGTGTGGTAAGACGAAGTATCCTACTGATTTTCTAGTCCTTGCTACTTCACAAGATAGCTTTTGTCCCATCATATTTGGTAGACCCTTTCTCAACACTTTCAATGCTCATATTGATTGCATTAAACAGGCTGTCACTGTTAGTTTCGAGGGTGTGTCTCATGAATTTAACTTCTCCAAGTTTGGAAGACAACCCCATGAAAAAGAGTCGCCTGGTAGGGATGAAATCATTGCTCTTAGCTCTATTGCCGTACCTCCTACGGATCCTTTAGCGCAATATCTGCTTGAGCATGAAAATGATATGCATATGGATGAAAGAGATGAGGTAGATAAAATTGTTTTAGAACAATATGCTATTCTTAAGAATAATCTGCCTGTTGAACTGCTTGGGGATCCTCCCCCACCAAAGGGTGATCCTGTGTTCGAGCTAAGACAGTTACCAGATACTCTTAAGTATTCCTATCTTGATGAGAAGGAGATATATCCTGTTATTATTAGTGCTCACCTCTCGAATCACGAAGAGAAGAAGTTATTAAAAACTTTGAGGAAGCACCGTGCTGCTATTGGATATACTCTTGATGTTCTTAAGGGTATTAGTCCCACTCTATGTCAGCACAAGATTAAAACCGATCCTGATTCTAAGCCAGTTGTTGATCATCAACGGAGATTAAATCCTAGGATGAAAGAGGTCGTGAGAAAATAAATATTAAAGCTTCTCGAAGCAGGAATCATTTATCCTGTTGCTCATAGCGATTGGGTAAGTCCAGTGCATTGCGTACCCAAGAAGGGAGGTATCACCGTCGTTCCTAATGATAAGAATGAACTAATCCCACAGAGGATTATTACTGGCTATAGGATGGTGATAGACTTTCGGAAACTGAACAAGGCAACCAGGAAATACCATTATCCTTTGTCGTTTATCGACCAAATGCTAGAAAGGCTATCTAAACACACACACTTCTGCTTTCTAGACGGTTATTCAGGTTTCTCGCAAATACCTGTTGCACAATCTGATCAGGAGAAAACCACTTTCACCTGCCCCTTCGGTACCTTTGCTTATAGACGTATGCCTTTTGGCTTATGCAATGCACCTACCACCTTTCAAAGATGTATGATGGCAATATTCTATGACTTTTGTGAAAAGATTGTTGAGGTTTTCATGGATGATTTCTCCGTTTACGGTTCTTCCTTTGACGATTGACTCAGCAACCTTGATCGATTCTTACAGAGATGCAAAGATACCAACCTCGTCTTGAACTGGGAGAAGTGCCACTTCATGGTTAATGAAGGCATCGTCTTAGGACACAAAATCTCTGAGAAAGGCATTGAAGTTGATAAGGCTAAGGTTGATGCAATTGAGAAAATGCCTTGCCCCACAGATATCAGAGGTATACGAAGTTTCCTAGGTCATGCTGGTTTCTATAGAAGGTTCATTAAAGACTTCTCTAATATTTCTAGGCCTCTTACCAACCTCTTGCAAAAGGATGTTCCTTTTGTTTTTGATGAGGATTGTGAGGAAGCTTTCGAAATACTTAAGAAGGCCTTGATAACCGCACCTATTGTTCAACCACCTGATTGGAACTTGCCCTTTGAAATCATGTGCGACACTAGTGATTATGCTGTTGGTGCTGTTCTAGGACAAAGAGTTGACAAGAAGTGGAATGTTATTCACTATGCTAGTAAAACTCTAGATAGTGCCCAAAGAAACTATGCCACTATGGAGAAGGAATTTTTAGCAGTCGTGTTTGCATGTGAAAAGTTCAGATCTTATATAGTTGACTCCAAAGTCATTATTCACTCTGATCATGCTGCTATTAAGTACCTTATGGAGAAGAAGGACGCTAAGCCTAGGTTAATCATATGGGTTCTCCTGCTACAGGAATTTGATTTGCACGTTGTTGACCAAAAGGGTGCTCATAACCCTGTAGCAGATAACTTGTCCAGGCTAGAGAATGTCCTAGATGACCCACGACCTATTGATGACAACTTTCCTGATGAGCAATTGAATGTCATCCACACTTCACATAGTGCACCGTGGTATGCTAATTACGCAAACTATATCGTAGCCAAATACATACCACCCAGTTTCACCTACCAGCAAAAGAAGAAATTCTTCTTTGATTTAAGACACTACTTTTGGGATGATCCTCACCTTTATAAGGAAGGAGTAGATGGTGTTATTAGACGTTGTGTGCCTGAACATGAACAGGGACAGATCCTGCAGAAGTGTCATTTCGAAGCCTACGGAGGACACCATGCTGGAGATAGAACTGCTCATAAGGTATTGCAATCAGGTTTCTATTGGCCCACTCTCTTTAAGGATGCCCGTAAGTTTGTCTTGTCTTGTGACGAATGCCAAAGAATAGGGAACATCAGTAAACGTCAGGAAATGCCTATGAACTATTCACTTGTCATTGAACCATTTGATGTCTGGGGCTTTGATTATATGGGACCCTTCCCGAGTTCCAATGGGTATACTCACATCTTAGTTGCTGTTGATTACGTCACTAAGTGGGTAAAAGCTATCCCCACTAGAAATGCTGATCACCACACCTCTATTAAGATGCTTAAAGAAGTCATTTTCCCAAGATTTGGAGTCCCTAGATATCTGATGACCGATGGCGGTTCACACTTCATTCATGGTCTTTTCCGCAAGATGCTCGCTAAGTATGATGTCAACCATAGAGTTGCATCTCCTTATCATCCTTAGACTAGTGGTCAAGTGGGGTTGAGTAATAGGGAGATCAAATTGATCTTACAAAAGACTGTCAATAGATCTCGAAAGAATTGGTCTAGCAAACTTGACGATGCACAATGAGCTTATAGGACTGCTTATAAGAATCCCATGGTCATGTCACCGTATAAAATGGTTTACGGTAAGGCCTGTCATTTACCTCTTGAGCTAGAACACAAAGCTTATTGGGCAATCAAAGAGCTCAACTTCGATTTCAATCTTGCCGGTGAGAAGCGGTTGTTTGATATCAGCTCATTAGATGAATGGAGGGCCCAGGCATATGAGAATGCCAAGTTGTTCAAGGAAAATGTTAAGAGATGGCACGATAAAATAATACAAAAATGTGAGTTCAATGTAGGTGATTATGTCCTGCTATACAATTCTCGCTTAAGATTCTTCGCAGGCAAGCTTCTCTCTAAATGGGAAGATCCCTACGTTGTCGAGGAAGTATATCGTTCCAGTGCCATCAAAATCAATAACATGGAATGTAATTTTCCTAGAGTGGTAAATGGGCAAAGAATCAACCCTTATATCTCTGGTACTCCCATAAATGTTGAGACCAATATCATCAATATCATAACTCCAGAGGAGTACATAAGGGATGTTTATTAGCCTGTTTCAGACTCTGAAAATGAAGAGGTATGTGTTTCGGTAAGTAATTGGACTCCAAAACTTTCCTAGTAGGAATTTTTCTCTATTTTGGAATTTATGGAAAAATAGAAAAATAAAACGCAGTCCGGAGAGCGCACGAGGCGGCCACAAGCTTGGTCGCCGCGTGATACGTCTCCATCGTATATCTACTTTTCCAAACTCTTTTGCCCTTGTTTCGGACTCTAATTTGCATGATTTGAATGGAACTAACCTGGACTGACGCTGTTTTCAGCAGAATTGCCTTGGTGTTATTTTTGTGCAGAAATCAAAGTTCTCCAAACGTCCTAAAAGTTTATGGGGAGTAGTTTTGGAAAATAAGAAAAATATCTGCGCCAAGTTCCACCTCAGGGGATGGGCCAGTGGGCCACAAGCCCTGGCTCTGCGACCACCCCCTGGTGGCGTGGTGTAGGCTTGTGGGGCCCACACGGTTGATCCACCCCCAATATCAAGTCTATAAGATCCCTTTCGTCCCAGAAAAAATAAAAAGAGAAGTTTTCGTCGTGTTTCCGATACGGAGGCGCCGCCACCACCTGTTCTTCATCTGGAGGGCAGATCTGGAGTCCGTCTTGGGCTCCGGAGAGGGGAAATCATCGCCATCGTCATCATCAACCTTCTTCCCTCTCCAATTCCATGAAGCTCTTCGTCGTTTGTGAGTAATCTATTTGTAGGCTCGCTGGGCAGTGATGAGTAGGATGAGATCTATCATGTAATCGAGTTAGTTTTGATGGGGATTGATCCCTAGTATCCACGATGTTCTGAGATTGATGTTGCTACTACTTTGCCATGATTAATGCTTGTCACTAGGGCCCGAGTGCCATGATTTCAGATCTAAAATTATTATGTTGTCACCAATATATGTGTGTTTTAGATCCAATCTTGCAAGTTGTAGTTACCTACTATGTGTTATGATCCGGCAACCCCGGAGTGACAATAACCGGAACCACTCCCGATGATGACCATAGTTTGAGGAGTTCATGTGTTCACCAAGTGCTAATGCTTTGGTCCGGTTCTTTATTAAAAGGAGAACCTTAATATCCCGTAGTTTCCTTTTGGACCCCGCTGCCACGGGAGGGATGGACAATAGATGTCATGCAAGTTCTTTTCCCTAAGCACGTATGACGACACACGGAATGCATGCCTACATCACATTGACGAACGGGAGCTAGCCATATATCTCTCCGTGTTATAGCTGTTGCATGATGAATATCATCCAAACAAATCACCGACCCATTGCCTACGAGTTTGTCCTACTGTTGCTACTACTGCTGTTACTTGTCTTGCTCTGCTGCTACTGTTGCTACTACTGTCGCTTGCTACTGTTGCTACTTGCTACTGCTGTCACTACTGCTTTTCGTTGTCGCTGCTATTGCTCGTTACATTGTTGCTACCTGCTACACTTTTGGTTCGCTGGTCATTGACGGGAACTGACAATTTCCATCCACGAGGCAACTTGGCGCCATTGATACAATCGTTAGAAATAGTCTGCCGTGTCAACAGATCGTTTCTGACACCATTGTTATCACACTACTTTGCTTGCAGATACTAATCTTTCACATGTGATTGAATCTGACAAATTCAGCTGCTAATACTCGAGAGTATTCTCTCACCTCCTGTCTGGTAAACCAACAAATTTGGGTCGAATACTCTACCCTCGAAAACTGCTGCGAACCCACGTGCTGGTGGGCCATCAACAACATTCTTCTAGTTCCGTTTCCGGGGAGTGCTAGCAGCATTCTTCTGGTGCCGTTGCAGGGGAAGATTTGTTGTCATCAGCATTCGTCTAGCCATCGCCAGAGATTGTAATCAACATTTTTCTAGCGCCGTTGCCGGGGAGGTATTTCTATATTCTCTGAGTTACTTGGGATTTATATCTGCTGATCACTATGAAGAATCTGAAGGATCCGAAGACCAAAGTCTTGCCCTCAACTACGAGGGGAGGTAAGGAATTGTCATCTAGCTCTGCACTTGATTCACCTTCAGTTATGAGTAAGTTTGCGACATCAGCTCCTGCTAGAAATCTTGATATGTCGCATGTGCTTGATGATGCTTGTGATACTACTGCTAGAGATGCTATGCTTGATACTATGCCTGATGATACTATGCTTGATACTATGCCTGATACTGCTAGAGATGCTATGCTTGATACTGCTTTGCCTGATGATGCTAGAGATGCTATTTTTGCCTCATGATGCTATGCTTGATACTGCTAGAGATACTCCTTTGCCTGATGTTCCACTAGGAGTGTTCCTTGATGCTCATATTGCTAGAGTTACTGCCAATGCTCGTGATGCTTCTGAAACTGCCGATACTTTTGAGATAGAACCTCATTTTTCTCCTGCTAGCTCTAGCTCTCCTAGATATGAATTGCATGATATACTCGAGGGTTACGTTATGGAGGGAGAGATAGCTGAAGATTTTCTTGCGTGTAAGGATGCCTATGACGCTGCGAAATTACTTCTCAAGTGGAAGGAAAAATCTCGGGAAGCTAGGATGAAAAATGACCCGAAGTTTTCCACTTCGCCTATCTTTGTCACCGATAAGGATTATGAATTCTCTGTCAACCCTGAGATAATATCTCTAGTCGAATCTGATCCTTTTCACGGTTATGAGTCTGAGACGGTCATAGCCCATCTTGCCAAACTATCCGAAATAGTCAACCTTTTCACTAATGAGGAGAAGATCCGCCACTACTATATACTTAAGATGTTTCCTTTCTCTCTAAAGGATGACGCTAAAGTCTGGTTCACCTCTCTTGCTCCTGGATGTGTGCGTAGTCCCGAGGAGATGGTCTATTACTTCTGTGAGAAATATTTTCCTGCCCATAAGAAGCAAGCTGCCTTGCAGGAAATATACAACTTTGCTCAACTCCAAGAAGAGAGTCTTCCACAAGCTTGGGGGAGGCTCGTCTAGCTACAGAATGCTTTGCCTGATCACCCTCTTAAGAAGAACGAGATACTTGATATCCTCTATTCCTCAGTCTCGAAGATATGCAAGAAGCCAAGAAATCTATGCAAGAGAAAGGCATTAGATCTGAAGATGTCAAAAATCTACCGCCTATCAAAGAGATCCATGGTCTCGATAACCCGATACAGGTAGTGGAAGTGAATTCTCTGCGTAGGTTTGATGAGAGTGATATTCCTTTTGATAAACCTGCTAGCCTATGCTTTGATGAATTTGACAACTTTGTTGCCAAACAACAGAGTTTCAATGATTATGTTAGCAGACATTTGGAACAAAGTGCTCGTATGCTTAGCCATTTAAGTGCTTGTGTAGACAGAAATGTCAATGATCTGAAGCTTCTGAGTAAACATGCCTCTATGATTACTACTCAGGTAGAACAAGTACTTAAAGCTCAGAATGACCTGCTCAATGAATTAAATGACAACTCTGTCAGAGTCATTACTAGAGGAGGCAAAATGACTCAGGAACCTTTGTATCCTGAAGGTCATCCTAAGAGAATTGATCAAGATTCTCAAGGAATCAATGCTGATACACCTAGTCATCCTAAGGAGAAGAAGAAGGATGATAGAAACCTACATGCCAGTTTACCAAATACTGTCACACCTGAAGAACCTAATGATATTTCTGCATCTGATGCAGAAACACAATCTGGTGATGAACATGAACCTGGTGACAATATGGACAGTGATGTTCATAATAATGCTCAACCTAGCCATGACGAGGATGTGGAGATTGAACCTACGGTTAATCCTGATAATCCACAAGCTAAGAGATACGACAAGAATGACTTCACTGCTAGGAAGCATGGTAAAGAAAGTGAGCCATGGGTTCAGAGACCTATGCCCTTTCTTCCTAAGCCATCCAAGAAAAAGGATGATGAGGATTTTGAGTGCATCGTTGAGATGATAAGACCCGTCTTTCTGTAGATGCGGTTAACTGATATGCTCAAGATGTCTCCGTATGCCAAGTACATGAAAGATATCGTGACTAATAAACAGAAGATACCAGATCTTGAGATCTCCACCATGCTTGCCAATTACACTTTTAAAGGTGGAACTCCTAAGAAACTTGGTGACCCCGGAGTGCCCACTATACCTTGCTCCATTAAAGGAAACTACGTAAGAACTGCCTTATGTGACCTTGGAGCCGGTGTTAGTGTCATGCCGCTCTCTCTTTATCGTAGACTTGAATTGGATAAGTTGACACCCACTGAAATTTCTCTGCAAATGGCCGACAAATCAACTGCTTTCCCTATCGGCATATGCGAGGATGTGCCTGTTGTGGTTGCTAATACCACTATCTTAACAGACTTTGTTATCTTGGATATTCCTGAAAACGATGCCATGGCTATCATCCTCGGAAGACCCTTTTTAAACACTACAGGGGATGTTATAGATTGCAACAAAGGCAATGTCACTTTCCATGTCAACGGTAATGAGCACACAGTGCACTTCCCGAAGAAACGATATCCAGTACATTGCATCAATGCTATCGAAAAGACTTCATCGATTCTCATTGGGAGCTTTGAATGCCCTATTCCTCGAGTCAATATGAAGTATGATTTGCTTGTTGGGGAGATACATATCCCCCATTGAGGTGACTTAGTGGCTATTCGAAAATTCTCCGTTCTCTCTTGCGATTCCAGAAGGTTTTGTCATAAGGACTTGATCAATCCCATTGAAGGATTTCTTTCGATGACCATGAAACAGATGAATCAAGGAGTCACATACCTATGTTTTGAGTTTTCCTTTTATGTTGCTTAGAAGAAAATGTTGGAGAACGTCGCATGGGAAACAAAAATTTTCCTACGCGCACAAAGACCTATCATGGTGATGTCCATCTACGAGAGGGGATGAGTGATCTACGTACCCTTGTAGATCGTACAGCAGAAGCGTTAGTGAACACGGTTGATGTAGTGGAACGTCCTCACGTCCCTCGATCCGCCCCGCGAACAATCCCGCGATCAGTCCCACGATCTAGTACCGAACGGACGGCACCTCCGCGTTCAGCACACGTACAGCTCGACGATGATCTCGGCCTTCTTGATCCAGCAAGAGAGACGGAGAGGTAGAAGAGTTCTCCGGCAGCGTGACGGCGCTCCGGAGGTTGGTGATGACCTTGTCTCAGCAGGGCTCCGCCCGAGCTCCGCAGAAACGCGATCTAGAGGAAAAACCGTGGAGGTATGTGGTCGGGTTGCCGTGGAAAAGTCGTCTCAAATCAGCCCTAATACCTCCGTATATATAGGTGGGAGGGGGAGGGAAGAGGCAGCCTCAAACCCTCAAGGTTTGGCCGAAATTGGAGGTGGAGGAGTCCTACTCCAATCCTAGTTGGAGTAGGATTCCACCTTCCCACTTGGAAACTCTTTCCACCTTGTGTTTTTTCCTTCTCAAACCTTATGGGCCTTAGTGGGAACTTATTCCAGCCCACTAGGGGCTGGTTTATCTCTTCCCATAGCCCATGAGACCCCTTGGGGCGTGACACCCCTCCCGATGGTCCCCGGCACCCCTCCCGGCACTCCCGGTACACTACCGATGAGTCCGAAACTTTTCCGGTGACCAAAACAGGACTTCCTATATATCAATCTTTACCTCCGGACCATTCCGGAGCTCCTCGTGATGTCCTGGATCTCATCCGGGACTCCGAACAACATTCGGTAACCAACCATATAACTCAAATACACATAAAACAACGTCGAACCTTAAGTGTGCAGACCCTGCGGGTTCGAGAACTATGTAGACATGACCCGAGAGACTCCTCGGTCAATATCCAATAGCGGGACCTGGATGCCCATATTGGATCCTACATATTCTACGAAGATCTTATCGTTTGAACCTCAGTGCCAAGGATTCATATAATCCCGTATGTCATTCCCTTTGTCCTTCGGTATGTTACTTGCCCGAGATTCGATCGTTAGTATCCGCATACCTATTTCAATCCCGTTTACCGGCAAGTCTCTTTACTCGTTCCGTAATACAAGATCCCGCAACTTACACTAAGTCACATTGCTTGCAAGGCTTGTGTGTGATGTTGTATTACCGAGTGGGCCCCGAGATACCTCTCCATCACACGGAGTGACAAATCCCAGTCTTGATCCATACTAACTCAACTAACACCTTCGGAGATACCTGTAGAGCATCTTTATAGTCACCCAGTTACGTTGCGACGTTTGATACACACAAAGCATTCCTCCGGTGTCAATGAGTTATATGATCTCATGGTCATAGGAATAAATACTTGACACGCAGAAAACAGTAGCAACAAAATGACACGATCAACATGCTACGTCTATTAGTTTGGGTCTAGTCCATCACATGATTCTCCTAATGATGTGATCCCGTTATCAAGTGACAACACTTGCCTATGGCCAGGAAACCTTGACCATCTTTGATCAACGAGCTAGTCAACTAGAGGCTTACTAGGGACAGTGTTTTGTCTATGTATCCACACAAGTATTGTGTTTCCAATCAATACAATTATAGCATGGATAATAAACGATTATCATGAACTAAGAAATATAATAATAACTAATTTATTATTGCCTCTAGGGCATATTTCCAACAGTCTCCCACTTGCACTAGAGTCAATAATCTAGTTCACATCACCATGTGATTCCAACGAATCCAACACCCATATAGTTATGGGGTCTGATCACGTCTTGCTCGTGAGAGAGGTTTTAGTCAACGGTTCTGAAACTTTCAGATCCGTGCGTTCTTTACAAATCTTTATGTCATCTTATAGATGGTGCTACTACGTGCTATTCGAAAATGCTCCAAATATCTACTCTACTATACGAATCCGTTTCACTACTCATAGTTATTCGGATTAGTGTCAAAGCTTGCATTGACGTAACCCTTTACGACAAACTCTTTAACCACCTCCATAATCGAGAAAAATTCCTTAGTCCATTAGTTACTAAGGATAAATTTTGACCGCTGCTAGTGATTCAATCATGGATCACTCTCTGTACCTCTCAACATACTTTGAGTCAAGGCACACATCAGGTGCGGTACACAACATGGCATACTTTAGATTCTACGGCTAAGGCATAGAAGACGACCTTTGTCTATTCTCTTTATTCTGCCGTGGTCGGGTTTTGAGTCTTACTCAAATTCACACCTCACAACGCAACCAAGAACTCCTTCTTTGCTGATCTATTTTGAACTCTTTCAAAAACTTGTCAAGGCATGCATCTTGTTGAAACTTCTATTAAGCGCTTTTGATCTATCTCCATAGATCTTTGATGCTCAATGTTCAAGTAGCGTAATCCAGGTACTCCTTTGAAAACTTCTTTCAAACAACCTTGTATGCTTTACAGAAATTCTACATTACTTTTGATCCACAATATGTCAAGCACATATACCTATCAGAAATTCTATAGTGCTCCCACTCACTTCTTTGGAAATACAAGTTTCTCATAAACCTTGTACAAACCCAAAATCTTTGATCATCTCATCAAAGTGCTTATTCCAACTCCGAGATGCTTGCACCAGTCCATTGAAGGATCGCTGGAGCTTGCATACTTGCTAGTATCTTTAGGATCGACAAAACCTTCTGGTTGTATCACATACAATGTTTGCTCAAGGAAACCGTCGATAAAACAATGTTTTGACATCCTACGTGCAATATTTCATAAATAATGCATCAACAACTAACATAATTCTAACAGACCTTTAGCATCGCTACGAGTGAGAAAGACTCATCATAGTCAACAGTTTGATCTTGTCGGAAACATCTTTGCGACAAGTCGAGCTTTTCTTAACAGTGATTCATCACCATCATCGTCTGTCTTTCTTTTAAAGACCCATCTTTACTCAATAGTCCTCTGACCATCAAATAGTTCTTCCAAAGTCTACACTTTGTTTTCATACATGGATCCTCTCTCGGATTTCATGGCTTCCAACCATTTGTCGGAATCTGGGCCCACCATCGCTTTCTCCATAACTCGTAGGTTCACTGTTGCTCAACAACATGACCTCCAAGACTTGGTTACCGTACCACTCTGTAGTAGTACGCGACCTTGTCAACCTACGAGGCTTGTAGTAACTTGATCCGATGCTTGATGATCACCATCATCAGCTTCCACTTCAATTGGTGTAGGCGCCACATGAACAACTTCCTGCGCCCTGCTACACACTGGTTGAAGTGATGGTTCAATAACCTCATCAAGTTCTACTACCCTCCCACTCAATTCTTTCGAGAGAAACCTTTCCTCGAGAAAGGATCCGTTTCTAGAAACAAACACTTTGCTTTCAGATCTGAGATAGGAGATGTACCCAAATGTTTTGGATATCCTATGAAGATGCATTTATCCGCTTTGGGTTCGAGCTTATCAGACTGAAACTTTTTCACACAAGTGTCGAAGCCCCAAACTTTCAAGAAACGACAGTTTAGATTTCTCTAAACCTCAGTCTATACTGTGTCATCTCAACAGAAATACGGGGTGCCCTATTTAAAGTGAGTGCGGTTGTCTCTAATGCATAACCCATAAACGATAGTGGTAATTTGATAAGAGACATCATAGTATGCACCATACCAAATAGTGCGTGGCTATGACGTTCAGACACATCATCACACTATGATGTTCCAGGTGGCATGAACTGCAAAACAATTTCCACATTGTCTTAACTGCGTACCAAAACTCGTAACTCAGATATTCATTTCTATGATCATATCGTAGACAGTTTATCCTCTTGTTACGACGAACTTCACTCCGAAACAGAATTGAATTTTTTTCATATTTCAGACTTGTGATTCATTAAGTAAATACTCTAGTATCTACTCAAATCATCATTGAAGTAAGAACATAATGATATCCACTGCGTGCCTCAGCACCCATTGGACTGCATACATCAAAATGTGTCACTTCCAACAAGTTACTATCTTATTTCATCTCAATGAAAAACAAGGCCTTGCTCATGTGGTATGATTTGCATGTCACCAGTGATTCAAAATCAAGTGAGTATAAAGATCCATCAGCATGGAGCCTCTTTATGCAATTTATACCAACATGACTCAAGCGGCAGTGCCACAAGTAAGTGGTACTATTTGGGTGTTCTTGCTTATTTGGGTGTGATTTTCGATCTCCTTGCTCAAAGCACCATTCTCCGAACCGTTTTGGGAAATTACTAGTTGGTAAGTGACTCCTCCATTGGTCCAATTAGTTTTTGCTCTAGTGCTTTATCCTTCGCGAATTCTTGCTACCTTGGTGACCCTGTTCTTGAGCTTGAAAGGTTGATTTTAGCCGGTCCCAAGTAGTTTTAGCGCGTGATACGGTCTCTATGCACTAGTAGGAGTAGTTGCTACAAGTTGGGTTAATCCTTATTCACTTTTCTTTCGAAGTCTCAAAAAATTTCAGAATTTTTCAGAGCTAGAAAAGGGAAAAGATGAGGAGGTTCTTGAGAGGCTCTTCAAGCCGTAACCCCAAGGAGGATGAGAAGAATAACCCCAAGTACGTAGTCCCTCGAGTCACAGAAGTTCGAGCGTGCGAGTGGCCAAGTGATGAACTTTTGCGCGCCACCGGACTTTATGAAGACTTTTATTACTTGGTGGAGAACGCAGGTATTACTGCGTTCGTTGAAGATAAGTGCCCACAATACCTCCTCCTCACCAATATTTTCGTTCGAAGCTTCAACTTTTATCCAAGGAAGAATCCTCCCATGGTTGAGTTCATGATTTACGATATCCCCCAGCGCATGACACTGCAGGACTTTTGCAATTTATGCAAATTACCTTATGTTGGGGATATCCATGATCCTCGTCCACGGGACTTGGAGGATTTCATTGGTTCTATTGTTGTTGGAGAGGAGAGAGGAGTGTCTCGCGCTAGAATTGCTAGCATACATTTTCCTGTGCTTCGGTACTTCTCACTATTTGTGGGAAAATGTTTGATTGGCCGTGGGGAGGCTGGATCACTTAGTTCTCCAGACCTTGTGGTTTTGCGCGAAGGCCTTTATAATGATAAGACTTATAGCCCGGGCGCTATAGTAGCTCAACGGTTGAACCTGAACCGTTCTAAAGGTGTTGTCTATGGAGGTATCTATGCTACCGTCTTGCCAGACACTTTGAGATACCCATTAGACTGGGAGAGGAAGGAGAGATGCTTCTCCCTGAGAGATATCTGGATTATGACAGCATGGTTCGCCATGATTTTCTGGATAGAGATGCTAGTAGACGGATGATTTATAACCTGGTGTTTAGTCAGGGTACTCGAGAGACTATTACTTTGCCTGCTCCTTCTTTGTTTGATCTTCATGCAGGCAGGTACACTATTATGCCCGCGGACATCTACGCATATTGGGGCTTGGCCCAACCACAGGCGCCCGTGGCCGAGCCGCCAGTTGAGTACCAGACGCCAGTTTATCAGTGGGAGCCAGAGGAGCTCACACAGCAGTGGCATCCAAAGTCTGCTCCGGAGTATCCTGGAGCTGGTTATTTCCCACCTTGGGAGTAGACCAAGCTAGGCCAAAAGCCTAAGCTTGGGGGAGTACATGTTCTCACCGACTTTACATTCATGCTTATGCTTTCACTTTGTTAGCCGGTGTTTACACTTCGCCATTGTATTATCCATGCTAGTTTATTTTTGTTTTCTTGTTTTCTTGTTTTGTGTCCTTTTGAGAAAACCCAAAAAGATTTTTCTTTCTTCTTTTGCTTGTTGGGAGCTTTCCCGTGTAAATAGTTTTCTTTTTCTTTGTGTCAAGGTAGAAGAAATTGGTTACAATGTTTATTGGTTCTTGCATGCTTACCTGTTTAGCTTTCAAAGAGCCATATTATTTTGTCTTCTCCTTTGTGTTTGCCTGCAGATTCAGCTTAGTCCAATGCGCTTATTATCGTTTTCATCGTTCGATAGTGCAAATGAAAGGCAACAATGATGATATATGATGAAGTGACTGAGCCTGAAAAGCTGGTATGAACTCTATCTATTTTGTTTTTGTAAATATGACTAGCTTGTCGACCCAGATTTAGCTTTGTTTTGAGAGAACCATGTTTGCAATGACAACTTAGAGATCATAGTTTCTGATGCCATGCTTATTTAGCTGAGAGCTTATAATGGTTTGTCTTGAATGCCAACATAGATTTTGAGATGACTATGATGTAGTATGATAGGATGGTATTCTCCTTTGAATGTTTCAAGTGGCTTGACTTGGCGCATGTTCATGCATGTAGTTGAAACAAAATCAACATAGCCTCTATGATGTTCGTGTTCATGGTGACTTATATCTTGTTCATGCTTGCATTCAATGTTAGTCAAACTCATTGCATCTTGATGACTGTTGTCGCTCCCTAGTTGGTCGCTTCCCAGTCTTTTGCTAGCCTTCACTTGTACTAAGCGAAATACTGCTTGTGCATCCACTTCCATAAACCCAAAAGTTTTTCCATGAGAGTCCACCATACCTACCTATTTGAGGTATCTACCTGCCGTTCCAAGTAAATTTGCATGTGCCATTCTCTAAACCTTCAAGAAATAATCTGTTTTGCATGCCCGAACCGCTCATGTGGTGACAGAGGGCTATTGGTATCTTCCATGCTAGGAGTGTTATCCTCGACATGTGTTTATTCACAGTCATTCATGAGAAAGGGGCTGGTAATTGGAATGCCCAGTTCCACGCTTAAATCGAAAACATAACTGTAAAACAAGACTCCCCCCGGATTGATGTTAGTATGCACGGTACCCGAGGATTCGGCTAGCCGTGGAGTGTGATTGATTGGTTGTGGGGGAGTTAAAACTTTACTTTTCTGTTTGGGAACCGCCTATAGCATGAGTAGCATGGAAGATATTGAGAACTCTTGGTCATTGCGTTGACAATGAAAGCATGCCACCCAAAATTATTATCTCTGTTTTCAAAGCTTGAGCTCTGGCACCTCTGCAAATCAATGCTTCCCTCTGCGAAGGGCATGTCTATTTATTTTCCTGTCGAGTCATCCTCCTCTTATATAAGCACCAATTAGAGAGCACCTCTGTCATTTTTATGCTTTGATTTTGATTGATATTGAGTATGACTATGACTGGATCTTTGTTGCTATGAATTACAATGTTTAGTCAGCCCTTGATCTTTGAAGGTGCTCTGCATTTATGTTTTGCGGTCTCAGAAAGAGCTAGCGAGATACCACCTATTCATATTGCTTCATGCTTGTTTTGATTGAATGTTGGTATTTGAAACTTATTATTATTTGCTCGTTAGCTGATTATGCCATTGATATTAGTTTACCGTGAGACCTTTGTGTCATTTGCTTATGTGGTTAACTTGTGATCTTGTTGAAATTCTGGTTGTGAGTTAGACATAGTTGCAACAACACGATCAAACAGAGTTTGTCAAAGTTTTTCTTTCTCTCTCAGTTTGTCAACTGAGTTGCTTGAAGACAAGCAATGTTTTAAGCTTGGGGAAGTTGATACGTCTCCATCGTATCTACTTTTCCAAACTCTTTCGCCCTTGCTTTGAACTCTAATTTGCATGATTTGAATGGAACTAACCTGGACTGACGTTGTTTTCAGCAGAATTGCCTTGGTGTTATTTTTGTGCAGAAATCAAAGTTCTCCAAACGTCCTAAAAATTTACGGGGAGCAGTTTTGGAAAATAAGAAAAATATCTCCGCCAAGTTCCACCTGAAGGGGTGGGCGAGTGGGCCACAAGCCCTGGCTCTGCCACCACCCCCCTGGTGGCATGGTGCAGGCTTGTGGGGCCCACACGGCTCAGCCGCCCCTAATCTCAGGTCTATAAGATCCCTTTCGTCCCAGAAAAAATAAAAAGAGAAGTTTTCATCGCGTTTTCGATATGGAGGCGCCGCCACCACCTGTTCTTCATCTGGAGGGCAGATCTGGAGTCCGTCTTGGGCTCTGGAGAGGGGAAATCGTCGCCATCGTCATCATCAACCTTCTTCCCTCTCCAATTCCATGAAGCTCTTCGTCGTTCGTGAGTAATCTATTCGTAGGCTCGCTGGGCAGTGATGAGTAGGGTGAGATCTATCATGTAATCGAGTTAGTTTTGATGGGGATTGATCCCTAGTATCCACTATGTTCTAAGATTGATGTTGCTACTACTTTGCCATGCTTAATGCTTGTCACTAGGGCCCGAGTGCCATGATTTCAGATCTAAAATTATTATGTTGTCACCAATATATGTGTGTTTTAGATCCGATCTTGCAAGTTGTAGTTACCTACTATGTGTTATGATCCGGCAACCCCGGAGTGACAATAACCGGAACCACTCCCGGTGATGACCATAGTTTGAGGAGTTCATGTGTTCACTAAGTACTAATGCGTTGGTCCAGTTCTTTATTAAAAGGAGAACCTTAATATCCCATAGTTTCCTTTTGGACCCCGCTGCCACGGGGGGGATGGACAATAGATGTCATGCAAGTTTTTTCCCTAAGCACGTATGACGACACACGGAATGCATGCCTACATCACATTGACGAACAGGAGGTAGCCACATATCTCTCCGTGTTATAGTTGTTGCATGATGAATATCATCCAAACAAATCACCGACCCATTGCCTACGAGTTTGTCCTACTGCTGCCGTTATTACTGTTGCTACTACTGCTGTTACTTGTCTTGCTCTGCTGCTGCTGCTACTGTTGCTACTGCTACTGTCGCTTGCTACTGTTGCTACTTGCTACTGCTGTCACTACTGCTTTTCCTTGCCGCTGCTATTGCTCGTTACACTGCTGCTACCTGCTACACTTTTGGTTCGCTGGTCGTTGACGAGAACTAACAATTTCCGTCCACGAGGCAACTTGGCGTCATTGATACAATCATTAGAAATACTCTGCCGTGTCAACAGATCGTTTCTGACACCGTTGTTATCACACTACTTTGCTGTTACTACTTTGCTTGCAGATACTAATCTTTCAGGTGTGGTTGAATCTGACAAATTCAGCTGCTAATACTCGAGAGTATTCTCTCACCTCTTGTTTGGTAAACCAACAAATTTGGATCGAATACTCTACCCTCGAAAACTGCTGCGAACCCACGCGTTGGTGGGCCATCAACAACATTCTTCTAGTTCCGTTGCCGGGGAGTGCTAGCAGCATTCTTCTGGTGCCATTGCAGGGGAAGATTTGTTGTCATCAGCATTCGTCTAGCCATCGCCAGAGATTGCAATCACCGCGGTCCCCCCCTGGCCGCGGCTACAGGGCTTGTGGAGCACTCCTTCTGGTCCAGAAAAAATCATTATATATACGCCCGAGGGTTTTGATCTCCGTATCACGTAGTTTTCCTCCGTTTTTCGTTTCGAGTCTGTTTCTGTTGTAGATCTAGATAGTCATGACTTCCCCAAAAGCTCCTAAGGACAAGATCTTCGAGAGGGTCATCAATCCCTACCTCACGGAAGTGCTGCAACACCCTCAATCTATTGAGATGCGTGAGGGGATGTTGCACATCCATGATGTTGAGGGGCCTAAGAAGACCGGAAGCGTGGAGACGAGGCTCGAAGCAATGGAGCAACAAGTCTTCAAGTGCCAAGGGATGGTGGAGCCTGGACTCAACGCCAACCACATGATGATCACGGAGTTCACCAACAAGCACAAGATGGATGCCAATGACATTGGGAAGCACCTCTCCAAGCTCTATGACAGGGTTGATCAACTCCAGGGCCAGATCTATGACCTGTAGAACCAAAACTGTGAGTATGAGTATAGATTTAAATCTATACGGTTGGCTGCAGATTTGAGGATTCCAGCGACTCGTTCATCCTGCCATGATGGAGCACCTATGCCTTGGAAGACGGAGGATCAAACTCATGTTGCAACTCCACCACCATCACCACCAAAGGAAGACAACTAAGCATTGGTATGGGCAACTCCATTGGCTTGTGCCAAGCTTGGTGGAGTTTCCCTGGTATCGTATCACCTTTATATCTTTTGCTTTTACCTTTGTTTTAGTTCTTTCTTTTTCAGTTTTTACTTTCTTCTCTTAGTGGGATAAGTCTTTAGTGTTTAGTTTGAGTCTTTTTCCCTATGTCTCCCCCGATGTATTCGAGCTTGCGAGCTATATAATAAAGAGTATCTTAGTCAAGGGCTTTGTTTTATGCCATGATCAAAAGTATGAAAAGAACGATAGCATGAAAGATAATGAGATGATCTTATGGAAAGTGATAGCTTCACATATAACAAGTATGTTGATTGAAACTTGTTGAGAATAGACCAACATAGACCCCAGTCATTGTTGCAATTAATAAGAAGTAATAAGGAAAGAGAGGTTCACATATAAATATATCATCTGTGACACCATCTATGATTGTGAACACTCACCAAACTATTGCATGCCTAGAAGTAGATGTTGGACAAGGAAGACAACATAATGAATTGTGTTTGCTTGGCTCTGAACAATGTTATATGATTAGAGATCCCTTAGCATGTGATGATTGCTTCCACCTCATATTAGCCAAAACTCCCGCACCAAGTAGAGATACTACTTGTGCATCCATAAACCTTCAAACCAGTTTTGCCTTGAGTGTCCACCATACCTACCTATGGATTGAATAAGATCCCTCAAGTAAGTTGTCATCGGTGCAAGCAATAAAAATTGCTCTCTAATATGTATGATCTATTAGTGTGTGGAAAATAAGCTTTATACGAACCTGTGATGAGGAAGACATAAAAGCGACAGACTGCATAATAAAGTTCTTTATCACAGGGGGCAATATAAAGTGACATTCCTCCGCACTAAGAGGACACGCATCCAAACCTCAAAAGCGCATGACAACCTCTGCTTCCCTCTGCGAAGGTCCTATCTTGTACCTTTACTTTTTGCCCTTGAAAGAGTCATGGTGATCTTCACCAATTCCCTCTTTTGCCTTTGTATTGGCTACCATCATATGCTTGGGAGAGATCTATATTCATATATCAACTTGGAGATGAGTACTTATGCTTTATTATTGTTGACTTTACCCTTGAGGTAAATGGTTGGGAGGCAAAATTATAAGCCCCTATCTTTCTCTGTGTCCAACTGAAACTTTGACACCATGAGTACCACGTGAGTTGTAACAATTGTGGAAAACAAAAGAGATGATTGAGTATGTGGATTTGCTTTACAAGCTCTTACTTGGCTCTTTCTGATGTTATGATAAATTGCAATTGCTTCAATAACTATGGATTGTTGTTGGCTACTTCTCGGTAAGGTTTTTGTTTCATACTTTGCTTTGTGAAGGAATTGTTACTTTGCCATAAGAATCTTTATGATGTATTGTTGTTCTATGTGTGATCATGATGCCCTTATGTCCGTATTATGTTTTATCGACACCTTCATCCCTAAACATGTGGACATGTTTATGGATCTTGGTTTTCGCTTGAGGACAAGCGAGGTCTAAGCTTGGGGGAGTTTATACGTCCATTTTGCATCATGCTTTGATGTTGATATTTATCGCTTTATGGACTGTTATTATACTTTGTGGTACCATACTTATGCCTTTTCTCTCTTATTTTGCAAGGTTTATTTGAAGAGGGAGAATACCGGCAGCTGGAATTCTGGACTGGAAAAGGAGCAAGTCTGAGTCCTCTATTCTGTGCAACTCCAAATGCCTTGAAAATCAACGTGGAATTTTTTTGGGAATATATAAAAATACTGGGCGAAAGAAGTGCCAGAGGGGAGCTGCCAGGGGCCCACAAGCCTGGTGGCCGCGGCCCGCCCCCCTGGTCGCGGCAACAGGCTTGTGGGCACCCTGGTGGCCCACTGACTCCCCTCTTCTGTTGTATGAAGGGTTTCGTCCGTAAAAAAAATCAGGGCGGAGCTTTTTCGTGGATTCTCCGCCGTCACGAGGCGGAACTTGAGCAGAACCAATCTAGAGCTCCGGCAGGACGATCCTGCCGGGGAAACTTCCCTCCCGGAGGGGGAAATCATTGCCATCATCATCACCAACACTCCTCTCGTCAGAGGGGACTCATCACCATCAACATCTTCATCAACACCATCTCATCTCCAAACCCTAGTTCATCTCTTGTAACCAATCTCGTCTCACGACTCCGATTGGTACTTGTAAGGTTGCTAGTAGTGTTGATTGCTCTTTGTAGTTGATGCTAGTTGGATTACTTGGTGGAAGAGTTTATGTTCAGATCCTTGATGCTACTAATTACACCTCTGATCATGATTATGATTATGCTTTGTGAGTAGTTACTTTTGTTCCTGAGGACATGGGATAAGTCTTGCTCTTAATAGTCATGTGAATTTGGTATTCGTTCGGTATTTTGATATGTTGTATGTTGTCTTTTCCTCTAGTGGTGTTATGTGAACGTCGACTACATAAAACTTCACCATATTTGGGCCTAGAGGAAGGCATTGGGGAGTAGTAAGTAGATGATGGGTTGCTAGAGTGACAGAAGCTTAAACCCTAGTCTATGCGTTGCTTCGTAAGGGGCTGACTTGGATCCACTAGTTTAATGCTATGGTTAGACATTGTCTTAGTTCTTCTTTCGTAGTTGCGGATGCTTGCGAGAGGGGTTAATCCCTAAGTGGGATGCTTGTCCAACTAAGGGCAGTACCCAAGCGCCGGTCCACCCACATATCAAACTATCAAAGTAACGAACGCGAATCATATGAACATGATGAAACTAGCATGACAAAAATTCCCGTGTGTCCTCGGGAGCATTTTTACTCCTATAAGACTTTGTTCAGGCTTGTCCCTTGCTACAAAAGGGATTGGGCCACTTTGCTGCACCGTTGCTATTACTTGTTACTTGTTACTTTTCACGTGCTACGTTTCACCTCACTACACCATCACTTGTTACCGCTACTTTGAGTGCTTGCAGTTATTACCTTGCTGAAAACCGTTTATCACAGCCTTCTGCTCCTCGTTGGGTTTGACACTCTTACTTATCGAAAGGACTACGATTGATCCCCTATACTTGTGGGTCATCACTATTCCAGTTCCTAACTTGGTGGACAACTCATTTTCTTCATTTCGCACTGCTGATTCAGATGAAGATACTGCAATTGGCCCAACAAGGAAGTTTGACTCCAAGGATGCTCACGTCTCTACCTCAACGCAGAATTGAAATTCTTCATGGACGTTAGTCCTCAGTTTCGTCCCTTTTCGTCACTTGATGACAAAGGGGGAGAAATATGAGAGTTAGTCTTCAAGCAGGATAAATTTATGGGCTTATAAACTTTATTAAGTTACAAACTCTTGGTTCTTGTGGAGGTTTTGATGTAATGAGTTGTAACTTAAGCCCGATGGTGTTCTGACACTTTTGAACGTTTTTCCTCGCATGCTTATTCCTCAAGTTAATGCATGCGTGCTGAAATTTGTGAGACACCATTTTTTATCATGCATTTCAAATTCCTCATACTATACGTCAAATGCATACATGAATTACAAGATACTCGGGGAGATCTCCATGATATATATCATCAATGTGAATTTGCTGTTCAAAGCAAATTCCTCAAAAGATGCACATCTTCATAAGGAGTTTATTTGTATCTTACCTTCAAATTCCTCAAACTTGGTACTTACATTTCATATTATTATCCCCATTGAAAACTTAATCTATTTGTCATAAACCACCAAAAAGGGGGAGATTGTAAGTGCATCTAGTGCCCCTTAGTGATTTTTTTGGTTTGAAGACTTATAGGTTAAGAGACTGATATGTTTGTGAGTGTACACAAGCTATATAAGTCGCTGAGGACTTTGAGTTATTCGATGAATATCGACCCCTAAAAATGAATGTCTTCGGTTGAAGACTTTAGTCATTCCTTGAAGATTTTGATCGCGGAGAAATTGCGAAGAAATTGATATTCCTCATGAAGATATTGAAGATGAGGAATTCGGTGTGTCCCGAAGAAAATACACTGAAGACTTTGAAGCTTGAAGATTTACTCTTTCTGTTTCATTTTATTTATACTTGAGTCATAGGAATATCGTACTGTTAAAGGGGGTCGAGGTAAAACTATGGAACGGATTTCCTCATGATGCTCAACCCAAACCTACATCTACCAACTCTTTAAAGTGAGGAATATGAGAGACATGAGGACTTTCACGCCATTGCCGCGCCATGAGCCACCTGTCCCAGATCTTATCCACCCAACGCTCATATTATTAAAGGGCATTTATGTCAAATCATGTTGGGATGCTCCCAGGCTATAAATAGCCGCCCCATAACCACTAGCTGGTTGGCTGCTCCGAGGAAAACCGACACTAGTCATTTAGAGCAACCCAAATTCCTTAGAGCCTTTGAGTGAAAATCATGAAGTGAGGAAATACCCCAAACACCAAAACCCAAATCAAAACCCAAGTGATTGAGCATCACTGAAGAAGTTATTCTTGTGTGGAACCGATGCTTGTTACCTTTGAGGACTGCACATCCTCCATACGGCTAGACGTCATGGTCTAGAGCATCCACCGGTCAATTGTGGATCACCGGGTGACCGAGTTTGTGAGGGTTTGGAAGTGTTCCCTGAAGACTTACCATGAGTGTTGGGCGAGGACTATGTGTCGTTAGCTCAAGGAGAATACGGTAGGGACTGTGTGTTCTTTGGTCTCAATACCAAGCCGCTCCAAACCAGACGTACAACTGTCACATCAGTTGGAACTGGGTCATCAACAATTGTCTTCATCTAGCTACTGGTTCTATTTCCTCAACTATCTTCATTTCATCAATTGCATGTTGAAGACATTCATCTGTACTGTTTGAAGAATTTGACTGAAGACTTTCTCTAAATTCCTCACCTCAAATTCTTCACCTGAGTTAATCTTCACCTGCTTATCATGTACTTGTGACCTGTGCAAACCGAATCTCTGAAATCATGTTGACTACTTTGCTATAGACATTTTTGCACTTCTGACTTCGTACTATTTCTGCTGCACTCAGTTCATGACCAAGGACTTTCCTCACTAGGAATTTTCTCAGTGATGAAATTGTAAAAATCGCCTATTCACCCCCCTCTAGTCGATATAATGCACTTTCACAACAGGCCAAACTGTAGAAGACTACAAAAGAGGCCATGAGGAGATTCAATTTGAAAACTGCTGCTGCAGCAACTGTTGCCTCCTCCTCTGCTGCTGAGGTCTCTGGCACTGAAACTGCTTCGAAGCAAGCTTTGATGAAGAAATCGACCGTCAAGCCAAAGTTCTCAATTGTACATTCCTCACAGCAAATTCCTCAACCAACTCCAAATGTGACTGCCACGAAGTCCTCACTGCCAATGCAACCAGGTAACATGGCATCGTCCAATGGGGACTCCAATTCCGTGATGACCCTCTCTTCTGGCTCTACGCATACATCTTCAAGTGCAACCATAAAAAAAGATGACCGCTCGGCAAGGAAAAAGGCCTAGCCCCAACAAAGTGGTCCTCAATATTCCCTCTGGAGCTGAGGAAGAAGAAGAGGTTGATGATGAAGTACTTGCTGCAATCATTAGAAACGAACAAGAGAGGGTTGCACAGGCCAAAGGAACCAACATTCCCCTCATGCTGGATCCAAAGGTGGTGTTAAACTTCATTGACACCTGGTATCAAGATCCTCAAACTCCTATTGATGACTTGAAGCTCCCACCTGGACCAAGCCATGTGGTGACGGCTTTCATCAATGAAGAAGAATGGAAGGTTGAAAAGGACAAAAGGGTCAAAAAAACATAAATTCAGAAAGAAAGGCTTTTGAAGAACAACATTCTTTCATTGACACCTGCTCAGCTCATCTCTGCACAAACTGTGATCGAAAACCTCAGTGAAGAATTTAGTCGCTATCATGTTGATTGGAAGGGTGCAAATGTCAGATTCGTCAACATGGCTACCAAAGCCACCACAGACCACAACACGGGGGTTGCAGCTTCAACGCAATGACAAAATCCTCAGGCTAGTTCCTCTGCTCAACTGCGTGAAGAAATTGCCAGAGCTAAAGATATTCAAGCACCTGATGAATCTGCACCTTAGGAACCTGCGAGGACAGCTGAAGAAACTGCTACTATCAGGACGACTGCATCAGCCGTCCCTAAAGAATATGCGCCAACACCAGAGTCTTCAACAGTGAAGAAAGTGACACTTCCTTCTGCATCAAAAGTGAAGAAAACCAAGAGTGCTGAAAAGGAAGCAGCTAAGAAGCGAAAGGCGTCCACAAGCATAGAGTGCTCTGAAGCCAAACACTTGAGGACTTTGCCAAGTTCCCCAAATGAACCTATTAACGCTACTCCGATCAGCATAGTTCCCTCTTACGAGGTGGTGCCATTTGGTGCCGAACATGCCATCCGAGAAGGGGATGAAGAAATGGAAGACACTCGATCTGCTGTTTCCACAGAGTAGGTTGATGAAGAAATTGAAGCGGAACCTAATCCTTCAATTCATCAAGAATCATCACCTCCGCCTCAGTAGAGACCGGAGGCGAGTGATGAAGAAAGGATATAGACGTGGACATTGGATTCCAAACACCAGTTATGAACGACGATTATTGGGAAGAAGCTCATCCCAACTCACCTGTGGCAACTTCACTTCCAAAAAATCCGCAGCCCCCTGCCGTCACTGAAGAAATTCATACAGGGTATGATGGCAAACACACTCTGATGAAGTCTATCCCGGAGGATGAATCAACTGCATCAGCTGAAGAATCTGTAAATCAAACCACCACTATGGATATTGTTGCACCAATAATTGATGAATCTGTAAAGCATATTCCTCACACTGAAGAAAAGGTGGTTGAAGAAACTGCTCCTCCTCAAGGTGAGGACATTGCTGATGAACCTCATGTTCAAAATCCTTAGTCTGTAGTTGTCGTGGCTCAAGTTCCTCAGACTGAAGATCTTTGAAGACTTATGGGCTGATTCATGCCAAATATTCAACCCAAGACTCTTCAACCTTATAGTGGTACAAAAAGACCAAAATTCTATAAGGATATATTCTTTTATAAACATCATTTCTTCATCGGTGCAAATCCATATGACTCTCCAAGGATAAGGAGCAAGAGATTCTGGACTGGTGCACAGATGAACTACCATGGTGTTGCGCTCTTTGACAAGAATAAGCTTTTTCAGCATCAGCAAATTCCTCATGCAGACATAGAATTCATTCCCTTCGGGCCAATCCTCGACACTCTGTATGATGTTAGCCTACTTCCATTATCCATGGACATGTGCGACTGGAATGAAGAAATCATTCTTCAATTCTATGCCACTTTGCATCTCTCGGGTGAAGCATCAGATGTAAACACTTGGGTTCTTGACTGGATGACCGAACACACTCACTACACAACTCCTGCCACGGAGTTACTTCGTGCGGTCCTAGAGTAGTGCCCCAGATGTAACCTTGCCATATTTGGAACCTTTTGCATGTGGGTCCAACTTGTCAGAGTTTTGATGATATCAATTGTGCCATGACTTCTTGTGATGACTCCTTATTGTTTCTCTTCCTTCCCATGCATGCATAACATATCATTGCATGCCCTTGTCTTGTGTTGTTGCCATATGATCTTAGCATTTCATGTGGTGGTGGTGATCTTGTGGTTAGCTACCTTGTGATGCCTTGTGATGATGTGCATGTGATGTATAGTTTATGTGGGGTGTGCATGTGATAGTATATGCTTAGGTTTCAAAACCATCTCCACCCCTCCTCTCTATTTCTCCTATGTCAAGATTCTCTTCTCCCTTCCCTCTTTTAAAAATGCCCATGGTTTAGCAGGTTTTGTGTTGGAAATGGAGTGGTGTGTTTGCTATTTTTTAAAACATGTTTTAAGGGTGCATATAATTACAAAACAGACCAAGTTAATTCTGTTTTGTAAAATATTTACGTGCTCCTAAACTCTTGTTTCTATTTTTATTAATTAGGTTTTGATTTTACATGTCCAATGCAAGTGCCATTTTTATTTTAGCACTTGTAGTTTATCTTGGGCTTTTCTTTTCTCCCTGTTATTTCTGTAAACAGGAATAATCTTAGGATGTATTTTTTCCCTTATGTGGCGCCTTAGGTGGGCTCCCTCTCCCTGGCGGCCCATTCCCTCCCTCTTCTCGCGCAGCAGGAGCCCAGCTCGCTCCTCCTTCTTCCACCTGACGCCGTTCCCTCCCAGTGCCTCCTTTTCCGTCAGTACCTGTGAGAGAAGGAAGTTGACGCCGTGCACGAACGTCGAGGTCCCCCCATATAACCTGGGCGTCCGAGCCCCCCTCGGCCTAGGGTTCCTCTCCATCCCTCCTGCCGCCGCCACCTCTCCTCTCCCCCATCTCCATCTCTCTTCTTCTTCTTCTTTTTCTGGTAAGTATCTGTAGGGTAGCAGAGAGAACAGAGAGGTCCTCATCGCGTCTACCCCCGCCATCGTCGACGACCCGCTCCATCCGCCATGTACAGGAGCTCGGGCCTCGACCCCACGCTCCATTCCCATCATCGGTAGGGTCGGGAAGCAACCACATCGACGAGCTCGACCTCGTCAACGGCGCGCCCGCGGTGCTCCTTCCCCTACCTCGGTTCTGTAGATCAGGGCGTCCTCGTCGCCTCCGGCCGGTCCCTCTTCTCCGATCGGCTTCCCCCCTTCCTCCCAAGGTGAGGCTGCAACCTCCCCCTTCCTTCTTCCTCCCGGTTCGGCCTAGATCCGAGGTAGTGCGTCGGTTCCGTCGTGTTTGTTCTCTGTTCGAGCAGCAGCGGTAGGGGCTTTGTGTTGAGGTAGTAGATGCGTGAGGTGTGCATGTGGGTGTGATGCGTAGAAGGGGCTTCCTTCCCCCTCGTGCTGGCATAGCAGCCGTTTCTCTGTCGCCGTACTCTTCTCCCATAGCGCAGCAGTAGTCCGCTGTAGCTTTGCGTGTTCCTCTCTGTCTTTGTGCGTGTGTGTAGCAGAAGCAGGGCTACCTTCCCCCCCCCCCCCCCGCGTAGCCGTCGAGCAGCAGCAACAGACGCTGTCCTTTTTGCGCAGCAGCAACAGTGGCTCTACCCAGCGACCCTGTCGCCGGCGAGCAGCAGTGCACGCGCAGGTGCAGAGTAATTCAGTTGAGGTGCTAACCTATCTTGGTTTAGCCCTCCCCTCTGTCAGACTCCCGATTCGTAGCGTAGTGGTAGCGTTCTGTTGTGCCTGTTGTGAGGTGCTGGGTTCGATCCCCCTCGGCACCTTTTTAGCTTATTCGATTTTTCGGCACAATATTCTGCAGAGAAGCCTTACCTTGCCTGGCCTCTCTGTTCTGTCGATAAGATGACAGTAGTAGAGTGGTATGGGTGGAATTTGTGCACCAATGGGTTTTGGGTTCGAATCCCAGGGTGCCCCTTTTATTTTTTCCTTCATGTTATTTTTTTCTTGCCTTCTTTGCTTGATGCCATACTTGTGCCACAATCCATAGATGGCTTGGCATTTATTTTTTATCCTTTGCTGCAATAAGTAGTGCCATATCATGTGTGCATGTGTGTGTTCATTGGAGTGGTGTATGTGATGTGTGTGCATACACATGATGTTGGCCACAAGTGAGTGTGTGTGTATGGTGATGCTTCTTATTAGTTGATCCTAGGGATATGATAGCAAGTGTAGATATAGCATGTGTAGGTTCTTCTTTGTTGTAGGTGCTAGCACTTGATGTTTGCACTAGTTTGTGTGTGTATAAATATAGTTGATCTTGTTCTAGTGATGGTTGCTATGATAACATGTGTAGGTATGTGTGTTGATCTAGAGCATGATGTGCTTGTGGGTGATGTGGACTAGGTGTGTGTGTGAGTAGCATTCCACCTTTGCAAGCAAGCTTTGCACCTTCACATGACCATATGTGAGAGGGCATGGTATGTTGTTTGTGTGGGAAGCTTAGTAGAAGGGGTTGTGAAGTTGATGTGCATGCCACAAACATGGGGTTCAAACCCCCATGTCACTTTGTCATTGTGCACATGAGCTCAACCTTTGTAGTTGTTGATATAGTGGAACTACATGAAATGATGCCCTATTCACTAGGCATGATTTGGAGTAGTTTCCTATTCCTTAATTTGTGGTCACTTGTTCCAAGTAAGTGCCCACATATTATATATGATTTTGGGGTAGAATCTCCCAAGGAATCCAGTGGTGAAGTTAGTTTTGCCATTAGGATACTTTATGGAGCTTACATATTCAGATTTGTTGCAAGTTTGCTCTTTGTTTCCATAGAATAGGTGGAGCCCAAGGGCATGAGCTTTTGTGTGATAGTAGTAGGGGTTTTGCTCTACATCATAGTGGTGTCATTGATCACTTGGTGTTACTTGAGTGCAAGCTATGCCTAGACAAAGTGGGCATGTGGCTGAAAATTCCAGCTTAGTGAAATCTGGAATTTCACCAAGTCTGGGAATCTGGAAACATTTTCTTCTCCTGTAGATGAAGTTGTGCTGGTCATTGTGTTGTGATATAGCCTTAGTTCAGTGCTAGGAATTTGGACCTGATATGTTTTTGAAGCTCCCTGTAAAATTTCATCTCATTTGGAGTCCTGTAGGTTATGTTTTGGTTGCTGTCAAAAAGCTTCAGAACAAAGATAGAAAGTCAGGTGCAGGAATTTTCACTAAGTCCCTGAGAACTGATGGTTTTGGGAAAGTTTGTAGCCTTGTATCTTCTTGTGTTTAATTCCTTTTGGTGTGATTCTTGCTGGTGCTTGTAGTGTTATTGGTTGGATTCAGCCACATATATTATTTGTCATATTTGGAGGGCTGTAGCTATGTTGCATGTAGCTCACAATGAGCTAAGATGCAGATTATGGCAGATTGTGTAGTATAATCATTTTGATGATTGTGGGTGATTAGTTGATGTTGTGGTGTTCTTCCTTGCTCCAATCCATTCATGTTGGGTTATTATATGTCTTGGCAACCTGGGAATACCATATTTGTGCCATTGGAGTGTGTGGTGTTGTTTTTGACACGTAGGGCTTCATACCTTGTTTCGTTGATTCCCGTTGATCCGTAGCTCCGATTGTAATGTTCTTTATATGGTTTTGCATTGTTTTCACGAGACGAATCTTCTCATGTCATTATCAAGCATGTCAAGATAGCTTAGTGTACAGTTCTGTCCAGAAACTTGTAGTAGTTTCTTCTGCTTGTGCTAGTGATAGAAATAGTGTTGCATGCTCATTTTTCATCTCATGCATCATGTGCTTGTTGCATCTTGTGCTGCTGCTGTTCATTGGTTGTTATTATTATGTTTGGTAGCACCGGGATCGGAGAACGAGTACGTGGATTCGGGAGAGTACGTGCAGGACGAACAAGAACCATTCCAAGCTGAGGATATCACATGCAAGATGATATGACCTTGATTTCATCTCTAGACTTGTTATGCTAGTTTGCGTTTCCATGTCATATTGCTCGCTGCCTACCACTGAATTAAATTGCCTCTTGATATGCCATGAACCCAAACACTGATCCCTTCCTAGCAAAACTTGTATGGCTAAGTAGGCTTTGCTCAGCTACTAATGTTTGTTGCTAGATGCAGGTGCTTTGACTCATGTGATAACATGAGCTTGATATCATTATCTTAAATTCTGTAATTTAATTAATGCACCTATATACTTGGTAAATGATGGAAGGCCTAGCCTTTTGTCGGGTGCTTTGTTCCGTTTTTGCCGCCTTAGTTACCGGCTACCGGTGTTTGATTCCATAATGATCGCTCCTAACACGTTCGGGGTTGTTATGGGGACCCCCTCGATAAATCGCGTAGTGCTAAGGCTTGTCCGGCAGGACCCAACATTGGTGTTAATTTGCTAAACACTAAATAATAAACTGCATAGGGAATAGCTACCCCGAGGAATTTAATGAACAACCCGGGCTAGTGCTCCGCATGAGTGTTGGTCCAACATGGACAGACTGCGGGGGCCACCACAGGGAAACTTGAGGTTTGGCTCCTGTAGGCTTTTCCATCCGTCGTATCCTGAGACTGAGATATGCGGCTCTTATCGGGGTCGTCGACACGTCGGGAGGTCCTGCTAGCCTTGTCTTACCTTAGCGATATATCTTGCGTATAGGAATCCCAGTGAAACTTTGGTTTCCCCCAGAGTTGAGGTTTTCCTCTAAGGAATCCGACGAGATCACGAGATTCGTGATAGAGGATGCCTTTGCGGCCTGTGTACGTTTGTGATGGACTAGTTGGAGCACCCCTGCAGGGTTTAATCTTTCGGAAAGCCGTGCCCGCGGTTATGTGGCAACTTGGAATATTTTGTTAACATCCGGTATTAGATAACTTAAACATAAGCTAATAAAATTGCCAACTGTGTGCGTAACCGTGACTGTCCCCCTCGAAGATCTCTCTTCGATCGGGAACACGGTGGGGTTATGAATGCCGTAGGTAGGTGATCAGGATCACTTAGTGATCAAGTACTCACGACCGCTAGTGTAGACCACCTTCATAATTGCTTTACGTAAGTTAGCCACTAAATCAAGCTTAGGATGATGCAACCTTATACACTTCACCCTAACCCACCTAATAACATGACTAGTTCTGGCACCAAGGTCTTAGATTGCTGAGTCCCCGTGGCTCACGGATTCCTCCGAAACTCCCAACAGGTACAGGTACCCCAGAGACAGATGATCCCGACGTCACTCAGCTGGCGTGGCAGTACGACGAGGAGACAGACCGCCTCTACGTGAACTATCCAGAGGATTGAGGCGTGGTCGTGATCGTGGGCCTGCAGGCAGGGTAGCATAGCATTTCTATGTTTTGTAGTCCGTAGCGGAACTACCTTGATTGTATCTGTGATGTACTCTGAGTTATTAATGAGAAGACAATTGAATCCCAGATTGTCTACTTTTATTATTATTCGTGATGTGTTACTTGCTTGCGAAACGCTTAGATGCGCTTCTTTCCTATTCGGGGCCTCGACCCCCAGATCGGAAAGGACCGTATCTTGGTCGTTACACCTAGTTCCAATCCCCTCAAAAGGAGCCAGATGCATCTATGATGAATCTGAGCTGCCCGATCACCTGATACATGTGCCGATGAAGCCTTTGGCTCGTGGAAAGCCACCAAGGACCACATTCCTCATCAAAGATTTGCTCTATGTGCCCAGGACTGTATACCGCATCTTGACCAAAACCCTCAGTCCCATCAAGGGCAACAACTCTGAAGAAGAAGACGTTGTGGGAATCATGAAGAATTTGCTCTTTAACATCATTCATAGGATTCGAATAAATCTTCATGATTTATTCATGAGGACTTTGGCCAATTATGCTATGTCACCTTTTGAGCTGAAGCCTTATGCGCCATGGATTATGAAATTCATCAGGGCCAGATCCTCAATTCCTTATAATGCTGATTTTCAGAATCACTTTAGCTATTTTTTCCCACTTGAAGTCATCAATAAATCCTTCGAGTTGATCGAAGGCAAGGGCATATCAGTGATTGATGAGGGATCTCGTCCCCTTGATGGACAATTTCGCAAGGCTGCATCCTAGTCAACAAATGATGAACTGCTTCACACAAGACTCAGTTGCAAAAGCCTTAGCTAAAGCTCCTCGTGAGTCTGCCCCACGCGTGATGCCTATTTGTGAACTTCTGCTTACTCTTCATCAAAAGGTCGATCGCAATCACAAGTGGGTAAAGCATCAATTTTATGTCATTGTGCGTGATATAAATGAGACACAAAATGTTGTGAAGAAAAACCACTATTATCTTCATGAAATCTTCGACCGCACATGTGACATTCTGTCTCACCTCAAGACTCCTGAGGAACTCACTGAAATGGAATTTCAACAAGATTTTGATTGATCCTGGCCGCCCAAGAAGAAATTCAAGAAAGTTCAAGTTCCTCCCCCGGTGGTTAGTTCATTTTCTTCATCACGCACAACTGATGAAGTTGAGGATCTTGACGACACTGCTGTCGGCCCAATCACGACGAACGACCCCGACAACGCTGGCGCTCCTCCTCCACCAACAAGTTGAAATTCTTCACGGCTTAGTCATCATTTTTGTCCTTTTTCGTCACTTGATGACAAAGGGGGAGAAATCTGAGTTAGTATTCAAGCGGGTCTACCTTATGGGCTTATGAACTATATTTCTTTAAGTTGCAACTCTCGTACTTCTGAAGTGTTTGGTTGTATGAGTTGTAAACTTATGCCCGGTAGTGTTCTAACACTTTTGAACCGTTTTCTTCGCATGCTTATTCCTCACGTTGATTAATGCACGCGTGCTGAAATTCATCGGACACCAGTTTCCGTCGTACATTTCAATTTCCTCATGATATATGTTAAATGCTTGCATGGATTACAAGATAAAGGGGGAGATCTCCATGACATAAACCTATAATGTGCATTTGCAGTCCAAAGCAAATTTCTCAAATATGCATATCTTCAAGGGGAGTTTCTCTATATCTTACAATCAAATTCCTCAAACTATGTACTTACACTTCATATTATTATCTTCGTTGAAAACTTAACCTATTTGTGATCATTCACCAAAAAAGGGGAGATTGTAAGTGCATCTAGTGCCCCTTAGTGTCGCTGAGGAGTTTGAGTTTTTTCAAAGAACATCGACCCCTAAGAATGAATGTCTTCAACTGAAGACTTTGGTAATTTCTCGAAGACTTTGAAAGCGAGGAAAATTGGTGTGTCCATGAAGAAATTGATGCGAGGACTTTGAAGCGTGAAGATTTTTATTTTCGTAGTTTCATTTCCTTTCTATTGATTCATAGGACCACCTACTGTTAAAGGGGGTCGAAGTAAAACTAACGTAAAGTTTTCAAGTGATGCTCATCTCAAGCCTACACATACCCAATCCTTCGAGTGAAGCCTATGTTACTTGTGCGAGTCATATGTTTCATCTCATCATGAAGACTATGTTGTTGTTGTGTTGCATGTTCGCTTAAGTATTTAATCCGCTGTTCGCCGTTCGTGACCGAGCAATTTCCTCACAAGGAATTTCTTGAGTGACGAATTCATAAAAATCGCCTATTCACCACCCCCCTCTAGTCGATATAACACATTTTCATAAATATATCGAACTTTGTTCAAATATCGTTTGTTCCGCTTTAATTTCGTCTGTATTTGTGGATGCTCCATTCTACATGACACAGACATTTGATGGCTCTGGTTGAATGGTCGGTGCACCGTCGTCGTCTACAGACATGTGCGAACATGTTCGTCGACATTTGATGATGCCTGTAGTTGATGATCCATGTAGGAGTTGTCCACCTTGAAACTAGATCTACCACGAGTCTCTGTGTGCAAAGCTGAAAATTAGTACCAAAATATATGGCGTGGTAGTATGTTGTATATGCACTTCCTTTAGTTGACCGAGGTGACGTGGACGCCACCATTCCATAACAAGCGGCTCATCGGAACTGGATTCTTGGCCGGTTTGAGACCATTCCATCATCGTCATCGTCGGTTTTAGACCGACCGAGGCCTGGGTGATGACGTCGCCCCCGTACAGTACAGACGCGCGACACAGGCACGCAGGCGTGAAAGCCAGGGAGAGGAAACCGGTCCGGACAGGCGCGAGTCAAATTTCCAGTGCGCCCCCGTCGCAAACCTTGCCTTGCGCCGCAGGAAAGGAAACCCATCTTGTCTGCACACATACGTCATCGCGACGGACGGGCCAGGAGATAACAAACTCTTCAGAGCTCGTCCCCATCTTGTCTGCCTCGTGCTATTCTAAAACCCCAGAGCTGGATCCTCCAACAAGAAATCTTAGGCTGAGTTGACAATGCCGTTACGTTAATCAAAACTAAAACACCGCGACGAAGACACCTAATTCACCACGTCGTTAACATGTCGCCCGATAGATACAAGCAGAGCGATGCAGGTCGCTCGACTTAAAACACCACGCGGCGTCGCCTGGTTTAGAGGGACTGCAGTGCACGGTATATACGATTATTCAAATCTCCGTAACTATTCGACAAAACATTTCGCCGCATCGACGATTTTATTCCAGCCGAGGGGCTGGCGTCGCACGGCCAAGGTGCCGACTCCTCGACCCTCACTTGGACAGGAACTTCCGGCTGACAGACTCGTAGCTCGGGACGTGGATAACTGCAACAGGGGGATTCGAGTTAGTCACTGCAGCTTGCGGAGCACCATGCATCCCTTAATTACTTCTAATGTTGGACATACCGTCGCCCCACGATGCCAATGTGAGCGGTGAAGAGATTATCTTCTGTGCAACTGAAGTGATGTCGCTCAGGGTTGTCGCCTCCACAGCCTTCACGAAGTACTCAACGGGCTTCCTGTAATTTTGACAATGCACGGTGGTCAAAAAGACAAACGATGATTCTGCAGAAATTATATGTAACAAAACCGACGCCCCTGCAGGCATCATCACAAAAAAACTAACTCCTGATATGGCCAGGAATTGCTTGGCAAGCAGAGTACTTGGACATGATAAAAAAAAACTATCTGCTAGAACCACGCTAACACTAAAAAAAATCAATATGATCTTTCATAGCTTGTGGCATCGTCATTGGAAACTACTCCCTCCGTTCCTAAATATAAGTATTTTAAGAGATTTGAATATGGACTACATACAGATGAATATAGATGTATTTTAGAGTATAGATTCACTCATTTTGTTCCGTATGTAGTCTATATTAGAATCTCTAGGAAGACTTTATATTTAGGAACGGAGGGAGTTCAAGGTGGCAGGATATAAGAGGCACAGACTTGACAAAGACATAACTCTAGTCACAGCTTGGTTGAAAGCAAAGAAAAAGATAAGAGGGAAAAAACTCTTCAAGGGGGTCATTTAAAGTAGTCGGTGACAACAATTTAGTTTTTGTTTACACTGTTCAACAAGACATAAATTGCATACATATACATATGATACGGAAGATATGGTATTTAATTCATAATACAGGGATTTGTGGAAAATGAACTAGATAAATATACTACTCCCTACTAAAGCAGCATCAATTAATATGAATCAGAGGGAGTAGGATACTCTTATCCGCATACCTTTGCCCATAAGTTAGAACCTGTCTTCCAATATCTTCAGATGCCACAATCTGTATCAAGGAAAAAGTAGTGCAGAGCATTTTAGAAAAGCAAGTCATAAAATTGGGATTTGATCAGGAGAAAGAACAGCATACTCTTGATTCCAAGTTCATCAGAACTGCAGCCTTGGTAGCCTCTTTAGCACGATCAAGCTGTTCTTGAGTAACTAAATGAGGTAAAAGACCAGGGACAAAAAGAATGTAACTTATTATGGTCAATCTAATCTGGAAACAGATGGTCTTGAGATGAAAAACAGCAAGGAACCTTTTCCAGGGGTTGCAACTTCAAGGAGTTCCCCGGCTGCCAAATCCACAGCCTTTGATGCAAACTCTGGGCTCTGTTAGAGTGATAACATGAGATGTCAAAGCCAAGGGGAGCACATAACAAGAGGATAATAACTGCAGAAGCTTGAGTAGACTATGTTCAGCCTTTGATTCGTATTTCAAGTTCAGGACGGACTGAACCAGGTAACTGCCTGAACTACAAAAGCATTAACCACCAGCTCACCCAGAAAATATTAGACCAGGAATACGACATGGTATGATATAGGCATGGATATAATTGACTAGTAATTACTCCCTCCGTCCTCAAATAAGTGGACATATAGAAATTTTAAGACGGATTATGGAGTGGAGTAGAAAATGCATTGGGAAGATGCAAGCAACTATCTCTCTCCTCTTTAATTCCCCCACCTCCAATGAGCTAAGTGCATGTAGAAAATACTACATCATTGTTTCCCATGTGTTGAATGCTATTGGGCTTGATTCCCCTGTGATGAGAGAGAAGCATTTTCTCCTACTTTAAGTTGCATTGGGAAGATAGAAGCACTCTTTCGTGAACAAATTTTGAATGCTAAACATCCACTTATTTGACGAAGGAGGGAGTATAATCTAACAAAATACTACATCATTGTTTCCCATAGTGACTTGTTACACCCTATATGACATTTTTGTTCTTAAACAGATAAAAATATGCCTATCATCCTAAATTTTTCAGTCATATTTAGTAATACTTAGTTGTATGAAAAATAATTCACCTAACCTGCAAATAAAAGACAAATTTCGTAATTATAGAACACTCATCTTGTGCCATCACATAATACACATGCACAAACTAAAACAACTCTTCAGAAAAAGGAGAGAGAGTATCTGAGTTGCATATGAAAATTATATTGAAAACATGAGCACAAAAATCTTAAGTGGTATCAACAAGAACTTCTTCATTGTGTTTGTTGCATCAATTTAGAAGGATAACCATATTAAAAGACATGTTCCCTGAGAGGCTTACAGTGGCTGCATGAATTCCGAAAAGACCTGAATCATTGTAGATACTGTTGAAAGCAGAGAATGACTCGATCTGCTCATACTTGTTCAAGACACGGAGATCTGTCGGTACAAGAGTACAGCTGATGTTAGGACACTTGCAGAAGTATGAATGTATGGTCATGAGACAAGTACGAAAACATTGATTTAAATGGCAGCATACACAATCGAGAATGCATTCCCTTCCCAGGGCCACCAACAGAGAAAGACCCCCCTCCTCCCATGAGCATCTACAACCAAGTTGATTTATCTTATCTTTCAGCAGCAATTATTTGAAAAATAGGTTTGCACATTAGATAATATATAAAGCAAACCCAACAAGACAAAAAACGACAAGTCAGCCCCAAATAATTACATCACTTTAACATTAGTGACGCATACCTGAAGCACAGTCACAATCATTGCAGTTTTCTCTTGGCGCCAGCCACCTGGCACCTCAAAAGCAAGTGCTATGTGTGTATTCTGATCACAAGAAATTCAACTTTAAGCATAAAAAAAGTAACCGTGCATGCATCTTCAAGAATAATGCTGCAAATCAGCCAACAACTCACTGGAGAATCTGCTTGGCAACGATAGTCCCCACCCACATACACCGACTTTGGCTCCTCGTGACGTTTCACACCGGGAAGGTCTGAGAGCAGTGGTTCCGCAATCGAAACCAACTCATCATGTTCAAGTCCTGATGCTGCAAGAACAATTCTGGGAGCAGTGTAATTTTCCTACATTTATTCAACAAGTAAAATTGTCAAAAGGGGGTAATTTCTCACTCAAAAGCATGGGAAACAAATCGCCTAATCTTACATGAATGAATTCCTCCAAGGTACTAATATCCAATCTGGTTATTGCGGATTCTGTAGCCATCAGAGGTTTCGCCAGTGCCCCAGAATATCCAGCCGAATGAAGTGCCTCCAATAGTAGACCTTGTGGATTACTAGACACTTCAGATATTTCAGACTTTATCTTCTGGAGCTGTAGAAGAAGAAATACAGACCATGGTTAGTAGTAAAAGGCAGGAAAGACATTTGTAAGTTTTAATCTATATGACCAAGTACCTGTTCTTTGACCTCCCACTCTAAGAATGCTGGATTCCTCACACTGTCAACGAGAACTTCAACCATCTCTGGTGCATAACTCTTCAGTGCATCATAGGTATAGCTCATTTGTTCACGAGAAGCAGATGCAGAGACATTTCCTCCGATGGCTTCTACCTCACGAACTAGCCGCAGGTGACTCCGATTTGTTGTGCTCCTGAAGGCCATTCTCTCCAATAGATGTGATGCTCCAGATGAAGCAGGTGTTTCATAAATAGAACCACAGTCAATGTACAAACCCACTGATGCAGCCGCGCCCTGAAATAAGTCCTTAGGAAAAATACTGGCATGGACGGAACAAAAATACTGTGACATCAATGAGCATCAAGCAATACCGGTGATGTCTCTGATGCAATCTTAATGCCATTTGGAAGAGTAGTGATTTTTGTCTTGGATTGCTCAACAAAATCTGGTAGGGGTGGAGGAATTGTAATGCCTGGGAGCGGAACATCAAGAGGAGGAAGTTGGCCTGAGCCTCCGCCAAGAAGCCAGCTAAACAGACCACCTGAAGACTGCTTCACCACACTTGTGCTAGCAAACCTACTAGCACCATGATGCTGAAAGTCGAAAAAAAAAGTGTCCAAAACATGTAGAATATGTCAATAATAATTAATATACAGTAAAACAACTCAAAGGATGGGCAAACATAGATGACAAGTAACTGCTACAATGAATATGGCAACAGACAAGACTTAGTTTCATCCCGAGTACACTTATAATATTGGGAAGAAAGTAACTATTATAGTTAAGTAAGGTTCAGAGAAAAGGACAATGTGGTAACACCTGAAGTTCCAGATATTTGATCCTCTATACACTCAGAAACCAGAAGGGAGCATGTCGTGGGTATAAGTCTGACAGTAGATGTATAGGGTACGAAAGGATGGGCAGAGCCTTAGCTACGGCGAGGTTGTATGAGTTCAGGCCCCTCTACGGTGGAGGTAAAAGCCCTACGTCTCAGTGCTCTTGGGAGCTTGTTGTCGAGTGGAATGTGGATTACAGTGAATTGCTAACCCCTGCACTAGTGGGGAAGGGCGGCTTATATAGAGTGCGCTGCCCTTCACAACGGTTCGGTGCGTAGGGGTGGCGAATAAATGCCTACGTTACAGGTAACGTATGTATTAAATGCTAATAAAGGTACATGGAAACGTATGACCGTTGCCCTCCAGGGGGGTTACGATGTATAGAGTGGAATCCAGTCGGTAAGCTTGATACGCTCCGAATGCTCATCTCCGACTGGATGATGGAGGAATCGTCACCGACTGGATGATGGGAAGTCCTTAATTCAGTCGGAACTGACTAAGGGCCTTATCCTTTATGAAGGGTAGTCCTTGGGTAGGACCCATAGGGCAGGCCTATGACCCTACCCTAGGACTATAACCCCATCATTAGTCCCCGAATGGATTGGAGTTGGAACGACGAAGCGATGCTTGGAGTACGGATCCGACTGGTATGGATGCGACTTCGGCGTTGTCTGCCTCGATCCATTTTATCTTCTTGACCAGTGATCCGAGTGGATGTATCTGTGAAACGAACCGTCAGGGACCGAGTGCTTCCGTGGAATCTTTTGACGTGACCAGTCAACTGACAGCGGCGGATTTTCTGGGATCCTCAAATTTCGGTTGCCGCGCCCTCGGCGGGGATGACGACATCGTAATCGAGTAGTATCTGCCGCCTCGATTTCCGCGCCTTCATCTCCTCCACTAATATCGCAGCGACCGGTCGGGGGATAAGATTTCGGGGCCATCTGCTAGTGACCCAGTCGGAACCTTATTTAAACCTCTACAGCGAGGGTTTTTCGTTGCACTCGCCTGACATCTCGCACTTGCCCCGCTTCTCTCGTGACCTCCTGCGCATCCCGAGCTCCTTCCTTCCCTTCCTCCTCCGCGGATCTGCAGCCTCCGCCATGACGAAGGGGCAGAAGCGCAAGCTCGAGGCGCGGAAGAAGAAGGTGGGAAGACGAGCAGCGAGCACTGCGGGTTGGATTCAGGGGGATTTCCTCCCCTCCACGGTGACGGTGGCGGACATGCTGGAGCAAGGCATGATCGAGCACAAGACGTGGAGGCTGCCGGCGGAGGGCGAGACGGAGCCGGCACCCCAGGAGGGGGAGCGCGTCTTGCTGCTCAGTCACGTGTACCGAGGCTTCTCTCTGCCTCCTCATCCCTTCTTCAGAGGTATAATGAACCACTTCGGGGCGCAGCTCCACCATTTTCCTCCCAACGCAATAGCTCATCTCTCTGCCTTCGTCGTGCTGTGCGAGTGTTTTATCGGCTGTCCTCCCCATTGGGGGCTCATTAAGCACATCTTCTCTGCTAGATCTCAAACCATCAAAAGGCTTAGCCAGTCGGATGACAAAACTCACCTCCTCCAGCTCTGCGGAGGCTTAGGCTTCCAAAAGAAAAGTAAAAGTAGCTATCCCGCTCTTCAGTTGTCCGAATCCGTTAGGAACTGGCAGTCGACTTGGTTCTACTGTCAGGACGTTGCTTGCCCGAATGCCGCAACTGGACTGCCACCTTTTAGCCTAGACCGACCGGCTCCGCCTAGGTAGCTTGCGCTCACGAAGATGGAGAAGATCCAGATCCAGCCTCTGGTCGATGCGTTGGTAGAGGTCGTCCGAAAGGGGGTCACTGGCATAGACTTGCTGGAGATTTTTCTGGGTAGGCGTATCCAGCCTTTGCAAGCTCGACACCACGCCATGTGGCACTACACGGGGCCTGAGGACTCCACTCGGACTGATGAGGGGGAAGATGTGGAGCCGAGTGGAGTCCTCAGGTCCCGTGTAGTGCCACATGGCATGGTGTCGAGCTTGCAAAGGCTGGATACGCCTACCCAGAAAAATCTCCAGCAAGTCTATGCCAGTGACCTCCTTTCGGACGACCTCTACCAACGCATCGACCAAAGGCTACCTAGGCGGAGCCGGTCGGTCTAGGCTAAAAGGTGGCAGTCCAGTTGCGGCATTCGGGCAAGCAACGTCCTGACAGTAGAACCAAGTCGACTGCCAGTTCCTAACGGATTCGGACAACTGAAGAGCGGGATAGCTACTTTTACTTTTCTTTTGGAAGCCTAAGCCTCCGCAGAGCTGGAGGAGGTGAGTTTTGTCATCCGACTGGCTAAGCCTTTTGATGGTTTGAGATCTAGCAGAGAAGATGTGCTTAAAGAGCCCCCAATGGGGAGGACAGCCGATAAAACACTCGCACAGCACGACGAAGGCAGAGAGATGAGCTATTGCGTTGGGAGGAAAATGGTGGAGCTGCGCCCCGAAGTGGTTCATTATACCTCTGAAGAAGGGATGAGGAGGCAGAGAGAAGCCTCGGTACACGTGACTGAGCAGCAAGACGCGCTCCCCCTCCTGGGGCGCCGGCTCCGTCTCGCCCTCCGCCGGCAGCCTCCACGTCTTGTGCTCGATCATGCCTTGCTCCACCAGCTCCAGCATGTCCGCCACCGTCACCGTGGAGGGGAGGAAATCCCCCTGAATCCAACCCGCCGGCAGTGCTCGCTGCCGCCGCTGAGCAGGAGCCGCCGCCTTCTTCTTCTTCCGCGCCTCGAGCTTGCTCGTCTGCCCCTTCGTCATGGCGGAGGCTGCAGATCCACAGAGGAGGAAGGGAAGGAAGGAGCTCGGGATGCGCAGGAGGTCACGAGAGAAGCGGGGCAAGTGCGAGATGTCAGGCGAGTGCAACGAAAAACCCTCGCTGTAGAGGTTTAAATAAGGTTCCGACTGGGTCACTAGCAGGTGGCCCCGAAATCTTATCCCCCGACCGGTCGCTGCGATATTAGTGGAGGAGATGAAGGCGCGGAAATCGAGGCGGCAGATACTACTCGATTACGATGTCGTCATCCCCGCCGAGCGCGCGGCAACCGAAATTTGAGGATCCCAGAAAATCCGCCGCTGTCAGTTGACTGGTCACGTCAAAAGATTCCACGGAAGCACTCGGTCCCTGACGGTTCGTTTCACAGATACATCCACTCGGATCACTGGTCAAGAAGATAAAATGGATCGAGGCAGACAACGCCGAAGTCGCATCCATACCAGTCGGATCCGTACTCCAAGCATCGCTTCGTCGTTCCAACCCCAATCCATTCGGGGACTAATGATGGGGTTATAGTCCTAGGGTAGGGTCATAGGCCTGCCCTATGGGTCCTACCCAAGGACTACCCTTCATAAAGGATAAGGCCCTTAGTCAGTTCCGACTGAATTAAGGACTTCCCATCATCCAGTCGGTGACGATTCCTCCATCATCCAGTCGGAGATGAGCATTCGGAGCGTATCAAGCTTACCGACTGGATGATGGGAAGTCCTTAATTCAGTCGGAACTGACTAAGGGCCTTATCCTTTATGAAGGGTAGTCCTTGGGTAGGACCCATAGGGCAGGCCTATGACCCTACCCTAGGACTATAACCCCATCAGAGCAACTTCGTTGCACCGTTGCCAGTTCCTCTCCCTTCTTCTTTGGTGTTCCTCATAGGTATTGACTGGGTGGAGTACCCACTGATTTCCCAAAGTGCTTTTAAATTTCTCAATGGCCGTGTCATATTTTCTAATTATTTTTCATCTCTGGTGAATTCTTCAGGAACTATTATTTTAACACAATGAGTTTTGTTGGTTCGACTTTTAGATTTCTCAATGGTCGTCTGGTTTCCCTCCTGGTCATATTTTCTAGTTAGTTTTAATCTCTGGTGAATTCTTCAGGAACTATTCTTTTACCACAACGAGTTTTGTTGGTTCGATTTACAGGAATACAGAAAGACAATGACGACACCAAGACCTGAAACCGACACCTACTGAGTGGTCACAGGATGCAGACAAGGGTGCTTGATTGAGGCTAACTTCGAGACACCCAACCTTAGGCAATGTGTGACTCCCTAATCTTAGGGGCTGTGTGGCTTACCACGAAAGTATGGCTAACAAGGAGCGATAAGTGTGGCAAAAGGTGACAAAAGATTGCGTTTAAACACATAGGCCATATAGGTAGTAAATGACGAACAATACCACTAATAAGGCTAAGTCAAACACATCAATAGAGATCATCGACGATGCACTTTCCATTGTCGTTGACTGCAAACAAGCCACTGTTGCAAGGTATGTAATCAATGGTGAGGGAAGAAAAAGAAATCCAGGATATTCGTCGACTCATGTGACAGCATGCCATTAGTTGACCCATGTACAGAACTACAGATGCGGCACACATTACATATCACCAAGCATTTTATTAACCACATTGAATCCTATACTTTGCACATACAACAAATAACCACTGCACTGAGAATCGAGAGGAATAAGTCTACAGCAAGCCTAACGAAATCATCAAAATGCATCAGCTCATGCTTTCAGCATTTACAAACGTAGGAGGAGAGTGGACATTTCAACTCCCAGCGCCTGTGCCTACACTGTTGTGCTTTCAGTATAACAAAAACCAAACCCATCTCCACATTTTGCTGACGACAACAGCACGCTTTAAGTGCAAAGCAGTGCACACCGCACAGCACGGGGATCACCGTTCACATGCAAAACTACCGTGTCCGTCTGCCATATGAAATCTGTAATAGCTGCCCTGAATCGGCAAATCTGCCCGCTGGAGCAGTCTCGATCTAACCTAGGTCCGTAAACATGGAGCGGATCGAGACGTGCAACGGGGCTGCGGAGGACCGCAGGGGATGGGAGGGGAGGGGAGGTCGAACCTTGAGGGAGCGGAGATGGCTCCCCGCGGCGCGATACATGGTCTCCTGCGAGCCTAGATCACGGGGGCGCGGAGGCGGGGAGGCGGTGGAGGGGGGAGGGGAGAGGAGCCGCCGCCGGTGAGGGGTTGATGCGAGGGCGAGACGCTCCGCGGCGCGTGTAAAAGCTAGCGGGCGGCCAGGATCCGCTTCGGGCGCTGCCTTGTGGTGGGCTGCTCCCGGACCGTGGACGGGCCACGAGGATTTTTCATTCGGCCCACGGCTTACCCCTCCCGCGGAGTGATTTCCATTCGGCCCACGGCTTGCCTCCCGCCGAGTGAAAAAACCGGTGCGAAATTCTGTTGGAGATTCCAACGGCTGCGGTTGGTCTGGCGGCCTCGCGGGGGGCGGTAAATGTGCGGCGGGTCTGGCGTCTCTCTCTTTTTGAGAGAGAAAACATAAAGCTTTATTAGAAGACGGTGATTTCTTTTTTTAACGGAAATACACAGTTTTTAGAAACATCTCCACTAAAAACACGAGAGGGCAGATCCATATTCCAATCTGAACCGTCTAATAAGGTGATCAATGGACCAAAATATCCTGTTAACGAAAATGACTTATCAACGAAATGATAATCCCCGCTTCGTCATCCCGCTTCCGCACGTCCTCTGTCAACCAACCCCACAACCACACACCCGCACGCGCCCCGGGTCCCGCACCCGCCCCCACTCCATCCCGCCCGTGCGCCGCCACCTCTTCTGCGCCACCGCGCCCGTGCGCCCGTCTGCGAAGGAGGGGGCCGAGGCGCTGGGGTTCGAGGAGATGGCAGCCCCGCACGACGCGACGGTACTACATGCTCGGCGGGAAGGGGGCGTCGGGAAGACGAGCCGCGCGGCGTCGCTGGCCGTGCGCTTCGCCAACAGCGGCCACCCCACCCTCGTTGTCTCCACCGACCCTGCCCACTTGCTGAGCGATTCGTTTGCGCAGGTCGACCACGAGCCTCCAGCACCTCCAGTGAGTTTGCTCCGGGTTTGTTCTCCTGATGTATTTGTAACATTGCCCCTGCCTGCGTGTTTTAGGATTTGACTGGCGGGGCTCTCGCACGTGTCGAAGGTACCGATTCGCCATTGTTTGCGTTTGAGGTGAGTAACATTGGTATGTCGACATTAAAACTCCGAAGCCAGCCTATGCTAATACGTTGGAGTGCTAATGTTTTGTGTTGTGTCGATAGTTCAAGTATACTCTGATAATTCAGCCAACTTCTATCATTGATTTCCCTTGAAAAGTTTGCATAACAGTACTTCTGACAGGAATTTGGAGTGGAGAGAGACTAAGAGCTTGGGAAAAGCAGGGAGGATGTGCTATACATTCACAAAGTACCATGCCAACCGCATTGTGGAGATTCACTGCTGGGCCAATCCAGCCATGGAAAACTTCTTGTAGTCTGCATGTTATCCTCTCAAAGAAGAAATATACTCACAATATCACTATTTATGTTTTGAAGGTACAACCGTACTAAGTCACTTCGAAGCATGAAAACATCATCAACGATGTTGTGTCCTCTAGAGGGATGCGATGTCCAACGAAGGGGCATCCTTTCCTTATTTTCCATGTGTTTCTATATATGCTCTGCATTTACGAAGTTGATCCATGTTCTGTGCTCTTCTCTTATCTTCTGCGCCCTTCACAAAATGATCCATCCCTGTAATAGCAACATGGTGATCCTAGCTAGTCCTCTATATTTTCGAGCAATCTTCAGATCAGAGGAACCAAATGGACCAGGAGGAAGAAGATACGAGCGGAAAAAACAAACAGTTGAATCATTTATACCGTAGATCGAAGTGGAGAACCAATGGTCGCCGCTGCTCCACGAATAGATGAGACGACAACGAACGCCGAGCAAACTAATAACACCACGCCGCCACCAAGAAATCAATCCACTTCCAAGGAGGAAGGCCACCGCCGTCTCCATCGCAGGGTGTCGGGTGCTGGGGAAGGCGGAGCGGAGTCAGGTGTGGGAGGCGAGATCCTCGCAATGAGGAAGCGAGCCGCCAGGAAGGAGGAAGAACGCGGCCAGGGAGGAGTCGCTAGTAGCGATGTTGGCAATCCCTTCGTCTCTGTGTATTCTAGCGATGACGCAGATGGACCAGGAAGGGCTATCGGGCCTAATCAACGAGAGATGTCTGAAAATACCACGGGAGTAGCTGCCCCTCGGACAGCAGGCCCAGGTTGTGGACAGTTTGCAGCAAAGCAACGTCCCATATATGCATCCAACGGACACAAACGACCAGATCAGCAAAACGAATGGCCAAAAACTCCAATCGCTGAGAGAGCTCGGTTTAGTTTAGTTTTATTGTCCTTAATAGCATGGGTTTGACAAAAAACAGCTTGACATGTGCACGGGGATACGTGTTGGCACTAGAAAGGGGGACCGTAGAGCGTAAAAAAATGTAGTGTTACGTACATATAACAATCATATTGTAGTGTTTCTCGACTCGCGGGACTAAATCGTAGTGCGTGAGTGTGACAGCCCGATGCCGACGTTCCAGAAGATTCCCCTCTCTTTCCGTTTTCGTCGGGTGTCTATTTTCATTTGTCGCATCTTCATCGCATCATGCACATCATCTGCATCGCATCGGCATCTCCGTGCCGCCAGTTTTCAAAACTTGCATCCGTTGTTAGTTGTCGGATCACGTCGTTGTCCGTTCTGAGCCCGACCGCACACGCACGCGCCCGCGGCATCGTCGAAACCCTGTTTTTAAAAGTGCGTGTAAAACTTCCTCTGATCGGGTTGAGATTTGACGCACGGTCTTTATTAGTTATAGCCAGGCCGCCTCTCGAATTTCGTCGCGATCGGAGACCGTCTGGTACCCGAATGGTCGACCGTAGCGGCACCGTATTCGGTCTACCGTCGGACGTTTTTTTTGGTGTTTTAAAATCGCGTTGCCGCGTCGCACCGTTTCCCCCTCTTCCCCGGCTAGCCTACCCTACACGTTCACTTAGCCGACCCCGCGTTCGAGTTCGTACGATTCCGATCACGTGGGCGAAAACAGGGCCAGATTCGGATAAACCTAACCCCTACATCTATAAATAGGCAGACACTCCTCTCTCCACCTCGGAATCCGCGCCACCCCTCGAAACCCTAGCCGCCACTCAGCTCCACCCACCTCCTGCCAGCCGCCACGGCCCGTCAGGCCCGCAGCAGGCCCGTCCTGGGCCCAGATCCGCAGCCCCGCGAGCACCCCCGAGCTCCTGCTCGTGGCACCGAGCAGTGCTCCTTGGTTCGCGCCGCCGCCGGAGCGCCTCCCGTGTCCCTGTCCTTCGCCAGTAGCCGGAGTGCCTCGCCGCCCCTCGTGCCTTCCCGTCGCCAGCCGGAGCCCTCTGCTTCCCCGCTCGCCGCCGGCGGGCCGCCGGTTCGAGCCGACCCCGCCCGCGCCAGATCACGCCGCTCGCCGCCGGCAGGCCGCCGGTTCGAGCCGACCCCGCCCGCGCCAGACCTTGCCGCTCGCCGGCCTCCTTCGCCAGATCCCGTCGGATCCCGCCGTCCTCGTGCGCCCCGACAGCCTGCAGCGCCGCCGCCTCCCTCCTGCGGTTCATGCGCCATGCACGAGGTCGAAGACCCTCGCTCGCCTAGTAGCACCCTCGCGTGGGCCGCCCGAGCGCCTAGAGGCGAGCTGCCGCGTGGATTCGGCCCAGGCCAGGCGCCGGCCTGCCTCGCCCCGCCGGCCCAGCTCGCAGCCTCGCCAGGCCGGCCTCGCCTCCCGGCCCGAGCAGCTCCTCCAAGATCCATGGTAAGCTTCCTCAGCACTATTCCGCCCGTGGCGAGATTTACTACCTTGCACCCACTAATTTTGGTCCGTGTAGGGTATTTGTGAGATTTAATAGTTTCAGGATTATATAGTTATTTCAAACGCCCGTAGAATCTAGATCGTATGTCGGATCGAGGAGATCTATATATGTAACTTGTGTAGAATTTCGCGTAGATTACGAATTTACAACTTGCATATTTGTTTGACGCCGTTTAGCGTGCCGAATGCATCGTTTGGCGTGCTGTCCCAATAGGTTTAGTCGCGTATTTAATTTTCCGCGCGTGTTCGAATTGCTCTTATGCCGTAGCATAAATGCCCTTGTTTTAGGAATCATTTTTGCATGTATTTTAGAGCGGTCATTTGTATTTTTGCGTGTAGAAATTTGCCGCTAGTTTATTTTCCCGTTTATAGGTTATTTTCGCGCATTTATGTGTGGCATTATTTTGTGTTGCAAACCTCACATATTTTATATGTTTCCGGGGTAGCAAAATCCCATGGATTTTTCTGTTCAATTAGTTTTAGCTTTTGAGTAAATTAGTTCGCGCGATATTTTGCAATGTTGCCCTCTTGTTTGTTTCGTAGGTTTTAATCCGTGCCTTGTTTGATTAAGTTGTCAACTAGAGAGTTGATCTTGGATGTTTTGTTTAGCCCCTGGTATTTTTGGTTGCAATAGAAATGCATGTTTAGGTGTGTTCTGCTTGCTCTCAAGTTGCTAGAAATAGTGCTGTTTTTGAGGAGCTAAAATATTTCCAAGTCTGGAATCTGTTATATTTTGTTGCTGTCTTGTCTTGCTTGCATCTTGTGATCTGTAACTCTTTTGAGGTTGGTCCAATGGAGTTACTTGTAGCCCTTATGTTTCTCTAGCATGCTGTAAATTTTCATGCCATTTGGAGCCCTGTAGCTTATGGTTTTGGTGCTGTCAATATGCCTTCAGGCTGAAAACTGCACTTTCATGAGGTGTAATTTTCACTAAGTCTGAAATAGTGTGTGAGATGTCATTTTGTGTCTTCTTTCCCTAGTGATCCATGATGCCATGCTAGTTGTTGTTAGTTGTTTGTAGTAGTGCTTCTTGCCTTCTTTCGTGCCATGCCTTGCTTGAGCATATCGGAGTTGTGTAGCTCGTAGTTGTGGGGCGTAGAAAATGCTATGTGGCTGATTTTGGCAGATTGTAGTGATATCTTGTTTTGCTCGTAGTTTTTGAACCGTAGCTCCGATTTGAACGTGTCCTACATGAAAATTTCTTAGAATCTCGTGTAGTTTCATTTTATCTTGCTGGTTGTATGATTTGAAGTGCTCATGACCGCCGTGGCACACATATTGCATTCATGCCATCATATCTTGCGGTGCTTGTAACTTTTGACCCGTAGCTCCGTTGGAGATGTTCTTTATGTGTAGATTTCTTGCCATGACGCATAGAATCACGTGAACCTATTTGTTTTGCTGTTTAACAACTAATTAAATGTGTTAATTCAGATCTGGACAGAATTGTAAATTAACATGTGAGGTCGTTTCGGAGATGCTATATGTCGTTTCCGACCTCATTTAAAATGCCTAGATAGTTAGTTTAATTACGCTTCACCTCTTTTCATGTTTAACAACATTTAATGTTGTCGTGTACCTAATCGGGATAGAACTAAATAATTAAACGTGGAGTTTCGTCAATATGCAACCCGTTGCTTATTGAACTTCACTTAATGTGTAGTGTTTGTTTGTGTGAATTGTCATGCCGTGACTTGCATGTTTTCAGCTGCTCATGCATCATTTGTATTGTGCATCGTGTGGTGAATATCGTGTGTTGATTTGTGTTTCCTGTTTGCTTCGCCTCGATAGAGTTCCGCAAGCGTGTCGGAAGTGAGGATCCGTTCGACCATGTCGGTTCGTCTGCTTCACGGAGTCATTCTTCTTCCAAGCGGGATCTCAGGCAAGATGATCATTTCCCTAGATACCATTACTATCATTGCCATGCTAGTTTATCGCTTCTATCGTTGATGTCTCGTTGCCTACCACGTGTTAAATATCAGCCTCTCAACAATGCCATGATTACCTTCAACCTGTTCGACCTAGCAAACCACTGATTGGCTATGATACTGCTTGCTTAACCCTGTTGGTAGCGTTGCTAGTTGCAGGTGCAGTTGCTTCCATGTGATTACATGGGATTCCTTGTTATATCACCATATTAATGCTATTTAATTTAATGCACCTATATACTTGGTAAAAGGTGGAAGGCTCGGCCTTTCTAGCCTGGTGTTTTGTTCCACCTTTGCCCCCTTAGTTTTCGGCTACCGGTGTTATGTTCCATACATGAGCGCTCCTAACACGATCGGGGTTGTTATGGGGACCCCCTTGATAATTCGTTTTAGATTAAAGCTGGTCCGGCAAGGCCCAACATTGGTTCTACATTTGCCCAACATAATAATTTGTTAACACTGAAATGCATAGGGCGTCATGAACCCGAGGAGTAATTTTACATAAACAGGGGGGGCAGTGTTGATGGTGTTGGTCCCAAACGGTCTGCCTGCAGGGCCACCACGGGGAAACTCGAGGTTTGGCACCCGTAGCTAGTTCCATCCGTCGTGTCCTATCGGGATCGTCGACACGCCGGGCAGCCTTGCTGGATTAGTTTTACCTTTGACGAGATATCTTGTGCATCGGGATTCCGGTGATGCTTTGGGTAATCTCAGAGTTGAGGTTTTCCACTAGGGAATCCGACGAGATCGCGAGCTTCGTGATTGAGGATTTCTATGCGGCTTGTGGTGATTTGTGATGGACTAGTTGGAGCACCCCTGCAGGGTTAAATCTTTTCGGAAAGCCGTGCCCGCGGTTATGTGGCAACGTGGAAACTTTGTTTAACACTGGTTCTAGATAACTTGAAGTTAACTTAATTAAAACTTGCCAACTGTGTGCGTAACCGTGATTGTCTCTTTCGTGAGTTCCTTCTCCGATCGAGGACACGGTGGGGTTATGTCTGACGTAGGTAGGTGTTCAGGATCATTCATTTGATCATCAGTAGTTCACGTCCGTTATGCGTAGATCCTCCCCCTCTTATTTCTTGTACTCGTAAGTTTAGCCACCAAATATATGCTTAGCCGCTGCTGCAACCTCACCACTGAAAGTGCATGCTATGCCCCTAATTGTCTTTTGGTGTTAATGACAACACATACATAGGAAACTAATCCTATTTGTTGAGTGTACCTCAGGACGGCAAGTACTTTAGTAGATTAAGATTTATGTGCCAAAGGTTGCCTGAAAAGATTGGTGATGTATATTTTGAGAAGACTCGGGATTAAGAAGAGATGTTGTAGAATAGTCTTTTGAGTTTACTGATATTGAGTATAGGGATCCCCCACTATTAAGAGGGGATCACAGGCTTTGCGATAAACTTGCTCATACCACATCTCTACAAACACATCAAACACCACATACTATCCACTGTCTACAATTCAATATATGTCCAATTACCTCGGACATCCGGCTCCCTCCGGACGTCCGAGGGCCGGACGTCCGGCCGGCTTCGGAAATCCGCAGCCAGACACCAGTAGTCTGTAAGGCTTATATCTCGGAAATCCGGCTCCCTCCGGACGTCCCAGGGCCGGACGTCCGGCCAAGCTCCGGAAATCCGGAGGTCAACACCAGTAGAATGTGTGCACTATATCTCGGAAATCCGGCTTCCTCCGGATGCCCGAGCGCCGGATGTCCGACACCCATCGGAAATCCGGAAGCCACCACCAGTAGAACTTGTGTTGTATAACACGGACTTCCGGGCCACTCCGGACGTCCGTATGCTGATGAATTCAAATATGATTCAGGCACATCAACAGGCCTCGGACGACCGACCCCTGTCGGACGTCCGGCCGCTGATGAATTCAGAAGAGTTCCAGTCATGCCTACAAGTCTCGGACGACCGACCCCTGTCGGACGTCCGGCCCCTCACGGACGTCCGGACTTTCGACAAGTGTCGGACGTCCGGACCCCGTGTGACTTATTGCACCTCCAACGGCTGGATTTCACTCCACACTATAAATACTCTTCTCCCACCTCGTGAAAGGGTGTTCAACACAGCTAAGACACATCCAAGAACACCTTTCCTCTCACTCACTCTTGTCTACACTAAATCCTAGATCCCAAGAGCATCTGTGAGTCCTTTAGAGTGTTGTTCCAATCAAAAAATAGATCGTCTCCCTCTCCTCCTTCCCACCAAAGTGATTTGTGATTTGAGCAAGTTTTGAGCAATCCCCGTGATCTTGTTACTCTTGGAGGTTGGAGACTCCTAGGCGGTAGGAGTCTTCGGAGAGGAATCAAACCATTGTGATATCCCCCGGAAAGTTTGTGAAGGTTTGGAAGCCACCTCAAGGCTTACCACTAGTGGTTGAGAAACGCCTTCGTGGAGTTATCTCAAAGGGAGAATAGGGTGAGCCTTCGTGGCGTTGGTGTGCCTTCGTGGTAACATCCGCCCCTCTAACGGTGACGTAGCTTCCCTCCAAGGAAGTGAACATCGGGATACATCCTTGTCTCTCTCGGAGTTTCGGTTATTCCTAACCCTAACTTTCTACTTGTGTTAATCCTTATTACATACTTGTATTTGCTTATTGTTTACCGCTTGCCTTGCTTCACTCCTAATAGCTTACTCTTTGTCATAGCAATTATTAGGCTTACACTTATATTCCGCACTTTAGCCTAAAATTGCTAAGTAATTGTTAAAATTTGGATTTGTACCTATTCACCCCCCCTCTAGGTCCATCTCGATCCTTTTCAATTGGTATTAGAGCCTCGTGCTCTATTTGTGTGGCTTAACCACCCTAGAGCGAGATGGACGTGGATCCAGCTGCAGTAGCTAAAGTGCAGAGGGACAGGACTTCCGCGGAAGTCAAGTCTTTCACCTCTCAGGACCTGGAACGGGCCCTTGCCAAGCAAAAAGAGGAGCATGATGCTTCTCTTGAGTCCATAATTCAAATGAGACTAGCAGCACTAACCACGGGGACAACCACGTCCCCGAGGGCCTCAGGGTCCCACGTGCACGGTACTTCATTTGGCCAACCTCCTCCGGAGAGGAACCAAACCAGTGTTCCATGGCTTTATGCTAAGTCTCAAATTGAGAAACCTAAGTACAGTCCTGGAGGAAAACCTCCCTTGCTTGATGACAATTCCGATTTTGCTTTGTGGAGAGTTGGCATGCAGGATCATCTTAGGTACGCTAATGATGAGATGCTGGACATCCTCGAGCATGGGTACAATCCTGTTGATCCAAGATGCCTCACGCCTAGAGAAACTTATGACAAGCATCTCAATGACACTGCGACCATGTGCATAAGAAAGGGAATGAATGACAAGCAACGAAGACCTTACATTCACATCACAAGTGCCAAGGAATTGTGGGACAACATCATAAGGACCAAGACCGGTACCTCCACTCTTCGGCTTGCCCAATATGAAATTGCCAAGGGGCAATTAAAGAATTTCTATATGGAAAAGGGTGAATCTCCCAAGCAACTACTAGAACGGCTCATGACTCTCGCCGCAGACATTGAGTCATGTGACTGTGACAAGACGCAAGATGGTTTCAATCTGACCAAGAGATTTCTTGTGGACAAGTTACTTCACGCTCTTGCTCCATATCACCATCAAATGGTATGGGACATGAGACAGCATCATGCTTTCAAAGGAATGACTCTGGATGACATCATATCCACTTTCCAACTATTTGAAGAGTCAAAGGCAAATGCAACAAAGCACCTAGCCATGCATGGCACTTCAACATCAAAGATCAACCTTGCTTTGAAAGCCAAGCATGAGTATGACGAAGAAGAAAGTGAAGAAGAAGAAGGTGATGATGGCTGTCAAGATGGTGATGATGTTGACTCTGATGAAAGCCCATCTTTTGAGGACATTGCCCTCTTTGTGAAGAAGTTCAGTGCAGGGAAGTTCAAGGGAAGATTTCCAAAGAAGAAGGTAAGGAAATGCTATAACTGTGAGGAAACCAACCACTTCTCCAACGACTGCCCTTATGAGAAGAGAGAAGACAAACCAAGGTTTCCAAAGACCTTCGTAAAGAAGAAGTTACCAAACCGTATGAACTCCAAGTCCAAGAGGACAGATGGAAGAGCAATGGTTGCTCAAGAAGAATCAGATCCAGAAGATGTTGGTGGAGTTGCCGGAGTAGCTCAAGATACACAGAGTACCTTGAGGCTAGTCAACAAAAGTGGTGATGTTGTTCACTACAACTATATGAAGGACTACAAGGGCAACGCTCACAAGTGTCTGATGGCAAAGACTGCCATGGGAGATGGGGAAGACCAAAGCTCCCATGATAAGGTTAAGGTAACCCCATGGTTAAACTCTTTCAGTCTAGCTTCTACCCCTTCTGATGAGTATCTTGATGCAGAAGATCATTATGAGGATAATGATTTAGATCATCCCATGTTTGCTAAAATGAACAAATTTATGTGCTCTCTTAAAGGAAAGAAGCTCACTATGTTTCGAATACTTATGGAAATGGTGAGTAAGCACACCAATACCATCAAGGAACTCGAAACCCTCGTCGCTGAGGAGAAGGAGAGAAATGAACTCCTTGAGCAGAAAGTCCTTTATGAGGAAGCGCAAAATGATGCATTATGTTCAAAAGTAGGTGAAAACCTTGATAAACATGCTAATGATCTTGCCTCCTTGAAAAAGGCTGAAAATGTGTGCAGAGAATTACTAAATGATAAAGATCGACTTGTGAACTCTCATGCTTCTCTTTCTAAGGACTGTGAGCGTCTATCCTTGTCCCTCAAAGACAAGGAAGAGAAACTCACTGTTCTTACAAAGAGCTTTGAGGCACTTAAGGTCACTTATGTTGACACTCTAGCTAAGGCCTACTCCTCACCTATTATCAATGTTGATACCTACACTACTAACCCTAGTAGTGAACTAACATCTATCCTTGAGGAAAACTGTTCGTTAAGGGCACAACTAGATAGAGGTCTCATGACATGTGCACAAGTACAAAAGACTCTCAATGAGATCTTAAGTCGACACAATGGAGGTGTCGCCAAGGAAGGACTTGGGTTCGACCCAAGCACTGCCAAGAAAAGTGCATCTCCTCTGAAGTGTACCACTCCTCTTAAGGAAATATTTGTACCAGAGGGACACACGGAGAAAGGTAAGGTTGTGAGTGGATCGGCCACTAGGGGCTCGTCTATTCACAACAAGACAACCGAATTCATGCCGCCATCCTATGTACTACGCAAATCAAAGGAAGGAGGGGTCTATGCTAAATTTGTTGGTCCCCGTAATGCATTTCGATTCTATGCTATTTGGGTCCCTAAGACTCTTGTAACTAATGTGAAAGGCCCCATGACAAAATGGGTACCTCAAACCAAGTCTTAATTCTTTATAGGCTGTTTTCTCCGGTGGAGCAAAATGGGTGATCGACAGTGGATGCACCAATCATATGACCGGAGATAGTAACCTGCTCTATGACTTCATGCAAGCCATTCGACCATACATGAGCATTGTATTTGGTGGAGGGTCGAAAGGGCAGGTAATTGGGTTGGGCAAGGTGGCAATCACTAATGACATGTCTATTGCAAATGTCATGCTTGTCCAATCTCTTCAATATCATTTACTTTCAGTTCGCCAATTGGCTTCCGTCGGTTATGACACACTATTTGGACTAACGGATGTGAAAGTCTTTAAGAGAGACACTCTTGAAGTAGCTTTTGTTGGAGAGTTCGATGGCAACCTTTACACGGTTGATTTCTCGAAAGAGAGCACTTTCCATACAACTTGTCTAATGGCCAAGGCCGACATGGGATGGTTGTGGCATCGCCGGCTCGCCCATGTTGGCATGAAAAATCTTCAAAATATCTTAAACGGTAATCACATTCTTGGACTAACAAATGTATCTTTTAAGAAAGATCGTGTGTGCAATGCATGCATAGCTGGGAAGCAACATCAATCAAGACATCCACCCAAGAACGTTGTATCCACTTCGAGGCTGTTAGAGCTCCTTCATGTGGATCTATTTGGGCCTCCTTCATGGGCGAGTCTTGGAGGGAAAAAGTATGGCCTAGTCATTGTTGATGATTACTCAAGATATACATGGGTGTTCTTTCTCAAGTCCGAGGACGAGACAAAGGTCACTTTCATTGATTTTGCCAAACAAGCCCAGCGGAAGTTTGACAAGGACATTAAGGCAGTAAGAAGTGATAATGGATCTGAGTTCAAGAACTACACCCTAGAAGAATTTCTGAGTGATGAGGGGATTGAACATCAGTACTCCGCACCTTACACTCCCCAACAAAATGGTGTGGCAGAAAGGAAGAACCGGACACTTGTGGAAATGGCAAGGTCCATGTTAGATGAATACAAGTCACCACATAGTTTTTGGGCTGAGGCCGTCAACACAGCATGTCATGCATCAAACCGGCTCTTCCTCCGATCAATATTGGAGAAAACTCCATATGAGCTCCTAATTGGGAACAAGCCCAATGTTAAGTGCTTTCGTGTGTTTGGATGCAAATGCTTCATCCTCAACAAACGGGAACGGATAGGGAAATTTCAATCCAAAACAACTGAAGGGATTTTTGTTGGCTATGGGTCAAACTCTCACGCCTACAGAGTCTACAACAAATCCACTGGATGTGTTATAGAAACCTGTGACGTGACGTTTGATGAATTTAACCGCTCCCATGGGGAGCAAGTTGATCTAAATGTTGCAGGTGAAGAAGACTCCCCACAAGATATCTTAAACATGGGTGTAGGTGCACTTCTGCCTATGGAACAAAGACCCCACGATGATGATGAAGATGATGAGAACATCTCGCATCCTCAAGACAGTTCACTACCCGTACCTCCACAAGATATTAGCACACCCATCATGCCAGTTTTTGAGGATCAAGTGGGAGATGACACTCAAGAACAAGTTGATCTTCAAGAGGTAGACCAAAGTATGGGTATGCTTGATGATGAACCTCAACAGGTGCAACACGAAGAGGAATATCTTCCTCCGCACATAAATGATCCATATGTTGAGGACATTGATGATGGAAACGAAGTTGAACCTCGTGAAACCTTGACCTCCATCATGCCACGTGTGGCCGGTCGTGTTGATATTGATCAAATCCTCACAGGCGTATCGGAAGGTAGAGTGACTCCTAAACAATTAACAAACTTTTGTGCTCACTTTTCGTTTGTCTCTAGTACCGTGCCACACAGGGTTCAGGATGCACTATGTGACAATGACTGGCTACTTGCTATGCAAGAAGAGCTAAACAGTTTCACACGCAATGAAGTATGGTCATTGGTAGAACGACCAACTGAGAAACATAATGTTATTGGAACTAAATGGATTTTCAAGAACAAGGAAGATGAGAACGGGACTGTTCTACGCAACAAGGCAAGGTTAGTAGCACAGGGGTACTCCCACGTTGAAGGTTTGGACTTTGGTGAAACTTTCGCCCCTGTTGCTCGTCTTGAGTCCATTCGCATTTTATTGGCCTATGCTGCTTTCAATGGTTTTACCTTGCATCAAATGGATGTGAAAAGTGCTTTTCTTAACGGTCCTCTACAAGAAGAGGTATATGTATCACAACCACCTGGGTTTGTTGACCCTCATCACAAAGACCATGTATATAAACTTCACAAGGCACTTTATGGTCTTAAACAAGCACCCCGTGCTTGGTACGATCATCTTAAGAAGTTCCTACTCGATGATGGCTTTGTGGTGGGGGTGATCGATCCCACTCTTTTTACTAAGAGGGAAAATGGTGATTTGATCTTATGCCAAATCTATGTAGATGACATCATTTTTGGTTCTCCTAACATCCATTTGTGCAAGAAGTTTGCGGCCTCCATGACCAAGACCTTTGAGATGTCAATCAACACGGACTTGAAGTTCTGTCTTGGTTTTCAAATACAACAATTTCAAGAAGGGATTTTCTTGTCTCAAACTAAGTATCTCAAGGACATTCTTGAGAAATTTGATATGACAAATGCTAAACCAATGAAGACACCCATGGCCACCGATGTAGTTCTAAATGAAGACTCAAACGGTATTCCTTTTGACCCATCTATTTATCGCTCCATGATTGGTTTGCTGCTTTACCTTTGCGCATCTAGACCGGACATCATGTTAAGTGTAGGAATATGTGCTAGATTTCAAGCTTCCCCTATGGAAAGCCATCACACGGCGGTTAAGCACATTCTTAGATACCTTGTTCACACCCCAAAGTTAGGCTTATGGTACCCTACGGATGCAAAGTTTGATCTTATTGGGTATTCTGATGCGGATTGGGCCGGTGATAAAGTGGGACGGAAATCCACTTCCGGTGCATGTCAGTTTCTTGGACGCTCGTTGGTAAGTTGGTCCTCGAAGAAGCAGAACTGTGTTTCTCTCTCCACGGCCGAGGCCGAATATATTGCAGCCGCAAGCTGTGCTACTCAATTGCTATGGATGAGGCAAACACTGAAGGATTATGGTATCATGTATCGACACGTTCCTCTTCTCTGTGATAATGAAAGTGCCATAAAGATCTCCGTAAACCCCATTGATCACCCTCGCACAAAACATATTGATATTAGGTATCATTTCTTGAGAGACCATGTGCAAAAGGGTGACATTGATATTACCCATGTGGGTACCGACATGCAGTTAGCCGACATTTTCACCAAGCCACTTAGCGTAGATATGTTCTGTCAACTTAGGTGTGAACTTGGTATCTTGGAGCTTGACAATATATCCTGAAATCTTGCACACATACATACACTCACATTATGGTTGTGTCTTGATGTGCGCATATATTTAGGGGGAGTGCGTAGTAATTCTATGTGTTTTTAAGCTTACAACGTACGCACAGATCATTTCATGCATGTAATGCTTCTAGGAAAACAGTGCTCATAGTTTGTCTTATATATATATATATACCATGCAAGTCATCATCATCAAAACACTCCCCTCCTCTATCTCTCGGACGTCCGGCTCACCTCGGACATCCGGCGCCAGAACATCCTCCGGACGTCCGACACCTCTCGGTCGTCCGACCGCCGGACGTCCGACGCCTCTCGGACGTCCGACGCCTCGGGGCCCCTATATAAAGCTGGGCGCGGGGCTGGGCCTTTTTGTCCTAATCCCCAGCGCCCCATTTTCCCCCAGCCGCCGCCGCCAGCCCTGGGAGCTGCTCGAGGAGCACCTCCCCAGCGCCGCCACCCTTGAGATCAAGCCGATCTCCTCCGCGGCTCCCCTACTTCTCCGTCCGTACTCTTCACGGGATCCATCTCAGGTTGCTCCTCCGTCTTTTATCGCGTTGGATTTGATTTCTCCCATGTCTCTCCTTGTTCGTTCCTCATTTGGGGATTCTTCATCCGCGTAGGACTTCATGGGCAAGACCAAGCACACCGCTCGGAAGACCGGGGCCGGCTCATCCTCTCGCACCCCTATGAACACGGGGTCGGAATCGGATGAGCCACACCGTCCTTTCAAACGGACTGCCCGCCGTTCTTCGCCCCGGCGTTCGCCGTCTCCCTCGCCGTATGATGATACTGACCACTGTTGGAAATATGCCCTAGAGGCAATAATAAATTAGTTATTATTATATTTCTTAGTTCATGATAATCGTTTATTATCCATGCTATAATTGTATTGATTGGAAACACAATACTTGTGTGGATACATAGACAAAACACTGTCCCTAGTAAGCCTCTAGTTGACTAGCTCGTTGATCAAAGATGGTCAAGGTTTCCTGGCCATAGGCAAGTGTTGTCACTTGATAACGGGATCACATCATTAGGAGAATCATGTGATGGACTAGACCCAAACTAATAGACGTAGCATGTTGATCGTGTCATTTTGTTGCTACTGTTTTCTGCGTGTCAAGTATTTGTTCCTGTGACCATGAGATCATATAACTCACGGACACCGGAGGAATGCTTTGTGTGTATCAAACGTCGCAACGTAACTGGGTGACTATAAAGATGCTCTACAGGTATCTCCGAAGGTGTTCGTTGAGTTAGTATAGATCGAGACTGGGATTTGTCACTCCGTGTTACGGAGAGGTATCTCGGGGCCCACTCAGTAATACAACATCACACACAAGCCTTGAAAGCAATGTAACTTAATGTAAGTTGCGGGATCTTGTATTACGGAACGAGTAAAGAGACTTGCCGGTAAACGAGATTGAAATAGGTATGCGGATACTAACGATCGAATCTCGGGCAAGTAACATACCGAAGGACAAAGGGAATGACATACGGGATTATATGAATCCTTGGCACTGAGGTTCAAACGATAAGATCTTCGTAGAATATGTAGGATCCAATATGGGCATCCAGGTCCCGCTATTGGATATTGACCGAGGAGTCTCTCGGGTCATGTCTACATAGTTCTCGAACCCGCAGGGTCTGCACACTTAAGGTTCGACGTTGTTTTATGCGTATTTGAGTTATATGGTTGGTTACCGAATGTTGTTCGGAGTCCCGAATGAGATCACGGACGTCACGAGGGTTTCCGGAATGGTCCGGAAACGAAGATTGATATATAGGATGACCTCATTTGGTTACCGGAAGGTTTTCGTGCATTACCGGAAAAGTTTCGGGCTCATCGGTAGTGTACCGGGAGTGCCGGGAGGGGTGCCGGGGACCATCGGGAGGGGTGTCACGCCCCAAGGGGTCTCATGGGCTATGGGAAGAGATAAACCAGCCCCTAGTGGGCTGGAATAAGTTCCCACTAAGGCCCATAAGGTTTGAGAAGGAAAAAACACAAGGTGGAAAGAGTTTCCAAGTGGGAAGGTGGAATCCTACTCCAAGTAGGATTGGAGTAGGACTCCTCCACCTCCAATTTCGGCCAAACCTTTAGGTTTTGAGGCTGCCTCCTCCCCTCCCTCCCACCTATATATACGGAGGTTTTAGGGCTGATTTGAGACGACTTTTCTACGGCAGCCCGACCACATACCTCCACGGTTTTTCCTCTAGACCGCGTTTCTGCGGAGCTCGGGCGGAGCCCTGCTGAGACAAGGTCATCACCAACCTCCGGAGCACCGTCACGCTGCCGTAGAACTCTTCTACCTCTCCGTCTCTCTTGCTGGATCAAGAAGGCCGAGATCATCGTCGAGCTGTACGTGTGCTGAACGCGGAGGTGCCGTCCGTTCGGTACTAGATCGTGGGACTGATCGCGGGATTGTTCGCGGGGCGGATCGAGGGACGTGAGGACGTTCCACTACATCAACCGCGTTCACTAACGCTTCTTCTGTACGATCTACAAGGGTACGTAGATCACTCATCCCCTCTCGTAGATGGACATCACCATGATAGGTCTTTGTGCGCGTAGGAAATTTTTTGTTTCCCATGCGACGTTCCCCAACAGTGGCATCATGAGCTAGGTTCATGCGTAGATGTCTTCTCGAGTAGAACACAAAAGTTTTTGTGGGCGGTGATGTGCGTTTTGCTGCCCTCCTTAGTCTTTTCTTGATTCCGCGGTATTGTTGGATTGAAGCGGCTTGGACCGACATTACTCGTACGCTTACGAGAGATTGGTTTCATCGCTACGAGTAACCCCGTTGCTCAAAGATGACTGGCAAGTGTTGGTTTCTCCAACTTTAGTTGAATCGGATTTGACCGAGGAGGTCCTTGGATGAGGTTAAATAGCAACTCATATATCTCCGTTGTGGTGTTTGCGTAAGTAAGATGCGATCCTACTAGATACCCATGGTCACCACGTAAAACATGCAACAACAAAATTAGAGGACGTCTAACTTGTTTTTGCAGGGTATGCTTGTGATGTGATATGGCCAACGATGTGATGTGATATATTGGATGTATGATATGATCATGTTGTAATAGATAATATCGACTTGCACGTCGATGGTACGGCAACCGGCAGGAGCCATAGGGTTGTCTTTATAACTAACGTTTGTGCTTGCAGATGCGTTTACTATTTTGCTAGGACGTAGCTTTAGTAGTAATAGCATGAGTAGCACGACAACCCCGATGGCGACACGTTGATGGAGATCATGATGATGGAGATCATGGTCTGACGCCGGTGACAAGAAGATCGTGCCGGTGCTTTGGTGATGGAGATCAAGAAGCACGTGATGATGGCCATATCATGTCACTTATAAATTGCATGTGATGTTAATCCTTTTATGCACCTTATTTTGCTTAGAACGACGGTAGCATTATGAGGTGATCTCTCACTAAAATTTCAAGACAAAATTGTGTTCTCCCCAACTGTGCACCGTTGCTACAGTTCGTCGTTTCGAGACACCACGTGATGATCGGGTGTGATAGACTCAACGTTCACATACAACGGGTGCAAAACAGTTGCGCACGCGGAACACTCGGGTTAAGCTTGATGAGCCTAGCATGTGCAGACATGGCCTCGGAACACATGAGACCGAATGGTCGAGCATGAATCGTATAGTTGATATGATTAGCATAGAGATGCTTACCACTGAAACTATTCTCGACTCACGTGATGATCGGACTTGAGATAGTGGATTTGGATCATGTACCACTCAAATGACTAGAGAGATGTACTTTTTGAGTGGGAGTTCTTAAGTAATATGATTAATTGAACTAATTGTCATGAACATAGTCTAATGGTCTTTGCGAATTACGATGTAGCTTGCGCTATAGCTCTACTGTTTTATATGTTCCTAGAGAAAATTTAGTTGAAAGTTGATAGTAGCATACTTTGCAGACTGAGTCTGTAAAACCGAGGATTGTCCTCGTTGCTGCACAGAAGGCTGATGTCCTTAATGCACCACTCGGTGTGCTGCACCTCGAGCGTCGTCTGTGGATGCTGTGAACATCCGACATACACGTTTCTGATGACTACACGATAGTTCAGTACAAAAATACTTAATGGCTTAGAAGCAAGGCGCCGAAAACGTTGTAAAACGTCACGGAACATAAGTGATGTTCTAAAGAGATGAAATTGTGATTTCATGCTTGTGCCCTTGTTAATAGGTACGAGACCTCCGACAAGATTCTTTGTCCACAAAGCACAGGAGAAAAGGCTCAATCGTTGAGCATGTGCTCAGATTGTCTGAGTACGACAATCGCTTGAATCAAGTGGGAGTTAATCTTCCAGATGAGATAGTGATAGTTCTCCAAAGTCACTGCCACCAAGCTGTGAGAGCTTCGTGATGAACTATAACATATCAAGGATACATACAATGATCCTTGAGCGATTCGCGATGTTTGACACTACGAAAGTAGAAATCAAGAAGGAGCATCAATAGTTGATGGTTAGTAAAACCACTAAGTTTCAAGAAAGGCAAGGGCTAGAAGGGATACTTCGTGAAACGGCAAAACAGTTGCTACACTAATGAAGAGACCCAAGATTAAACCCAAACCCGAGACTAAGTGCTTCTGTAATGAGGGGAACAGTCACTGAGGCGGAGCGACTCTAGATACTTCGTAGATAAGAAGGCTCGCAAAAGTCGAAAGAAGTATATTCGATATACATGATGTTGATGTGTACTTTACTAGTACTCCTAGTAGCACGAGGGTATTAGATACCGGTTCGGTTGCTAAGTGATTAGTGACACGAAATGAAAGCTACGGCATAAACGGAGACTAGCTAAAGGCGAGGTGACGATACGTGTTGGAATTGTTTCCAAGGTTGATATGATCAAATGTCGCACACTCCATCTATCATCGGGATTGGTGTTAAACCTAAATAATTGCTATTTGGTACTTGCGTTAAGCATGAACATGATTGGATCGTGTTTATTGCAATACGATTATTCATTTAAAGAGAATAATCGTTACTCTATTTGCTTAAATAAATCACCTTCAATGGTTTATTGAATCTCGATCGTAGTGTTACACATGTTCATGATATTGGTGCCAAAAGATACGAGTTGATGATGATAGTACCACTTACTTATGGCACTGCCGCTTGAGTCATGTTAGTATAAATTGCATGAAGAGGCTCCATGCTGATGGATCTTTGTACTCACCTGATTTCGAATCACTAGTGACATGCGAATCATACCACATGAGCAAGGCCTTGTTTTCATTGAGATGAAATAAGATAGTAACTTGTTGGAAGTGATACATTTTGATGTATGCAGTCCAATGGGTGCTGAGGCACGCAGTGGATATCATTATGTTCTTACTTCACTGACGATTTGAGTAGATACAGGAGTATTTACTTAATGAATCACAAGTCTAAAATGTTGAAAAGTTCAATTCCGTTTCAGAGTGAAGTTCGTCGTAACAAGAGGATAAATTGTCTACGATATGATCATGGAAATGAATATCTGAGTTACGAGTTTTGGTACACAGTTAAGACAATGTGGAAATTGTTTCGCAGTTCATGCCACCTAGAACATCATAGTGTGATGATGTGTCTGAACGTCATAGCCACGCACTATTTGGTATGGTGCATACTATGATGTCTCTTATCGAATTACCACTATCGTTTATGGGTTATGCATTAGAGACAACCGCACTCACTTTAAATAGGGCACCGCGTATTTCCGTTGAGATGACACAGTATAGACTGAGGTTTAGAGAAATCTAAACTGTCGTTTCTTGAAAGTTTGGGGTTTCGACACTTATGTGAAAAAGTTTCAGTCTGATAAGCTCGAACCCAAAGCGGATAAATGCATCTTCATAGGATATCCAAAACAGTTGGGTACATCTCCTATCTCAGATCCGAAAGCAAAGTGTTTGTTTCTAGAAACGGATCCTTTCTCGAGGAAAGGTTTCTCTCGAAAGAATTGAGTGGGAGGGTAGTAGAACTTGATGAGGTTATTGAACCATCACTTCAACCAGTGTGTAGCAGGGCGCAGGAAGTTGTTTATGTGGCGCCTACACCAATTGAAGTGGAAGCTGATGATGATGATCATTGAGCTTCGAATCAAGTTACTACAAACCTCGTAGGTCGACAAGGTCGCGTATTGCTGCAGAGTAGTACGGTAACCCTGTCTTGGAGGTCATGTTGTTGAGAAACAGTGAACCTACGAGTTATGGAGAAAGCGATGGTGGGCCCAGATTCCGACAAATGGCTGGAAGCCATGAAATCCGAGAGAGGATCCATGTGTGAAAACAAAGTGTAGACTTTGGTAGAACTACTTGATGGTCATAGGACTATTGAGTAAAAATGGATCTTTAAAAGAAGATAGATGATGATGGTGATAAGTCACTATTAAGAAAAGCTCGACTTGTCGCAAAGATGTTTTCGATAAGATCAAACAGTTGACTATGATGAGACTTTCTCACTCGTAGTGATGCTAAAAGTCTGTTAGAATTATGTTTGTTGTTGATGCATTATTTATGAAATATTGCACGTAGGATGTCAAAACATCGTTTTCTCGATGGTTTCCTTGAGCAAACATTGTATGTGATACAACCAGAAGGTTTTGTCGATCCTAAAGATACTACCAAGTATGCAAACTCCAGTGATCCGTCAATGGACTGGTGCAAGCATCTCGGAGTTGGAATATACACTTTGATGAGATGATCAAAGATTTTTAGTTTGTTCAAGGTTTATGAGAAACTTGTATTTCCAAAGAAGTGAGTGGGAGCACTATAGAATTTCTGATAGGTATATGTGGTTGACATATTGTGGATCAGAAGTAATGTAGAATTTTTGTAAAGCATACAAGGTTGTTTGAAAGAAGTTTTCAAAGGAGTACCTGGATTACGCTACTTGAACATTGAGCATCAAAGATCTATGGAGATAGATCGAAAGCGCTTAATAGAAGTTTCAACAAGATGCATGCCTTGACAAGTTTTTGAAAGAGTTCAAAATAGACCAGCAAAGAAGGAGTTCTTGGTTGCGTTGTGAGGTGTGAATTGGAGTAAGACTCAAAACCCGGCCACGGCAGAATAAAGAGAATAGACGAAGGTCGTCTTCTATGCCTTAGCCATAGAATGTAAAGTATGCCATGCTGTGTACCGCACCTGAAGTGTGCCTTGACTCAAAGTATGTTGAGAGGTACAGAGAGTGATCCATGATTGAATCACTAGCAGGGGTCGAAATTTATCCTTAGTAACTAATGGACTAAGGAATTTTTCTCGATTATGGAGGTGGTTAAAGAGTTTGTCGTAAAGGGTTACGTCAATGCAAGCTTTGACACTAATCCGGATAACTATGAGTAGTGAAACGGATTCGTATAGTAGAGTAGATATTTGGAGCATTTCCGAATAGCACGTAGTAGCAGCATCTATAAGATGACATAAAGATTTGTAAAGAACGCACAAATCTGAAAGTTTCAGAACCGTTGAATAAAACCTCTCTCACGAGCAAGACGTGATCAGGCCCCATAACTATATGGGTGTTGGATTCGTTGGAATCACATGGTGATGTGAACTAGATTATTGACTCTAGTGCAAGTAGGAGACTGTTGGAAATATGCCCTAGAGGCAATAATAAATTAGTTATTATTATATTTCTTAGTTCATGATAATCGTTTATTATCCATGCTATAATTGTATTGATTGGAAACACAATACTTGTGTGGATACATAGACAAAACACTGTCCCTAGTAAGCCTCTAGTTGACTAGCTCGTTGATCAAAGATGGTCAAGGTTTCCTGGCCATAGGCAAGTGTTGTCACTTGATAACGGGATCACATCATTAGGAGAATCATGTGATGGACTAGACCCAAACTAATAGACGTAGCATGTTGATCGTGTCATTTTGTTGCTACTGTTTTCTGCGTGTCAAGTATTTGTTCCTGTGACCATGAGATCATATAACTCACGGACACCGGAGGAATGCTTTGTGTGTATCAAACGTCGCAACGTAACTGGGTGACTATAAAGATGCTCTACAGGTATCTCCGAAGGTGTTCGTTGAGTTAGTATAGATCGAGACTGGGATTTGTCACTCCGTGTTACGGAGAGGTATCTCGGGGCCCACTCGGTCATACAACATCACACACAAGCCTTGAAAGCAATGTAACTTAATGTAAGTTGCGGGATCTTGTATTACGGAACGAGTAAAGAGACTTGCCGGTAAACGAGATTGAAATAGGTATGCGGATACTAACGATCGAATCTCGGGCAAGTAACATACCGAAGGACAAAGGGAATGACATACGGGATTATATGAATCCTTGGCACTGAGGTTCAAACGATAAGATCTTCGTAGAATATGTAGGATCCAATATGGGCATCCAGGTCCCGCTATTGGATATTGACCGAGGAGTCTCTCGGGTCATGTCTACATAGTTCTCGAACCCGCAGGGTCTGCACACTTAAGGTTCGACGTTGTTTTATGCGTATTTGAGTTATATGGTTGGTTACCGAATGTTGTTCGGAGTCCCGAATGAGATCACGGACGTCACGAGGGTTTCCGGAATGGTCCGGAAACGAAGATTGATAGATAGGATGACCTCATTTGGTTACCGGAAGGTTTTCGTGCATTACCGGAAAAGTTTCGGGCTCATCGGTAGTGTACCGGGAGTGCCGGGAGGGGTGCCGGGGACCATCGGGAGGGGTGTCACGCCCCAAGGGGTCTCATGGGCTATGGTAAGAGATAAACCAGCCCCTAGTGGGCTGGAATAAGTTCCCACTAAGGCCCATAAGGTTTGAGAAGGAAAAAACATAAGGTGGAAAGAGTTTCCAAGTGGGAAGGTGGAATCCTACTCCAAGTAGGATTGGAGTAGGACTCCTCCACCTCCAATTTCGGCCAAACCTTTAGGTTTTGAGGCTGCCTCCTCCCCTCCCTCCCACCTATATATACGGAGGTTTTAGGGCTGATTTGAGACGACTTTTCTACGGCAGCCCGACCACATACCTCCACGGTTTTTCCTCTAGACCGCGTTTCTGCGGAGCTCGGGCGGAGCCCTGCTGAGACAAGGTCATCACCAACCTCCGGAGCACCGTCACGCTGCCGGAGAACTCTTCTACCTCTTCGTCTCTCTTGCTGGATCAAGAAGGCCGAGATCATCGTCGAGCTGTACGTGTGCTGAACGCGGAGGTGCCGTCCGTTCGGTACTAGATCGTGGGACTGATCGCGGGATTGTTCGCGGGGCGGATCGAGGGACGTGAGGACGTTCCACTACATCAACCGCGTTCACTAACGCTTCTACTGTACGATCTACAAGGGTACGTAGATCACTCATCCCCTCTCGTAGATGGACATCACCATGATAGGTCTTTGTGCGCGTAGGAAATTTTTTGTTTCCCATGCGACGTTCCCCAACAACCCCGACTTCGAGGAGGAGCTTGCCACCGAGGAACTTCCTCAACCCGTCGCTCGAAGGTCCAAGCTCGGGTCTCGCAGGGCGTCCTACATGCCACAACCGCCTCCTGCCCAGCCTGAAGGTGAAGCTCGCCGCATCTCCTTAGAGCCTCCTGCCACGTTAGGTCGTAATATCACAAACTTCACCACACTTGGGGAAGCTTCCTATCTTACTTTCCGCCGCGACGTAAATCAATACGAAGTCGGCAGTGATTCTACGGATTCACGTTTCCGCACAAACGTCCAGGCGGACATCTTTTCCACCGTCATAGTTCCTAAGGGGTTATCTAATCATCTTTACATTGATGTTGAGCACATTCGCATGCACCCGGCGAAATATCCGGGTGCCATTGAGCTTATTGAGTCATCGGGGCTTGCCGCCCCGTTTGCTTTTCATTGCGACTATAATGTTGCTGCCATTCACCAGTTCTATGCCACATGTCATTTTGGCTCTGACAACACTGTCACCTGGATCACCTCTGACGTTCGCTTCAAAGCCACTTATGCTACTTTTTTTGCCGCACTGGGTTTTCCCCATTCCGGTTATAAAATACATAAGGATGATCCTAACCATGCGCCTAAGACTATTGACGTGTGTGGACACCTAATGAAACCACTACGTGAGCTTGATGCGGATGAGCGCCTGAAGGACCTTAACCAGGTATCCATCTGGCGCTCACCTTACTTCATTATCTTTTAGTGTGTCATCCGCACCATCTATCCCAAGATGGGTGATAAGGGTTCTTGCAGTGGCTATTGTATCGACATCATGTACCACTTGTTCAAGAACCCCAAGAGCAAAATCAATGTGCCTCACTTCCTATGGCATGAGATTCGGCTTGCTAGATTTCAGTACAAGCGAGCCTTTCCTCACGCTCCTTTCATTCAGGCACTTATTAACCACGTTGCTGATTTCTCTGTGGCTACCACTCACATCCATCGCAAGTGGTCCATTCCCGCTCACATGGCGGATGACTTTGCTCCCAAGAACGCCCCTTCTTCCTCTACTACCACTCGCCGCACTGCTGCACAGGCCGCCACCCCTTCATCTAGCTCCGCTTCTCTCGGTCGCATTGCCAAATTCCTTGGCAAAGCTCACTCTGCTTTGATGAAGGTTGTCTCCTTTCAGTGTGGTCAAACCCATGATGTGGTTTCCTGCTTAGTTTCCTCTCAGAATGCCCTCAAGGCTCGTCTAAGAGCCTCGGGCGATCTTGATGTGAGTGATGATGAGGCCCCTCGTGCTGCTCCTTCCATTGATTTTGGCTTCCCTTCTGGTCCTGAGTGGTCTGAGTTCTTTGACGAGGCTGGGGGCAGTGGTTTGGCTGATGATGCTGATGATGATGGTGATGCGCCTTGAGTTTGGTTGGTGCTGTTAATGGCTCCCTTTTTGGTACTTGGTGCCAAAGGGGGAGTAATGTATTGTAGTTAAATTTTTATTCTCGTCATTTTTTTAGTCTTTGGAGATTTAATGTAATGGATAAAACTCATGTATGGCTACTTATGAATGGTTGTGACTTGCTATGATATCATCATAGACTATTATGTCTTGCTCCTTTATTTCTATGATGATCTATTATCCTTCCATTTGATCCATTTGGAGCTTCGATTTCTTTATCATGCATATCTTGAGGGGGAGCTCCGTACTAAACATCTCCTAGACTATAATGTATGTTTTAATATTTTTGGGACCTATGTATATGTTGTCATCAACTACCACAAAGGGGGAGATTGAAAGTGCATGCTATGCCCCTAATTGTCTTTTGGTGTTAATGACAACACATACATAGGAAACTAATCCTATTTGTTGAGTGTATCTCAGGACGGCAAGTACTTTAGTAGATTAAGATTTATGTGCCAAAGGTTGCCTGAAAAGATTGGTGATGTATATTTCGAGAAGACTCGGGATTAAGAAGAGATGTTGTAGAATAGTCTTTTGAGTTTACTGATATTGAGTATAGGGATCCCCCACTATTAAGAGGGGATCACAGGCTTTGCGATAAACTTGCTCATACCACATCTCTACAAACACATCAAACACCACATACTGTCCACTGTCTACAATTCAATATATGTCCAATTACCTCGGACATCCGGCTCCCTCCGGACGTCCGAGGACCGGACGTCCGGCCGACTTCGAAAATCCGCAGCCAGACACCAGTAGTCTGTAAGGCTTATATATTGGAAATCCGGCTCCCTCCGGACGTCCGAGGGCCGGACGTCCGGCCAAGCTCCGGAAATCCGGAGGTCAACACCAGTAGAATGTGTGCACTATATCTCGGAAATCCGGCTTCCTCCGGATGCCCGAGCGCCGGATGTCCGACACCCATCGGAAATCCGGAAGCCACCACCAGTAGAACTTGTGCTGTATAACACGGACTTCCGGGCCACTCCGGACGTCCGTATGCTGATGAATTCAAATATGATTCAGGCACATCTACAGGCCTCGGCCGACCGACCCCTGTCGGACGTCCGGCCGCTGATGAATGCAGAAGAGTTCCAGTCATGCCTACAAGTCTCGGACGACCGACCCTTGTCCGACGTCCGGCCCCTCACGGACGTCCGGACTTCCGACAAGTGTCGGACGTCCGGACCCTGTGTGACTTATTGCACCTCCAACGGCTGGATTTCACTCCACACTATAAATACTCTTCTCCCACCTCGTGAAAGGGTGTTCTGGTTGTGTGTTGACGGATGTGATACAGGTGACGGGTTAGTATTGGAGTTGTGTGATAATTACTCCTTGTATCCGTGTACCAGATTGCATGACCAGATATTTTGGGAATTCATAGGTGGGAATTCAAGTAGTTGCTTATAGGACAATCTTCTAACAAATGCACGATGTTAGGTTGGGGTTCGACATCTAGTGGATTCGTTTGTTCTTGATCGACTTACAGCGGTACACGTTGTGTCTTAAAGAGTCCTTGTAGCTTGCTACGACTCGGGGACGCTTCGTATGTCGGGTGCACTGCCTTGCACTTGATGGCTACTGTAAAATCGAGCCCGTGCGATCCTGTCCATGAAAATATCGAACGGAAATCTTTCTCATGAGTTTGTTTTGGCTTGTTTCATAAGCCGCACCCTTTGTTTCGTTGAAATATGGTAATTCAAGTTGCTTCGATGTCAAGTGGTGATTTCATATCTTTCTAGTGGTGTTCTCATATTTTTATGTGAATGCTAATTCTTTTGCTCAAATCAATTCTCTTGTTAATTCTTGTCAACCGGAGTCGTCATGTTAATTCTTTTCCAACCGGTGTGGTTCTCTCCAAGTGGATTCAATCCTCTTCAATTTTTGCAAGATCATTCTCTCATTTTATTCCGGAGTTCATCTCATCTCTCCCAAATTCTCTTTGTTTTTCCCCACCCTCCCGCCCTTTTTCTTAGTGATTCAATTTTCGTCCAAGAGTTTTATTTTCATTGTGCTTCCGCTGTCTGTTCTTTTCTCTCTTACCCGGTGCTTCATTGTGAAGATTCTCACGAGCTTCATGTTCATCTTTGTTCATTCTTGTCATCCTTACCGGTGAATTTAATTCAGCTATCCGTGTTCATCATATCCTATTCATCCTTGATTTCTTTCCGGTGTTGGAGATCCTTATCAGTCTATCTTGTTTATTCAGTTACCTCCCACCGGCTGATCCGGACGATCTATCCGCCGCCTCCTCGTTCGTTGATCTTGCTTCATCTGACGGAGCAGATCGTGCTCGCGCGCCAATGGAGCACAAACCTAGCGAGACCGTTCCCTGAAACTGGAGCATTGTTTCCGGAAACGGTCCTGAAGCTGGGCACGCTCGCGCTCGCTGGAAGGAGGCAGCGACTACCGGATCTGGGAGGGCGATGACGCGGCCGCTCGCCCCAACACCGGCCGGCCCCCGCCCCGACGCAGGCCTCTCCCACCGTAGTCCCTCAGCCACGACGTCAGCCGCCCCTCCCCTACCCCCCGCGCCACCAGCCGCTCGCCTCCGACGCCGGCGGCCCAACACATGCCGCTGCCAGTAGCTCCCGCCGGCAGCCCCTTCACCCCCGATGCCAGCCGACCCTTCCCTCCCCCATCCCCCACCCCCCGTGCCACCAGCCGCTCGGCCTCGACGACATGATCTTTGCTGTAAAAATTTCTTCCGCAACAGTACCTATGTTGAAGAAAGATGAAATAATTTTTTTCTGCAATAAAGCGATTGTTTGTGGAACTCAATCGTTGTTTCAGGAATTAATGAATACAAAGTTTATTTTTTGTAACAAGGCAATTGTTTGTGCAACTCGACCGTCGTTTCATGAATCACTGGATGCCCAACCAAAGCTTCGCGTGCGGATCAGACGACGCTCATGTAGATCGGATGGTCGTCCAGATGGTGGATGTTTACTAAACATCTGTTGATGGACGCGTAGCAGCCCCTTAAAAAAGACATTTTTTTAATGAATAGTGACCTATGTGGACCATTCATTGACTTGACTTATATATTGACTAGCTCGCCACGGCAGTCCTCCCCCTCCAGCTTATAATTCCCAACCGAAAAATTGCAGAGCGCGAGGCGCGTTGGTTGCTTGACTTGTTTCTTCTTCCAAGAACAGCCTGCCCCCCTCAGGATCAGAGCGAGATGAAGATTCATGAGATCTTCTCCGACGAGGTGGTGGACGGGGAGGACTGCGGCGGCGAGGCGCGCCTGGATGAGGCGCTGCGGGAAGGGGCCCCGGGCCACGGCGGCGCCCGCGGCGACGACTAGTGGGTGGAGGAGGAGGATGAGGAGGAGTTTTCGGCGGCGTGGGGGAGGGATGGCTGCGGTGGCGAGGCGCGGCGTCGAGGGGCGTTTAGCCACGGCGGTGGTGAGGCGCTGCGGGGTGGGACGTTGGGCCACGGCGACAGCGGCGTGGAGGGGGCGGAGGATCAGTGGGAGAACGACGAATGGGAGGACGCGCGGCGGGACCAGGAGCTGCGGGGAGGGCCGAATGACCGCGGCGGCGGCGAGGTGTCGGGTTCGGGCCGTGGCCAGGGCCGACCCATAGCCCAGGCAAACAGGGCAACTGCCCCGGGCCCCGAGAGGACGAGGGCTCCCAAACATTAAATTATACTACTAACAACCATAATATTGCATATTAGGTTGAATATCATAAAATATGTTAGAAAAACAAAATTCTCAATTTGGATGAGCAAAGTCCACACTGCAAACAAATAGCATGTATAAGGTATAAATAGATCACTGGTGATATTAAATTAAGTTAGACTCTTTGTAATAAACACCATCTTAGGTAGATTTATATGTGCAATTTCATGCAGAAGTTTTGATTTGAAAGACTAATATCTGCACTAGATAAATCCAAAAACATCACATAAGTGCATCTGAAATAATAAATTAGTATATAAAAATTGAACTAACGTTACTTTTATCTTTACATAGGTGATTCTTATAAGTGATCCTACTTCAGAATCAACTATCTAGTACGCACATAGTGTCAGTTTATTAATTAATTTAATTTGCAAGATTCAGTTGGCAACTACTTAATTTATACTCTATAAATTTCTATAGATATACTTACCCAATAATACACTAGAAACCACAATTAACTTTTTTTAAACAATATGCATTAGGAAGCTTTATCATGATATTTGACGATATTAAAATAAACATAGACGCGCACACTCAACCCCCCCCCTCCCTTATATATAATTTATGCAAACCATCAAATTAATTTTTGTTAGGATAAATAATTTAAATTTAGTATAATTTTTTTTAATGTACGTTACAATCGTAGGACAAAAAAACAATAATTAATATTTAGCAATGTTGTTGGATGACTAATTATGCCAACTAAATGGAAAACATCATATTCGTTTAGGTTTTAGTCTGATTAAACAATATGTTTAGAAGAATATAAAATTTTGATATAAAATTCATTTATTTTCGACTTCGCCCCGGGGCCCAAAATTTGCTTGGACCGGCCCTGGCCGTGGCGGCGGCGGGTGGCTCGGCAAGCTCGTCGGAGTCGGCGCGAGGCTTGCGCTGTACCCATCCCTGGCCTACAACGTCGCGAGGAACAAGATGGAGGCAGACTTTCACTGGTGGGATCAAGTCGACGAGGTGAGCTTCTTTCTTGAATCTTGTGCGATGAATCCATGCGGCATCTCGTGTACAAGATCGTTCGGCATTTGGTGGTATCTCTCGTGTCGTTCGAGGAATCGAGGGGAAGGGATTCAGCTGAGGCTCAGTCTGGGTAATTTCATATTGACTAAATGAACAAATTACTCCACATTTCTGATTGTTACATCAAAAGCACCGCAATAAGCTGACGATGGGGCAAGATAGTTGGATTTGTCAGGGATTCCAGTCGCTATGATTTGGGTTTGTACAAGATAGTGCAGTAGAGTTCAAGAGAGATGCTATTCTAGCTAATTTGTCATCCTCCTGATTATTTGTCAGCACTTATTCAGAATCTGAAAAATGCTATTTCAGTATATTTTCACCCAGGCTGCAAATCAACGATGTTTCCTGCAAACTTTTGAGCTCAGTTTTTGATTCTTTTTGGAACAAAGGGACCATGTTCCCGAGAGCATGTTCGTCCTGCTGCCAGCCTTCTCTATCTAGTGGGGTTACAAGAATTGCATGGACAAATGCCATTCTCCACAATCTCATGTCTGGCTTCAGCGTTCACTGTTTGTCCACATATATAATACAATCTCTTAACTTTCTTTCTCATCCATGTGTTATATATCCAATTGAGAGTTTGGAGTTGTCTATGTGTTGGAGTTGTACACGCACATTGAGGATGGAATGGATCATTACATGCATTCTGTGACATGCATATGTGGAAGATGTATTTTATTGTATGCGTACGTGCAAGAGAAAAAGGGTGTGTTTGGGTCGAGGTTGTCACATATTTGAAATGTTATAATTTAACGGCTTACAAGAGGCAATTACTGTGGTCTAATTTGTTTCTGCTTCCATGTATCTAGCATGTTTGGCTAGGTGCCGTTCCCTTCCAGAGGCATGTACCACGGTTGAAGGCGCTTGGGGTACGCGGAGTTGTCACTTTGAATGAACCATTTGAGACTTTTGTTACATCAAAAGCATATCAGGTAACTATAAGTTCAATGCTTAATTTCTGTTAGTATATATTTTTGAACAACTATACTTAAAATTGCACTCGTTCTAATTAGTGGTAACCTTGCCTTTTAGCTTCTATACATCAAGCAACATTGTAATCTTTTATCATTTGCCAAATACTTCACTTAGATGCTGTCATTATTTATCTTACCATTTTCTTCTTAATAACATTTTCAGGATTATGACATTGAGAATCTTCAAATTCCAACAAGGGATTATGCTTGTGCACCTTCACTGGAGAATATCTGTAAGGATCTGAAGTTTATCAACAGTAAGCACCTTCCATTTTGAATCTCTGAGGATAATTAGAAGAACTGATTAGTATGCCACTGCTTGCTAGGAAACGATAGCTTAGCGAACCGAAACATGTCACAGTCCTTCTTATTTAAGTACTAGCAAAATGGCCCGTGCGTTGCCACGGAAGAAAAAAAACATAATCTCCAATGATAGTGACCACATTATGTTCACATATCACCGATTGATTTAGAAATTTTGTGCACAAATGCAAGAAAATGTTTCTTCTTTTAAATTTATTCACAAGTTCAAGCAATCTTTACATTTTCAGAAAATATATATCATGGTTGTCAAAAATCTTGGTAACTCAAAGATTTATTCTGAATTTCAAGAAATTTTTTAGAAAACATACAATAATAATCCGATCCATCCAACAATTAATTCTTCAAAATTCACACAGGTATATTGTCACATAGACTTAAAAGCATTAATGTTTGACTACATACATTAGATCTTTCGTGAACAATTTTACAAATATGGGAACAATTTTAAAATCGAGAACATTTTTTACAAATTAAAAATATTTACTAAAAATCGTGAATATTTTTTATATTTTGAATGGGTTTAAATATTTTCTTTTGAATTGGCGACCAATTCAAGAAAAGGCGAACATAATTTTTGACGTTGGAGGATTTTATTTTAAATTCACAAACATTTTTTGAAATGCATGAAGTTTTTCTGAATAAACAAACATTTTTATAAAGCAGTAATATATTTATTTAATTCATGGACATTGTTTTGGAATTTGCAAAAAAATATAAAAATCTGGCGCTTTTTGAATCCTATTTTTAATTCAAAATAAAAAAATTGTCAGCATTTTAATTGAAAATTCCTATTTTTTAGTATGCAAAAGTTTTTGTAATTCTAAATTATTTAAATTATAAATAACCAAAAATGGAACGGAAAATTTTAAATAAAAAAGAGAAACTATCAAAACAAGCATTAGCTATTTTTAAAAATTTAGGACAATTTTTAAATGCTCTAAAATATTTTGAATTAGAAAGCATTTTGTTAAATGCCTTTAATAATTTTGAATACATGGAATTGTATTTGAGATCATGGACTTTTCTTATCATAGAAACATTTTTCTAAAATTGCAAACATTTTATTGTATATGCGAGCATTTTTTACAAAACTCCGAACAGTTTTTGAAGTCACAAACATTTTAATTTTTTAAATATGTTGATTTATAATTTTCAGTTTATTAAAATTTTAAAGATTATTTAAAGTTCTAAATTATTTAAAATAAAAAAATAAAACAGAACTGAAAATAAATAAATAAACGGAACTAAAAGCAGGCGCCTGTGCATGGGCCGGCCCATATGGTGTGTTGGATATTTTCCCAGCGTGCAGAGCGTAATATAGGATGTTTTTACATGGGCCGGCCCAGTCCAAGATTTTTCGCTTTGTGAAACGTTTTCTATTACTTACCGATGACATAGTGGGTAATTTATGCAAACTTTAGGAGTAATTTTCAAGACGGACGACTAGAAACTGTATTTGCTTTATTATTAGTGAGAGATTTGGTTTAGGCCCCATTTGGTTTGCAGGTGCGGAAAACACGGGGCTAGAAAATGTATAGGGATGGGGTTGGTTTTGTTAGAAGTATAATTGGGTTTAAATTAGAGATAAGGAGATAGAGATAGAATTAGTTTAAACCACATGTAACTTGTCTTGTACTTCAAGCCTCTACCCCTCATGTACTCCTATATATATCCCTACAAGGGTTAGATCAATATAACACAACAATACACAATATTAGTCATCCTATAATTTCCACATGGTATTAGAGCGGTTAGTCTCACTACCCCGATCCTAGGACTTCCACCACTACTGCATCGCGCGCCGCCCCGGGGAGCTCAATCTCCTCTCCCCGGGGGCGCGGCACCCGATCAATCAAAGAGTAGATCAGATCAGTTCCTCTAGCTGAGGTAATTCCTTAGATTAGATCAAAATTTCGAACTTCCATTAGATCAATTTTTTTTCTCTTAGCCACACATATAAATTCCTATATTTCCACGACCTTCTATCCATCCGGTGAAAATCGGTGCAAATCCACCTTTGACGGCGTGCAGTCAACCCGCCTCATGTGTGGTGAAGGCGATGCCGATTGTATCGGGGTCGAGGCGGCAACAGCGAAGACTTCCCGATCACGGGAGGGTGGAAGCTAGCCGGGATCGAGAAAATCGGCTATTTGCCACTTTCAATACCGGGCTTCACAAATTTGCCACTTTCAAGATTGACTTTGTAAAAATGCCATTCAGCTTGTGTACACTTTGATTATCATGCCATTTTTTTTTATTTTTACATTGTTTTTATTTTTATTTTTCATTATTTGGCAACTGAAAGGACCAAAATACCCTGATACTATCTATATTTATTTGGGATCAGATCAGGCACTTGAAGTGGACCATCCCTGAATATCTTGCTTGCGACATTCCTGACGATTGCCATCAGGCCGTTGGTGCTGATATTGAGCGCTGGCCTCACTACTAGGGCACTTATCTAGCATGTCAATGGACGAGCTGCTCCAACACGGGGCAGGGAAGTGTGAGCTGGGTTGTCGAGCACAGGGGAGGCCGAGCGCGCAGGTGTGGGCGAGCACCGGCGGCGAGGTGCGGTGGCTCGCGCAGGCATCTGCGAGGCGAGCTGAACTGTGCCGGTGCGTGCTGGCAAGCTAGGACTAAGAGCTGCGGTGACTCGTGTAAACATCCGCAACGTACGACGGCGAGCAGCCGTGATGGCAAGAACGAGCATCACGAGCTAGTTTCGGGGCAATCAGATGCAACCTATCCATAAACGCATCAGATTAGTTAGATTGCATTAAGGGTACTTTGGTCCTTCCAAGTGTCAAATAATGAAAAAGAAAAGGAAAAGCAATGAAAAAAGGAAAAATGGCATAGTAATCAAAATTTACACGAGCTGGGTGGCATTTTTACAATGCCAATCTTGAAAGTGGTAATTTTACGAAGCCCCATGTTGAAAGTGGCAAATAACCGATTTTCTCACCGGGATCAGCGCTGGCCGGTTGAACAAGCCGAGAAACAGGGACGACGACCAGGAGACTGCATCAACGTCCATCGCGCCCGCGCATGTAGATCTCGCACAAGAGACGAGACGCTCGTCGCCGAAGCCAGCAGAGCCCTTCGAGGAGCTCCACCGCGTCCGACCTCGACGGAGGACGCATCACCGAGCTCACACCATCAACTTCAGGGGCAACACGACCTCAGCATCGACCTGCCCTCCCGAGCGACTCCCACGACAGCAGCAGAGCTCTACGTACGTGCCCTCGTGGGCGCCACGGCCTCGACACCAAGCAGCGCACATCAACGCCTCGAACCAACAGCTTCTGCAGGCGGCTGCGGCCGCATCGTACGTCTCGCTACTGTATCGTTCAAGGCGTCCATGCACAAGGCGTTCATGCATCCTGGAGACGTGGTAATGCATGTCCTTGTGCGTGCTGATGCCATGATCCTGTTTTGACAGCTTCATACATGCGACCGGCACCAAGATTGGTACTCCATGAGGGCCGTCCGAGCAAGTTTCATCGGCCCTCCACCGAGCGAACCAACAATCTCCACCGAGCCAGCAAACTGTACTGAGCGGGATTCCGCACGACACACGCGACACACATCTACACCGAGCCGACGCAGCGGATCTGCATCAAGCGGAGCGATCTCCATTGACCCGGCACCGCGACACCAATCCATCAGCACGACCGAACCTACACCGAGCAATCTACACCGACCTTACACCGCGACATCGAGCTGTACGGCTACATGGTCTGGAAAATCTTTGTCAAACATATCTTCGAGAAGCGACATCAACACGCATTATCCACACGCCAGGCCGGTATGGAAAGTGATGTAATTCTTCATCGACTTCTCCGACGCGCACGGCATCGACACTTGGTCGCCGCAAGGGACGCCTTCAAGTGACACATTATCGTCGACATGCTGCTGCGACGTCATCGCCGACACTTCATCGCCAAGGTCTTCATCAACATGGTCTTCACCAACATCTTCGTCAACACGCCGCCGCCCCTCGTCCACAAGATGGACACCTAGCGTCCTCTGACAGATTTTTCTGCAAGACGCGACCCCGACGACGGCAATGGCCGCGTCACGACGACGGCATCAACCGCGTCATTCATGAATGCATCGACATGGCGTCACTACAGTGATGATCCTACACGGCCACACGGTTCTGGCAAAACCGATGTGTGCTCGATGAGCTTCCTCCGGTCTTGGCAAAACCGATGGACTCATCGCCGACGGCACCCTCTGACATCCGCAAGGTACATCATGCACGTCTGCAGCTCCGTCATAGCGCATTTTTTTGCGCCTTCGGCTTCGTGTGGTTTCATCATCCACGACGATCACACATCGACCACGACTACCTCGACCACGGCTACATCACCATGATCGGCTACCTCGACATCGACATTAATGGCTTGGTCTACAGCAACTCATCGGCAACAACTCCGGTCAATAGCGTCCGCGTCGTCACTAGCGTCCACGCCACTCCCGCTGTGACTGCGGGAGGGAATAGAGAAGAGACAAGGAAGGCACCAGAAGAGGACGCAGTCACCACCCTAGGTGCCGACCCATCAGAGACGCAGTTGATGATGACGCCGTGCAGAAGATGACAAAGGCGCATGATACGTCCATTTTGCATCATGTTTTCACGTTGATATTTATCGCTTCTTTGGCTATTATTTCACTTCACGGTACTATTCTTATGCCTTTTCTCTCTTATTTTGTAAGGTTTACATGAAGAGGGGGAACACCGGAAACTAGAATTCTGGCCTGAAAGTGGAGCAAAGTTGAGATACATATTCTGCGCAACTCAAAACGCCGTGAAAATCAACGGGGATTTTTTTCCCAATTTATCAAAAATACTGGGCCGAAGAAGTGCCAGAGGGGCACCAGGGGGTGCCCACAAGCCTGCACGGCGCGGCCACCCCGCCAGGTCGCGCCATGGGGGCTTGTGGGCAGCCCACTAGCACACTGCCCCCCTTTTTTGCTATATGGAGGGTTTCGTCCAGGAAAAAATCACAGAGGAGCTTTTTCGTGGTTTCGCCGCCGCCACGAGGCGGAACTTGAGCAGAACCAATCTAGAGCTCCGGCAGGACGATCCTGCCGGGGAAACTTCCCTCCTGGAGGGGGAAATCGTTGCCATCGTCATCACCAACACTCCTCTCATCAGAGGGGACTCATCTCCATCAACATCTCCATCGGCACCATCTCATCTCCAAACCCTAGTTCATCACTTGTAACCAATCTCCGTCTCGCGACTTCGATTGGTACTTGTAAGGTTGCTAGTAGTGTTGATTACTCTTCGTAGTTGATGCTAGTTGAATTATTTGGTGGAAGAGTTTATGTTCAAATCCGTGATGCTACTCATTACCTCTCTGATCATGAATATGATTATGCTTTGTGAGTAGTTACTTTTGTTCCTGAGGACATGGGATAAGTCATGCTAATAGTAATCATGTGAATTTGGTATTCGTTCGGTATTTTGATATGTTGTATGTTGTTTTTTCTCTAGTGGTGTTATGTGAACGTCGACTACATAACACTTCACCATTATTTGGGCCTAGAGGAAGGCATTGGGAAGTAGTAAGTAGATGATGGGTTGCTAGAGTGACAGAAGCTTAAAACCTAGTTTATGCGTTGCTTCGTAAGGGGCTGATTTGGATCCACTAGTTTAATGCTATGGTTAGACTTTGTCTTAATTCTTCTTTCGTAGTTGCGGATGCTTGCGAGAGGGGTTAATCATAAGTGGGATGCTTGTCCAAGTAAGGGCAGTACCCAAGCGCCGGTCCACCCACAGATCAAACTATCAAAGTAACGAACGCGAATCATATGAACATGATGAAACTAGCATGACAGAAATTCTCGTGTGTCCTCGGAAGCGTTTTTCCTCCTATAAGACTTTGTCCAGGCTTGTCCCTTGCTACAAAAGGGATTGGGGCACTTTGCTGCACCGTTGCTACTTTTGTTACTTGTTGCTTGCTACGAATCTTCTCACCACACAATCACTTGTTACCGACAATTTCAGTGCTTGCAGATTTTTCCTTGCTGAAAACCACTTGTCAGATCCTTCTGCTCCTCGTTGGGTTCGACACTCTTACTTATCGAAAGGACTACGATTGATCCCCTATACTTGTGGGTCATCAGTGCACGACTTTAAATTCAGTCGCAAGCGTCTGCTTCACTCCCGCTACGACTGAGGGGGAATGTTAGAAGTATAATTGGGTTTAAGTTAGAGATAAGGAGATAGAGATAGAATTACTTTAAACCACATGTAACTTGTCTTGTACTCCAAGCCTCTACCCCTCATCAACTCCTATATATATCCCTACAAGGGTTAGATCAATATAACACAACAATGCACAATATTAGTCATCCTATAATTTCTACAGGTTTTACAACATTTTTTTAGAGAAGGAGGTTAAACCCCCGGCCTCTGCATCAATCGATGCATGCAGTCATCTTATTAATTATTTTACACAGGTTTTACAGCATGAGAATACAGGACTGCAAAACCGAGGAACAGAAAGAATGAGGGGCGTTGGAAGTGTAGGTATAAAACCTTTGTTAGTGGGATAGAGTGTATGTCACAGTAGATACTATGGTGTTTTTCATTTGCATATACTTGTTTGTCTCTTATCTTATCATGGGCTGCGAAGTTTAACATTTTATCTGGTGGATTTTGCAAACAGTCCATAGGTAGAAAAGATTAAGGGTTTCCAAACCTGTAGTTTTCCCTAGTCACTTTCCTGTGAAGCGAACGGTCCAAACCTGCAGTCTTTCCATTAACTATTTTTCACTTGCTAATTTCTTCGAAGACTTGAAATTCAAGTGGCCATATCTGGCGCGCCCTAAGCATGCAACATAGTCAGTTTTAGCCATCAAGCACACTGGCTTAGTCAAGGTCAAGCCCAACAGATAGAGCCTGTTAGGAAATCGACGAACCTTTGCATGTACTTGTCCCTCCCTATTATAAATGCGAAGGAATTCATCTTCAGTTACTACCTTGCATCCATTTTCAGACAATTGACCAAGGCTAATAATATTACTCCTCGGAGAGGGAATCAAATATACATTTGATAATGTACGATGCCCACCATTCAGGCATTGGACTAACACAGTTCCACGGCCAGTGATTGCAACAGTGGTTCCATTTCCAAATTCACTTTCTCTCTTACTGAATAATCAATTTCAGTAAACTTCTTCTCACAAGCAGTCATATCGTTGCTGGCACCGGTATCCAAGTACCACACTTGATCATCACATTTGTCTATGTCACAAGGTCTTACTTTTTGTTCATTGAGGTAAACTTCTTCTTACACATCTTCTTGCACGGCTCAACAGTCGACCTCGACATCTGTGCGATCGATGACCTCCCAGACTTGCTACCTAGATGCCAAATTCAGGACCTAGATGCTACTTTTGTCTTGCTGTACACAAGAAGATTAAAGTCAACACTATTGGGTTATCATTTCCTTTGCAATTTCTTCATTTTCTCAGGGATTGCGTTGCAAGGTAACAGTACCTACGTCCACTGCAAGGCCGGAAGAGGACGGAGCACAACCGTGGTTTTGCGCTACTTGGTATGGCAAAAGTGGACCAATAGTGTATTACAGTTTTGGTGTTTTCCTTGTATGTATTGGAAGACTTATTACTACCTGAACATAATATGCATGTAGATCAAATACAAGGGCATGGATCCTAAACAAGCCTGGGTTCATACCAAATCGATACGGCCCCGGATTTGCCTGACAAGTGCTCAACAGAAGGTATGTAATCTGACCTTGTCTACATGGTATATCTATGAATGTAGATGTAGTACCTGAATGATAGAGCTCTTCTCCTTATAATCGAAATCATATAGCTGTTTGAGTTCTTTCTAACTGCTTCCTTGCCACAGGCTGTTACACTGTTCAGCACGATCAACCCTGTTGGAGGAGACATTCCGTCCCAGAGTTCGGCGGGGGTGGTAGCCCATCACAGGCCCAACACAAGACAGATTCAGCCCGACCCCGAGGATCATCTGGAACTGTAGAACTGTCGCGTGCATCATGACCCAATGAGATTAGTTTGTGCAATACCAATCACAATCTTAACGCGAAATAGACTAGTTTGTGGCAATATTTTAAATAGTGGGCTATGACAAATAGCGGCGAATCTCTAAATCAGCTATAGCCGAGCTATAGCGGGCTATAACGGCATATTTGTACATAGTACCATTTAGCGACACCCTGTTGAAAAGGCTATAGCGGGCTATTTAAAACTATGGTTTGTGCAAACACCAATGGCACGCGAATACTGTTGAAGTTTGCCTCTTACGCCGATCGGTTCTTTTGGTGTAATGCGCATTCTATGTTTTTTTTCTTTCTCCGGGGGACGTCATCTATGTTTTTGATGTGGATATGATGTGAATATGTTTTTTCTATTATTCATCCGCATTTGGCCGTTATTGCACTTGTCACCATCTTTTTTTCTTCTACTGAAAGGGGTTGAACCCCCGGCCTATGCATCATTGCACACATAACCATCTCTATTAAACGGTACTCCCTCCGTCCCTTGTTACACGGCCTTCATGTTTTACGTGATTCAACTTTGATCTAGATCTCGCCCATAGTATGTTAAGTATATATCTAAAATTCACACTGTTGAAAAAGTATGTTTTGATATGAGTTGAATCACTAGTAGAAAACGGGCCTTTGGCCTGGACCAATTAGTCCCGGAGTGCCTCTGGGCCGGGACTAAAGGCCCGGCCACGTCGTCCCAATTCTCAATGCCTCCCTCGAGGCTTTAGTCCCGGCCCGTAAGGAGCCTGTAGTCCCGGTTCGTGTCACAAACCGGGACTAAAAGGCTACGCGGCGGGCAGTGGTGGTGGCAACCGTTCGTATCCCCCTTTAGTCCCGGTTGGTGGCTCAACAAGGGACTAAAGGACTAACACGTGGCCTGCCGTGGTGGTGGCAACCGTTGGTATACCTCTTTAGTCCCGGTTGGTGGCTCAACCCGGGACTAAAGGACTAACACATGGCCTGCCGTAGTGGGGCGACCGTTGGCAATACCTCTTTAGTCCCGGTTGGTGGTTGAACCCGGGACTAAAAGCCTAACACAAGGCCTGCCGTAGTGATGGCAACCGTTTGGCATACCTCTTTAGTCCCAGTTGGTGGTTGAACCCGGGACTAAAAGCCTAACACGTGGCCTGCCGTAGTGGTGGCATCCGTTTGGTATACCTCTTTAGTCCCGGTTGGTGGCTCAACCCGGGACTAAAGGCCCAAACGGTTTGCATCCCGCGTCGTTTCGGGCGATGAAAAACACGAACCAAAGCGTACAGTCGCCATTTCTCTGTTCTTCTTCTCTCTCGCGTCGCCCTCTCTGTTCTTCTTCTCTCTCGCGTCGCTCTCTTTGTTCTTCTCCTCTCTTCTTCCCTTCTCTTCTTCCATCATGCCAACTATCTTTCGTGAGGTGGTCGCGCATGGCGCGACGAAGCTCCGTGTCGTGTACACGAACCTGAGCACGGAGGTGCCGTTTTTCCTTCAACAGTTGAAGGAACGATGGTTTAACCACGCACCGGATCATGAGAAGTTCTTCGGGCTTGATCTGGAGTACACGGCCGATCAACGTGGTGTTGCCGTCATCCAAATATGCTTCGCAAGCCATGTCGTGATCTTCTAATGGGCGAAGTAAGTTTTGAGGCTTTCTTTGATCCAAGATAATCCCTCCCCTAGGGTCACTACTCCCACGTTCACATGGATTTTGTGTATTTGTGTATCTGATTAAGTAGCGTAGTAGATTTTGTGTATTTGTACATTTGATTTAGTAGTGTAGTATGTGTGGAATTAGTTTTAGTAGTGTAGTATCCGATTATATTTAGTAGAAATTAATTTGTTAGTGTACAATTTTTTAGTGTTCAATATGTTTTAGTGTTGAATAGGACATGCTACGTACTCTTTTGTGTTGATTTAGTAGTGTAGCTAGAGTCCGGTTATACTTAATATTATATTTAGTAGGAATTGATTTATTTGTGTTCATTTATAATTCACATTGGATCGAATTTTGTCAATCCGATAAGACTTAGTTTGTAGTTTGGATTTACTAGTTAACAAGCTTTCTTTTGTTTGCATATTATGCATAATGTCCATAATCTATCATAGTGAATTCCACGTATAAGTTTATTTGTTTCTATCATAGTTGGTTCCCTTCAAATAGTTGTAGTGAAACAATTTTGATTAGTTGAAGGAGAGCACAATCTGATTGGAATAGTTTTCCATAATCTGAAAAATCGTATTAGAATGAACTAGTGTTTAATATGTTTCATTGGAATCATAGTTGGTTCGCTTCAAATAGTTGTAGTGATCTCTCTAGATTCCATTGCATATGTTCTATATGAATCCTAAAGATAAGTTTCTCTTTAGTTGTAGTGAAACATGTTTCCTTATTGCAGCAGTATGTAACATTTGATCCATTTTAATTTGTTTCTGTTGCAGGAGTGACAAGCATTGTCCAGGACTCATGGAGTTCCTTCGCAGCGGCGTCACTTTTGCTTCCATTGACATAAGGAATGACAGGCTGAAGATGAGGCACAACTTCGGTATTGAGATACCAGCTGGTTGCCACGTTGATCTCCAAACGATATTCAAGCTTCAACATGACAGGACTTCGATGGCTCGTATGGCAGTTGCCTTGATCGACGATTCATATGTTGATATGAAGACCAGTTTCCCAAGGTCTCAGCACAGACTTTGGGAGAAGGGCCCACTTGATGATATCAACATTGAATATGCAGCAAAAGATGCATATGTTTCATACGAGTTGTACCGCAAGATTTGATTCGTCCACTATGGCCAGCGTCACCTCGAGGAAGGTGGACATTCTGATTCAGATGATTCAGACGAGTAGTGTTCTTAACATCGAACACTTCTATATATATCTATTGTAGCTATTATTATGTACTGTTTGAACTAGTATCATGTACTTCTTGGACCAATTTATATATGTCTAGTTTCTGTTTGTGCCATTATAGTTTCCAAATTTGAATGGTTTAGCCCTTTCTAACTTCATTTGCTACTTTTGAATGGTTTAGCCCTTTCTAACTTCATGGTATCATGCATTTCGACCACATATATATACAAAAAGTCTTCAGTTCAAATAAGTTCAAAAAATGAAATCCCTTTTGCAACAGATCTGTTTTTGATTAAAACAATCACTTCTCCTTCTTCTCCTTGTGCTAGATATTGGTTATGCACTAGGGGAAGTAGGAGTAGCGACCATCATCGACGGTTGAAAAATCAGGTGAGCTAGTGTCCACCATATATGAGAGAAGAAGAAATCCCTTTGTGATGTGCCTTTGAATGGTGCATTTTGAACACAAAAAAACTATGGAGTTCAAATAAGTTAAAAAAAATGAAATCCCTTTGTAAGAGATGAGTTCTCGTTCGAAACCTTCCTACTTCGAGAGAGATTGTCAGTTTTGTACACGAAGTGCATCCAGTTTTTGTCGTAGCCCTCTCAACTTTTTAACACATGCTATGTGGGTGAAATGATGATAGCATGCCAACTTTCAACATTTTCAGAGTTCATTTGTAGTGCTTTTCAATTTCACGGTCAACTAGTTCAAAAAAATTAAGTAAATGCAAGAAATATACCAAATGTAGTCAGAAATTGTTAAAATTTTGTGATGTGCCTTTGAATGGTGCATTTTGAACACACAAAAAGTATGGAGTTCAAATAAGTTAAAAAAAATGAAATCCCTTTGTAAGAGATGAATTCTCGTTCGAAACCCTGCTACTTCGAGAGAGATTGTCAGTTTTGTACACGAAGTGCATCCAGTTTTTGTCGTAGCCCTCTCAACTTTTTAACACATGCTATGTGGGTGAAATGATGATAGCATGCCAACTTTCAACATTTTCAGAGTTCATTTGTAGTGCTTTTCAATTTCAGGGTCAACTAGCTCAAAAAAATAAGTAAATGCAAGAAATATACCAAATGAAGTCAGAAATTGTTGAAATTTGTGATGTGCTTTTGAATGGTGCATTTTGAACACAAAAAAGTATGGAGTTCAAATAAGTTAAAAAAAATGAAATCCCTTTGTAAGAGATGAGTTCTCGTTCGGAACCCTCCTACTTCGAGAGAGATTGTCAGTTTTATACACGAAGTGCATCCAGTTTTTGTCGTAGCCCTCTCAACTTTTTAACACATGCTATGTGGGTGAAATTATGATAGCATGCCAACTTTCAACATTTTCAGAGTTCATTTGTAGTGCTTTTCAATTTCAGGGTCAACTAGCTCAAAAAAAATAATTAAATGCAAGAAATATATCAAATGAAGTCAGAAATTGTTGAAATTTTGTGATGTGCCTTTGAATGGTGCATTTTGAACACAAAAAAAGTATGGAGTTCAAATAAGTTAAAAAAATGAAATCCCTTTGTAAGAGATGAGTTCTCGTTCGAAACCCTACTACTTCGAGAGAGATTGTTAGTTTTGTACACGAAGTGCATCCAGTTTTTGTCGTAGCCCTCTCAACTTTTTAACACATTCTATGTGGGTGAAATGATGATAGCATGCCATCTTTCAACATTTTCAGAGTTCATTTGTAGTGCTCCTCAATTTCAGGGTCAACTAGCTCAAAAAAAAAATAAGTAAATGCAAGAAATATACCAAATGAAGTCATAAATTGTTGAAATTTTGTGATGTGCCTTTGAATGGTGCATTTTGAACACAAAAAAAGTATGGAGTTCAAATAATTAAAAAAAATGAAATCCCTTTGTAAGAGATGAGTTCTCGTTCGAAACCGTGCTACTTCGAGAGAGATTGTCAGTTTTGTACACGAAGTGCATCCAGTTTTTGTCCAAGCCCTCTCAACTTTTTAACACATGCTATGTGGGTGAAATGATGATAGCATGCCAACTTTCAACATTTTCAGAGTTCATTTGTAGTGCTTTTCAATTTCAGGGTCAACTAGCTCAAAAAAAAGTAAATGCAAGAAATATACCAAATGAAGTCAGAAATTGTTGAAATTTTGTGATGTGCCTTTGAATGGTGCATTTTGAACACAAAAAAGTATGGACTTCAAATAAGTTAAAAAAATGAAATCCCTTTGTAAGAGATGAGTTCTCGTTCGAAACCGTGCTACTTCGAGAGAGATTGTCAGTTTTGTACACCAAGTGCATCCAGTTTTTGTCGTAGCCCTCTCAACTTTTTAAAACATGCTATGTGGGAGAAATGATGATAGCATGCCAACTTTCAACATTTTCAGAGTTCATTTGTAGTGCTTTTCAATTTCAGGGTCAACTAGCTCAAAAAAAAAAAGTAAATGCAAGAAATATACCAGATGAAGTCAGAAATTGTTGAAATTTTGTGATGTGCCTTTGAATGGTGCATTTTGAACACAAAAAAGTATGGATTTCAAATAAGTTAAAAAATGAAATCCCTTTGTAAGAGATGAGTTCTCGTTCGAAACCGTGCTACTTCGAGAGAGATTGTCAGTTTTGTACACGAAGTGCATCCAGTTTTTGTCCAAGCCCTCTCAACTTTTTAACACATGCTATGTGGGTGAAATGAAGATAGCATGCCAACTTTCAACATTTTCAGAGTTCATTTGTAGTGCTTTTCAATTTCAGGGTCAACTAGCTCAAAAAAAAGTAAATGCAAGAAATATACCAAATGAAGTCAGAAATTGTTGAAATTTTGTGATGTGCCTTTGAATGGTGCATTTTGAACACAAAAAAGTATGGACTTCAAATAAGTTAAAAAAATGAAATCCCTTTGTAAGAGATGAGTTCTCGTTCGAAACCGTGCTACTTCGAGAGAGATTGTCAGTTTTGTACACCAAGTGCATCCAGTTTTTGTCGTAGCCCTCTCAACTTTTTAAAACATGCTATGTGGGAGAAATGATGATAGCATGCCAACTTTCAACATTTTCAGAGTTCATTTGTAGTGCTTTTCAATTTCAGGGTCAACTAGCTCAAAAAAAAAAGTAAATGCAAGAAATATACCACATGAAGTTAGAAATTGTTGAAATTTTGTGATGTGCCTTTGAATGGTGAATTTTGAACACAAAAAAAGTATGGAGTTCAAATAAGTTAAAAAAATGAAATCCTTTGTAAGAGATGAGTTCTCGTTCGAAACCCTGCTACTTCAAGAGAGATTGTCAGTTTTGTACACGAAGTGCATCCAGTTTTTGTCGTAGCCCTCTCAACTTTTTAACACATGCTATATGGATGAAATGATGATAGCATGCCAACTTTCAACATTTTTAGAGTTCATTTATAGTGCTTTTCAATTTCAGGGTCAACTAGCTCAAAAAATAAATAAGTAAATGCAAGAAATATACCAAATGAAGTCAGAAAATGTTGAAATTTTGTGATGTGCCTTTGAATGGTGCATTTTGAACACAAAAAAAGTGTGGAGTTCAAATAAGTTAAAAAAAATGAAATCCCTTTGTAAGAGATGAGTTCTCGTTCGACACCCTACTACTTCGAGAGAGATTGTCAGTTTTGTACACGAAGTGCATCCAGTTTTTGTCGTAGCCCTCTCAACTTTTTAACACATGCTATGTGGGTGAAATGATGATAGCATGCCAACTTTCAACATTTTCAGAGTTCATTTGTAGTGCTTTTCAATTTCAGGGTCAACTAGCTCAAAAAAAATAAGTAAATGCAAGAAATATACCAAATGAAGTCAGAAATTGTTGAAATTTTGTTATGTGCCTTTGAATGGTGCATTTTGAACACACAAAAAGTATGGAGTTCAAATAAGTTAAACAAAATGAAATCCCTTTGTAAGAGATGAGTTCTCGTTCGAAACCCTGCTACTTCGAGAGAGATTGTCAGTTTTGTACACGAAGTGCATCCAGTTTTTGTCGTAGCCCTCTCAACTTTTTAACACATTCTATGTGGGTGAAATGATGATAGCATGCCAACTTTGAACATTTTCAGAGTTCATTTTTAGTGCTTTTCAATTTCAGGGTCAACTAGCTCAAAAAAAATAAGTAAATGCAAGAAATATACCAAATGAAGTCAGAAATTGTTGAAATTTTGTGATGTGCCTTTGAATGGTGCATTTTGAACACACAAAAATTATGGAGTTCAAATAAGTTAAACAAAATGAAATCCCTTTGTAAGAGATGAGTTCTCGTTCGAAACCCTCCTACTTCGAGAGAGATTGTCAGTTTTGTACACCAAGTGCATCCAGTTTTTGTCGTAGCCCTCTCAACTTTTTAACACATGCTAAATGATGATAGCATGCCAACTTTCAACATTTTCAGAGTTCATTTGTAGTGCTTTTCAATTTCAGGGTCAACTAGCTCAAAAAAAAAAGTAAATGCAAGAAATATACCAAATGAAGTCAGAAATTGTTGAAATTTTGTGATGTGCCTTTGAATGGTGCATTTTGAACACACAAAAAGTATGGAGTTCAAATAAGTTAAACAAAATGAAATCCCTTTGTAAGAGATGAGTTCTCGTTCGAAACCCTCCTACTTCGAGAGAGATTGTCAGTTTTGTACACCAAGTGCGTCCAGTTTTTGTCGTAGCCCTCTCAACTTTTTAACACATGCTATGTGGGTGAAATGATGATAGCATGCCAACTTTCAACATTTTCAGAGTTCATTTGTAGTGCTTTTCAATTTCAGGGTCAACTAGCTCACAATAAATAAGTAAATGCAAGAAATATACCAAATGAAGTGAGGAATTGTTGAAATTTTGTGATGTGCCTTAGAATGGTGCATTTTGAACACACAAAAAGTATGGAGTTCAAATAAGTTAAACAAAATGAAATCCCTTTGTAAGAGATGAGTTCTCGTTCGAAACCCTGCTACTTCGAGAGAGATTGTCAGTTTTGTACACGAAGTGCATCCAGTTTTTGTCGTAGCCCTCTCAACTTTTTAACACATGCTATGTGGGTGAAATGATGATAGCATGCCAACTTTCAACATTTTTAGAGTTCATTTGTAGTGCTTTTCAATTTCAGGGTCAACTAGCTCAAAAAAATAGTTAATTATGAAAATAAAAAATAGTTTTGCATTATTTATTCAATTTGAAACACTTTTCATTATCATAGTTTTGTCGAATTCTCAAATATGCAAAAAGAATTTTTAATAAACATAGTTTTTAATTGAAAATAACAAAATAGATAATAGTTTGTATAATCAAAATTATTAATTATAAAAATAGAAAATAGTTTTGCATTATTTATTCAATTTGAAACACTTTTCATTATCATAGTTTTGTCAAATTCTCAAATATGCAAAAAGAATTTTTAATAAACATAGTTTTTAATTGAAAATAACAAAATAGATAATAGTTTGGATAGTCAAAATTATTAATTATGAAAATAAAAAAATTGAAACTATATTCGAAATCATAGAGAAAATTCAACCTAAATTCTCATTTGAATTTAGATTGAATTTTCCCTATAATTTCTAATATAGTTACAATTTTCAGTGAGTTTAGGCCCGTAAGCCTGCTTTAGAGAGGAGCTCGATGGAGAAGCTACGACGGGGCTTATAAACAAGTGTTAGTCCCCCTCGCTGGGCGAGGTGGGACTAAACTTATCGTACAGCCGAGGAGGGGCTTTAGTCCCGGTTGGAGCCACGCCCCGGGACTAAAGGGTGTCTTTAGTCCCGGTTGGAGCCACGCCCCGGGACTAAAGACCCCCTCCTTCTCGCCTCTTGGTCTGCCCGAAAAGAGGCCTTTAGGCCCGGGTCGTGGCTCCACCCGGGACTAAAGGGGGTCTTTAGTCCCGGCCCGAGCCACGCACCGGGACTATAGATCCACCTATATAAGCGGGACTTCGGAAATTTCCAACCCAATTCGTCCATTACTCTTCTTCTTTCTATCGTTCTCCTGCCCGGCGCGGCACAACGACGAACGTAACCGACGTCGTCAGGCTGCCCGCCGTCCTGCTCGCCGTCGGCCGTCCTCCTCGCCGCCGCGCCGTCCTCCTCGCCGCCGCGCCGTCCTCCGTGCCGTCCTCCTCGCCAACACTCCGGCCAGTAAGCCCCCCGCCCCTTCCTCCCCAACACTCCGGCCAGTATAGAAGAAAAGATGAAAAGGGAGAAGAGAAGAAGAAAAAGGAGAAGAAAGGAAGAAAAAGGAGAAGAAAAGAAGAAAAAGAAAAGATTTTTTTTTCATTTAATTCCTATTGTTATTAGGTTTGTGCTAGATTATTAGGGTTAGTAATATTTAGAATTAGGTTAGGGTTACAAGAAGAAGAAATATGAACAAAAATAAGAAAATAAGATTAGGAAAAATGAAAATAAGAAGAGGAGGAGAAGAAACGAAGAAAAAATGTACATTGTATAGTGTATATGCTTAAGTGTATAGTGTATATAGTGTATAGTGTATAAGGAGAGGAGGAATTTTGCTATAGTGTATATAGTGTATAGTGTATAAGAAAAGAAGAAAAGAAGAGGAGGAGAAGAGAAGAAAAGAAGAGGAGGAGAAGAGAAGAAAAGAAGAGGAGGAGAAGAAAAATGAAAATAAGTGTTAATAGTTTAATTTTGCTATTCTATATGTTTAAGTGTTAATAGTTTATTTTTAGCAAGAAAATTAATAGAACTAGTTTATTTTTTCAGTTCATTTTACGATGCCTATCCCGCATCCTCGTCGTCGACTCGACAGAGGACACCTGCTTGATCAGAGGGGCCCTGTCCGGGACTGGGCTCCGCCCGGCTGGTATTGGGAGGTGCTACCTTACGGGGGGGCGTAGGTTGGTGAGGAGCCAGCCCATCGTTGACCCGATCCTTGTTTGGTGGCGGTCGCGTGGGCCAGTGAGGGTGCCGAGGCTTCCGGACACCGCGGAGGTGGTACGTCACCGTGTCAGCGAGGAGGATGAGCACGTCCGTCGCTACATGGTTGCGTTGGAGGGCAGGTTCGAGCATACCTAGCAGGTTCTTCGGGGATCTCACGGGAGCTATGATCCTGTGATGGTTCCTTCTCTTTGGGTATCCACCACCCGCGCCGATACCCGTCGGGCGCTACGGTTCTAGATGTATTAGTGATGCTATATGTATGATAGTATTCGAGGAGTATTAATGATAATATTCGACGATGTACGGACAAAAGTGATGATGTATTAGCTTATAATTGAATGCATGCTAATTTGAATACTACTTTATTTTACGATTTGGTTTTGCTTATTGAATGCTCAAATTGGAAAATTACTCCTACTTTGAATACTATGCAGAAATCTAGGAGTCTCAAATTGGAAAAGTACTCCTACTTTGGTTTTTGGTACAAAGGTTAAGAGAATCCGTTTTTTGCAGAACTATGGATCCACATATCAGGAACCTCGAAGAGGAAGAACTTCTGGAAGATATAATCAAAGACGGCCCCGATGTTGAACCAGCTGAATCTCCGTCGTTATATCTAAACCAGGACGTTGGAATGGAGGTCGAGCGACACGAAGATGAAGCTGATGGGGCAGGAGATAGGTCCAATGACGGAGAAGGTGATAGCTCCACTGATGGAGAAGCCGGTGAAGAGGAGAAGTCCGGCGAGGTATACATGTGAAGTTCGTCAATCACTTGTAATATGTGAAAAATATTGGAGATAGCTCTATATTGTATACATATAGATTCATTTGACGAATGTTTCTCCCTCTTAGGCCTCCACATCGAGCAAAACTACGAAACGAGGCCCGACTAGAAAGTTGGATGCACGGACGCATTACACATTTGAGGTGATATTTCCTACGGGCGAACCCAAGCTTCCTAAGAATGCTGCTGACACATTCAAGAAGCAATGCGGAGTTCTCGTTAGGGATCACGTCCCGATCAGCGTTCGGGAGTGGAACAAGCGCAAAGGGGCAGCCGATAGTGACTATGTCGCCGGAAGGTACAAAGATAATCTTTGGAATGATCTCATGTCACATTTCAACCTGCCAGAATGTGAGAATGAAGACGCCGCAGACAAACTGAGGGCCAAAGTCAAGCAGTGGACTCTGAAGGAGATGGCCGAACTGTTCCGTAGCTGGAAGAAAAACTATCTGAAGACACAGAAAGTGCCAGTATTCGAGGGGTATCTAGCCAAGCAGGCGAATCACCGGAAGGCATTTCAAGAGTACAAGGAGTCAGAAGATGCCCAGGCATTATCAGAAAAGAACAAGATAAATGCCGACAAGAAGATATATCACCACAAGCTGGGGCCAGGGGCTATGAGACTGCCATCCCAAAGTGGGATAAGAAAGAGCAAGATCTGATAGATAAAGGCGTCGTACGTGAACCACTCCGTGATGAGTGGGAATTGAGAGCAAGAAATTGGTTCCTTGCGCATGATGGGTCATACGACGAAACAACAGGGGACCTCATCTGCAATGACAATGTTAGGATACCCAGGGAGAATTGGAAAAGGATAGTGAAAGAAATTAAGCAGGGAAGAAGAAAGTTCACTGCAGATAGAGAGAAAGATTTGCTCACACTGGTCCTCGGCAATGACGAACATGGAGGACGAACGCGAGGCTTCGGTCCTTCTTACCCGTGGTGGCTTGGGTTTGCCAGAGACCAAGACACTTACAGAAGCCGAGAGAGAGCAAAGAAGCGGCAGCAGGATGAGGAGAATGACAAGTTCAACTAGTTGCTTGCCAGGATTAACGAGCAACAGAAGCAGATTGATGAGCTTAGAGGAGTACCGCGCCAGGAAGATCCTGCAGTTGATATTACCGGCGCCCCATCTAAGCGGAAAAGCAGCATGGCTGAATCTGAGGACTCGCCCGACGATGAACGAAGAATGATAGAGGGCGGTCCCAGCTACCCCATGGATGGAATCAAGGAGTCAACATCATGTGAACTCCATCAGAAATTCAAGAACATATCCATGAAGGTGGCCGTCGGACAAGCTTTACCTTCTGGCCCTGATGCACGCTGGCATGGCCGTGAGATTCCAGCTGGCTTTGCTAAAGTCGGGGTGGATGAAATCATGACGGGGTTTAATGATATGGAGCTCGACATAGCTGGACCCGAAGATGAGAGGACACTCGGAGAAGTACTGGGTGGAGTCATCCTATGGGACAAGAACTACATCAAGCTTCCAGGCTCGGCCCCAAGGACAACACCGCCTCCGAGTCGTCGCAGGTCACCTACACCTCCATTACCTTCAAGCCCTCCACATGACGTCGGCAGCACAACACGAGTCCATCTCGATCACCGCCGCCAGACTTGGGTCGTCCGTTTCCGCCGCCGCCCGCACATGATACTAAGCGGAAGCGTGCCAGCAAGAACGCTTCGTCGATGATTTCTAAGGGACGGAGCTCCCCAAAGCGCAAACTGTCGCCCCTCCAAAAGGTACCTCATGCTAATCTTCCTATCAGACCTTATGATCGTACCCCCGAGGAAAACGCCAGGATAGCAAAGGAACAACATGAGGCGCAGATGAAAAGGAAGGAACCCGAGCCCCGTCTGAAATACACCGAGAAGGACATAGCATGGGCAAAAGACTTCATAACCACTCCATCACAGTATGACTTACACCATAAGCCTGATGACTATACACGCACATTGCAGAAGGAAGTGAAAAAGAGCAGGTCACATGCAAGTGCAAGTGGGAGCAAATCAAGTTCAACTACAAGCAAGAAAAAATCAGACGTTCCTCAGCTTGGACAACAGGCCAAACAGTCGATCCCACCCCTCAAGGTGTTAACCGAGAATGTTCCCCCTCCGGTGCAGGCTTCCCAAGACGACAGGATACCCAAGGCTGTGGTAGCCCCTAAGCCACAGTTTGTCACGGGAGAGCCTTTGGTCAGCAAAGATGATCTCCCAACAAATATGCGTTACTTGCATAAATGGTACTTAAGTGAATCATAGAATGGGAGAACGATGATCGTGCTGAGTGTCCCACAGGAGTACTACGGCCGCTCCGAAGAAATCCATATCGACTTTGATGAACTCTTCCAGATGTACAATGGCGACGCCCTCGACAAATCGCTTATGAGTTGCTATTGTCTGTAAGTTTTTCAATTCGTTGTCTACATATAACTTGTTTAGTTATTTCAATTCATTGTCTATATATAATTAACTTGTACTCTATTATGCAGAATGAAGATTCTGGAGTGTAAAAGTAAGAGCATCATAAATATTGGGTTTATTGATCCAGATAAAATACATATAGAGACGCTAACTAATTATCCCAAGGAGACGGAGGAAAACCTTCTAAGGTTTCTAATAGATCAAAATTTCTGTGACCACATACTGTTTCCATACAACTTCAGGTGAGGGTCTTTACTCTGTTGTGTCCATTCACTTATATGTGTAATTGATAAGTTACTCACACACACACACACACACACACACACACACACACACACACACACACACACACACACACACATATATATATATATATACATGTGCAGCTTCCATTGGATTCTGTTGGACATTCAAATTGATAAGGGAAGAGTTGATGCCTTCGACCCATTATCGAGACCCTTGGAACAGTTCCAAAGCCTGCAGGACATGCTCCAAGGGTAATTTTAATCATTCTTGCGCTCTATCGGTCTCTTTCGATGATTTTCTGATATATCAATTAATGAAAAACTTAGCAAATCATTATCCTTGTCGGGCAGGGTTTGGAATCGGTTCAAGTGCGTGACTCCCGGTAACTTTCCTGAGAAGCTGACCTTTAGAGCGGCTCAGGTAAGTAGTAGTATGATATACTTCTATTAATTTTCAATACATTTATGATGCTAGATTATTATTTTGATTATATATATTCCATTCTCGTAAAGTGCGACCAGCAGCCACGGGGAACGCATCTATGCGGATACTATGTTTGCGAGACCATTTGCACGTTTACCTCTGAGTTCAAGGAGCACAGATTCAACGTAAGCAATGAACATTCACACCTCTATTTTTACCCGTCATTCTTTGTTATCATGATTGATATTCATATTCATCTCCTCTTCTTATATAGCACACGGCCATGAGGACGAAGGTCCTACCAGAGCAACGCGTGATTGCTGTTGCAGAGGAGCTTGCGGGATTTCTGAGAACGGAAGCTATAGAAGACAAAGGACGATTTAGTGTAGCTAAGGGCCATTACTGATGTTCGTCCATGTAATCGAATAGACGGGCTCTAGTCCCGATAATTCAGATCTCCATATAATTGTATATATATGATCGCTTGTAAGATAAGTTAATCTTATATATATATATGCATAATTATTTCTATTTTAAATTATATGAAAACTAATTCCTGAACACAAAACGAGGCATCAATAAACACCTAAACCCTAAACCCTAAACCCTAAAACCCTAAAATAATTTCATTCAAAAAAAACCCAAAAGCCAGCAAAATCTGAAAATCTTTAGTCCCGGACCGTGTAACGAACCGGGACTAAAGGGCCTGCCCCTGGGGCGCTACGAGGTGCCCACGTGGAACACCTTTAGTCCCGGCTTGTAAGAGGGCTGGGACGAAAAGGTTAGGCCTTTAGTCCCGCCCCTTTAGTCCCGGTTGGAGAACCGGGACTAAAGCCCCTTACGGACCGGGGCTATAGGCCCTGTCCCCACTAGTGAATGGTATTTTTTTGTGGGATACTGTATATCATATGGTTTTTTTTATCAAACTGATGGTAAAAGTTAAGCCTCAAAATATGTGCGCCATGTAAATAGGGACATTGGGTGTAGCAATCATCGAAAGAAAGGAGAAGATCAAAACCACAACTGACAGAAACATGATTACATGGCTCATACACGTAACCTATTACTGACTCGTCAACTAAACTGGTTAAATAAATTATGTGTTACCCCTAAAAAGGAAATAAATGAATTATGTGTTACCAACTCCAAACGGCTGCACTCAAATGTCAATGTCCTTGACTATCAACATGCTGAATCTTCCTGAGCATCATTCGCAAAAAAAAAACATTCCTAAGAATCAACAACGTTGGAGTAATAACCATATGCGGATCCACGTTGTAGCCTTGGAGATAATGAGTACAACGTGTTGGTCCAACAACTTACACTAAGTCACTAGGATATTTGGAGGCCGATCTTAACGGAATGTCCAAGATCGGATCTAATCTAGGTCTAGAAGTAGGTTTTTGCCTTCGACGTCCTAGATGTTTAAGTAGAAGCTTCCCCTGACAATCTCGATGTGCGTGTATTTATACTCAGCCATGGTTGATGCGTGATGACCCAATAGTTTGTCACTTTTATAAGAGGGGTTTGACGTGGTTTTTACAAGGATTTTGATATTTCTAGCGTGTTTCTAGCGTTAATCCTTCACGAAAGAAGAAAATTTGTTTTTTTTACCATTGATGTGCAGGAAAGAACATATTTGGAAGAAAACCAATCAATATCCTATCAAATAAAGATATTTGGAGCAACTTCTCTTTTGGCGAAGGGTCAATAGAGCTACCAGAGCACAAGATGATGCATGGTACCAGCGCTCCCACTCGTACCACTAATTGCAACACACGACGTCACCCCACCTCATCTACACAAGCAACTTTGGTGAAGGGAAATCGGCAGTCACAAACAAAGAGGTGCCACCACACCATCCAGAACGAAGGGATAAGAGTTCCAGAGAAGAAGAACCACCGGAGATCAATTCCTTCTCTTTCACCCATCTCCATTTCCATTCATCGCAACACCACCATATGAAGAGGAATTCCAAGTTGTAAGATTAGGATTTGTAACTCTGTTGGTACTCATCTTGACATTGATACTTGTTTAATCATTCATTGCGGATATCTGCGATATTATCAATATGATTTTCCTTGCCTTTTTATCCACGTGATGTCTTCTTACTTCCCTCTCATGCATGAGTAATTTCCCCTCTTCTTTTGAATCATTTTAGGTTTCGAACATGTTCCAAAGTTGTGAAGTGTCTAAATGTGCATGTCAATAATGTATGACTATATGTTATGTGACACATTTGTTTTTGCAAATGAACGATGTATCACTATATTTATTTGAATATAATTTTCAGTTTCCTTTGCAGGAATGCTTAAGAGTTAATAATATTGACCTGATCTAAAAAAGGCAAGTAGATGCGGTGGGAAAAACACAAACTGCTCTAACTGGGAACTTATTACAAGTGGTTGAATTATGAAACCGCATGCGGCGTATGGGGCATTCGAGGCGGTTCTAACGCAATAACCACATGTGAGGCCAAGCATTGGAGAAGGTTTTGAAAACCACTTTCGCTATGCCAAGTATTAGTTACATAGGTTTTGAGACGGAATTGGCAACCATGGGGATCCATGTAGGTAAACCGTCTTCAATGCCCGATTTTGTACTAGTGTATGCAAATCAACTAACTAATTTGAGTGCACGCTCAAAACAGAGATGAAATAACCACACCAGCCCACATTACATTATCTCAAATTGAGTACCTAGTTAAATGCAAATCAATTCATTAGATAAGCTTAAATAAAGATACACATTTCATTTTAGGTTGGGCTTCTAGATAAGCAGGTGACGCGACACCTTATTTTCACAACCAACCACAAGCCCCAAAAGAAAGTTCTCATTACAATAATCCAAGCACCATGTCATGTTTACCATAGATCAATTAACCAAACATGAATATTTCATCAAGTTATTCGCATGATAACCTCTCTGAAGTTATTTGTGCTAACATGTTCAGGATAATCCACATACTGTTCATCATCATCATCCACCTCTTGTTCAGGAGCATTCAGATGACCGGGCATGATTAGATATCCCTCATGCCAATCTCCAAGTGTCAAAAATCACATGTTATATGCATAGGAGAGGTGAGGTAAGAAAACAGAGATGTGAGGTCACGTATGGTGAGATAGAGCAGAGGTGAGGACACCATGTGTGACAGCCCGATGCCGACGCCCTAGAAGATTCCCCCCTTTATTTCCGTTTCCGTCGCGTGGTTATTTTATTTTGTTGGTTGCATCATCATTTAGTTTGCATCGTCGCATCATGCATGGCATCTTGCATCGTCTGTCACGTGTGGTTTTGAGTGTTGTGCTTCGAGTGATCACCGAGTCGTAGTGCGATAGTAGCTCCCCCTCTCCCCTCTCTTTCCATTTTTTGTGGTTTTGCTAAAGTTTCCATTTATTCCCCTTTAAAAAAAGCGTCTTCTTTTAAAAAGGCCCTTTTATTAAATGAGGGGGCAACCCCGTGGGTTTCCTTTATTTTTTCCCTTTTGTTTATTTTTAAAACTAGAGACTCTTTTATTTATAAAAGGGGTTTGGTTTTATTCTTTTGTAAAAGGGTTTATTTTATTCTTCAAAAAAAAGGTTTCATTTTATTCTTTTAAAAAAAATGTCCAATCTATTTTATAGTTGGGGTTTGTTTTAAAAGATGTCAAAAGTATTTTATTTTATTTTATTTTGTAAAATTCTATTTGTGTGTGTGTGTGTGTGTGTGTGTGTTTTCTGCTTTAAAAGAAAAAAAACCAAAAGGTAAAAAAAAGGGAAGGGGGTTCCCAGGCCCAAGGCCAGTCCCTGACCTTGCCCAGTCCCCCGATCCCCCTGTCTCGTTCCCTGCCTCCTCGCGCCGTCCTCCTCACGTCTCCCCCTCGCGCCGTCCTCCCTGTCCATCGCCCGATCCCCTCCACCTCGCCCCGCGCGCAGCACGTGGTCGTCGGCCCGCGTCGCCAGCGCCCCCCCTAGGCCGTCGAGCTCCCGTGGCCTCGCGTCCCCGCCGCCGTGGCCTCCCGTCGCCCGCCTGCCGGACTTGTGCCACCCCGTCGAGCCGCCGTGCTCGCCTCCCCATGGAGCCCCGCCGGGCTGCGTTCCCCGCGTCGCCGCCGCCAAGCTCCCGGCCGGCCTGAGGACTCCGTCGTCGCCGCGCTGCCGACCTCCTCCGTCCCCGTGCTCGCCATGGCCACCCGTTCCCCTGCCGATTTGTTGCTGCTCGCCTTGGTAGTTCCCCGCCGCCGCCCGTCGCGGTGCCGTGCCGACCTGCCGCCATGCTCTCCCGCGCTGCTGGCCTCGCCCTCGCCCGCCGAGCCTCTCGCTCGCCGGTACCCCGCGCCCCGTCGTGGCCCCTGCGCCGTTCGCCGCCACTCGGCCTCGCTTGCTGCCGCCGTGTTGCTTGCCTGCTAGGGCTGATGCGTGCCCAAGCCGCCGCTGTAGCTGCTGCTCGCTGTTGCCGTGTAGGTAGCTGTTGCCGCTGGTGCAAATGCTGTTGCTGCTCGTGCCGCCATGCCGTGTCGCCCTACTGCTGTGCGATGTTGCTGCTGTGCTTGCCTACCTGTCGCCGATTTGTTGTTGTTGCCTATTGGTTTTGCCTGTAGCCGGTTGCTGTTGCTTGCCGTTTTGGTGCTGCTGCCGTTTTATTTTGTGCCTTGCCGTTGTGCTAATGGTTCCGGTGCTAGTTGCTTGCTGCTTGTGCCGAGCCTGCTTGCTGCTTTGCTTGCCGACCCATGTCGCGATGCATTTTGCTGTCGTGCATGCTAGGCTAGTTGCTTAGTTGCTGCCTGTGCTGTAGATGTCGTTTTGCTGTTGCTGCTGCTAGTTGTGCTAGCTTGCCGTTGCGTGTTGCTCTTGCTGCTGCCCGTGCTCCCCTGCAGGTGCCGACCTCCTCTGCCTTATTGTGCTGTTGTCGTTCTGTAGCTGTCGGGCTGTAGTTGATAGTTGTGTTGCCGAAGCCAGCTACCGTTGGATGCTTGGCATGCTTGCTGTAGATGCTGTAGATGTTGCTGCTTGTAGTTGCTAGTAGCTTGATAGTTGATGTTGCCTGATAGCTGCTTTTGCTAGATGTTGTAGCTTGCCGCTATGCTGCCGTGGCGTGCTACGTTGCTATTCCGCCGTGGCTGCTAGTTGTTGTTGTGTCCCGCTTGCCGTCGCCGCGTGCACCATTCCCTCCTCCGTGAGTCATCGACAATTCGACGAGCACCACGTCGTCCTCGACGACCCCGGAACGTGATCGACTACCGTCGCCGAAGACCGAGAACCACGACGCCGAGCGAATGACTACCGTCGACGAGAACGTGTACGACTACTTCCACGACGTCCGCTATGACCCGATCCCCTCCGGTTCGCACGCGTCAAAGGTATAACGATGAGACGTGGCCGAGAACCGTATGCATGTGTTGTATGAGTTGTATCGTGTGTTTGCACCGTTTGTATGCCCGTTGCACGTTGTCTTCTTTTCGTCGTGCCCCCGACACATGGGAACCCGGTAGCGGGATCACCCCATTCTTTATTTAGCGTTCCCGCACACGCTTCCCAGTACGTTGACACGATATCTCATTGAGTATCGGGATAGGAACGTTGCCGTGGCATCGTTTCCGACTTGCCGCCATTGTTCCCTCTCGCTCGCCGTGGCGACACCTTGCTTCTTTCCCTTCTTGCCGTGATGTTGATGAACTTGCATGCATGACGCATTCATGGCATATATCGTGTGTTGCATGCCTCTTGTGCCGTAGCTCCGTTCTATGCTCCGCGTGTTAACCGACTAGGATGACTGTAGGATCTCGCTTCACCCCTTGCCATGTTAAAAACATTTAATCTTGCCGATAAATTAACGGGAGTGAAGTAATAATTAAACGTGGAGTTACGACGGTATGCAATTCGTTGCATATCGAGCTTAAATTAAAGTGTAGAGTTTGCGTGAGGTGAATTGCCATGCCATCCCTTGCATCACTGAACTGATCATGCATCATATTAGGTTGTGCATCATGTGGTGTATATCGTGTGTTGATGCTTGTTTCCGTTTCCCTCCGTCTCGATAGAATTCCGCAGCGTGCCGGATTGTGAGGACCCGTTCGACTACGTCGGTTCGTCTGCTTCACGGAGGCATTCTTCTTCCAAGCGGGATCTCAGGCAAGATGACCATTTCCCCAGATACCATTACTATCATTACCATGCTAGTTTTTCCGTTGCTACCGTTTACGTCTCGTTGCCTACCACATGTTATATATGAGCCTCTCAACAATGCCATGAAAACCTTCAACCTGTTCAACCTAGCAAACCACTGATTGGCTATGATACCGCTTGCTTAACCCTGTGTTAGCGTTGCTAGTTGCAGGTGTATTGCTTCCATGTGAAAGCATGGGTTCCTTGTTATATCACCATATTAAATGCTATTTAATTTAATGCACCTATATACTTGGTAAAAGGTGGAAGGCTCGGCCTTTCTAGCCTGGTGTTTTGTTCCACCTTTGCCCCCTAGTTTCGGCTACCGGTGTTATGTTCCATAATTGAGCGCTCCTAACACGATCGGGGTTGTTATGGGGACCCCCTTGATAATTCGTTTTAGATTAAAGCTGGTCTGGCAAGGCCCAACTTTGGTACTACATTTGCCTAATAACCTAATAATAATGCATAGGGACCCGCCGGCACCTGCGGACTAATTTAATCAACCCCCGGGCCAGTGCTCCTCATGAGTGTTGGTCCCACCTGAGCGATGTCCGGCGCCCCTCTGGTCACCCGGAGGTTTAGCGATCCCGTCGTCTAGCTCATCCATCGTGTCCTGAGAACAAGATACGCGGCTCCTATCGGGATCGTCGACACGTCGGGCGGCCTTGCTGGATTAGTTTTACCTTGGACGAAATATCTTGTGCATCGGGATTCGGGTGATGCTTTGGGTAATCTCAGAGTTGAGGTTTTCCACTAAGGAGTCCGACGAGATCGTGAGCTTCGTGATTGAGGATTTCTATGCGGCTTGTGGTAATTTGTGATGGACTAGTTGGAGCACCCCTACAGGGTTAAATATTTTCGAAAAGCCGTTCCCGCGGTTATGTGGCAATGTTGAAGCTTTGTTTAACACTGGTTCTAGATAACTTAAAGTTAACTTAACTAAAATATGCCAACTGTGTGCGTAACCGTGACTGTCTCTTTCGTGAGTTCCTTCTCCGATCGAGGACACAGTGGGGTTATGTCTGACGTAGGTAGGTGATCAGGATCATTCATTTGATCATCAGTAGACACGTCCGTTATGCGTAGATCTTTCCCCTCTTATTTCTTGTACTCGTAAGTTAGCCACCAAATATATGCTTAGCCGCTGCTGCAACCTCACCACTTAACCATACCTCAACCATTAAGCTTTGCTAGTCTTGATACCTTTGGAAATGAGATTGCTGAGTCCCGTGTGGCTCACAGTTTACTACAACACCAGTTGCAGGTACAGGTAAAGGTTACTTGACGCGAGCGCGTTGATTGTTCATTTGGAGTTGCTTCTTATTCTTCTTCTTCATCAATCTAGGATGGGTTCCAGGCCGGCAGCCTAGGATTTCAAGGATGGACGTCGTTCTTCTTTTCTCGTTTGTTTTCGTCCATAGTCGGACCCTGCTCTTACTCTTGATGTATATGTAATGTACTGCCGTGACTCTGATGTAGCCTGTGGCGAGTGTAAGCCAATTCTATATATATATTACTCTTCTTTTCAGTACATGTACTTGTAACGATATCCATTCTTGCGACACGACGAGATGCGCTTCTATCCCTGACGAGGCCTTCGTGCCAAATTGAGGATAGGGTCGCATCTTGGGCGTGACACCATGTCCATGGCACACTTGTAGAAGTGCCATCCTAGTTCCTGGGTGATTGCCGGTTGGGTTGCAAACTATTTAGAATCAACAATGATCGAGTTCCATTCATCCATGATTACAGGAAGTATATATATCCTGGAGAGACGCGGCGATCTGAAAGAGGCTCCGGTTCCACGGGACAGAGTCGTCCGTGCGGGTGCAACCGTATCACGGTTGGGCAAGGGGAGATTTCCCCTAATTACAATATGTAATTAATCTTAACACCCTTCCAATCTACGCTTGACCATGTAGAATCATCCCTCGATTGTCCGAGTAGTGCTATCATCTCAAAAGGATTCTCCCCCAAGCATCTCTTCCTGAAAACTTGATGACAACCTGAAACATAAACTCACAAAGAGATAGCACAATGTGGTGTCGTTAAACAAATATATCTCAAGAAGAGACTCCCCTTGATGCCTGCAAGTCCCTAAGTCATCGCATACAATTTTCATGAACATATTTATTGAATGTTGAGTTCGGTAGAGACTTGTTGGAAATATGCCCTAGAGCCAATACTAAATTAGTTATTATTATATTTCTTTGTTCATGATAATCGTTTATTATCCATGCTATAATTGTATTGAATGAAGACTTATATACATGTGTGGATACATAGACAAAACACAGTCCCTAGCAAGCCTCTAGTTGGCTAGCCAGTTGATCAAAGATAGTCAGGGTCTTCTGATTATATACAAGGTGTTGTTGCTTGATAACTGGATCACGTCATTAGAAGAATCACGTGATGGACTAGACCCAAACTAATAGACATAGCATGTTGATCGTGTCATTTTGTTGCTACTGTTTTCTGCGTGTCAAGTATTTGTTCCTATGACCATGAGATCATATTGTTGGAGAACGTCGCATGGGAAACAAAAAATTTCCTACGCGCACGAAGACCTATCATGGTGATGTCCATCTACGAGAGGGGATGAGTGATCTACGTACCCTTGTAGACCGTACAGCAGAAGCGTTAGTGAACGCGGTTGATGTAGTGGAACGTCCTCACATCCCTCGATCCGCCCCGCGAACAATCCCGCGATCAGTCCCACGATCTAGTACCGAACGGACGGCACCTCCGCGTTCAGCACACGTACAGCTCGACGATGATCTCGGCCTTCTTGATCCAGCAAGACAGACGGAGAGGTAGAAGAGTTCTCCGGCAGCGTGACGGCGCTCCGAAGGTTGGTGATGATCTTGTCTCAGCAGGGCTCCGCCCGAGCTCCGCAGAAACGCGATCTAGAGGAAAAACCGTGGAGGTATGTGGTCGGGCTGCTGTGGAAAAGTCGTTTCAAATCAGCCCTAAAACCTCCGTATATATAGGTGGGAGAGGGGGGGCCTTGCCTTGGGGCTCAAGGATCCCCAAGGGGTTCGGCCGAGCCAAGGGGGGAAGGTCTCCCCCCCAAAACCGAGTTGGACTTCGTTTGGTGGGTGGGAGTCCTTCCTTCCCTTCCCACCTCCTCCTTTTTTTTCTTTCTCTTTGATTTTTCTTCCAATGCGCATAGGGCCCTTTTGGGCTGTCCCACCAGCCCACTAAGGGCTGGTGCGCCACCCTCAAGGCCTATGGGCTTCCCCGGGGTGTGTTGCCTCCCCCCGGTGAACTCCCGGAACCCATTCGTCATTCCGTGTACATTCTTGGTAACTTCGAAAACCTTCCGGTAATCAAATGAGGTCATCCTATATATCAATCTTTGTTTCCAGACCATTCCGGAAACCCTCGTGACGTCCGTGATCTCATCCGGGATTCCGAACAACATTCGGTAACCCACCATATAACTCAAATACGCATAAAACAACGTCGAACCTTAAGTGTGCAGACCCTCCGGGTTCGAGAACTATGTAGACATGACCCGAGAGACTCCTCGGTCAATATCCAATAGCTTAAGTTACATTGCTTGCAAGGCTTATTTGTGATGTTGTATTACCGAGTGGGCCCCGAGATACCTCTCTGTCACACGGAGTGACAAATCCCAGTCTTGATCCATACTAACTCAACGAACACCTTCGGAGATACCTGTAGAGCATCTTTATAGTCACCCAGTTACGTTGCGACGTTTGATACACACAAAGTATTCCTCCGGTGTTAGTGAGTTATATGATCTCATGGTCATAGGAAAAAATACTTGACATGCAGAAAACAGTAGCAACAAAATGACACGATCAACATGCTACGTCTATTAGTTTGGGTCTAGTCCATCACGTGATTCTCCTAATGACGTGATCCAGTTATCAAGCAACAACACCTTGTTTATAATCAGAAGACACTGACTATCTTTGATCAACTGGCTAGCCAACTAGAGGCTTGCTAGGGACAGTGTTTTGTCTATGTATCCACACATGTAAATGAGTCTTCATTCAATACAATTATAGCATGGATAATAAACGATTATCTTGATACAGGAATTATAATAATAACTATATTTATTATTGCCTCTAGGGCATAATTCCAACAGTCTCCCACTTGCACTAGATTCAATAATCTAGCCCTCACATCATCATGCGAATTACATTGTAATAAATCTAACACCCATACAGTTCTGGTGTTGATCATGCTTTGGCCGTGGAAGAGGTTTAGTCAGCGGGTCTGCTACATTCAGATCCGTGTGCACTTTGCATATATTTACGTCCTCTCCTTCGACGTAGTCGCGGATGAAGATGAAGCGTCGTTTGATGTGTCTGGACTTCTTGTGAAACCGTGGTTCCTTTGCTAAGGCAATGGCACCCGTGTTGTCACAGAACAAGGTTATTGGATTCAGTGCGCTTGGCACCACTCCAAGATCTGTTATGAACTGCTTCATCCAGACACCCTCCTTAGCCGCCTCCGAGGCAACCATGTACTCCGCTTCACATGTAGAACCTGCTACGACGCTTTGCTTGGAACTGCACCAGCATACCGCACCCCCATTAAGAATAAATACGTATCCGGTTTGCGACTTAGAGTCGTCCGGATCTGTGTCAAAGCTTGCATCGACGTAACCTTTTACGGCGAGCTCTTCGTCACCTCCATATACGAGAAACGTCTCCTTTGTCCTTTTCAGGTACTTCAGGATATTCTTGACCGCTGTCCAGTGATCCACTCCTGGATTACTCTGGAACCTACCTGCCATACTTATGGCCAGGCTAACATCCGGTCTAGTGCACAGCATTGCATACATGATAGAACCTATGGCTGAAGCATAGGGGACGGAGCGCATATGCTCTCTATCTTCATCAGTTGCTGGGCACAGAGTCTTACTCAATCTCGTACCTTGTAAAACTGGCAAGAACCCTTTCTTGGACTGTTCCATTTTGAACCTCTTCAAAACTTTATCAAGGTATGTGCTTTGTGAAAGTCCTATCAGGCGTTTTGATCTATCCCTATAGATCTTAATGCCTAGAATGTAAGCAGCTTCTCCTAGGTCCTTCATAGAGAAACTTTTATTCAAGTAATCCTTTATGCTCTCCAAAAACTCTACGTTGTTTCCAATCAGCAATATTTCATCCACATATAATATTAGAAACACCACAGAGCTCCCACTCACTTTCTTGTAAATACAAGATTCTCCAACCACTTGTATAAACCCAAATGCTTTGATCACCTCATCAAAGCATTTGTTCCAACTCCGAGATGCTTGCACCAGTCCATAAATGGATCGCTGGAGCTTGCACACCTTGTTAGCATTCTTAGGATCCACAAAACCTTCGGGTTGCATCATATACAATTCTTCCTTAAGGAAACCGTTAAGGAACGCCGTTTTGGCATCCATCTGCCAGATTTCATAATCGAAAAATGCAGCTATTGCTAACATGATTCTGACTGACTTAAGCATCGCTACGGGTGATAATGTCTCATCGTAGTCAACTCCTTGAACTTGTGAAAAACCCTTTGCCACAAGTCGAGCTTTATAAACGGTCACATTGCCGTCAGCGTCCGTCTTCCTCTTAAAGATCCATTTGTTCTGAATAGCCTTGCGGCCCTCAGGCAGTACCTCCAAAGTCCACACTTTGTTCTCATACATGGATCCTATCTCGGACTTCATGGCTTCTAGCCATTTGTTGGAATCTGGGCCCACCATTGCTTCTTCATAATTTGCAGGTTCATTGTTGTCCAACAACATGATTGACAAGACGGGATTACCGTACCACTCTGGAGCAGCACGTGGTCTCGTCGACCTGCGTGGTTCGACAGAAACTTGAACCGGAGTTTCATGATCATCATCATTAACTTCCTCCTCAACCGGCGTCGCAACGACAGAGGTTTCCCCTTGCCCTACGCCACCATCCAGAGGGATGAGAGGTTCGACAACCTCATCAAGTTCTATCTTCCTCCCACTCAATTCTCTCGAGAGAAACTCCTTCTTGAGAAAAGCTCCATTTTTAGCAACAAACACTTTGCCCTCGGATTTGAGATAGAAGGTGTACCCAACTGTCTCTTTTGGGTAACCAATGGAGATGCACTTTTCCGCTTTGGGTTCTAGCTTTTCAGGCTGAAGCTTTTTGACATAAGCATCACATCCCCAAACTTTAAGAAACGACAACTTTGGCCTTTTGCCATACCAGAGTTCGTATGGTGTCGTCTCAACGGATTTTGATGGTGCCCTATTTAAAGTGAATGCAACTGTTTCTAATGCATAACCCCAAAACGATAACGGCAAATCGGTAAGAGACATCATAGATCGCACCATCTCTAATAAAGTACGATTACGATGTTCGGACACACCATTACGCTGTGGTGTTCCAGGCGGTGTTAACTGTGAAACAATTCCACATTGTCTTAAGTGAGCACCAAACTCGAAACTCAGATATTCACCCCCACGATCAGACCGTAGGAACTTGATCTTCTTGTTACGATGATTTTCAACTTCACTCTGAAATTGCTTGAACTTTTCAAATGTTTCAGACTTGTGCTTCATCAAGTAGACATAACCATATCTACTAAAATCGTCAGTGAAGGTGAGAAAATAACGATATCCGCCGCGTGCCTCCACGCTCATCGGACCACACACATCGGTATGTATGATTTCCAACAAGTCACTTGCACGCTCCATTGTTCCGGAGAACGGAGTCTTAGTCATCTTGCCCATGAGGCATGGTTCGCACGCGTCAAGTGAATCAAAGTCAAGTGACTCCAAAAGTCCATCAACATGGAGTTTCTTCATGCGCTTTACACCAATATGACCTAAGCGGCAGTGGCACAAAAATATGGCGCTACCATTGTTAACTCAAACTCTTTTGGTCTCAATGTTATGTATGTGTGTATCACTATCAAGATTCAATATGAACAATCCTCTCACATTGGGTGCATGACCATAAAAGATGTTACTCATAGAAATAGAACAACCATTATTCTCTGACTTAAAAGAGTAACCATCTCGCAATCAACAAGATCCAGATATAATGTTCATGCTCAACGCATGCACTAAATAACAATGATTTAAGTTCATAACTAATCCTGATGGTAACTGAAGTGAAACTGTGCCGACGGCCATTGCATCAACCTTGGAACCATTTCCTACGCGCATCGTCACTTCATCATTCGCCAGCCTTCGTCTATTCCGCAGTTCCTGTTTCAAGTTGCAAATATGAGCAACAGAACCAGTATCGAATACCCAGGTACTACTACGAGAGCCGGTTAAGTACACATCAATAACTTGTATATCAAATATACCTGATTTTTCTTTGGCCGCCTTCTTATCTGCCAGATACTTGGGGCAATTGCGCTTCGAGTGACCCATACCCTTGCAATAGTAACACTCCGTTTCAGGCTTAGGTCCAGCTTTGGGTTTCTTCGTCGGATTGGCAACAGGCTTGCCGCTCTTCTTTGAATTACCCTTCTTGCCTTTGCCATTTCTCTTGAAACTAGTGGTCTTATTCACCATCAACACTTGATGCTCTTTACGGAGTTCAGACTCTACGACTTTCAGCATCGCAAACAACTCGCCGGGAGACTTGTTCATCCCTTGCATGTTGTAGTTCAACACAAAGCCTTTATAGCTTGGCGGCAGTGATTGAAGGATTCTGTCAGGGATAGCCTCCTGCGGGAGTTCAATCCCCAGCTCAGCTAGACGGTTTGAGTACCCAGACATTTTGAGCACATGTTCACTGACAGACGAGTTCTCCTCCATCTTGCAAGCATAGAATTTATCGGAGGTCTCATACCTCTCGATCTGGGCGTTCTTCTGAAAGATAAACTTCAACTCCTGGAACATCTCAAATGCTCCATGACGCTCAAAGCGACGTTGAAGTCCCGGTTCTAAGCCATACAAGACTGCACATTGAACTACTGAGTAGTCCTCCTTACGTGCTAACCAAGCGTTCTTAACATCCTGATCAGCCGTAGCGGGTGGTTCATCTCCTAGCGCAGCATTAAGGACATAATCCTTCTTCCCAGCTTGTAAGATTAGCTTAAGATTACGAGCCCAGTCTACAAAGTTGCTTCCATCATCTTTCAACTTAGCTTTCTCTAGGAACGTATTAAAATTCAGGGTGACTGTCGCGTGAGCCATGATCTACAACACAAATATATTCAAAGTGGACTTAGACTATGTTCAAGATAATTTAGAGTTTAACTTAATCAAATTATTCGCTAAACTCCCACTCAAAAAGTACATCTCTCTAGTCATTTGAGTGGTTCATGATCCACTTACACTAGCTCAAGTCCGATCATCACGTGAGTTGAGCATAGTTTCAGTGGTAAGCATCCCTATGCTAATCATATCATCTATATGATTCATGATCGACCTTTCGGTCTCATGTGTTCCGAGGCCATGTCTGCACATGCTAGGATCGTCTAGCTTAACCCGAGTGTTCCGCGTGCGCAACTGTTTTGCACCCGTTGTATGTGAACGTTGAGTCTATCACACCCGATCATCACGTGGTGTGTCGAAACGACGAACTGTAGCAACGGTCCACAGTCAGGGAGAACACAATTTCGTCTTGAAATTTTAGTGAGAGATCACCTCATAATGCTACCGTCGTTCTAAGCAAAATAAGGTGCATAAAAGGATTAAAATCACATGCAATTCAGAAGTGACATGATATGGCCATCATCACGTGCTCCTTGATCTCCATCACCAAAGCACCGACACGATCTTCTTGTCACCGGCGCCGCACCATGATCTCCATCAACGTGTCGCCATCGGGGTTGTTGTGCTACTCATGCTGTTACTACTAAAGCTACATCCTAGCAAAATAGTAAACGCATCTACAAGCACAAATGTTAGTATAAAGACAACCCTATGGCTCCTGCCGGTTGCCGTACCATCGACGTGCAAGTCGATATTATCTATTACAACATGATCATCTCATACATCCAATATATCACATCACATCGTTGGCCATATCACATCACAAGCATACCCTGCAAAAACAAGTTAGACGTCCTCTAATTTTGTTGTTGCATGTTTTACGTGGTGACCACGGGTATCTAGTAGGACCGCATCTTACTTACGCAAACACCACAACGAAGATATATGAGTTGCTATTTAACCTCATCCAAGGACCTCCTCGGTCAAATCCGATTCAACTAAAGTTGGAGAAACCGACACTTGCCAGTCATCTTTGAGCAACGGGGTTACTCGTAGCGATGAAACCAGTCTCTCGTAAGCGTACGAGTAATGTCGGTCCAAGCCGCTTCAACCCAACAATACCGCGGAATCAAGAAAAGACTAAGGAGGGCAGCAAAACGCACATCACCGCCCACAAAAACTTTTGTGTTCTACTCGAGAAGACATCTCTGCATGAACCTAGCTCATGATGCCACTGTTGGAGAACGTCGCATGGGAAACAAAAAATTTCCTACGCGCACGAAGACCTATCATGGTGATGTCCATCTACGAGAGGGGATGAGTGATCTACGTACCCTTGTAGACCATACAGCAGAAGCGTTAGTGGACGCGGTTGATGTAGTGGAACGTCCTCACGTCCCTCGATCCGCCCCGCGAACAATCCCGCGATCAGTCCCACGATCTAGTACCGAACGGACGGCACCTCCGCGTTCAGCACACGTACAGCTCGACGATGATCTCGGCCTTCTTGATCCAGCAAGAGAGACAGAGAGGTAGAAGAGTTCTCCGGAAGCGTGACGGCGCTCCGGAGGTTGGTGATGATCTTGTCTCAGCAGGGCTCCGCCCGAGCTCCGCAGAAACGCGATCTAGAGGAAAAACCGTGGAGGTATGTGGTCGGGCTGCCGTGGAAAATTCGTCTCAAATCAGCCCTAAAACCTCCGTATATATAGGTGGGAGAGGGGGGGCCTTGCCTTGGGGCTCAAGGAGCCCCAAGGGGTTCGGCCAAGCCAAGGGGGGAAGGTCTCCCCCCCCCCCAAACCGAGTTGGACTTGGTTTGGTGGGTGGGAGTCCTTCCTTCCCTTCCCACCTCCTCCTTTTTTTTCTCTTTGATTTTTCTTCCAATGCGCATAGGGCCCTTTTGGGCTGTCCCACCAGCCCACTAAGGGCTGGTGCGCCACCCTCAAGGCCTATGGGCTTCCCCGGGGTGGGTTGCCTCCCCCCGGTGAACTCCCAGAACCCATTCGTCATTCCCGGTACATTCCCGGTAACTTCGAAAACCTTCCGGTAATCAAATGAGGTCATCCTATATATCAATCTTCGTTTCCGGACCATTCCGGAAACCCTCGTGACATCCGTGATCTCATCCGGGATTCCGATCAACATTCGGTAACCAACCATATAACTCAAATACGCATAAAACAACGTCGAACCTTAAGTGTGCAGACCCTGCGGGTTCGAGAACTATGTAGACATGACCCGAGAGACTCCTTGGTCAATATCCAATAGCGGGACTTGGATGCCCATATTGGATCCTACATATTCTACGAAGATCTTACCGTTTGAACCTCAGTGCCAAGGATTCATATAATCCCGTATGTCATTCCCTTTGTCCTTCGGTATGTTACTTGCCCGAGATTCGATCGTCAGTATCCGCATACCTATTTCAATCTCGTTTACCGGCAAGTCTCTTTACTCATTCCGTAATACAAGATCCCGCAACTTACACTAAGTCACATTGCTTGCAAGGCTTATGTGTGATGTTGTATTACCGAGTGGGCCCTGAGATACCTCTCCGTCACACGGAGTGACAAATCCCAGTCTTGATCCATACTAACTCAACGAACACCTTCGGAGATACCTGTAGAGCATCTTTATAGTCACCCAGTTACGTTGCGACGTTTGATACACACAAAGTATTCCTCCGGTGTTAGTGAGTTATATGATCTCATGGTCATAGGAACAAATACTTGACACGCAGAAAACAGTAGCAACAAAATGACATGATCAACATGCTACGTCGATTAGTTTGGGTCTAGTCCATCACGTGATTCTCCTAATGACGGGATCCAGTTATCAAGCAACAACACCTTGTTCATAATCAGAAGACACTGACTATCTTTGATCAACTGGCTAGCCAACTAGAGGCTTGCTAGGGACAGTGCTTTGTCTATGTATCCACACATGTAAATGATTCTTCATTCAATACAATTATAGCATGGACAATAAACGATTATCTTGATACAGGAATTATAATAATAACTATATTTATTATTACCTCTAGGGCATAATTCCAACACATATAACTCACTGACACCGGAGGAATGCTTTGTGTGTATCAAACGTCGCAACGTAACTGGGTGACTATAAAGATGCTCTATAGGTATCTCCGAAGGTGTTCGTTGAGTTAGTATGGATCGAGACTGGGATTTGTCACTCCGTGTGACGGAGAGGTATCTTGGGGCCCACTCGGTAATACAACATCACACACAAGCCTTGCAAGCAATGTGACTTAGTGTAAGTTGCGGGATCTTGTATTACGGAATGAGTAAAGAGACTTCCCGGTTAACGAGATTGAAATAGGTATGCAGATACTGACGATCGAATCTCGGGCAAGTAACATACCGAAGGACAAAGGGAATGACATACAGGATTATATGAATCCCTGGCACTGAGGTTCAAACGATAAGATCTTCGTAGAATATGTGGGATCCAATATGGGCATCCATGTCCCACTATTGGATATTGACCGAGGAGTCACTCGGGTCATGTCTACATAGTTCTCGAACCCGCAGGGTCTGCACACTTTATGTTCGACGTTGTTTTATGCGTATTTGAGTTATATGGTTGGTTACCGAATGTTGTTCGGAGTCCCGGATGAGATCACGGACATCACGAGGGTTTCCGGAATGGTCCGGAAACGAAGATTGATACATAGGATGACTTCATTTGGTTACCGGAAGGTTTTCGGGCATTACCGGTAAGGTACCGGGAATGACGAATGGGTTCCGGATCTTCACCGGGAGGGGGGACCACCCACCCGGGAGGGCCCAAGGACCTTGGGGGTGGCGGACCAAGTAGGTGGGGTCGGCCCAAGGCTGTCTTTCGCAAGAGAAAGAAAAAACCAAAAGAATAGAAAGAAAAAAAGGAAAGGTGGGAAAAGAGAGAAGGACTCCACCTTCCAATCCTAGTTGGACTAGGATTGGAGGAGGACTCCTCCTCCCCTTGGTGGCGCAACCCTTGGGGCTCCTTGAGCCTCAAGGCAAGCCTCCCCTCCCTCCTCCTATATATATGAAGCAATTAGGGCTGATTTGAGACAACTTTGCCACGGCAGCCCGACCACATACCTCCACGGTTTTTCCTCTAAATCGCGTTTCTGCGGAGCTCGGGCGGAGCCCTGCCGAGATCAGATCACCACCAACTTCCGGAGCGCCGTCACGCTGCTGGAGAACTCATGTACCTCTCCGTCTCTCTTGCTGGATCAAAAAAGCCGAGATCATCGTCGAGCTGTACGTGTGCTGAACGCGGAGGTGCCGTCCGTTCGGCACTAGATCGTGGGACGGTTCGTGGGACGGTTCGCGGGGCGGATCGAGGGACGTGAGGACGTTCCACTACATCAACCGCGTTCACTAACGCTTCTGCTGTGCGATCTACAAGGGTACGTAGATCGGAAATCCCCTCTCGTAGATGGACATCACCATGATAGGTCTTCGTGCGCGTAGGAAATTTTTTGTTTCCCATGCGACGTTCCCCAACAGTGTCATCATGAGTGAGGTTCATGCGTAGATGTCTTCTCGAGTAAAACACAAAAGTTTTTGTGGGCTGTGATGTGCGTTTTGCTGCCCTCCTTAGTCTTTTCTTGATTCCGCGGTATTGTTGGATTGAAGCGGCTTGGACCGACATTACTCGTACGCTTACGAGAGACTGGTTTCATCGCCACGAGTAACCCCGTTGCTCAAAGATGACTGGCAAGTGTCGGTTTCTCCAACTTTAGTTGAATCGGATTTGACCGAGGAGGTCCTTGTATAAGGTTAAATAGCAATTCATACATCTCCGTTGTGGTGTTTGCGTAAGTAAGATGCGATCCTACTAGATACCCATGGTCACCACGTAAAACATGCAACAACAATTAGAGGACGTCTAACTTGTTTTTGCAGGGTATGCTTGTGATGTGATATGGCCAACGATGTGATGTGATATATTGGATGTATGAGATGATCATGTTGTAATAGTTAATATCGACTTGTACGTCGATGGTACGGCAACCGGCAGGAGCCATAGGGTTGTCTTTAAACTAACATTTGTGCTTGCAGATGCGTTTACTATATTGCTAGGACGTAGCTTTAGTAGTAATAGCATGAGTAGCATGACAACCCCGATGGCGACACGTTGATGGAGATCATGATGATGGAGATCATGGTGTGACGCCGGTGACAAGAAGATCGTGCCGGTGCTTTGGTGATGGAGATCAAGAAGCACATGATGATGGCCATATCATGTCACTTATGAATTGCATGTGATGTTAATCCTTTATGCACCTTATCTTGCTTAGAACGACGGTAGCATTATGAGGTGATCTCTCACTAAAATTTCAAGACAAAATTGTGTTCTCCCCGACTGTGCACCATTGCGACAGTTCTTCGTTTCGAGACACCACGTGATGATCGGGTGTGATAGACTCAACGTTCACATACAACGGGTGCAAAACAGTTGCACACGCGGAACACTCGGGTTAAGCTTGACGAGCCTAGCATGTGCAGACATGGCCTCGGAACACATGAGACCGAAAGGTCGAGCATGAATCGTATAGTTGATATGATTAGCATAGAGATGCTTACCACTGAAACTATTCTCGACTCACGTGATGATCGGACTTGAGATAGTGGATTTGGATCATGTACCACTCAAATGACTAGAGAGATGTACTTTTTGAGTGGGAGTTCTTAAGTAATATGATTAATTGAACTAATTGTCATGAACATAGTCTAATGGTCTTTGCGAATTACGATGTAGCTTGCGCTATAGCTGTACTGTTTTTATATGTTCCTAGAGAAAATTTAGTTGAAAGTTGATAGTAGCAAACTTTGTAGAGGATTGTCCTCGTTGCTGCGCAGAAGGCTTATGTCCTTAATGCACCACTCGGTGTGCTGCACCTCGAGCGTCGTCTGTGGATGCTGTGAACATCCGACATACACGTTTTTGATGACTACACGATAGTTCAGTGCAAAATACTTAATGGCTTAGAAGGAAGGCGCCGAAGACGTTTTGAAACGTCACGGAACAGAAGTGATGTTCTAAAGAGATGAAATTGTGATTTCATGCTTGTGCCCTTGTTAAGAGGTACGAGACCTCCGACAAGATTCTTTGTCCACAAAGTAAAGGAGAAAAGCTCAATCGTTGAGCATGTGCTCAGATTGTCTGAGTACGACAATCGCTTGAATCAAGTGGGAGTTAATCTTCCAGATGAGATAGTGATGATTCTCCAAAGTCACTGCCACCAAGCTGTGAGAGCTTCGTGATGAACTATAACATATCAAGGATAGATACAATGATCCTTGAGCGATTTGCGATGTTTGACACTACGAAAGTAGAAATCAAGAAGGAGCATCAATAGTTGATGGTTAGTAAAACCACTAAGTTTCAAGAAAGGCAAGGGCTAGAAGGGATACTTCGTGAAACGGCAAAACAGTTGCTGCACTAATGAAGAGACCCAAGATTAAACCCAAACCCGAGACTAAGTGCTTCTGTAATGAGGGGAACAGTCACTGAGGCGGAGCGACTCTAGATACTTCGTAGATAAGAAGGCTCGCAAAAGTCGAAAGAAGTATATTCGATATACATGATGTTGATGTGTACTTTACTAGTACTCCTAGTAGCACGAGGGTATTAGATACCGGTTCGGTTGCTAAGTGATTAGTGACACGAAATGAAAGCTACGGCATAAACGGAGACTAGCTAAAGGCGAGGTGACGATACGTGTTGGAATTGTTTCCAAGGTTGATATGATCAAACGTCGTACACTCCATCTATCATCGGGATTGGTGTTAAACCTAAATAATTGCTATTTGGTACTTGCGTTAAGCATGAACATGATTGGATCGTGTTTATTGCAATACGATTATTCATTTAAAGAGAATAATGGTTACTCTATTTGCTTAAATAAATCACCTTCAATGGTTTATTGAATCTCGATCGTAGTGTTACACATGTTCATAACATTGGTGCCAAAAATTACGAGGTAATGATGATAGTACCACTTACTTGTGGCACTGCCGCTTGAGTCATGTTGGTATAAATTGCATGAAGAGGCTCCATGCTGATGGATCTTTATACTCACTTGATTTTGAATCACTAGTGACATGCAAATCATACCACGTGAGCAAGGCCTTGTTTTAATTGAGATGAAACAAGATAGTAACTTGTTGGAAGTGATACATTTTGATGTGTGTAGTCCAATGGGTGCTGAGGCACGCAGTGGATATCGTTATGTTCTTACTTCAATGACGATTTGAGTGGATACAAGAGTATTTACTTAATGAATCACAAATCTGAAATATTGAAAAGTTCAATTCTGTTTCGGAGTGAAGTTCGTCGTAACAAGAGGATAAATTGTCTACGATATGATCATAGAAATGAATATCTGAGTTACGATTTTTGGTACGCAGTTAAGACAATATGGAAATTGTTTCGCAGTTCATGCCAGCTGCAACATCATAGTGTGATGATGTGTCTGAACGTCATAGCCATGCACTATTTGGTATGGTGCATGCTATGATGTCGCTTATCGAATTACCACTATCGTTTATGGGTTATGCATTAGAGACAACCGCATTCACTTTAAATAGGGCACCACGTATTTCTGTTGAGATGACACAGTATAGACTGAGGTTTAGAGAAATCTAAACTGTCATTTCTTGAAAGTTTGGGGCTTCGACACTTATGTGAAAAAGTTTTAGTATGATAAGCTCGAACCCAAAGCGGATAAATGCATCTTCATAGGATATCCAAAATAGTTGGGTACATCTCCTATCTCAGATCCGAAAGCAAAGTGTTTGTTTCTAGAAACGGATCCTTTCTCGAGGAAAGGTTTCTCTCGAAAGAATTGAGTGGGAGGGTGGTAGAACTTGATAAGGTTATTGAACCATCACTTCAACCAGTGTGTAGCAGGGAGCAGGAAGTTGTTCATGTGGCGCCTACACCAATTGAAGTGAAAGCTGATGATGGTGATCATCGAGCATCGAATCAAGTTACTACAAATCTCGTAGGTTGACAAGGTCGCGTATTACTGCAGAGTGGTATGGGAACCTTGTCTTGGAGGTCATGTTGTTGAGCAACAATGAAGCTATGAGTTATGGAGAAAGCAATGGTGGGCCCGGATTCCGACAAATGGCTGGAGGCCATGAAATCCGAGAGAGGATCCATGTATGAAAACAAAGTGTAGACTTTGGAAGAACTACTTGATGGTCATAGGACTATTGAGTAAAGATGGATCTTTAAAAGGAAGACAGACGATGATGGTGATAAGTCACTATTAAGAAAAGATCGACTTGTCGCAAAGATGTTTCCGACAAGATCAAACAGTTGACTATGATGAGACTTTCTCACTAGTAGCGATGCTAAAAGTCTGTTAGAATTATGTTATTAGTTGCTGCATTATTTATGAAATATTGCACATAGGATGTCAAAACATTGTTTCCTTGACGGTTTCCTTGAGCAAACATTGTATGTGATACAACCAGGAGGTTTTGTTGATCCTAAAGATACTAGCAAGTATGCAAGTGTTGGGGAACGTCGCATGGGAACCAAAAAATTTCCTACGCGCACGAAGACCTATCATGGTGATGTCCATCTACGAGAGGGGATGTGTGATCTACGTACCCTTGTAGACCGTACAGCAGAAGCGTTAGTGAACGCGGTTGATCTAGTGGAACGTCCTCACGTCCCTCGATCCGCCCCGCGAACCGTCCCGCGATCAGTCCCACGATCTAGTGCCGAACGGACGGCACCTCCGCGTTCAGCACACATACAGCTCGACGATGATCTCGGCCTTCTTGATCCAGCAAGAGAGACGGAGAGGTAGAAGAGTTCTCCGGCAGCGTGACGGTGCTCCGGAGGTTGGTGGTGATCTTATCTCAGCAGGGCTCCGCCCGAGCTCCGCAGAAACGCGATCTAGAGGAAAAACCTTGGAGGAATGTGGTCGGGCTGCCATGGAAAAGTCGTCTCAAATCAGCCCTAAAACCTCCGTATATATAGGGGGAAGAGGGGGTGCCTTGCCTTGCGGTCCAAGGACCCCTAAGGGCTTCGGCCGAGCCAAGGGGGGCAGCCCTCCCCTTCCAAACCGAGTCCAACTAGGTTTGGAAGGAGGAGTCCTTCCCCCTTTTCCCACCTCCTCTTTTTTTTTCTCTTTGATTTTCTTCCTATGGCGCATAGGGCCTTCTTGGGCTGTCCCACCAGCCCACTAAGGGATGGTGTGCCACCCCCAAGGCCTATGGGCTTCCCCGGGGTGGGTTGCCCCCCCCCCCCCAGTGAACTCCCGGAACCCATTCGTCATTCCCGGTACATTTCCGGTAACTCCGAAAACCTTCCGGTAATCAAATGAGGTCATCCAAAATATCAATCTTCATTTCCGGACCATTCCGGAAACCCTCGTGACGTCCGTGATCTCATCCGGGACTCCGAACAACATTCGGTAACCAACCATATAACTCAAATACGCATAAAACAACGTCGAACCTTAAGTGTGCAGACCCTGCGGGTTCGAGAACTATGTAGACATGACCCGAGAGACTCCTCGGTCAATATCCAATAGCGGGACCTGGATTCCCATATTGGATCCTACATATTCTACGAAGATCTTATCATTTGAACCTCAGTGCCAAGGATTCATATAATCCCGTATGTCATTCCCTTTGTCCTTCGGTATGTTACTTGCCCGAGATTCGATCGTCAGTATCCGCATACCTATTTCAATCTCGTTTACCGGCAAGTCTCTTTACTCGTTCCGTAATACAAGACCCCGCAACTTACACTAATTCACATTGCTTGCAAGGCTTGTGTGTGATGTTGTATTACCGAGTGGGCCCCGAGATACCTCTCCGTCACACGGAGTGACAAATCCCAGTCTCGATCCATACTAACTCAACGAACACCTTCGGAGATACCTGTAGAGCATCTTTATAGTCACCCAGTTACGTTGCGACGTTTGATACACACAAAGTATTCCTCCGGTGTCAGTGAGTTATATGATCTCATGGTCATAGGAACAAATACTTGACACGCAGAAAACAGTAGCAACAAAATGACACGATCAACATGCTACGTCTATTAGTTTGGGTCTAGTCCATCACGTGATTCTCCTAATGACGTGATCCAATTATCAAGCAACAACACCTTGTTCATAATCAGAAGACACTGACTATCTTTGATCAACTGGCTAGCCAACTAGAGGCTTGCTAGGGACAGCGTTTTGTCTATGTATCCACACATGTATATAAGTCTTCATTCAATACAATTATAGCATGGATAACAAACGATTATCTTGATACAGGAATTATAATAATAACTATATTTATTATTGCCTCTAGGGCATAATTCCAACAGCAAGCTCCAACGATCTTTCAATGGACTGGTGCAAGCAACTCGGAGTTGGAATATACACTTTGATGAGATGATCAAAGATTTTGGGTTTGTACAAGGTTTATGAGAAACTTGTATTTCCAAAGAATTGAGTGGGAGCACTATAGAATTTCTGATAAGTATATGTGGTTGACATATTGTGGATCAGAAGTAATGTATAATTTCTGTAAAGCATACAAGGTCGTTTGAAAGGAGTTTTCAAAGGAGTACCTGGATTGCGCTACTTGAACGTTGAGCATCAAAGATCTATGGAGATAGATCGAAAGCGCTTAATAGAAGTTTCAACAAGATGAATGCCTTGACAAGTTTTTGAAGGAATTCAAAACAGATCAGAAAAGAAGGAGTTCTTGGTTGCGTTGTGAGGTGTGAATTTGAGTAAGACTCAAAACCCGACCCCGGCAGAATAAAGAGAATAGACGAAGGTCGTCTTCTATGCCTTGGCCGTAGAATCTAAAGTATGCCATGCCGGGTACCGCACCTGATGTGTGCCTTGACTCAAAGTCTGTTGAGAGGTATAGAGAGTGATCCATGATTGAATCACTAGCAGCGGTCAAAATTTATCCTTAGTAACTGATGGACTAAGGATTTTTTTTTCTCGATTATGGAGGTGGTTAAAGAGTTCATCGTCAAGGGTTACGTCGATGCAAGCTTTGACACTAATCCGAATAACTATGAGTAGTGAAACGGATTCGTATAGTAGAGTAGATATTTGGAGTATTTCCGAATAGCACATAGTAGCAACATCTATAAGATGACATAAAGATTTTTAAAGAACACACGGATCTGAAAGTTTCAGAACCATTGACTAAAACCTCTCTCACGAGCAAGACGTGATCATACCCCATAATTATATGGGTGTTGGATTCATTGGAATCACATGGTGATGTGAACTAGATTATTGACTCTAGTGCAAGTGGGAGACTGTTGGAAATATGCCCTAGAGGCAATAATAAATTAGTTATTATTATATTTCTTTGTTCATGATAATCGTTTATTATCCATGCTATAATTGTATTAAATGAAGACTTATATACATGTGTGGATACATAGACAAAACACTGTCCCTAGCAAGACTCTAGTTGGCTAGCCAGTTGATCAAAGATAGTCAGGGTCTTCTGATTATATACAAGGTGTTGTTGCTTGATAACTGGATCACGTCATTAGAAGAATCACGTGATGGACTAGACCCAAACTAATATACGTAGCATGTTGATCGTGTCATTTTGTTGCTACTGTTTTCTGCGTGTCAAGTATTTGTTCCTATGACCATGAGATCATATAACTCATTGACACCGGAGGAATGCTTTGTGTGTATCAAACGTCGCAACGTAACTGGGTGACTATAAAGATGCTCTACAGGTATCTCCGAAGGTGTTCGTTGAGTTAGTATGGATCGAGACTGGGATTTGTCACTCCATGTGACGGAGAGGTATCTCGGGGCCCACTCGGTAATACAACATCACACACAAGCCTTGCAAGCAATGTGACTTAGTGTAAGTTGCGGGATCTTGTATTACGGAACGAGTAAAGAGACTTGCCGGTAAACGAGATTGAAATAGGTATGCGGATACTAACGATCGAATCTCGGGCAAGTAACATACCGAAGGACAAAGGGAATGACATACGGGATTATATGAATCACTGGCACTTAGGTTCAAACGATAAGATCTTCATAGAATATGTGGGATCTAATATGGGCATCCAGGTCCCGCTATTGGATATTGACCGAGGAGTCACTCGGGTCATGTCTACATAGTTCTCGAACCCGTAGGGTCTGCACACTTTAGGTTCGACGTTGTTTTATGCGTATTTGAGTTATATGGTTGGATACCGAATGTTGTTCGGAGTCCCGGATGAGATCACAGACATCACGAGGGTTTCTGGAATGGTCCGAAAATGAAGATTGATATATAGGATGAATTCATTTGGTTACCGGAAGGTTTTCGGGCATTACCGGGAATGACGAATGGGTTCCGGATCTTCACCGGGAGGGGGGACCACCCACCCGGGAGGGCCCAAGGACCTTGGGGGTGGCGCACCAAGTTGGTGGGGTCAGCCCAAGGCTGTCTTGCGCAAGAGAAAGAAAAAAACCAAAAGAAGAGAAAGAAAAAAAGGAAAGGTGGGAAAAGAGAGAAGGACTCCACCTTCCAATCCTAGTTGGACTAGGATTGGAGGAGGACTCCTCCTCCCCTTGGTGGCGCATCCCTTTGGGCTCCTTGAGCCTCAAGGCAAGCCTCCTCTCCCTCCTCCTATATATATGGAGCAATTAGGGCTGATTTGAGACAACTTTGCCACGGCAGCCCGACCACATACCTCCACGGTTTTTCCTCTAGATCGCGTTTCTGCAGAGCTCGGGCGGAGCCCTGCCGAGATCAGATCAACACCAACCTCCGAAGCGCCATCACGCTGCCGGAGAACTCATCTACCTCTCCGTCTCTCTTGTTGGATCAAGAAGGCCGAGATCATCGTCGAGCTGTACATGTGCTGAACGCGGAGGTGTCGTCCGTTCGGCACTAGATCGTGGGACGGTTCGTGGGACGGTTCGCGGGGCGGATCGAGGGACGTGAGGACGTTCCACTACATCAACCGCGTTCACTAACGCTTCTGCTGTGCGATCTACAAGGGTACGTAGATCGGAAATCCCCTCTCGTAGATGGACATCACCATGATAGGTCTTCGTGCGCGTAGGAAAATTTGTGTTTCCCATGCGACGTTCCCCAACAAGACTTAGTAAATAAATCAGCAAGGTTGTCACATGATTTGACTTGTAAGATGCTTATTTCCCTGCTTTTCTGAAGATTATGGGGGAAAAACCACTTATGCATAGTGATATTGCTCTTGATGTATCCCGTTTGCTTCTGTGCAACACAAACCGCATTATCCTCATAGATAATGGTGGGTGATCCTATCGAACCAATTCCACATGACTGATGTATAAGGTTTATCATTCTTCAAAGCCATACACATTCACATGATGCTTCAAATAATGAAATTATTTCAGAATGATTTGTAGATGTTGTCAACAGAGTATTTTTTGGAGACTTCCATGATATAGGAGTACCACCATGTAGGAACACAAAGCCGGTCTATGATTTGGCATTATGGGGATCAGACAAATAGTTGGCATCTGCATATCCAATCATATCAAAGTCCAAATTTCTCTGGAACTGGAAAAATAGACCAAGATCATTGTGCCTTGGAGATATTAAAAGATATACTTCACTCCAGACCAAAGACATTTGGTGGGAGTTGTGTTGTGTCTAGCAAGTAGATTCAATACAAATGCAATATTAGGTCTCGTGCAATTTGCAAGATACATAAGCTCTCCAACGGCCTCCATCATCCCTTGGCCTGAACTGATCTTTCTCTATGTCTAGAGATCGAACCACCATTGGAGTTCTAGATGGATACGATTTTTCCATATTGAATTTCTCCAATATTTTCTGGATATAGGCATCTTGGTGTACCATGATTCCCGAGGGAAGGTGCTCAAGTTTGATACCTAAGCAAAATTTGGTTTTACCCAAATCCTTCATGTCAAATTCTATCTTTAGGTGATTGCATGCTTCATCAATGTCTTGTGTGTTGCCAATGATATTGAGATCATCAACATACACAGAAGTGATGCAAAATCATGTAGAGGACTTCTTGATGAAGACACATGGACAATCATCACTATTGGAGTAACCTTTATGAAGAAGGAACTCACTTAGTCGGTTGTACCGCATCCGTTCTGACTGCCTTAAGTCATATAATGACCTATTCAACTTTACACAAAACATGTTGTGATTTGCACTTTTATTCGAGACAGAGATTCTGTCAGTAACCTTCATATATATGTCTAAATCTAGTGACCCGTAAAGATATGTGGCCACGGCGTCCATCAACTGCAAGGATAGACGATTTTGCACTACCAAACACATAAGATATTGAAAAGTGGTTCCACTCATTACTCGAGATTATGTTTCATTGAACCCAATGTCGGGTTTCCGCGTGAAACCTTGTGCTACGAGCCTTGCTTTATATCTCACCACCTCATTGTTCTCATTCCGTTTTCGGAGAAAAACCCCATTTGAATTCCACATGGAAAACATTGGGAGGTGTAGGTATTGCTTCAGTGAATACCTTTCTTTTGTTAAGTGAGACAATTTCTTCTTGAATTGCATCCTTCCATTTAGGCTAGTCAGAGCGCCTTTGGCACTCAACGATAGTCCTTGGATCTTGATTAGTGAGAAGGGTATCTGCAATCTTTTCAACAAAATATATGTCAACACTCGTAGCCTTACGGTCAAATGATTCTCTAGAATCAACATAGTTGATGGAAATTTCTTGCACCCCTAGAGACTTTTCGTGATTTCCCAATACGAATGAGTTTGAATGTTCTCATGTTCCAGCCAGTTTGTGCACATTGGAGCTGGGTTGTGGAGTTTTCCCTTCCACTAGGTGTATACTACCCATCAGGTGTTTGTCAACATCGAGTTGACCTGCATTTACTAACTTTGAGGTTTTTCTCCTTGATTTCCTTTGCTGCTTGCTCTTGGTCACAGGCCGTACTACCCCCTCTTTTTAGAAATAATGAGTTGAGTGGGTTTTATTGGTACCTCCACTCTTTCTGGCGCGTTTCTGGCTGGATTTAAGGATTTTGTAACACCTTCAGATTAGTAAATGAATCTGGCAGATTATTTGCAAGATGTTGCAAACTAATAATCTTCCGAACTTGAAGTTCAGTCTCATGGGTACGTGGATCATAGGATGAAATGGCGTGATCATTCCAATCAATTTACGGGCAATCTTTCTCGTACTTGAAATCTCCCCCTAATGCCGGAAAATGTTTCTCATTGAATATGCAATCAACGTGACGGGATGTGAATAGATCCCAAGTAAGGGGTTCCATGTACTTAATAATCGACGGTGACTTGTACCCCACATAGATCCCCAACTTTTTGTGTGGGCCCGTAGATGTCCACTATGGTGGTGAGATCGGGATGTATGCAACACATCCGAAGTTACGCATATGGGAACTGCTAGGAGGATTTCCACACACAAATTCCAGAGGGGAAGAACTGTGATATGCAGTGGGCCTCAATTAGATCAAGTCAGCAGCGTGTAAAATAGCGTGACCCCAACAAGAGGTTGGCAAGTTGCCATTCATCAGCGAAGGTCTTGCAATGAGTTTAATCCTCTTAATCAATGCTTGAGCCAAACCATTTTGTGTATGGACACATGGAACAGAGTGTTGAACTTCAATCCCCAAAGCCATGCAATAATCATTGAAAGTACGTGAGGAGAATTCTGCAGCGTTGTCCATTCGAATTGACTTAATTCGACTTTCAGGATAATGGGCTTACAACGGAATGACTTGCCTCACTATCTTGGCAAATGCATGGTTCTGTGTGGATAGAAGATACACATGTGATCATTGTGTAGATGCGTCAACAAGAACCATAAAATACTTGAATGGTCGAGGAAATGACTGAATGGGACCACAAATGTCTCCTTGAATACATTCAAGGAACTGAAGTGGTTCAGCTTGTATTTTGAGATGCGATGGCCTTAAAATTAGCTTTCCCGTGGCACAAGACGTGCACACAAAATCATAAGAATGAGGAAATTTCGACTCAAGCAAATCATGATCAATGGAATTGCTAGTAATTTTTCTCATCATCCTAATTCCGGGATGGCCGAGGCGATCATGCCACGTTTGGAATGCGTCATAATTCTGAAAAATTACTTTGTATGCAACATGTTTCATGGGCTTGATGTACGTATAGTACAAACCAGACGATAGAGACGGAATTTTCTCATGTAACTGTTTGCCATATCCGTGATCTTTAGTAAAGAGTAGATACTCCTCTTTGTTGTCTTCATGGGTTTAAATATGAAAACCACCCTTACGGATATCTCGATAACTGATCAGGGTACATGATGAGTCGGGATACAATAAAGCATCCTCGATCGTCACTTGTGTACCACTTGGGAGGATGAATATGGCTCGTCCAATACCAACAATCACTGTATCACGTCCACCAATAGTTAGAATATCTCCATTCATGTTTTAAGAGTTTGGAAATATTTCATCTCCCTCAGTATGGAGTTTGTGGTACCACTGTCCACAAAGCATAATTCAATACAATATGATACAAAGACAACAACAACAAACTTACGTTTTTATTATAATCAACACAAATGGACATAATTAAGTAGATCACTAAGAAGATCAAGGAACTAGTCAAAAGTCGTCAAACATATTGTTTGAGATGTAATCAATCAACAGGAACCCACACTCAGTCTCTCGGTTAACAAGACGAATTGGAATAGCAATGACGATTACAGTTGTGTTGGGAGCAAAAAGAAATACAAAAGAAAGGGAAGGGATATAGATAATAAGATACAGATGTAGCCGTTACCGAGCCTTCTTATCCTAATACATGTAAGGCACATCTATTGTTACTAGATCACGGGTCCAAACATGTAGTATATCCACAGCTGCCGAGTAAATAGCATAAAACTATTAGTTTACACATTATCGTTTCAAAAAAATACCGGATTTTAATTTTTCTTAAAAAACTACCAAACGCGTGGTTCGCTGTTTCAAAAAACCCCAAATCTTCATTGTTAAAAAATTAAACAGGTTTATGACAGGTCGGATCCGCACCTAAACGATTCGTCTATTTGACCGTGTGTTTGACCGTTAACTGACATGTAGGGCCCACATGTCAGTGTCTAGAAAAACAATCAGGTCCCGTAAGTCTTCCGGAAAAGCAATCAGGTTCTTGAAATATTTTTGCAAAAAACAATCAGGTCCTTCCTCAAGAGCCGAAGGAGTCGTGCCCGCGGCAGCCATGAGCTCGATCCCTCCTCAAGGCGACGAGCCACGCCCGCAGCGGCCGGATCGACGTCATGCATCACCTGCGGCCGGCGAGCCGCAGCCAGATCCAAGTCGTTCCGCCCCTGTGCCGGCCGCCATGCCCTGCCTTGCCTGCGGCCGACAAGCCGCGACAGGATCCACGTCGTTCCTCGCATGCGGCCGCCGTCACGCCCTGCCTCGCCTGCACTGGCCGCCATGCCATGCCTTCCCTGCTTAGCATGCGGCAACCATCCATGCCTGCGTCCCCTGCCTCTTCGTCGCCAACTCCACGACCATGAGCTCTAGTGAGCACCTCCACGACCATGGGAAGGCTGGGGAGGGGAGGGAGGGTCGTCACTGGCTCGGGGTGGAGGGGAGGATCGCCGGCTCGGGAGGCATGGGGGAGAGAAGAGTTGAGACAAAGAGGAAGACGAAAGAGAGGAGGAAGACCAAGCTGACATGTGGGACCAACATGTGTCAAACACACGGTCAAACAAATGGATCGTTTAAGTGCGGACCTGACCTGTCATAAACCTGTTTAATTTTTTAACAACGAAGGTTTTGAATTTTTTAAACAGCCGGCCGTGCGTTTGGTAGTTATCTGGAAAAAAAAATCAATAGTTGTTTGGAAGCATAGCCTCTAAACTAGTAGTTTTATGCTATTTACTCACAGCTGCCGAGCTGCGTGACAAGTGACAAACTTGTGGTTGGGCCTCCTCTCCTTTATTAGCCCATTAGGGTTGGTGCTCCCACCTCTTTGGCTTGAAGCACCTCCGTTTGTCAGGTCACTCACACCCCAAGCAAACTTTAAGCCTAGGTCGGAGCATGTGGAAGCCGATACTTGGATGGTTGGTCTATAGTGACTTGGTGAGGAACCATCTCACGAGCATCTCGCAAGCCTCCTTTGAAGTTCAAGTTTAATTGCAAATTAGTTTTGTTGCATAATTGTGATTTCTTTCAACGCCTACGTGCATTCCCAAGGGGCTTGTAAACTAGTTGTTGGTTGCCATTGTTTTTTTTTTGCTCATTCTAGTTCCTTTCGTGGGTAATTTTAGTTTTGTATGGTTCAAAACTTTGAGAACAATTGTTTGGCAGACATATAACTTGTTTTTGTCTAAAAATATATTTGTGTTGGACAACTCTAACTTTGTGGTAGACAACTTTAACTCCGTGGAGGAAATATGGACAATCTCTTAGGTTGTCTCCTAACTTTCTGGAGAAAATATGTATGTACTAAGAGGGTGTTTGTTTTCAGGGACTTATTGGTTTTGGGACTTAAAAAAGTCCCTATAAGTCCCACCTAAACCAAACACTAGGGACTTATTGGGACTTATTATGGTTAATTGAGACTTATGAAATAAGACTCTCTAATAGGAGCTTATTGGGACTTATTCTGGTCCCATTACGCTCGCACCGCCCTGCCCCGATCGCTCAGGACTCCAGGACGCTCGCACCGCCCAGTCGCCGCCCCGCCGCCCTGCCGCCCGCCCGCCCAGTCGTCGCCGCCCCGCCGCCCGCCCGCCAAGTCGCCGCCCGCCCGCCCAGTCGCCGCCCGCCCCGTCGCCGCCCGCCCGCCCAGTCGCCGCCCGCCCGCCCAGTCGTCGCCCGCCCCGTCGCCGCCCGCCCGCCGGCCCGCCCAGTCGCCGCCCCGCCGCCCCGCCGCCCGCCCGCCCAGTCGTCGCCGCCCCGCCGCCCGCCCGCCCAGTCGCCGCCCGCCCCGTCGCCGCCCGGCCGTCGCCTCGTCTCCCTCGGTTGCCGCCTCGTCGCCGCTGCAGTTCATCTTTTCTGCAGGTTCAACATGGACTTATAAGTCCCTGTAAACAAACAGGTAGGAACTCGGGACTTATAAGTCCCTGTAAACAAACAGGTAGGGACTTATGACTTATAAGTTGGGACTTAAAAAAGTCCTAGGACTTATGAAACAAACAGGGCCTAATAAAGAAAAGAGTGTTTGTGCCTCTCCATCGCAAGTTTTTTAGGAAATCTGTATGTACTAATAAAGGAAAGAGTGAGGGAAATGATTATAGTGAATCCAATATAATCCTACGAGGTGTTGTACATTCGTCTGGTTCTTTCTTTGCACATGTCCCATGATCTAAGACATTATGTACCTTTACTTGACGAAATCCATGCACATATTTACCAACGGACTATACAATTTCTTCTTATTACATAAACAATTTTTAAAGCAAGTACATGAAGGTTTATTTTGAAAATATCCGAACAATTCTTATGATAGTCATTAATATTGGAACCGATAAATACAATCTTACTTTGACGGTGGCACATATAAGGTTTCTAAAACACACTTAAGTTATAGACGCGACCTCCTCAGTGTTGAATGATACCATACAGATGTGTTCTGAGTGTGGCCGTAGGTGCATTGTCATCAATATGATGAGTTGGAATCAAAATTGATCGAGTTGAAAATAGTGGCTTGGATAAAACTGTTTACTTTCCTGTTTGCTAGCATGGTGTTTTGGCTTCGAGGCTCATCTGCATCCGTCCTAAATAAAAAAAATCAAAACAAATACATTATTTTAAAAAATCTACTTTTTTTTGTCATGGAAAAAATTTGATGCATGATGTCCGGTCTATATTTCAAATTATTTGGACTTTCAAGTAGCGCTCGGCAAAAAAAATAAAAAAAATTTAAGGTCTATTAAAAAGTGTACTGTTTATGTACTGTTTGGATCTAATTTGTTCTTTTGTTGCTGAGAGCTATTCAGATTTTTAAATGATGTGAAATTTCAAGCAACCTCATGCAAGAAATTATCTACCTTGCAAAAAAAAACTTAGAAGTTTTTGATGTTTTGAATTTTTTTTATGATTTTTTTATTTGACCGGGTGTAGATGAATCCGGGCTCGGAATTGAATATTCGTGGATAAAATTTCTTTATTTTGTGAGAAGGCAAACTTTCTTTTCATTAATGCCTTCCAACCCGGTGATTATTTTTGGTGACAATGCTAAGGTGGTGTTTCTTTACCCAGGGACTAGACTAAAAAAAAATTTTTAGTCCCTAGGTAAAGAAACAGGAGGGACTTTTTCTTAGGCTTAGTTCGGTTAATCCCATCCCTGCGGGGATGGAAGGGGATTTACACGGATTTTGGCTTGTAGGGGATTTAATCTCCCTCAATCCCCTTCAAATCCACATCAACCGAACAAGCCTTTAGGGGACTACAAAAAGACAAAAAGACTCTATTGAATGGACTTTTTTCTTTAGTCCCTGGGACTAAAAAAAGTCTAGTCCCTGGAAAAGAAACAAAGGGGATTTAATCCCCTCAATCCCTTCAAATCCACATCAACCGAACAAGCCTTTAGGGGACTGCAAAAAGACTATTGAAGGGACTTTTTTCTTTAGTCCCTGGGACTAATAAAAGTCTAGTCCTGGAAAAGAAACACCACCTTGGAAAAGAAACACCACCTAAGACAACAACACTGTAGTAGGAGTCCTCTATTCTTTCTTCTTTCTACTTTCCCACAAAATGAAAGAATCATTCCCACAAAATGAAAGAATAAAAGAGCAGACGGCGGTCACCTGAAGGAGATGCAGTTGCAGTGGTGGGACAGGAGTCTGATGTCACAAAAAATTATGGTAGTTTGTTGATTTGAGGAACCCTATTTTCGCCCAAGATACTAGTAGATGGAGAATGTAGTGGTAGGACAGGAGTCGTGCGTTCGAACAGTGCAGATCCTATCTGAAATTCCAAGCCCAAAGCAGCGGTACACTGAAATTTGGGCACTCCCAAAACAAAACCACTAGGGTGTTGCCTCGCTGCTGCAGCCTAGTTTTCCTCTTATCCCTTTCTGATCCACAATTACAGTGGCGCAAGTGAAACACACTTTTCGCATACAGTTTACAAGCTCCATATGTACATGACAGCATCCATCCTCAACCGCCTCACACGAACACACAAGTTCCTCTCATGAATCATTCGCAGACTAATGCGCCTGCAAACAAACAGAGCCCCCCGCGGAAGGAGAAGCAGAAGATCAAAACGAGATTTAACAGCCCTGATGAGGATGAACCGATCGACGCCCGGCCCTACTGATGGTAGCAGTTGTCGTTGACGGGGATGTTCCGGGGCGCCATGAAGCCGTTGCCGGCGTCCATGAGTCCCAGGTTGGCGCAGGAGGAGCCCGCCGGCTTCATGTTTCTAGCCATCCCTCCCACCCCCAGCGTGGCGTAGCTCTTGCAGGGCTTCATCTTTTGCTGCCCGCGCGGCTTCTCCTTCTTCTGCAGGTCCTCCAGGCACCTCACCTCCGCCATGCACGCGAACGACTGCGACTTGCCCTGGTAGTACATCGACAGCCCCTTCCTGCACGCACGCCCAAGATCGTCGTCAGTCCTCGCGCCGTCAGCGAAAGAAACCCTCGCTCGCTCGTCGGCGTCGACGGATGAGTTGGTCCGAGTACTATACTACTACTACTTACTTGGCGGGGAGGTGCGCGGTCATGCCGGACATGTCGTAGATGCTGTCCGAGTTCATCCGCCTCAGCGGCGCCAGCGGCGGCGCGGACTGGCGGCGCCCGCCCGCGCTGCCCGGGAACCGGTCACCCTCGTCGCCCGACTCGCCGCCGGAGGACGCGCACGACGACGCCTCGAACTCCTCCTCCTCACCCATCGTCCTGCAGCTCATCTCGGCCCTGGCGCCCGATCTCCCGACCTACGGCGTAGCTCAAACGGCACGAAGACGCCGGCAGATATCACGCCTCTGGCTCTGGCTCTGGCTCTGCTGTGTGTGTGGTTGGTCCCTGCGAGTGCCGCTCTGGTCGTTGGCCTTTGAAGCCCCGGCGGGGTGGCGCGCGCATATATAGGGCGCTCGCGTGCCGGTCCGGTCGCGCCGAGAGCGCGGGCGGTGCGTGCCCGCTCCCTTTCGTTCGGACGCGCGTGGTTTGGTTTGGTTTGGTTCCATTTGATGACCGACACCGCGCCGGCTTAGCGTGCGCGATTCGCTGCAGACCGCGGTCGCCGTGGCCGCGCCGGTGCGTCTCCACCTCCACGGCAGGCACGGTCCGCAGTTTGATCAGGGGGGGAAAGCGGTCGGGTTGGCCACTCGCCCACTCCCACATGGCTTTTCCCGGATCCCGTTCCGGCCGGTCTGTCGTCCGGTCAGGACCGACCTCTGGTCTTATCCTCTTTCGCGTTCGCAATCGCGTGGATGTTTCATGGGTCCCGGTATGGCGCCATCCTTTTTCTTTTTTCTTTCTTGAGGGTGGTATGGCCCCATTCTGGAATGATGATGATGGTGTGTGCGGCTGCGGCGTGGGTCCCGCGCATCATGGGTCGGGTCGTGTCCAATGCCAAACTCGCATGGAGTGTGTCCTTTTAATATTTCTTCCGGGGCATATATGTGTCCTTTTAATACTACTATTTGGCTGTGGACGTGTGGCCATTTTCCGTAGGAGCAGCGTGATCTTTAATACGGGGTGAATCTTTTAAGGGATCCATCTTGGTTAACCTACCTTTGGCTCCGTAGGAGCAGCGTGCGACCACCACGCATGTAAACCTACCTTTGGCTCCGCAACGGCACGTTCAATCTGACGCGCGTGCACGTGGGTGGTACGTGCGTTGTGCGTTGGTGCTGGTGGTGCTACGTCTAATCTACTCCAGTCTAGAGAGGAAAAGACATGTGTAGGAGGAGCTGCCTGACATGCATACGTTTCCTCTTGTGTGTAGGTGCAGCCTAGGCACTATTCATTTCGCACGGTGCCCACTCTCCATGAAAATAAGGGCCTGCTTGGTTCATCGTTTTGGGCCTAAAACCAATTGTAAAATATACCCTTGTTAAAAAAATACGGACGGGCCTCGTACATGTGATTGGTATGACGTTTTTGGACTGTAACTTTTACGCTTGTCTTCTCGTTTACATCCATAACACACCGGTATCCGATACAGACCGATCCCCATCGTTTTCCCCCACCGTCTCGCTCGAAACCCTATCCAGCTCGCTGCGCCGCCGGTATCCATCGGGCCTACCACCACGGCCGGAGCCCCCGTCCTGCAGATGGAGAGCACCAAGCACGTGGTCGTTTGGCACTTCGTCATGGCCTCCGTCCGCCCCGTCGAGGAGGTGTACACAGCGGTCTGCGCCGTGGCCGACGAGGCCCGCGGCCACTACGACGAGGACGTGGCGGGAGCGTTGAGGAGCGCCTTCAGCTCCGACGACAGCCGCATGTTCTTCAACGTCGTGCTGCTCGAGAACCAGCTCCCGTGGGTGGTGGTCGAGACGCTCATGGGCTTCGCGCACCTGCCGAAGCTCGTCGGACGCGTGAAAGGCTCCCTGCAGGCCCGGCAGGCCGTCGACGAGAAACCTCCGCGTGGGACGGCAGCTACTCGCTGCAGCATCTCCTCAGCCTCCTGCGGCACTACATCGTTGGGACCGGCACCAAGCGCTCGTCCGAGTCGGCGTCGTCCTCCCACGACCTGTCCGAGAAGGCCAAGAAGGTGTCCATCTCCGTGAGCGCGGTGGAGCTCGCGGAGATGGGTGTCCGGCTGACGGCCACCAAGACGGGGGCGGAGCTGAAGGAGATGGGCGTGAAGAAGGCGTTGTTATCCCGCGAGCTCTTCCTGGGGCCGCTGCTGTCCGGAGATGGAAAGTGTGCCTTTAAAATTCTAGGGTGGAAGAAAAACAACAATCCAAACGGAGTCTGGGAAGCGGAATGAAAATACAATCCTTGACATGTATTTGGTTATAGGCTGCTATAATACAAGAGTAAAATGATACAAGGGTGGCAGAGAAACAACATTCCAAACGCAGCCTAAGGGGGTGTTTGTTTCCAGGGACTTTTTGGTGTAGGGACTAAAAAAAGTCCCAAAAAGTCCCATATGAAACAAACAGGAGGGACTTTTAGGGACTAAAGTGGGGTGTTTGGGACTATTTGGAGAAGTACCTGTGGGAGGGACTTTTTGGGACTTTTTCCTACCGTGCCCATCGTTATCCACTCGTCTCCTCCAGCCGCTCGCGCCTGCACCTCCCGCTCGCGCCGCCGCTCGCGTCTGCACCGACCGCTCGCGCCGCCGCCGCCGCCGCTGCCAGCGCGCTCGGCCGCCGCCGCCGCCATGGACGAAGACGACGAGACGCAGCTCCCCTCTCCGTTCCGCTCGCATCAACCGACATCTCAGGGCTCCTCCGCCGGCGGCAATCTGAGAAGGGGATTCGGTTTTTTTATCTAAATCTAACAAGTGTTATTTAATAATATGGTCAGGGGTAACATGGTCTTTTTACATGTCATTTGATGACCTCTAGTCCCTGTTTAGTCCCTGGAAACAAACGGGTAGGGACTAGGGACTTTTAAGTTGGGACTAAAAAAAGTCCCGGGACTTTTGAAACAAACAGGGCTAAAGGAGGTGAAGTGAAACAACCATCACGAAAAGAAAAAAAACAATCACGTGGCTCGTTTTTCAAATTGACGTGGCTCGTGGCCGGAACTAAGTACGAACCTCAATTGTTTATCCCAAAATATACTGTACATACTTCGTCCAGACACTATCAGCATTTGCCTCCGTCCGTCTCCGCCACGTCAAACGAGCCGCATCGCCATCTGTGAGCATTTTCTATTTGTCCGAAACCCGGAGCCATGTTCCGTGAGCCCGAACACGAGGACGTGGCGGCGGGGATCGAAGTCGCGGAGCAACGGGGACACGCGTCGGGGCGGAGCCAGCTGCGTGTCCCGTGGAGAATCCGGCGAGCCTGACACGTCGTGCACACGTCGGCGCCGGAGCAAGGAAAAGACGGCTCGCGCTTAAACAAACCCCGGCGCGCCACCGCCATTTCCGGAGACGGGGGCCACGGTGTCTGACCGGCGACGTGGGGCCACGGTGTCTGACCGGCGCGACAGGGCGCGCGCGCCGACACGGGCTTTCTCGTGTTCGCATGGCAATGGCGATGCGATGGCATGGATGCTGCCGCCGCCCAGCACGAGGCGCCCCGGAACCAGATGCGGATGCGCTTTTGTTTTCCCTTGCCTCCGGGGCTTGTCCGGATGAGATGACCACTGTGCTAAATCTAGTGCAGGTAGTACTGGAGTATTGGTTAATCTTTGGCGTCGAGCTTACTGTGCTTATTAATGGTAAAAGCAATTTTAATGGAACGATCCATTTCATCCGTCGTCGTCGTCGGTTGTTTAGGTCGATGTGGACAAAAGAAAAGGCACAACGCGCCGAACGAAACCTGTTGTGTAAATATGCAATTTTCCGAGTGTATTAATCCACGAGATAATAACTAGCATGACATTGACTAGACTAATGACGTACTGATCTTAAACTAACCTAGCACATACTACACATATAGTTGATACATCTATGCATGCAAGTAGTACTGCTAGGATAAGTACGAATATGAGGATAAACGAGTCATACCCTCCAATAGGCCAGTTGGTCGTAGCAGCAGCGTTGGCGTTGGACGCGGCTGTAGCAGTGGCAGCATCCTCTGCCCTCTTCTTCTCAGCTTCAAGGGCGAGACGATCGGGCTTGGATGGTGAAGACATGGCGATGACGAGGACGACGCGGATGTAGACGAAGCAGACGGACGGAGCCGAGCAGTCGCGTGATCGCTCCCCAAAAACCTAATCGCCCCTCTCCCGTACAGGAACCGGAGAGGCGGGGTTTCGGAGGCCTGCTCTCCCGTCGACCGTGTACGCGGTAAACGGGACGGAGTCGCCGGCGGCAGCAGCAGCAAAAGGAACGAACGCGTGAGGCGGATGTGATCTGATTCTCGTGACGGCTAGGGTAGGCGTTAGCATGCTTATAAAGGCGGTTGGACGGAGAGACGTGGGCCGAACCCACGTCCGAGTCGGTAACAGCCCACGATCCGACGTCTCGGATGATGTCGTGTCCTTTACGTATTCTTCTTTCCTGACCGACAAAAATAAGCGCGTAGGTATGAGCTCGGCTCATTCCCGCAACCCGCGTCGTGGCGAGGCGTGGCGAGGCGGACGGCGGAGGAGGAGTGCGCGAGGCACCTTCTCTTCTCACTCTCCAATAGCATGTGGAAGAGAGACCCTTATAAAGGGGTCCAACTTCTCCTCCACTAGCGGGGTGGGACTAAACTTCCCACCACCATCTTGTCATGCCACCACCTACATGGGCCCTTGGAGATTTTTCTGAAATTCTCTTATGGGCCTAAGGCCCACTACTAATTTCAACAATCCTCCACCAGATCTCAAGGGCACATCATGTTCCCTCGTTCCAATCACTGTTTTAATATACCAGCATTTCAGTGGAGACCTATTACGGTTGAGCTTCACCTAGAGCAAGTAGCTACACCCCTTTACAACTAAACAATGGACTATGCATTGAATTGTCAGTTTGGCGTAAAGGAGCTTCACCACAAGTCCTACTAGTACTAGACTGCCGAAGGTGACCCCTCGGGTGGAGCATATAGGTCATACTCGTGGCCTATTCATGAGTTTACTAGAGATCATCCCAATCTCATAGACTGTGACTAGCAGTCAGACTCATATAGGTGTGTTCCTCCAAGGATCGCTCTGTAGGACAGCATCTTGCTTACACATAAGCTTTAGAACACATTAAGACAGTAGTCATCCTACCATACAGTATCCGAGAGTATTGCAACTCCAACGGAGTGGGTTAGTAAAGTTACTCTCCTCGGTTCACCACTGGCTTGTTTTCCCAGGTCCTACTTCACGGGATCTCCGATCATATAGGTTGGGTTACTGCCATGGCAACTCATGTGGGTCTCATAACCATCTCCCTCGATGCACTATCTATCACAACACGTGATAGCCCTTTAGTAAAGGGATCTGTCAGATTCTTAGCCGTTTGGATGTAAGCCAACGGTATCACTCCGGAGTTTCTCAAACGTCTGACAGACTTCAATCTCATTCTTATGTGTTTGTTGGACTTCATATTGTCCTTTGAACTCTTCACTTTTACAATAACCGTCTGATTATCGCAGTTCATAAGGATAGCCGGAACCGGCTTCTCAACCACAGGTAAGTCCATCAAAAGATCTCGACGAAATTATGCTTCGACACCAGATGTGTCTAATGCGGTTAATTCTGCTTCCATTGTCGATCTCGTTAAGATCGTTTGCTTGCAAGACTTCCAGGAAACAGCGCCACTCCCAAGAGTAAACATATACCTAGTAGTGGCCTTCATCTCATCAGCATCAGAGATCCAATTCGCATCACTATACCCTTCAAGTACCGATGGGTATCCCGTATAGTGAAGTCCGTGGTTGATAGTACCTTTCAAGTAGCGCATAATTCTTTCAACAGCACGCCAATGAACATCGGTCGGGTTTGCAACAAACCGGCTAAGTTTGCTCACAGCAAACGCGATGTCAGGCCTCGTTGCGCTAGCTAGGTACATAAGCAAACCGATAATTTGAGAGAATCTCAATTGATCTATAGCTGTGCCTTTAAACTTTCGAATAAGCACACTAGGATCATATGGTGTTTGAGAAATTTTGCAGTTTGAATATCCAAAGCGACTCAAAATCTTCTCAACATAGTGGGATTGCAGAAGTGTAATCCCACCCTCATCATCTCTCAAAAACTTGATGTTCAAGATAACATCAGCCACCCCAAGGTCCTTCATCTCAAAGTTTTGAGACATAAAATACTTAACCTCCTCAATTACTTTGAGGTTGGTTCCAAATATCAGTATGTCATCAACATGCAAGCATAATATAACTCCTTCGCCCCCACCATGGCGATAGTATACACATTTGTCAGCTTCATTAACAACGAAGCCAACAGATGTCAGAGTTGTATTAAACTTCTCATGCCATTGCTTAGGTGCTTGTCTCAGACCATATAAAGATTTCAGCAACTTACACACCTTTCCTTCCTGACCTTCTATCACAAAGCCATCTGGCTGTTGCATATAGATTTCCTCATTTAGCTCTCCATTCAGGAAAGCCGTCTTAATGTCCATTTGATGAACGAGAAGACCATGAGAGGCCGCCAATGAGAGTAGTACTCGAATGGTGGTCAGTCTAGCCACAGGTGAGTAAGTATCAAAGAAATCTTCTTCTTCTTTCTGGGAATAGCCCTTGGCCACAAGCCTAGCCTTGTACTTTTCAATCGTACCATCGGGCCTAAGCTTCTTTTTGAACACCCACTTGCATCCCAAGGGTTTGCAACCATCACTAGTAGAAAACAGGGCTATCGTTCGGCCCTGGCCAGCCCATTAGTCCCGGTTCTTCAAGAAACGGGACCAATGGGGGGTATTAGACCCGGTTCGTGAGCCCAGGGGGGCGGCCGGGGCCTCGTGGGCATTGGTCCCGGTTCGTGTAGAACCATTTGTCCCGGTTCGAGCCACGAACCGGGACAAATGGTCCTCGCTGCTGTCCCACAACTATTGGTCCCGATTCGTGGCATGAACCGGGACAGAAGGGGTGGCTTTAGTCCCGGTTAATGCCACGAACCAGTACAAATAAGCTGCCTATATATACCCATCGCCGCGGCAGAGCACTCTGTTTTTTTTGGCCGGCGAGGGGAGGGCATTTTGGTGCTCTAGCTCACCTCCTATGCACATGAGGTGTTCGATGAAATGCCCGAGCCACACTTGTTAAGCTTTCTCCTCTCGAAGCTCGACCTAGGAGCTTCATTTTTCCCAAGATTTGTCTAGATTTAGGGCTCCGTCACGCCCCGTCCCCGTTTTCACCGCCGTTGATCGCCCGCGCCGATCTCGTCGCCGGCACCACCGTGGTGAGCCTCTTGTTCTTATCGTCTTTATGATACTTGTCTGATTTACTTACTTTAGATAGATATTTGTCTGATTTTCTTAATTTTGACACACATAATTATATGTAATGCACGCAGATGAACCGGCAATGGATGTATGGTGACAGACACACCTCCGAGTACATTAAGGGCGTGCATATTTTTCTTCAAGTGGCTGAGGCAAACAAGCAGAATGGTTTTATGTGTTGTCCATGCAGTAAATGTGGGAATACGAAGTCTTACTCTGACCGGAAAATCCTTCACACCCACCTGCTTTACAAGGGTTTCTTGCCACACTATAATGTTTGGACGAGGCACGGAGAAATAGGGGTTATGATTGAAGACGGCGAAGAAGAAGAGGACGATGACAACTATGTGTCCCCTGAATACGGTGATGCTGCAACGGGGGGAGCTGCTGAAGATCAAGAGGAACTAGACAATGTGCCCGATGATGCTGCAACGGGGGAAGCTGCTGAAGATCAAGAGAAACCAGACGATGTGCCCGATGATGATCTCCGCCGGGTCATTGTCGATGCAAGGACGCAATGCGAAAGTCAAAAGGAGAAGCTGAAGTTTGATCGCATGTTAGAGGATCACAAAAAAAATTGTACCCCAATTGTGAAGATGGCAACACAAAGCTGGGTACCGTACTGGAATTGTTGTAGTGGAAGGCAGAGAATGCTCTGCCTGACAAAGGATTTGAGAAGCTATTGAAAATATTGAAGAAGAAGCTTCCAAAGGATAATGAATTGCCCGACAGTACGTACGTAGCAAAGAAGGTCGTATGCCCTCTAGGATTGGAGGTGCAGAAGATACATGCATGCCCTAATGACTGCATCCTCTACCGCGGAGCGTACGAGGATTGGAACGCATGCCCGATATGCGGTGCATTGTGGTATAAGATCAGACGAGATGACCCTGGTGATGTTGACGGCGAGCCCCGCAGGAAGAGAGTTCCTACGAAGGTGATGTGGTATGCTCCTATAATACCACGGTTGAAACGACTGTTCAGAAATAAAGAGCATGCCAAGTTGATGCGATGGCACAGTGAGGACCGTAAGAAAGACGGGAAGTTGAGAGCACCCGCTGACGGGTCGCAGTGGAGAAAAATCGAGAGAGAGTACTGGGCCGAGTTTGCACGTGACCCAAGGAACGTATGGTTTGGTTTAAGCGTGGATGGCATTAATCCTTTCGGGGAGCAGAGCAGCAATCACAACACCTGGCGGAGCTTATAAACACGCTCGACAGCCCTTCGCTTGGCGAGGTGGGACTAAACATCCAACCGCACCGCGGCTGTGGCAGGCACATGCCTTTAGTCCTGGTTGGTGGCTCCAACCGAGACTAATGCCCCTCTTTAGTCCCGGTTGGTGGCACTAACCGGGACCAAAGGCCTCTGCTTCCCGCCCTTTGGGCTGCCGAAAAGAGGCCTTTGGTACCGGTTGGTGCCACCAACCGGGACCAATGCAACCCTTTAGTCCCGGTTGGTGCCACGAACCGGGACCAATGCTTCTGCTATATAAGCTAACACTTTGGAAATTTTCAGATTTGACGGCGCCGCGAGCTCATCCACGCCCGACGACGCCACGAGCTCATCCATGGCGCCGCCAGGCTGCCCCGTCGCCGTCGCCCGTCGCCCTCCGCCCTCCAAGCCCACGCCGTCGCCCGCCGCCGTCGCCCTCCGCCGCCCCAAGCCGTCGCCAGTCACCGTCGCCCTCGCCCTCCGCCCCCCGCCGCCGTCGCTGTCGCCCTCACCGCCGACGCCATCGCCCCGGCCGCCCCCAATGTGAGCCGCCGCCGCCATGGCTCTGTTTTTTTTTATTGTTTTTAATTTTGGATTTGTAACATTTGATTTCTATATACATATATAGTTGTAGAATGCTCATTTCATGCATGTATGTTTGCATTTTTCATATATGTATGTTTGCAGAGACCGGGGGTCTTAACCTCCTTTTCAAACAAAAATATACCCATATGACCAACGTCTGATGGGTAGCGTGAGTCGTTGCCTTCTTTGTGCGCGATATTTGGCACAAATATGGCCTCAAATCAAAAAAGGTTCAACAAGAAAGTTGTTTGTATCACCTATATATATATATTTGAAATTGGGCGCACCTCCATCCGAGACCATATGTGGACTGTGGTACCCAAAAATGAAATTGTTGTCTCAACCATACTTAAATCCGAGTTTGGTTAATTTTTAAAGAATGTTTAAAGGATTTGGAATACTTCCATTTTATGGGAAGTCCAGCAACATCATAAATAGATGTGAGGTCACGGTGCATTGAACAACACATAGCAAAATATTCAATCAACCACTTTTTACATTTATATACCTTTTTATCTCTCCCTTGTTTATATGCTTTCACGTTCTTCATTGTTCGTCATTCTTGCTATGAATAGATCGTCAGCATATGTGTTTGTTATCCGATATACCCAACCACTTTGTGTAGTGGCCAATAATTCATATGGTGTCTCTAGATTGTTCAGTGAATATACTCTATCAACCATCCCTAGTTTTCTCATTCATGCATCTAATTACATGCAAAGGACGATTCAAACTAATATCCACCAGTCAACAACCCGTGCATTTGCACGGGCTAGTTTTAATGCATGGTTACTTAGCAATGGTATCGTGAAAGTATATTGATTTTGGAAATAGTTGTTAGTCTTATACTTGTCATTTTTTTTGTTATGTGTGTAGCTCCTTCAAAACAAATGTGAAAACCGAAGTGCTAATTTTTGTGGGTATCTTAAAACGGAAATCAAATGCTTTATAATTTTAACATTTAAATGAAATATAATAAAGCATAGAATAGTTTCATTCAACGTATTGATTCTGTTATTTTTTAGTTCATTTTACGATGCCTATCCCGCATCCTCGTCGTCGACTCGGCGGAGGACACCTGCTTGATCAGAGGGGCCATGTCCGGGATTGGGCTTCGCCCGGCTGGTATTGGGAGGTGCTACCTTCCGGGGGACGTAGGTTGGTGAGGAGGCAGCCCGTTGTTGACCCGATCCTTGTTTGGTGGCGGTCGCGTGGGCCAGTGACGGTGCCGAGGCTTCCGGACACCGCGGAGGTGGTACGTCACCGTGTCAGCGAGGAGGACAAGCACGTCCGTCGCTACATGGTTGCATTGGAGGGCAGGTTCGACAATACGTGACAGGTTCTTCAGGGATCTCACTGGAGCTATGATCCTGTGATGGTTCCTTCTCTTTGGGTGTCCACCGCCCGCGACGATACCCGTCGGGCGCTACGGTTCTAGCTGTATTAATGATGCTTTATGTATGATAGTATTCGAGGAGTATTAATTAGTGATAATATCCGACGATGTATGGACACAAGAGATCGATGATGTAGTCTTGCTTATAATTGAATGCATGCTAATTTCAATACTACTTTATTTTACGATTTGTTTTTGCTTATTGAATGTTCAAATTGGAAAAGTACTCCTACTTTGAATGCTAAAATTAGAGAGCACTATGCAGAAATCTAGGAGCCCCCCTCCATCATCCGCGCCGTCGTCCCTGTCACTGACCCCCCTCCGACCTTGAGTTAGGGTCTATATTGTTTTATGCTATTTTACCTTAAATAGGGTATTTAATTAGGTCCTCCCTAATACTAATGATCATGTTGCTGTAAATGTTGTATGACAATGTTGTAAAGGGTAGTAATTGGTCTCTTCTGCTGCTTTTCAGAGATGGAGTTCTTCACGGTTATACTTGAGAAATCCTCCAGGCTGGTGCTGCCGCACAATTTTGTGAAGATGATGGACGGCAATCGGCCACAGAACATGAAGCCGAGGCAGGCCGGCAACGGGCTTCGCAAGCTGTGGGACGTGGAGGTGGTGTTCGATGCCGATGGCCGCATGTACCTAGATCGTGGCTGGAAGCAGTTCGTCCGTGCCTACGACCTGGGGATCGGGTACTTCCTTGTCTTCAGGTACGACGGCAACGCCACGTTCGCCGTGAAGGTGTTCGACACGACTATGTGTCGGAGGCGCTACCAGGACGACGAGATGCCGGTACGCTCTGTCTCTTCTTCCTCTCCATTAGGCTATCTCTCACACCCATTTTAAAAAAAACTTTTTTGCATTTGGCAAGGCAATGGGAGCAGGAGCAGCGAGTACTGCGACGGGTGCTATGTCTATGGCAGCAACGACTTTGGCAGCAAAAGTAGCAGCGACTCTGTCGACAGCAAAAGTAGCAGCGAAGATGGCCTCGCGATGGATGTCCCACAGCTGGGCGACAGGGCCATGCCAATTGTGGTAGAGGAGTACATCCCACAACCTGGCCTGGGGCTTCGCCGCTCTAAGAGCATCAAGATGATGAAGGAGAAGGTGAAGAAGCAGGAGTGAATATCTTAAGAACCTGATGGCTTTAATCTTTATAGTATAAACCTTTTAAGTACGATAGTGTTGAACTGCTACTGCACTTTTAAGTATGATGGTGGTGTGCCTGATGAAATTTTGTGCATGCTCATGGATGATCCTTGTTATTATGATGTATGATGATGCATGATTAGTAGGACTTGTTATTATATATGATGATGTATGATGCAAGCATGAAGAGTTATTATATATCAGCGGGTGAAATAAACATAGTAGTAGCGTTGGTAAACCAAGCATGAAGATAAGAGAGGACACATCTCTCTATTAGCTAGCTAATAACAACCTAAATTAACCCCCAAAACCCCTAAACCAGCCACTTTCAAAAAAAAAACCTCAGCTCTAGCCAGTTTCTGACGCGTGGATGCCTTTTGGTCCCGGTTTATGTCACCAACCGGGACCAAAGGCCCCCCTGCCTGGGCTGCCCGCAGCGGCCACGTGGATGCCCATCTGTCCCGGTTCGTGTAAGAACCGGGACTAAAGGGGGGAGGCATTAGTAACGACCTATTAGTCCCGGTTCATGAACCAGGACTAATGGCCCTTACGAACCGGGACAAATGCCCTGTTTTCTACTAGTGCATAGGGACGATCAGTGATTTCCCATGTCCCGTTAGCCATGATGGAATCCACCTCGCTACGGACCGCATCTTTCCAGTAATCAGCGTCTGGAGAAGCATACACTTTTGAAATGGAAGTGGGATTATCATCCACGAGGTATACGAAGAAATCATCACCAAAGGTCTTTGCAGTCCTTTGTCTCTTGCCTCTACCAAGGGTTTCCTCGTCATCCTCCTCGGGATTATCATCATGTGTTTGTCCATAATATTCCATAGGAATGGCAGGCTCGGGGTTATCTCAGATTCCTGTCTAGAAGTGCTTTGCATATCTTTCATGGGAAATATATCCTCAAAGAATGTAGCATCCCTCGACTCCATTATTGTACCGACCTTCACGTCAGGTACCTCAGATTTCACTACTAGAAATCTATAGCCTACGCTATTCTTAGCGTATCCCAAATTAACGCAGTCCATAGTCTTTGGTCCAAGCTTACGCTTCTTGGGGATTGGTACATTGACTTTCGCCAAGCAGCCCCAAGTACGTAAGTACGAGAGCATCGTCCTTCTCTTCGACCACTCCTCATAAGGAGTGACTTCATTATCTTTTGTAGGAACCTTATTCAGGACATGACACGCAGTCAATATAGCCTCCCCCCACCATGCCTTGGATAAACCTAATGTATCTAACATGGTGTTAACCAAATCAGTTAGAGTACGGTTTTTTCGCTCGGCAACCCCGTTTGACTGGGGTGAATAGAGAGGCGTCCTCTCATGAATAGTGTCGTGTTCTGCACAAAAAGAATCAAACTCGTTTGAGAAGTACTCTCCACCACGATCAGACCGGACTCGTTTAATTTTCTTTTCAAGTTGATTCTCAACTTCTGCCTTATAGATTTTAAAGTAGTGTAGAGCCTCATCTTTAGTATTTAACAGATACACATAGCAATATCTAGTGGAATCATCTATCAATGTCATGAAATATTTCTTTCCACCTTTAGTCAACACACCATTCATCTCACAAAGATCAGAATGTATGAGTTCTAATGGTGCCAAGTGTCTCTCCTCTGCAGCCTTGTGAGGCTTGCGAGGTTGCTTTGCTTGCACACACGAATGTCACTTAGAACCTTTGGCTAAAGTGAAAGTCGGGATTAAATTCAGTTTTGCTAGCCGCGACATAACATCGAAACTTATGTGACAAAGACGTGAATGCCAAACTTCAGATTCATTAACACTCGAGTGAATATTGTTCACGACTTTATTACAAAAATCTACGAGGGAAAGGCGGAACAGACCTCCGCACTCATAACCTTTTTCAATAAAAAGTCCATATTTCGTAACTACTACTTTATTAGACTCGAATACCAACTTAAACCCTTCTCTACACAGAAGGGAACCACTAACGAGGTTCTTCTTGATGGCGGGGACATGCTGCACATTCTTCAGCTGCACGATCCAAGTAAACTTCAGATCGACCGTGCCAACACCAAGAACAGAAGCACTCGCGCCATTCCCCGTCAATACGGACCCACGACCGGTGGCCTGATAAGAAGAGAACAATGATAAGTCAGCACACACATGAATATTTGCACCCGTGTCCACCCATCAATCGGTGGACTGACAAACTGAAAATACAGTAAGTAAATTACCGTACCCAGATGCACCACTTTTATTGTTGCCCACAATCATATTGGCAGACTTGGAGTCCTGCGCCGGCTTCGTGTACTTGTTTGGGCATTTGTTCGCCCGATGTTCCTCTGAACCACAAGTATAACAGTCATCTCCCTTCTTATTCTTCTTGAAGGGCTTCTTTCCCTTCTTCTTAAAGTCGGTATTCTGTTGGACAGAATTATTTCCCTTGGGCTTGTGGGAATTGAAGTTCCTCTGATGTACCATATTGGCAGCGGAAGAGCTTTCCACCGCTTTTCCATTGGAGTCCTTTGCTCTCGAGTTCTGCTCAACACTCAGATGGCCGATGATGTCCTCTACTGAGAACTCACGCCTCTGATGTTTCAGAGTGGTAGCAAAGTTCCTCCAGGAATTAGGAAGCTTAGCGATTATACAGCCCGCGACACACTTGCCCGGCAAATTGCACTTAAGAACCTCAAGTTCTTTAGCTATGCATATTATCTCATGAGCCTGTTCCAATACAGAACGGTTGTCAACCATCTTGTAATCGTGGAACTGCTCCATAACATACATCTCATTCCCAGCGTCGGTGGCCTCGAATTTAGATTCGAGCGCCTCCCACAAGTCTTTGGCAACATGCATATGTAAGTATGCGTCAACCACCTTATCTCCGATCACGCTTATGACTGCTCCAAGGAATAGGACGGTGGCCTCCGCTAACATCTTCTCCTGTTCAGGAGAGATCGTTCCCGTTGGAGTGACACCGGCTACCCAGAACACGTTCATAGCCGTGAGCCATAAGGTGGTTCTCGTTTGCCAACGCTTGAAATAAGTACCGGTAAACTTGTCCGGTTTCAGCGCAGCAACAAAACCATTACTCGAAAAATTCCTACACACATTAGGTTTTTGGATTGTTGAGTAAATAGGCAATTTTCCGAGTGTATTAATCCACGAGATAATAACTAGCATGGCATTGACTAGACTAATGACGTACTGATCTTGAACTAACCTAGCACATACTACGCATATAGTTGATACATCTATGCATGCAAGTAGTACTGCTGGGATAAATACGAACATGAGGATAAACGAGTCATACCCTCCAATAGGCTAGTTGACCGTAGCAACAGCGTTGGCGTTGGACGCGGCCGTAGCAGCGGCAGCATCCTCTGCCCTCTTCTTCTCAGCTTCAAGGGCGAGACGATCGGGCTCGGATGGTGAAGACATGGCGATGACGAGGACGACGCGGATGTAGACGAAGCAGACGGACGGAGGCGAGCAGTCGCATGATCGCTCCCCGAAAACCTAATCGCCCCTCTCCCGTACAAGAACCGGAGAGGCGGGGTTTCGGAGGCCTGCTCTCCCGTCGACCGTGTACGCGGTAAATGGGACGGAGTCGCCGGCGTCAGCAGCAGCAAAAGGAACGAACGCGTGAGGCAGATGTGATCTGATTCTCGTGACGGCTAGGGTAGGCGTTAGCCTGCTTATAAATGCGGCTGGGCGGAGAGCCGTGGGCCGAACCCACGTCCGAGTCGGTAACAACCCACGATCCGAAGTCTTGGATCGTGTCGTGTCCGTTACGTATTCTCCGTTCCTGATCGACAAAAATAAGCGCGTAGGTATGAGCTCGGCTCGGCTCATTTCCGCGGCGCGGCGCGTCGTGACAAGGCGTGGCGAGGCGGGCGGCGGAGGAGGAGTGCGCGAGGGCACCTTCTCTTCTCACTCTCCAATAGCATGTGGAAGAGAGACCCTTATAAAGGGGTCCAACTTCTCCTCCATTAGCGGGGTGGGACTAAACTTCCCATCACCATCTTGTCATGCCACCATCTACATGGGCCCTTGGAGATTTTTCTGAAATTCTCATATGGGCCTAAGGCCCACTACTAATTTCAACAAAACCCAAATCAAGTGCGCTTCGTGTCCGCACCGACGCATTTGCGGTGCAAATTTACGCCTCAAATGCATCGGCGCGGACGTGAAACAGACGCCAAGCTCGCCTTTTTGGTGCTTGCCGTGTCTCTACCTGGCGGTCGTCCAACTGCCCGCAGCCTACCTGATCAGCTTAATTTATGACCTCGGGCTCACGCGTCAGCGACGACGATCGTCCTTTTTTAAGCCGACCGTGCGGCGGGGCCCGTCCTCATCCGCTTCTAGCTAGCCCCCGTCCCCATCTAGCCACACTCGTTCCCCCGTCGCTGGCAAAATCCTAGCCACGTCAGTCGTGCCAGATGGGGCTCTTCTCCGGCGCCGGCAGCAGCAAGGCCAAGGGAAAGTCCCCCGCCATTCCTTTTCCCTCAGAGTTCCCACCGCCTCCGCCGACGCCAGCTCGTCGGTCGAGGCAGCGCATCAACGTGCGAGTGCACCGGGCGGAGTGGCACTAGCAGCACGCGTGCCTCTCCCGTACCCCGGCGCCACCCTGTCGCACGACTGACACCTGGATCCGGAGAGGGTCCCAGTGCCGACGGCGTCGAGGTCGGCTAGGGCGCACACGGAGGATGTGCGGCGTCGCTGGACGCTCCTGACGCCGGAGCAGCGTCGCGACCCCGCATACGCAACCGACTCGCCCTACTGGGCTCACTGGTTCGTCTTCAAGCATGAGAAGGCGAGGCAACGCGGCGTTCGCGAAGTCGACTGCACCGTGCCACCGCCCCCGCTCGTCGTCCGCGAGGAGGACCAGGTGGCCCTTGCGGCGGTGTACCAGGAGAGCGAGGAGGACGAACGGCGCAGGGCGGCGGCGGCCGAGCAAGAGGAGGAGGCGTACGAGACGACCATGGCCCTCTCCGCGACGGGCGACTGCGTCCTGCCGTTGGTGACCTCTCCATCCCCTGTCAAAGCTCAGCCGGAGCCGTCCCCCATCGAGCGCTACTCGTGGACGGGAGTAGTGCGTGAGTGGGTTAGTGCGCCACAGGTCTGGGTTGGGGCGACGCCGGCGCAGGAGGCGGCGCACCTCGAACATTGACGTCAGCGACGGCTGGCCGAGGAGCGCCGCCACGGCGAGTACCTCGAGATGCTCGAGCACGACGCCGAAGAGGAGGCGCTCTAGGCGGTGGCGACACAGCCCGCGCTTGACATGAACGCCCTGTGGAACACGGTGTTCCCCTGGGCCGGTCCTGCGCCGACGGTTATCGACCTCACGGACCCCAAGGACGGCGACAACGATGCCTAGGACAGTGCGCCGCCTCGTAGTTTAGTTTGTTTTTAATTTTCTTAAATACAAATATGGAGGCGTGGACTCTTGTCGGTCTTCGTGATCGGCTTTAATGTTTAATTAATGTTGTTTTTATTTTAAATATGCATGTATTTTTTTCTCGCGTAATTAAAATGGATCGGATCAGCGTTGGGCGTATGCGATGACCCAAACACGAAAGCGGACATTCGTGTTTGCCTAGGCGATCCAAATAAATAAAAAGCACACAAAGTCGCCATTTGTTTGGATTCGTCGTTGGAGTTGCTTTAATCTGCCTAAGATCGAGGTCACTGTGTGAGGCTCAGGCATTGCGACGCCTTAGATTAATCCTTGTTCACGTCACTTTCACTCACGGCTGAAACAACTATAACAAGTACGTAGGGCAGAGTGTTTCTGGACAGGGCACGCACAAAGCCAGCCGTGTGTTAGGTGATACCATTCGGTCCTTGCGGCGTGCGTGACCTGGTTTTGGACCAAAACCCTCGTCAGTGGGTGGTGGTTACTCACAAGGATTCGAACGGCCTTTCCTTTTCCCGTGTTTGGTGCAGCAGTTCCAGACGCGTCTCGTATGGGCGAAAGTGCAGGAGCAATGTACCAAGCGATTGATGATGCGCGTGGGAACCCATGGATCGGGACACCAGTGGCCGGCTAGTCAGCAGTCGCTGTGTGATAGGACATAGGAGTACCCATAAAACACCAAAGACTGCCCACCACCGGTGAGGCAGTGACCACTACGGTCCTGTTTGAATGCTCTAGTAGTTAGAGTTAGTTTCTAGCTCATGCCTAACCTTAAACTAACTCTAGCCGAATAGGTGTTTGGATGAAAGAGTTAGATTGACAATAAATACACTTTATGAAAAGAGAAAAGTATTTTTTTAATGAGTTTCATAAGAACTAGCTTCAATTAGCATCTCTTGGCTGATGAAAAAGAGAGAGAAAAATATTTTTTAATGGACTTCAAAAAAACTAGCTCCAATTAGCATCTTTTGAATAGGATAGTTTTTTGAATGGGTTAGATGCAACTAGCTCTAATCTAACACTTATGTTTGAATACTTTAAAACTAGTTAAACCCAAACTAGTTTAAACTAACTCTAGCCCATGGATCCAAACAGTAGGGCCGCCAGCCGACTGCATGCACCCATGACCCGAGCCAGCCCCACGCCACACGGGCGGGCGCTAGCCGGAGACCTCCGAGTTGGCGATGCACGAGCCCTATCACCCCTACTGGACACCGCGAGCGACGGAAACCATGCAGGCAGGTTCGGGGAACTCTCGTCGCTCGCTGGAGCCTGGAGGAGGACCAGTGCAAGTCGCAGCACCGGCACGCTGACACCAAGCAAGCATGGCCCGATATTTTGGGTAAAAGGTCACCGGATTTGGACGGGCCACGGGCGACAGCAACATGCATTACTACGACCGATGTGGCATGTATTTGGCTTGTTGATCACCTTTCGTGGGTGCCAATTGCGATACCCACTCATCCGGATAGACATCGTGATTAAGGTTCTCCTTGGATGGAGCTGGTGTTTGCAAGAAAAGAAACGATTGTTGCATGAAATGGCGTCATTCCGGTGTCGATCGATTAGACTATCCACAATAAAAGTAACATAGACAGTAACATAGATGTCAACTAAGTAAGAAATATGATGTGACAACTAATTAACGAGAACGAAAGAAATTGAGTAACTTAACATGTTACTCATACTAGAAGTAACATAACGGATACCAAGATAAGATGAGTCTATAGGCTAATAAATTAAAGACTCAATGTTACTATCTCTATGCTACTATCCATAATGAAGGTAGTAACTTAGACTACTAACATATATATGTTACTTCTCATTGTGGGTAGTTTTTTCCAAAACTCTGTGATTACCCATAAAAAAAAAAGTTCTGTGGTTACCGACCAAAACTCTGTGATTACCCACCCACAAAAAAAATCTGTGGTTACCGACCGCACGGCCAATCAGATTAAGGCATCTCGAACGCTAGTCCCACAAACTGGACACAGCAACCATCCATGGACAAGGATGCATAAATCGGCCGTCTAATACTATCCAGATATACATTTACAAATATATTAAAGATACTGGATGAGGTACATGCAAATCGGATGATTTTTATTTAAACTAGACACAAATATTTACATTTCAGATGTATTTTAACTATATCGAACTAGGCTAAACGTAGTCTAACGTCAGCCGAGACGGATCTCCACTTCCATGACATATCTGTACCATGTCCGACAGCCTCGTTGGTCGGACTACCGAAAGCCCTGGAGAAATATGCTTCGGTGAGGAAAAAAGAATAGCCTTCAGTTCACATAACATGGTTGGTTTCAGGAGGGGATGAGGGTCGTCGTTGTCTATGCCCTTGCTTATCGGGCAAGACATCAGTTGTGTAATCTGGTGACCTGGTGGTGGTGCCTTCTTAGGACCCGAGCGGCGACGACCTCCCATGATCTACTTTTTCTCACCGCCGCGGTGGTCGTGGATGTGCGTGCTTCTTTTACCACCTGCCTAATGTGTTGCCGCCATTGCTCGCGACGGATTTGCCGGGAGGTGGCATCGGCCAGCCTGGACGGATGAAGAGGCAATGGAGACGGCGATGGCGGCGAATTCGGAGGGTTTGCCAGCAAGTCAAACTGTATCAGAGAACTCCATCTGGTCGCCGGAGGCCACATGCGGTGTAGTGATGGAGGTTGCTTGCCGGAGGCCATGTCAGTTTATGTACAAGTTGGAGATGGAGAGAATGGAGATGGGGTGTGGTTTTTACCCGACGCCTCGGCACATTTATACAGTTGGCGGATGCGAGGAGCCAAACGCAGAGGTGTATAATGTCGTCGCCCGACACAGGAACGAACCTGTGGCGTTCGGGACGCCGGAGTAGGTTCCTCAATACACGTGCATATTTAATGGTATTAGAGAAACTGCAATCGACCGGCCCAAACGGACGGCCATTTTGTCCGTTATTTGTCCATTTGGGTCGGGCCAGAGGACACCAACGTTCGCGTCGGCATTTGGGTCGACGCATGCACCCAACGCTAGCCTGATCCATTTTTGTCTGCGTGCAAAATTAATAAAATATTTGCGAAAATAATAAACAAGCATAATTAAACATTAAAAGCCGGCGACAAAGGCCGGCCAGAGTCCACACGTCTCCATTACAATAATTAAACATAAAAAAACCTAAACTAGGAGGCAGCCCTAGCCGTCGTCGTCGCAAATTTTTTCCTACGCACACGAAGACCTATCATGATGATGTCCATCTACGAGTGGAGATTGGATCTACGTATCCTTGTAGATCGCACAGCGGGGAGCGTTAAGAAACGCTGTTGATGTAGTGGAACGTTTTCACGTGCCTCGAACCGTCCCATGAACCGTCCCGCGATCCGTCCCACGATCAGTTCCGATCTAGTGCCGGACGGATGACACCTCCGCTTCAGCACACGTACAGCTGGCCGATGATCTCGGCCTTCTTGATCCAGCAAGCAAGACGGAAAAGTAGATGAGTTCTCCGGCAGCGTGACGGTGCTCCGGTGGTGGTGATGATCTACTCCTACAGGGCTCCGCCCGAGCTCCGCAGAAATCCGATCTAGAGGTAAAACTATGTGGAATAGGCTAGAGTTACACGTGGCAAAGTTGTGTCTCAAAAAGCCCTAAACCACCACTATATATAGGAGGAAGGGGTAGGGGCTAGCCTTGAGGGGGTCCTGAAGGTGCGCCGGCCGCCAGGAGGAGGAGGAGGACTCCTCCAATTCGGTTTTCGGAAGGTGGAGTCCTCCTCTTCCTTCCCATCTTCCTCTTTCCTTTTTCTTTTTCTTTTCTTTTGGTATTTTCTTTATGTGGCGCCATAGCCCTCTTGGTCTGACTCCATGCTACTGCAACGAAAGACCTTCCAACGGCGCCAGAAACAAGCGTGTTGACGGGAGACTGTTCTTGTCTTGATACTCCTCAGCAACGGCGCCAGGAATCCTTCTGCTACGGCTACGCCTTTAGGGACTTCCTTGGCAAATATGCAAAGGATTCCCCCGTGGCCTTGGAGCCTTGCGTTGGTGTTCCCTCGAAGCGGAAAGGGTGATGTAGCACAGCGGCAGCAAGTATTTCTCTCAGTTTTGAGAACCAAGGTATCGATCCAGAGAAAGGATTGCCTCAAGCCACAAGTACATGCACAAACACAAAGAGCTTACACCCAACGTTATGAAGGGGTTGTCAATCCCTTATAGATTGTTTGCAAAGTGAGAACTGAAAGCAACAAAGGAAACAAAGCAAAGTAAAAGTGAAAGTGGAAACGATAGTTGTGAATAAACCCGGGGGCCGTAGTGTTCACTAGTGGCTTCTCTCATGAAAGCAAGTAGACGGTGGGTGAACGAATTACTGTCGAGCAATTGATAGAACCCCGCAAAATCGTGACGTTATCTAAGGCAATGATTATATCTATAGGCATCACGTCCAAAACAAGTAGACCGATACTTTCTGCATCTACTACTATTACTCCACACGCCGACCGCTATCCAGCATGCATCTAGTGTATTAAGTCCAAAAGAACAGAGTAACGCCTTAAGCAGGATGACATGATGTAGATGGACAATCTCATATCTACGATAAAAGCCCATCTTGTTAACCTTGATGGCAACAACACGATGTGTGCCTTGCTGCCCCTTCTGTCACTGGGAAAGGTCACCACACGGTATGAACCCAAAACCAAGCACTTCTCCCATTGCAAGAATCATAGATCTAGTTGGCCAAACAAAACCCAAGACTCGGAGAGACTTACAAGGATATCAAATCATGCATATAAGAAATCAACAAAGACTCAAATATAATTCATAGATATTCTGATCACAAATCCACAATTCATCGGATCTCGACAAACACACCGCCAAAGAGGATTACATCGGATAGATCTCCATGAAGATCATGGAGAACTTTGTATTGAAGATCCAAGAGAGAGAAGAAGCCATCGAGCTACTAACTACGGACCCGTAGGTCTGAAGTGAACTACTCACGAGTCATTGGAGGGGCGATGATGTTGATGAAGCAGCCCTCCAACTCCAATGTCCCCTCCGGCAGGGCACCGGGAAGGGTCTCCAGACGAGATCTCGCGGAAACGGAAGCTTGCGGCGGCGGAAAAGTGTTTTCGTGGAAGCCCTGATTTTTTCTGGATTTTTAGGGAATTTATAGGCCAAAGAGCTAGGGAAGGGGAGCGCGAGGGAGGCCACAAGCCTGGTTGCCGCGGGCCCCCTGGCCGCGGCAACAGGGCTTGTGGGATCCTAGGGGCCCCCTGCCTTGGCCCTCAAGCCTCCCGATCTTCTTCCGTTCTGGAAAAATTTATTTCGGGGATTTTATTCCGTTTGCACTCCGTTCCAAAATCAGATCTGAAAAGAATCAAAAACACAGAAAAAACAAGAACTCGCACTTGGCACTGAATTAATAAGTTAGTCCCAAAAAAGGTATAAAAGGTAAACAAAACATCCAAAGTTGACAAGATAACAACGTGAAACAATCAAAAATTATAGATACGTTTGAGACGTATCACTCCACCAGCCCACTAAGGACTTGTGGCGCCACCCTAGGGCCTTGGGCTCACTCCCGGGTGGGTGGGCCCCTCCCGGTAAACACCCGGAACCCATTCGTTACTCCCGGCACACTTCCGGAATTGCCCAAAACTTTCCGGTGACCAAATGAAACCATCATATATATCAATCTTTGTTTTCGGACCATTCCCAAACCCTTGTGACGTCCGTGATCTCATCCGGGACTCCGAACAACATTCTGTAACCACACATATAACTCAACTATACTAAAACATTATCGAACATTAAGTGTGCAGACCCTGCGGGTTCGAAAACTATGTAGACATGACCCGAGGCACTCCTCGGTCAATATCCAATAGCGCGACCTGGATGCCCATATTGGATCCTACATATTCTCCGAAGATCCTATCGGCTGAACCTCAGTGCCAAGGATTCATATAATCCCGTATGTCATTCCCTTTGTCCTTCGGTATGTTACTTGCTTGAGATTCGATCGTCGGTATCCGCATACCTATTTCAATCTCATTACCGGCAAGTCTCTTTACTCGTTCCGTAATACAAGATCCCGTGACTTACATTTAGTCACATTGCTTGCAAGCCGTGTGTGTGATGTTGTATTACCGAGTGGGCCCCGAGATACCTCTCCGTCACACAGAGTGACAAATCCCAGTCTTGATCCATACTAACTCAAGTGACACCTTCGGAGATACCTGTAGAGCATCTTTATAGTCACCCAGTTACGTTGCACTGTTTGATGCATGCTACCTCTTAAGCTTGCGTTGGTTTTTCCCTTGAAGAGGAAAGGATGATGCAACACAGCAGCAGTAAGTATTTCCCTCAGTTTGAGAACCAAGGTATCAATCCAGTAGGAGTATCAAGGCAAGTCTCCAAAGTACCTGCGCAAAAACAAATAAACTTGCACCCAACGCTATAAAGGGGTTGTCAATCCCTTCACGATTAAATGCAAGTTGGGATCTTAAGGTGGAAAGTGCAACAAAGTAAAAGTGTAGAGCTGAAAATATGATGTGAAGTAGACCCGGGGGCCATAGTGTTCACTAGAGGCTTCTCTCATGATAGCAAATATTACGGTGGGTGAACGAATTACTGTCGAGCAGTTGATAGAACCGCGCAAAGTCATGATGATATACAAGGCAATGATCATACATATAGGCATCACGTCAGAGACAAGTAGACCGATACTTTCTGCATCTACTACTATTACTCCACACATCGACCGCTATCCAGCATGCATCTAGTGTATTGAGTTCATAACAAACAGAGTAACGCCTTAAGAAGACATGATGTAGAGGGATAAATTCGTGCAATACATATAAACCCCATCTTTTTACCCTTGATGGCAACAACACGATGCGTGCCTTGCTACCCCTTCTATCACTGGGTGAGGACACCGCACGGTATGAACCCAAAACCAAGCACTTCTCCCATTGCAAGAATTATAGATCAAGTTGGCCAAACGAAACCCACAACTCGAAGAGAATTACAAGGATAAAAAATCATGCATATAAGAGATCAGAAGAAACTCAAATAATATTCATAGATAATCTGATAATAAATCCACAATTCATCGGATCTCGATAAACACACCGCAAAAGAAGATTGCACCGGATATATCTCCATGAAGATCATGGAGAACTTTGTATTGAAGATCCAAGAGAGAGAAGAACCATCTAGCTACTAGCTATGGACCCAAAGGTTTGTGGTGAACTACTCACGCATCAACGTAGAGGCAATGGTGTTGATGAAGAAGCCCTCCATGTCCAAATCCTCCCTCCGGCAGGGCACCAGAACGGTCCCCAGATGGGATCTTGCGGAGAAAGTAGCATGCGGCGGCGGAAAAGTATTTTCGTGGCTCTCTCCCGTGGTTTCAGATTTTTTAGGGAATTTATAGGCGGAAGAGGTAGGGCAAAGGAGCCACGGGGGGCCCACAAGCCTGGTAGGCGCCCCCAGGCCGTGGCTAGGGGGCTTGTGGCCTCCCCCGGGAGCCTTTGCCTTGGTTCTCAAGTTCCCTGCGTATCTTCTATTCTGGAAAAAATCATTCCGAAGATTTATTCCGTTTGGACTCCATTTGATATTCTTCTCTAAAAAGGGTCAAAAACATGAAAAAAACAGGAACTGACACGTGGCACTGAGTTAATAGGTTAGTGCCAAAAAAACATATAAAATGCATACAAAACATCCAAAGTTGACAAGATAATAGCATGGAACCATAAAAATTATAGATACGTTGGAGACGTATCAAGCATCCCCAAGCTTAACTCCTGCTCGTCCTCGAGTAGGGAAGTGATAAAGACTGAATTTTTGATGTGGAATGCTAACTAATATATTTGTCCTTTGCAATTTCTTTCATGTGACATGAATGTTCAAATCCGTAAGATTCAAAACAATAGTTTGCTATTGACATGAAAACAATAATACTTCAAGCAAACTAGTAAGGTAATCATGAATGTTTGAAATAACAAGTTCAAAGAAAGTTATCCCTACAAAATCATATAGTCTGGCTATGCTCCATCATCCCCACACAACGAATTTAAATCATGCACAACCCCGGTATTGGCCAAGTAATTGTTTTTGCACTCTTACTTTCTCAAACCTTTTCAACTCTCACGCAATACATGAGCGTGAGCCATGGATATAACACTTATAGGTGAAATAGAGTGTGGTGGAGGTTGTGAGGCAAAAAGGAGGAGATGGTCACATCGACTCAGCGTATCAAAGGGCTATGGAGATGCCCATCAATATATATCAATGTGAATGAGCAGGGATTACCATGCAACGGATGCACTCAGAGCTATAAGTGTGTGAAAGCTCAAGAGGAAAACTAGTGGGTGTGCACCCAACTTGCTTGCTCACGAAGACCTAGGGCAATTTTGAGGAAGCCCATCATTGGAATATACAATCCAAGTTATATAATGAAGATTCCCACTAGTATATCGAAGTGTCAAAACAAGAGACTCTCTATCATGAAGAACATGGTGCTGTTGTGAAGCACAAGTGTGGAAAAAAGATAGTAGCATTGTCCCTTCTCTCTTTTTCTCTCTCTTTTTTTGGGCTCTTTGGCCTCTTTTTTTTGGTGGGCATCTTTGGCCTCCTTTTTATTTTATTTCCTCACATGGGACAATGCTCTAATAATGATGATCATCACATTTTTATTTACTCACAACTCAATACTTAGGGAGCAATGATGACTCTATAGAAAATGCCTCCGGCAGTGTACCGGGATGTGCAACGATCTAGCTTAGCGTATGACGTTGAAACATCTCGCTAGCTATCTTACGATCATGCAATGGCAATATGAAAGTGATGGCACAAGTCATGAGACGGAAAGGTGGGAGTTGCATGGCAATATATCTCGGAATGGCTATGAAAATGCCATAGTAGGTAGGTATGGTGGCTGTTTTGAGGAAGGTATATAGTGGGTTTGTGCACAAGCGAAAGTTGCGCGGCACTAGAGAGGCTAGCAATGGTGGAAGGTGAAAGTGCATCTATACCATGGACTAACATTAGTCATGAAGAACTCATACACTTATTGCGAAAGTTTTATTAGTAATCGAAACAAAGTACTAAACGCATACTCCTAGGGGAAGGGTTGGTAGGTGTTAACCACCGCGCGATCCCGACCGCAACACAAAGGATGACAATCAATAAATCAATTATGCTCCGACTTCCTAACATAGCGGTTCACCATACGTGCATGCTACGGGAATCACTAACTTCAACACAAGTATTTCTAGATTCACAACACCCTACTAACATAACTCTAATATTACCAAATCCATGTCTCAAAACTAATTGAGAGGAATCAAACTTCTCTTTACTAATCAATGCACATGAATATGGAAGTTTTTATTATATCCTCTTTGGATGCCTATCATCTTTAGGACTACTTCATGGCACACGCCAGTTACCAAGTTACTCAGAGAGAGCACTCTCAAAAATATATAAGTGAAGATCGAGAGTTCTTATTTCTCCAAAATATGACACCGCCGTGCTCTAAAAAGATCTAAGTGAAGCACTAGAGCAAAGTTATCTAGCTCAAAAGATATAAGTGAAGCACAGGCGAGCTAAATTGCCTAACTCAAAAGATATAAGCGAAGCTCAATGAGTATTCTAGCAAATTCACGATGAGTGCATGTATCTCTAAAAAAGGTGTGCAGCAAGGATGATTGTGACACAACAAAAAGAAAAGACTCCTATAATACACGACGCTCCAAGCAAAACACATATCATGTGGTGAATAAAAATATAGCTCCAAGTAATGTTACCGATGGATTGAAGACAAAAGAGGGGATGCCTTCCCGGGGCATCCCCAAGCTTAGGCTTTTTGGTGTCCTTGAATTGGCTTGGGATGCCTTGGGAATCCCCAAGCTTGAGCTCTTTCCACTCTTTATCCCATTGTCCATGAGAACATCACCCAAAACTTGAAAACTTCACAACACAAAACATAAACAAAAACTCGTGATATCATTAGTACAAGAAAACAAACCACCACCTCTTTAGGTACCGCAGCAAACTTGATTTCTATTTATATTGGTGTTATATTACTGTATTATCACTTTTTCATGGCTAGTACCTCCCGATACTATCCATAGTTTCATCAAAATAAGCAATCAACACAACAAAAACAGAATCTGTCAAAAACAGACCAATCTGTAGCAATCTGTATACTTCGTATACTTCTGGTATCTCAAAAATTCTGCAAAATTACGAAAAGTAGGGCAATTGGCATATCAACCAGCAGCAAAAATAATCAACTCAAAAGCTCTTTCTGGATAGGAATGAAAAATAATTACGTGAGCGCAAAGTTTCCATCTTTTTCAGCAAGATCAAACAACCATCACCAAAACTAGTCATAAAGGTTTTACTTGGCTCAAACACAAAAAGAAACACAAAAAACACAATCATAACAGAATTATGATGGTGTGGACACAACATAACAGAAAGCAAAAAGCAAAGATAAATTCATTGGGTTGCCTCCCAACAAGCGCTATTGTTTAACGGCCTTACCTAGGCATAAGGCGATAGAATCAAGTATCGCCGTCTTTGGTGTCAAACCATAAGTAGCCCTCATCATGGATTCATAAGGCAATCTTATTTTCTTTCTAGGAAAATGTTCCATGCCCTTCTTTAATGGAAATTGAAATCTAATATTCCCTTACTTCATATCGATGACAGCACCAATAGTTCTTAGGAAAGGTTACCAAGAATGATAGGACATGTCGGATTGCAATCAATATCAAGCACAATGAAATATACGGGTGCATGGTTCCTATTTGCAATAATAAGAAAATCATTGATCCTTCCCATAGGTTTCTTAACAGTAGAATCCGCAAGATGCAAATTAAGAGAGCACTCATCAATCTCGTTGAAGCCTAGAACATCACATAAAGACTTTGAAATGGCGAAAACACTAGCACCCAAATCAAACAAAGCATTGCATTCATGGTTTTTAATCTTGATTTTGATAGTAGGTTCCCACTCATCATGAAGTTTTCTAGGAATAGAAACTTCCAACTCAAGTTTCTCTTCAAGAGATTTCATCATAGCACCAACGATATGATCAGTAAAGGCTTTATTTTGGCTATAAGCGTGTGGAGAGTTTAGCATGGATTGCATCAAGGAAATACATTCAATTAAAGAGCAACTATCATAATTGAATTCCTTGAAATCTAAAGTAGTAATTTCATCACTACTCAAAGTTTTGATATCCTCTACTCCACTTTCAATGCTTTTAGCATCAAGACAAATAGACTCCGAATCATTGGGACGTTTTTCAACCAAAGTGGATTCATATCTAGCCCCATCATCATTAGGATTTACATTAGAAAACAAGGATTCAATGGGAGTCACACCAAGCACTTTAAGACCTTTGTGATTCTCATCACGAGAACACGCCTTTTTAAGCCATTCATGTCTAGCACGAATTTGGGCGGTTCTTTCTTTACTCTCATTCATGGAAACACGCATAGCTTTCAAAGTTTCATCCATATTGATCTTGGGAGGATCACATCTCAATTTCAAAGCATCAATATCAAGAGATATTCTATCAAGGTCCTAGCCAAGTCATCAATTTTGAGAAGTTTTTCTTCTATGGACGCATTGAAAATCTTTTGCGAGTTGATAATTTTTTTGATATTACTCTCAAGATGAGAGGGTAATTTATTGTAATTTCCATGAGCATTGTTGTAGGAATTGCCGAAGTTATTAGAGGGATTACTAGGAAAAGGCCTAGGAATAAAGTTTCCTCTATAAGCATTGTTGTTGCCAAAATTATTCCTACCAACAAAATTAACATCCAAGCTTTAATTGCTAATCTCAGTCAAGGAAGACAAGGGCATATCATTTGGATCTAAAGGAGCACCTTTACTAGCAAACAATTTCGTAAAATCATCCATCTTAGCACTCAACGAGTTAATTTGTTCTATAGCATGCACTTTTTTACTAGTAGGTGACCTTTCAGTGTGCCATTGAGAATAGTTTGTCATGATATTGTCTCAGAGTTTTGTGGCTTCTCCTAATGTGATTTCTATGAAAGTTCCACCGGAAGGGGAATCCAGGATATTTCTAGAAGCAAAATTCAAACCAGCATAGAAGATATGTATAATCATCCAAAGACTCAAGCCATGCGCGGGACAATTTCTAATCATCAATTTCATTCTCTCCCAAGATTGTGCAACATGTTCATGATCTAGTTGGTTAAAATTCATGATATCATTACGGAGAGAGATAATCTTAGCCGGTGGAAAATACTTGGATATATAAGCATCTTTGCACTTGTTCCAAGAATCAATACTATTTTTGGGCAAAGATGAAAACCAAATTTTTCCTCGATCTCGCAATGAGAACGGAAATAGATTCAATTTAATCACCTCATTATCCACATATTTCTTCTTTTGCATATCGCATAACTCAATGAAGGTATTAAGATGTGATGCGACATCTTATCTAGGAAGGCCGGGAAATTGCTCTTTCATAACAAGATTCAGCAAAGCAGCATTGATTTCATATGATTCCGCACTAGTGGTGGGAGCAATGAGAGTACTAATAAAATCATTATTATTAGTATTCTAGAAGTCACAAAGTTTGGTGTTTTGAGTCATGGTGACTTCAGCAAGCAGACATGCACAGAAGCGAACAGAAAGAAAGCGAAAGAAAAGGGCGAACGAAAAAGGCAAATATTTTTATAAATTTTTGTTTTTCAGAAGTGGGGGAGAGGAAAACGAGAGGCAAAAAAGTAAATGCAAGAGATGAGTTTGCGACAGTTACTTGGATAAGCTTCTCTTAGAATAATTCCCGGTGCCAGAAATTGACACGTTGAAGGAAGACTATTCTTGACTTGATACTCCCCGGCAACGACGCGAGAAATTCTTCTTGCTACCTCTTGAGCTTGCGTTGGTTTTTCCCTTGAAGAGGAAAGGGTGATGCAGCATAGCAACAGTAAGTATTTCCCTCAGTTTGAGAACCAAGGTATCAATCCAGTAGGAGTATCAAGGCAAGTCTCCAAAGTACCTGCGCAAAAACAAACAAACTTGCGCCCAACGCTATAAAGGGGTTGTCAATCCCTTCACGATTAAATGCAAGGTGAGATCTAAAGGTGGAAAGTGCAACAAAGTAAAAGTGTAGAGTTGAAAATATGATGTGAAGTAGACCCGGGGGCCATAGTGTTCACTAGAGTCTTCTCTCATGATAGAAAATATTATGGTGGGTGAACGAATTACTGTCGAGAAATTGATAGAACCGCACAAAGTCATGATGATATCTAAGGCAATGATCATACATATAGGCATCACGTTCGAGACAAGTAGACCGATACTTCCTGCATCTACTACTATTACTCCACACATCGACCGCTATCCAGCATGCATCTAGTGTATTCAGTTCATAACAAACAGAGTAACGCCTTAAGAAAGATGACATGATGTAGAGGGATAAATTAATGCAATAGATATAAACCCCATCTTTTTACCCTTGATGGCAACAACACGATGCGTGCCTCGCTACCCCTTCTATCACTAGGTGAGGACACCGCACGGTATGAACCCAAAACCAAGCACTTCTCCGATTGCAAGAATTATAGATCAAGTTGGCCAAACAAAACCACAACTCGAAGAGAATTACAAGGATACGAAATCATGCATATAAGAGATCAGAAGAAACTCAAATAATATTCATATATAATCTGATCATAAATCCACAATTCATCGGATCTCGACAAACACACCGCAAAAGAAGATTACATCGGATAGATCTCCATGAAGATCTTGGAGAACTTTGTACTGAAGATCCAAGAGAGAGAAGAAGTCATCTAGCTACTAGCTATAGACCCGAAGGTCTGTGGTGAACTACTCACGCATCATCGGAGAGGCAATGGTGTTGATGAAGAAGCCCTCCGTGTTCGAATCCCCCCTCCGGCAGGGCACCAGAACGGTCCCCAGATTGGACCTTGCGGAGACATAAGCTTGCGGTGGCGGAAAAGTACTTTCGTGGCTCTCTCCCGTGGTTTCAGATTTTTAGGGAATTTATAGGCAGAAGAGGTAGGGAAAAGGAGCCACGGGGGGGCCACAAGCCTGGTAGGCGCGCCCCCCGAGGCCGTGGCTAGGGGGCTTGTGGCCTCCCCCGGGAGCCTTTGCCTTGGTTCTCAAGTTCCTTGTGTATCTTCTGTTCCGGAAAAAATCATTCTGAAGATTTTATTCCGTTTGGACTCCGTTTGATATTCTTCTCTGAAAAGGGTCAAAAACACGGAAAAAACAGGAACTGGCACTTGGCACTGAGTTAATAGGTTAGTCTCAAAAATATATATAAAATGCATAGAAAACACCCAAAGTTGACAAGATAATAGCATGGAACCATCAAAAATTATAGATACGGTGGAGATGTATCAATGCACACAAGGTATTTCTCCGGTGCCACGGAGTTATATGATCACTGTTGGGTAACGTAGCATAAATTCAAAATTTTCCTACGCATATTCAGATCTTCCTATGTAGAGACCAGAAACGAGAGAGGGGTAAGAGCATCTTCATACCTTTGAAGATCGCTAAGCGGAAGCGTTGCTAGAACGCGGTTGATGGAGTCGTACTCGCAGCGATTCCGATCTAGTGCCGAACTACGACACCTCCGCGTTCAACACACGTGCAGCCCGGTGACGTCTCCCGCACCTTGATCCAGCAAGGAGGAGGGAGAGGTTGGGGAAGAACTCCAGCAGCACGATGGCGTGGTGTCGATGGAGAGACGAGGTCTCCCGGTAGGGCTTCGCCAAGCACCGGCAGAGAGGAGGAGGAAGAAGGGCAGGGCTGCGCCGAGGGAGAGGCAAAAGTCTAATACCCAATGGCCCAAAGTGCGCACTATAAATAGGGGAGGGGAGAGGGGGTGCCACCCCTAGGGTTCCCACCCTAGGTGGTGCGGCAGCCCCCCCCCCAGATGGGAGGTGCGGCGGCCAGAGGGGGAGGAGGGGGTGGCGCACCACCTGGTGGGCCTTTGGCCCACCTGGTTTAGGGTTTGCCCCCCTTTTCTCTCCCCTGCGCATTGGACTGAGTGGGAGGCGCACCAGCCCACCTAGGGGATGGTTCCCACCCCCACTTGGCCCACCTTACCTCCCGGGGTTGTTGCCGCCACCTCCGGTGGTCCCGGTGGTCCCGGTACGTTACCGGTGATGCCCGAAACACTTCCGGTATCCGAAACCAACCGTCCTATATATCAATCTTTACCTCCGGACCATGCCGGAGATCCTCGTGATGTCCGGGATCTCAACCGGGACTCCGAACAACTTTCGGTAACCTCGTATAAAAATTCCCTATAACCCTAGGGTCATCGAACCTTAAGTGTGTAGACCCTACGGGTTCGGGAGACAGGCAGACATGACCGAGACACCTCTCTGGCCAATAACCATCAGCGGGGTCTGGATACCCATGGTGGCTCCCACTTGCTCCATGATGATCTCATCGGATGAACCACGATGTCAAGGATTCAATCAATCCCGTATACGATTCCCTTTGTTTGTCGGTATAGAACTTGCCTGAGATTCGATCATCGGTATACCAATACCTTGTTCAATCTCGTTACCGGTAAGTCTCTTTACTCGTTCCGTAGCACATCATCGTGTGACTAACTCCTTAGTCACATTGAGCTCATGATGATGTTCTACCGAGTGGGCCCAGAGATACCTCTCCGTCACACGGAGTGACAAATCCCGATCTCGATTCGTACCAACCCAACAGACACTTTCGGAGGTACCCGTAGTGCACCTTTATAGTCACCCAGTTACGTTGTGACGTTTGATACACCCAAAGCACTCCTACGGTATCCGGGAGTTCCACAATCTCACGGTCGAAGGAAAAGACACTTGACATTAGAAAAGCTTTAGCATACGAACAATACGATCTAGTGCTATGCTTAGGATTGGGTCTTGTCCATCACATCATTCTCCCAATGATGTGATCCCGTTATCAATGACATCTAATGCCCATGATCAGGAAACCATGATCATCTATTGACTAACGAGCTAGCCAACTAGAGGCTTGCTAGGGACACATTGTGATCTATTTATTCACACATGTATTACTGTTTTGTGTTAATACAATTATAGCATGAACAATAGACGATTATCATGAACAAGGAAATGTGATAATAACCATTTTATTATTGCCTCTAGGGCATATTTCCAACAATCTCATGGTCATAGGAATAAATACTTGACACGCAGAAAACAATAGCAATAAAATGACACGATCAATATGCTATGTTCATAGTTTGGGTCTAGTCCATCACATGATTCTCCTAATGATGTGATCTAGTTATCAAGCGACAACACTTGCACATAGTCAAAAAACCTTGACTATCCTTGATCAACTGGCTAGCCAACTAGAGGCTTGCTAGGGACATTGTTTTGTCTATGTATCCACGAATGTATCTTTGTTTTTATTCAATGCAATTATATCATGGATAATAAATGATTATCTTATAACAGGAAATATAATAATAACTATTTATCATTGCCTCTAGGGCATATTTCCAATAGTCTCACACTTGCACTAGAGTCAATAATCTAGTCCTCACATCGCCATGCGATTTACATTGTAATAAATCTAACACCCATACAGTTCTGGTGTTGATCATGTTTTGCCTGTGGAAGATGTTTAGTCAGCGGGTCTGCTACATTCAGACCCGTGTGCACTATGCAAATATTCACGTCCTCTCCTTCGACGTAGTCGCAGATGAGGTTGAAGCGTCGTTTGATGTGTGTGGTCTTCTTGTGAAACCTTGGTTCCTTTGCTAGAGTAATGGCACCAGTGTTGTCATAGAACAAAGTTATTGGATTTAGTGTGCTTGGCACAACTCCAAGATCCGTCATGAACTGCTTCATCCAGGCACCCTCCTTTGCTACCTCCGAGGCACACATGTACTCCGCTTCACATGTAGAATCTGCTACGACGCTTTGCTTGGAACTGCACCAGCATACCGCACCCCCATTAAGAATAAATACGTATCCGGTTTGCGACTTAGAGTCATCCGGATTGGTGTCAAAGCTTGCATCGACGTAACTCTTTACGACGAGCTCTTCGTCACCTCCATAAACGAGAAACATTTCCTTAGTCCTTTTCAGGTACTTCAGAATATCCTTGACCGCCCTCCAGTGGTCCACTCCTGGATTACTTCGAAACCTGCTTGCCATACTTATGGTCAAGCTGACGTCTGGCCTAGTGCACAACATTGCATACATGATTGAACCTATGGCTGAAGCATAGGGGACACAACTCATTTGTTCTCTATCTTCCGCAGTTGCTGGGCACTGAGTCTTACTCAATTTTATACATTGTAACACAGGCAAAGAACCCTTTCTTGGACTGTTCCATTTTGAAGTTCTTCAAAACTTTATCAAAGTATGTGCTTTGTGAAAGTCCTATCACGCGTCTCGATCTATCCCTATAGATCTTAATGCCTAGAATGTAAACTGCTTCTCCTAGGTCCTTCATAGAGAAACTTTTATTCAAGTAATCCTTTACGCTCTCCAAAAACTCCACGTTCTTTCCAATCAACAATATGTCATCCACATATAATATTAGAAACGCCACAGAGCACCCACTCACTTTCTTTTAAATACAAGATTCTCCAACCACTTGTATAAACCCAAATGCTTTGATCACCTCATCAAAGCGCTTATTCCAACTCTGAGATGCTTGCACCAGTCCATAAATGGATCGCTAGAGCTTGCATACTTTGTTAGCATTCTTTGGATCGAAAAAACCTTCGGGTTGCATCATATACAACTCTTCCTTAAGAAAGCCGTTAAGGAACACCGTTTTGACATCCATCTGCCAGATTTCATAATCGAAAAATGCAGCTATTGCGAACATGATTCAGACGGACTTAAGAATCGCTACTGGTGAGAATGTCTCATCGTAGTCAATTCCTTGAACTTGTGAAAAACCCTTTGCCACAAGTCAAGCTTTATAAACGGTCACATTACCGTCTACGTCCGTCTTCTTCTTAAAGATCCATTTGTTCTTTATAGCCTTGCGACCTTCAGGTAGTACTTCCAAAGTCCACACTTTGTTTTCGTACATAGATCCTATCTCGGACTTCATGGCCTCTAGCCATTTGTTGGAATCCGGGCCCACCATTGCTTCTTCATAATTCGCAGGTTCATTGTTGTCTAACAACATGATTGATAAGACAGGATTACCGTACCACTCAGGAGTAGTGCGTGATCTTGTCAATCTGCGAGGTCCGATAGGAACTTGATCCGAAGTTTCATGATCATCATCATCAACTTCCTCCTCAACCGGCGTCGCAACGACAAGGGTTTCCCCTTTCCCCGCGCCACCATCCAGAGGGACTAGAGGTTCGACAACCTCATCAAGTTCTATCTTCCTCCCAGTCAAGTCTTTCGAGAGAAACTCCTTCTCAAGAAAAGCTCCGTTTTTAGCAACAAACACTTTGCCCTCGGATTTGAGATAGAAGGTGTACCCAACTATTTACTTTGGGTAACCTATGAAGACGCACTTTTCCGCTTTGGGTTCCAGCTTTTCAGGCTGAAGCTTTTTGACATAAGCATCACATCCCCAAACTTTAAGAAACGACAAGTTCAGTCTTTTACCATACCACAGTTCGTGTGGTGTCGTCTCAACGGATTTTGATGGTGCCCTATTTAAAGTGAATGCAGCTGTCTCCAATGCATAACCCCAAAACGGTAACGATAAATCGGTAAGAGACATCATAGATCGCACCATTTCTAACAAAGTATGATTATGACGTTCAGACACACCATTATGTTGTGGTGTTCGAGGCGGTGTCAACTGTGAAACAATTCCACATTGTCTTAAGTGAGCACCAAACTCGAAACTCAGATATTCACCCCCACGATTAGACCGTAGGAACTTGATCTTCTTGTTACAATGATTTTCAGACTTGTGCTTCATCAAGTAGATATATCCATACCTACTCAAATCGTCAGTGCAGGTGAGAAAATAACGATATCCGCCGCGTGCCTCCACACTCATCGGACCGCACACATCGGTATGTATGATTTCCAACAAGTCACTTGCACGCTCCATTGTTATGGAGAACGGAGTCTTAGTCATCTTGCCCATGAGGCATGTTTCGCACGTGTCAAGTGAATCAAAGTCAAGTGACTCCAAAAGTCCATCAGAATGGAGTTTCTTCACTTGCTTTACACCAATATGACCTAAGTGGTAGTGCCACAAAACATGGCGCTATCATTGTTAACTCTAACTCTTTTGGTCTCAATGTTATGTATATGTGTATCATCGCTATCAAGATTCAATATGAACAATCCTCTCACATTGGGTGCATGACCATAAAAGATATTACTCATATAAATAGAACAACCATTATTCTCTGCTTAAACGAGTAACCGTCTCGTAATAAACAAGATCTAGATATAATGTTCATACTTAACGCATGCACTAAATAATAATTATTTAAGTTCATAACTAATCCTGATGGTAACTGAAGTGAAACTGTGCCGACGGCGATTGCATCAACTTTGGAACTATTTCCCACGCGCATCGTCACTTCATCCTTCGCCAGCCTTCGTTTATTCCGTAGTTCCTATTTCGAGTTGCAAATATGAGCAACAGAACCGGTATCAAATACCCAGGCACTACTACGAGAGTTGGTTAAGTACACATCAATAACATGTATATCGAATATACCTGATTTTTCCTTGGCCGCCTTCTTATCAGCCAAATACTTGGGGCAGTTGCGCTTCCAGTGACCCAGTCCCTTGCAATAATAACACTCTGTTTTAGGCTTAGGCCCAGCCTTGGGTTTCTTCGTCGGATTGGCAACATGCTTGCCGCTCTTCTTGGAGTTGCCCTTCTTGCCTTTGTCGTTTCTTTTGAAACTAGTGGTCTTATTGACCATCAACACTTGATGCTCTTTCCGGAGTTCTGACTCTGCGACTTTCAGCATCGCGAATAACTCGCGGGTGACTTGTTCATCCCTTGCATGTTATAGTACAACACAAAGCTCTTGTAGCTTGGTGGCAGTGATTGAAGAATTCTGTCAGTGATAGCCTCTTGCGGGAGTTCAATCCCCAGCTCAGGTAGACGGTTTGAGTACCCAGACATTTTGAGCACATGTTTACTGACAGACGAATTCTCCTCCATTTTGCAAGCATAGAATTTATCGGAGGTCTCATACCTCTCGATCCGGGCATTCTTCTGAAAGATAAACTTCAACTCTTCGAACATCTCATATGCTCCATGACGTTCAAAGCGACGTTGAAGTCCCGGCTCTAAGCCATACAAGACTGCACATTAAACTATCGAGTAGTCCTCCTTACGTGTTAACCAAGCGTTCTTAACATCTTGGTCAGCCGTAGCGGGTGGTTCATCTCATAGCGCAGCATTAAGGACATAATACTTCTTCATAGCTTGCAGGAGCAACTTAAGATTATGAGCCCAGTCTACAAAGTTGCTTTTATCATCTTTCAACTTAGCTTTCTCTAGGAACGTATTAAAATTCAGGGTGACAGTTGCGTGAGCCATTGATCTACAACACAAATATTGCAAAGTGGACTTAGAGTATGTTTAAGATAATTAGAGTTTAATTAATCAAATTACTAATAAACTCCCACTCAAAAAGTACATCTCTCTAGTCATTTGAGTGGTACATGATCCAAATTCACTAACTCAAGTTCGATCATCACGTGAGTTGAGAATAGTTTCAGTGGTAAGCATCTCTATGCTAATCATATCAACTATACGATTCATGCTCGACCTTTCGGTCTCATGTGTTCCGAGGCCATGTCTGCACATGCTAGGCTCGTCAAGTTTAACCCGAGTGTTCCGCGTGTGCAGCTGTTTTGCACCCGTTGTATGTGAACGTTGAGTCTATCACACCCGATCATCACGTGGTGTCTCGAAACGACAAACTGTCGCAACGGTGCAAAGTCGGACAGAACACAATTTCGTCTTGAAATTTTAGTGAGAGATCACCTTATAATTCTACTGTCGTTCTAAGCAAAATAAGGTGCATAAAAGGATTAACATCACATGCAATTCATAAGTGACATGATATGGCCACCATCTTGTGCTTCTTGATCTCCATCACCAAAGCACCCGCATGATCTTCCTGTCACTGGCGCCACACCATGATCTCCATCAACGTGTCGCCATCGAGGTTGTCGTGATATCTATGCTATTACTACTAAAGCTACGACCTATAGTAAACGCATCTGCAAACACAAACGTTAGTTTAAAGACAACCCTATGGCTCCTGCCGGTTGCCGTAGCATCGACGTGCAAGTCGATATTAACTATTACAACATGATCATCTCATACATCCAATATATCACATCACGTCATTGGCCATATCATATCACAAGCATACCCTGCAAAAACAAGTTAGACGTCCTCTAATTTGTTGTTGCATGTTTTACGTGGCTGTTATTGGTATCTAGTATGATCACATCTTACTTACGCAAAAACCACAACGGAGATGTGCAAATTACTATTTAACCTCTCCAAGGATCGCCTCGGTCAAAACCAATTCAACTAAAGTTGAAGAAACAAGCACCCGCCAGTCATCTTTATGCAGCGAGGTTGCATGTCAATCGATGAAACCAGTCTCTCATAAGCGTACGACTTATGTCGGTCCGGGCCGCTTCAGTCCAACAATACCGCCGAATCGAGAAAAGACTAAGGAGGGCAGCAAATCGAACATCACCGTCCACAAATCCTTTTGTGTTCTACTTGAGATAACATCTACGCATGAACCTGGATCATGATGCCACTGTTGGGAACGTTGCATGGGAAACAAAAAATTTCCTACGCACACGAAGACCTATCATGGTGATGTCCATCTATGAGTGGAGAATGTATCTATGTACCCTTGTAGATCGCACAACGGGAAGCATTAAGAAACGCGGTTGATGTAGTGGAACGTCTTCACGTCCCTCGAACCGTCCCACGAACCGTCCCGCGATCCGTTCCGATCCTGTGCCGAACGGAGGACACCTCCGCGTTCAGCACATGTACAACTAGATGATGATCTCGGCCTTCTTGATCTAGCAAGCAAGACGGAGAAGTAAATGAGTTCTCCGGCAGCATGACGGTGCTCCGAAGGTGGTGATGATCTACTCCTGCAGGGCTCCGCCCGAGCTCCGCAGAAATCCGATCTAGATGTAAAACTATGTGGAATAGGCTAGAGTTGCATGTGGCAAAGTTGTGTCTCAAAAAGCCCTAAACCACCACTATATATAGGAGGAAGGGGGAGGGGCTAGCCTTGAGGGACAAGGCCCTCAAGGTGCGCCCGTCGCCAGGAGGAGGAGGACTCCTCCTCCAATTCGGTTTTCGGAAGGAGGAGTCCTCCTCTTCCTTCCCACCTCCCTCTTTCCTTTTTCTTTTTCTTTTCTTTTGGTATTTTCTTTATGTGGCGCCATAGCCCTCTTGGGCTGACACCACCAGCCCACTAAGGACTTGTGGCGCCACCCTAGGGCGTTGGGCTCACTCCCGGGTGGGCGGGCCCCTCCCGGCTAACACGCGGAACCCATTCTTTACTTCCGGTACACTGTCGGAATTGCCCGAAACTTTCCTCTGACCAAATGAAACCATCCTATATATCAATCTTCGTTTACAGACCATTCTCAAAACCCTTGTGACGTCCGTGATCTCATCCGGGACTCCGAACAACATTCAGTAACCACACATATAACTCAACTATACTAAAACATCATCGAACCTTAAGTGTGCAGACCCTGCGGGTTCGAGAACTATGTAGACATGACCCAAGTCACTCCTCGGTCAATATCCAATAGGGCGACCTGGATGCCCATATTGGATCCTACATATTCTCCGAAGATCTTATCGGTTGAACCTCAGTGCCAAGGATACATATAATCCCGTATGTCATTCCCTTTGTCCTTCGGTATGTTACTTGCCCGAGATTTGATCGTCGGTATCCGCATACCTATTTCAATCTCGCTACCGGCAAGTCTCTTTACTCGTTCCGTAATACAAGATCCCGTGACTTACATTTAGTCACATGGCTTGCAAGGCTTGTGTGTGATGTTGTATTACCGACTGGGCCCCGAGATACCTCTCCATCACACGGAGTGACAAATCCCAGTATTGATCCATACTAACTCAACGGACACCTCCGGAGATACCTGTAGAGCACCTTTATAGTCACCCAGTTACGTTGCGACGTTTGATGCACACAAGGTATTCCTCCAGTGCGAGTGAGTTATATGATCTCATGGTCATAGGAATAAATACTTGACACGCAGAGAACAATAACAATAAAACGACACGATTAATATGCTATGTTCATAGTTTGGGTCTAGTCCATCACATGATTCTCCTAATGATGTGATCCAGTTATCAAGCGACAACACTTGCACATAGTCAGAAAACCTTGACTATCCTTGATCAATTGGCTAGCCAACTAGAGGATTGCTAGGGACATTGTTTTGTCTATGTATCCACACATATATCTATGTTTTAATTCAATACAATTATAGCATGGATAATAAATGATTATCTTGTAACAGGAAATATAATAATAACTATTTATCATTGTCTCTAGGGCATATTTCCAATAGGGCCAACCCAGGGGAACGCCGTGTTCCAGAGCGCAGCTTCCTGCGCCTCCGTCGTTTGTCCCACCGGAGCAGGCTGTGCTAGTGGCGGTGACAGCACAACAGTACGGGTGCGCTCGTCCTCCTCCATCTACCGTCGTTCCTCCTCCGCCTCCTTCTCCAGCTCCATCAGCCGAAGGCCTTCGGCACGCTCCGCCCGCAGGTGCTCCGTCTTTTAGTGCTCTAGGTAGGCTTGCTCCTGCTGCGGTGTCACGCCCAGCCAGATGGGCGGTGCACTGACAAACTCACGGACGCAGTCCGTCCATTGGTATACCTCCAGCGGTTCCCTGGGCTCGGGCTTCGACGGAGGTGGCACGACGCACTCGTCGGAGGCTGACAACGCGATGGCCTTCGTGAGCTGCTGTTGGTACGCCGCCTACTCGTCAGCCTTGCGCCGCTCTTCCTCCTCGCTCTCGCGGAGCACAGCTGCGAGCGCTGCTGATGGATGTTGTGTATCCCTTGCAACGGCGCCAGAAATAGTTGTGTCGACGGCACCAGGAATCCTTCAGCTGCGGCTACGCCTTAAGGGACTTCCTAGGCAAGTATGCAAAGGATTTCCCCCGTGGCCTTGGAGCCTTGCGTTGGTTTTCCCTCGAAGCGAAAAGGGTGATGTAGCACAGCGACGGTAAGTATTTCCCTCAGTTTGAGAACCAAGGTATAAATCTGGCGGAAGAGTATCTCAAGATCCTGCACAAACACAAAAAGCTTGCACCCAACGCTATGAAGGGGTTGTCAATCCCTTATAGATTGTTTGCCAAGTGAGAACTGAAAGCAACAAAGTAACAAAGCAAAGTAAAAGCGGAGATGTAAACGATGGATGTGAATAGACCCGGGGGCCGTAGTGTTAGTTGGATTATGGAGCTCAACACACACTTGTATTCACATATCTCAGGGGTATTTATACAACAGAGGTACAAGGGGGAGGTGAGGGAGATCGTGCAACAGCTGGCAGCGCATACACGCCATGCGGTGAGGATCGTGCGCGGGAGGCGCGCGTGCCAGCCAAGTCACCTGCCGAAGGAGTCGGTCCAGGTGGTTATCCCTCTGACCCTGCATGCGGACGTGGTGTGTGTGTAGTAGACTTCCAACAGCCCCCCGCAACCGAAACGTGGGAGGCCCGAACGTTGAGGTTGCCCGGAAGTAGAGGAAGAGGCTCGTCGGCAGCCCCTTGGTGAAGATGTCGACGAACTGAGAGCTGGTCGGGACGTGGAGGACGCACACCTTGCCGAGCGACACACGCTCACGAACGAAGTGCATGTCAATCTCCACGTGCTTCGTGCGCTGGTGCTGAACCGGGTTCGACGACATGTAGATCACCGTGGCGCGCGCGGGCGCCTGACGGAGTTCGCCAAGCAGCTGGCGCAACCAGACAGTCTCTGCAACGACGTGTGCGACGACACGGTACTCCGCCTCGGCGCTCGAACGCGAGATGGTGTATTGGCGCTTCGAGGACCAGGAGACGAGGTTGCCACCGAGGAAGACACAGTACCCGGAGGTGGAGCGACGAGTATCGGGGCACCCTGCCCAGTCGGCATCGGAGTACGCGGTGAGCTCGGTGGAGGCGGAGCGATGAAACTGCAGGCCAAGGTGACTCGTACCACGAAGATAGCGTAGGATGCGCTTAAGCAGCTGGTAGTGCGAGTCACGAGGAGCGTGCATGAATAGGCAGCACTGCTGAAGACCATAGGAGAGGTCTGGCCGAGTGAGGGTAATGTACTGAAGGGCACCGGTGAGACTGCGGTATAGGGACCGATCATGAAAGAGGGGTCCGGTGTTAGCGGGAAGCTTGCCGTGTGTGTCGACGGGCGTGGAGATGGGCTTACAGTTGAGCATGCCGGCGCGGTCGAGGATCTCGAGAGCATACTGCTCCTGGGAGAGGAAGAGACCGACGGTGGTGGAGGCGACATTGATGCCGAGAAAGTGGTGTAGTGGGCCTAGGTCCGACATGGAGAATTCGTGGTTGAGCGAGGAGATGATAGAGCGAAGCAGTGAGGTGGTGCTGGCGGTGAGGATTATGTCATCAACGTAGAGCAGCAGATAGGCGAGTTGGGTGCCACGACGCATGATGAACAGGGAGGAGTCAGAACGAGAAGCTACAAACCCGAGCTGGAGAAGGTATGTTGTGAACCGGGAAAACCACGTGCGGGGTGCTTGCTTCAACCCGTAGAGCGAGCAGTTCAGGCGGCAGACGCTCGACGGCGCGGCAGTGTCGACGAAGCCGGAGGGCTGCTGAGCGTACACGGTCTCCGCGAGGTGACCGTGTAAGAAGGCGTTCTTGACGTCGAGCTGGTGGATCGGCCAAGAGCGCCCGATGGCGATGCGGAGAACAGTCCGGATCGTTGCCGGTTTGACCACGAGACTAAACGTCTCGCCGTAGTCGACGCCGGCTTGTTGCGTGAAGCCACGGAGGACCCAGCGCGCCTTGTAACGCGCCAGGGAGCTGTCAGGATGATATTTGTGGCGGTAGATCCACTTGTCGCTGACCACGTTCGAACCTGCAGGACGAGAAACAAATCCCAAGTGTTATTCTGCAAAAGCGCGTTATACTCTTCCAGCATAGCATGGTGCCAGTTCGGGTCGTTGAGAGAAGCACAGTAGGAAGAGGGGATGGGGCTGATCGCGGTGGTGTCGGCGTGGAGGCTTAGTGGTATTTTGGGTTGGCGAAAACCAGCTTTAGCGCGGGTCTGCATGCCATGCATGTTGGCGGGAGGAGCGACGGGGATGGCCCGAGCCGGCATGCAGGGAGCGAGGGTGGGTGGCGCGGCTGGCGAGGCGGCTGGCGCGGTTGGGGTTGGTGGGGCGACTGGGTTGGCGGCAGGAATGTCGGGAGAGGGTGGGGCAGGGACGGATCCCGCGGAAGATGCGCGTGGGGATCCCACGGAAGACGCGCCAACAGGCGTGCCTAGGGAGATGGGCTGGTGGGTGGGTGCGAACCAGGCGGGAGGGGGAAGCGCAGGTAGCGACAGCGCAGGTGGGACAGGAGATGGCGGCACGATTGGCGGGAGCGGGGTGGTACGAGGTAAGCGCGCCCCGCGAGGCAGCACAGGTGGGATCAGGGGAGCGGGATCCTCTGTGGCTGGTGGTGGTGGTGGGATCGGTGTAGTGTCCGTTTGAAAGGGAAAAATCCCTTCATCAAAGACCACATGCCGGGAGATGATCACCTTGCGAGTGTGTAAGTCGAGACATCGATAGCCTTTGTGCTCGAGCGGGTACCCAAGGAAGACACAGCAGATGGAACGTGGTGATAGTTTATGGGATGTGGTGGGGTAGACGTTGGGAAAGCACAAGCAACCAAAGACGCAGAGGTGATCATATGTGGGGGCTTTGCCATAGAGCTAGTAGAAGGGAGTGTTGTTGTTAATGGCGGAAGAGGAGCGACGGTTGAGAAGGTGGGTGGCACTGTGCAGGGCCTCTACCCGAAAGTTGGGGGTAGATGGGCGTGTAGGAGAAGGGTGTGCATGACGTCGTTAGTGGTTCGTATCATGCGTTCGGCTTTTTCGTTTTGTAGCGAGGTGTAGGGGCAAGAGAGACGGAGAGAAGAGCTGCGGGACAAAAGAAAACGGCGGAGCTCGGTGGTAAGGAACTCGCCACCGTTGTCGCATTGGACGCACTTGATGGTGGTATGGAACTGAGTAGCGACGTACGCAAAAAACGGAGGAGCGTGTGGGATGTGTCCGACTTGTTGCGCAAGGGAAACGCCCACGAGAAGTGGGTGAAATCATCAAGGATGACGAGGTAGTAGAGGTAGCCGGAGGAGCTAGCGACGGGCGATGTCCACAGATCGCAGTGAATGAGATCGAAGGCAGCAATAGTACTAGAACGCGAGGAAGAAAATGGTACTCTTGATTGTTTGCCAAATTGACAAGATGCAAAATGTGGTCACCGAAACTAGTCCTATTACATGGTGTTTGAAGAAAATGTTTAGCTAAAACGGAAAGGGAATTGTTGCTAAGATGCCCGAGGCGTTGGTGCCACAGGCTGCCGTCAACAGAGAGGATCTGTTGCACCGGTCCGGAGCTAAAGAAAGGGTAGAGGTCGTCGTGGCTACTGGACGTCATTAGGATGCGCCGGGTTTTGAGGCCCTTCACAACAAAACCGAAGGGGTTAAACTCAATGGTGCAGGAACTTTCACGAGTAAATCGACGGACAGAAATCAAGTTTTTGATGATGGTGGGAGAGACGAGAACATCGGAGAGAGAGAAGGGGCCAAGGCGTGTGGAACCAGCTGCCACAACGGGAATCCGAGACCCCTCACCAACGACAATGCGGGAGGAAGAACGCGGGAGAGCAGAATAAAGGTGGGAGAGGTTACCAGTCTCACCAGTGACGTGGGAGGTGGCGCCAGTGTCGAAGAACCACTCGCCGCCGTGCGCCTGCTGCTACTGCGAGATGTTGTTGAGGTCGGCATGCAAGGCGGCGTAGTTGTCCCAGGAGGCAGGGTTGGTGGAGGTGGATGCGCCAGCGTGGTAGACCTGATGAGGGTGGTCGGGTCGAGGGCCTAGGACGCCGGAGGAGTTGGGAGCCGCCCATGGCGCCCGAGGCGGCGGTGGGGGCGGGAACGGGCTCCCGTAGGGCGCAAATTACCCCATCTAGGGATGGGCACCGAGCGGCTGCTGGGGGGAGCGGCGTCCCGCGTGAGCATGGGAGCCGGCGCCGGGAGACCCACGGCCGCGTCCACGCCCGCGCCAGCGGCCACGACCACGGTCGCCGCCAGAGGAGGGGTCAGCGGGCGCCTTGCCCTTGTCCGTTGGTGGAGTGGCAGGGCCGGTAGCGCGGGGGCCACCAGAAGAGCCGCCGGAGGTGTTGGTGAGGGCGAGTGCGGTGGCGCCGTCCGAGCGCCCGTCGGCCCGAGCGCGCTCGTTGTGCGTGATCTCCTCAAGAAGGAGACGTGAGCGAGCCTGAGGAAAGTTTGGGAATGGAATCTGTAGGTGAAGGACCGTCGCGAGGACATGGAAATGACGGCTGACGCCGTGGATGAACTGGAGCGTCAGGGTGCGGTCGGTGACCGGGTCTTCAACGTCGGCGAGGGCGACTGCGAGGGACTGGAGCCGACGGGCGTATTCCACAACAGGCAGATCGCCCTGCACCATGTTGCGGAATTCGGCGGAGAGATGGATCGCGCGGCCGGCCTGGTTGTCAAGGAAGAAGAGGCAGAGAGTCTGCCAGATCTGGTACGCCGTGGGGATGTTCGCGGGGGGGGGGGGGGAGACGACGACATCATACAACTCATCGGAGATCGTGCAGGAGATCCAGAGAACGATGGTGATGTCGTCGTTCCGCCACACGACGTCCGCGTGGAGAGGGTCGCGGTCCTGGTCGACGTGTTGCTGGGCGTTGTACTTGCAGAGGATGCAGTAGAAGAGGTGACGCCACTTGGAGTAGTTGCCGGCGGCGAGGTCGAGTTTGAACCGCAAGAAGTGCGTGATGGTGTGGGGAAGCCCGTCGGCCGGCACCGGCGCGGGGGCCAGAGCACCGGCGGCGTCGAGGTCGTAGCCGACGCCGGGAGGGAGGGGAGCTGCAGCAGGGACAGCCGGGACGAGGTCACGGCCGATACCGTGGGGGGGGGGGGGAGGAGCGGCAGCAGGTGTGGCCGGTACGGCCGCGGGAACAGCCGCGGGTGTCGGAGTGTGGGGAAGGAGCCCCGCGCCGGGAGCTGCAGGGGCGGGTGGGGCGGCAGCAAAGAGGAGCGAGTGGAGGAAGGTTGGCTGCGGCGTCAAGGTCGGCCGAGCGGGAGCGGCGAAGCACGCGATGCATGGCGGAAGCGTGGGGATGGATCGGACCTGCTCAGGTACCAAGTTGGATTATGGAGCTCAACACACACTTGTATTCACATATCTCAGGGGTATTTATACAACAGAGGTACAAGGGGGAGGTGAGGGAGATCGTGCAACGGCTGGCAGCGCATGCACGCCATGCGGTGAGGATCGTGCGCGGGAGGCGCGCATGCGAGTCAAGTCACGTGCCGAAGGAGTCGGTCCAGGTGGTTATCCCTCTGACCCTGCATGCGGACGTGGTGTGTGTAGTAGACTTCCAACAGTGTTTACTAGTGGCTTCTCTCATGAAAGCAAGTAGACGGTGGGTGAACAAATTACTGTCGAGCAATTGATAGAACTGTGCAGAGTCGTGACGATATCTATGCAATGATTATTTCTATAGGCATCACGTCCCAAACAAGTAGACCGATACTTTCTGCATCTACTACTATTACTCCACACGTCGACCGCTATCCAGCATGCATCTAGTGCATTAAGTCCATAAGAACAGAGTAACGCCTTAAGCAAGATGACATGATGTAGGGGATAATCTCAAACCAATGATCAAACCCCCATCTTTTTACCCTTGATGGCAACTGCTTGATGTGTGCCTTGCTGCCCCTACTGTCACTTGGAAAGGTCGCCACATGGCAGAACCCAAAACCAAGCACTTCTCCCATTGCAAGAATCATAGATCTAGTTGGCCAAACAAAACCCAAGACTCGGAGAGACTTACAAGGATATCAAATCATGCATATAAGAAATCAACAAAGACTCAAATATATATCATAGATAATCTGGTCACAAGTCCACAATTCATCGGATCTCGACAAACACACCGCCAAAGAAGATTACATCGGATAGATCTCCATGAAGATCATGAAGAAGTTTGTATTGAAGATCCAAGAGAGAGAAGAAGTCATCTAGCTACTAACTACGGACTCGTAGGTCTGAAGTGAACTACTCACGAGTCATTGGAGGGGCGATGATGATGATGAAGAAGCCCTCCACCTCCAAGGTCCCCTCCGGCAGGGTGCCGGGAAGGGTCTCCAGATGAGATCTCGCGGAAACGGAAGCTTGCGGCGGCGGAAAAGTATTTTCGAGGCTCCCCTGATTTTTTGCGGAATATTTGGGAATATATAGGCGCAAGACCTAGGTTAGGGGGCGGCCAGGGAGGCCACAAGCCTGCCCATCGCCGCCTCCCCCCTGGTGGCGGAGTGGGGGCTTGTGGGCTCCTTGGAGCCCACCTGGCTTGGCCCAAAAGCCCCCTGGACTTCTTCCGTTCGAGAAAAAATCATTTCGGGGTTTTTCTTCCGTATGGACTCCGTTTAAAAATCAGATATGAAAAGAGTCAAAAACACGGAAAAAACAGGAACTGGCACTTGGGAGTGAATTAATAAGTTAGTCCCAAAAAGATATAAAAATGTACATAAAACATGCAAAGAAGGCAAGATAACAGCGTGAAACCATCAAAAATTATAGATACGTTTGAGACGTATCAGCTGCCTGGTAGGCGACCTCAACCTCCTGGTCCTCGTCGCTGACGACAAGCTGGGGCGGCGGAGGGCCTCTTGGTTGCACGTCGCTCACACAATGCCGGCGCTGCTCCTCGTGCTCGACCGCGAACCAAACCTCCCGGTGGGGGGAGTCGGTCACGTAAGCAGGGTTTTGCCGTTGCTCCGGCGTCTGCACAAGCCGACGGTGGCTCACCTCCTCTACGTGCAATGGCCGGCATCAGGATCCTCTCCTGATCCAGATGCCAGTGGTGCGGGAGGGTGACGTCGGGGTAAGGCAGCGGCATGCGGTGCTCCTAGTGCCACCGTGCCTTGTGCACCGGGGCGTTCACACGCCGGCGAGGCCGGCGGGAAGATGGCGCGGGGGTAGAGCGGGGCCTTACCCTTGTTTTGGAAGGAGCCGGCCATGGTGCTAGGGTTTGTTCGCCGACGAGGTGGCGAGATGAGGACAGATGGGTTCTGAAAGCAGATGTGGCAGAAGCCACCGCACGGACGGATTAAAAAAGGCTGACCGCGGCCGCTCACGCGTGAGCCTGAGAAGGGCGATCGTCATTAATAATGTTGACCGTGGATGTTTGGGACGGACACCGAGAGGGTGCCGCGTCCGTGCCAACGCCGACGCATTCCAGTCTCAAATTTGGACCGAAAATGAATCGATGCGAACGCGAAACAAACACGTTATGGCGATGGATCGACGCGTTGGACCATCTGTTTTATCTGCGTAACTATAAACAGACATGGACGGACGAAATAGATCGCTTCATTAATGTTAGCTCTTAGACGAATAGACGGATGCGAGAGAGAAGCCATGTGCAGCGTCCGACCAAACATACGGTGTTTCAGCCGGCCACCAGAGACAGGATTTTTTGATGAGCCAGATTAGTGAGGCATAAGTGTGGTAGTGGTTTGAACCCTCGCAGAGCCACCTTCACAAAGTTCGTCTTCGACTTATAAGAAAAAAAATACATTCAAACCGGTTAACAGATCGATACATGACTGTGTTCGATGATAAAATACATCCGAACCGGTTGATGATGAGATGTCCTTTATCTTTTTCATTCACGGAGAAAGGTCGCAAACAGTAGTACTTTTGGCGGCCAAACATGGCAACAGTGGCAGCGCCCATCGAGCCCGTAGTTCTCAGATGGTTCCGCTTTTCCAGAGCCCATGCAAATATCTTGCTCCACACGTAGCTATCACGGGATTCAGCCCCGCGATAACCGTAGATAATTCCCCCGGGACGGGACGCTTTTGGCCTTTTTTTGGGAATAATAGCAGCAAAAGAGGCGAAAACGACGGCGGAATGGCATCATGCATCACGTCGTCCATATACAGGATCGATCAGATGGCGGCACTGCGCTTCGTGTTGCGCCTGATCTGGCCAGCCCTTCACGACGCAGCGCAACGAAACGCTGGCAGCCTGCAGAGCTCCGCTGGAATGTTTGGTCTGCCTGAGCAGAGCGACAGCAACAGCGCCGCCCGCCGTTTTGCATGAAATAAAACCATGCGGTTTCCGGGGCACGAGTAAAATGACATCACGGGATCTGCCGACGGTACAGAGGGCAGACGATATTTGGTCTAGATTAGCTCTTTCAGTCAGTTTTGCGCTGTCTCCTCTCGAGTCGACGCGGTTCAGCAAAACAAACATCAACAATCGTTCGGATCATCCAAACCTTCCCTACCTTTGGTTCTAGCTTGTGAAATATCTAATGTCTGATAGCATCTCCAACAGCGGCACTAAAAAACGCGCGCGATAAACTGCACTTTTATCGGGCGCATGATGAAATCGCGCGCTCCAGCGTAGGAGGAAAGATCGCGCGTGCGGAAGAAAGCGGACGGCTGCGCGTTAGATCTGACACACCACTTTCAGGACGCTTATAAAATGCGGCGCTCGCCACGCGGCAACCCATAGCCACGCGCCCTCCGCCACTCCCTCTGCCACCACGCCGCCGTGGATCCTTGGACCACCGTGGCGTCCGTGAGCGCCCCTCCGACGTCTACTACGCCGAGATCAGCTCCGGCGACATCCGCCTCGGCCTCGGCACCTTCGAAACCTCGGCGCCCGCACGCCGCCGCCGCGGCGTGGCGCCTAGGGTGGCCTCATGCGCAGATGAACTTTCATGATGTCTACAGACACGAGCAGGCGTAGGACCTCGCCCCTCCACCTCGTCTGATACCAGACCAGGACCGTCAGGAGCATCGTCGACGACAGCGCCGGCTCCTCGTCGCCGAGGAGGACGCCTGCTGGGCGGAGAGGATGGCATGGCGTCGCGTGGAGCGGCAGGATAGGCGTCGGCGCATGTTACTCGCTATATCGCAGTGCGTGGCCGTCAACAACGGTGAAGCGTCCATCTTCACTTCTGACGATGAACGTTGGGAGGACACATGGCTATCTACTTCGGACAACACCCCCAGTGACGACTCGGAGTAGTTTTATCTATCTGTGATAGTTTTATTATCGTGTTGGACTAGTTTTATTATCTATATTATCGTGTTGACTAGTTTATTATCTATATAAATGAATTATGTATCAAATCTATGCATATATTTTTAGCGTGTTGGACTAGTTTTGCGCTTTAATTTGCAGCGTCTGCTGAAGCGTTGCGCGCGCGCTAAAATATGCTGTTGCTGCTGGAGCCGGCGCTCGTCGACGCGTTAAAAAAAGCCAGCCGCGCGCTGCAAATCTGTTTTTTGGGCCCTGGTTGAAGCGCGCCTGTTGAGGATGCTCTGACTACTGAACATTTGGTGAGTCTCATTGGATGGCAAAAAAGAGTCTTGTTCCAAAAGAAAAATAGAGAAGAGGAAGTTGTGTAGGAAATATGCCCTAGAGGCAATAATAAAATGGTTATTATCATATTTCCTTGTTCATGATAATCGTCTATTGTTCATGCTATAATTGTATTACCAGGAAACAGTAATACATGTGTGAATAAATAGATCACAATGTGTCCCTAGCAATCCTCTAGTTGGCTAGCTCGTTAGTCAATAGATGATCATGGTTTCCTGATCATGGGCATTACATGTCATTGATAACGAGATCACATCATTGGGAGAATGATGTGACGGACAAGACCCAATCCTAAGCATAGCACTAGATCGTATTGTTCGTATGCTAAAGCTTTTCTAATGTCAAGTATCTTTTCCTTCGACCGTGAGATTGTGCAACTCCCGGATACCGTAGGAGTGCTTTGGGTGTATCAAACGTCACAACGTAACTGGGTGACTATAAAGGTGCACTACGGGTACCTCCGAAAGTGTCTGTTGGGTTGGTACGAATCGAGATCGGGATTTGTCACTCCGTGTGAAGGAGAGGTATCTCTGGGCCCACTCGGTAGAACATCATCATGAGCGCTCAATGTGACTAAGGAGTTAGTCACACGATTACATGCTACGGAACGAGTAAATAGACTTACCGGTAACGAGATTGAACAAGGTATAGGTATACCGACGATCGAATCTCGGGCAAGTTCTATACCGACAGACAAAGGGAATCGTATACGGGATTAATTGAATCCTTGACATTGTGGTTCATCTGATGAGATCATCGTGGAGCAAGCGGGAGCCACCATGGGTATCCATACCCCGCTAATGGTTATTGGCCGGAGAGGTGTCTCGGTCATGTCTGCCTGTCTCCCGAACCCGTAGGGTCTACACACTTAAGGTTCGGTGACGCTAGGGTTATAGGGAATTGTTATACGAGGTTACCGAAAGTTGTTCGGAGTCCCGGATGAGATCCCGGACGTCACGAGGAGCTCCGGAATGGCCCGGAGGTAAAGATTGATATATAGGACGGATGGTTTCGGACACCGGAAGTGTTTCGGGCATCACCGGTAACGTACCGGGACCACCGGGGCCACCGGAGGTGGCTCCGGGGGTCCACCGAAGGGGGCAATGACCCGGGAAGATAAGGTGGGCCAAGTGGGGAAGGGAACCAGCCCCTAGGTGGGCTGGTGTTCCTCCCCACTCAGCACAATGCGTGGGGGAGAGAAAAGGGGGGGGGACCCTAAGGCAGGTGGGCCTAAGGCCCATCAGGGGTGCGCCACACCCCTCCTCCCCCCTTGGCCGCCGCACCAGCCCCATCTAGGGCTGCCCCCCCCCCCCAGGAGAGGGAAACCCTCAAGGGGGCGCAGCCCCTCCCTCCCCCTATATATAGTGGGCACTTTTGGCCATTGGAGATTAGACTTTTGCCTCTCTCTCGGCGCAGCCCTGCCCTTCTTCCTCCTCCTCTCTGCCGGTGCTTGGCGAAGCCCTGCTGGGAGACCTCGTCTCTCCATCGACACCACGCCGTTGTGCTGCTGGAGTTCTTCCCCAACCTCTCCCTCCTCCTTGCTGGATCAAGGTGCGGGAGACGTCACCGGGCTGCACGTGTGTTGAACGCGGAGGTGCCGTAGTTCGGCACTAGATCGGAATCGCTGCGAGTACGACTCCATCAACCGCGTTCTAGCAACGCTTCCGCTTAGCGATCTTCAAAGGTATGAAGATGCTCTTACCCCTCTCTCGTTGCTGGTCTCTACATAGGAAGATCTGAATATGCGTAGGAAAATTTTGAATTTATGCTACGTTAACCAACAGTGGCATCCGAGTGAGGTTTTCTATGCGTAGATTCTATGCACGAGTAGAACACAAAAGTTGTGGGCGATGATTTGTCAATTTTCTTGTCGCTACTAGTCTTATTCTTTTCCGGCGGTATTGTGGGATGAAGCGGCCCAGACCGACTTTACACGTACGCTTACGTGAGACTGGTTCCACCGAGAGACATGGACACCGTGCATAAAGGTGGCTAGCGGGTGTCTGTCTCTCCTACTCTAGTCGGATTGGATTTGATGAAAAGGGTCCTTATGAAGGGTAAATAGCTTTGGCATATCATCATTGTGTCTGTCACGTAGGTAAGAAGACGTTCTTGCTAGAAACCCAAATCAGCCACGTAAAACTTGCAACAACAATTAGAGGACGTCTAACTTGTTTTTGCAGGGTTTGACATGTGATGTGATATGGCCAAAGTTGTGATGTTGCTTGTATGATGTATGAGATGATCATGTTATTGTAATAGGTTTCACGACTTGCATGTCGATGAGTATGACAACCGGCAGAAGCCATAGGAGTTGTCTTAATTTATTGTATGAGATGCAATGCCATGTGCTTACTACTTTTACTTCATTGCTAACGTTTAGCTACAGTAGTAGTGATAGTAGTAGTTGGCGTGACGACTTCACGGAGACACGATGATGGAGATCATGATGATGGAGATCATGATGATGGAGATCATGGTGTCACGCCGGTGACGATGATGATCATGCGATGCCTGAAGATGGAGATCGAAAGAGCAAAGATGATAATGGCCATATCATGTCACCATATGATTGCATTGTGATGTTTATCATGTTTTACATCTTATTGCTTAGAACGACGGTAGCATAATAAGATGATCCCTCTTAAAATTTCGAGGACGTATTCCCCTAAGTGTGCACCGTTGCGAAGGTTCGTTGTCTCGAAGCACCACGTGATGATCGGGTGTGATAGATTCTAACGTTCGCATACAACGGGTGTAAGCCAGATTTACACACGCAAAACACCTAGGTTGACTCGACGAGCTTAGCATGTACAAACATGACCTCGAATACAAGAGACCGAAAGGTCGAACATGAGTTGTATGGTTCAATACGATCAGCATGAAGTTGCTCACCATGGTGACTAGTCCCACTCACGTGATGATCGGACACGGGTTAGTCAACATGGATCATGTATCACTTAGATGACTAGAGGGATGTCGATTTAAGTGGGAGTTCATACTTAATTTGATTAAATGATCTTAATTGTCATGAACTTAGTCTAAAAGTTGTCTTTATAAATATTGTAAATGGCCAACATCAACCTCAATTTCAACGCATTCGTAGAGAAAAACAAGCTGAAAGATGATGGTAGCAACTATGCGGACTGGGTTCGCAACTTGAAGCTCATCCTTGAAGCAGCTAAAAAGGCTTATGTCCTTGATGCGCCGCTAGGTGACCCTCCCGCTCCCGCAGCAGCCCAGGAAATTCTGAACGTCTGGCAAACGCGGAGTGATGACTACTCTCTAGTTAGGTGTGGAATGTTATACAGTTTAGAAACGGGGCTCCAAAGGCGTTTTGAGCAACACGGAGCATATGAGATGTTCCAGGAGCTGAAGCTAGTTTTTCAAGCTCATGCCCGTGTCGATAGATATGAAGTCTCCGACAAGTTCTTTAGCTATAAGATGGAGGAGAACGGTTCTGTCAGTGAGCACATACTCAAAATGTCTGGGTTACACGGTCGTCTGACTTCACTTGGAGTCGAACTTCCGGAAGATGCTATAATCGACAGAATCCTCCAGTCTCTCCCACCAAGCTACAAAGGCTTTGTGCTTAACTACAACATGCAAGGGGTGGAAAAGACCATTCCCGAGTTGTACTCGATGCTCAAGTCTGAAGAAGTAGAAATCAAGAAAGAGCATCAAGTGTTGATGGTCAACAAGACCACTAGTTTCAAGAAAGGCAAGGGTAAGAAGAACTTCAAGAAAGACGGCAAAGCTGTTGCCGCGCCCGGTAAGCCAGATGCCGGGAAGAAGAAAAAGACTGGACCCAAGCCTGAGACTGAGTGCTTTTATTGCAAGGGAAAAGGTCACTGGAAGCGGAACTGCCCGAAATACTTAGCGGACAAGAAGGCCGGCAACGTTAAAGGTATATGTGATATACATGTTATTGATGTGTACCTTACCAGCGCTCGTAGTAGCTCCTGGGTATTTGATACCAGTGTTGTTGCTCACATTTGCAACTCAAAGCAGGAACTTCGGAATAAGCGGAGACTGGCCAAGGACGAGGTGACGATGCGCGTGGGGAATGGTTACAAAGTCGATGTGATCGCCGTCGGCACGCTACCTCTACATCTACCGTCGGGATTAGTTTTGAACCTTAATAATTGTTATTTAGTACCAGCTTTGAGCATGAATATTGTATCAGGGTCTTGCTTAATGCGAGACGGCTACTCATTTAAGTGAGAGAATAATGGTTGTTCTATTTATATGAGTGATATGTTTTATGGTCATGCTCCGCTCGTGAATGGTTTATTCTTGATGAATCTCGTTCGTGATGTTACGCATATTCATAGTGTGAGTACCAAAAGATGTAAAGTTGATAATGATAGTCCCACATACTTGTGGCACTGCCGCCTTGGTCATATCGACGTTAAGCGCATGAAGAAGCTTCATACTGATGGACTATTAGAGTCTCTTGACTTTGAATCATTTGACACATGCGAACCGTGCCTCATGGGCAAGATGACTAAGACTCCATTCTCAGGAATAATGGAGAGAGCAACCGACTTATTGGAAATAATACATACTTATGTGTGTGGTCCAATGAACGTTGAAACTCGCGGTGGCTATCGTTATGTTCTCACTCTCACCGATGATTTGAGTAGGTATGGGTATATCTACTTAATGAAGCACAAATCTGAGACATTTGAAAAGTTCAAGGAATTTCAGAGTGAGGTTGAGAATCAACGTGACAGAAAAATTAAATGTGTGCGATCTGATCGTGGAGGCGAATATTTGAGTCACGAGTTTGGCACACACCTAAGGAAGTTTGGAATCGTTTCACAACTGACGCCGCCTGGCACACCGCAACGCAACGGAGTGTCTGAACGTCGTAATCGCACTTTATTAGATATGGTACGATCTATGATGTCTCTTACCGACCTACCGCTATCATTTTGGGGATACGCATTAGAAACTGTAGCATTCACTTTAAATAGGGTACCGTCTAAATCCATTGAGACGACACCGTATGAACTATGGTTTGGCAAGAAACCTAAGTTGTCATTTCTTAAAGTTTGGGGCTGCGATGCTTATGTGAAGAAACTTCAACCAGAAAAGCTCGAACCCAAAGCGGAGAAATGCGTGTTCATAGGATACCCTAAGGAAACTATTGGGTATACCTTCTATCTTAGATCCAAAGGTAAAACCTTTGTTGCCAAGAATGGATCCTTTCTAGAGAAAGAGTTTCTCTCGAAAGAAGTAAGTGGGAGGAAGGTAGAACTTGATGAGGTAATTACAACCCCTCTCGAACAGGATAGTAGCGCAGTGCGGGAAGTTGTTCCTGTGGCGCCTACACCAACTGAAGAGGAAGGTAATGATGATGATCATGAAGCTTCGGATCAAGTTACTACTGAACCGCGAAGGTCCACAAGGGCACGCTCCGCACCAGAGTGGTACGACAACCCTGTGATGGAAATCATGTTGTTAGACAACGGTGAACCTTCGAACTATGAAGAAGCGATGGCAGGCCCGGATTCCAACAAATGGCTTGAGGCTATGAAATCCGAGATAGGATCCATGTATGAGAACAAAGTATGGACTTTGGTGGACTTGCCCGATGACCGGCGAGCCATAGAAAATAAATGGATCTTCAAGAAGAAGACTGATGCAAACGGTAATGTAACCGTTTACAAAGCTCGACTTGTCGCAAAGGGTTTTCGACAAATTCAAGGAGTTGACTACGAAGAGACTTTCTCTCCCGTAGCGAAGCTGAAATCAGTCTGAATCATGTTAGCAATTGCCGCCTTTTATGATTATGAAATTTGGCAAATGGACGTCAAATCAGCGTTCCTGAACGGGAAGCTTAAGGAAGAGTTGTATATGATGCAACCAGAAGGTTTTGTCGACCCTAAGGGTGCTAACAAAGTGCGCAAGCTCCAGCGCTCCATCTATGGGCTGGTGCAAGCATCTCGGAGTTGGAACATTCGCTTTAATGAGGTGATTAAAGCGTTTGGGTTCATACAGGTTTACGGAGAAGCCTGTCTGTACAAGAAAGTGAGTGGGAGCTCTGTAGCTTTCCTCATACTATATGTGGATGACATATTATTGATGGGGAATAATATAGAGATGTTGGAGAGCATAAAGGCCTATTTGAACAAAAGTTTTTCAATGAAGGACCTTGGAGAAGGTGCATACATATTAGGCATCAAGATCTATAGAGATAGATCAAGACGCCTCATAGGTCTTTCCCAAAGTACATACCTTGACAAGATATTGAAGAAGTTCAATATGGGAAACTCAAAGAAAGGGTTCTTGCCAGTTTTGCAAGGTATGAGATTGAGTAAGACTCAGTCGCCGACCACGGCAGCAGATAGAGAGAAGATGAGTTCTGTCCCCTACGCTTCGGCCGTGGGCTCTCTAATGTATGCCATGATGTGTATCAGACCTGATATAAACCTTGCCATAAGTTTGGTAGGGAGGTACCAAAGTGATCCAGGTATGGAACACTGGACAGCGGTCAAGAATATCCTTAAGTACTTGAAAAGGACTAAGGAAATGTTTCTCATTTATGGAGGTGACGAAGAGCTCGTCGTAAAGGGTTACGTCGACGCTAGCTTCGACACATATCCGGATGACTCTAAGTCACAGACCGGATACGTATATGTGTTGAATGGTGGGGGCAGTGAGCTGGTGCAGCAGCAAGCAAGAAGTCGTGGCAGCATCTACATGTGAAGCGGAGTACATAGCTGCTTCAGAAGCAGCTCATGAAGGAATTTGGATGAAGGAGCTCATCACCGACCTTGGAGTGGTTCCAAGCGCGTCGGGTCCAATGACACTCTTCTATGATAACACTGGAGCCATTGCCATAGCCAAGGAGCCCAGGTTTCACCGGAAGACGAAGCACATCAAACGCCGCTACAACTCCATCCAGGACCATGTCCAGAGTGGAGTGATAAATATTTGTAAAGTACACACGGATCTGAATATTGCAGACCCGTTGACTAAACCTCTTCCACGAGCAAAACATGATCAACACCATAATGCTATGGGTGTTCGATACATCACAATGTAACTAGATTATCGACTCTAGTGCAAGTGGGAGACTGTTGGAAATATGCCCTAGAGGCAATAATAAAATGGTTATTATCATATTTCCTTGTTCATGATAATCGTCTATTATTCATGCTATAATTGTATTAACAGGAAACAGTAATACATGTGTGAATAAATAGATCACAATGTGTCCCTAGCAAGCCTCTAGTTGGCTAGCTCGTTAGTCAATAGACGATCATGGTTTCCTGATCATGGGCATTAGATGTCATTGATAACGGGATCGCATCATTGGGAGAATGATGTGATGGACAAGACCCAATCCTAAGCATAGCACTAGATCGTATTGTTCGTATGCTAAAGCTTTTCTAATGTCAAGTATCTTTTCCTTCGACCGTGAGATTGTGCAACTCCCGGATACCGTAGGAGTGATTTGGGTGTATCAAACGTCACAACGTAACTGGGTGACTATAAAGGTGCACTACGGGTACCTCCGAAAGTGTCTGTTGGGTTGGTACGAATCGAGATCGGAATTTGTCACTCGGTGTGACGGAGAGGTATCTCTGGGCCCACTCGGTAGAACATCATCATGAGCTCTATGTGACTAAGGAGTTAGTCACACGATGACGTGCTACGTAACGAGTAAAGAGACTTACCGGTAACGAGATTGAACAAGGTATAGGTATACCGACGATCGAATCTCGGGCAAGTTCTATACCGACAGATAAAGGAAATCGTATACGGGATTAATTGAATCCTTGACATTGTGGTTCATCCGATGAGATCATCGTGGAGCAAGCGGGAGCCACCATGGGTATCCAGACCCCGCTAATGGTTATTGGCCGGAGAGGTGTCTCGGTCATGTCTGCCTGTCTCCCGAACCCGTAGGGTCTACACACTTAAGGTTCGGTGACGCTAGGGTTATAGGGAATTGTTATACGAGGTTACCGAAAGTTGTTCGGAGTCCCGGATGAGATCCCGGACGTCACGAGGAGCTCCGGAATGGTCCGGAGGTAAAGATTGATATATAGGGTCCACCGAAGGGGGGCAACGACCCCGGGAGGTAAGGTGGGCCAAGTGGGGAAGGGAACCAGCCCCTAGGTGGGCTGGTGTGCCTCCCCACTCAGCCCAATGCGTGGGGGAGAGAAAAGGGGGGGGGGGCAAACCCTAAGCCAAGTGGGCCTAAGTCCCACTAGGGGTGCGCCACACCCCTCCTCCCCCCTTGGCCGCCGCACCAGCCCCATCTAGGGCTGCCCCTCCAGGAGAGGGAAACCCTCAAGGGGGCGCAGCCCCTCCCTCCCCCTATATATAGTGGGCACTTTTGTCCATTGGAGATCAGACTTTTGCCTCTCTCTCGGCGCAGCCCTGCCCTTCTTCCTCCTCCTCTCTGCCGGTGCTTGGCGAAGCCCTGCCGGGAGACCTCATCTCTCCATCGACACCACGTCGTCGTGCTGCTGGAGTTCTTCCCCAACCTCTCCCTCCTCCTTGCTGGATCAAGGTGCGGGAGACGTCACCGGGCTGCACGTGTGTTGAACGCGGAGGTGCCGTAGTTCGGCACTAGATCGGAATCGCTGCGAGTACGACTCCATCAACCGCGTTCTAGCAACGCTTCCGCTTAGCGATCTTCAAAGGTATGAAGATGCTCTTACCCCTCTCTCGTTGCTGGTCTCTCCATAGGAAGATCTGAATATGCGTTGGAAAATTTTGAATTTATGATATGTTACCCAACAAGTTGTGCAGCATGTCCCTTGCTTCAGGAAATTAGAAAAAAATGAGGTTTTGCAATAAGGGTCCTATTGGAGAAAATTAGAGGAGAGATGGTTTTGCCACAAAGGTCTTGTTGCAAAAAATTAGAAGAGAGATGGTTTTGCCACAAAGGTCTTGTTGCCGGAAATCAGAAAAGTTAAGGTTTTGCCACCAAAGTTTTGTTGTAGAAACATAACATTCTGCAACAAAGTCTTGTTGCAGAATTAAAAAAAATGAATAATAATGATAGCTTCATCAACAAATCGGACAGCTCATGAGGCGACATATCTTTTAAAAAACCTGACGACCGACGCGTAGCATGTTTCCTTTAAAAATATTTTGTGTATAAAACTATTCCTCATGTATTTACAGAAAAGTGTATTGGGTGTTTGAAAATGTTCATCATTTTCTTTTTCTTCTTTTGTGCATCAGGTCTTTCAATAAAAAAACATTATACATATAATTATATGTTTCATGCATCTAAAAATAAACCATCAAGAATTCTTAATATGTTCAATGTATATTTCAGTGAAAAACATTGTGCGTCTCAAAGAAATTTGTCCTATATTTTCAAAATTTTATTCTCAATACTAAAAAACTCTTCACATATTTAGAAAATATTCTTCATGTATTTTTTAAAAATACATTCCAGTTTCCCCCAAAAAACAAGAAAAATAAATAAAAATACAAAATAAAATACCAAAGAAGAAACAGTTCATCATGTATTTAATAGAAATTTCATTGTGTATGTAAAACTAGAATCCATCTGGTATTTCCTAAATTTCATTATGTATATAAAAACGTTAATCACGTATTTTCAAATGATCATCACATATTTTAAATAATATTCATGATACATTCGTTTTATCTACATATTGAAAATGTTCATCATGTACTTATTTTGTTTATTCCGAAATATATATGTATCTATGGATAAGAAGAAAAAGGAAAAGAAAGAAACCAGAACTAAAAAATGTAAAGAAATGGTGAAAGGAAAAATAAAAACAATGAGGGACAAGAGAAAGTATAAGGGATGAGGAAAAATTAAAAAAAAGCATATAAAAGAAAAACAGATATGAAAAAACATAAGGAAGACCAAAACAAACTAGGTGGGAATAAAAAACCCACTGAAAAAGGAAATACCTAAAACAGTCGGCCTATCTCGGAATCGCTAATCAGCGGGCGCTAGCATTTTTGTCCATGGTATAATAGATGAGAAGACTTCTAATCCGTAATGCCTTTAGATGGGTAATATTGCTTTTTTAGGGGTTATTGCGGAAGCAACTAGTTAGCAAGAGCTCCCTCGCAAGCATTCTTACTGCTCTTAGTTAGCAAGCGCTCCCTCGCGAGCATTCTAGCTGCTCCCGCGTGCCGTCATTTGACGCATTTCCAACATACGTCACGTGTCGCGTTTTGAGCGTTTTTTTTATTTTTTTTCGCATGCGTTTTCGTCGTTTTGAAGTGATTTTTTTTCAAATTTTTTTGGTATTATGGTTTTTCACCGGTCTTTCGTAACTTTTGGACGAAAAGAAAAAATAATAATTTTATTCTGCGAAAAATGTGTTTTCTTTTTTTATGCGAAACAACTCGTTTTCTGTTTTTTGCGAGAGGCATGGTTTTGCTGCAGCAAGAGGCACGGTTTTGCCTTCGTGAGATGCACGGCCATGCCTCTCGAAAAGAAAAAAATGCGTTTTCATTTTTTTTGCGAGAGGCATGGTTTTGTTTTTCACGAAAGGCACGGTTTTGCCTTCGTGAGAGGAACGACCGTGCCTTTCGTAAAGGAAAAAAAAACATGTTTTCTGTTTTTTTATGAGAGACATGGTTTTGCTTCCGCGAAAGACACGGTTTTGTCTTCGCGAGAGGCACGTCCGTGCCTCTCCCGAAAGAAAAAAAAACTCGTTTTCTGTTTTTTTCGAGAGGCACGGTTTTGCCTTTGCGAGACGCACGCCCGTGCCTCACCTGAAAAGGGGAAAACGCATTTTCTGATTTCCTTTTTTTCCGCGAGAGGCACGATTTTGCTTCCGCGAGAGGCACGTTTTTGCCTTCATGAGAGGCACGACCCATGCCTCTCAGAATGGAAAAAAACACGTTTTTTTGTTTTTCTTTCTATCGCGTGAAGCACGGTTTCGTTCGGTTTTTTTATGAAAAAAAGTTTGTCAAAATCTATCAACATGGGATCTAGTTTTGAAGATCTCGACGCGAAAAAAGCCAACGGTGAAAACGGTTCGAGATTTGAACGCACGGGTTAGGAGATATAACATTTTAAAAATACGGATCTACGAAAAAAAGGAAAACTCTCAGGTTGCGACAAGTGACACGTATGCAGTGCATACAACCTGTGAAAGTGTGGGAGTAATCGTTGAAAGGTGTATTCGCTAACTAGTGATTTTGGGTTATTGCTGTTCTTTTGCAAGGGTCTTTGGGCGAAGGTTAGTCAACTTGGGGAAAACCTTCAACTGAGGAGAAGGCCCAAATGGATATATAATCAAAGCCGACATAGGAGTGAATAGTCATGTGATGGAGCAGAAACATCCACATGAGCGCACTTGGGTTGGGACTCAAATGGTTGGTTTGTCAATTTTACTATTTTGAAAAGTTGGAAAGTGTTAAAATTAAAAATGTCCACTTCGTGTATATATTTTCTAATCCATTTAAAAAAATATTCCAGATTTTTAAAAAAAATCATGAATTAAAATATTGCTTTGGTTTCGTCTAACGTCAAGGTGTTTGCGTGGAGGTTAGCACACACATCGATCCCGACCGGCGAAGTGCGCAAGAACATGAGCATGGCGGAAACAGTTGAGTGCCCACTATGTCACGCGACGGTAGATACATGGCGGCATGCCCTCTTCTACTGCCACATGGTGTGCTGTGTTTGGGCCTTGGAGGACGAGGATCTTACCGAGACTGTTATCTCGAACCGGACTGACGATGTGAAGCTTTGGATGCTATGGCTGGTGGACACGCTTCCCTCTTTGGCCCTTGCTAGAGTCCTTGTGACGATGTGGGCCACACTAGTAGAAAATGACCCATTTGTTCCAGTTCTAGAGGCCCATTAGACCCGGTTCTGGAACCGGGACTAAAGGGTCGGGGCTAAAGCTCAATACCTTTAGTCCCGGTTCGCTTACCAACCGGGATAGAAGAGTCTCCACGTGGCCGCTGCGGGGAGCCCAGGCAGGAGGGCCTTTAGTCCCGGTTGGTCACACCAACCGGGACTAAATGGCATCCACGCGTCAGCATGTGGCCGGAGCTGGGTTTTTTTTGAATGGGGGGGAGGGGAGGGTTGGGGGGTTTTGGAAGATTAATTTAGTGGATTCATATTGTGTTAGCTAGCTAATACAGAGAAGTGTCTTCTCTTTCTCTGTGCTTGGTCGACGCTAGTTACTATACATATAGAGAGAACTTGACGCTAGCTAATAAGAAAATGAAAGAAACCATTTACAATCCCTAACATCTTTTACAATGTAACATCTTTTACAATATAACATCTTTTACAATCCCTAACATCATCTACCTAACATCCAATCACAAATAATCCACATAGTATTCTCCGTCTTTAGATATGACGTGGTCAAGAAAGAATCCCGCCAATTCCTCTTGAATTGCTCGTATGCGATCATGTGTTAGGAGTTCATCCCGCATCTGCCAGATCTAATTTAAAGAAGGGGGGAATCATTACATGCATATATATGAATAAAACTCAAAACAATTGATGGTAATATATTAAATAGAATTATGAATATTATTTACGTATTTGATATTGTTTCTCAGATAAGCCCGCCCGCTCAGTGGTCGAGAGGCGAATGAACTCGCATACGTAGTATGCACATAATTCAGTCCCACCTTCCTGGTACAAGCATTTGAAAATAGAGTTCAATCAAACTGATAAGCAAGCATGATAATGATATATTGATGAAAATTTGAATCAATTAGAGATGCGCGGAACTAGCTAGTACTATTTACTTTGGGGTGCGTAAATTGTAACTTTTTGTTTAGACTGGGAGCCTTTGTGGTGAACTTCTTCCAAACACTGCCATGCAAAGAAAATGATTACTTGATATCAGGAAATTAACGAAAGTTGCATGCCGACATGGTCGCAGTATTGACAGAACTTACTTCTTGATCATTGCAGTCATGTCCGCATAATACTCGGGATCTTTATGTCTCGAGTCTAAGACAGTTACTTTTGCCCCGCCAAGCTTAATAGATAGCAGAATAAAGTGGTAAATGCGCACACATATATAACTCATCAATTACATTACTTAACCTCGAGTAAGCAAAACCGAGTATATAGAGAAGACAACAACACTCACTTAAAGTTGTAAGGAAAGAGTATTTCCCTTTTGTTTTGATTTATAACGAACGACTTTAGCAAGTTCTCCTCGGTCTCTTTGATTGATTTTCGTACCGATCATTCATTTACATCATCTAGGCTTATGAACCCAATGTCGAAGATTCTTGCTTTTTTTAATTCGACGATCTTCAATCTGCATAATATATATAGTAAGGATAATTATATATACATGCAATGAACGAGCTGAGCTAGAGACTTAAGTATTGTTCGGTCACTGGAGCCATCATGATCATGTCCTTCCTCCTCCATTGTTCGATCACCGGAGCCATCATCCTCTCCTTCCAGACTATCATTGTCGTTGAGATACCAAGAGATCTCACCTTCGTCGCGGATTTTCTCACCCAACAACTGTTCTTGTTCCAAGTTTCTTGGATCCATAGTTTCTGCAAATATTACAACATGGCAATTAATATACAAACATGAATGTCCGACGTCCGGACCGCCTCTCTCATGAATGTCAAACTACGGATTCTATATAAAAACTTTCTTCTGTGAAAAAATAACCGTGTCTCGTCACTACTTGGAGGGGTGTGTTTAGTTCATCCATGAAGAAATCTTTGCAAGTCACAGATTCTACTATTTCATCGCTAACAAGTGAGGGAGTCAAATTTAAACCGTGTCTCGTCACTACTTGGAGGGGTATCACCACAATCGGTTAGCTATAGAACATGATCCAACAATGTTCAATTTTTTTCCAAGACCCATGCCAAAGATGGTGTACTAAATGTCATCTTAGCTATAGGAGTCCAATTTTGGTACTAATCATGGAGTAGACATGAGTCCTATTTTACTATTTGTTTATATATAATCATAAACTAGAAACATCTATCATGATATTTTTATACATAAACAAATGTACATAGTGAATATTTGAAAATGTACAAAAATGCATAGTGAATATTTGAAAATGTACAAACATGACGACGGCGGGCGAGGGGCGGTGAGGGTGACGACGGGCTCGGGGTGGCGCGGGCTCCGGGCGACAACGGGCGACGACGACGGGCTCGGGGTGGCACGGGCGACGACGACGATGGGCTCGGGGAGGAGGCGCGGGCCGGCGGCTACGGGCTTGGGGCGGCGACGACGGGCTCGGGGTCGACGGCGACGGGGATGGGCTCGGGGGCAACGGCGATGGGCTCGGGGGCGATGACGACGACGATGGGCTCGAGGCGACGACGGGCTCGGGGCCACGACAACGGCGATGGGCCCGCGGGCGACGACGATGGCGACGGCGATGGGCTCGGTGCGACAGCGACGGCGATGGGCTCGGACCGACGGCGGCGGTGACGAGCTCGGGGGCGACGACGATGGCGATGGGCTTGGGGCGACGACGGGCTCGGGGGCGACGACGACGGTGACGACGGGCTCGTGGAGGAGGCGCGGGCCGACGGCGACGGGCTCGGGGGCGACGGTGACAACGAGGAGAGCAGAGAACAGGGGAAATGGGAGTTGGTGGAAATTTCGATAAGTCTCGCCCTATATCCGAACACCTTTGGTTCCGGTTGGTGGCTGAAACCGGGACCAATGTCACCCTTTCGTCCCGGTTGGAGCCACCAACCGGGACTAACGGTCAATTTCCAGAAGCCCAAAAGGCCGGGAAGAAGACACCTTTAGTACTGGTTGGTGGCTCCAAACGGGACGAAAGGGTGGTACTGGTCCCGTTTGGAGCCACCAACCGGAACCAAAGTGTAGTGCTGCCCGCAGCCAAATTGTTTGTCCCACCTCGCTAGCCGAGAGAGCTCGCGAGTGGTTTATAAGCGCTGCTTCGCACACCCCGCGGAGCTCCGCTCAATTGCACGCTTCCGGGCCTAATCTGTCACTGCGTGTGGGCCTATTGGGCCTTCTGCGGGCCTGAATCCCGACCCAACCAGCTGGTTGGGTTTCTAGTCGTATTCAGGCCGTGGTGGCCCAGCAGGTGGCATTTAAAAAAAAATCTAGTTTTTTGTTTTGTTTTTTTACTTTACTTATTTTATTTTGTTCCTACTTACTATTTTTCAGTGATTCTTTTTTCTTTTAGGTCACAAATTTTTTCAAAATGCACCATTCAAAGCCACATCATCAATTTTTAACAATTTGTGACTTCATTTGGTATTTTTCATGCATTTACTGATTTCTTTGAACTAAATGACCCTTAAATTGAAAAACACTACAAATGAACTCTGAAAAGGTTGAAAATTGGCATGGTATCATCATTTCACCCACATAGCATGTGTTAAAAAATTGAGAGGGGTACGGCAAAAACTGGATGCACTTCGTGTACAAAACACACAATCTCTTTCGAAGTATGAGGGTTTCATACCAAAACTCATCTGTTACAAAGGGATTTCATTTTTTGAACTTATTTGAACTCCACACTTTTAGTGTGTTCAAAATGCACCATTCAAAGACACACCATCAATTCTCAACAATTTCTGACTTCATTTGGTATTTTTCATGTATTTACTGATTTTTTTGAGCTAAATGACCATGAAATTGAAAAACACTACAAATGAACTCTAAAAATGTTGAAAGTTGGCATGGTGTCATCATTTCACCCACATAGCATGTGCTAAAAAATTGAGAGGGTTACGGCAAAAACTGGATGCACTTCGTGTACAAAACGAACAATATCTTTCGAAGTATTAGAGTTTTACACGAAAAATCGTGTGTTACAAAAGGGATTTCATTTGTTGAACTTATTTGAACTCTAGACTTTTTGTGTTCAAAATGCATCATTCAAAGCCACATCATCTTTTTTCAACAAATTTTGACTTCATTTGATAAATGTCCATGAAATTGAAAAAGGGATTTCATGCATTTACTGATTTTTTTGAGCTAAATGTCCATGAAATTGAAAAACACTACAAATGAACTATGAAAAGGTTAAAATTGGCATAGTATCATCAACCACATAGCATTTCTCTTATAAAAGATGCTAGACTCCTAGTCAGGAGGAAGCCATCCACGTCGCCCCCTAAATCGCTATGAATAGTGTTGTGCCACCGCGTGAAAATTATGCACCCCCCGAGGGCATTTTAGTCTTTTCATGTACAGGGGTATAAATCATATCCGCTGCCGTGGAGAAACCCTCGCCGCCGCGTCCCGTCCCACTCGCCTCCCCCTCCTCGTCGCCCTCCTCTCTTTCTCTCGCTCACCCCTCTCTCTCCCCCATTGCCCCTACCCACGCCCACCGGTTTCGGCAAGCTCCGGCCGCCGCACGCCTCCGAGCTCCCCAAGATCCGCGCCTCCAACCCTCCGTACAGATCCGGTGCTCAAAGTCTCCAACCTCCCCCACGTCTAGGATTCATGCGCCTCCCCAAAACTTCGCCGGAATCTGCCACAACCGGCAACAGTGAGGCCAACGGTGGCCGGATCCAGCACAGGTTGGTCTCTCCCCTCTTTCTTCACCCACCCTCTCCTCCTCACCTCACTCCATCTTGTCTTCCCTTTTTTGCAGGTTGCCACGGCACGGAAGGCGACGACGACAGGACGGGCGCGCACATCCATGGGTCGGGACGCCGCCATGAAGCCACACAGAGGCCCCATGGAACCCCCTCCTTCTCAAGTGACTCTTCTCGGGCCCGACCCCCTACCTCTACTGGACTTTGAGCTGTACCATTCTCTGTTTTAGATTCTGAAGGCATTTGTACTTGAATCGGAAACATGGTTAATCCCTTCAGGGTATATATGGCAAGTTAGGTGTTCGTTGCTGTCTGAGGTTAATCCCTTAATTGGTTGTTGTTTAGGGTTGATTAGATTATCCTTCTCCAAGAAATCTGTTATATTTTTTTGACAGCTACGGATATGCCTTTCTAATTGTAGTGTGACAGCTTTAACCAAAGTCTGTTTACTTCACTCAGCCTTCTATTCATTGATTTTGTATATGGTTCTTGAAAGTAGAGCTTCCTAAGCATTTGAGAGTGTTCCAGTTTGCTTAATCATTGCGCCTATGTGCTCTGGGTTAAAATTCTAATTTCTCTTTGTAGGAGCTTCAGAAGGGTTGCTGAAGATTGTTTTGTCCTGGGCACTCACATGATTAAGGAAGAAATTGCTTATTCCTGGATGTGCTATGCAGATCAAAGGTGAGCTCAGCCTATTTTCTTTCTTCAATCTTAGCCAAAGATTTATCTCCGGTTTCCTTGCATTTGTCATGCTGGTTCTGTGTGTATATGTGCCAACTAGCTTAGAATCTGTATCATCATCTTTGTCTTTGAGTAGAACTGAACTGGGGATTTGCTTTTTGCATCTTAACTGTGTGTCCTTTGATGTGCGTGACTCTATAGAGTTATTACCCTAAACTGATGAAAGGACTTCTAGAGATAAAATTGTTGATTGGTAGGGCCTCGATTTATTAACTATTCTATATTTTTACAAACTGAAAGCCAAATCATTCCTCTTTGGGATGAAACAGATCATATATGTGGCATTGAATAAGACCGTAGTCTGATCATACCAGGCCATATTGATTGTTTAACCAACTTGCATGGTCTGATCTATCCAGGGTGCAACCAAGATCAGGAGAGAACATTCTTTCGGTTATTTCAACTACTTCCTTTTCAGTGCTTATTATTTTGCATTGCATGATTTACAGTTTAAGGTATAATAGTCATCCATGGTTCAGGTGAGGTGCTTCATACTGTGAAGCGTAATTGAGGTGCTTCTTTATTGGTTAGCTCATGCCTGCATTTTGGTGCTTGGATTGTGATCCTTTGTTCTATGCAGAAATCTCGAGGGAAGCGTTGGTTTCAGGCTCAGGCTACCTGGTTGTAGGGCTGGTGTTGCTTGTTTGATTTGTTGAGATGCTTATTCGCTTGTTATCCAGTTGCGACTTGGCTTTGAAAGTTGTGGTCTATTTCCTTTTAAGATGTTGTGAGGGTTGGCTACTGTAGGGAGTCTTCCTATGTTGCGTGCCTATAGTTTGCACTATTTTTTTGTTTCTTCAGGCTTGCCACTACAGATTGATTTGATGATTAAAGCATGTATCAGTGATGTAGTCCTATTGCGAAAATGCTTATTGTTTCATTTCTGTAATGTAGGAATATGTATATCCTTTCAAGTTCACTGATGTGATGACCACTACAACACACGTCCCTCCAAGGAGCAAGGGTGGGCATGATCTTCTACAAGGTTGTTGTGTGTGACTATTAGGACCTGATCAACTTTGCGGTGTCCCCATCGCTACAAGTCAAGCTAATAGAGCTAAATGCAGCATGGCATTCATAATGTTCAATTATACTTAAGAAGCATGCACACGTGTCTTTAGATCCTATGGAGCATTCCTAATAATGACCATCTATTTAACTATCTTGGATCATTACCATTACAAAATGCAGCATGGTATTCATAATGTTCAGTTATTCATAAATGTGGCAGTTAATTCTTCTCCTGGCATGATACTTAAGCATGTTGCATATACCAATCTGTTGATGATTCAATTATTGATTCTGATGTACAAATAGGCAAAACCATTGCCTGTTAGGATGATGCACATGAGTGTGTTTTTGTTAGTTTTCGGTGATGTACGTCGTGAAGCGGGATGGGTGGACGGAGACGGTGCACTTCGACAAGATCACGGCGCGGCTCAACAAGCCCAGCTATGGTCTCAGCCACGAGCACTGCGACCCCGTGCTCGTCGCGCAGAAGGTCTGCGCCGGGGTATACATGGACGTCACCTCCAGCCAGCTCGACGAGCTCGCCGCCGAGACCGCCGCCACGCTCAGGGCCTCCTAGCCCGACTATGCCTCCGTACATTCCCTCTTTCGATTTTTTTCTCCCCTTTCGGTCTGTTTCGTTCCCCCCTCACGGCGCCCGTGTTCGTGTCTCCTGGCCTGATGTATGTGCGTGTGTGGTTCTTCTGTAGCTCGCGGCGAGGATTGCTGTGTCCAACCTGCCGCCAAGTGGAAATAGTCTGTGTGGTGCTCGTAAATAGAGAGCATTCTGGTAGAAAGGTACATGAAAGAATAGGGAAACTTCTGTCATTTTCTTTGGTCTCTGAAAAATAAATGGTGATGTGGGCTGATAGCCTGATACATTGCTAAATTACATGATACAAAATCACTTTTCTTTTTTGATTTTTTGTTTACTTCGTTGTGCTACAATGGCTCTCCTAGGAATGTTCTTGCATGCTTTGATGTGCACAATCCAGAAAGTGCATGCATCTAGAAACCAAATAGGATTTTGTGTGTGTTATCTTCTCATAAATTTTGTGCTCGTTCAATAAGAATAAGGTTTGGTGGTATTGTTTTTGTCTGTCATACGGTGGATTTCAGATTTCAAGCTAGCTTTAGTTATTTCAGGTTGTATGTGCAAATCCTTGGTGTGACATTATTGGTAACTGATCATGAATACGTTGCAGTCTGATGTCTAATTCTTGATTTATGTGGTACCATGGTCTAAAAATTGGTCCTAAAGATACATGATGTTTTTGTACAAAGTTGATACAGTTATTTTGGAACGGAGGGAGTATTAGATTATTTTATTTCTTTTTAATTTGGTTCTAAAGATATAGTTTCAGAGTGATCATTTTGCAACAGCCAAGCTTGCCGTTGTTACAAATAATTGTTCTGTTGTCCTCAATTCACTTTCTCGGTTTTTCACTGCCACAAGCATTATTGTTCCATTTTTTTAGTTACTGATCATGCTATTTTTTTTGCCTTTGTAGCTAAAAGATTAGTGAGACTGACTAAATTCTGAACATGTTCCATGTGAGAAAAATAGCATGTTAATTTCATCTTGAAATAATCATAGCTGGGAGAGAGGTTCGTAACTGAGGGTCATGTGGAGAGCTGGAGGAAGAAGTTGCGAGGCTTGGAACTCTCCTTGTGAAGGGCTCAGGGACAGCAGTGAGGACAATGCCTCTTTAGTTGTAATTGTGATACTCCTGATGTGCAAGTAAACACTCCTTATGCTAAAATGTTGGTTGTTAGTACATAGGTGGTGACATTATTTGGTTCTCTGGTATTGATTTCATGATTTTTGGTTAATACATGGTATAATACAATCCACATTGCATTATATTTCCAGTTACTCAATACTAACATTCTTTCTAATTGGCTTCATGCGCCATTGGCGCAACCGGGTCATCTAGTGTGCTAAAAAGTTGAGAGGGTTACGGCAAAAACTGGATGCACTTCGTGTACAAAACGGACAATCTCTTTCGAAGTATCAGGGTTTCATACGAAAACTCATCTGTTACAAAGGGATTTCATTTTTTTGAACTTATTTGAATTCCTGACTTTGTGTGTGTTTAAAATGCACCATTCAAAGCCACATCATCAATTTTCAATAATTTCGGACTTCATTTGGTATTTTTCATGCATTTACTGATTTGTTTGAGCTAAATGACCATGAAATTGAAAAGCACTACAAATGAACTCTAAAAAGTTGGAAAGTTGACATGGTATCATCATTTTGTCCACATAGCATGTGCTAAAATGCTGAGAGGGTTACGACAAAAACTGGATGCACTTTGTGTACAAATCGGACAATCTCTTTCAAAGTATCATGGTTTCATACGAAAACTCATCTGTTACAAAAGGCATTTCATTTGTTCACTTTTTCTTCGCTTGTGTTCTTTGCTTATTGCGCCGTAACCATGTATAATCTTCATCGCTTAACAGGGTGCTTGGGTCAGCCTTGACTTTGAAGAGAGGAATTTCATGGAACTTCTCATAATTTTCAGACTTGTCTATCTTGCCCTCCAATCCCACGATGTCTCTTTTTCCTGAAAGAACTATGCGGCGCTTTGGCTTATCGTATGATGTATTCGCTGCCTTATATTTTCTTTTTCTCGGTTTGCTAGAAATGTCCTTCACATAGAAAACCCGCGCCACATCATTGGCTAGGACGAGTGGTTCTTATGTGTAGCCAAGATTATTCAGATCCACTGTTGTCATTCCATACTGTGGGTCTATCTGTACCCCGCCTGCTCACAGATTGACCCATTTGCACTGAAACAAAGGGACTTTGAAATCATGTCCATAGTCAAGTTCCCATATGTCCACTCCGTAACCATAATATGCGTCCTTTCCCCTCTTGGTTGCTGCATCAAAGCGGACACCGCTGTTTTGGTTGGTGCTCTTTTGATCTTGGGCGATCGTGTAAAATGTTTTCCCATTTATCTCGTACCCTTGGTAAGTCAATACAGTCCAAGATGGTCCCCTGGCCAATGAGTACAGCTCATCAGAAACAGTGTTGACACCCATGAGACGTTTTTGCAATCAACTGCCAAAAGTCCCGATGTGTTCATATGTAATCCAGTCGTCACACTGCTCCGGGTGTTTGGAGCACAGAATATTCTTGTGTTTATCGACATACGGGGTCACCAAGGTAGAATTATGTAGAACTGTGTAGTGTGCTTGAGACCAAGAATTCCCGTCCGTACATATTATTGAGTCCGCTCCTAGTGTGCCTTTTCCAGTTAGTCTCCCCTCATATGGCGATTGAGGGAGACCAACCTTCTTAAGGTGAGGAATGAAGTCAACACAAAACCCAATGACATCCTTTGTTTGATGGCCCATGAAGATGCTTCCTTCTGGCCTAGCGCGGTTACGAACATATTTATTTAAGATTCCCATGAACTTCTCAAAGAGGAACATATTGTGCAGAAATACAGGGCCAGAACGACAATCTCGTCGACTAGATGAACTAGGACGTGCTTCATGATATTGAAGAAGGATAGTGGGAACACGAGCTCGAGACTAATAAGACATTGCACCAAATCACTCCTTAACCTTGGCAGGATTTCTGGATCGATCACCTTCTGAGAGATTGCCTTGAGGAATCCACATATCTTCACAATGGCTAATCAAACGTTTTCTGTTAGAAGCCCCCTCAATGCAACCGGAAGCAATTGCATCATAATCACGTGGCAATCATGAGACTTTAGGTTGTGGAAATTTTCTGTGCCATATTTATTATTCCCTTTATATTCGACGAGAAGCCAGAGGGGACCTTCATATTAAGCAGGCATTAAAAGAAGATTTACTTCTCTTCTTTGGTGGGAGCATAGCTGGCAGGACCTTCATACTGCTTTGGATGCATTGTTGGGGAACGTCGCACGGGAAACAAAAAATTTCCTACGCGCACGAAGACCTATCATGGTGATGTCCATCTACGAGACGGGATTTCCGATCTACCTGGCCTTGTAGATCGCACAGCAGAAGCGTTAAGAAACGCGGTTGATGTAGTGGAACGTCCTCAAGTCCCTCGATCCGCCCCGCGAACCGTCCCACGAACCGTCCCACGATCCGCTCCGATCTAGTGCCGAACGGACGACACCTCCGCGTTCAGCACACGTACAGCTCGACGATGATCTTGGCCTTCTTGATCCAGCAAGAGAGACGGAGAGGTAGATGAGTTCTCCGGCAGCGTGACGGCGCTCCGGAGGTTGGTGGTGATCTAATCTCAGCAGGGCTCCGCCCGAGCTCCGCAGAAACGCGATCTAGAGGTAAAACCGTGGAGGTATGTGGTCGGGCTGTCGTGGCAAAAGTTGTCTCAAATCAGCCCTAATACCTCAGTATATATAGGAGGGAGGGGGAGGGAAGAGGCAGACTCAAACCCTCAAGGTTTGGCCGAAATTGGAGGTGGAGGAGTCCAACTCCAATCCTACTTGGAGTAGGATTCCACCTTCCCACTTGGAAACTCTTTCCACCTTGTGCTTTTTCCTTCTCAAACCTTATGGGCCTTAGTGGGAACTTATTCCAGCCCACTAGGGGCTGGTTTATCTCTTCCCATAGACCATGATACCCCTTGGGGCATGACACCCCTCCCGATGGTCCCCGTCACCCCTCCCGGCACACCCGGTACACTACCGATGAGCCCGAAACTTTTCCGGTAATGCACGAAAACCTTCCGGTAACCAAATGAGGTCATCCTATATATCAATCTTCGTTTCCGGACCATTCCGGAAACCCTCGTGACGCTCGTGATCTCATCCGGGACTCCGAACAACATTCGGTAACCAACCATATAACTCAAATACGCATAAAACAACGTCGAACCTTAAGTGTGCAGACCCTGCGGGTTGAGAACTATGTAGACATGACCCGAGAGACTCCTCGGTCAACATCCAATAGTGGGACCTGGATGCCAATATTGGATCCTACATATTCTACGAAGATCTTATCGTTTGAACCTCAGTGCCAAGGATTCATATAATCCCGTATGTCATTCGCTTTGTCCTTCAGTATGTTACTTGCCCGAGATTCGATCGTCAGTATCCGCATACCTATTTCAATCTCGTTTACCTGCAAGTCTCTTTACTCGTTCCGTAATACGAGATCCCGCAACTTACACTAAGTCACATTGCTTGCAAGGCTTGTGTGTGATGTTGTATTACCGAGTGGGCCCCGAGATACCTCTCCATCATACGGAGTGACAAATCCCAGTCTTGATCCATACTAACTCAACGAACACCTTCGGAGATACCTGTAGAGCATCTTTATAGTCACCCAGTTACGTTGCGACGTTTGATACACACAAAGCATTCCTCCGGTGTCAGTGAGTTATATGATCTCATGGTCATAGGAACAAATACTTGACACGCAGAAAACAGTAGCAACAAAATGACACGATCAACATGCTACGTCTATTAGTTTGGGTCTAGTCCATCACATGATTCTCATAATGATGTGATCCCGTTATCAAGTAACAACACTTGCCTATGGCCAGGAAACCTTGACCATCTTTGATCAACGAGCTAGTCAACTAGAGGCTTACTAGGGACAGTGTTTTGTCTATGTATCCACACAAGTATTGTGTTTGCAATCAATACAATTATAGCATGGATAATAAACGATTATCATGAACAAAGAAATATAATAATAACTAATTATTATTGCCTCTAGGGCATATTTCCAACATGCATGCCGTCCTTTTCATGCACACGTTGATGTTCCTCCCATGCCCCCGGTGTATCTTTTGTCTACCCATACACTCCCAAGAAGCCTAGCAGGTTCGCACAAAGATTCTTCATCACGTGCATCACGTCGATTGCAGAGCGGACCTCTAGGTCTTTTCAATAGGGTAGGTCCCATAATATAGATTTCTTCTTCCACATGGGTGCGCGTCCCGCATCGTCATTTGGAACACATAGTCCACCAGGACCCTTTCCAAAGATTACTTGTAAATCATTGACCATATCAAGTATGTGATCACTAGTATGGAGGGCGGGCATCTACCGGTGATCTGCCTCACCTTTGAGATGCTTTTCTTTCTTTCGACATTGATGGTTCATCGAAGGAAATCGAAGATGCCACAGGTACACATTCTTCCTGCATTTGTCCAAATATATACTGTCGGTGTCATCTTAATAGTGTGTGCATGCATTGTATCCCTTGTTTGTGTTGGAAATATGCCCTAGAGGCAATGATAAATAGTTATTATTATATTTCCTGTTTAAATATAATCGTTTATTATCCATTCTATAATTGTATTGAATGAAAACATAGATACATGTGTGGATACATAGACAAAACAATATCCCTAGCAAGCCTCTAGTTGGCTAGCCAGTTGATCAAGGATAGTCTAGGTTTTCTGGCTATGTGCAAGTGTTGTCACTTGATAACTAGACCACATCATTAGGAGAATCATGTGATGGACTAGACCCAAACTATGAACGTAGCATATTGCTCGTGTCATTTTATTGCTATTGTTTTGTGCTTGTCAAGTATTTATTCCTATGACCATGAGATGATATAACTCACTGGCACCGGAGGAATACCTTGTGTGCATCAAACGTCACAACATAACTGGGTGACTATAAAGGTGCTCTACAGGTATCAAGTGACTCCAAAACAGGAACTGCTATTGGTTGCTCATATTTGCAACTCGAAACAGGAACTGCGGAATAAGCGAAGGCTGGAGAAAGATGAAGTGATGATGCACGTGGGAAATGGTTGGTTGATGCAATCGCCGTCGGCACAGTTTTACTTCAGTTACCATCAGGATTAGTTATGAACTTACATAATTGTTATGTAGTGCATGCGTTAATCATGAACATTATATCTGGATCTTGTTTATTGCGAGACGGTTACTCGTTTAAGTCACGGAATAATGGTTGTTCTATTTCTCTGAGTAATATCTTTTATGGTCATGCACCCAATGTGAGAGGATTGTTCATATTGAATCTTGATAGTGATGATACACATATACATAACACTAAGATCAAAAGAGTTAGAGTTAACAATGATAGCGCCATGTTTTTGTGTCACTGCCGCTTAAGTCATATTGGTGTAAAGCGCATGAAGAAACTCCATCCGATGGACTTTTGGAGTCGCTTGACTTTGATTCACTTGACACGTAGCATATTGATCGTGTCATTTTATTGCTATTGTTTTGTGCTTGTCAAGTATTTATTCCTATGACCTTGAGATCATATAACTCACTGGTACCGGAGGAATACCTTATGTGCATCAAACATCACAACATAACTGGGTGACTATAAAGGTGCTCTACAGGCAAGATGACTAAGACTCCGTTCTCCGAAACAATGGACCATGCAAGTGACTTGTTGGAAATCATACATACCGATGTGTGTGTTCTGATGAGTATGGAGGCGTGCGGCGGATATCGTTATTTTCTCACCTTCACTGACGATTTGAGTAGATATGGTTATGTCTACTTGATGAAGCACAAGTCTGAAACGTTTGAGAAGTTCAAGCAATTTCAGAGTGAAGTTGAAAATCATCGTAACAAGAAGATCAAGTTCCTACAGTCTAATCGTGGGGGTGAATATCTGAGTTTCGAGTTTGGTGCTCACTTGAGACAATGTGGAATTGTTTCACAATTTACACCGCCTCGAACACCAGATCGTAATGGTGTGTCCGAACGTCGTAATCGTACTTTATTAGAGATGGCGCGATCTATGATGTCTCTTACCGATTTGCCGTTATCATTTTGGGGTTATGCATTAGAGACAACTGCATTCACTTTAATTAGGGCACCATCAAAATCAGTTGAGACGACACCATACGAACTGTGGTATGGTAAAAGATCAAAGTTGTCGTTTCTTAAAGTTTGGGAATGTGATGCTTATGTCAAAAAGCTTCAGCCTAAAAAGCTGGAACCCAAAGCGGAAAAGTGCATCTTCATAGGTTACCCAAAAGAGACAGTTGAGTATACCTTCTATCTCAAATCCGAGGGCAAAGGGTTTGTTGCTAAAAACGGAGCTTTTCTCGAGAAGAAGTTTCCCTCGAAAGAATTGACTGGGAGGAAGATAGAACTTGATGAGGTTGTCGAACCTCTAATCCCTCTAGATGGTGGCGCAGGGCAAGGGGAAACCCCTGTCATTGCGACGCCGGCTGAGGATGAAGTTAATGATGATGATCATGAAACTTCGGATCAAATTCCTATCGGACCTCGCAGGTCGACAAGATCACGTAATGCTCCTGAGTGGTACGGTAATCATGTCTTATCAATTATGTTGTTGGACAACAATGAACCTGCGAATTATGAAGAAGCAATGGTGGGCCCGCATTCCAACAAATGGCTGGAGGCAATGAAGTCCGAGATAGGATCCATGTACGAGAACAAAGTGTGGATTTTGGAAGTACTACCTGAAGGCCGCAAGGCTTTTTAGAACAAATGGATCTTTTAGAAGAAGACGAACGCATATGGTAATGTGACCATTTATAAAGCTCGACTTGTGGCAGAGTGTTTATCACAAGTTTAAGGAGTTGACTACGATGAGACATTCTCACTAGTAGCGATGCTTAAGTCCGTCCGAATCATGTTAGCAATAGCTGCCTTTTACGATTATGAAATCTGGCAAATGGATGTCAAAACGGCGTTCCTTAACGGTTTTCTTAAGGAAGAGTTGTATATGATGCAACCCAAAGATTTTGTCGATCCAAAGAATGCTAACAAAGTGTGCAAGCTCCAGCGATCCATTTATGGACTGGTGCAAGCATCTGGAGTTGGAATAAACGCTTTGATGAGGTGATCAAAGCATTTGGATTTATACAAGTGGTTGGAGAATCTTGTATTTACAAGAAAGTGAGTGGAAGCTCTGTGGCGTTTCTAATATTATATGTGGATGACATATTGCTGATTGGAAACAACGTGGAGCTTTTGAAGAGCATAAATGATTACTTGAATAAAAGTTTCTCTATGAAGGACCTAGGAGAATCTGCTTACATTCTAGGCATTAAGATCTATAGGGATAGATCAAGACGCTTGATAGGACTTTCACAAAGCACATACCTTGATAATGTTTTGAAGAAGTTTAAAATGGATCAGTCTAAGAAAGGGTTATTGCCAGTATTACAAGGTATAAAATTGAGTAAGACTCAGTGCCCAACAACTGCGGAAGATAGAGAACAAATGAGTTCCGTCCCCTACGCTTCAGCCGTAGGTTCTATCATGTATGCAATGCTGTGTTCACATATGTTTTGTGAAAAACCATTGGGGATAACTAAAATGGTTTTATATATGTTTTGTGAAAAACCATTTTATATATCTAAAATGGTTTTTCACATATGTTTTGCTAGGTTAGACTGTTATAAGGAGTGTTATAAATATACATCGTGGTTGCGCAAAGTTGTTTGGTGCACCATGCAAGATCGCCCAAAACAGCAGACCGCTTCAAACCTACAACTGAGTCGGACCCCGGTTTACATACACATCGTCTCGAAATGGGTTGGCGAGGTCCGAATATTCCAGCAGTGCCGATGCCGATGGATCGACGGGTCCTGACCGATCGGCCAAGCCAAGCCAGGTCAGGGCAGGTCCGCAAGCAAAGCAAGCACCCCCTGGAAAGACGGCGAGGGGCAAGGGCGCCAAGGGGCCAACGGGTGGCTGGGACGAGGCGGGGATCCGCTCCCCTTCCTCTATTTATGGCGTCCACCGCCCAATCCAGGCACCAGAGCTACGAGAACTCCGATCGCCACTCTCCCAGAGCAACCCCCCTTCCCCACCCTTGAGCGTTCGAGGAAGCAGACACAAGGCCGGCCAAGATGTCGTGGCAGACTTACGTCGACGAGCACCTGATGTGCGACATCGAGGGCCACCACCTCGCCTCCGCGGCCATCCTCGGCCACGACGGCACCGTCTGGGCGCAGAGCGCCGACTTCCCCCAGGTCATCACACGCCTCCTTAGTTAATCTCATGTCCTTGCATGCATGTATGATCATATGTATGTATATACGTCCATGTCTCACGGCCGGGGTGCTGCTTGATTTTGTTGCAGTTCGGGCCCAACGAGATCACTGGCATCATGAAGGACTTCGACGAGCCCGGGTACCTCGCCCCGACTGGCATGTTCATTGCAACCGCCAAGTACATGGTCATCCAGGGTGAACCTGGCGCCGTCATCCGTGGCAAGAAGGTATATATGTTTCTTGACTCACATCCACAATCATTCGCGCGTGCATGCATGCATGCATGCATGCATCTACCAAATAATCTCCTAAGTAGATTACGTAGTATCTTCTTGCTGATCGATCCATGTTCTTCGTCATGTTTGTTTGCGGTTCATTCGGTCTGTAGGGAGCAGGAGGCATCACCATCAAGAAGACCGGGCAGGCGCTGGTGGTTGGCATCTACGATGAGCCCATGACCCCCGGGCAGTGCAACATGGTGGTGGAGAGGCTCGGCGACTACCTCGTTGAACAAGGCATGTAGGCCAGCCGTCCAATGGCGCACGACGATGATCACACAATTTTTCAAGTTTTTCTAAACATCCACGGAAATATACGTGGGGCTTTTTTCCTCTTCAAGCGGCTCTCGACATCGGTCACTCATGACCAGCTGCTCTAAAAAGTTTCATTTGTAATGCCTTTTCGGCTTTCCTTCTTCTTCAGCGGGTTCATTATTTTGGTTGTCCTATGAATTATGTGTGGACAACATTTTTGCGGTACATTTCATTGGATTGTGATGTTATATTTCAATTTTGAAAGGCTTCTTCAGTTGCCATGCAATCACATATTTTGGTGGTGTGCAATCCTCTATTGTCACGGCAAGCCAGACCCCCCCCCCCCCCCTCCAATAAATAAATAAATTGTCCTGTCCTCTTATTTTGTTGTGGCGTTTGTCGTTCGCAAAAATGGAAGAATCTGGTCGTTCACAAAAGTAGAAGAAATTACAAAGGTGTTTAGAATTGGGTGTTTCACAAACTTGAAGACAGAACTTTGCACCGTTGCCTTAAAAAAGAAAAAATATTGCATTCTACCGCCCGATCGCATGTGCCCGGTCCGTCGGTTCATACGTCCAACACGTGTCATGAAACCAATTGAGCAATGCACTAGCTTTATCTTTATCTACACCTGATGCTTCACGGGGTCGCCGCTTCGTCTCATCCTCGTTCCATCTTTCTACCTTCTACCGGCCGATCGCATGTGTCCCGCCGGCCGGTTCGTACGTCCAACACGTGTCCATGAAACCAACTGAGCAATGTTGGCTTTATCCTTATCTATACCTGATGCTTCACCATCCAGGTCGCGGCTTCGTCTCATCCTCTCTTCATCTTTCTAGCATCTTTGAGCCCCCACTGCCCCAAGTATTCAGTTGCCATCCAATCACATATTTTTTCACGCAGGTATTCTGTATTTGGTCTACTCAGAGCGCTGTACTACGTACTGCAGTACTGCTGCATGTCCTGGTGCAATAAAACAATACGTATTACCAACAGGATGATTGAAGGTAATAGTTCAATTGTTCGCCAAGAAGTACTGAAGTATGGTGTGAATATGAAAGCAAAAATATATCCATGAGTTTGGCTACAAATATATGGTAAAGTAGAGTTATATTGCAGAAAGGGGCTGATGCCTTCTCACCCACCTAGGTTCAAGGTATGTCACTTGCAATTTGAATTTGTTGCAATAGAGAAGAGTACATGTGGAGGCTTGGAGGCTTACATGCACATGCAACCATGCATGCCAGCCACATGCACTTTCCCCCTCAAACCAACCTAACAGTTTACCCAACTAAAACTAGAAGTATATCCCTTTTATTGTTGCTCTTTCCACTAAACATCACATATACTAGAGGAACCCCGTCTTTCCCCACCATCCAAATCACTATCTTCACTGATATACATATTGCTTGTGACACTCGTATCAGATAATGGAAGTCACATTCTCTTATTATAGTCTCTTTACAGCTTTCAAAGTTGGTGTGAATTTGTCAAATTGATTCATGTGCTAGCATACCTCTAATTACTTGCTTAAAATGCTTATGTGATTGTAAACTTCAACTATGATTAATGTAAGTATTATGATGCATTATCTGATTATTCCGAGTCTCTTCTACTACTCAACACAAATGGCACTCGTGATGTACTTTTTCTCTCAAGCTGTCGGGGAAAGTTGCTATATACCGGTCCATTGTCATGCCCGTTTTTTTTGGGTGGAATTTTCTAGTTTCTAGGCGATTTACTATTTTTATGTACAAAAATTCATTTTTTTAAATGTGAACTTTTAAAATATGAGAATTATTTTTGGAAAACATGATATTTTAATAATCTGTACAAACATTTTTGAAAAATTTAAATAAGTTTTAGTAATTTTCTAAATATATTATGCAATTTCTGATAATTCTAAGAAAATGTGATTTAATTAAAATGTATTAACATTATTTGAAACTACAAACATTTTTTAAAGTATATGAAAAGATAAAAAATAAACATAAAAGAAGAGAACCTTCTAGAAGGTTACCATTTACAATAATAAAATGGAATGGAAGCTTCTCGAAGGTTACTAAAGAGGGATTTTGAAGAGTACTTATTAAATGGTCCATATCTCACTCATCCGGGTTCCCTAATCCTCGTGCACTAGATCATTTGTGACGCGCGTTGCTGCGTCCGTCTATTTATACGATAAATGATAGAAATTTTTGTAAATGTATATGGGCATATGAAATATATTATACTTATATATACATAACCTTATATTAGTCAATAATCAATAAAAAATTCACATATACTTAGATAAAAAAAAGTAAGATTCACATACACAAATTTGCTTCGTATAACAACATACACATCAATGTATCATGTAAAAAAACAATCTATATTGCCAAGACAGATAATAAGCCACAACACATACAATAGGAGACTTAAACTGTCATTGTAGATTGAATTCATGGCGCCTTAATGAAATGTTCAGATGCCTCTCTACAAAGGGCCGCCATGTTCCGCAACAAAGAAGAATTAGGCGGGTCTGGTGCACCTAGGCATTTCTTGTGTAGAGTGCATCAAACTCACGGAGAAGAGTGTTAACAAGGATTTCAGTTAATTACGAAATATATGAAATACCATAAATGGGATGTCCTTCGGTTGAATTCAATAGACTAATAAGAGTGTATTTACAAATCATAAATGAACATTTCTATTATAAGTGGAACACTTAAAAAAAATCAACATCGGAACACTTAACTTCTGCTTCATTTCACATACTCAAATTTGATTATTTGTTGGGTTATCCCAGATTTCCAATCGCAGCAGTTAGGCGAAGCATGTGTGGATGGCATCTGTCCCAAGGCCTCTGCACTTGGCCATACGTTGCAAGTTTAATTATATGAAAGCGATGTGAAGCGTTACCACGACATTAGCTACGAAATCAATAGATTTTAGTTGATTTTCTGGATGCATAGCAATCACCGACACTTCTGCATCATCAAGTTTTAACTGAAACTGCGGAAAAAAACATAGGTGAGAGTTAAACTAAAAGTACAGTATCACGACAATATTATGATATAATTTGTACATGCATGCTCCTAACGTTACCACAACAGTAGGTTCATAACGGGGAAAAGCATATCAACCACTAAAAGAAATATTACCATTATAGTAGATCACATTTTTATGGTCAACACTTTCTTTCCATAGTTCTTCAGAAATCAGGGTTCACTATCGTCGTGTTTCCAGTAGGAACTCTGTCAGTACTCTGAACACAAGGAGAAGGATGCGACACGTTATGAAGTGCCAAAGTTGAAAAAACTTTTTGGCCCTAATTGCATGTTTTGTTTTGACACTGTTTCGTGCCTAAGAGAGTATAGACATTTTCTACGGACACTGTATGGCAGGTACAAAGGAGCTCACTTGGCTGAAGAAATCAACAAAGGACAAGGAGAGCATGTTGTACGCCTAGCCAACGTATAACAGCAACATGAGAAAACTTCTCATCTAGGAGTCCAGAAGGGGAACCGGGATCTCACCTGCCTGAAGAAAGACACGGGAACAAACAGAGCAGGTTGGAGAAGGGGAACGGCTGGACGAAGACAGAGGAGTCGTTTGATCATGAGCCCTCGAGCGCATCGACTGAAACCGATCCCCGCGCCTCGAGTCCATACCAGCGCGAGCCTCACCTTGGCTCGATCCCGCCTCGCATTGGGGCTAGATTGGCGCAAATCGGCTGCTCCTCAGCGCGTGTATCGCTGGATCCCCTTGACCAAAATTTGGATTGAATCTCAAAACTAAATGCATGAGAAATTCGTGGAACATAAGCCATTACCAAAATCTCACCGTGGACGATTGGAACCCCATCGTGGTCACCATGCCACCAGCCACCAGTTTCTCAGGACATGAAAAGATTGAGGACGATAATGCATCTTTCATGTCCTGGAGGATGTCCTTGCAGCGTGGATCCAAAAGAACAAGCTCGGTTTTGGGTTGTAGATCCAGGACTAGCTCACCATGACCGGTGCCTCGAACTATAATGGATCCTCTCCTGTTAAAATCTTAAGGGTAAATAAGAGTATGGTGGCTGGACGAAGATGAGGCGACGACCGGCCAGCCGAAGACGATGGCGACGCAACCTTTGTTAGTGCTACAAAGTTCATATCTGAAAACTGGTCCATGTAATTGAGAGAAAGGTAATCTACATGATCAGCAAAAGAAAATTTTCAATGTTGATTTATATAATGCAACATACATTTAAGATGTCAACAGGCTCTAGTATATTGTACTTGATAGTTTGATTTACCCCTGCATTTATAGCAATTGGTTTGCATTTAGTCGCTTATCCTGATGGAGAGGGAAATCAAGCAGAGAAAGAGTATTTGGTTAGTACTGAAATTACATGGGAGATACTACTTAGGGGTCATATAGGATATTGATGAAGTTTACATGATGTCAAGTAGATGTTCCTTCGTCCATCACTAAAACAGGTGAGGGAGAATACAAATTCAGATTACAGGCTACATTGTTTATGAGTTGCTGCTCCCTGAAAAACAAAAGAGAGGGAAATAAATGAGACAGACATATGGTACGACGTTTAGAACTTTAGATGAATATAGTTTAAACATTTTACTTTTGAATCCAAAAATATGATGTATATGGATGAAATGTGAAGCTAAGCTAATAGTACAATAAACAACGAACAATGAGAAGGCAAGTTCACAACTTTGTTCCCAGATGTCCACTCCCTGGAGATTAGCATGTCCATCAATACAACCCTGAACAGGTCAAATATATGAACAGAAAAGTGTGATACGTGACTTTACCTCTTCATTAAAGAAAGCAAGCACCTCCTGAGATGTTTCCTAAATAGTTTATCCTAATTGACACTTCCAAAGTGAATATAATCGCTCCCATCTAGATTGAGTGCAACTTCCATTAGCATATGCAGGCCCGTTCTTAATATGTTTCCCAACACTGAAGTGATATAACCCTAGTGTTTGGCCGCCCGTGCTAAACACGAGTTCAGTGCTTTTGGGGAATCTCGGAGATGGTGTAATATCATTCAAGATCAATGCAATTACCTGGAATATAATGGAATCAAAATAAGCAAGGAGAGATGGAAGTATAGAGCAAGTACCATACACGACTATTGCACGCTAGCTGTCGCGTTGCCATCAAATGGTTTTTGCAGTGCTTTGCCACCATCACATGTTGAGTGAACCATTCGAACGGACACAATATAGAGGAACGGAGATACAATAGGCCACCGCAGGAACCTGACTGTTTTAGGGCTTCTCAAGCGTTGATCAGACCATCAAAATCAACTACTCACAAATTAATCAAACCTCAATTTCAAATCATTCGAAGAGAACATGAAGGGAACAAGGCGTGAGGGAAGAGCAGTGGTGGAATACTTTGGATACCTCTAGGAAAAGGTTCACACGTACGGGGCATCAACACGATTGTTTGACATGGGTTCCCAACCGATAAAGACGGTGGCAGTGAAGCACTCCCGGACGCCGACGGAAGGAAGGACCATCTCTTTCCTTATGCTTAATCCTCTTGTCTTCTTGGTCACCTCCGTCGCGCACCAGACCCGGTAGTGACGTTCACGGGGAAGGAGATTAGCAAGAGGAGAAAGTAAAGAAAACGTAAGTGAGGCGGCGGACCACAACTACGATTGACGTCCTATGGGAACGAAAATGATCAGGCGCCGCCGCCGCGTCACTGCCCCTTTGCATCTTCACATCCCCCGCACAGACCTCTTCCGATGGGCCCATTACTCCAACCCACGTGCACAAGACCTCATTGCCGAACAAAAAATGTCCAAGCAACCAGATTACTCTGATTCGGCTATGGGAGTAGCGGCCCTCAAGGACAGCGGCCCAACAATATCTCATCTGCTCGTAATGAAAAGCTTCACGGCCCACGCGCGGGAAAGGAGACAGCCAACTGGTCCAGATCGTACGGCCAACACGTCCAGATCGCAAACATGAACGGTCCCGGGGACTGGTGGCGTGAGAAGGCAGGAAAGGGGTTCAGTTTTACTATCCTTAATGTCTATAAATGGCCTCGCTCAATAGGATAGCATGTTGTTAGAGCATCTCCAACACCCGTGGTAGATATGGTGTGCATGGGAGAAAACACGCATTTTGAGAGCACACGACCGGTTGGTGCGCTAGAGCAGGCGCGAAAAATAGTAGAGGCATATGTAGACGATGTGGTCGTCAAGACCAGACACGTCAACCAGTTGGTGGACGACCTCAGGAAGACCTTTGCCGACTTACGGGCATCCGATATTTGGCTTAATCCGGATAAATGCGTCTTCGGAGTCCCCGCTAGCAAACTCCTCGGATTTATCATATCACAAAGAGGAATCGAAGCCAATCCGGCCAAAATACGAGCATTATCACAACTCACGATACCAACAGAGCTAGATCACGTCCAAACGCTGGCAGGCTGCATGACGACCCTAAGCCGATTAATTTTCCGTCTAGGCGAAAAGGCCCTGCCACTATATCTGATGGGGAACGTCGCATGGGAAACAAAAAAAATTCTATGCACACATAAGATCTATCCATGGTGATGACCATCTACGAGGGGGAGAGTGTATCTACATACCCTTGTAGATCACTAAGCTGAAGCGTATATAACGTGGTTGATGTAGTGGAACATCTTCGCGATCCAAATCGCAGCCCGTCTCGCGATCTCATCACGATCCGTCCCACGATCCCATCATGATCCATCCCGATCTAGTGTCGAACGGACGGCACCTCCGCGTTCAGCACACATACAAATCGATGACTATCACCGCCTTCTTGATCCAACAAGAGGGGCAAAGATGTAGATGGGTTCTCCAGCACGATGGCGTGGTGGTGGTGGTGGTGAACTAATCCAGCAGGGCTTCACCAAGCTATGCCGGACTAATCTAGACGAGGGAGACAATCTATGGAGGAGAGGGCAACACGTGGCTTTTCTGGTGTCAATTACCCTCAAAACCTCCACTATATATAGGAGGAATAGGAGGGAGGGCTGCCTTGCCTCCTACTCCAAGGAGGAGGTGATGTTTGCTGTGTATCCCTTGCAACGGCGCTAGAAATAGTTGTGTCGACGGCACCAGGAATCCTTCAGCTATGGCTACGCCTTAAGGGACTTCCTAGGCAAGTATGCAAAGGATTTCCCCCTGGGCCTTGGAGCCTTGCGTTGGTGTTCCCTCGAAGCGGAAAGGGTGATGTAGCACAACGACAGTAAGTATTTCCCTCAGTTTGAGAACCAAGGTATCAATCCGGCGGAAGAGTATCTCAAGATCCTGCACAAACACAAAAGCTTGCACCCAACACTATGAAGGGGTTGTCAATCCCTTATAGATTGTTTGCCAAGTGAGAACTGAAAGCAACAAAGTAACAAAGCAAAGTAAAAGCGGAGATGTAAACGATGGATGTGAATAGACCCGGGGGCCGTAGTGTTTACTAATGGCTTCTCTCGTGAAAGCAAGTAGACGGTGGGTGAACAAATTACTGTCGAGCAATTGATAGAACTGTGCAGAGTCGTGACGATATTTATGCAATGATTATTTCTATAGGAATCACATCCGAAACAACTAGACCGATACTTTCTGCATCTACTACTATTACTCCACACGTCGACCGCTATCCAGCATGCATCTAGTGTATTAAGTCCATAAGAACAGAGTAACGCCTTAAGCAAGATGACATGATGTAGAGGGATAATCTCAAACCAATGATAAAACCCCCATCTTTTTACCCTTGATGGCAACTACTTGATGTGTGCCTTGCTGCCCCTACTGTCACCGGGAAAGGTCACCACATAGCAGAACCCAAAACCAAGCACTTCTCCCATTGCAAGAATCATAGATCTAGTTGGCCAAACAAAACCCAAGACTCGGAGAGACTTACAAGGATATCAAATCATGCATATAAGAAATCAGCAAAGACTTAAATATATATCATAGATAATCTGATCACAAGTTCACAATTCATCGGATCTCGACAAACACACCACCAAAGAAGATTACATCGGATAGATCTCCATGAAGATCATGGAGAACTTTGTATTGAAGATCCAAGAGAGAGAAGAAGCCATCTAGCTACTAACTACGGACCCGTAGGTCTGAAGTGAACTACTCACGATTCATTGGAGGGGCGATGATGATGATGAAGAAGCCCTCCAACTCCAAAGTCCCCTCCGGCAGGGCGCCGGGAAGGGTCTCCAGATGAGATCTCGCGGAAACGGAAGCTTGCGGCGGTGGAAAAGTATTTTCTAGGCTCTCCTAGTTTCTTGCAGAATATTTGGGAATTTATAGGCCAAAGACCTAGGTCAGGGGGCGGCCAGGGAGGCCACAAGCCTGCCCACCGCCGCCTCCCCCTGGTGGCGGAGTGGGGGCTTCTGGGCTCCCTGGAGCCCACCTGGCTTGGCCCAAAAGCCCCGTGGACTTCTTCCGTTCGGGAAAAAAATCATTTCGGGGTTTTTCTTCCGTTTGGACTCCGTTCCAAAATCAGATCTGAAAAGAGTCAAAAACACGGAAAAAACAGGAACTGGCACTTGGCACTGAATTAATAAGTTAGTCCCAAAAAGATATAAAAAGGTACATAAAACATACAAAGAAGGCAAGATAACAGCGTGAAACCATCAAAATTGTAGATACGTTTGAGACATATCAGGAGGCAAGGCCGAGCCAAGGCAGGAGAGTCCTCCTCCAATTCGGTTTGGTGGAGGACTCCCTTCCTACTTGGTCACCTCCTTTTTTTTCTTTTCCTTTTTCTTTTTGCACCTTTGTCTGAAATAGGTTTATTGGGCTAGCCTCACCATCCCAATAGGGGCTGGTGAGCCACCTCTAGGCCTATTAGTTTCTCTTCCAAGTGGGTGTCCCCTCCCGGTAAAACCCCGGAACCCATTTGTCACTCCCGGTACTTTACGAGTAATGCGTGAAAACTTTCCGGAAGCCAAATGTAACTTTCCTATATATTAATCTTAACCTCTGGACCAGTCCGGAGCTCCTCGCGACGTCTGGTATCTCATCCGGGATTCCGAACAACTTTCGGTCACCAACATACATAACTCAATAATACCAAAATGTCACCGAACCTTAAGTGTGCAGATCCTGCAGGTTCGAGAACTATGTAGACCTGACCTGAGACACTCTCCGTTCAATAACCAATAGCGGGACCTAGATGCCCATATTGGCTCCTACATATTCTATGAAGATCTTTATCGGTTTAACCTCGATGTCAAGGATTCAGTTAATCCCGTATGTTATTCCCTTTTCCCTTCGGTATGTAACTTGCCCAAGATTCGATTGCCGATATCTCTATACCTAGTTTAATCACATTACTGAGTAGTCTCTTCACTCGTTCTGTAATACAATATACAATGACTAACTCCTTAGTCACACGGAGTTGTATTACCGAGTGGGCCCCGAGATATCTCACCGTCACACGGGCTTGCAAGGCTTATTGTGATGTTGTATTACCGAGTGGGCTCCGAGATACCTCACCGTCACACGGAGTGACAAATCTCAGTCTTGATCCACGCCAACTCAACAGACACCTTCGGAGATACCTGTAGAGCACCGTTATAGTCACCCAGTTACGTTGCGATGTTTGATACACACAAGGTATTCCTTCGATGTCCGGAGTTGCATGATCTCATGGTCATAGGACCAAATACTTTGAAATGCAGAAAACAGTAGCAATAAACTGACACGATCATATGCTACGTTCATAGTTTGGGTCTTGTCCATCACATCATACTCCTAGTGATGTGATCCCGTTATCAAGTGACAACACTTGTCTATGGCCAGGAAACTTTGACCATCTTTGATCAACGAGCTAGTCAACTAGAGGCTCACTAGGGACAGTGTGTTGTCTATGTATCCACACATGTATTTGGATTTCCAATCAATACAATTCTAGCATGGATAATAAACGATTATCATGAACAAGGAAATATAATAATAACCAATTTATTATTGCCTCTAGGGCATACTTCCAACAGTCTCCCACTTGCACTAGAGTCAATAATCTATTTCACATCACTATGTGATTGCAATGAATCTAACACCCATACAGTTCTCGGGTTCGATCATGTCTTTCTTGTGAGAGAGGTTTTTAATAAACGGGTCTGATACGTCTCAAACGTATCTATAATTTTTGATGGTTTCATGGTGTTATCTTGTCAACTTTGGATGTTTTATGTATCTTTTATATCTATTTTGGGACTAACTTATTAATTCAGTGCCAAGTTCAAGTTCCTGTTTTTTCTGTGTTTTTGACTCTTTTCAGATCTGATTTTGGAACGGAGTCCAAACGGAATAAAATGCCCGAAATAAAATTTTCCAGAACGGAAGAAGATCAGGGGACTTGAGGGCCAAGGCAGGAGAGCCATAGGGGGCCCACATGCCCTGTAACCACCAGTCGAGGGGGGGCGGCTACCAGGCTTGTGACCTCCCTGGCACCCCCCTGTCCTAGCTCTTTCGCCTATATATTCCCTATGATCCAGAAAAAAATCAGGGCATCCACGAAAACACTTTTCCGGCGCCGCAAGCTTCCGTTTCCGCGAGATCTCATCTGGAGACCCTTCCCGGTGCCCTGCCGGAGGGGACTTTGGAGTTGGAGGGCTTCTACATCAACATCATCGCCTCTCCAATGACCCGTGAGTAGTTCACTTCAGACCTACGGGTCCGTAGTTAGTAGCTAGATGGCTTCTTCTCTCTCTTGGATCTTCAATACAAAGTTCTCCATGATCTTCATGGAGATCTATACGATGTAATCCTCTTTGGCGGTGTGTTTGTCGAGATCCGATGAATTGTGGATTTGTGATCAGATTATCTATGAATTATATTTGAGTCTTTGTTGATTTCTTATATGCATGATTTGATATCGTTGTAAGTCTCTCTGAGTCTTGGGTTTTGTTTGCCAACTAGATCTATGATTCTTGCAATGGGAGAAGTGCTTGGTTTTGGATTCATACCGTGTGGTCACCTTTCCCAGTGACAGAAGGGGCAGCAAGGCACGCATCATGTTGTTGCCATCAAGGGTAACAAGATGGGCCTTTATCGTAGATATGAGATTGTCCATCTACATCATGTCATCTTGGTTAAGGCGTTACTCTGTTCTCATGGAGTTAATACACTAGATGCATGCTAGATAGCGATCGACGTGTGGAGTAATAGTAGTAGATGTAGAAAGTATCGGTCTACTTGTTTTGGACGTGATGCCTATAGATATAATCATTGCCATAGATGACGTCATGACTTTGCGCGGTTCTATCTATTGCTCTCATGAGAGAAACCACTAGTGAACACTACGGCCCCCGGGTCTATTCACAACCATCGTCTCCACTTTCGCTTTTACTTTGCTTTGTTTACTTTTTGCTTTCAGTTCTCACCTTGCAAACAATCTATAAGGGATTGACAACCCCGTCATAGCGTTGGGTGCAAGTTCTTTGTGTTTGTGCAGGTACTTGTGACTTGACACAATCCTTCACTGGATCGATACCTTGGTTCGCAAAACTGAGGGAAATACTTACCGCCGCTGTGCTACATCAGCCTTTCCGCTTCGTGGGAACACCAACGCAAGGCTCCAAGGCCACGGGGGAATCCTTTGCATATTTGCCAAGGAAGTCCCTAAAGGCGTAGCCGTAGCAGAAGGATTCCTGGCGCCGTTGCTGAGGAGAATCAAGGTCTCCCGTCAACACACTTATTTCTGTTGTCGTTGGAAGGTCTTTTGTTGCAGTAGCAGAAGTATTTCTGGCGCCGTTGCTGGGGAAGGAGGAGATCTATCCAATTAGGTGTCATAAACTCATCTCTTGCATTTACCTTTTTTGCCAGTTGGCTCTCGTTTTCCTCTCCCCCACTTCACATTTGCCGTTTTCATTTGCCTTTCTCCTTTGCCGTTTCCTTTTGCCCTTTTGCCATTTTCTTTTGCCAGTTTTCTTGCTTGCTTGTGTTCTTGTTGGTTTGCTGAAGTCAACATGGCTGAAAACACCAAACTTTGCGACTTCTCGAGTGCCAATAATAATGATTTTATTAGTACTCCGATTGCTCCCACCACTAGTGTGGAATCATATGAAATCAACGCAGCTTTGCTGAATCTTGTTATGAAAGAGCAATTCTCTGGCCTTCCTAGTGAAGATGTCGCATCCCATCTCAATACCTTCATTGAGCTTTGCGATATGCAAAAGAAAAGAGATGTGGATAATGACGTGATTAAGTTGAAGCTTTTTTCCTTTCTCGTTGCGAGATCATGCAAAAACTTGGTTTTCTTCCTTGCCTAAAAATAGTATAGATTCTTGGGATAAGTGCAAATATGCTTACATATCCAAGTATTTTCCGCCGACTAAGATTATCTCCCTACGTAACGATATCATGAATTTCAAGCAACTTGATCATGAACATGTTGCACGATCTTGGGAGAGGATGAAGTTAATGATTAGAAATTGTCCCGCTAATGGCTTGAGTTTGTGGATGATTATACAAATCTTTTACGCTCGCTTGAATTTTGCTTCTCGCAACATCTTGGACTCCGCCTCAGGTGGAACGTTCCTAGGAGTTGATGACCAACTACTAGACAATATCATGACCAACTACTCTCAGTGGCACACTGAAAGGTCGCCTGCTAGCAAAAAGGTACACGCTATAGAAGAAATTAACTCGCTTAGTGCTAAGATGGACGAGTTGATGAATTTGGTTGCTAGTAGAAATGCTCCTTTATATCCTAATTACATGCCACTAGCTTCCTTGATTGAGGGTATCAACGCTAGTTTGGACGTTAATTTTGTTGGTAGGAACAATTTTGGCAACAACAATGCTTTTAGAGGAAACTATGTTCCTAGGCCTTTTCCTAGTAACTCCTCTAACAATTATGGCAATTCCTGCAACAACACTTATGGAAATCACAACAAATTACCCTCTGATTTAGAGAGTAATATCAAAGAGTTCATCAACTCTCAAAAGATTTTCAATGCGTCCATAGAGGAAAAACTACTCAAAATAGACGATTTGGCTAAGAGCATTGATAGGATGTCTTGTGACATTGATGCTTTGAAAGCTAGATGTGCTCCTCCCAAGGTCAACTTGGATGAAACTTTAAAAGCTATGCGTGTCTCCATGAATGAGAGCAAAGAAAGAACCGCCCAAATTCGCGCTAGGCATGAATGGTTTAAAAGGGTGCGTTCTAGTGATGCAAATCACGAAGTTCTTAAAGTGCTTGGACTGACTCCTCTTGAATCTTTGTTTTCGTGTGTCAAACCTATTGATTAAGGGGCTAGATATGAATCCACTTTGGTTGAAAAGCGCACCAATGATTCGGAGTCCATCTATCTTGATGATAAAGGTGTGGAGAGTGGAGTAGAAGAAATCAAAATATTGGGTAGTAATGAAACTCCCACTTTGGATTTCAAGGAATTCAATTATGATAGTTGCTCCTTGTTTGAATGCACTTCTTTGATGCAATCCATTGCAAACTCTCCACATGCTTATAGCCAAAGCAAAGCCTTTACCGCTCATATCGTAGATGCTATGATGAAATCTCTTGAAGAGAAGCTCGAATTAGAAGTCTCTATACCTAGAAAACTTCATGATGAGTGGGAACCTACTATCAAAATCAAGATAAAAAAACTATGAATGCAATGCTTTGTGTGATTTGGGTGCTAGTGTTTCCGCGATTCCAAAGTCTTTATGTGATATTCTTGGTTTCCATGAGATTGAAGAGTGTTCTCTTAATTTGCATCTTGCGGATTCTACTGTCAAGAAACCCATGGGAAGGATCGATGATGTTCTTATTGTTGAAAATAAGAACTATGTACATGTGGATTTCATTGTACTTGACATAGATTGCAATCCTTCATGTCCCATTATTCTTGGTAGACCTTTCCTAAGGACTATTGGTGCTATCATCGATATGAAGGAAGGGAATATTAGATTTCAATTTCCTCTAAAGAAGGGCATGGAGCACTTTCCTAGAAAGAAAATAAGATTCCCTTATGAATCTATGATGAGGGCTACTTATGGTTTGAGCACCAAAGATGACTATACGTGATTCCATCACCTTTTGCCTAGCTAAGGGCGTTAAACAATAGCGCTTGTTGGGAGGCAACCCAACGAATCTATCATTTTTCTTTCTATTTTGTGTTTTCCAAACTTTCATAATTCTGTTATGATTGTGTTTTTTGTGTTTCTTTTTGCGTTTGTGCCAAGCAAAACCGTTATAATTAGTCTTGGGGATGATCATTTGGTCATGCTGGAAAAGACAGAAACTTTCTGCTAACGAAAAGAATTTTCATTTTTTTTATGTAAGAGCTTTTCAGTTGATTATTTTTGCTGATGATTTCTATGCAAATTCTTCAGACTGTCGTAATGTTTCAGAATTTTTGAAGTACCATAAGTATACGAAGTATACAGATTTCGACAGACTGTTCTGCTGTTAACATATTGTGTTTTTGTTTAGTTGGTTGCTTATTGTGATGAAACTATGGATAGTATCGGGGGTTATTAGCCATGGAAGATTGAAAATAAAGTAACCCAACATCAACATGAGTAGAATTTAAGTTTGCTACAGTACCTAAGGAAGTGGTGGTTTGCTTTGTTATACTAATGTTATCACGAGTTTCTGTTTAAGTTTCGTGTTGTGAAGTTTTCAAGTTTTGGGTGAAGTTCTTATGGACAAAAAGATAAAGAGTGGCAAGAGCTCTAGCTTGGGGATTCCCAAGGCACCCCAAGTTGATTCAAGGATTCTGTAAAAGCCTAAGCTTGGGGATGCCGCGGGAAGGCATCCCCTCTTTCGTCTTCAATCCATCGGTAACGTTACTTGGGGCTATATTTTTATTCACCATATGTTATGTGTTTTGCTTGGAACGTCTTGTATCGTAGGAGTCTTTTATTTTTGTTGTGTCACAAACTTCCTTGCTACACACCTAGAGAGAGATACATGCACTCACTGTGATTTTGTCGAGCTTCACTTATATCCTTTGGTAGACAATTCAGCTCACATGTGCCTCACTTATATCTTTTGAGCTAGTTGATTTTGCTCTATGTGCTTCACTTATATCTTTTAGAGCACAGAAGCGCGTGGCTTGGCAGTTAATCTATGCTATGAAAGTAGTCTCAAAAGGGGTAGTTATCCAAAGGGTTATGAAAACTTCCACCTTCATGTGCATTGAATAGTTAGAGAAGTTTGATTCATTTCAATTAGTTTTGAGATGTGGTTGTGGTAATATTGAAGTTATGCTAGTAAGATGTTGTGGATCTAGAAATACTTGTGTTGAAGTTAGTGATTCCCGTAGCATGCACGCATGGTGAACCACTGTGTGATGAAGTCTGAGCATGATTTGTCTATTGATTGTCATCCTTTGTGTGGCTGTCGGGATCGCGCGATGGTTTATACCTACCAACCCTTCCCCTAGGAGTATGCGTTGAATGCTTTGTTTTGATTACTACTAAAACTTTTGCAACAAGTATATGAGTTCTTCATGCCTAATGTTGAGTCCATGGCTTAGATGCACTTTCACCTTTCACCAACACTATCTTCTTTAGTGCCGCACAACTTTCGCCCGTGCACAAAACCCACCATATAGCCTCCCTCAAAACAACCACCATACCTACCTACTATGGTTTTTTCAAAGTCATTCCGAGATATATTGCCATGCAACTACCACCATGACATGTGCCACCACTTCTACGTTGCCATTGCATGATCGTAAGATAGCTAGCATGATGTTTCCATTGATGTCTATGCCATGCTAGATCATTGTCATGGTACACTACCGAAGGCATTCCATATAGAGTCATCATTGTTCTAAGTTTTGAGTTGTAAGTGTGATGATCACCATTGATGGAGCATTGTCCCATGTGAGGAAATAAAAGAGGCCAGCGAAGCCCATATACAAAAAGATGCCAAAGATGCCCACCAAAAAAAGAGAGGGCAAAGAGCCCACCAAAAAAATGAGAGAAAAAGAGAGAAGGGACAATGCTACTATCCTTCCACACTTGTGCTTATTAAGCACCATGATATTCATGATTTAGAGTCTCTCGTTTTGTAACCACCATATAGCAGTGGGAAATTTTCATTATATAACTTGGCTTGTATATTCCAATGATAGGCTTCCTCAAATTTGCCTTAGGTCTTCGTGAGCAAGCAAGTTGGATGCACACCCACTAGTTTTCTTTAAGAGCTTTCACTTACTCTTAGCTCTAGTGCATCATTTGTATGGCAATCCCTACTCATTCACGTTGATATCTATTGATGAACATCTCCATAGCTCATTGATATGCCTAGTCAATGTGACCATCTTATCCTTGTATGCCTTGCAACCTCCACCACACTCCATTACACTTATAGTGCTAAAACCATGGCTCACGCTCATGTATTGCGTGAGAGTTGAAAAGGTTGTAGAAAGTAAAAGTATGAAAACAATTACTTGGCCAATACCGTGGTTGTGCATGATTTAAATTCGTTGTGCAAGGATGATAGAGCATAGCCAGACTATATGATTTTGTAGGGCTAACTTTCTTTTGGCCTTGTTATTTTGAAAGTTCATGATTACCTTGCTAGTTTGCTTGAAGTATTATTGTCTCCACATCAATAGCAAACTATTGTTTTGAATCTGATGGATCTGAACATTCACGTCACATAAGAGGAGTTACAAGGACATCTATGCTAGGTAGCATGAAAGCATCAAACATTCATTCTTTATCACTTCCCTACTCGAGGACGAGCAGGAGTTAAGCTTAGGGATGCTTGATACGTCTCAAACGTATCTATCATTTTTGATGGTTTCATGATGTTATCTTGTCAACTTTGGATGTTTTATGTACCTTTTATATCTTTTTTGGGACTAACTTATTAATTCAGTGCCAAGTGCCAGTTCCTGTTTTTCTGTGTTTTTGACTCTTTTCAGATTTGATTTTGGAACGGAGTCCAAACGGAATAAAATCCCCGAAATAAATTTTTCCAGAGCGGAAGAAGATCACGGGACTTGAGGGCCAATGCAGGAGAGGCACAGGGGGCCCACAAGCCCTGTAGCCGCCACCAGGGGGGGCGGCTACCAGGCTTGTGGCCTCCCTGGCGCCCCCCTGCCCTAGCTCTTTCGCCTATATATTCCCTAAAATCCAGAAAACAAATCAGGGCATCCACGTAAACACTTTTCCGCCGCCGCAAGCTTCCGTTTCCGCGATATCTCATCTCGAGACCCTCTCGGTGCCCTGTCGGAGGGGACTTTGGAGTTGGAGGGCTTCTACATCAACATCATCACCTCTCCAATGACTCGTGAGTAGTTCACTTCAGACCTACGGGTCCGTAATTAGTAGCTAGATGGCTTCTTCTCTCTCTTGGATCTTCAATACAAAGTTCTCCATGATCTTCATGGAGATCTATCCGATGTAATCCTCTTTGGCGGTGTGTTTGTCGAGATCCGATGAATTGTGGATTTGTGATCAGATTATCTATGAATTATATTTGAGTCTTTTCTGATTTCTTATATGCATGATTTTATATCGTTGTAAGTCTCTCCGAGTCTTGGGTTTTGTTTGGCCAACTAGATCTATGATTCTTGCAATGGGAGAAGTGCTTGGTTTTGGGTTCATACCGTGTGGTGACCTTTCCCAGTGACAGAAGGGGCAGCAAGGCACGCATCGTGTTGTTGCCATCAAGGGTAACAAGATTGGCTTTTATCGTAGATATGAGATTGTCCATCTACATCATATCATCTTGCTTAAGGCGTTACTCTGTTCTCATGGACTTAATACACTAGATGCATGCTGGATGGCGGTCGACGTGTGTAGTAATAGTAGTAGATGCAGAAAGTATTGGTCTACATGTTTTGGACGTGATGCCTATAGATATAATCATTGCCATAGATGATATCACGACTTTGCGCGGTTCTATCAATTACTCGACAGTAATTCGTTCACCCACCGTCTACTTGCTTTCATGAGAGAAGCCACTAGTGAACCCTACGGCCCCCGGGTCTATTCACAACTATCGTCTCCACTTTCTCTTTTACTTTTCTTTGTTTACTCTTTGCTTTCAGTTCTCAGCTTGCAAACAATCTATAAGGGATTGACAACCCCTTCATAGCGTTGGGTGCAAGCTCTTTGTGTTTGTGCAGGTACTTGTGACTTGATGCAATCCTTCACTGGACCGATACCTTGGTTCTCAAAACTGAGGGAAATACTTACCTCCGCTGTGCTACATCACCCTTTCCGCTTCGAGGGAACACGAACGCAAGGCTCCAAGGCCACGTGGGAATCCTTTGCATATTTGTCAAGGAAGTCCCCGTTGCTGAGGAGTATCAAGGTCTCCCGTCAACACGCTTATTTCTGGCACCGTTGGAAGGTCTTTTGTTGCAGTAGCACGGTCCAGAACATTCAGATCCGTGTGTATTTCACAAATCTCTTATGTCATATTTTAGATCTTTCTAGAGGGGCTGTTCAAGCCATCCGTAGTATGGTAAGACGAGACGGCCCGCACAGGGGCTGACGGCGAAGAGCAGGTGGTACCCCCGGTGACCGAGCATGACGATCAATTTATCGGCAGGTCTTCGATTGAAGAAACACCCTCGACCCAAGAGTTCATGGCCATAATTGCGCCATGGACCGAATCCTTCCTTGCTTATCTATTACGCAAGGAGCTCCCTCACGACCAAACTGAGGCGCGATGTAACATCCGCCGATCAAAGGCTTATAAGGTCCATGAGGGCTAGCTATATAAGAAGAGCACCACAGGAGTACTCCGGCGCTGCATAACCGAGGAGGAAGAAAGGCAACTTTTGGCCGAGGTACACGCCGGTATGGTTGGTCACCACCCAACAGCACGGGCCTTGGTAAGCAAGGCTTTTCGAGCTGGCTTCTTCTCGCCCACGGCCCGAGATGTCACCCATGCACTTGTTCAGTGTTGTACGGGGTGTCAACTCTTTGCAAACCAATGCCACATGCCCCCATCAGTTCTTCGAACAATTTCGATCACTTGGCCCTTCACGGTGTGGGGTCTGGATATGGTCAGCCACTTAAAGGGGGGGACAAAGAAAAAGAAATACCTTCTGGTTACGGTTGACAAATTTACCAAATGGATCAAAGCAAAGCCGGTCACCTCGGCCAAGGCTAAGCCAGTAATCGAATTTACCTCCAGTGTCATACACCGTTATGGTGTTCCGCACAACATAATAACAGAGAACGTATCCAATTTCCTTGTCTAGGAGGTAAAAGTCTGGTGCACAAACTTGGGCATAAAGCTCGATTATGCTTCCGTATACCACGTGCAAACCAACGGATAAGTTGAAAGAGACAACAGGCTCATTATGAGCGATATTAAACCTAGGTTGGTCCGATCTTCAAGACTCCGTTTGCCAATGGGTGGAGGATCTCGACTCCGTGCTATGGGGCTTGCGCACCATTCCGAATCGATCCACAGGGTAGACCCCCTTTTTTATGGTGTATGGGGTTGAAGCAGTCCTCCCCTGTGACATTATACATGACTCACCTTGGGTGCATATGTACGAGGAAAAATAAGTCGAGTTAGATCGTCAAGAAAACTTAGATGCATTGTAAGGCGAGCACGACATAGCTCTCGCCCGATCCGCTTTGTATCAACATCAAGCTCGGCGCTATTAGAGTAGGAAAGTCCAGGCAAAGGCATATAACATGGGAGAACTTGTCATACGCCTCCCCGAGAAGCAGAAGCATAAACTTCACCCAAAGCGCGAGGGCCCTTTTATAATCGATGAAATTTTAACAGGAGGAGCTTACCGCTTGCGCGATTCCGAAGACAACTGCCTCGAGTCGAACCCATGGAATGCAGCTCGCCTTTGGCATTTTTACGGCTAGAACACTATCATCCTCCCTTTTCTGTCACTTTATTTTTCCCGTATCGCCCACATTTTTTTTCTCTTTTTGCTGTAGGGATCATTAGTTGTTCCCGAGGCATATTCGGCTTAGCCGAACATCCTCGGACATTTACCAAACTATCCGTGTTAAACAGAATGATCAAGTAGCACCTGGGGGCTTCCTAAATAAGTTGTTCAATATATTTTTTATACCTACTTGTTCATGTATACATCTTGGAGTAAAAAACATCGATTCTTGCCATTTTATGCATCAATTGGACTTAAGATTTTAGCAATGCTGGGTTGCCTCGCTCATGTGCTTACTCTCTACGTTCCCGATGTATTCGGCTAGAGGGTAAAGGGAGCGCCGCTGCGATTGTTACAACCGGTTCACCCAGACACGTACCTCTGACGGGTAAAGCCAAAAGCTAACGCTTCTTGAGGTACAACTTGATCGGCTAGGACGATGCCCACATACTCGGCAATTTCGCATCAACAAGCCACTGGCCGTGTTGAGCGCATAAACAACCATACCGACTACAAACCATGTAGCAACCCGGAAAAAGGAACCCATTAAGGAACTATTTTTTTCGGGAGATGTTTCTTACGCCTCGTAATAATATAGCATAATCCACCTGTATAATTTTGGTGTGTTAGTATCACATGGCCGGATTACCTAGTTATCGGAAAATTAATTCCTACCTTTGTAGGATACAAAGTGCGAAACACTGTCGAGTTTATAACAGGGGAGGTAGAAGCCGATGGCCGGTTAAAGCCATAATTTTCAAAATATGGAGGGAAGTGTCTTAACACACAAATATCATTACATATGGTTACACGCTTGGTGATTGGTCTAGTTGATCTATTATACCATCTAATGTGCAGTCCTCGGTATAGTTGATCTATTATACCATCTAATGTGCAGTCCTCTTGCGACAAGCGTGCGGCGGGCATCACTTGATCGTACACAAGATGTAGAGGAAACTCCTTCCCATCTTGTCCCACTGGTCCAACTCGGGCCATGTGCTCAGGATCTAGGCGAATAAAGCGGGTCTTCACCATAGCCCATGCCTTCCGAGCTCCTTTTCGGCTGGCCGAGGTCTTCCACAATTCGAAGTGACTGCGAGCTACTGTAAATCGCTTGGCAAGTTGTCCATCCCTTGTGGAGGGTTTTGGTTCGGCCATAAAGCTCGGACCATACTCCGCATAGCCTTCCGTGCATGCTCATGCACAATGGACAGTTCCTTCAGTAGGCGCCCCCAAAGGAAGTGGCCTCCTCTTCAATATGCCCAGTCAAAAGACCTAATCCAAAGGAGGCACAAGTTTTCATGGTCAATACAATAAAAATTGGATCAGTTCGAGTTGAGAGCTTTACTTATAGAGCAGACCGCCTTTCAATTTCTCGTTCTCTTCTCGAGTTTGCGCTAATTGAGTTTTCAATTTCAACTTCCTCAGCTTGTTTTGTGTTCTCTTCCTTGAGATTGTTGTTTTCTTAGCGACATCGCTTTAGTACGTGCTGACCAGCTTCAAGGTGCGATTTGGCATATCGCTGCGATTCTCGAGAGGCATCCATATTTTTTTTGAATTTGGCCTATTGATTCACCTTCTATAGCAAAACAATTTGGCTATTAATATATATTTTAAGAAAATTCCGCATATTACAAATTAACTCCCTTACCATGGGCTTCTCTAAATTTTTTCACATCTTCCATCTCGGCCCTACTGGCCTTTAAATCGGCATGGATCTCATGGAGATCTTTGGATAAAATCTCATTTTCCTGCTTCAAAGCCTACAGATTGTAAAAGTACTTGACGTCGACCCTTAATTCAACCATCCCTGCCAAATTAAGGCTCAGGGGATACTGGGTCTGAACTTTTGTTCGGATATTATAATGTCGATAACTTACCTGCAGGTGGGCACACACTTGCCCGACCACTTCTTTAAGGTCGGCTCACGCGGATCAAAGGTACGCATCATACGAACTGAGGGCATTAAACTCTTGTTTGAAAAATACAGGATGACGTAGTGCCTCCTTCCGCTGCCGATGATCATTGCACGCTCGTATTCGGAGTTAGTTACCGACAGTCCATGCGAAGACTCTTGTAGCGGTCCCGTGTTCGGTACTCCGGTGTCCGCCGATGCTGTGGGGTTTGGTTGACTACCCAAGACCTTGAGACCATCCTCTGACGAGGAGGATTGCGCACGTCTCCTACATGGGTCGGTCGAGGGTCATGAAAGTATAGAAGGACAAATATCATCATAAGGAATATTAGTCGGTTCGTGTACCTTTTTGTCGAAGGGGCAGCTGATGAGTTTTCTCCCGCCACCTCCTATTCGGAAATCCTGCCCTCGTTTGATAGAACAACGGTCGGTTTTGTCAGAGGAGTGGTCCGGCGAGCGCTCCGACGACCCCTAGGCGTGGCCCCTCATCAGGCCGTCGTTTTCTCTTACTCCCTGAAGAGGGAAGGGAACTGGGGTTGTCAGCTATAAGGGCTACCCTTCGTTCGTCAACTACATCCTGATAAAACACCCCATCCTAAAAGATGATCGAAATCTCCGAGTCTTCATGAAACCAAGGATCGTCGTCACGGCCAAAGTCCTCGGGCTGAGGTGCGGGACATTTTACCGTCTCGATCCAGTGCTTCTACGGCTGCAAGGAAGGGGCAGAAATTATAAATCAAACAATAAAGGGCGTGAACCCCCGGAACTTTGAGCATTAGCACACTTACCCATTCGACGGGGTTGTATGACGAATAGTCGTCCTTGGTAATGATGCGGGTAAAATATTCCTTTTCCCCTTTGAAGAGATCGGCCAGGATGGCCACTAAGGCCTTCTGGTCGTTCGGTCCTTGCTTTCTGGATCAGATGGAATTACTCGTCCCGCTGTAACACCACAAAGGATGTGTACGCTGTTCAAGCGACTGGATGAATGATAACCCACAAGTATAGGGATCGCAACAGTTTTCGAGGGTAGAGTATTCAACCCAAAGTTGTTGATTTGACACAAGGGGAAGCCAAAGAATATTCTCGTATTAGCAGTTGAGTTGTCAATTCAACCACACCTTAAAGACTTAGTATCTGCATCAAAGTTTCAGTAGCAAAGTAGTGTGATAGTAACGGTAGCAGCAGTAACAGCAGTAGCGGTAAAGTAACTTCGCAAGGACCAGTAGGAAAAGACTCGTAAGCATTGGATCGGTGATGGATAATTATGTCGGATGACATTCATCATGTAACAGTTATAACATAGGGTGATATGTAACTAGCTCCAGTTCGTCAATGTAATGTAGGCATGTATTCCGTATTTAGTCATACGTGCTTATGGAAAAGAACTTGCATGACATCTATTGTCCATCTCTCCCGTGGCAGCGGGGTCCTAATGGAAACTAAGGGATATTAAGGTCTCCTTTTAATAGAGAACCGGACCAAAGCATTAGCACATAGTGAATACATGAACTCCTCATACTATGGTCATCTCCGGGAGTGGTTCCGGCTATTGTCACTCCGGGGTTGCCGAGTCATAATCTTTGAAATATGCCCTAGAGGCAATAATAAATTAGTTATTATTATATTTCTTAGTTCATGATAATCGTTTATTAGCCATGCTATAATTGTATTGATTGGAAACACAATACTTGTGTGGATACATAGACAAAACACTGTCCCTAGTAAGCCTCTAGTTGACTAGCTCGTTGATCAAAGATGGTCAAGGTTTCCTGGCCATAGGCAAGTGTTGTCACTTGATAACGGGATCACATCATTAGGAGAATCATGTGATGGACTAGAACCAAACTAATAGACGTAGCATGTTGATCGTGTCATTTTGTTGCTACTGTTTTGTGCGTGTCAAGTATTTGTTCCTATGACCATGAGATCATATAACTCACGGACACCGGAGGAATGCTTTGTGTGTATCAAACGTCGCAACGTAACTGGGTGACTATAAAGATGCTCTACAGGTATCTCCGAAGGTGTTCGTTGAGTTAGTATGGATCGAGACTGGGATTTGTCACTCCGTGTGACGGAGAGGTATCTCGGGGCCCACTCGGTAATACAACATCACACACAAGCCTTGCAAGCAATGTAACTTAGTGTAAGTTGCGGGATCTTGTATTACGGAACGAGTAAAGAGACTTGCCGGTAAACGAGATTGAAATAGGTATACGGATACTGACGATCGAATCTCGGGCAAGTAACATACCGAAGGACAAAGGGAATGACATACGGGATTATATGAATCCTTGGCAGTGAGGTTCAAACGATAAGATCTTCGTAGAATCTGTAGGATCCAATATGGGCATCCAGGTCCCGCTATTGGATATTGACCGAGGAGTCTCTCGGGTCATGTCTACATAGTTCTCGAACCCGCAGGGTCTGCACACTTAAGGTTCGACGTTGTTTTATGCGTATTTGAGTTATATGGTTGGTTACCGAATGTTGTTCGGAGTCCCGAATGAGATCAAGGACGTCACGAGGGTTTCCGGAATGGTCCGGAAACGAAGATTGATATACAGGATGACCTCATTTGATTACCGGAAGGTTTTCGGAGTTACCGGGAATGACGAATGGGTTCCGGGAGTTCACCGGGGGGGGGCAACCCACCCCGGGGAAGCCCATAGGCCTTGGGGGACACACACCAGCCCTTAGTGGGCTGGTGGGACAGCCCACAAGTGCTCTATGCGCCAAGAGAAGAAAAATCAAGAGAGAAAGAAAAAAAAAGGAGGAGGTGGGAAGGGAGGAGGACTCCTTCCCACCAAACCTAGTCCAACTCGGTTTGGGGGGGGAGAGTCCTCCCCCTTGGCTCGGCCGACCCCCTTGAGGGTCCTTGGACCCCAAGGCAAGGCCCCCTCCCTCCCACCTATATATACGGAGGTTTTAGGGCTGATTTGAGATGACTTTTCCACGGCAGCCCGACCACATACCTCCACGGTTTTTCCTCTAGATCGCGTTTCTGCGGAGCTCAGGCGGAGCCCTGCTGAGACAAGGTCATCACCAACCTCCGGAGCGCCGTCACGCTGCCGGAGAACTCTTCTACCTCTCCGTCTCTCTTGCTGGATCAAGAAGGCCGAGATCATCGTCGAGCTGTACGTGTGCTGAACGCGGAGGTGCCGTCCGTTCGGAACTAGATCGTGGGACTGATCGCGGGATTGTTCGCGGGGCTGATCGAGGGACGTGAGGACGTTCCACTACATCAACCGCATTCTCTAACGCTTCTGTTGTACGGTCTATGAGGGTACGTAGATCACTTATCCCCTCTTGTAGATGGACATCACCATGATAGGTCTTCGTGCGCGTAGGAAAATTTTTGTTTCCCGTGCGACGTTCCCAACAGTGGCATCATGAGCTAGGTTCATGCGTAGATGTCTTCTCGAGTAGAACACAAAAGTTTTTTGTGGGCGGTGATGTGCGTTTTGCTTCCCTCCTTAGTCTTTTCTTGATTCCGCGGTATTGTTGGATTGAAGCGGCTTGGACCGACATTACTCGTACGCTTACGAGAGACTGGTTTCATCGTTACGAGTAACCCCCTTTGCTCAAAGATGACTGGCAAGTGACGGTTTCTCCAACTTTAGTTGAATCGTATTTGACCGAGGAGGTCCTTGGATGAGGATAAATAGCAACTCATATATCTCCGTTGTGGTGTTTGCTTAAGTAAGATGCGATCCTACTAGATGCCCTTGGTCACCACGTAAAGCATGCAACAACAAAATTAGAGGACGTCTAACTTGTTTTTGCAGGGTATGCTTGTGATGTGATATGGCCAACGATGTGATGTGATATATTGTATGTATGAGATGATCATGTTGTAATAGAAATATCGACTTGCACGTCGATGGTACGGCAACCGGCAGGAGCCATAGGGTTGTCTTTATAACTAACGTTTGTGCTTGCAGATGCGTTTACTATTTTGCTAGGACGTAGCTTTAGTAGTAATAGCATGAGTAGCATGACAACCCCGATGGCAACACGTTGATGGAGATCATGGCGTGGCGCCGGTGACAAGAAGATCGTGCCGGTGCTTTGGTGATGGAGATCAAGAAGCACGTGATGTTGGCCATATCATGTCACTTATGAATTGCATGTGATGTTAATCCTTTTATGCACCTTATTTTGCTTAGAACGACGGTAGCATTATGAGGTGATCTCTCACTAAAATTTCAAGACGAAATTGTGTTCTCCCCGACTGTGCACCGTTGCTACAGTTCGTCGTTTCGAGACACTACGTGATGATCGGGTGTGATAGACTCAACGTTCACATACAACGGGTGCAAAACAGTTGCGCACGCGGAACACTCGGGTTAAGCTTGACGAGCCTAGCATGTGCAGACATGGCCTCGGAACACATGAGACCGAAAGGTCGAGCATGAATCGTATAGTTGATATGATTAGCATAGAGATGCTTACCACTGAAACTATTCTCGACTCACGTGATGATCGGACTCGAGATAGTGGATTTGGATCATGTACCACTCAAATGACTAGAGAGATGTACTTTTTGAGTGGGAGTTCTTAAGTAATATGATTAATTGAACTAATTGTCATGAACATAGTCTAATGGTCTTTGCGAATTACGATGTAGCTTGCGCTATAGCTCTACTGTTTTTTATATGTTCCTAGAGAAAATTTAGTTGAAAGTTGATAGTAGCAAACTTTGCAGACTGAGTCTGTAAAACCGAGGATTGTCCTCGTTGCTGCGCGGAAGGCTTATGTCCTTAATGCAACACTCGGTGTGCTGCACCTCGAGCGTCGTCTGTGGATGCTGTGAACATCCGACATACACGTTTCTGATGACTACACGATAGTTCGGTGCAAAATACTTAAATGGCTTAGAAGCAAGGCGCCGAAAACGTTTTAAAACGTCACGGAACATAAGTGATGTTCTAAAGAGATGAAATTGTGATTTCATGCTTGTGCCCTTGTTAAGAGGTACGAGACCTCCAACAAGATTCTTTGTCCACAAAGTAAAGGAGAAAAGCTCAATCGTTGAGCATGTGCTCAGATTGTCTGAGTACGACAATCACTTGAATCAAGTGGGAGTTAATCTTCCAGATGAGATAGTGATGGTTCTCCAAAGTCACTGCCACCAAGCTGTGAGAGCTTCGTGATGAACTATAACATATCAAGGATAGATACAATGATCCTTGAGCGATTCGCGATGTTTGACACTGCGAAAGTAGAAATCAAGAAGGAGCGTCAATAGTTGATGGTTTGTAAAACCACTAAGTTTCAAGAAAGGCAAGGGCTAGAAGGGATACTTCATGAAACGGCAAAACAGTTGCTGCACTAATGAAGAGACCCAAGATTAAACCCAAATCGGAGACTAAGTGCTTCTGTAATGAGGGGAACAGTCACTGAGGCGGAGCAACTCTAGATGCTTGGTAGATAAGAAGGCTGGCAAAGGTCGAAAGAAGTGTATTTTGATATACATGATGTTGATGTGTACTTTACTAGTACTCCTAGTAGCATGAGGGTATTGGATACCGGTTCGGTTGCTAAGTGATTAGTAACACAAAATGAAAGCTACGACACAAACGGAGACTAGCTAAAGGCGAGGTGACGATACGTGTTGGAAGTGTTTCCAAGGTTGATATGATCAAACGTCGCACGCTCCCTCTACCATCGGGATTGGTGTTAAACCTAAATAATTGTTATTTGGTGCTTGCGTTAAGCATGAACATGATTGGATCGTGTTTATTGCAATACGATTATTCATTTAAAGAGAATAATGGTTACTCTGTTTTCTTGAATAATCACCTTCAATGGTTTATTGAATCTCGATCATAGTGTTACACATGTTCATGATATTGGTGCCAAAAGATACGAGTTGATGATGATAGTACCACTTACTTGTGGCATTGCCGCTTGAGTCATGTTAGTATAAATTGCATGAAGAGGCTCCATGCTGATGGATCTTTGTACTCACCTAATTTCAAATCACTAGTGACATGCAAATCATACCACACGAGCAAGGCCTTGTTTTCATTGAGATGAAATAAGATAGTAACTTGTTGGAAGTGATACATTTTGATGTATGCAGTCCAATGGGTGCTGAGGCACGCAGTGATATCATTATGTTCTTACTTCACTGACGATTTGAGTAGATACTAGAGTATTTACTTAATGAATCACAAGTCTAAAATATTGAAAAGTTCAATTCTGTTTCGGAGTGAAGTTCATCGTAACAAGAGGATAAACTATCTACGATATGATCATAGAAATGAATATCTGAGTTACGAGTTTTGGTACACAGTTAAGACAATGTGGAAATTGTTTCGCAGTTCATGCCACCTGGAACATCATAGTGTGATGATGTGTCTGAACATCATAGCCATGCACTATTTGATATGGTGCATACTATGATGTCTCTTATCGAATTACCACTATCGTTTATGGGTTATGCATTAGAGACAACCGCACTCACTTTAAATAGGGCACCGCGTATTTCCGTTGAGATGACACAGTATAGACTGAGGTTTAGAGAAATCTAAACTGTCGTTTCTTGAAAGTTTGGGGCTTCGACACTTATGTGAAAAAGTTTCAGTCTGATAAGCTCGAACCCAAAGCGGATAAATGCATCTTCATAGGATATCCAAAACAGTTGGGTACATCTCCTATCTCAGATCCGAAAGCAGAGTGTTTGTTTCTAGAAACGGATCCTTTCTCGAGGAAAGGTTTCTTTCGAAAGAATTGAGTGGGAGAGTGGTAGAACTTGATGAGGTTATTGAACCATCACTTCAACCAGTGTGTAGCAGGGCGCAGGAAGTTGTTCCTGTGGCGCCTACACCAATTGAAGTGGAAGCTGATGATGGTGATCATCAAGCATCGGATCAAGCTACTACAAGCCTCGTAGGTTGACAAGGTCGCGTACTACTACATAGTGGTACGGTAACCATGTCTTGGAGGTCATGTTGTTGAGCAACAGTGAACCTACGAGTTATGGAGAAAGCGATGGTGGGCCCAGATTCCGACAAATGGCTGGAAGCCATAAAATCCGAGAGAGGATCCATGTATGAAAACAAAGTGTAGACTTTGGAAGAACTACTTGATGGTCAGAGGACTATTGAGTAAAGATGGGTCTTTAAAAGAAAGACAGACGATGATGGTGATAAATCACTATTAAGAAAAGCTCGACTTGTCGTAAAGATGTTTCCGACAAGATCAAACTGTTGACTATGATGAGTTTTTCTCACTCGTAGCGATGCTAAAGGTCTGTTAGAATTATGTTAGTTGTTGATGCATTATTTATGAAATATTACACATAGGATGTCAAAACATTCTTTTCTCAACGGTTTCTTTGAGCAAACATTGTATGTGATACAACCAGAAGGTTTTGTCGATCCTAAAGATACTATCAAGTATGCAAGCTCCAGTGATCCTTCAATGGACTGGTGCAAGCATCTCGGAGTTGGAATATACACTTTGATGAGATGATCAAATATTTTGGGTTTGTACAAGGTTTATGAGAAACTTGTATTTCCAAAGAAGTGAGTGGGAGCACTATAGAATTTCTGATAAGTATATATGGTTGACATATTGTGGATCAGAAGTAATGTAGAATTTCTGTAAAGCATACAAGGTTGTTTGAAAGGAGTTTTCAAAGGAATACCTGGATTGAGCTACTTGAACGTTGAGCATCAAAGATCTATGGAGATAGATCAAAAGCGCTTAATAGAAGTTTCAACAAGATGCATGCCTTGACAAGTTTTTGAAAGAGTTCAAAAATAGATCAGCAAAGAAGGAGTTCTTGGTTGCGTTGTGAGGTGAGAATTTGAGTAAGACTCAAAACCCGACCACGGCAGAATAAAGAGAATAGACGAAGGTCGTCTTCTATGCCTTAGCCGTAGAATCTAAAGTATGCCATGCTGTGTACCTCACCTGATGTGTGCCTTGACTCAAAGTATGTTGAGAGGTACAGAGAGTGATCCATGATTGAATCACTAGCAGAGGTCAAAATTTATCCTTAGTAACTAATGGACTGAGGAATTTTTCTCGATTATGGAGGTGGTTAAAGAGTCTGTCGTAAAGGGTTACGTCGATGCAAGCTTTGACACTAATCCGAATAAATATGAGTTGTGAAACGGATTCGTATAGTAGAGTAGATATTTGGAGCATTTTCGAATAGCACGTAGTAGCAGCATCTATAAGATGACATAAAGATTTGTAAAGAACGCACAGATCTGAAAGTTTCAGAACCGTTGACTAAAACCTCTCTCACGAGCAAGACGTGATCAGACCCCATAACTATATGGGTGTTGGATTCGTTGGAATCACATGGTGATGTGAACTAGATTATTGACTCTAGTGCAAGTGGGAGACTGTTGGAAATATGCCCTAGAGGCAATAATAAATTAGTTATTATTATATTTCTTAGTTCATGATAATCGTTTATTAGCCATGCTATAATTGTATTGATTGGAAACACAATACTTGTGTGGATACATAGACAAAACACTGTCCCTAGTAAGCCTCTAGTTGACTAGCTCGTTGATCAAAGATGGTCAAGGTTTCCTGGCCATAGGCAAGTGTTGTCACTTGATAACGGGATCACATCATTAGGAGAATCATGTGATGGACTAGACCCAAACTAATAGACGTAGCATGTTGATCGTGTCATTTTGTTGCTACTGTTTTCTGCGTGTCAAGTATTTGTTCCTATGACCATGAGATCATATAACTCACGGACACCGGAGGAATGCTTTGTGTGTATCAAACGTCGCAACGTAACTGGGTGACTATAAAGATGCTCTACAGGTATCTCCGAAGGTGTTCGTTGAGTTAGTATGGATCGAGACTGGGATTTGTCACTCCGTGTGACGGAGAGGTATCTCGGGGCCCACTCGGTAATACAACATCACACACAAGCCTTGCAAGCAATGTAACTTAGTGTAAGTTGCGGGATCTTGTATTACGGAACGAGTAAAGAGACTTGCCGGTAAACGAGATTGAAATAGGTATACGGATACTGACGATTGAATCTCGAGCAAGTAACATACCGAAGGACAAAGGGAATGACATACGGGATTATATGAATCCTTGGCACTGAGGTTCAAACGATAAGATCTTCGTAGAATATGTAGAATCGAATATGGGCATCCAGGTCCCGCTATTTGATATTGACCGAGGAGTCTCTCGGGTCATGTCTACATAGTTCTCGAACCCGCAGGGTGTGCACACTTAAGGTTCGACGTTGTTTTATGCGTATTTGAGTTATATGGTTGGTTACCGAATGTTGTTCGGAGTCCCGAATGAGATCAAGGACATCACGAGGGTTTCCGGAATGGTCCGGAAACGAAGATTGATATATAGGATGACCTCATTTGATTACCGGAAGGTTTTCGGAGTTACCGGGAATGTACCGGGAATGACGAATGGGTTCCGGGAGTTCACCGGGGGGGGGGGAACCCACCCCGGGGAAGCCCATAGGCCTTGGGGGAGACACAACAGCCCTTAGTGGGCTGGTGGGACAGCCCACAAGTGCTCTATGCGCCAAGAGAAGAAAAATCAAGAGAGAAAGAAAAAAAAAGGAGGAGGTGGGAAGGGAGGAGGACTCCCTCCCACCAAACCTAGTCCAACTCGGTTTGGGGGGGGGGGGAGAATCCTCCCCCTTGGCTCGGCCGACCCCCTTGAGGGTCCTTGGACCCCAAGGCAAGGCACCCTCCCTCCCACCTATATATACGGAGGTTTTATGGCTGATTTGAGACGACTTTTCCACGGCAGCCCGACCACATACCTCCACGGTTTTTCCTCTAGATCGCGTTTCTGCGGAGCTCAGGCGGAGCCCTGCTGAGACAAGGTCATCACCAACCTCCGGAGTGCCGTCACGCTGCCGGAGAACTCTTCTACCTCTCCGTCTCTCTTGCTGGATCAAGAAGGCCGAGATCATCGTCGAGCTGTACGTGTGCTGAACGCGGAGGTGTCGTCCGTTCGGTACTAGATCGTGGGACTGATCGCGGGATTGTTCGCGGGGTGGATCGAGGGACGTGAGGACGTTCCACTACATCAACCGCGTTCTCTAACGCTTTTGCTGTACGGTCTACGAGGGTACGTAGATCACTCATCCCCTCTTGTGGATGGACATCACCATGATAGGTCTTCGTGCGCGTAGGAAAATTTTTGTTTCCCGTGCGACGTTCCCCAACACATAACACATAGTAGGTGAGTACAACTTTCAAGATAGGATCAAGAACACACATATATTGATGAAAACATAATAGGTTCAGATCTGAAATCATGGCACTCGGGCCCTAGTGACAAGCATTAAGCATAGCAAAGTAGTAACAACATCAACCTTAGAACAAAGTGGATACTAGGGATCAAACCCCATCAAAACTAACACGATTACATGATAGATCTCATCCAACCCATCACCGTCCAGCAAGCCTACGATGAGATTACTCACGAACGATGAAGAGCATCATGGAATTTGTGATGAAGGATGGTTAGTGATGACGACGGCGTCGATTTCCCCTCTCCGGAGCCCAGAACGGACTCCAGATCTGCCCTCCGGAGGAAGAACAGGTGGTGGTGCGGCTCCGTATCGTGAAACGCGATGAACTCTTCTCACTTAATTTTTTCTGGGAGAGAGAGAATATATAGAGCTGGAGTTGGAGGCTGCGGAGCCACAAGGGCCTCACAAGCCTGCCAGGCGTGTCCAGGGAGGGGGGCGCGCCTCCTGGGCTTGTGTGATCCTGGCTACGCGTCTCCAGGTAATTCTTGCGCTAGTATTTTTTATATATTCAACAAAAAATCCTTGTAAATTTCCAGGTCATTCCGAGAACTTTTATTTCTGTGCAAAAACAACACCATGGCAATTCTGCTGAAAACAGCGTCAGTCTGGGTTAGTTACATTCAAAATATGCAAATTAGAGTCCAAAACAAGGGCAAAAGAGTTTGAAAAAGTAGATACGATGGAGACGTATCAACGCACCGGGTAATCATCACGGCCATTACATCAATGATGGTTAGTCCGTAGTGAGTGAGCATCGTGACCTTGGCGGATAGATGTTTCACTTCGAAACTCTACCCTTAGGAAAGACTCTTCGGCCTACAACTAAATCGCTTATTTAAAAGATCCGCGGAGTATTCGGGAAGGCCCCTTTGAACTGGCTCGAATAGGGGAACATTTTCGATATAAAATCACTCTGAGGGCCACTCGTCGAGTTCCTTCTTCGGTGTCCCAATCGGGTATCTTGTGGCGGCTATGCGCCACACTTCGGCTCTGCCCACTCCCAGGATTGTCGTTCCTCTCGTTCGGGGAACAACGCGGAATTAACTTCTCGAGAGATCAAAGTGGGGCTCGCAACCAAGGAACATCTCGCATAAGGCCACAAAGCATGAGATATGGAGGAAGGAACCGGGGGTGAGATTGTGGAGCTGCAACCCATAAAATTCCAATAACCCCCTTAGGAAGGGGTGAATGGGGAATCCCACCCCTCGCAACAGGAAGGGAACGAAGCAAACTCGCTCCACCCTTTGCGGGGAGGGGATTTTTTTTTTGCGAAGGCCTTCCCATCAATGGAGATGAGACCAGCACGAGTAGGTGCGAGATCCGATTGGAGAAGATATCCCTGGGTTTCAAGCTCACGCAGGCGGAGGAGAGAGGCAGAGCAACTGGCCCTGTCCCCCGGAAGGGGACCGAGGGGGCGCAAAGAAGAACCAGCCATGACTCCAGGGGTGTTAAGAGCTCTAGGGTTTCTTGGCGAGGCTCAGATGGGATGGGTGTTGGGTAACGTAGCATAAATTCAAAAAAATTCCTACGCATATTCAGATCTTCCTATGGAGAGACCAGCAACAAGAGAGGGGTGAGTGCATCTTCATACCTTTGAAGATCGCTAAGCGGAAGCGTTGCTAGAACGCGGTTGATGGAGTCGTACTCACGGCGATTCAGATCAAGGTGTGATTCCGATCTAGTGCCGAACCACGACACCTCCGCGTTCAACACACGTGCAGCCCGGTGACGTCTCCCGCACCTTGATCCAACAAGGAGGAGGGAGAGGTTGGGGAAGATCTCCGGCAGCACAATGGCGTGGTGTCGATGGAGAGACGAGGTCTCCCGGCAGGGCTTTGCCAAGCACCGTGGGAGAGGAGGCAGAAGGGGGCAGGGCTGCGCCGAGGGAGAGGGAAAACTGTGTGCAAAACAGCCCCAAAACCCCCACTATATGTAGGAGGAGGGGAGGGGGTGCCACCCCTATGGTTCCCACCCTAGGTGGTGCGGCAGCCCCCCAGATGGGAGGTGCGGCGGCCAAGGCAGGGGAAGGGGGTGGCACATCCCTAGGTGGGCCTTAGGCCCACCAGCGCCTAGGGTTTCCCCCCTCTCCACCTCCTGCGCCTTGGGCCTCCTTGTGGGAGGTGCACCAGCCCACTTAGGGCTGGTTGCCCTCCCTATTTTTGCCCATGCTACCTCTTGGGGCTGGTGGCCCCTCCCGATGGACACCCGGGACCATTTCCGGTGGTCCCGGTGGTCCCGGTACATTACCGGTGACGCCTGAAACATTTCCGGTGTCCAAAACAATCCATCCTATATATCAATTTTTACCTCCGGACCATTCCGGAGCTCCTCGTGACGTCCGGGATCTCTTCAGGGACTCCGAACAACTTTCGGAAACCTCGTATAACAATTCCCTATACCCTAGCGTCATCGAACCTTAAGTGTGTAGACCCTATGGGTTCGGGAGACACGCAGACATGACCGGGACACCTCTCTGGCCAATAACCATCAGCAGGGTCCGGATACCCATGGTGGCTCCCACTTGCTCCATTATGATCTCCTTGGATGAACCACGATGCCAAGGATTCAATCAATCCCGTATACAATTCCCTTTGTCTGTCGGTATAGAACTTGCCCGAGATTCGATCATCGCTATACCTATACCTTGTCCAATCTCGTTACCGGTAATCTCTTTACTCGTTCCGTAGCACGTCATCTTGTGACTAACTTCTTAGTCACATTGATCTCATGATGATGTTCTATCGAGTGGGCCCAGAGATACCTCTCCGTCACGCGGAGTGACAAATCCCGATCTCGATTCATACCAACCCAACAGACACTTTCAAAGGTACCCGTAGTGCAGCTTTATAGTCACCCAGTTACGTTGTGACGTTTGATACACCCAAAGCACTCCTACGGTATCCGGGAGTTGCACAATCTCACGGTCGAAGGAAAAGACACTTGACATTAGAAAAGCTTTAGCATACGAACAATACGATCTAGTGCTATGCTTAGGATTGGGTCTTGTCCATCACATCATTCTCCCAATGATGTGATCCCGTTATCAGTGAAATCTAATGCCCATGATCATCTATTGACGTTATCAGGAGTAGATGGTGTTATTAGATGTAGTGTGCCTGGACAGGGACAAATCCTGCAGAAGTGTCATTCCGAAGCCTACGGAAGACACCATGCTGGAGATAGAACTGCCCATAAGGTATTGCAATCATGTTTCTATTGGCCCACTCTCTTCAAGGATGCCCGTAAGTTTGTCTTGGCTTGTGACGAATGCCAAAGGATAGGGAACATCAGTAAGCGTCAAGAGATGCCTATGAACTATTCACTTGTCATCGAACCATTTGATGTCTAGGGCTTTGATTATATGGGACCCTTCCCGAGTTCAAATGGGTACACTCACATCTTAGTTGATGTGGATTACGTTACTAAGTGGGTAGAAGCTATCCGCACTAAAAATGCTGATCACCACACCTCTATTAAGATGCTTAAAGAAGTCATATTCCCAAGATTTGGAGTCCCTAGATACTTGATGACTGATGGCGGTTCACACTTCATTCATGGTGTTTTCCGCAAGATGCTAGCTAAGTATGATGTCAACCATAGAGTTTCATCTCCTTATCATCCTCAGTCTAGTGGTCAAGTGGAGTTGAGTAATAGGGAGATCAAGTTGATCCTACAAAAGACCGTCCATAGATCTCGAAAGAACTCGTCTAGCAAACTTGACGATGCACTATGGGCTTATAGGTCTTCTTCTAAGAATCCCATGGGCATTTCATCGTATAAAATGGTTTACGGTAAGGCCTGTCATTTACCTCTTGAGCTGGAACACAAAGCTTATTGGGCAATCAAAGTGCTCAAATTTGATTTCAAACTTGCCGGTGAGAAGCGGTTGTTTGATAGCAGCTCGTTAGATGAATGGAGAGCCCAGGCATATGAGAATGCCAAGTTGTTCAAGGAAAAGGTTAAGAGATGGCATGAAAAACGGATACAGAAATGAGAGTTCAATGTAGGTGATTATGTCTTGCTATACAATTCTCGTTTGAGATTCTTTGCAGGCAAGCTTCTCTCTAAATGGGAAGGTCCCTATGTTGTCGAGGAAGTATATCGTTCCGGTGCCATCAAAATCAATAACACGGAAGGAAATTTTCCTAGAGTGGTAAATGGGCAAAGAATCAAGCATTACATCTCTGGTACTCCCATAAATGTTGAGACCAATATCATCAATGTCATAACTCCAGAGGAGTACATAAGGGATGTTTATCAGCCTGTTTCAGACCTTGAAAACGAAGATGTATCTGTTTCGGTAAGAAATTGGACTCCGATACTTTTCCAATAGGAAATTTCTTCCGTTTTGGAATTTTGGAAAATTAGAAAAATAAAAAAGTAGTCTGGAGAGCGAACGAGGCGGCCACAAGCCCTGCCACCGCCCCCTACCCCCCTGGTGGCGGAGGGCAAGCTTGTGGGCACCTTGTGTGCCTCCCGGACTCCATTTTCTTGTGGCGGACTCCTTCTGGCCCAGAAAAAATCAATATATAGTTGCCCGAAGGTTTTGATCTCCGTATCGCGTAGTTTTCCTCTGTTTTCGTTTCGAGCTTGTTGTCTTCCGCAGATTTAGAGCAAAGATGTCTTAGGAATCAGTTGGGGAGAATGATCTTCACCAAGTTCATGAGGAAGTAGATGCTGATCTGAAAAGAGTAGAAGTCACGGAAGCTAGGGACCAAGCTAAGGAGAAAACCCAAGCTAGGGAGGAAGTTCAACCTATGTTCAACATTGAAGACGTTGAAGGAGTAGATTTTCTCCAACCCTTCCTCCACGTGTTGTCTCCATCCTTGATTGAACTCTTGAGGTTTTGCGAAACAACTCGTGCTCGCAATATTTGTCTTTCTCGTGAAGTTGTTTTGCTGGAAAACCATGTCACAGATCTCAAAGGTATAAATCAAAGATTGATAGATCTCTTGGAATCAAAGGCGACAACAACACCACCATAACCACCAAAGGAAGACAACTAAGCATTGGTATGGGAAATCCCATTGGCTTCTGCCAAGCTTGGGGGAGTTGCCCTGGTATCGTATCACCTTTATATCTTTTGCTTTTACCTTTGTTTTAGTTCTTTCCTTTTCAGTTTTTATTTCTTCTTTTAGAAGAATAAGTCTTTAGTTTTTAGTTTGAGTCTTTTTCTTTTGTCTCTCCCTCGATGTATTCGAGCTTACGAGCTATATAATAAAGAGTTTCTTAGTCAAGGGCTTTGCTTTGTGCCATGATCAAAAGTATGAAAAGAACGATAGCATGAAAGATCATGAGACGATCTTATGGAAAGTGATAACTTCACTTATGACACGTGTGATGATTGAAACTTGTTGAGAATAAATCAACATAGACCTCAGTCATTGTTGCAATTAATAAGAAGTAATAAGGAAAGAGAGGTTCATATATAAATATATCATCTTAGACACTTTTTACAATTGTGAGCACTCACCAAACTATTACATGCCTAGGAGTAGATGTTAGACAAGGAAGACAACATAATGAATTGTGTTTGCTTGGTTCCAAACAATGTTATATGATTAGAGATCCCTTAGCATGTGACGATTGCTTCCACCTCATATTAGCCAAAACTCCCACACCAAGTAGAGATACTACTTGTGCATCCATAAACCTCCAACCCAGTTTTGCCATGAGAGTCCACCATACCTACCTATGGATTGAATAAGATCCTCCAAGTAAGTTGTCATCGGTGCAAGCAATAAAAATTGCTCTCTAATATGTATGATCTATTAGTGTGTGGAAAATAAGCATTGTACGAACCTGTGATGAGGAAGACATAAAAGCGATAGACTGCATAATAAAGTTCTTTATCACAGGAGGCAATATAAAGTGACGTTCCTCCGCACTAAGAGGACACGCATTCAAACCTCAAAAGCGCATGACAACCCCTGCTTCCCTCTGTGAAGGGCCTATCTTGTAGCTTTACTTTTTGCCCTTGTAAGAGTCATGGTGATCATCACCAATTCCCTATTTTTTTCCTTTGTCTTGGTTACCGTCACATGTTTGGGAAAGATCTATATTCATATATCAATTTGGAGTTGAGTACTTATTCTTTATTGTTGTTGACTTTACCCTTGAGGTAAACCGTTGGGAGGCAAAACTATAAGCCCCTATCTTCCTCTATGTCCAACTGAAACTTTGACACCATGAGTACCACATGAGTTGTAACAATTGTGGAAAACAAAAGAGATGATTGAGTATGTGGGTTTGCCTTACAAGCTCTTATTTGACTCTTTCTGATGTTGTGATAAATTGCAATTGCTTCAATGACTATGGATTATTGTTGGTTACTTCTCGGTAAGGTTTTTGCTTCATGCTTTGCTTTGTGAAGGAATTGTTACTTTCCCATAAGAATCTTTATGATGTATTGTTGTTCTATGTGTGATCATGATGCCCTCATGTCCGTATTATGTTTTATCGACACCTTCGTCCCCAAACATGTGGACATGTTTATGGGACTTGGTTTTCGCTTGAGGACAAGCGAGGTCTAAGCTTGGGGGAGTTGATACGTCCATTTTGCAATATGCTTTAATGTTGATATTTATTGCTTTTTGGGCTGTTATATTACTTGTGGTACAATATTTATGCCTTTTGTCTCTTATTTTGCAAGGTTTATTTGAAGAGGGAGAATTCAGGCAGCTGGAATTCTGGACTGGAAAAGGAGAAAATCCTAGTCCACTATTCTGCACATCTCCAAATGCCCTGAAAAGTTGCGTGGATTTTTTCTGGATTATATAAAAAATATTGGGCGAAAGAACTACCGGAAGGGGCTGCCAGGGCGCCACAAGCCCTGACACCGCCACCCCCTGGTGGTGGAGTAGGGGCTTGTGGGCTCCCTGACGGCCCACTAGCCCCCCTCTTTTGCTATATGAAGCGTCCTAGTCCAGAAAAAAAATAAAGGGGGAGCTTTTTCGTGGTTTCACCGCCGCCACGAGGCGGAACTTGAGCAGATCCAATCTAGAGCTCCGGCAGGACGATCCTGCGAGGGAAACTTCCCTCCCGGAGGGGGAAATCGTTGCCATCATCATCACCAACACTCCTCTCGTCGGAGGGGAGGCATCTTCATCAACATCTTCATCAGCACCATCTCCTCTCCAATCCCTAGTTCATCTCTTGTAACCAATCTTCGTCTCGCAACTCCGATTGGTACTTGTAAGGTTGCTAGTAGTGTTGATTACTCTTTGTAGTTGATGCTAGTTGGATTACTTGGTGGAAGAGTTTATGTTCAGATCCTTGATGCTATTCATTACACCTCTAATCATGATTATGATTATGCTTTGTGAGTAGTTAATTTTGTTCCTGAGGACATGGGACAAGTCATGTTAATAATAGTCATGTGAATTTGATATTCGTTCGGTATTTTGATATGATGTATGTTGTCTTTTCCTCTAGTGGTGTTATGTGAACGTCGACTACATAACACTTCACCATATTTGGGCCTAGAGGAAGGCATTGGGAAGTAGTAAGTAGATGATGGGTTGCTGGAGTGACAGAAGCTTAAACCCCAGTCTATGCGTTGCTTCGTGAGGGGCTGATTTGGATCCACTAGTTTAATGCTATGGATAGACTTTATCTTAATTCTTCTTTTGTAGTTGCGGATGCTTGCGAGAGAGGTTAATTATAAGTGGGATGCTTGTCCAAGTAAGGGTAGTACCCAAGCGCCGGTTCACCCACATATCAAAATATCAAAGTAACGAACGCGAATCATATGAACATGATGAAACTAGCATGACAGAAATTCCCGTGTGTCCTCGGGAGCGTTTTTCCTCCTATAAGACTTTGTTCAGGCTTGTCCCTTGCTACAAAAAGGATTGGGCCACTTGCTGCACCATTGCAACTACTTGTTACTTGTTACTTTTTGCTCGCTATGTTTCACCTCCCTACACAATCACTTGTTACCGCTACTTTCAGTGCTTGCAGTTATTACCTTGCTGAAATCCGCTTATCAGAGCCTTCGGCTCCTCGTTGGGTTCGACACTCTTACTTATCGAAAGGACTACTATTGATCCCCTATACTTGTGGGTCATCACGCATCAAGGACATACACCTTTTTAGCTGCTTCAAGGATGAGCTTCAAGTTGCGAACCCAATCCGCATAGTTGCTACCATCATCTTTCAACTTGTTTTTCTCTAGGAATGCGTTGAAATTGAGGTTGACGTTGGCCATCTACAATATTTATAAAGACAAATTTTAGACTAAGTTCATGACAATTAAGTTCATTTAATCAAATTAAGTATGAACTCCCACTTAAATCGACAACCCTCTAGTCATCTAAGTGATACATGATCCATGTTGACTAACCCGTGTCCGATCATCACGTGAGACGGACTAGTCACCATGGTGAGCAACTTCATGCTGATCGTATTCAACCATACGACTCATGTTCGACCTTTCGGTCTCTTGTATTCGAGGTCATGTCTGTACATGCTAAGCTCGTCGAGTCAACCTAGGTGCTTCACGTGTGTAAATCTGGCTTACACCCGTTGTATGCGAACGTTAGAATCTATCACACCCGATCATCACGTGGTGCTTCGAGACAAAAATCCTTCTCAACGGTGCTCACTTAGGGGAATACGTTCTCGAAATTTTAAGAGGGATCATCTTATTATGCTACCGTCGTTCTAAGCAATAAGATGAAAAACATGATAAACATCACAATGCAATCATATAGTGACATGATATGGCCATTATCATCTTTGCTCTTTCGATCTCCATCTTCAGGCATCGCATGATCATCATTGTCACCGGCGTGACACCATGATCTCCATCATCATGGTCTCCATCATCGTGTCTCGGTGAAGTCGTCACGCCAACTACTACTATCACTACTACTATAGCTAACCGTTAGCAATGAAGTAAAAGTAGTAAGCACATGGCGTTGCATCTCATACAATAAATTAAGACAACTCCTATGGCTCCTGCCGGTTGTCATACTCATCGACATGCAAGTCGTGAAACCTATTACAATAACATGATCATCTCATACATCATACATGCAACATCACAACTTTGGCCATATCACATCACATGTCAAACCCTGCAAAAAACAAGTTAGACGTCCTCTAATTGTTGTTGCAAGTTTTACGTGGCTGATTTGGGTTTCTATCAAGAACGCTTTCTTACCTACGTGACAGCCACAACGCTTTCATAAGGACCCTTTTCATCAAATCCAATCCGACTAGAGTAGGAGATACAGACACCCGCTAGCCACCTTTATGCACGGTGTGCATGTTTGTTGGTGGAACCAGTCTCACGTAAGCATACGTGTAATGTCGGTTCGGGCCGCTTCATCCCACAATACCGCCGGAAAAGAATAAGACTGGTAGCGGCAACCAATTGACAAATCATCGCCCACAATCTTTTGTGTTCTACTCGTGCATAGAATCTACGCATAGAAAACCTGGCTCGGATGCCACTGTTGGGTAACGTAGCATAAATTCAAAAAAAATCCTACGCATATTCAGATCTTCCTATGGAGAGACCAGCAACGAGAGAGGGGTGAGTGCATCTTCATACCTTTGAAGATCGCTAAGCGGAAGCGTTGCTAGAACGCGGTTGATGGAGTCGTACTCGCGGCGATTCAGATCGCGGTGTGATTCCGATCTAGTGACGAACCACAGCACCTCCGCGTTCAACACACGTGCAGCCCGGTGATGTCTCCCGCACCTTGATCCAGCAAGGAGGACGGAGAGGTTGGGGAAGATCTCTGGCAGCACGACGGCGTGGTGTTGATGGAGAGACGAGGTCTCCCGGCAAGGCTTCGCCAAGCACCGTGGGAGAGGAGGAAGAAGGGGGGCAGGGCTGCGCCGAGGAGAGGGAAAACTGTGTGCAAAACAGCCCCAAAACCCCCCTATATATAGGAGGAGGGGAGGGGGTGCCACCCCTAGGGTTCTGTTGGAATTATGCCCTAGAGGCAATAATAAATATAGTTATTATTATAATTCCTGTATCAAGATAATCGTTTATTATCCATGCTATAATTGTATTGAACGAAGACTCATTTACATGTGTGGATACATAGACAAAACACTGTCCCTAGCAAGCCTCTAGGTGGCTAGCCAGTTGATCAAAGATAGTCAGTGTCTTCTGATTATGAACAAGGTGTTGTTGCTTGATAACTGGATCACGTCATTAGGAGAATCACGTGATGGACTAGACCCAAACTAATAGACGTAGCATGTTGATCGTGTCATTTTGTTGCTACTGTTTTTCTGCGTGTCAAGTATTTGTTCCTATGACCATGAGATCATATAACTCACTGACACCGGAGGAATACTTTGTGTGTATCAAATGTCGCAACATAACTGGGTGACTATAAAGATGCTCTACAGGTATCTCCGAAGGTGTTAGTTGAGTTAGTATGGATCAAGACTGGGATTTGTCACTCCGTGTGACGGAGAGGTATCTCGGGGCCCACTCGGTAATACAACATCACACACAAGCCTTGCAAGCAATGTAACTTAGTGTAAGTTGCGGGATCTTGTATTACGGAACGAGTAAAGAGACTTGCCGGTAAACGGGATTGAAATAGGTATGCGGATACTGACGATCGAATCTCAGGCAAGTAACATACCGAAGGACAAAGGGAATGACATACGGGATTATATGAATCCTTGGCACTGAGGTTCAAACGATAAGATCTTCGTAGAATATGTAGGATCCAATATGGGCATCCAGGTCCCGCTATTGGATATTGACCGAGGACTCTCTCGGGTCATGTCTACATAGTTCTCGAACCTGCAGGGTCTGCACACTTAAGGTTCGACGTTGTTTTATGCGTATTTGAGTTATATGGTTGGTTACTGAATGTTGTTCGGAGTCCCGGATGAGATCACGGACGTCACGAGGGTTTCCGGAATGGGCCGGAAACGAAGATTGATATATAGGATGACCCCATTTGATTACCGGAAGGATTTCGGAGTTACCAGGAATGTACCGGGAATGACGAATGGGTTCCGGGAGTTCACCGGGGGGGGCAACCCACCCCGGGGAAGCCCATAGGCCTTGAGGGTGGCGCACCAGCCCTTAGTGGGCTGGTGGGACAGCCCAAAAGGGCCCTATGCACCTAGGAAAGAAAATCAAAGAGAAAAGAAAAAAAAGGAGGAGGAGGGAAGGGAAGGAAGGACTCCCACCCACCAAACCAAGTCCAACTCGGTTTGGGGGGGGGGGGAGCCTTCCCCCCTTGGCTCGGCCGACCCCCTTGGGGCTCCTTGAGCCCCAAGGCAAGGCCCCTCCCTCCCTCCTATATATACGGAGGTTTTAGGGCTGATTTGAGACGACTTTTCCACGGCAGCCCGACCACATACCTCCACGGTTTTTCCTCTAGATCGCGTTTCTGCGGAGCTCGGGCGGAGCCCTGCTGAGACAAGGTCATCACCAACCTCCGGAGCGCCATCACGCTGCCGGAGAACTCTTCTACCTCTCCGTCTCTCTTGCTGGATCAAGAAGGCCGAGATCATCGTCGAGCTGTACGTGTGCTGAACGCGGAGGTGCCGTCCGTTCGGTTCTAGATCGTGGGACTGATCGCGGGATTGTTCGCGGGGCGGATCGAGGGACGTGAGGACGTTCCACTACATCAACCGCGTTCACTAACGCTTCTGCTGTACGATCTACAAGGGTACGTAGATCACTCATCCCCTCTCGTAGATGGACATGACCATGATAGGTCTTCGTGAGCGTAGGAAAATTTTGTTTCCCATGCGACGTTCCCCAACAAGTTCCCACCCTAGGTGGTGCGGAAGCCCCCCTAGATGGGAGGTGCAGCGGCCAGGGCAGGGGGAGGGGGTGGCGCACCCCTAGGTGGGCCTTAGGCCCACGAGCGCCTAGGGTTCCCCCCCTCTCCACCTCCTGCCCCTTGGGCCTCCTTGTGGGAGGCGCACCAGCCCACTTTGGGCTGGTTGCCCTCCCTCTTTTAGCCCATGCTACCTCTTGGGGCTGGTGGCCCCTCCCGATGGACCCCCGGGACCATTTGCGCTCGTCCCGGTGGTCCCGGTACATTACCGGTGACGCCCGAAACATTTCCGGTGTCCAAAACCATCCATCCTATATATCAATCTTTACCTCCGAACCATTCCGGTGCTCCTCGTGACGTCCGGGATCTCATCCGGGACTCCGAACAACTTTCGGTAACCTCGTATAACAATTCCCTATACCCTAGCATAATCGAACCTTAAGTGTATAGACCCTACGGGTTCGGGAGATAGGCACACATGACCGAGACACCTCTCCGGCCAATAACCATCAGCGGGGTGTGGATACCCATGGTGGCTCCCACTTGCTCCATGATGATCTCATCGGATGAAGCACGATGTCCAGGATTCAATCAATCCCGTATACAATTCCCTTTGTTTGTCGGTATAGAACTTGCCCGAGATTCGATCGTCGGTATACCTATTCCTTGTTCAATCTCGTTACCGGTAAGTCTCTTTACTCGTTCCGTAGCATGTCATCGTGTGACTAACTTCTTAGTCACATTGAGCTCATGATGATGTTCTACCGAGTGGGCCCAGAGATACCTCTCCGTCAGGCGGAGTGACAAATCCCGATCTCGATTCGTACCAACCCAACAGACACTTCAGAGGTACCCGTAGTGCACCTTTATAGTCACCCAGTTACGTTGTGACGTTTGATACACCCAAAGCACTCCTACGGTATTCAGGAGTTGCACAATCTCACGGTCGAAGGAAAAGACACTTGACATTAGAAAAGCTTTAGCATACGAACAATACGATCTAGTGCTATGCTTAGGATTGGGTCTTGTCTATCACATCATTCTCCCAATGATGTGATCCCGTTATCAATGACATCTAATGCCCATGATCAGGAAACCATGATCATCTATTGATCAACGAGCTAGCCAACTAGAGGCTTGCTAGGGACACATTGTGATCTATTTATTCACACATGTATTACTGTTTCCTGTTAGTACAATTATAGCATGAATAATAGACAATTATCATGAACAAGGAAATATGGTAATAACCATTTTATTATTGCCTCTAGGGCATATTTCCAACAATGGGGCCTCAAGACATATTTTGATCTGTTTATAAAGGGCGCTACCCCCGCTTGCTATAAGGAACGGTTCCGACAAGGAGTGCGAGAGGTGTTTTCTTCTACAAAATCACATGAGAATCGAGAAATATTGGTGATCTTTGTGCATAATTAAAAGTTGTAGGCCCCGTGACGCTTCGATAATCGTGAACCAGCCGAAGACCAAGATCATCATTTCTTGCTCGGAGGGGGCGAAGGAACTCGCCTTGCAAGCCGAACACTTTGGGCGTAATCATCCGAAGACCCTACATATCGGCGTTGAAGGCTACTTCGGGGGCTACTGAGGTAGTCCGGGAAGGGGTCCTCACGTAGTCGGCTTACTACGAAGAGGTCGGCCTGATGGGTTGTGCCTATGTTGGGCCGGGTTGTACGATTGCCTCGTATTCAAGAAGCAGAACCCCGAAGACTGGTGTGGCGACCAGGTAAAGTAGACTAGGTCGGTTGCATGTAACCATAGCCCTCCGGTGATTATATAAACCAAGGGTCCTCGTCCATGTAGAGGAATCATTTTCCACCTAGGGTTTAGTATACACAATCTCGAGGTAGAATCTGTAATCATCATCCACATCAATATAATCAAGGACGACGTAGGGTTTTACCTCCTCAAGAGGGCCCGAACCTGGGTAAACATTGTATCCCCCTCTCTGCTGCAATTCATCGATCTAAGGTCCACAGTTCGGGACCCCCTACCCGAGATCTGTAGGTTTTGACACCGGCATTCATCTTTATTAATTATTTTATAAAGGTCTAACAAAAATATACGTCAATTGATCCGAATCCACCACTCATACCTACTAAATCGATAATGTGGAGTGTTCTCATTTCCCATACCTAAAATCAGTGTCGTCGTTAATCCATCCACATAACATATCGGGACCAAAAACCGGTGCAGCAAACGTACATCGCACACCACATGCACATATTTTAGAAGCCTCCGACATCATCGGACCACTAACCCATCTTCACAAGAGAGATCCGCACCATCCTTGCTGGTCCACACATCCGTCGACGCCACCACGGCGCCCAACGGCGCCACCATCCACGCTCGCCCGTCTAGACGCATAGACTCTAGATGATTTGTCGTGCGTAGCACCTGCCAACCAGGCACGACTCAGCGTAGTACTTGTCGGCCAGGCATGACTTGACAGCTTCACCGAAGCTCTGTGCAAGACGAAGCCGCCCCACCTCCTGCCTCTGTCTTCCAGCGCTGGTCCACAAATGATATTCCCAAGAGAAAAACTGTATCGCAGTACCGCCATCGTTCGATCTGCAAGACCAGATCCTAGGGTTTCCCTCGAAAGCAACACGAGTAGGTCGACAACAGTTACACGATGATGCCTTTAACAAGGTAACGACGTAAAACGCTGCCATCGCTCGCCAATGGCTCGGTTTTCACCGGCAACTATGTCTCCACAACTCACAGTCGAGACTAGATGACGGATCTTGAGAGCCGACCACCTAGGCCGACTATCACTGGCGAAGGAGGTGGACACCATCGCCACTCCCAGGGCAAGAGCCCCCGACGTCCTTGTGTTGTAGGCCGAACCCAGTGGCAGCATGCCACGAGCAACCGGCAAGAACCCACACACTGCCCACCACCACTCAGCACTCAAGGCGACGCTTCAGGAAGGTCACGACGTCAAGGACACCGCCGCCACCCACCGAAGTTAGGATTTTCACCCGAGAGGCAAGGAGGGAGAAGCGGAGGAAGACCTACACCGACGTCACCAAGAAGAAAAGTGGCGCCATTGAGCGTTGTCGTTGGCGCGGCAGGCCGCGACCAACCAAGGGGTCGCCCCCAATCTGAATCTCCTCCACCAGCTTTACCCGCAGCCCAGGTCCCGGAAAGACATGCCGACACCATCAGGAACCCGCATGAGAGAAGCACACCGATCAGGCCGAAGAACATCGGCCAAATCCGACATCGCTGGCCGCTAGAGCAGCCACGTGAGGCCCTGATCCACCAAAAATCCGTCGACCGTCCGACCAAACCACCCACACCATGCCAACCCCGTCGCTCGCCGCAACACAGAGGGGCCTCGCCGGAAGGGCCGTCGCCCTAGATCTAATCACCCTCCAACGCAAGGCGGAGCAGCAACGACCCCGCCGCCACAGTCCCTGGCTACGCCACGGGCTTGCCCATCGCCAGCCTCATGCGGCGGCCTGCGAGGGAGGAAGGGGAGGTGGTTAGGCCAGCGGCGGGAGCGGGTCGCCCCCGAGTCGCCCGAGAGGGGCGGCGTGGGGGAGGGAGTGAGGGAGGTCCATAATGTTTTTGACGCGACGTTATGGACCTCCCTCTCCCAGACCTAAGAGAAACAAATCACGCTAACATCACTTATACTCCCTCCGTTCCTAAATATAAGACCTTTTAGAAATTGTACTATAAACTACATACGGATGTACATAGACATATTTTAGAGTATAGATTCACTCATTTTGCTCCGTATGTAGTCTTCTAGTGAAATACCTAAAAGGTCTTATATTTTGGAACGGAGGGAGTATTTCCGTTGAATTAGCTACTGTTTTCCTTTTGTAGTAATCAGATCTAAGATATCCTTTGTGTCTCCTTTTTCAAAAGAAAGAGAAGCAAGTTTATAGCATTTCAGATCTCCACCCTAAATTACTACTCCCCCTATACCTAAGGAGTATTACGTACCACCATGATTCAGAGACATCCAGTTCAAATCTCAAAACCTAATTAAGCTAGGTAACCGCCACTAGGAGAGGACGTGGAAGGCGCGGGCGTCCTTAGCGACGCTAATGAAGACGTCCTCCAGCGTGGCGTCCGCCACGCCCCACCCATGCACGGGGAACATGCCCCTCGCCGCCTCCACCGCGCCGAACACGCCGTCCAGCCTCACCTCCCGCTTCGGCAGCTCGAACTTCTGCGTCCCCGACATGCCGTAGATCTTCACCGCGCTCGGCGACAGCCCGGCGATCAGACGCGCCACCGCCTCCTCATGCTCCGCCGCCGTCGTTATCGTCAGGACGCGGGTGTCGCCGTACCTTGTCTTCAGCTGCAACATTTTTGGCATTGCCAAGTTAATGTACCATCTTCTTTATATATGCAGCAATCAACTGCTTACCCAGACCAAACCTTTTCCTTTCAGGTAAACCTTACTGTTAACCTCCTTTTCTTCTTTTACCAGAACGACTTTATTGATCAGCTAAACATAGTACTACATCGGATTGCTGTGTAACTCTGGTGTGCATACCTCCTTGGGTGTTCCAAGGCACTGAAAGTTTCCGCTCACGAAGATGCCGACGCGATCGCACAGCTCCTCGGCCTCTTCCATTGAATGTGCTGCAATGTCACCGTATAGCAAGTCATTTTAAACTTTAAATGCAGATTACTATTTAGCATCTGAATCTTCTTCTTTTTTTCTGAGGGAGGGGAGCATCTTGTTGATGATGGAATGATGCTCTGAATTACTTGTTAGTATGATGGTGCATTCCTTCTTTGCTTGCTTGATGACGTTCCACAGATCATTCCTGCATATCGTGTCCAATCCAGTGCTCGGTTCGTCCATGTAAACCACCTGATTAATCACAACGAAAATGATGGCAGTCGTTGTCGCTCAACTGTTTTGAAAACTGCTTGGAAGGGAATGAGGACATGATTGTACTTTAGGGTTGCCGATGAGTGCGATAGCGACACTGAGCCTTCTTTTCATGCCACCGCTGTACTTGCTTACAGATTTGTCGCCGAAACCGCAGTGGAAAAGATTTACACTCTTCAACGATTCCTCGACTGCCTGGATTAAAAGATATATATGGTGATAAAATAAAAATAATTTCTAGTCCTTTATTATCAAATAGAGAAAACAGTTTCTATTAAACTGTAACAACTGTACATGAAGTGGTATCAGATAGCTTGCAATTAGACTGTAATGTTAGTATTGTAGAGTAGTAATCTACAGCTTATCTATATTACTAGTTCATGGTTTGAAACTACCTTCATTAGAGCAGCACCTGTGAAATTCTTCATCCGACCATAGAAAAGTAGATGCTCCCTTCCTGTCAGAGTCTCCCAAAGCAAACTGCATATATTAGTTGGAGAAATTTGTTATTGTCATCCCAACACTGAAAAAACCACCTTCAGAAGGAAAATGCTAGATTAATCACTTGTGAGCTTACTCGTGCTGCGGACATACACCGATGTTTTCATATATTTCATTCATATCTTTTCTCAAATCCATTCCATGTATGTAAGCAGTTCCATAAGTTGGCGCCACTAGTCCAATCATCTGCATATATAGTAGCCATGACCAGTGTCAACAGTTTTTCATGTTGCACATTTTGTGGTGGCTTAACATTGTCACGCTATGAGGAAACAGTGAGACCGACCGAAATTGAAGTCCTCATGATTTATAGGAAATCAGTGAGAAGGTGAGTTGTTGTTAATGGCCTCTAACACATGATCACTGTCTGAATTAAAGTGAGTTTGAAACTACCACTCACCATGTTAATGAAGGATGACTTCCCTGCCCCATTGGGACCGAGCATTCCGAAACACTGCCCTTTGTGCAATGCCAGCGACAACCCTCTTACTGCAAGCTTGTCGGGGTTCCCGTTACTTCCACGGTACACTTTCTTTAGATTGTGGCAGATGATCATATTCCTAGTGTCCATTTCCTTCAGTAATCGTTTCACCACCTTGTGCTGAAATTCAAAATTACAACAAAAATTCAGAATTTCTGCCTACCGAATAGTTTAGTTATGGCCTTGTATGCTTAACTAACCTCGAGGAAAACATCAGTTTTAGCCATGTCATCAAAGACCCTCTTGGATCTCGGATTTGCTTTATATGACGGCGACGAGTGCTTGGTCGACAGAATTCCAGAGAGAAATATAGGATGCCATTCAGGTCTGTGATCCAGAAAAAATGCCACAGGAAGCAGAAGCACCCATTCTATAGACGTTAGGATCAAAACGTCTTTCATCCCGTTGATCGGGTCGTTCAAGTCCTCCCATTGCATTCCAGGTTTCCCCATGTAGCTTCCTGTAGCGGCATACTCTGCTAATTCATAAATTCCTCTGTAGAGGGAGAACCCAGGAACAAGCTCCATTATCACTAGCCAAGGTCCTAGATATGTGAAACAATGTAGTCCTCATTGAGAATGGAATAAAATCAGTGATATAAGTGGAAATTTTAGGTGAATGGTAGAAAAATTACTTACTTGGGAAGGTAGTATCCTCGATGAACAACTTCAGTAGCGCTTCTCCGAGGAGGCCAGAGCCAAAGACGTAAATATAACTTACTACTGCAACAACAGAATAGACTGATCCAGATTAGGATATAGAAGAGGGAGGCCACATATTTGAGGAGATTAAATAGAAGGCCTGATTTTACTGACCACTAGCAGTCTTGACCGATGAAAAGAATGGCGCGAGAAGAAAGGCTGAAACAATTTGCAGGTTGATGTAGATAAAAAAGAACAAAAACTGTATGGCATAGCTGTTTAATCTGAATATGTCAAGACCTGCAAAACAAATAAGAGTTGTCTGTATGATTCAGAAGCTTATTTGCAAGATTGTTGTTGATACAGAACCAGCATGGAGTTAATATACTACCTATAAATGAGCCAAAAACCGCAAAGAATGTTATGTATGCTCCTGAAAGAGACAGGAAGTAGGAGTACGATATCAGCCAATACGGTCCATCCTTGAGTCCATGCATTCTCATCATTAGTCTTAGGTTCTGCTGCTTCTCATAAACAAGATATGTTACTATTACCTGAAAAAACAACTGTAATAAGTCGGTCGTCCAACACTAACATATACTCCCTAGTTCTCCCCAACAACAATTATTTAGGCACGAAGGAAGTACATAGTATATTCAGTAAATAATTGTAGAACTTGGGGATATTAAATAAAAGGCCGTGTGCATCACAGGCTCCTCTCTTTCCTAAAATAAAATAAAATAATTGTAGAAGATGATATATATAATTAACTCACTGGAAGGAGGAGTTGAACCGTCCATGTGAAGAAGAGTGCGTCAAGGAGAGTGGTGAGGTCCAGCTTCATTTTGATTGCAGCTTTGGGCATCTCTTTCAGAAATTCTAGGCGCATTTCTGCATTCACTCCTCGAAGAACCTTCAGATATGCAGTGGATGCCTACAGTGTGTGCAGATGCATACTGATTAAGCACTAGGTAGTAAAGAAACTAATTAAGGCGGCTTATTCTTATTCTTGCCTATGAGCTTGAAAGTAAGTTGCGGGCAAGTTTGTAAGTACCATATTAACCAACCGTGCAACGCGCAAAACTGTCATGGAATGGTGTCCATTATCCCTGCTGAAGGTGGAGTTGTACGAAACATACACGTGGAAGCGCCCCGTGCTTGTATCAAGGAAGTCATAACCTGAAAGATTGTGGTCCAAAATTAGAGATTTTTTGCACAAATCTGAACTAGGAAAACAATATCAAAATTCAAAAGTCAGATGAGCCTACCGGCAAGGAATTCGTTTGGTCTTCTCCTCTTATTGGCACCCTTATAACCGTTATACAAACGGCGGTTTATCACCGATGAACTCGCGCACCACAACGGCAAACCTTGAACACACTCCACATCTGTTCCATTTCAAAAAGGGGGAGGATTAAAAGCTGAATCTTCATCAAAGGAAAGGAACAACAGCATGCATGGATGTAAACACTGCATGATATTGTATCAACTAGACAGGAGAAACGAAATCTTTTACCGAGCTGGAGCGGCATTCCACCATCAGAAGTTCCTGAAACATTTCTTGGAGGCAACAAACACTTTGACTGGATCACATATAGGGTCTGGTTGGGCACGAGTCCCGGCTCGACGAACAGCTCATGCGCCGGCAATGTCTTGGAGCCCTGGATCGATATATGCATGGATGATTGACGGATTCAGTGTACGCCATTCGCACAGAAGAATACGGAAACATTTGGGCAAGAGATTGTACAAACTCACGTACGGGGGCTACTTTGGAGAGCTGGTGAAGAGAGGATGAAGAGTTCATAGGTTCAGACATGAGAAGAGTGTCTGAAGCAGACATCGCTGGGAACAGCCCCCTTCCAAGGCCTGTCGATCCGGAAAGTTCAGTCAAACGTGCACGTGATTCGTTAGCTAGTATTGAGTATATGTATTTATTTATTTTTACTTTGAGAGAGGCCAGGGTTCCGGCCGGTAAGGAGCACCGAGACGGGGCGGCAGGACGTGTTGCTGCACGGCGCGGACTGGCCGTGCACGAAGGCCGGGACGACGGGCAGCTGCACGAGCGCCGGCCACCTGGGCGGCGCGGGCACCTCGCAGCTCATGGCCTGTACGGGCGTGGAGTGCTGGATGCCGCACTGGCCCCCCTCGCAGCCGCACCGGAACGGCGGCCTGTCCAGCTCGCGGTCGACCATGGCCTGGATGGCGACGAGCAGCGCGCAGAGCAGCACCGGGAACGCGGCGATCGCGGCGTTGGTCTTCCAGTTCCTCCTCTGCAATGCGCACGCACGCACGTCAGGTTTGTGTTGGCCTTCCAGTTCCTCCTCCAAGAGAGAATCGATCGAGAGGCAGACGACGAAGGAAATGATGTCTGAGCGACTCACCTGGAAGGCGAGGTTCTTGAGGAGGAGGGCATGGAGCTGCCTGCAGAACCTCGCGACGGCACGGCCGCCCGTGCGAGCGCGACCCATTCCCGACGGCCGGGTCGAGGTTGACGGAGCGGAGTAAGAAGAAAGCAATGCAGGGCAGCGGTACATATATGTATATGTATCTATGAAGCAGGCGGGGTGTGGATGAGGACCTGGGTCAGCGTGGCACCTCGTGGCGCGCGCGGCCGGGCGTGAGCATCACGCGTGCTGCCGCCGTCCGCGGCGGAGCGCCGCCATGGAACCTGGCGCCGCACGCGCTTCCTTGCCCGATCTGCGCTGCTGCAGGCTGCACCGCCCACCTTAACTCCGGCCGGGTGTTACGCTCCCCCCGCGCGCGCGCACGCATACACCGGAGCAGTACGTAACCGGTCGATCCCTGCGGCCGTTACGTAAGGAGGAGGTGACCGAGCGAGCGAGCTCGATCGCTGCATGCACACGTCGATCGATCTCCCCAGTCCCCAGGCCCAGGGACACTGACACTGCATGTATATATATACTCCTACTACTACGTAGTACTCCAGACTCCAGAGTTGGGCTAGTTTGGGACTTATCTCAACCTGTGCGTGCTAGCTAGCTGACTGAGATATCAAGGAGACAGTTAAGGACCGGCCAGATCAACGCTCAACGGCAACAGCATCGCGTTCGCCGCCGCACAAAAATATACTACTCCGTATGTGGCAGTACGTAGCGATCGGTTTACGTGGGAGTGACGTCCAGAGAGGGAACTAGTCTATGCATCCTGGGCTGCTGATTTTGTGGCTAGCTAGCTAGCTTCCATTCCCGTGACGACGAACGTACGCGGTTTCCTTGGAGTGCATCACACCTCATTTACGTTACCACCACCATTGCATCTCCTTGTGGAATGATCAGATCCTCCTCCGTATTTCCGGGCGGCTGGCTCAAACAAGGATCAACGTTGATAACACTAGAATACTACGAGTAAGTTCAAACATTTTTTTACCAACGTTTAAAGATCGTCGCCTGGTCTTATATACTCCGGCTTATAGCTAGCGCAGATTCTGATGCAATCGCGCGCGGCTTCGGATCTCCAACGCGATCCAAGGGGCAGAGAGGCACGTGCTAGCTGTGCGTGTCTTGCCGCGACGTGAGCCGAGGAAGCAAGTGCCGTACGTACTGTTGTGTAGAACCCCGCGCCAAATTTCAGATCTCAACGTTTCAAACGCTTGGTTCTCAAGCAAGGCGAATGACTGTTTTCTAATCCCTACTAACTGACAGCATCTCTAGCAGATCAATAGTTATGTTTGGGATGAAACATTTTTCTTTTAGAGGATTAATTAAGCGTCAACTAGGAGATATGTTTATGAAGTTTAGTTCCTCACAAATATAACACCCCCGCCCCCCCTCCTAAAACTTCACCAGCTTTTAAAAAAAAACTTTCGATCTATTTATCTTCAATAATGACAGTACAACAAACGTAAATAATAATAATAATTGCATCCATATATGTAGGCCACTTATCAACAACCACAAGCACTGACGCATCTCCCTTGCTGGAGGGGGCAAAACTTGTTGTAGTACACAATCCGGAAGTCGTCTTGGTAAGTCTTCATAGGACCAGCGTACCAAAACAACAACTGCCACCGATGAGGAGTAGCGTAAATCGCAAGGATCCAACCTGAACACACATGAACATGGACGAACGATGACCAGATCCGAACAGATCCACCAAACAAAAATTCATCAGACACACATCTCCACACACCCATCGACGATGAATTTCACAAACTCAAATTTAGTTCATGCGCGACCATTCTAAGGGAAAATAGAAACGCTTCCCACTTGCCCGCAGCTTAACCGTCCGACCCTGACACCGTCGGCCATCCCGGGCACTAATGACCGGTAGAATGGAAAGCCCCACCCCGACCACCCTCGATACCGCCGAGGATCCACCCGTCGGCCATAGATTCGGCACCGCAAGGACCAAAACAACAGCACCAAGGCAAGAATCTCACTGAGACATCTCGGTCGCCGACGTTGGTCACCGCTCACTCCGCGTGCACCATCCTACCTCCCTTGTCCCAACCGCATGCAAAATGATATCGCCGTCCAGGGTGACGAATAGCAGACGGGGTGCAACAAAGAAGAATAAGAAGGATGTAGTCTCCTAGAAGCTTCCTTCTTGGCGTCATGTGTGACTCGAACGACTAGTCGTCGGCCTCCACCCCATACTGTCGATGACGAGATGGATTCATATGAGACCCGAAGCGAGGCTGGTGTGGTCAGGAGATAATCCCCCCTTCCATTTTGTTTTGCAATTGTTCAAGGGATTGATGGATGATGTGACATTTATAGCTAGCTTTTTCTTCACTTATAGTGAGCAATTGAATGATGATGTGAATGGAACAATCGAGTGTAATCCACACACTCGGCCTCGACAACATTGCCATGTTAATGTCATATACCTAGGAGATGAGGAGATATGCCGAGATGGTGGACGAGGTGGAGGAGGTCAAAGGAGGTGTAGGTCATGCAACTACAAGAGTAAGGGAGATATTGGTTTGTTTGAAACTTGGATAAACATTTCTCTTATTGCCATAGTTGGCACCGCCCAAACATGGAAATTGGGGGGGGGGGGGGCGAGGATACTACAACAACAATGTGTCCATTGTTGGAAATATGCCCTAGAGGCAATAATAAATTAGTTATTATTATATTTCTTTGTTCATGATAATCGTTTATTATCCATGCTATAATTGTATTGATTGGAAACACAATACTTGTGTGGATACATAGACAAAACACTGTCCCTAGTAAGCCTCTAGTTGACTAGCTCGTTGATCAAAGATGGTCAAGGTTTCCTGACCATAGGCAAGTGTTGTCACTTGATAACGGGATCACATCATTAGGAGAATCATGTGATGGACTAGACCCAAACTAATGAACGTAGCATGTTGATCGTGTCATTTTGTTGCTACTGTTTTTCTGTGTGTCAAGTATTTATTCCTATGACCATGAGATCATATAACTCACTGGCACCGGAGGAATACCTTGTGTGTATCACACGTCACAACGTAAATGGGTGACTATAAACATGCTCTACAGGTATCTCCGAAGGTGCCTGTTGAGTTAGTATGCATCAAGACCGGGATTTATCACTTCGTGTGACGGAGAGGTATCTCGGGGCCCACTCGGTAATACAACATCACACACAACCTTGCAAGCAATGTGACTTAGTGTAAGCCACGAGATCTTGTATTACGGAACGAGTAAAGAGACTTGCCGGTAAACGAGATTGAAATAGGTATGCGGATATCGACGATCGAATCTCGGGCAAGTAACATACCGAAGGACAAAGGGAATGACATGCGGGATTATATGAATCCTTGACACTGAGGTTCAACCGATAAAATCTTCGGAGAATATGTAGGATCCAATATGGGCATCCAGGTCCCGCTATTGGATATTGACCGAGGAGTCTCTGGGGTCATATCTACATAGTTCTCGAACCCGCAGGGTCTGCACACTTAAGGTTCGGCGGTGTTTTATGCGTATTTGAGTTATATGGTTGGTTACCGAATGTTGTTCGGAGTCCCGGATGAGATCACGGACGTCACAAGGGTTTTTGGAATGGTCCGGAGACAAAGATTGATATATAGGATGACCTCATTTGATTATCGGAAAGTTTTCGGCATTACCGGGAATGCACCGGGAGTGACGAATGGGTTCCGGATGTTCACCGGGGGGGAGGGGTGGCAGCCCACCTGGGGGAAGCCCATTGGCCTTAGGGGTGCCGCACCAGCCCTTAGTGGGCTGGTGGGAAAGCCCAAGAGGCCCTATGCGCAGGAGAGAAAGAAAATCAAAGAGAAAAGAAAAAAAAGGGAAGTGGGAAAATAGAGAAGGACTCCACCTTCCAATCCTAGTTGGACTAGGATTGGAGGAGGAATCCTCCTCCCCCCACTTCGGCCGACCCATTGGGGATCCTTGAGCCTCAAGGCAAGGTCCCTCCCCTCCCTCCTATATATACTAGAGGTATTGAGGGTTTTTGAGACACAACTTTGCCACGACAGCCCGACCACATACCTCCACGATTTTTCCTCTAGATCGTATTTCTGCGGAGCTCGGGCGGAGCCCTGCTGAGATAGATCATCACCAACCTTCGGAGCACCGTCATGCTGCCGGAGAACTCATCTACCTCTCCGTCTCTCTTGTTGGATCAAGAAGGCCGAGATCATCGTCGAGCTGTACGTGTGCTGAACACGGAGGTGACGTCCGTTTGGCACTAGATCGGAGCGGATCGTGAGATGGATCGCAAGACGGTTCGTGGGATGGATCGCGGGACGGATCGTAGGACGGATCGTGGGACGGTTCGTGGGACGGTTCGCAGGGCGGATCGAGGGACGTGAGGACGTTCCACTACATCAACCGCGTTTCTTAACGCTTCTGCTGTGCGATCTACAAGGGTACGTAGATAGGAAATCTCCTCTCATAGATGAACATCACCATGATAGGTATTGCGTGTGCGTAGGAAAATTTTTGTTTCCCATGCGACGTTCAACAACAGTGGCATCATGAGCTAGGTTCATGCGTAGATGTTATCTCCAGTAGAACACAAAAGTTTTTGAGGGCGGTGATGTGCGATTTGCTGCCCTCCTTAGTCTTTTCTTGATTCCGCGGTATTGTTGGATCGAAGCGGCTCGGACCGACATTACTCGTACGTTTACGAGAGACTGGTTTCATCGCTACGAGCAACCCCGTTGCTCAAAGATGACTGGCGAGTGTCCGTTTCTCCAACTTTAGTTGAATCGGATTTGACCGAGGAGGTCCTTGGAGAGAGGTTAAATAGCAATTCATAGATCTCCGTTGTGGTGTTTGCGTAAGTAAGATGCGATCCTACTAGATACCCATGGCAACCACGTAAAACATGCAACAACAATTAGAGGACGTCTAACTTGTTTTTGCAGGGTATGCTTGTGATGTGATATGGCCAACGACGTGATGTGATATATTGGATGTATGAGATGATCATGTTGTAATAGTTAATATCAACTTGCACGTCGATGGTACGGCAACCGGCAGGAGCCATAGGGTTGTCTTTAAACTAACGTTTATGCTTGCAGATGCGTTTACTATATTGCTAGGACGTAGCTTTAGTAGTAATAGCATGAGTAGCACGACAACCCCGATGGCGACACGTTGATGGAGATCATGATGATGGAGATCATGGTGTGGCGCCGGTGACAAGAAGATCGTGCCGGTGCTTTGGTGATGGAGATCAAGAAGCACATGATGATGGACATATCATGTCACTTATGAATTGCATGTGATGTTAATCCTCTATGCACCTTATTATGCTTAGAATGACGGTAGCATTATAAGGTGATCTCTCATAAAATTTCAAGCTCAAATTGTGTTCTCCCCGACTGTGCACCGTTGCGACAGTTCGTCGTTTCGAGACACCACGTGATGATCGGGTGTGATAGACTCAACGTTCACATACAACGGGTGCAAAACAGTTGCACACGCGTAACACTCGGGTTAAACTTGACGAGCCTAGCATGTGTAGACATGGCCTCGGAACAAATGAGACCGAAAGGTTGAGCATGAATCGTGTAGTTGATATGATTAGCATAGAGATGCTTACCACTGAAACTATTCTCGACTCACGTGATGATCGGACTTGAGATAGTGGATTTGGATCATGTACCACTCAAATGACTAGAGAGATGTACTTTTTGAGTGGGAGTTCTTAAGTAATATGATTAATTGAACTAATTGTCATGAACATAGTCTAATGGTCTTTGCGAATTACGATGTAGCTTGCGCTATAGCTCTACTATTTTATATGTTCCTAGAGAAAATTTAGTTGAAAGTTGATAGTAGCAAACTTTGCGGACTGAGTCTGTAAAACTGAGGATTGTCCTCGTTGCTACGCAGAAAGCTTATGTCCTTAATGCACCACTCGGTGTGCTACACCTCGAGCGTCGTCTATGGATGTTGTGAACATCCGACATACACGTTTCTGATTACTACGCGATAGTTTAGTGCAAAATACTTAATGGCTTAGAAGCAAGGCGCCGAAGACGTTTTGAAACGTCATGGAACATAAGAGATGTTCTAAAGAGATGAAATTATGATTTCATGCTTGTGCCCTTGTTAAGAGGTATGAGACCTCTGACAAGATTCTTTGTCAAGTAAAGGAGAAAAACTCAATTGTTGAGCGTGTGCTCAGATTGTCTGAGTACGACAATCGCTTGAATCAAGTGGGAGTTAATCTTCCACATGAGATAGTGATGGTTCTCGAAAGTCACTGCCACCAAGCTGTGAGAGCTTCGTGATGAACTATAACATATCAAGGATAGATACAATGATCCTTGAGCGATTCGCGATGTTTGACACTGCGAAAGTAGAAATCAAAAAGGAGCATCAATAGTTGATGGTTAGTAAAACCACTAAGTTTCAAGAAAAGGCAAGGGCTAGAAGGGATACTTCGTGAAACGGCAAAATAGTTGTTGTACTAATGAAGAGACACAAGATTAAACCCAAAGCCGAGACTAAGTGCTTCTATTATGAGGGGAACGGTCACTGAGGCGGAGCTACCCTAGATGTTTGGTAGATAAGAAGGCTCGCAAAGTCGAAAGAAGTATATTTGATATACATGATGTTGATGTGTATTTTACTAGTACTCCTAGTAGCGCGAGGGTATTGGATACCGATTCGGTTGCTAAAGTGATTAGTAACACGAAATGAAAGCTACGGAATAAACGGAGACTAGCTAAAGGCGAGGTGACGATACGTGTTGGAAGTGTTTCCAAGATTGATATGATCAAACGTCGCACGCTCCCTCTACCATCGGGATTGGTGTTAAACCTAAATAATTGTTATTTTGTGTTTGCGTTAAGCATGAACATGATTGGATCATGTTTGTTGCAATACGATTATTCATTTAAAAGGAATAATGGTTACTCTATTTGCTTGAATAATCACCTTCAGTGGTTTATTGAATCTCCATCGTAGTGTTACACATGTTCATGATATTGGTGCCAAAAGATACAAGGTAATGATGATAGTACCACTTACTTGTGGCACTCCCGCTTGAGTCGTGTTGGTATAAATTGCATGAAGAGGCTCTATACTGATGGATCTTTATACTCACTTGATCTTGAATCACTAGTGACATGCAAATCATACCACATCAGCAATGCCTTGTTTTCATTGAGATGAGACAAGATAGTAACTTGTTGGAAGTAATACATTTTGATGTATGCAGTCCAATGGGTGCTGAGGCACGCAGTGGATATCATTATGTTCTTACTTCAATGACGATTTGAGTAGATACATGAGTATTTACTTGATGAATCACAAGTCTGAAATATTGAAAAACTTCAATTCTGTTTCAGAGTGAAGTTCGCCGTAACAAGAGAATAAACTGTCTACGATATAATCATAGAGATGAATATCTGAGTTGCGAGTTTTGGTACACAGTTAAGACAATGTGAAAATTGTTTCGCAGTTCATGCCACCTGGAACACCATAGTGTGATGATGTGTCTGAACGTCATTGCCACGCCCTATTATGATATGGTGCATACTATGATGTCTCTTATCGAATTACCACTATCGTTTATGGGTTATGCATTAGAGACAACCGCATTCACTTTAAATAGGGCACCGCGTAATTCCGTTGAGATGACACAGTATAGACTGAGGTTTAGAGAAATCTAAGCTGTCGTTTCTTGAAAATTTTGGGGTTGCGACACTTATGTGAAAAAGTTTCAGTCTGATAAGCTCAAACCCAAAGCGGATAAATGCATCTTCATAGGATATCCAAAACAGTTGGGTACATATCCTATCTCAGATCCGGAAGGAAAGTGATTGTTTCTATAAACGGGTCTTTTCTCGAGGAAAGGTTTCTCTCGAAAGAATTGAGTGGGAGGGTGATAGAACTTGATGAGGTTACTGAACCATCACTTCAACTAGTGTGTAGCAGGGCGCATGAAGTTGTTCCTGTGGCGCCTACACCAATTGAAGTGGAAGCTGATGATAGTGATCATTGAGCATCAGATCAAGTTACTACAGACCTCGTAGGTCGACAAGGTCGCGTACTACTACGGAGTGGTATGGTAACCCTGTCTTAGAGGTCATGTTGTTGAACAACAATGAACCTACGAGTTATGGAGAAGCAATGGTGGGCCCGGATTCCGACAAATGGCTGGAGGCCATGAAATCCGAGAGAGAATCCATGTATAAAACAAAGTGTAGACTTTGGAAGAACTGCTTGATGGTAGTAAGACTATTAAGTAAAGATGGATCTTTAAAAGGAAGACAGACGATGATGGTGATAAGTCACTATTAAGAAAAGCTCGACTTGTCGCAAAGATGTTTTCGACAAGATCAAAGAGTTGACTATGATGTGACTTTCTCACTCGCAACAATGCTAAAATTCTATTGGAATTATGTTAGTAGTTGCTGCATTATTTGTGAAATATTGCACATAGGAAGTCAAAACATTGTTTCCTCGACGGTTTCCTTGAGGAAAGATTGTATGTGATACAATCAGAATGTTTTGTCGATCCTAAGAATACTAACAAGTATGCAAGATCCAGCGATCCTTCAATGGACTAGTGCAAGCATCTCGAAGTTGGAATATACACTTTGATGAGATGATCAAAGATTTTAGGTTTGTACAAGGTTTATGAGAAACTTGTATTTCCAAAGAAGTGAGTGGGAGCACTATAGAATTTCTGATAAGTATATGTGGTTGACATATTGTGGATCAGAAGTAATGTAGAATTTCTGTAAAGCATAAAAGGTTGTTTGAAAGGAGTTTTTCAAAGGAATACCTGGATTGCGCTACTTGAACGTTGAGCATCAAGATCTATGGAGATAGATCGAAACACTTAATAGAAGTTTCAACAAGATGCATGCCTTGACAAGTTTTTGAAGGAGTTCAAAATAGATCAGCAAAGGAGTTCTTGACTGTGTTGTAAGGTGTGAATTTGAGTAAGAGTCAAAACCCAACCACGGCAGAATAAAGAGAATAGACGAAGGTCGTCTTGCCTTGGAAGTAGACTCTAATGTATGCCATGCTGAGTACCGCACCTGATGTGTGTCTTGCCTCAAAGTCTGTTGAGAGGTACAGAGAGTGATCCATGATTGAATCACTAGCAGTGGTCAAAGTTATCCTTAGTAACTAATGGACTAAGGAATTTTTCTCGATTATGGAGGTGGTTAAAGAGTTCGTCGTAAAGGTTTACGTCGATGCAAGATTTGACACTAATCCGAATAACTATTAGTAGTGAAACGGATTCGTATAGTAGAGTAGATATTTGGAGTATTTCTGAATAGCACGTAGTAGCAGCATCTATAAGATGACATAAAGATTTGTAAAGAACACACGGATCTGAAAGTTTCAGAACCGTTGACTAAAGCCTCTCTCACGACCAAGACGTGATCAGACCCTAGAACTATATGGGTGTTGGATTCGTTAGAATCACATGGTGATGTGAACTAGATTATTGACTCTAGTGCAAGTGGAAGACTGTTGGAAATCTAGAGGCAATAATAAATTAGTTATTATTATATTTCTTTGTTCATGATAATCGTTTATTATCCATGCTATAATTGTATTGATTCGAAACACAATACTTGTGTGGATACATAGACAAAACAGTGTCCCTAGTAAGCCTCTAGTTGACTAGCTCGTTGATCAAAGATGGTCAAGGTTTCCTGACCATAGGCAAGTGTTGTCACTTGATAACAGGATCACATCATTAGGAGAATCATGCGATGGACTAGACCCAAACTAATGAACGTAGCATGTTGATCGTGTCATTTTGTTGCTACTGTTTTTCTGCGTGTCAAGTATTTATTCCTATGACCATGAGATCATATAACTCACTAGCACCGGAGGAATACCTTGTGTGTATCAAACGTCACAACGTAACTGGGTGACTATAAAGATGCTCTACAGGTATCTCTGAAGTTGCATGTTGAGTTAGTATGGATCAAGACTGGGATTTGTCACTTCGTGTGACAGAGAGGTATCTCGCGGCCCACTCGGTAATACAACATCACACACAAGCCTTGCAAGCAATGTGACTTAGTGTAAGCCACGAGATCTTGTATTACGGAACGAGTAAAGAGACTTGCCGGTAAACGAGATTGAAATAGGTATGCGGATATCGACGATCGAATCTCGGGCAAGTAACATACCGAAGGACAAAGGGAATGACATGCGGGATTATATGAATCCTTGACACTGAGGTTCAACCGATAAAACCTTCGGAGAATATGTAGGATCCAATATGGGCATCCATGTCCCGCTATTGGATATTGACCGAGGAGTCTCTCGGGTCATGTCTACATAGCTCTCGAACCCGCAGGGTCTGCACACTTAAGGTTCGACGTTGTTTTATGCGTATTTGAGTTATATGGTTGGTTACCGAATGTTGTTCGGAGTCCTGGATGAGATCACGGACATCACGAGGGTTTCCGGAATGGTCCGGAGACGAAGAATGATAGATATGATGACCTCATTTGATTACCGGAAAGTTTTCGGCATTACCGGGAATGTACTGGGAGTGACGAATGGGTTCCGATTGTTCACCGGGGGGCAGCCCACCTGGGGGAAGCCCATAGGCCTTAGGGGTGCCGCACCAGACCTTAATGGGCTGGTGGGACAGCCCAAGAGGCCCTATGCGCAGGAGAGAAAGAAAATCAAAGAGAAAAAAAGGGGGAAGTGGGAAAATAGAGAAGGACTCTACCTTCCAATCCTAGTTGGACTAGGATTGGAGGAGGAATCCTCCTCCCCCCACTTCGGCCGACCACTTGGGGCTCCTTGAGCCTCAAGGCAAGGTCCCTCCCCTCCCTCCTATATATACTAGAGGTATTGAGGGTTTTTGAGACACAACTTGCCACGGCAGTCCGACCACATACCTCCACAGTTCTTCCTCTAGATCGTATTTCTGCGGAGCTCGGGCGGAGCCCTGCTGAGATAGATCATCACCAACCTCCGGAGCGCCGTCACGCTGCCGGAGAACTCATATACCTCTCCGTCTCTCTTGCTGGATTAAGAAGGCCGAGATCATCATCGAGCTGTACGTGTGCTGAACGCAGAGGTGCCGTCCATTCGGCACTAGATCGAAACGGATCGTGAGATGGATCGCAAGATGGTTCGTGGGATGGATCGCGGGACGGATCATGGGACGGATCGCGAGACGGTCCGCGGGGCGGATCAAGGGACGTGAGGACGTTCCACTACATCAACCGCGTTTCTTAACGCTTCTGCTATGCGATCTACAAAGGTACGTAGATCGGAAATCTCCTCTCGTAGATGAACATCACCATGATACGTATTGCGCGTGCGTAGGAAATTTTTTGTTTCCCATGCGATGTTCACCAACATCCATTACTTCCAACTACACAACCAGGCCTCTCACTCATCGTTGGACTGAGATCCAAGAACAATGCAACCGATGGGCCAGATATGTTGAGAAGTCAACCTTGCGCCACCAAGTGGAATCCCCAAGCATGAGTATGATGTCATCATTCAAACTCTTGTTGTTTGGATGTAATGAATGGGCTACACTTCCATTTTTTTGTTTGCTTGATATATCTCATGAATGGAGGAGCGACATTGGAGAGTGCCCATATAGAAGGTCAAGGTGTTGAGTACATGGTGCTTCACAAATTCCCTTCTTGTAAAGACTTTGTTCTATCTATTTTCTCATGGTGATGTGGTATACGACCTAAAGTCAGATCTTTCCCAAGGTTTGTGTGAGGTGTGGAGAACCCTAGGATATACACATGTCATATACTAAGGTGAATCTTATGCTTTTCATGTTCTTACTTGTTCCCTTCGAGGATGGTGTACTGCTTGATCCTCCCTCGTGGATGTATAGGTTTGAGCGGAGCTTCACGATGACGAGGAGGGGTGCAAGAACAATAGTGTGCTTACACCATCTGTGAGGGAAGCTTGGAAGTGAAGACGTAAGAAAGAAGAGGAAGACGTGTTGCTACAACAACCGAACGTCCAACCAACAACCCGGTCTATCAGGTTTGGGCCCTAACGACTAGTAACCAACCTAGAAGTACGACTTGAGGAGAACGCAATAGGAGTAGACTTTTCGGTGAAGTTGGATATCCACCTTGCTACCCGGACATCCGACCCCTAAAGCATGCACTAAGGAAGTTTCCCAAACCCAGATGAGCATCAACCTTTGGATGTCCGGCTAGCTACCTGGACCGTCCGGCCTGCCTGCACGCAGAATTTGGGCAAAGCCCATGTATCTTGCCCTCTTTGCCCCCTCACTTACCCTTCATGCCTTAGATATATATACCTCGAAGCATACTAGACAAGCTTGAGAGAGCTTTGCTCATCTATCCTTCTCCACTGGATACCAATACCTCCATTAGGAAAGAGTCTCAAGGGATTAACAAGACCTCCATCTCTGTTTGAGATCTGGGGAAGATCTATCTCTCAAGAAGTTACTTCTCCTTAGAGATTTGGGGAGAACTAACTACTTATCTTTACTTTTCTTTGTTATTGTTGAATGCTTGAGATCCATCAGTTTGCCTTATGATTTGAGTACCTATGGTGGATCATGTGCAATAGAGTGATTTCCTCTTCTGTTTTCCCCCAATTTCGCCTTGTGTTATTCACGATTTCTTCCAAATAAACCTCTAATTTGTGAAGACTGCGCAAACCTAGAACTTGGTCCGACATTAGCGGTCCCCAATCCAACAGATGCAAGCTGCTAGCTAGGCAGCAACTGTCGGGGCCCAAATTGAACCCCACCACCCGTCGGTGTGAGAGATGTGGCAGAAGTCGGCCCACACCATTAACGCCCATCGTGCCCCGACTAGGACAAGCAACCTTGGGCACGAGATCTATGTAGGCGCGTAGGAGGACACAGCTAAATCATCGCGCTACCGATCACCACATAGGGCTTTGCCCTCGTGGTAGCGAGTGCGAAGGAGGCCGGGAGGAGGGTACCTAGGCGTCGGTAGTTGCCACATCACACGTATCAACCATCGCAAGCAACGCAAGAGCGCCTTGGGGAGGGGGGGGGGGTCGTTGAATCTGTTGGGTCACAAATGTTTGCAAATATAAAACCACTTGTTCACATTCTTTCTCCTTTTGGATCATACTGTTACATCTATCAGGAGAAAGAATGTTACCTTTAGTATCCGAAAAAAGAATGTCTACGCACACATCATGTCAAAGTCATACTCACAGGTACATAATAGGAAGCAACACAAGCGCCTTAGCACATATGGAACGACAATAAATAGGTGCACGTATACATCTCAGATTTTTGTGCTACTAATCAATACACTATCGGTAGAAACTAAAGTTTTAAATGGCTGAAGCTCCAAGTGTGGCATCCACGCTAGATTGCTAGGTAGTAGCAGTTAGAGAAATCATGTTCATGAAATCAAATAAAGATGTACTCCCTCTGTCCCAAAATAAGTGCATCAAGCTTAGTACAATTTTATACTAAAGCTAGTACAAAGTTGAGACACTTATTTTGGAACGGAAGGTGTATTTCACAACAAGAGAAACAATATCGAATAAAGAAGTAATCTGAAAATGAATCTTTATGAGCACACACAAAAAAAATCAGAGTAAGGAATTGTATATGCAGGCAAGTGCATCCTGTTATGTGCGGTATTGTTCTTGTGACACAACCCATATAATTTGAGCTATTTATCGCAAAACAGCTACAAACAACAAACATGAAAGTAATAATTTAGCACCGGATTGATCAAATATAAAGGTTTCAGCTGGGAGGCTTGCTGTTTAATTCAAATGGACTTGTGTTTGGTCTACAGAATTTAAATAAATTGACCACAGAATATAGGAGAAATGATTCCAGGTAATGGCTCTATCTACCAGTGAACCATTAAGTGGGCTACACGCAGAAATAACAACGTGGCTTTTAGTATCAATTTTTAGGGCTGTCAACCACGTCAAAATTAATTCTCTATTCCTATTTTAATGCTCACCCATTTAAGGCTTGGTGGTTTGTAAATGTTCTTACATGCTAAGGATTCTAATGTTTTATGCGAAGGAGTAAAAACATCAAGCATCTAGCATAAACAGAGCAATGTTAAATTCACCCTTCAACCCTATACTCCCAACAACATTTGAATTGTAAACTAAGATTATCAAAATGGTCCACTTTCCACCCTCACTTTGTTTCACAAATAGTTTTGAACTTTGGTCGATGTGGCCGGATACCACATCCCTGCCATGTCAGTCTATGAGCAAACAAACACTACAAGAACTAATAGTCCAGAACAAACTCCACTATCTGAAGAAGAAAACTTCACAAAAAATGTTGGAGATGGAAGGATTTTTTATAGATATAGCAGCTCAATAATGGATTTTGATGACATAGAAGCAATATGGTACTGATGTGGCATCCACCTCTACCAAAAGCATGTGAAACACCCGATGATGAAAAGTTGACTGTTCCAATAGTTCAGGGTACCAAATCAAACGGTTTATGTTTAGGATTAAAAATTAGATATTTTTCTAACTTTTATGACAAACGAGCATGGTAGACTGCAATTGCCAAATCCACAAGTAAATTTGAGATATACAGCTTTACACAATACTAAACTTACACCTCTAGTGTCACACTAACCAAAACTTATGTATAGGGAAGTTCAAGCAAGTCTCATACACCATATATTTCACACACGAAAAAAAAGAATAACGACCTACAAATCCAGTATACTAGTTACGAGTTGAAAACTTGTGCTCCCTTGGCAACCTTGATGAAGACATCCTCCAAGGTGGTATCAGCAAGGCCCCAAGCGTGTATGTTAAAACGGCCTTTTGCACTCTCAACTTCATGGAAAACGTCAGCTATCTTCACCTCCTGCTTTGGCAGCTCAAATTTCTGTGTTCCAGATATGTGATATATCCTGTTCGCATTCGGCGACAAACGGCGAACTAGCTGTTCAACCTCCTGCTCATGTTCCGAAGATGTTGTCATTGTGAACACGTAGGTGCCTCCATATCTCGCTTTCAGCTGCAAAACATTGCAGAGGAAAACATTGTAAGTGCTTATTAAAGTAGGATACAGTTACACAAAATGTAGTTATGTGCTTAATACAAGTGAGTAGGTAATCTACCTCTTTCGGATGTCCAATGCATTGGAAACCACCATCAACAAAAATACCCAGTCTATCACATAGTACCTCTGCCTCTTCCATTGAATGTGCTGTCAAAAAAATATACTTGATGATTCACAGTATCTATCAAAGCAATGAGGAGATGATCAGGAAAGTTGAATACTTGTAAGAATAATGGCACGGTTTTTCTTTGCTTCCTTCACAACACTCCACAGGTTATTTCTTGATGCTGGATCTAGCCCAGTGCTTGGCTCGTCCATGAAAACAACCTACAATTATGTATGAAATTTTTAGTTGCAGGTTCCATTATATTTTGTGCATATGGAAACATAATAGGAATCAGGTTACTACTTTGGGGTCTCCAATTAAGGAGATTGCAACACTAAGCCTCCGTTTCATGCCCCCACTGTACTTCCCCACTTGCTTATCGCCGACACCGCCACGGAATAGGTTAACACTCTTCAAAGAGTCATCAGTTGCCTGACAGCACAAAATATTTTACATGTCATATGTTGAACCTTTCGGAGGAAAAAAAACATATGTTGACGCATTCAAGCATATTATGATCTGAAGTTCTGAACTATTGCTTGGCAGAACCAATGAACATATGTCACCACATTTCGCAATGAGGTAAATAATAATAGATACTGGTGCAGACATACAGAAATTGCAGAGCTATACCTTCAGTAGTTCAGCGCCTTTAAGATTTTTTAGTCTTCCATAAAACAACAGATGCTCTCTTCCCGTCAATGTTTCCCAGAGCAAGCTATATTTCAAAAGGTATTAACATTTCTGGCAATATATTGGAGATGTATACAAAAAGTACCATTAGATCAAGGTCGTACTCGTGTTGTGGGCAGACACCCATATTTGTGTATATTTCATTCATATCAGTCCTTATATCCATTCCATGGACATAAGCAGTGCCAGATGTAGGTGGAATGAGCCCAATCATCTGTGGAGGAAAAATGGAAAATACATCCACAAGGAGTGAATATTATTTGCTAACTTTGTCCAAAAATGAACGCACTGTATGTCTAGTCGCCATACCATACTGATGAAGGATGTTTTCCCTGCCCCATTCGGGCCAAGCATCCCAAAACATTGTCCTTTTGGGAGGGCAAGAGACAACCCACGAACTGCAAGCTTGTCAGGATTTCCATCCTTTCCGTGGTAAACCTTTGTTAGGTTATCAGATATAATAGCATGGTTTGCACTGGGTTCCAGCAGAAGCTGCTCAACTACCTCTCTCTGAACATAAAAAGAAATCAATTATCAAGAAACACATACATTGTCAGGGTCTTCTCTTATAAAAAAATGAATAAATATCTTTGAGAAATATGCAAGGGATTAACCTACTTCTTGAGTAGTGTCGGAGTTCTCCATTTCAACTACTACTTTAGGTCCTAACCGCCCGAAGCTATACCTCCGAAATGATGCAGCTCTCTTCTTAAAGCATGTCAAGGAGATCAACAACCTTTTACGGAGCCCACCACCCAATGATGAGACTTGATCAAGATAAAATGCCAAGGGGAGAAGTATTGCCCATTCGATAACCATGATAATCAGTACAGTACGCATTCCATTGACAGGGTCACCCAAATTAGTCCACTTCATACCATCGGTTCCCATTGCAGTTCCAGAGAATGCATATTGACCAAACTCGTATAACCCTCGGTAAAGTGAAAATCCAGGGATGATCTCCATGACTACTATCCAGCCCTCTTTGTATGGAAAAACATAACTTGAATTGTCATGCATATGATCTAAACAGAGTTTTCAAACGTAAACAAGAAAGTAACTTACTCGGGAAACGATTATCCTCAACAAAGAAACGCAGAAGAAATGCCCCTAGTAAACCAGAACCAAATACATAAATGTAACCAACCACTGCAGCACCGTAATTTTAGATTAGTTACTCACAAATATATTATAACCACTCCTTTCTTACTTATAAGAAATGTAGCGACAGACCTGTGGCTATTTTGACAGAAGAAAAGAAGGCTGCCGCGAAAAATGCGAGTGCAATCTGCAGATTTATGTATATGAAGTAGAAAACAATCTGAATGCCGTAATCGTTTGCTGTAAAGAAACGCAGACCTGTACAAAAATCAAACCATTTTAAGGAGACTACATTACGTAAAATGCATGAAACTTCTTGATGATTTTCGAGATATTTACCTATCAAGGAGCCAAAAATGATAAATAGTATCATATAGACAGCTGACAGAGCAAAGAAGTAAGTATAAGTTATCATCCAGTAAGGGCCATCCTTCAAACCATGCATCTTCATCATAATTTTCAGCTTTTGTTGCTTCTCATACACGAGATATGTTAGTATAACCTGTAAAAAGTATTGTACCAACTCATGATTTTATCCATTTTGTGTAAACTAACATAAGGTGGTGTCTCATACTCACTGGAAACAGTAGTTCAACGATCCAGCTGAAGAATAGTGCACCAAGAAGAGAAGACAGGTCAAATTTCATTTTTGTTCCTACTTTAGGCATATCTTTAACATATTCGAGCAGCATTTCCACTCCACTTCCTCTGAGAAATTTGATGTATGCATTGGAAGCCTATAAGAAAGATAGTAAACTTCATAGTAATAGTTGAAATACAAATGAAATTCACTTAATATGAACTGTGCACCAGTTAAAAGCACATACCATGTTAACCAAGCGTGGCAGTCGTAATAGTGCAATGGCCTCAAATGCAGTATTGTTGTTATAGGTAGAGTTGAACAAAATACTAATGTCAAGGCTGTCCTTATTTGTGTTCAAGAAGTTGTAACCTGTGAAGAGAAACATGTTATACACTGAATGAGAAGAACCAATCGTAACACTTCACTGAACTAGATCAGCGGGTACCTGCGGCATATTCATTTGCCTTCCCTCCTCCACTTCCCCTTTGTTGTCTATAACCCTTAAATAGCTCGTCATTGATAATTGATTCACTTTCACGCCATAACGTCAAACCTTGAATGCATTCTACATCTAGACATTCAAAAGAACATTGGGAATGGAAAACAATTAGTAGGTACGCCAGGGATACAAAATGTAAGAAAAAATAGCCAACAATGGCAATATTATGTATCATAAATAAAAAATCAGTAACTAAAACAAAATTTCCTGCACGAAACTTAGATCCTAGTGTTTTAAAGGAATAGCTTAAATTCCAGTTCCATCTAATTAGTTGATGTTACTCACCGAGTTGAAGGGGTATCGGCCCAGCGTTGACCGAAACTGTTTGCGACAAATTGGACCGGCACTGAGGTTGGACAATATACAGAGTATTCCCCGGAGTAAATGCTGGCTCTAAAAGCTGTCTATACGACGTCTCCGTGTCAGAGCCCTGAGACAAACATATCCAACCAAAAGCTCCGTACATTAGAAAACGAACATCGTAGTAGTACGGTACGGGTGTATAATCTAGATGCGCAAATACGTGTGGAAGAAACTTACAGGAACAATCTTGGAGAGCGCATTTAGATAGTTGGTGAAATTCAAAGGAGAAGACAGAGCAGGGAACAGTTGACCCGAAAGGCCTGCCGTTCAAAAGCAACAGAGAACAATTGAGCCTGAATTATATGAACGAAATGAGCGCATATTCCGAACCTGAATTACGGGAGAGAACATACTTTCGGCGAGCGAGCGGTTGGTTCCGGTGACGAGGAAGGCGGCGGGGCAAGACCCGGTGTCCCGGCATGCCTGCTCAGGCAAACCGTCGAACGGCTGGGAGGCGGTCCCGGCGGCTCTGGACTCGGGCGGGGGCAGCTGGACCACGGCCGGCCACCGCGGCGGCCTGGGGATCGGGCAGCTGGCGACCTGGTCCAGCGTGGAGTACTGGACGCCGCACTCGGTCCTCCTGCAGCCCCCGTCGGCGGCCGCGTCGACGCACGCGCAGCCGCAGCGGTACTTGGGCTTGTCGATCTCGCGGTCGATGGCGCCCTGCAGCAGGACGAGCAGGAGGCAGAGGAGGATCGGGAAGAGGGTGATGCACAAGTTGGTCTTCAGGTTCCTCTTCTGCAGCAAATCAGAAAGCTTGGCGAATTCAAATCGATTCACGGCCATGTCGCCGTATTCAGGCGACGGGACGGAGCAAGAAACAGAGCAACAAGGGGGACCTGGAAGCAGAGGTTCTTGCGGAGGAGGGCGTTGGCCTGCGTCGAGAAGCCGGCGGCGCCCCTCGAGCCGGTCGAGGAGTCCATTGCTGGGTTTGGAGAGGACGATGGGGCTGAACTGGCAGGTTGCAGCAGCTCTTGGTCGTCTTCTCAGAATTTTATAGCCGCCTTCGGCCTTCTTTGTCAGCTCCCGCCATTACTGTGGTGTGGTGTGGTGCCTTCTCTCTCTGCACACGGTGTGGGGGTGCAATTCACAAAGAAAGAAAAATGTGATTATTAGCAGCTGTTGTTTTAGGATGATTATTTATTATACTGTATTATGGTACGAAGGAAGTAGCAGCTACAGTCGTACTCCTATGTTTTTTGTTTGCCTTCTCAAGTTTGTCGGAAGCTATGTGGAAGGTAAGAGTTTTTCTGTATTTACTCTGCATATTAGTTTTGGCTGAAGAGAAAACAATGATAAAAAAAAAGTAGTGTGATGTAGAAATATATACGATGATGAACCTGATGGTATTTGTTATGTTCATATTTTTTCTATAAACCTGGTTAAAGTTTATAAACTTTGATTTTAGACAAAGTTAATATGTGGAGGAAATAAAAATGGAGCGAGTAGCTAATATGCGGAGGAAATAAAAACAAAGCAAGTACTCCCTCCGTTCCAAAATTCTTGTATTAACTTTGTCTAGAAATGGATGTATCTAAATACTAAAACTTGACTAGATACATTCATATCTAAACAAATCTAAGACAAGAATTTTGGGACGGAGGGAGTAGTTAATATACGGAGGAAATAAAAACGGAGAGAGTACCTGTTCTTGAGAGTGGATTGGACGAACTGTCTCCAAATAAGTAAATATATTTATTACATTATTATCTTCTACTATATTTAAATACTAGTTAGACTTCATTAAGCTATTTCTCTCAACATAAAAGCATGTCACCTTATCCTATACTCCCTTCACTCCTATCTAGAACTCGTTTAAGAGATTTCACTACGGACTACATACGAAGTAAAATGAGTGAACCAACATTCTGAAATATGTTTATATACATCCATATATAGTCTGTGATGAAATCTCTAAATAGACTTATATTTACGAACGGAGGGAGTAACATGCATGAGGAAAAGCCACCTCAACATGTAAACATGATGAAAATTTCTATATATTAAGTTATTTATATTTAATAAATATTTTTACAAACACAAGAAATTGCATGCACTTCCTGTTGGAAATATGCCCTAGAGGCAATAATAAAATGGTTATTATCATATTTCCTTGTTCATGATAATCGTCTACCGTTCATGCTATAATTGTATTAACAGGAAACAGTAATACATGTGTGAATGAATAGATCACAATGTGTCCCTAGCAAGCCTCTAGTTGGCTAGCTCGTTAGTCTATAGATGATCATGGTTTCCTGATCATGGACATTGGATGTCATTGATAACGGGATCACATCATTGGGAGAATGATGTGGTGGACAAGACCCAATCCTAAGCCTAGCACTAGATCGTATTGTTCGTATGCTAATGCTTTTCTAATGTCAAGTATCTTTTCCTTCGACCGTGAGATTGTGCAACTCCCGGATACCGTAGGAGTGCTTTGGGTGTATAAAACGTCACAACGTAACTGGGTGACTATAAAGGTGCACTACGGGTACCTCCGAAAGTGTCTGTTGGGTTGGCACGAATCGAGATCGGGATTTGTCACTCCGTGTGACGGAGAGGTATCTCTGGGCCCACTCGGTAGAACATCATCATGACCTCAATGTGACTAAGGAGTTAGTCACACGATGACGTGCTACGGAACAAGTAAAGAGACTTACCGGTAACGAGATTGAACAAGGTATAGGTATACCGACGATCGAATCTCGGGCAAGTTCTATACCGACAGACAAAGGGAATCGTATACGGGATTGATTGAATCCTTGACATCGTGGTTCATCCGATGAGATCATCGTGGAGCTAGTGGGAGCCACCATGGGTATCCAGACCCCGCTGATGGTTATTGGCCAGAGAGGTGTCTCGGTCATGTCTGCCTGTCTCCCGAACCCGTAGGGTCTACACACTTAAGGTTCGATGACGCTAGGGTTATAGGGAATTGTTTTACGAGGTTATCTAAAGTTGTTTGGAGTCCCGGATGAGATCTTGGACGTCACGAGGAGCTCCGGAATGGTCCGGAGGTAAAGATTGATATATAGGACGGATGGTTTCGGACACCGGAAGTGTTTCGGGCATCACCGGTAACGTACCGGGACCACCGGGACCACCGAAGGGGGGGGGGCAACGACCCCGGGAGGCTAGATGGGCTAAGTGGGGAAGGGAACCAGCCCCTAAGTGGGCTGGTGCGCCCCCACCCAGCCCATGTGCACCAGAAAAAAGGGGAAGGGGGGGAACCCTAACTTAGGTGGGCCTTAGGCCCACCAGAGGGGTGCGCCACCCCTCCTCCTTGCCCTGGCCGCCACACCCCCCATCTGGGAGGGCTGCCGCACCCCCTAGGGTGGGAACCCTAGGGGTGGCACCCCCTCTCCCCTTCCCCTATATATAGTGGGCACTTTTGGCCTTTGGAGGACACGGTTTTTCCCTCTCCCTCGGCGCAGCCCTGCACTTCTTCCTCCTCCTCTCTGCCGGCGCTTGGCGAAGCCCTGCCGGGAGACCTCGTCTCTCCACCAACACCACGCCGTCGTGTTGCTGGTCTTCTTCCCCAACCTCTCCCTCCTCCTTGCTGGATCAAGGTGCGGGAGACGTCACCGGGCTGCACGTGTGTTGAACGCGGAGGTGCCGTCGTTCGGCACTAGATCGGAATCGCTGCGAGTACGACTCCATCAACCGCGTTCTAGCAACGCTTCCGCTTAGCGATCTTCAAAGGTACGAAGATGCTCTTACCCCTCTCTCGTTGCTGGTCTCTCCATAGGAAGATCTGAACATGCGTAGGAAAATTTTGAATTTATGCTACGTTCCCCAACAGTGGCATCCGAGCCAGGTTTTCTATGCGTAGATTCTATGCACGAGTAGAACACAAAAGTTGTGGGCGATGGTTTGTCAATTTGCTTGCCGTTACTAGTCTTATTCTTTTCCGGCGGTATTGTGGGATGAAGCGACCCGGACCGACCTTACACGTACGCTTACGTGAGACTGGTTCCACCGACAGACATGCACATCGTGCATAAAGGTGGCTAGCGGGTGTCTGTCTCTCCTACTCTAGTCGGATTGGATTTGATGAAAAGGGTCCTTATGAAGGGTAAATAGCTTTGGCATATCATCGTTGTGGCTGTCACGTAGGTAAGAAGGCGTTCTTGCTAGAAACCCAAATCAGCCACGTAAAACTTGCAACAACAATTAGAGGACGTCTAACTTGTTTTTGCAGGGTTTGACATGTGATGTGATATGGCCAAAGTTGTGATGTTGCATGTATGATGTATGAGATGATCATGTTATTGTAATAGGTTTCACGACTTGCATGTCGATGAGTATGACAACCGGCAGGAGCCATAGGAGTTGTCTTAATTTATTGTATGAGATGCAATGCCATGTGCTTACTACTTTTACTTCATTGCTAACGGTTAGCTATAGTAGTAGTGATAGTAGTAGTTGGCGTGACGACTTCACGGAGACACGATGATGGAGATCATGATGATGGAGATCATGGTGTCACGCCGGTGACGATGATGATCATGCAATGCCTGAAGATGGAGATCGAAAGAGCAAAGATGATAATGGCATATCATGTCACTATATGATTGCATTGTGATGTTTATCATGTTTTACATCTTATTGCTTAAAACGACGGTAGCATAATAAGATTATCCCTCTTAAAATTTCGAGAACATATTCCCCTAAGTGTGCACCGTTGCGAAGGTTCGTTGTCTCGAAGCACCACGTGATGATCGGGTGTGATAGATTCTAACGTTCACATACAACGGGTGTAAGCCAGATTTACACACGCGAAACACTTAGGTTGACTCGACGAGCTTAGCATGTACAGACATGACCTCGAATACAAGAGACCGAAAGGTCGAACATGAGTCGTATGGTTGAATACGATCAGCATGAAGTTGCTCACCATGGTGACTAGTCCGTCTCACGTGATGATCGGACACGGGTTAGTCAACATGGATCATGTATCACTTAGATGACTAGAGGGATGTCGATTTGAGTGGGAGTTCATACTTAATTTGATTAAATGAACTTAATTGTCATGAACTTAGTCTAAAAGTTGTCTTTACAAATATTGTAGATGTCCAACGTCAACCTCAACTTCTACGCATTCCTAGAGAAAAACAAGCTGAAAGATGATGGTAGCAACTATGCGGACTGGGTTCGCAACCTGAAGCTCATCCTTGAAGCAGCTAAAAAGGCTTATGTCCTTAATGCGCCGCTAGGTGACCCTCCCACTCCCGCAGCAGCCCAGGACATTCTAAACGTCTGGCAAGCGCGGAGTGATGACTACTCTCTGGTCAGGTGTGGCATGTTATACAGTTTAGAAACGGGGCTCCAAAGACGTTTTGAGCAACACGGGGCATATGAGATGTTCCAAGAGCTGAAGCTAGTTTTTCAAGCTCATGCCCGTGTCGAGAGATATGAAGTCTCCGACAAGTTCTTCAGCTGTAAGATGGAGGAGAACAGTTCTGTCAGTGAGCACATACTCAAAATGTCTGGGTTACACGGTCGTCTGACTTCACTTGGAGTCGAACTTCCGGATGATGCTATCATTGACAGAATCCTCCAGTCTCTCCCACCAAGCTACGAAGGCTTTGTGCTTAACTACAACATGCAAGGGATGGAGAAAACAATTCCCGAGTTGTACTCGATGCTCAAGTCTGCAGAAGTAGAGATCAAGAAGGAGCATCAAGTGTTGATGGTCAACAAGACCACTAGTTTCAAGAAAGGCAGGGGTAAGAAGAACTTCAAGAAAGACGGCAAAGCTGTTGCCGCGCCCGGTAAGCCAGATGCCGGGAAGAAGAAAAAGAACGGACCCAAGCCTGAGACTGAGTGCTTCTACTTCAAGGGAAAGGGTCACTGGAAGCGAAACTGCCCCAAATACTTAGCGGACAAGAAGGTCGGCAACGTTAAAGGTATATGTGATATACATGTTATTGATGTGTACCTTACCAGCGCTCGTAGTAGCTCCTGGGTATTTGATACCGGTGTTGTTGCTCAAATTTGCAACTCAAAGCAGGAACTGCGGAATAAGCGGAGACTGGCCAAGGACGAGGTAACGATGCGCGTCGGGAATGGTTCAAAGGTCGATGTGATCGCCGTCGGCACGCTACCTCTACATCTACCGTCGGGATTAGTTTTAAACCTTAATAATTGTTATTTAGTACCAGCTTTAAGCATGAACATTGTATCAGGGTCTTGCTTAATGCGAGACGGCTACTCATTTAAGTCAGAGAATAATGGTTGTTCTATTTATATGAGTGATATGTTTTATGGTCATGCTCCGCTGGTAAATGGTTTATTCTTGATGAATCTCGATCGTGATGTTACACATATTCATAGCGTGAGTACCAAAAGATGCAAAGTTGATAATGATAGTCCCGCATACTTGTGGCACTGCCGCCTTGGTCATATCGGCGTTAAACGCATGAAGAAGCTCCATACTGATGGACTATTAGAGTCTCTTGACTTTGAATCATTTGACACAAGCGAACCGCGCCTCATGGGCAAGATGACTAAGACTCCATTCTCAGGCATAATGGAGAGAGCAACCGACTTATTGGAAATAATACATACTGATGTGTGTGGTCCAATGAACGTTGAAGCTCGCGGTGGTTATCGTTATGTTCTCACTCTCACCGATGATTTGAGTAGGTATGGGTATATGTACTTGATGAAGCACAAATCTGAGACGTTTGAAAGGTTCAAGGAATTTCAGAGTGAGGTTGAGAATCAACGTGACAGAAAAATTAAATGTCTACGATCTGATCGTGGAGGAGAATATTTGAGTCACGAGTTTGGCACACACCTAAGGAAGTGTGGAATCGTTTCACAACTGACGCCGCCTGGCACACCGCAGCGCAACGGAGTGTCTAAACGTCGTAATCGCACTTTATTAGATATGGTACGATCTATGATGTCTCTCACCGACTTACCGCTATCATTTTGGGGATACGCATTAGAAACTGTTGCATTCACTTTAAATAGGGCACCGTCTAAATCCGTTGAGACGACACCGTATGAACTATGGTTTGGCACGAAACCTAAGTTGTCGTTTCTTAAAGTTTGGGGCTGCGATGCTTATGTGAAGAAACTTCAACCAGAAAAGCTCGAACCCAAAGCGGAGAAATGCGTATTCATAGGATACCCTAAGGAAACTATTGGGTATACCTTCTATCTTAGATCCGAAGGTAAAACCTTTGTTGCCAAGAACGGATCCTTTCTAGAGAAAGAGTTTCTCTCGAAAGAAGTAAGTGGGAGGAAGGTAGAACTTGATGAGGTAATTACACCCCCTCTCGAACAGGAAAGTAGCGCAGTGCAGGAAGTTGTTCCTGTAGCGCCTACACCGACTGAAGAGGAAGTTAATGATGATGATCATGAAGCTTCGGATCAAGTTACTACTGAACCGCGAAGGTCCACAAGGGTACGCTCCGCACCAGAGTGGTACGGCAACCCTGTGATGGAAATCATGTTGTTAGACAACGGTGAACCTTCGAACTATGAAGAAGCAATGGCGGGCCCAGATTCCAACAAATGTCTTGAGGCCATGAAATCCGAGATAGGATCCATGTATGAGAACAAAGTATGGACTTTGGTGGACTTGCCCGATGACCGGCGAGCCATAGAAAATAAATGGATCTTCAAGAAGAAGACTGATGCAAACGGTAATGTAACCGTTTACAAAGCTCGACTTGTCGCAAAGGGTTTTCGACAAATTCAAGGAGTTGACTACGAAGAGACTTTCTCTCCCGTAGCGAAGCTGAAATCAGTCCGAATCATGTTAGCAATTGCCGCCTTTTATGATTATGAAATTTAGCAAATGGACGTCAAAACAGCGTTCCTTAACGGGAACCTTAAGGAAGAGTTGTATATGATGCAACCAGAAGGTTTTGTCGATCCTAAAGGTGCTAACAAAGTATGCAAGCTCCAGCGCTCCATCTATGGGCTGGTGCAAGCATCTCGGAGTTGGAACATTCGCTTTAATGAGGTGATTAAAGCGTTTGGGTTCATACAGGTTTACGGAGAAGCCTGTCTGTACAAGAAAGTGAGTGGGAGCTCTGTAGCTTTCCTCGTACTATATGTGGATGACATATTATTAATGGGGAATGATATAGAGATGTTGGAGAGCATAAAGGCCTATTTGAACAAGAGTTTTTCAATGAAGGACCTTGGAGAAGCTGCATACATATTAGGCATCAAGATCTATAGAGATAGATCGAGACGCCTCATAGGTCTTTCGCAAAGTACATACCTTGACAAGATATTGAAGAAGTTCAATATGGAAAACTCAAAGAAAGGGTTCTTGCCAGTTTTGCAAGGTATGAGATTGAGTAAGACTCAGTTGCCGACCACGGCAGCAGATAGAGAGAAGATGAGTTATGTCCCCTACGCTTCAGCCGTGGGCTCTCTAATGTATGACATGCTGTGTACCAGACCTGATATAAACCTTGCCATAAGCTTGGTAGGGAGGTACCAAAGTGATCCCGGTACGGAACACTAGACAGCGGTCAAGAATATCCTTAAGTATCTGAAAAGGACTAAGGAAATGTTTCTCGTTTATGGAGGTGACGAAGAGCTAGTCGTAAAGGGTTACGTCGACGCTAGCTTCGACACAGATCCGGATGACTCTAAGTATATGTGTTGAATGGTGGGGCAGTGAGCTGGTGCAGCAGCAAGCAAGAAGTCGTGGCAGCATCTACATGTGAAGCGGAGTACATAGCTGCTTCAGAAGCGGCTCATGAAGGAATTTGGATGAAGGAGCTCATCACCGACCTTGGAGTGGTTCCAAGCGCGTCGGGTCCTATGACACTCTTCTGTGATAACACTGGAGCCATTGCCATAGCCAAGGAGCCCAGGTTTCACCGGAAGACGAAGCACATCAAGCGCCGCTACAACTCCATCCAGGACCATGTCCAGAGTGGAGTGATAGATATTTGTAAAGTACACACGGATCTGAATATTGCAGACCCGTTGACTAAACCTCTTCCACGAGAAAAACATGATCAGCACCATAATGCTATGGGTGTTCGATACATCACAATGTAACTAGATTATTGACTCTAGTGCAAGTGGGAGACTGTTGGAAATATGCCCTAGAGGCAATAATAAAATGGTTATTATCATATTTCCTTGTTCATGATAATCGTCTATCGTTCATGCTATAATTGTATTAACACGAAACAGTAATACATGTGTGAATGAATAGATCACAATGTGTCCCTAGAAAGCCTCTAGTTGGCTAGCTCGTTAGTCTATAGATGATCATGGTTTCCTGATCATGGACATTGGATGTCATTGATAACGGGATCACATCATTGGGAGAATGATGTGGTGGACAAGACCCAACCCTAAGCCTAGCACTAGATCGTATTGTTCGTATGCTAATGCTTTTCTAATGTCAAGTATCTTTTCCTTCGACCGTGAGATTGTGCAACTCCCGGATACCGTAGGAGTGCTTTGGGTGTATCAAACGTCACAACGTAACTGGGTGACTATAAAGGTGCACTACGGGTACCTCCGAAAGTGTCTGTTGGGTTGGCACGAATCGAGATCGGGATTTGTCACTCCGTGTGACGGAGAGGTATCTCTGGGCCCACTCGGTAGAACATCATCATGACCTCAATGTGACTAAGGAGTTAGTCACATGATGACGTGCTACGGAACGAGTAAAGAGACTTACCGGTAACGAGATTGAACAAGGTATAGGTATACCGACGATCGAATCTCGGGCAAGTTCTATACCGACAGACAAAGGGAATCGTATACGGGATTGATTGAATCCTTGACATCGTGGTTCATCCGATGAGATCATCGTGGAGCTAGTGGGAGCCACCATGGGTATCCAGACCCCGCTGATGGTTATTGGCCAGAGAGGTGTCTCGGTCATGTCTGCCTGTCTCCCGAACCCGTAGGGTCTACACACTTAAGGTTCGATGACGCTAGGGTTATAGGGAATTGTTGTACGAGGTTATAGGAAGTTGTTCGGAGTCCCGGATGAGATCCCGGACGTCACGAGGAGCTCCGGAATGGTCCGGAGGTAAAGATTGATATATAGGACGGATGGTTTCGGACACCGGAAGTGTTTCGGGCATCACCGGTAACGTACCGGGACCACCGGGGGACCACCGAAGGGGGGGCAACGACCCCGGGAGGCTAGATGGGCTAAGTGGGGGCTGGTGCGCCCCCCACCCAGCCCATGTGCACCAGAAAAAAGGGAAAGGGGGGGAACCCTAACTTAGGTGGGCCTTAGGCCCACCAGAGGGGTGCGCCACCCCTCCTCCTTGCCCTGGCCGCCACACCCCCCATCTGGGAGGGCTGCCACACCCCCTAGGGTGGGAACCCTAGGGGTGGCACCCCCTCTCCCCTTCCTCTATATATAGTGGGCACTTTTGGCCTTTGGAGGACACGGTTTTTTCCCTCTCCCTCGGCGGAGCCTTGCACTTCTTCCTCCTCCTCTCTGCCGGCGCTTGGCGAAGCCCTGCCGGGAGACCTCGTCTCTCCACCAACACCACGCCGTCGTGTTGCTGGTCTTCTTCCCCAACCTCTCCCTCCTCCTTGCTGGATCAAGGTGCGGGAGACGTCACCGGGCTGCACGTGTGTTGAACGCGGAGGTGCCGTCGTTCGGCACTAGATCGGAATCGCTGCGAGTACGACTCCATCAACCGCGTTCTAGCAACGCTTCTGCTTAGCGATCTTCAAAGGTACGAAGATGCTCTTACCCCTCTCTCGTTGCTGGTCTCTCCATAGGAAGATCTGAACATGCGTAGGAAAATTTTGAATTTATGCTATGTTCCCCAACACTTCCAATTTTTGTTCTCATATTACTTCAAGTATGAATGTTCCATACAACTATATTTTTATTAAAATATTGCAAAACATTCCTGCTACAATGTGCGGGCTATCATCTACTTGGTTAAACAAGAGACAAACAAGATACCACGTTCTTGATTGTTGGTTTATGAGATTCATGGTTGCTCACATGGAGTGGTAATAAGCCGCTACATTTACATGGCTATTTCTATCTATTAACCATATTATCATTCTCAGAATTGCTATGCCCCCTCCCATCACCACAACGGTTTTCGTTATAAAATTTAAACCATGGTTTACGTCACCGTCTTGTTTGAAACATAACAAAACATGACTCAAAATTAAAACAAAAAGCCAAAAAGGTTGGTTGCAACACCATAGTAGTCAACCTCTACAATCCAGAACATCGAGGAACCACGCATCACAAACCACCAACTCTACTAAAGAAACAACAGATGCCTAGGCCCAACATTCTTGAATCTTGATGATGACCACAACCAGGGAACCTATTTTGGCTTTCTTCAAGGGAGACTGGGTGGGCGAGCTTGTGATCTCCCGCGGGGTATTTGGGCTGAATATGGAGATAGTCTCCTTGGTGGTATGTTTCGAGGTGGAGAAGATCTATTCTTATTTATAGATTACCTGTTTAGAGTGTCATCCATGGAAATATTTTTGAACAAATTAGAGATGATCAGGGCACCTCCGGTGCAATAACCAGGAACAATCACCCCGATAACAGTTGGTGTGGCTGACAGATGAAGGTTGAGATCATCTAGAAGAGGGCAATCCCCTTTTCCAGAGGGCACTCCAAATTGGATGTCTACTAATCAATAATGAAACACTAGTATTTTCTTTGAATATCAATTCAAGTTGCCTATTAATCACTATTAATTACAAAAATTGTAAAATCTTCTTGTTCCGTTAAATTGTTGCAGAAAGGTGGTAAAAAAGGAGGGAATGATGACATTATCGAGATCTACATCAAACATATATCATTTTCATATAAAGAAGACCCAGAGGAGTTACGGGAACGTAAGTTGAACACTGTCACGAGAGTAGTCTGTTTCTTCATGTCCAACCACACGACATTCTTGGAAGTCGTCTTTTCACGATATTTGCTTCGCAAAAATACACCCTATTCAGCATAATCCTCACCACCACCATAGATTGAACTTGTACTCAACTATTTCCATCACAATCAGAAAGATTGTAAGACATTTCATAACAATCCATCTTGAAGAACCATCCGCAATAACTCTTTTGTATGATTTGATCATGATATGTGAGTAATCCCCTCGGACTAACAATCTTGATCAGTTGATGTCGATCAAGGCCACTACAAAGTTATCCTTTTATTGTGTTTTCTAACCTTGTATAGCTATGTATTTTCTTTTTACTCTAAAAAAAACTATGTATTTTTTCCTAAGGCGGTTATAAAATAAGGTGCGCGTGCATACACTTATAGGGATGGATGTATATGTGTGAATCTGACTATATATTATTTTATTGTGTTAAAAATATTAACTAGGTACGTACTTTTTCCTAAATCGGCAGAACTCCGGTAACACAAAAACAAACGACAACTATGTCCCTGATACCAGCCTATAGCTTCACCCCCAAGTATCCAGTTTTCACATCCAACTAATAAAAAAAGTACAACTTGACCATGAAAGATTATTCAACTTAATAAATTGAGTGAAGCTTAACAGAAGGCTATCCACCCACGCACCTCGATCGCAATTTGCAACAAAATAATTGATAATGACACATGCATCAAGTGGTAGAACCAACCCACCAGGGTTCGGTCATAAACTTTAACATTGGTGGTCGTATTTTTTGAATTTATTTTAAGCAGTCTAAGAAGGGCAGTGCTCTGCGTCAACACATCGGCCAAAACTTTCGACCGGCCGCACGCGGGCCGTCCGATCTATCAGTTGCATGCGGGCCGCACCGTTAGATCTTGATGCAGCAAAAAATTTCGATGCAACAAATTTCATCCATGATGCAGCAATTTTCGTTCACGGTTGCAACAAAAATATAGTTGTAGCAAAAAAAAATCAACGTGGTCGTAACAAAAAAACGAATCTGATGATGCGTGGTAGCAAAACAAAATAAGGGTTGTAGCAAAACAATCCGGTGAACTCGGGTTGCAACTCTGATGAACGTGTATGCAACTTTTTTAGTGAACGGTTGCAGCAAAAAATGATGCCGGTTGTAGCAAAAATTAACATGGTTGTAGAAAAAAAACCGGTTGTAGCAAAAAATCCGACGAACTGAGGTTGCAACCAAACGTATATGCAGCTTTTTTTAGTGGACAAATGTAGCAAATTTGGACACCGGTTATAGCAACTCTAAACGATCATCACAGGAGAAAATGTTGCATGGAAATACGCGCGGGTCACACGCGAGACGCGTGGGCAACGAGCGACCGGCGTGCCGAAGGAAAACGTTTCCCTTCAAAGAATATGCGTTCGGTGAAAGTAAATATTTCCATCGACTACGGATACGTTTATGATGACTTTGTCAATCCCAAAATAATGTATAGGCTCATTCATCTCCATGTCAGGTCTACCTCAATGCTACAGCCTTGATAGTTGATACACAAATTTTCTAAAGGAATGTGCAACATATGTTCCAAAACATCGTGTCTTTCGAGTAAGAGAACAACGGGTTCACTCATTAACAGAACAATGTGTAGCACAAAGAGATGAAATATGCTAAAACTCCTTTATTTTTGTTGGCTATCCGGTCAAAAAAAATATGCCCCACACTGCGCGTCTTTCGGTTCATTAATATTATTAATAGATACAACACTTTTGTGAAATTCATGTGCATATTCTAGAAAATGTGTCACCCAATTTTCCTAGGATTTAGAGTTAGCTCATCATTCGTGTAGTTGTGTTGTAGTGTGTCATTAAACATACTTGTCTCGACTCGTAATGTATTTGTCAGTATTTAGTAAACAAACAGAAAATAGCTAATTTGCTTTTTTCATGAAATTATTTTCATAATATATTCTTATCTTTTTAAACTAGAAGTTTTTTGTTACCCTAGCCTTTGTGTCAACAATGTATACATCCTTGGATGATGACAAGTAAGCCAAGATTAATCTTGCCTAAGAGTTGATGTTTTCTGAAACATGGTATAGGGACAGACATGCGCATACACACGCACACATTACCCCTACGAACGTACGCACCCACATCCTACCTCAATGGTCATACCCCAAGAGACTGAGCCGACCAATCGTAAGATTGCTAACTTATCACATGTGCCATGTGGTTGATGAGAATGTCGTCTCCCATTGAATGAATATTGTTAGAAAGCCTGAAGTACATCCAGGAAATTGCAAGCACGTGCACCAAGTCTAAGGGCATCTTCAACGGCAACTCGCAAATTTCCTTTCGCGTTCATCCACGGACGGGGGGACTAAAGAACGTCATACAACTATAGCCGTATACATCTGTCTTTCCTCTTTTTTTTTAAGTCTGCACGATCAAATAGCCGCATAAATAGAAAACATACATTTAAATAGCCGCATGCAACAATAGCTTAAATTTAGGAAAGTTCAAGTATTACATACCAACATTGTTTTCCCCTTTAACCGTTGAGGGATGCTCAATCAGATCTTTCTTCACCTGCTAGTGAGTTGGTCGATGCCGAATTAGTTGATGCATTTGAATAAACTCTTCAAATGTGTCCGGATTCTGGTCAACATATTGCTCGTATATGTACTCCATATCACAATCCATTGCTAGAAAGAAGAAGGGAAAACTGCTTTTTAGCTCCAACGATTCATCAAACAGTTGTTGGGCATGATGAGTATAACAGTAGAGGATGGTATCTGACGGGGCGGTAGGATGACAAGGGTTGAACGGCAGTGAAGGAGAAGCGGGGTGGATCCCTGATGGAGCGTTGGAGTTGACGGAGACGTAGAGTTCTAGTAGGGGTGTGGCGTGGCGACTGGGGTGGTGGAGCGACGACAAAGGCAAGAGAGAAAAAATGAAGAAGAGAAAATGGGGAGCATGGATACGTGGGTCCGAAAAAGGTTTTGGACGTTTGTCTCTGTTTTGTGGGAGGAAACACATCCAAACCGTCCCATGAACCGATACAAGACCGTATTGGATGACTTCGATGGTCTGAACAGCGTTGCCCCCGAACGGATGAGGACAGTTTGTGTGTCCACCTTAAAGATGCCCTAACGCTTGAATCCAAATGAGATGGTTTCATCACAAGTTTTATAATCATTTAAGCTAATCTACACTCAGTTACAGGGTCTTGGCTCATTATTTTTGTCAAAAATTATGACTCTCATACTATGAGCTCCAAAGCCAAAAGGTTTTGGGCATAGGTTTCCTTGTATAATGAGCCACAAATAGTGGGTCGAAACAGACGGTACCATGCGTCGATCTCATGTTATGCAGACATGTGAAGCGAGCATGTAAGGTTGGAGAGGTCAAAGTTGGCTAACAAAAACTGCACTAAAAACCTTGGTGATGTAACTATTTATAGAGAGGTCCAAAAATAATGTCTTTAGTCAAGCATATTTTCGTTGTCGTCACATGAACTTTTTACCGGTTAGAAAACCACACAATGTTTCTTATCAGTGGTACGTATCTTCTTGTAGAAGCTTTTTCGCCAGTGTAGAGTTTACCTAACAACTCTCTGACCGGTGGCCATTGATAATTTTAATCCATCATCCTTGGTAATGTTTGGTACACACTAAAACGCATGTCGTACATGATACCACATCAATGAAGATCACGTACACCTTTGGCTAAAAAAGAGGGAAAATTATGTAAACACGGTATATAGTTTGAATAGTCGAATTAATTAAGATTCTTTATTTGTTAGAGACTGGCTGAGGACCATATATTTTATTTGTGTAATAATGGAAGGAGACACGACTTGAGTTGTCCCAAAGTAGAACGCTGACAATTACTTGGCTGGATGAACATCCAGCATGTCAACTGTGATACGGAGTAGGAAACAATTACAGCATGTCAACTGTACATAAATTACAATTACTTGGCTGGATGAACATCCAGCATGTCAACTGTACTAGCATAATTGCATGTCTAGAACAAATAAAAATAGAAGATTCGTTGCTTGTCCTCTAATCCATGATCTGCTCATATTAATTTCTACCATTCTGATAGCTTTTTTTTAGGGAAACCCATTCTGATAGCTAGTATGCCACTACATGCGGCATGTGCTCGTTAGTCGTTACGCGTTGCGTGTAGGAGCATGCAAGTCATCGTTTCGCATGCATGCGCGTTGCTTCGGCAATCAGGCCTGCGGATTAATCGTGGTGCCTCGAGGAAAAGCTGTACTAGACTTTTAGAGTATATACAGTACAGCATATAATATAGGGTTAATTGGATCTATGCCACTCCAATTTTCACAGGTTGGACGTGTAATGGCATATCTCCAACATGTGAAAATTGGGGTGGCATAGATCCAATTAACCCTATAATATACTCCTTCCATTCCTAAATACAAGTCTTTTTAGAGATTTCACAAGAAAGCTACATGCGGAGCAAAATCAATGAATCTATACTCTAAAGTATGTCTATATATATTTATATGTAGTCCTTCTATTTTAACCTCTTAAAAGACTTGTATTTAAAAACGAAGGGAGTAATATAGTTGGATGCTGGAGTACAATTTGACCATAGAAACTACTTCCTCCATCCCTAAATATAAGTATTTTTAAAAATTTCGTTAAAGGGTTACATATAAAGCAAAATGGATGAATCTATATTCTAAAGTATGTCTATATACATTCGTATATAATCTCTTAACGGAACCTCTTAAAAAATTATATTTAAAAACGGATGAAGTATTCAAACTAATCAGCTGAATGAAGCCTGGCAGATGTCCGTCCACCTGCGCACCTCGCAATGTGCAAGCTTCATCCCCAAGTATCCAGTTTACAGATTCAACCTTGAAACAGTATTCAAACTCCTTGTACAGTTTGACCTTGAAACAATATTCAAACTAATCGATTGAGTGACGCTTAGCAGAAGGCTATCCACCTATGCATCTCGCAATGTGCAACAAAATAATTAATCACGACACATACGTCAAATCCATGATTATGCCTAAAGTACAAGGCTAGTTATATGCACGTGCCAAAGGTCATGCGGTCATCTCCATGACAAGTCTTCATCGTGCGCCACCCTTGAGACAAGTACTGCTTGACCCGAGTTTTCTAAGAATAGCCTTCGGATCCATTCGTCCAAGAAAACCTTTCCACGCGATGACGCGAAGAGCATCTCCAATGTAACCCTATTTTTACCCCATAAGTCCGGACACATCGCCTGGTGTCTTTTGTCTTAAGATTTTTTCTTTGAAAAGGAGGCAAAATATTTGCCTCATCGATTAATTAAGAAGAAGAAAATTATCCAGTTAATTAATAAAAAATTAGACAAAAATCGATACACACTACCATGAGGACTATTCGCAGAACATGCAACCCATATATACATAATCAACCCGACAACTCAACATGTAACGACCAGCAACTCTCACACAACTACATTACAAAGAAATATCCAGCGAGAATATCTCGGCCGAAGGCCACGAACACCACCGGGACCACGGAGACAAGCCACGCAATAAGGACAACTAGAAGTCTAGAAGACTAATGCCAGCAGTTGGAGACACATCATCTGAATAAAAGAAGCCACTCGGGCATCTTCAACACTGACCCTCACACCTCCCACAACAGTTCGCACCGTGGAAACCATCCAACATGATCATGTATCGGTCCGCTGGGCGGTTCGATCGTGTTTGTCTCGCAAACCGAGGACAAAGTGAGGGGGGTGACGACGCTTGCCTCCTCGCCGAGCTCGGCGGCGCGCTGGGCGGCCTGGCCGCGCTCGCGGCCCAGCCTGCGCTTCTGGGCCTTCTTCTCGCGCTTGAGCTTGGCGTACACCTCGTTGCGCTTCTCGTTGTTCCCGATCTCCGACGGCAGCGGCGGCGCCGGCTTCTCCTCCTTGGGCCTCTTCCCGGTGCATGCGACTGCTCCACATTAAAATGACACAAAAGAAGCCACTCGGGCATCTTCACCGTTGACCCTCACACCACCCGCAATTGTCTAGACTGCGGAAACCATCCAACATGGTCATGTATCGGTCTGTTGGGATCCAGTGTTGTTTTTCCCTCAAACAGAAGACAAAGTGAGGATGGGGGATTGCGGACGTCCGAACCACTGTCACGCCCACGCTTGACTATCCTGGTCCACCATTAACACCCTCCCTCCCTCGTGGGCGCTTCCTGTCCGAAATAGTTAGCGCCAATCGAGAGCGTCAGTGTCGCATTCATGCTCGGGCAAAACGGACGTGACCTCTCACTCCTGCCGACAATGAAGCAGCACGAGCAGCGTTGCCACCCGCGCCTCGTCCTGGTGCAAGTGACTGCTCCACATTCAAACGACGCCTCGTTGATCCGTTGCCCTACAATAATGACATGAGGTTGCAGAGGAACCTACTCCGGTTCCACCAATCTACCTATCTGTCGCTCACCATTAACCACATAGTCACTGATTTCTATCTTCCCGCTATATAAATTCCATCTCCGACCAGAACCACACTCATCCTCCTCCAGTTACTTTCTCCTCACCGCACCATGCCCATCATGGCCTCATCGCACTCCAAAGCCCTCTGGGACAACCGCTCGTTCGAACAAAAGAGGGAGATGGCGGCCATTATTGCGGTTGACGGGCCAGTAGGCAGACAGAGGCCAATGACGTCCCAATGAACGACGTGGACGAGCCGACGCCACCCTCCTCGCCGATGCATGCCGGCTTCACCATCGGCGAGGCATGTGTGGACTAGACGGACATGCTATGGGAGGAGCAGGAGGCCAAGTTCCAAAAGGCGCAGGCCGACTAGGCCTACGACCTCGGCCTCCTTGAGGAGCACCAGCGCGCGGATGAGTTGCTCGTCGCCGGCACGTCCGCGGGCGCCGCCATCTTGCCAGTCGTGTTGGACGTGGACGTGCCCAAGCAGGAAGCGTTGCTCGAGTCCCACCGCTCCGCTCGCGAGATCTGCCTTGACCGTTGGCAGTACCGCCAACATCAGGCGGAGTTACAAGCTACCTACAGGGAGTTCGACAAGGCGGCGGATGAGGTGTCGGACAAGAGTGACGATGAGGAGGACATCACCAGCTCCTCCCCGACGGCACCCCACCATCACGACCATGAAGTCAAAACGTCTGCGGGCACCACCGACAGCGACGAAGAGTAGTGCATGGTGGGTCGCCGTCGTTCGGGTCCCAAGCAGGCCAACGCTCATCTCCTCCCAATGAAGCCAAGCTTGGTGGCCTTAAAACCATCGTCCAATTAGCCTCTTGGCGGCAACGTGGATGCAGACAACTTCACTTTTTGGGTTTCCGGAGTCGGAGGTTACGGAGGCGAATCTGGGGAGCGTCGAGGCAGAACTGGAGAAGATGAAGCTTTAGTTCTCCGGGCTCATATTGGGCATGAGAAACGGGAGCCGACGATTCATTTAGTGTAGGTTTGGTTAAAAATTGTCCAAAATGTAATGAATTTTGTCTAATTAATAGAAAATGTTTGAATTGTAATGAATGTGTTCCGGTTCATATGAAAATCCGCCCGAGTTTGCATGGATTCGTCTAGTTAGTTCAAACCATTTTTAAAATGTATGCGGGCAACATTAGATGTCTGCCTCGAGTGTCTCCAGACTAGTTCTTCCTAACCGTGGGCGGATGCTAAACCAAATTTGCAGATCAACGTTGGATATGCCATGGACTCTCTCATACTACGAGCTAGAGAAAAGGGAAAATATTTTGTCAGGACCGGTTCCAGATAATACAATTATCGGAAATCAGCCATAAATGTCGTTCGAGCGTAGAAAATAATTCACACTGATGGACCAATCTTGATACAGGAAAACTAGCAGTACTTAGTATCATACAGGGTTGAGCGGTGTCGTTCAACAGTTTATTACAAGAACGCCCAAATTTAATATAAAGGCGAATATAATACAGTGGTCAAGGGGTAGCACTACTGACTCGCATATATAGGTGAATGTGTCACGACGGAGTTAAGTGAGACGACTCAATATAGTACAACATGCCAAGCGTGAGAATGAGGCTCGACAATTTATTAATGGTGGCAGAAGCAACGGAATAATACAACGATGGACTCCAAGATGGCAAGACTAGCTCGGACTCCTCTAGGCATCGTACTCTCTATCGCACTCTTCATCCATGAGATATCCTTCATCAAAATCTGGCCAAATTAGCAAGCCAGCGAGTACTTTAAAAGTACTCGCAAGACAGTTCGGACATAAGATAAAATGAATGAAAATAGAATGTGCATGCACAAGTTCTTTCAATTATCACAATCAGCAAGGTTAATAAATTAGCAGTAAGCTGAAGTGAAGTAAAGATAGATAAGTCGGCAGTAGTCCTTCCGAAATATCCAAGAAAATAAAATACACCGATCGGGCCGGTGTGTGAAGCGACGCCTCTAAAGGTTAACAATAAAAGTAAACTGCCATAGTCGGGTGTCTAGGCGACACCACGTAAGGGGCTTAATAAAATAAGTAACTTGTCACAGTCGGGCGTCTAGGCGACACCACGTAAAGGGCTTAATAGAATAAATAATTGCCAAAGTCGGGCATCTAGGCGACACCATGTAAAGGGCTTAATAGAATAAATACTTGCCAGAGTCGGGCGTCTAGGCGACACCATGATAGAAGCCTCTAGTGAAACCTATGGCCTGATAACCCACAAGTATAGGGGATCAATCGTAGTCCTTTCGATAAGTAAGAGTGTCGAACGCAACGAGGAGCAGAAGGCTCTGATAAACGGATTTCAGCAAGGTAATAACTGCAAGCACGGAAAGTAGCGGTAACAAGTGATTGTGTAGCGAGGTGAAACGTAGCAAGCAAAAAGTAACAAGTAACAAGTAGTAGCAATGGTGCAGCAAGTGGCCAAATCCCTTTTGTATCAAGGGACAAGCCTGAACAAAGTCTTATCGGAGGAAAAATGCTCCCGAGGACACACGGGAATTTCTGTCATGCTAGTTTCATCATGTCCATATGATTCGTGTTCGTTACTTTGATAGTTTGATATGTGGGTGGACCGGCGCTTGGGTACTGTCCTTACTTGGACAAGCATCTGAAAAGACCTCGATGACGCCTAGGGGGGGTGAATAGGCTATTTAAAAACTTCTTCAGATTTGGCTTGAACCTGATGCGGAAATAAACTAAGAGGGTACTTGTCAAGCACAAATCCTAAATACATTAGGCACTGCAACGTGTATCAACAACACGATCTACTAAGATGGACACAATGTAATTACTAACAAGCACAAGTAAGTTACACAAGCTTACTTGAGCTATATCACATGACAAGTAGGTGAACAACACAAGATACTAGATCACACTATATCACACGATATATCAAGGGCTGCAAGTATGTACGTGTGAATATAGAGGGTATGCTTGAATGATCAATCTTGTACAAGAATTGGCCAACACAATATAATGAGCACAAGCAATATGCAATGTATGTATGCTCAAATAACACAAGTAAACCACAAGTAAGGAGTTAGGGTTAAGGATAACCAAGGTCACTGAGACGAAGATGTATCCCGATGTTCACTTCCTTGGAGGGAAGCTAGTCACCGTTAGAGAGGTGGATGTTACCACGAAGGCACACCAACGCCACGAAGGCTCACCCTATTCTCCCTTTGAGATAACACCACGAAGGCGTTTCTCAACCACTAGTGGTAAGCCTTTGAGGTGGCTTCCAAACCCTCACAAACTTTTCCGGGGGAAATCACACGGATTGATTCCTCTCCGAAGAACTCCTACCGCCTAGGAGTCTCCAACCTCCAAGAGTAACAAGATCACGGGGAATGCTCAAAACTTGCTCAAATCACAAATAGCTTGGGTTGAGAGAAGGAGAGGGAGAAGATCTATCTTTTGACTGGAACAACTCTCAAAGGGGCTCACAAATGCTCTTGGGATCTAAGATTTGGAGTGAGCAGATGTGTGTGAGGTGGAAATGTGTTCTTATGAGGATAAGGCTGTGTTGGGCAACGCTCTCACGAAGTGGGAGGGGGGTATTTATAGTGTGGAGAGAAAAATAGCTATTGGGGACACTTTAAATCACACAGGGTCCGGACGTCCGACAGTTGTCGGAAGTCCGCGCGTCCGTGAGGGGCCGGACGTCCGACCGGAGTCGGACGTCCGAGACTTTTAGGCATGACTGGAACTCTTCTGAATTCATCAGCGGCCGGACGTCCGACAGGGGTAGGTCGTCCGAGGCCTGTAGATGTGCCTGAACATATTTGAATTCATCAGCATACGGACGTCCGGAGTGGCCCGGAAGTCCGTGTTATACAGCTCAACTTCTACTGGTGCAGGCTTCCGGATTTCCGGGACTTGGCCGGACATCCGGGCCTCGGACGTCCAGAGGTAGCCTGAAGTCCGAGTTATATGGCTCTGATTTCTCTGGTATAGGATTCCGGATTTCCGAACTAGTCAGTCGTCCGGTCCTCGGACGTCCGGAGAAAGCCAGATGTCCGAGTTATATGGCTCTGATTTCTCTGGTATAGGATTCCGGATTTCCGAACTAGTCAGTCGTCCGGTCCTCGGACGTCCGGAGAAAGCCGGATGTCCGAGGCACTGGTTCTGTTTACAGATAACAGCAAAGCAGTGGAGATGTGGTATGAGCAGAAAGTGATGATGTAGTTTGAGCAAGTTCATCGCAAAACCTGTGATCCCCTCTTAATAGTGCGGGATCCCTAAGGACTCAAGAATCATAAAAGAGTACTGATGATCCATACTTCAGTGTATACTTTTATTCGCTGATCATCACTCCGCACAACTAACGTCAAAGGAACTGATACCTTTGAGTTAGCCCTTTCACCTGAGCTTGATGTTGTTGTTCCTTCTTGGCTCAAGTTGAAAGCAAGACATGATGAAGTCTTCAAGTAGCTTTCCCATACACAATGCGGAAAGCCTAGCTTATGTATTTATCTTCATTTGTCCACCATGTGTGAACATCCACAAGAATCAAGCATGTAGTTCTCAAGAATGCTTATCTTGATCTTGTCCTATCCACCACGTGAACATCCACAGGAATCAAGCATGTAGTGCTCAGGAATGCTTATCTTGATCTTGTCCTTGTTAGCACATGAGATTGTCCTTATCAACACATGATCATTGACAATAGTTTCAATGATATATTCATGCTGATCCACTTGAACTTGCACACCACAATCTTGATGACGATCACCACTTGACGTCATCCTTCATGGGTTGTATGAGATCTTCCTTTTGACGCAAGCCCAATGGAAACACACCTAACCCCCACATAGGAGTCTCACAAAGACCATGGGTTAGTACATGCTTACCATACCATGGGATCACTTGATCCCTCTCGGTACATCTTATACGCTTTGTGTGTTGATCATCTTGATTTACTCTTTGTTTGAGATCTTGATCAACCTAGTGTTTCTATGACCATTCTTTGGATAATAACTTGAATAACATCTTGGTCAACATATAAACTCCTTGAACCCAACAGATGGACTTCAAGAAGTGCCTATGGACAAGTCCTATAAATATAACTTAAAGCAACCATTAGTCCATAGGAGTTGTCATCAATTACCAAAACCACATTTGGAGATATATGCTCTAACAATCTCCCCCATTTTGGTAATTGAAGACAACCATTTCAAGAGAGTTTATGTAAAGAAATAAGCATAACCAAGCGCACACATACAAGGTAATAATGCATGTGTGCAAGATGTAAATGCTTACGCAATAAAAGCAAAACCCTCTAAACATATCCAAAGTAAACTCTCTAAACTTCTCCCCCATTGGCATCGATTGCCAAAATGGACGACAAGTTTAGAAAGCCAAAATAGTAGGTGGTCCTCCAAAAAGTGTACTTCTCAGCAAATGAGTGCAGAAAAATATACAAATACAATGATAAGTAGTTGGAGGAAAACAAACTATATTAAGGACCCAAAAATTGCAAAAAGAATCGTATGCCACAAAGACATACAAAGATAGAGGCAGGCAATCAAAGGATTCCAGATGGAACAAACAATCATATGGTCCTTCGAACCAGATAAATAAAAGATATTATGATAAAGGCAACATAGTGCTTTATCAAAAACTAGAGAATCAACATGATTTGTGCACTAATATGAGATTTTTGTATTTGACACAGGTGCACAAAATAGGATCGTTGCTCCCCCAGAATTAATAGACACACACAACGAGTGCAAGAAGATAGATGAGACAATAGGCATATCAATTGCACAAAAACTAATGGTTGAGCAACATGTAAAGGAAGCAACTTAAGAATAAGCTCAACCAAAGTAATGTGTGTGAGTCATGGCTAAGCACTTGAGAAGACTTAAGATAAGGATGAGCATTGCTCATCAACATAGTCTTGATGAATATGAGATACAAAGTGCAAGACATATCATTCCCACACACACATACTAGAAAATGGGTTCACAAGCTTACTAATAAACAAAATAAGAACCAACGCTTGTGACAACCCATTGTGAAGATAGGAAGTAAGAATCTTGTCAAGAGGAGGGATACTAATTGAAAATGGCAAAACCCTCATCAAGACAAGCATGAGGAAAAATAATCTCCACGGCCAAAGAGTGCACCAAGATGTAGGAAAATAAGATACGCACTCAAAACAAATCCTTTCACGTTGCCACCAAAACCGAAAAAGGAAATGCAGCGGTGGACGTGAAAGAAAAGAGGATATCAATTAGAGATGTAACTTCTCTCATGTGACCAAGATTCTAAGTAGAAGACAATCATGATGATATATATATCCACAAAGAAGGATGTACACACGAAATGGTTACAAGAAGGAAGAACACTAGATATCAAAAAGGGGAAGTCATAAATATATCAATGAGATCTTTTGCTTGGAAGCATAGCACATGGCCTAATATTTTCTTATTGTATAATATGAACTTCCAACATACGAACATCAAAGACATCCCAACTAGCAGTAAGACATCATCGTTCGGATGCTTTGAGAAAGCAAACAAGTACTACGAGAACAAATCAAGAGACTCATGCCATGATGCAACCTGGAAAAGAAAAGACAGGTTGGATCCTTTGCAAGAAAAGAATGCATGAAGTGGATACTTGTTACCGAGACAACATTGGATTGATGTAGTAGATAGTTGTTCTTTGATCATCCTAACTTGGCTCCAATAATCACATGGTCTCAACATCTTCCTTATAGGTGAGCCGAGCATCCAATGCATCTCCAGTTGTTCCTGGAACAACAAAACAAACAAAATGGTGCCCAAACTCATTGGGACCAAAGAGTTAGAAAACCAGCAATACATAGGACAAACTCCACACACATATGTGCATATAGATAAGAATTTGAATTTCATGCACACTTTAGCCAATTTATGACAGGGTGGAGTTTCCCTTATATATTGGGTCAAAGGAGGAAAGCAAGAAAAAGAAGTTGTATATAGTAGCTAGATATGCATGCTCAAGACTCTCAAGAATCAACTCAACACAAAGTTGATAAGTCATCAAAAGACAAGATATCAAGTGACAATAAGATCCTAAAACAAAAGAACTATCACTTGAAAGATATCAATTAGAAGATACATCAAGGAATGAGATATCCATTGACACATGTCAAATAGAAGGCAACAAGAAACCATTTGAAGGAAAACAAACAGAGGTATCTAGTTTCTAAGAGAGAGCTAGGTTCCAACAAACAAAGCCCTCTACAAATTTTCATGATGGCACAAAGCATCATAAAGATCAAGACTTGTCTCCCATCAATACACACTTGATGGGGATCAAATGATTTTATGATGGGTGAATAAAGAGAGTGTTTTTAAAGGGGAATAAGATAGCTCCCCCAAGGAACGTGCATTATATAGAATTTGCATTTGAATACAAAACGCACACGATGGGATCATCACTTTCTCTATATCTATAACCACACTAGACATGTTAAAAATAGATTCATAAGAGGCAAGAAAGACAAACGAAACACAAAATCCAATGTAAAGATGATTATCAATTCCAATCATATGATGGGAATACCAATTGTCAAGGACAAGAAGTATTTTTGAAATGATACTCATTGGTAGATCACAAATATATCCAAGATCATCTTTACCCATAAAACGCAAGCAAATGACACTTGTAGAGCTAGCATGCCCCTAGGAACAAGATAGTTTACAATATCAACGCTAAGTGGCAATACGTCAAATGTACACATTTTCTAGGTTTGTAATATGCACATAGCATATTACTCCCCCATAATGTGATAAACCAATAACATTAACAAGTGGCAAATTAAAACCAACAAGAGATACTTAATGGACCATATAGAATTTGAATTTCTCATGAGTAAGACATACCACATAGACACTAGATAATCTTGAAGCATCAAAACTAAGTGGTATTCCCCATGTATACACATTTATAGGATTGTGAGGTGTGCAAAGCACATCACTCCCCCACAATGGGATAATCCATTAATCTCTCACAATAGCCAACAAAAATACAGACAAGATGCAAAGAGGCTCAATACAGGACTCACATGTACATGATGTGCAAAACAACATACACATACTCGATTACTCAAGATAAGCAAGTTTGGAAGCACAACATATACAAACGCATGCAAGGTACAAAACCACAACATGCAAAGGGGCAAGCACCTAACAGTGTAAACAGTTTAAGTATAAGTTACCGTAAGGAGGCACATTGGATATAAGATAGGAACTCGATAATTCAAATGACTTGGCTTGAGATAATATGAATGATGAAGACCCCTTAATTCTTCATTATGTATCCAAGTCTCTAATGTCCTCCAAGGTCACCTATTGATCAAGTTTGAGCTTGTTGGTCCCCAACTACGTTGGGTCCTAAGAGGTTAATCACAATAGGCTTGGCAACCCAAATGGTTCTTTTCTTGACACCATTTTGAGTACCAACAAACTTGGCAAACACATTGCCAACCTTATCCTTCCCAAGGGGATATGTATCATCAATAGTGATTGGGTTGGATAAGTTACCTTTCGTGCAAGATGAAGCGACGTGACCCTTCTCACGACATAAGTAGCAACATCTACCCTTTGTTTTCTTCCCGGTTGATTTCTCACCTTGGGGAGTGTTGGCTTGGGTCTTATTGGGAAGAGGCCTTCCTTCAACTTGTAGTTGAATATGTGATTGAGTTTGTGGCCGCTTCCCTTGTTGCTTGTGACTTTGAGACTTTGTCTTCAGAGGGCAAGATCTAACATGGTGCCCTTTAACTTTGCACTTGAAGCAAATGATTTTGGCCGAATTCTTGACTTGTTCTAGGCCCCTCTTGTTCTTGTTTGAGTTTACTCCAAACTCATTTTTGTCATTCGGAGATGTTTGCTCACACAGGACGTTGTTGAGTGTGGGCATCCCTTCATGACACTGTTCCAAGTCTTTCTTCAAAGAAGTGACTTGGGCCTTGAGCTCTTTGATTTCCTATGCACGGTTAGTATCAATGCAAGTACTAGAGGAAGTGTAGGCTTCAATGTTAGAGAAACAAGGCAAGGAAAGTAATTCATCACATGAGGTAGCAACATTGTGAGTAGACGAATTACGAGGACTAGCACATGGAAATATAGTACTTTGACCAGAAGTAGTGCCATTGTCCACATGAGGCTCGCTTGATGTTACCTTGGTGATGATAGCCTCATGAGCTAACTCTTGCACATTATAGGATGTTAGAAGATCGGCATGAGAGCTTGTGAGCATTACATGGTTTTCTTCCAACTTCCCATAATTGCTAGTTAGTAAATCAAGTTGAGCACGTAGCTCAACATTCTCCTTCAATGTTGATACTTCAAAAGAGGTAGAGTTAGATGTACAAGTATCATCAACAATATGAGAGGAGTAAGTAGCAAATAGAGACTTCTCATGAGTAGATTGAAGCTCCTCATAGATCTTAGAGGTTTTGATGACCTCTCCCTTGACATTATTGCATTCAAGGAGAAGGACCTCAAAATCCCTTTTAAGTTTATCATGAGCAACTTCAATCTCTCCTTTTGAAGATCTTAAGTCTCTACATGCTTGATGACTCTTCTCAAGTTCATGTTCAAGTTGTTCACTTTTAGCTTGTTCATGATTAAGTGAATCATTACAGTTTTCAAAGTAAGCAAGAACATCTTGGAACCTTTGAAGAGAGTTATTTTTAGCTTTATGAAGAATTTTACTGATCACATAGATATTTTCAGTCAAGTCATCATCATCATCCTCATCGCAAATATCATCGTTATTGCACAGGGAAGATGATACCTCATTATTACCTCTTGCCATGAGGCACATGTGAACCGGAGGAGTTGATGATGATTCTTTTGGTGAATCAGATTCTTCATTAGCCAAAAGTACTTCATATTTCTTGATTTCCCCTAAATGGTTAGTCATAGAGCAACTAGGGAGAAACAAGATATTTTGATCAAGAGGACACGAGGAAGCAGGCATATCACCACAGACATTTGTCAAGGAATCTTTAGGTGAAATGCATGACCTATCAACACAATAATTTACACTATGTGTGGTGCTAGATATGCTCATGTCCATAGAGGCTATGCCATTTTCATCAACATATATTTCTTCACTCACCATGTCATTACCTTGTGAGATTGAAGATGCTGAGGTGTGCAAGCAATCGGATATGGGAGTAGTGGTGGACTCTTTAAGATCGAAAAGAGTGAAGAGCTCATGCACCAACTCCTTCATCATAATACCGTCTTCATCAAGATTGGACCCACCATATATATCTTCAAGTTTAGTCCAAACTTCATGAGCTGACTTGCAAGTCGAGATAGACTTGAACACTTCAGGACTTATGGTTCGATGAATGGCAAGAAAGGCCTCACAATCAAGATACATTTCATTAGTAGATGAAGATGCATCATCCTTTTTGTCGGCAATCCCTACAAGAACAATTCGTAAAGTATTTGGGCCCATGGCCCGAAAGTGATGAAGCATACGAATTCTCCATAGGGTATAATTTGTGCCATCAAAGTCAAAGATGCCGTTGTGCACTAATCCAATAGCCGACATCGATACTCTCTAGGTCGTGAAACCTAATTAAAGAGAGACCTAGCTCTGATACCAATTGAAAAGACCTCGATGACGCCTAGAGGGGGGGGGTGAATAGGCTATTTAAAAACTTCTTCAGATTTGGCTTGAACCTGATGCGTAAATAAACTAAGAGGGTACTTGTCAAGCACAAATCCTAAATACACTAGGCACTGCAACGTGTATCAACAACACGATCTACTAAGATGGACACAATGCAATTACTAACAAGCACAAGTAAGTTACACAAGCTTACTTGAGCTATATCACATGACAAGTAGGTGAACAACACAAGATACTAGATCACACTATATCACACGATATATCAAGGGCTGCAAGTATGTACGTGTGAATATAGAGGGTATGCTTGAATGATCAATCTTGTACAAGAATTGGCCAACACAATATAATGAGCACAAGCAATATGCAATGTATGTATGCTCAAATAACACAAGTAAACCACAAGTAAGGAGTTAGGGTTAAGGATAACCAAGGTCACTGAGACGAAGATGTATCCCGATGTTCACTTCCTTGGAGGGAAGCTAGTCACCGTTAGAGAGGTGGATGTTACCACGAAGGCACACCAACGCCACGAAGGCTCACCCTATTCTCCCTTTGAGATAACACCACGAAGGCGTTTCTCAACCACTAGTGGTAAGCCTTTGAGGTGGCTTCCAAACCCTCACAAACTTTTCCAGGGGAAATCACACGGATTGATTCCTCTCCGAAGAACTCCTACCGCCTAGGAGTCTCCAACCTCCAAGAGTAACAAGATCACGGGGAATGCTCAAAACTTGCTCAAATCACAAATAGCTTGGGTTGAGAGAAGGAGAGGGAGAAGATCTATCTTTTGATTGGAACAACTCTCAAAGGGGCTCACAAATGCTCTTGGGATCTAAGATTTGGAGTGAGCAAATGTGTGTGAGGTGGAAATGTGTTCTTATGAGGATAAGGCTGTGTTGGGCAACGCTCTCACGAAGTGGGAGGGGGTATTTATAGTGTGGAGAGAAAAAGAGCTGTTGGGGACACTTTAAGTCACACAGGGTCCGGACGTCCGACAGTTGTCGGAAGTCCGGGCGTCCGTGAGGGGCCGGACGTCCGACCGGGGTCGGACGTCCGAGACTTTTAGGCATGACTGGAACTCTTCTGAATTCATCAGCGGCCGGACGTCCGACAGGGGTCGGTCGTTCGAGGCCTGTAGATGTGCGTGAACATATTTGAATTCATCAGCATACGGTCGTCCGGAGTGGCCCGAAAGTCCGTGTTATACAGCTCAACTTCTACTGGTGGTAGGTTCCGGATTTCCGACGGGTGTCGGACGTCCAGCGCTCGGTCGTCCGGAGGGAGCCGGATTTCCGAGATATAAAACTCAACTTCTACTGGTGCAGGTTTCCGGATTTCTGGGACTTGGCCGGACATCCGGGCCTCGGACGTCCGGAGGTAGCCGGAAGTCCGAGTTATATGGCTCTGATTTCTCTGGTATAGGATTCCGGATTTCCGAACTAGTCAGTCGTCCGGTCCTCGGACGTCCGGAGAAAGCCGGATGTCTGAGTTATATGGCTCTGATTTCTCTGGTATAGGATTCCGGATTTCGAACTAGTCAGTCGTCCGGTCCTCGGACGTCTGGAGAAAGCCGGATGTCCGAGGCACTGGTTCTGTTTACAGATAACAGCAAAGCAGTGGAGATGTGGTCTGAGCAGAAAGTGATGATGTAGTTTGAGAAAGTTCATCGCAAAACCTGTGATCCCCTCTTAATAGTGCGGGATCCCTAAGGACTCAAGAATCATAAAAGAGTAGTGATGATCCATACTTGAGTGTGTACTTTTATTCGCTGATCATCACTCCGCACAACTAACGTCAAAGGAACTGATACCTTTGAGTTAGCCCTTTCACCTGAGCTTGATGTTGTTGTTCCTTCTTGGCTCAAGTTGAAAGCAAGACACGATGAAGTCTTCAAGTAGCTTTCCCATACACAATGCGGAAAGCCTAGATTATGTATTTATCTTCATTTGTCCACCATGTGTGAACATCCACAAGAATCAAGCATGTAGTGCTCAAGAATGCTTATCTTGATCTTGTCCTATCCACCATGTGAACATCCACAGGAATCAAGCATGTAGTGCTCAGGAATGCTTATCTTGATCTTGTCCTTGTTAGCACATGAGATTGTCCTTATCAACACATGATCATTGACAATAGTTTCAATGATATATTCGCGCCGATCCACTTGAACTTGCACACCACAATCTTGATGACGATCACCACTTGACGTCATCCTTCATGGGTTGTATGAGATCTTCCTTTTGACGCAAGCCCAATGGAAACACACCTAACCCCCACATAGGAGTCTCACAAAGACCATGGGTTAGTACATGCTTACCATACCATGGGATCACTTGATCCCTCTCGGTACATCTTATACGCTTTGTGTGTTGATCATCTTGATTTACTCTTTGTCTGAGATCTTGATCAACCTAGTGTTTCTATGACCATTATTTGGATAATAACTTGAATAACATCTTGGTCAACATATAAACTCCTTGAACCCAACAGATGGACTTCAAGAAGTGCCTATGGACAAGTCCTATAAATATAACTTAAAGCAACCATTAGTCCATAGGAGTTGTCATCAATTACCAAAACCACATATGGAGATATATGCTCTAACAGCATCCCACTTATGATTAACCTCTCTCGCAAGCATCCGCAACTACAAAAGAAGAATTAAGACAAAGTCTAACCATAGCATTAAACTAGTGGATCCAAATCAGCCCCTCACGAAGCAACACATAGACTGGGGTTTAAGCTTCTGTCACTCCAGCAACCCATCATCTACTTCCTACTCCCTAATGCCTTCCTCTAGGCCCAAATATGGTGAAGTGTTATGTAGTCGACGTTCACATAACACCACTAGAGGAAAAACAACATACAACATATCAAAATACCGAACGAATATCAAATTCACATGACTATTATTAACATGACTTATCCCATGTCCCGAGGAACAAAAGTAACTACTCACAAAACATAATCATAATCATGATCAGAGGTGTAATGAATAGCATCAAGGATCTGAACATAAACTCTTCCACCAAGTAATCCAACTAGCATCAACTACAAAGAGTAATCAACACTACTAGCAACCTTACAAGTACCAATCAGAGTTGCGAGACGAAGATTGGTTACAAGAGATGAACTAGGGATTCGAGAGGAGATGGTGTTGATGAAGATGTTGATGAAGATGCCTCCCCTCCGACGAGAGGAGTGTTGGTGATGACGATGGCGACGATTTCCCCCTCCGGGAGGGAAGTTTCCCCGGCAGGATCGTCCTGCCGGAGCTCTAGATTGGATCTGCTCAAGTTCCGCCTCGTGGCGGCGGCGAAACCACGAGAAAGCTCCCGTCTGATTTTTTTCTGGACCAAGACCCTTCATATAGCAAAAGAGGGGGGCTAGTGGGCCGTCAGGGAGCCCACAAGCCCCCACTCCGCCACCAGGGGGGTGGCGGTGTCAGGGCTTAGCGCCCTGGCAGCCCCCCTCCGGTAGTTCTTTCGCCCAGTATTTTTTATATAATCCCAAAAAAATCCACGTAACTTTTCAGGGCATTTGGAGATGTGCAGAATAGTGGACTAAGATTTGCTCCTTTTCCAGTCCAGAATTCCAGCTGCCTGAATTCTCCCTCTTCAAATAAACCTTGCAAAATAAGAGAGAAAAGGCATAAATATGGTACCACAAGTAATATAACAGCCCAAAAAGCAATAAATATCAACATGAAAGCATGATGCAAAATGGATGTATCAACCCCCCCCCCCCAAGCTTAGACCTTGCTTGTCCTCAAGCGAAAACCAAGTTCCATAAACATGTCCACATGTTTGGGGACGAAGGTGTCGATAAAACATAATACGGACATGAGGGCATCATGATCACACATAGAACAGCAATACATCATAAAGACTCTTATGGGAAAGTAACAATTCCTTCACAAAGCAAAGCATTAAGCAAAAACGTTACCGAGAAGTAACCAACAATAAACCATAGTCATTGAGGCAATTGCAATTTATCACAACATCAGAAAGAGTCAAATAAGAGCTTGTAAGGCAAATCCACATACTCAATCATCACTTTTGTTTTCCACAATTGTTACAACTCATGGTGTCAAAGTTTCAGCTGAACAGAGAGGAAGATAGGGGCTTATAGTTTTGCCTCCCAACTATTTACCTCAAGGGTAAAGTCAACAATAATAAAGCATAAGTACTCAACTCCAAGTTGATATATGAATATAGATCTTTCCCAAGCATGTGACGGTAGCCAAGACAAAGGCAAAAATAGGGAATTGGTGAAGATCACCATGGCTCTTACAAGGGCAAAAAGTAAAGGTACAAGATAGGACCTTCGCGGAGGGAAGTAGAGGTTGTCATGCGCTTTTGAGGTTTGAATGCGTGTCCTCTTAGTGCCGAGGAACGTCACTTAATATTGCCTCCTGTGATAAAGAATTTTATTATGCAGTCTGTCGCTTTTATGTCTTCCTCATCACAGGTTCGTATAATGCTTATTTTCCACACACTAATAGCTCATACATATTAGAGAGCAATTTTTATTGCTTGCACTGATGACAACTTACTTGGAGGATCTTATTCAATCCATAGGTAGGTATGGTGGACTCTCATGGAAAAACTGGGTTGGAGGTTTACGGATGCACAAGTAGTATCTCTACTTGGTGCGGGAGTTTTGGCTAATATGAGGTGGAAGCAATCGTCACATGCTAAGGGATCTCTAATCATATAACATTGTTTGGAACCAAGCAAACACAATTCATTATGTTGTCTTCCTTGTCCAACATCTACTCCTAGGCATGTAATAGTTTGGTGAGTGCTCACAATTGTAAAAAGTGTCTAAGATGATATATTTATATGTGAACCTCTCTTTCCTTATTACTTCTTATTACTTGCAACAATAACTGAGGTCTATGTTGATCTACTCTCAACAAGTTTCAATCATCATACGTGTCATAAGTGAAGTTATCACTTTCCATAAGATCGTCTCATGATCTTTCATGCTATCGTTCTTTTCATACTTTTGATCATGGCACAAAGAAAAGCACTTGACTAAGATACTCTTTATTATATAGCTCACAAGCTCGAATACATCGGGGGAGAGACAAAAGCAAAAGACTCAAACTAAAAACTAAAGACTTATTCCTCTAAGAGAAGAAATAAAAACTGAAAAGGAAAGAACTAAAACAAAGGTAAAAGCAAAAGATATAAAGGTGATACGGTACCAGGGCAACTCCCCCAAGCTTGGCAGAAGCCAAGGGGATTTCCCATACCAATGCTTAGTTGTCTTCCTTCGGTGGTGATGGTGGTGGAGTTGTCGCCTTTGATTCCAAGAGAGCGATCAATCTTTGATTTATACCTTTGAGATCTATGACATGGTTTTCCAGCAAAACAACTTCACGAGAAAGGGAAATATTGCGAGCACGAGTTGTTTCGCAAAACCTCAAGAGTTCAATCAAGGATGGAGACAGCACGTGGAGGAAGGGTTGGAGAAAATCTACTCCTTCAACGTCTTCAATGTTGAACGTAGGTTGAACTTCCTCCCTAGCTTGGGTTTTCTCCTTAGCTTGGTCCCTGGCTTCCGTGACTTCTACTCTTTTCAGATCAGCATCTACTTCTTCATGAACTTGGTGAAGATCATTCTCCCCGACAGATTCCTAAGACATCTTTGCTCTAAATATGCGGCAGACAACAAGCTCGAAACAAAAAACAGAGGAAAACTGCGCGATACGGAGATCAAAACCTTCGGGCGACTATATATTGATTTTTTTCTGGACCAGAAGGAGTCCTCCGCAAGAAAACGGAGTCCGGGAGGCACACGAGGTGCCCACAAGCTTGCCCTCCGCCACTAGGGGGTAGGGGCAGTGGCAGGGCTTGTGGCCGCCTCGTTCGCTCTCCGGACGGCTTTTTATTTTTCTAATTTTCCTAAAATTCCAAAACGGAAGAAATTTCCTATTGGAAAAGCATCAGAGTCCAATTTCTTACCGTAACAAATACCTCTTCGTTTTCAGGGTCTCAAACAGGCTGATAAACATCCCTTATGTACTCCTCTGGACTTATGACATTGATGATATTGGTCTCAACATTTATGGGAGTACCAGAGATGTAATGCTTGATTCTTTGCCCATTTACCACTCTAGGAAAATTTCCTTCCGTGTTATTGATTTTGATGGCACCGGAACGATATACTTCCTCGATAACATAGGGACCTTCCGATTTAGAGAGAAGCTTGCCTGCAAAGAATCTCAAATGAGAATTGTATAGCAGGACATAATCACCTACATTGAACTCTCGTTTCTCTATTCGTTTGTCGTGCCATCTCTTAACCTTTTCCTTGAACAACCTGGCATTCTCATATGCCTGGGCTCTGCATTCATCTAACGAGCTGATATCAAACAACCGCTTCTCACCGGCAAGTTTGAAATCAAAGTTGAGCTCTTTGATTGCCCAATAAGCTTTGTGTTCCAACCCAAGAGGTAAATGACAGGCCTTACCGTAAACCATTTTATACGATGACATGCCCATGGGATTCTTATAAGCAGTCCTATAAGCCCATAGTGCATCGTCAAGTTTGCTAGACCAATTCTTTCGAGATCTATTGACGGTCTTTTGTAGGATCAACTGTTGGAATTATGCCCTAGAGGCAATAATAAATATAGTTATTATTATAATTCCTGTATCAAGATAATCGTTTATTATCCATGCTATAATTGTATTGAATGAAGACTCATTTACATGTGTGGATACATAGACAAAACACTGTCCCTAGCAAGCCTCTAGTTGGCTAGCCAGTTGATCAAAGATAGTCAGTGTCTTCTGATTATAAACAAGGTGTTGTTGCTTGATAACTAGATCACGTCATTAGGAGAATCACGTGATGGACTAGACCCAAACTAATAGACGTACCATGTTGATCGTGTCATTTTGTTGCTACTGTTTTCTGCGTGTCAAGTATTTATTCCTATGACCATGAGATCATATAACTCACTGACACCGGAGGAATGCTTTGTGTGTATCAAACGTCGCAACGTAACTGGGTGACTATAAAGATGCTCTACAGGTATCTCCGAAGGTGTTAGTTGAGTTAGTATGGATCAAGACTGGGATTTGTCACTCCGTGTGACGGAGAGGTATCTCGGGGCCCACTCGGTAATACAACATCACACACAAGCCTTGCAAGCAATGTAACTTATTGTAAGTTGCGGGATCTTGTATTACGGAACGAGTAAAGAGACTTGCCGGTAAACGAGATTGAAATAGGTATGCGGATACTGACGATCGAATCTCGGGCAAGTAACATACCGAAGGACAAAGGGAATGACATACGGGATTATATGAATCCTTGGCACCGAGGTTCAAACGATAAGATCTTCGTAGAATATGTAGGATCCAATATGGGCATCCAGGTCCCGTTATTGGATATTGACGGAGGAGTCTCTTGGGTCATGTCTACATAGTTCTCGAACCCGCAGGGTCTGCACACTTAAGGTTTGACGTTGTTTTATGCGTATTTGAGTTATATGGTTGTTTACCGAATGTTGTTCGGAGTCCCGGATGAGATCACGAACGTCACGAGGGTTTCCGGAATGGTCCGGAAACAAAGATTGATATATAGGATGACCTCATTTGATTACCGGAAGGTTTTCGGAGTTACCGGGAATGTACCGGGACTGACGAATGGGTTCCGGGAGTTCACCGGGGGAGGGGGGCAACCCACCCCGGGGAAGCCCATAGGCCTTGAGGGTGGCACACCAGCCCTTAGTGGGCTGGTGGGACAGCCCAAAAGGGCCCTATGCGCCTAGGAAAGAAAATCAAAGAGAAAAGAAAAAAAAGGAGGTGGGAAGGGAAGGAAGAACTCCCACCCACCAAACCAAGTCCAACTCGGTTTGGGGGGGGGAGCCTTCCCCCTTGGACTCGGCCGACCCCCTTGGGGCTCCTTGAGCCCCAAGGCAAGGTCCCCTCCCTCCCACCTATATATACGGAGGTTTTAGGGCTGATTTGAGACGACTTTTCCACGGCAGCCCGACCACATACCTCCACGGTTTTTCCTCTAGATCGCGTTTCTGCGGAGCTCGGGCGGAGCCCTGCTGAGACAAGGTCATCACCAACCTCCGGAGCGCCGTCACGCTGCCGGAGAACTCTTCTACCTCTCTGTCTCTCTTGCTGGATCAAGAAGGCCGAGATCATCGTCGAGCTGTACGTATGCTGAACGCGGAGGTGCCGTCCGTTCGGTACTAGATCGTGAGACTGATCGCGGGATTGTTTGCGGGGCGGATCGAGGGACGTGAGGACGTTCCAATACATCAACCGCGTTCACTAACGCTTCTGCTGTACGGTCTACAAGGGTACGTAGATCACTCATCCCCTCTTGTAGATGGACATCACCATGATAGGTCTTCCTGCGCGTAGGAAATTTTTTGTTTCCCATGCGACGTTCCCCAACAGTGGCATCATGAGCTAGGTTCATGCGTAGATGTCTTCTCGAGTAGAACACAAAAGTTTTTGTGGGCGGTGATGTGCGTTTTGCTGCCCTCCTTAGTCTTTTCTTGATTCCGCGGTATTGTTGGATTGAAGCGGCTTGGACCGACATTACTCGTACGCTTACGAGAGACTGGTTTCATCGCTACGAGTAACCCCGTTGCTCAAAGATGACTGGCAAGTGTCGGTTTCTCCAACTTTAGTTGAATCGGATTTGACCGAGGAGGTCCTTGGATGAGGTTAAATAGCAACTCATATATCTCCGTTGTGGTGTTTGCGTAAGTAAGATGCGATCCTACTAGATACCCATGGTCACCACGTAAAACATGCAACAACAAAATTAGAGGACGTCTAACTTGTTTTTGCAGGGTATGCTTGTGATGTGATATGGCCAACGATGTGATGTGATATATTGGATGTATGAGATGATCATGTTGTAATAGAAAATATCGACTTGCACGTCGATGGTACGGCAACCGGCAGGAGCCATAGGGTTGTCTTTATACTAACGTTTGTGCTTGCAGATGCGTTTACTATTTTGCTAGGATGTAGCTTTAGTCATAATAGCATGAGTAGCACGACAACCCCGATGGCAACACGTTGATGGAGATCATGGTGTGGCGCCGGTGACAAGAAGATCGTGCTGGTGCTTTGGTGATGGAGATCAAGAAGCACGTGATGATGGCCATATCATGTCACTTATGAATTGCATGTGATGTTAATCCTTTTATGCACCTTATTTTGCTTAGAACGACGGTAGCATTATGAGGTGATCTATCACTAAAATTTCAAGACGAAATTGTGTTCTCCCCGACTGTGCACCGTTGCTACAGTTCGTCGTTTCAAGACACCACGTGATGATCGGGTGTGATAGACTCAACGTTCACATACAACGGGTGCAAAACAGTTGCGCACGCGGAACACTCGGGTTAATCTTGACGAGCCTAGCATGTGCAGACATGGCCTCGGAACACATGAGACCGAAAGGTCGATCATGAATCATATAGATGATATGATTAGCATAGGGATGCTTACCATTGAAACTATACTCAACTCACGTGATGATCGGACTTGAGCTAGTGTAAGTGGATCATGAACCACTCAAATGACTAGAGAGATGTACTTTTTGAGTGGGAGTTTAGCAAATAATTTGATTAAGTTAAACTCTAATTATCTTGAACATAGTCTAAGTCCACTTTGAATATATTTGTGTTGTAGATCATGGCTCACGCGACTGTCACCCTGAATTTTAATACGTTCCTAGAGAAAGCTAAGTTGAAAGATGATGGAAGCAACTTTGTAGACTGGGCTCGTAATCTTAAGCTAATCTTACAAGCTGGGAAGAAAGATTATGTCCTTAATGCTGCGCTAGGAGATGAACCACCCGCTACGGCTGATCAGGATGTTAAGAACGCTTGGTTAGCACGTAAGGAGGACTACTCAGTAGTTCAATGTGCAGTTTTGTATGGCTTAGAACCGGGACTTCAACGTCGCTTTGAGCGTCATGGAGCATTTGAGATGTTCCAGGAGTTGAAGTTCATCTTTCAGAAGAACGCCCGGATCGAGAGGTACGAGACCTCCGATAAATTCTATGCTTGCAAAATGGAGGAGAACTCGTCTGTTAGTGAACCTGTGCTCAAAATGTCTGGGTACTCAAACCGTCTAGCTGAGCTGGGGATTGAACTCCCGCAAGAGGGTATCACTGACAGAATCCTTCAATCACTGCCGCCATGCTATAAAGGCTTTGTGTTGAACTACAACATGCAAGGGATGAACAAGTCACCCGGCGAGTTGTTTGCGATGCTGAAAGTCGCAGAGACTGAACTCCGTAAAGAACATCAAGTGTTGATGGTGAATAAGACCACTAGTTTCAAGAGAAACGGCAAAGGCAAGAAGGGTAATTCAAAGAAGAGCGGCAAGCCTGTTGCCAATCCGACGAAGAAACCCAAAGCTGGACCTAAGCCTGAAACAGAGTGCTACTATTGCAAGGGTATGGGTCACTGGAAGCGCAACTGCCCCAAGTATCTGGCTGATAAGAAGGCGGCCAAAGAAAAATCAGGTATATTTGATATACATGTTATTGATGTGTACTTAACCGGCTCTCGTAGTAGTGCCTGGGTATTCGATACCGGTTCTGTTGCTCATATTTGCAACTCGAAACAGGAACTGCGGAATAGACGAAGGCTGGCGAAAGATGAAGTGACGATGCGCGTAGGAAATGGTTCCAAGGTTGATGCAATCGCCGTCGGCACAGTTTCACTTCAGTTACCATCAGGATTAGTGATGAACTTAAATTATTGTTATTTAGTGCCTGCGTTGAGCATGAACATTATATCTGGATCTTGTTTAATGCGAGACGGTTACTCTTTTAAGTCAGAGAATAATGGTTGTTCTATTTCTATGAGTAACATCTTTTATGGTCATGCACCTAATGTGAGAGGATTGTTCATATTGAATCTTGATAGCGATACACATATACATAACATTGAGACCAAAAGAGTTAGAGTTAACAATGATAGCGCTATATTTTTGTGGCACTGCCGCTTAGGTCTTATTGGTGTAAAGCGCATGAAGAAACTCCATGCTGATGGACTTTTGGAGTCACTTGACTTTGATTCACTTGACACGTGCGAACCATGACTCATGGGCAAGATGACTAAGACTCAATTCTCCGGAACTATGGAGCGTGCAAGTGACTTGTTGGAAATCATACATACCGATGTGTGTGGTCCGATGAGCGTAGAGGCACGCGGCGGATATCGTTATTTTCTCACCTTCACTAACGATTTGAGTAGATATGGTTATGTCTACTTGATGAAGCACAAGTCTGAAACATTTGAAAAGTTCAAGCAATTTCAGAGTGAAGTGGAAAATCATCGTAACAAGAAGATCAAGTTCCTACGGTCTGATCGTGGGGGTGAATATCTGAGTTTCGAGTTTGGTACTCACTTAAGACAATGTGGAATTGTTTCACAGTTAACACCGCCTGGAACACCACAGCGTAATGGTGTGTCCGAACGTCGTAATCGTACTCTATTAGAGATGGTGCGATCTATGATGTCTCTTACTGATTTGCCGTTATCGTTTTGGGGTTATGCATTAGAAACAACTGCATTCACTTTAAATAGGGCACCGTCAAAATCCGTTGAGACGACACCATACGAACTGTGGTATGGCAAAAGGCCAAAGTTGTCGTTTCTTAAAGTTTGGGGATGTGATGCTTATGTCAAAAAGCTTCAGCCTCAAAAGCTGGAACCCAAAGCGGAAAAGTGCATCTTCATAGGTTACCCAAAAGAGACAGTTGGGTACACCTTCTATCTCAAATCCGAGGGAAAATTGTTTGTTGCTAAAAACAGAGCTTTTCTCGAGAAGGAGTTTCTCTCGAGAGAATTGAGTGGGAGGAAGATAGAACTTGACGAGGTTGTCGATCCTCTCATCCCTCTGGATGGTGGCGCAGGGCAAGGGGAAATCTCTGTCGTTGCGACGCCGGTTGAGGAGGAAGTTAATGATGATGATCATGAAACTCCAGTTCAAGTTTCTGTCGAACCACGCAGGTCGACGAGACCACGTGCTGCTCCAGAGTGGTACGGTAATCCCGTCTTATCAATCATGTTGTTAGACAACAATGAACCTGCAAATTATGAAGAAGCAATGGTGGGCCCAGATTCCAACAAATGGCTAGAAGCCATGAAGTCCGAGATAGGATCCATGTATGAGAACAAAGTGTGGACTTTGGAGGTACTACCTGAGGGCCGCAAGGCTATTCAGAACAAATGGATCTTTAAGAGGAAGACGGACGCTGACGGCAATGTGACCGTTTATAAAGCTCGACTTGTGGCAAAGAGTTTTTCACAAGTTCAAGGAGTTGACTACGATGAGACTTTCTCACCCGTAGCGATGCTTAAGTCCGTCAGAATCATGTTAGCAATAGCTTCATTTTTCGATTATGAAATCTGGCAGATGGATGTCAAAACAGCGTTCCTTAACGGTTTCCTTAAGGAAGAGTTGTATATGATACAACCCGAAGGTTTTGTCGATCCTAAAAATGCTAACAAGGTGTTCAAGCTCCAGCGATCCATTTATGGACTGGTGCAAGCATCTCGGAGTTGTTACAAACGCTTTGATGAGGTGATCAAGGCATTTGGGTTTATACAAGTGGTTGGAGAATCTTGTATTTACAAGAAAGTGAGTGGGAGCTCTGTGGCGTTTCTAATATTATATGTGGATGACATATTGCTGATTGGAAACAACGTGGAGTTTTTAGAGAGCATAAAGGATTACTTGAATAAGAGTTTCTCTATGAAGGACTTAGGAGAAGCTGCTTACATTCTAGGCATTAAGATCTATAGGGATAGATCAAAACGCCTGATAGGACTTTCACAAAGCACATACCTTGATAAAGTTTTGAAAAGGTTCAAAATGGAACAGTCCAAGAAAGTGTTCTTGCCTGTTTTACAAGGTACAAGATTGAGTAAGACTCAGTGCCCAGCAACTGATGAAGATAGAGAGCATATGCGCTCCGTCCCCTATGCTTCAGCCATAGGTTCTATCATGTATGCAATGCTGTGCACTAGACCGGATGTAAGCCTGGCCATAAGTATGGCAGGTAGGTTCCAGAGTAATCCAGGAGTGGATCACTGGACATCGGTCAAGAATATCCTAAAGTACCTGAAAAGGACTAAGGAGATGTTTCTCGTGTATGGAGGTGACGAAGAGCTCGCCGTAAAAGGTTACGTCGATGCAAGCTTTGACACAGATCCGGACGACTCTAAGTCGCAAACCGGATACGTATTTATTCTTAATGGGGGTGCGGTAAGCTGGTGCAGTTCCAAGCAAAGCGTCGTAGCAGATTCTACATGTGAAGCGGAGTACATGGCTGCCTCGGAGGCGGCTAAAGAGGGTGTCTGGATGAAGCAGTTCATGACGGATCTTGGAGTAGTGCCAAGCGCACTGAATCCAATAACCTTGTTCTGTGACAACACGGGTGCCATTGCCTTAGCAAAGGAACCACGGTTTCACAAGAAGACCAGACACATCAAACGACACTTCAACCTCATCCGCGACTACGTCGAGGGAGAGGACATAAATATATGCAAAGTGCACACGGATCTGAATGTAGCAGACCTGCTGAGTAAACCTCTTCCACGGCCAAAGCATGATCAACACCAGAACTGTATGGGTGTTAGATTTATTACAATGTAATTCACATGATGATGTGAGGGCTAGATTATTGACTCTAGTGCAAGTGGGAGACTGTTGGAATTATGCCCTAGAGGAAATAATAAATATAGTTATTATTATAATTCCTGTATCAAGATAATCGTTTATTATCCATGCTATAATTGTATTGAATGAAGACTCATTTACATGTGTGGATACATAGACAAAACACTGTCCCTAGCAAGCCTCTAGTTGGCTAGCCAGTTGATCAAAGATAGTCAGTGTCTTCTGATTATAAACAAGGTGTTGTTGCTTGATAACTAGATCACATCATTAGGAGAATCACGTGATGGACTAGACCCAAACTAATAGACGTAGCATGTTGATCGTGTCATTTTGTTGCTACTGTTTTCTGCGTGTCAAGTATTTATTCCTATGACCATGAGATCATATAACTCACTGACACCGGAGGAATGCTTTTTGTGTATCAAACGTCGCAACGTAACTGGGTGACTATAAAGATGCTCTACAGGTATCTCCGAAGGTGTTAGTTGAGTTAGTATGGATCAAGACTGGGATTTGTCACTCCGTGTGACGGAGAGGTATCTCGGGGCCCACTCGGTAATACAACATCACACACAAGCCTTGCAAGCAATGTAACTTATTGTAAGTTGCGGGATCTTGTATTACGGAACGAGTAAAGAGACTTGCCTGTAAACGAGATTGAAATAGGTATGCGGATACTGACGATCGAATCTCGGGCAAGTAACATACCGAAGGACAAAGGGAATGACATACGGGATTATATGAATCCTTGGCACTGAGGTTCAAACGATAAGATCTTCGTAGAATATGTAGGATCCAATATGGGCATCCAGGTCCCGCTATTGGATATTGACCGAGGAGTCTCTCGGGTCATGTCTACATAGTTCTCGAACCCGCAGGGTCTGCACACTTAAGGTTCGACGTTGTTTTATGCGTATTTGAGTTATATGGTTGGTTACCAAATGTTGTTCGGAGTCCCGGATGAGATCACGGACGTCAGGAGGTTTTCCAGAATGGTCCGGAAACGAAGATTGATATATAGGATGACCTCATTTGATTACCGGAAGGTTTTCAGAGTTACCGGGAATGTACCGGGAATGACGAATGGGTTCCGGGAGTTCACCGGGGGGGCAACCCACCCCGGGGAAGCCCATAGGCCTTGAGGGTGGCACACCAGCCCTTAGTGGGCTGGTGGGACAGCCCAAAAGGGCCCTATGCGCCTAGGAAAGAAAATCAAAGAGAAAAGAAAAAAAAGGAGGTGGGAAGGGAAGGAAGGACTCCCACCCACCAAACCAAGTCCAACTCGGTTTGGGGGGGAGCCTTCCCCCTTGGACTCGGTCGACCCCCTTCGGGCTCCTTGAGCCCCAAGGCAAGGTCCCCTCCCTCCCACCTATATATACGGAGGTTTTAGGGCTGATTTGAGATGACTTTTCCACGGCAGCCCGACCACATACCTCCACGGTTTTTCCTCTAGATCGCGTTTCTGCGGAGCTCGGGCGGAGCCCTGCTGAGACAAGGTCATCACCAACCTCCGGAGCGCCGTCACGCTGCCGGAGAACTCTTCTACCTCTCCGTCTCTCTTGCTGGATAAGGAAGGCCGAGATCATCATCGAGATATACGTGTGCTGAACGCGGAGGTGCCGTCCGTTCGGTACTAGATCGTGGGACTGATCGCGGGATTGTTCGCGGGGCGGATCGAGGGACGTGAGGACGTTCCACTACATCAACCGCGTTCACTAACGCTTCTGCTATACGGTCTACAAGGGTACGTAGATCACTGATCCCCTCTTGTAGATGGACATCACCATGATAGGTCTTCGTGCGCGTAGGAAAATTTTTGTTTCCCATGCGACGTTCCCCAACATCAACTTGATCTCCCTATTACTCAACTCCACTTGACCACTAGACTGAGGATAATAAGGTGATGCAACTCTATGGTTGACATCATACTTAGCTAGCATCTTGCGGAAAACACCATGAATGAAGTGTGAACCGCCATCAGTCATCAAGTATCTAGGGACTCCAAATCTTGGGAATATGACTTCTTTAAGCATCTTAATAGAGATGTGGTGATCAGCATTTTTAGTGGGGATAGCTTCTACCCACTTAGTAACGTAATCCATAGCAACTAAGATGTGAGTGTACCCATTGGAACTCGGGAAGGGTCCCATATAATCAAATCCCCAGACATCAAATGGTTCAATGACAAGTGAATAGTTCATAGGCATTTCCTGACGCTTACTGATGTTCCCTATTCTTTGGCATTCGTCACAAGACAAGACAAACTTACGGGCATCCTTGAAGAGAGTGGGCAAATAGAAACATGATTGCAATACCTTATGGGCAGTTCTATCTCCAGCATGGTGTCCTCCATAGGCTTCGGAATGACACTTCTGCAAGATCTGTCCCTGTTCATGTTCAGGAACACAACGTCTAATAACACCATCTACTCCTTCCTTATAAAGGTGAGGATCATCCCAAAAGTAGTGTCTCAAATCAAAGAAGAATTTCTTCTTTTGCTGATAGGTGAAACTGGGTGGTATGTATTTGGCTACGATATAGTTTGCATAATCGGCATACCACGGTGCACTATGTGAAGTGCGGATGACATTTAATTGCTCATCAGGAAAGCTGTCATCAATAGGTAGTGGGTCATCAAGGACATTCTCTAGCCTAGACAAGTTATCTGCTACAGGGTTATCAGCACCCTTTCGGTCAACGACGTGCAAATCAAATTCCTGTAGCAGGAGAACCCATCTGACCAGTCTAGGCTTAGCATCCTTCTTCTCCATAAGGTACTTAATAGAAGCATGATTAGAGTGAATAGTGACTTTGGAGTCAACTATATAAGATCTGAACTTTTCACATGCAAACATGACTGGTAAAAATTCCTTCTCCGTATTGGCATAGATTCTTTGGGCACTGTCTAGAGTTTTACTAGCATAGTGAATGACATTCAACTTCTTGTCAACTCTTTGTCCTAGAACAGCACCAACAGCATAATCACTAGCGTCGCACATGATTTCAAAGGGCAAGTGCAATCAGGTGGTTGAACAATAGGTGCGGTTATCAAAGCCTTCTTAAGTATTTCGAAAGCTTCCTCACAATCCTCATCAAAAACAAAAGGAACATCCTTCTGCAAGAGGTTGGTAAGAGGCCTAGAAATCTTAGAGAAGTCTTTAATGAACCTTCTATAGAAACCAACATGACCTAGGAAACTTCGTATACCTCTGATATCTGTGGGGCAAGGCATTTTGTCAATTGCATCAACCTTAGCCTTATCAACTTCAATGCCTCTCTGAGAAATTTTGTGTCCTAAGACGATACCTTCATTAACCATAAAGTGGCACTTCTCCCAATTCAAGACGAGGTTGGTTTCTTCGCATCTCTGTAAGACTCGATCAAGGTTGCTGAGGAAATCATCAAAGTAAGACCCGTAAACGGAGAAGTCATCCAGGAAAACCTCGACAATCTTTTCACAAAAGTCAGAGAATATAGCCATCATACATCTTTGGAAGGTGGAAGGTGCATTTCATAAGCCAAAAGGCATACGTCTATAGGCAAAGGTACCGAAAGGACAGGTGAAAGTGGTTTTCTCTTGATCAGATTGTGCAACAGCTATCTGCGAGAAACCTGAATAACCGTCTAGAAAGCAAAAGTGTGTGTGCTTTGATAGCCTTTCTAGCATTTGGTCGATAAACGACAAAGGATAATGATCTTTCCTGGTTGTCTTGTTCAGTTTCCGAAAGTCTATCACCATCCTATAGCCGGTAATAATCCTTTGTGGGATTAGTTCATCCTTATCATTAGTAACGATGGTGATACCTCCCTTCTTAGGTACGCAATGTACTGGACTTACCCAATCACTATGAGCAACAGAATAAATGATTCGTGCTTCTAGAAGCTTTAATATTTCTTTTCTAACGACCTCTTTCATCTTAGGATTCAATCTTCTTTGATGATCAGCAACTGGTTTGAAGTCAGGATCGATTTTAATCTTGTGCTGACATAGAGTAGGACTGATACCCTTAAGATCATCAAGAGTATATCCAATAGCAGCACGGTGCTTCCTCAGAGTTCTTAGTAACTTCTTCTCTTCGTGCTCTCAGAGGAGAGCACTAATAATGACAGGATATATCTCCTTTTCATCAAGATAGGCATACTTAAGAGTATCAGGCAAATGTTTAAGCTCGAAAACAGGATCACCCTTTGGTGGGGGAGGATCCCCAAGCAGTTCAACATGCAGATTATTCTTGAGAATAGGATATTGTTCTAAGACAATTTTATCTATCTCATCTCTCTCCTCCATATGCATATCATTTTCATGCTCAAGCAGATATTGCTCTAAAGGATCCGTAGGAGGTACGACAATAGAGACAAGAGCAATAATTTCATCTCTACCAGGCGACTCTCTTTCATGGGGTTGTCTTCCAAACTTGGAGAAGTTAAATTCATGAGACACACCCTCGAAACTAACAGTGACGGTCTGCTTAATGCAATCACTGTGAGCATTGAGAGTGTTGAGAAAGGGTCTACCAAATATGATGGGACAAAAGCTATCTTGTGCAGTACCAAGGACGAGGAAATCAGTAGGATACTTCGTCTTGCCACACAGGACTTCTACGTCTCTCACAATTCCTAGAGGACAGATAGTGTCTCTATTAGCTAGCGTAATAGTGACATCAATGGGTTCTAATTCAGCAGGTGCAATCTCATCTTTGATTTCATCATATAGAGAACGGGGTATTGCACTAACACTAGCTCCCATATCACATAAACCATGGTAACAGTGATCTCCTATCTTAACAGAAACAACGGGCAGGCCAACTACAGGTCCGCATTTGTCTTTCACGTGAGGTTTAGCAATTCTAGCAGAGTCCTCACATAATTTTATAACATGCCCGTCTATGTCTTCGGCTAAGAGATCTTTGATAATAGGAACACTAGGTTCAACGCTAATCTCCTCAGGGGTGCAAGTGGTCTAATGTAACCCCTACGTATCACAGTTGGAGCTTTAGAATAATCCTTTATCCTAGCAGGGTATGGTGGTTTCTCAGTGTAAGCACAAGGAACAACAGGATCACTAAAAGCAATGACTTTCTCCTCAACTAGATTGGTTTTGGCTATGTTGCTTTCTACAGGAGGATGATATTTAAACCACTTCTCTTTGGGAAGATCAACATGAGCAGCAAAATATTCACATAGAGAAGCTACTATCTTAGAGTCAAGTCCATACTTAGTGCTAAAATCTCTAGAAGTGTTTGTCTCAACAAAAGATTTAACGCAATCAAACTAGAAATTCATACGTGACTCCTTACCTTCCTCCAGCTCCCAATCTTCAGAGTTGCGTTTGATTCTCTCCAATAAATTTCACTTGTGATCAATATCCTTCTTCATAAAAGAACCAGTACAAGAAGTGTCAAGCATGGTACGATCTTCATGAGAAAGCCAAGCATAAAAGTTTTGAGTGATGATTTCTCTCGAGAGCTCATGATTGGGGCATGAATATAGCATTGATTTAAGCCTCCCCCAATCTTGAGCTATGATTTCCCTGTCACGAGGCCAAAAGTTATAAATAAAGTTCTGATCATGATGTACTAAATGCATAGGATAGAACTTTTGATGATATTCCAATTTCAACCGATTGTAGCCCCATGATCCAGTATCATCACATAGCCTATACCATGTCAATGCCTTATCCTTCAAAGATAAAGGAAAGTCTTTCTTCTTTACCTCATCCTCGGGCAAACCTGCAAGCTTAAATAAACCACAAACATCATCTACATAGATTAGATGTAAGTCTCGATGTGAAGAACCATCTCCTGTAAAAGGATTAGCCACCAGTTTCTCAAGCATACCCGAAGGAATTTCATAAAAGATATTTTCAGTAGGTACCTCAGGTTGAGGAACAACTCCTAGTGCTTCCGTTCGTGGTGAAGATACCCCGAACAAACTCCTCAAAGGAACAGCTTCCATAGTGGCAAGTGACAATAAATTTCAGCACAGTATATAAATGTTTTCTTACCAATTTCCACTTACCAAAGGCGCTTCACTCCCCGACAATGATGGCAGAAAAGAGTCTTGATGACCCACAAGTATAGGGGATCAATCGTAGTCCTTTCGATAAGTAAGAGTGTCGAACCCAACGAGGAGCGGAAGGCTCTGATAAACGGATTTCAGCAAGGTAATAAGTGCAAGCACTGGAAGTAGCGGTAACAAGTGATTGTGTAGCGAGGTGAAACGTAGCAAGCAAAAAGTAACAAGTAATAAATAGTAGCAACGGTGCAGCAAGTGGCCCAATCCCTTTTGTAGCAAGGGACAAGCCTGAACAAAGTCTTATAGGAGGAAAAACGCTCCCGAGGACACACAGGAATTTCTGTCATGCTAGTTTCATCATGTCCATATAATTCGCGTTCGTTACTTTGATAGTTTGATATGTCGGTGGACCGGCGCTTGTGTACTACCCTTACTTGGACAAGCATCCCACTTATGATTAACCTCTCTCGCAAGCATCCGCAACTACAAAAGAAGAATTAAGACAAAGTCTAACCATAGCATTAAACTAGTGGATCCAAATCAGCCCCTCACGAAACAACGCATAGACTGGGGTTTAAGCTTCTGTCACTCCTGCAACCCATCATCTACTTACTACTCCCCAATGCCTTACTCTAGGCCCAAATATGGTGAAGTGTTATGTAGTCGACGTTCACATAACACCACTAGAGGAAAAACAACATACATCATATCAAAATACCGAATGAATATCAAATTCACATGACTATTATTAACATGACTTATCCCATGTCCTCAGGGACAAAAGTAACTACTCACAAAACATAATCATAATCATGATCAGAGGTGTAATGAATAGCATCAAGGATCTGAACATAAACTCTTCCACCAAGTAATCCAACTAGCATCAACTACAAAGAGTAATCAACACTACTAGCAACCTTACAAGTACCAATCGGAGTTGCGAGACGAAGATTGGTTACAACAGATGAACTAGGGATTGGAGAGGAGATGGTGCTGATGAAGATGTTGATGAAGATGCCTCCCCTCCGATGAGAGGAGTATTGGTGATGACGATGGCGACGATTTCCCCCTCCGGGAGGGAAGTTTCCCCGGCAAGATCGTCTTGCCAGAGCTCTAGATTGGATCTGCTCAAGTTCCGCCTCGTGGCGGCGGCGAAACCACGAAAAAGCTCCCGTCTGATTTTTTCTGGACCAAGACCCTTCATATAGCAAAAGAGGGGGGCTAGTGGGCCGTCAGGGAGCCCACAAGCCCCCACTCTGCCACCAGGGGGTGGCGGTGTTAGGGCTTGTGGCGCCCTGGCAGCCCCCCTGCGGTAGTTCTTTCGCCCAGTATTTTTTATATAATCCCAAAAAATTCCACGTAACTTTTCAGGGCATTTGGAGATATGCAGAATACTGGACTAAGATTTGTCCTTTTCCAGTCCAGAATTCCAGCTGCCTGAATTCTCCCTCTTCAAATAAACCTTGCAAAATAAGAGAGAAAAGGCATAAATATGGTACCACAAGTAATATAACAGCCCAAAAAGCAATAAATATCAACATGAAAGCATGATGCAAAATGGACGTATCATGGCCCCAGAGTCTATTTTCCGTATTATATTTTCAGATCTATAAACCGAAAATACCAAAAATACTTTGCTGCAATTTATTTACTTTTGTTTTACTTTCAGATCTATCAATCTTTTATATCTATCTCTATGAGAGCTCATCCTTGCAAATAACTCTAAAGGGATTGACAACTCCTTTATAGTGTTGGCTGCAAGAGTTTGATTATTGTGTAGGTACTATTATTGGGGCCTTGTTTGTTCCTCCTACTGGATTGATACCTTGGTTCTCAACAAACTAAGGGAAGTACTTATCTACTTCGCTGCATCACCCTTTCCTCTTCAAGGGAAACCAACGCAAGCTCAAGAGGTAGCAAGAAGGATTTCTCGTGCCGTTGCCGGGTAGGATACATAGCAAGATTAGGCCTAGCAAGTACCCATCACAAACTCATCTCTTGCATTTACATTATTTGCCTCTCGTTTTCCTCTCCCTCACTTCACCAATTTGTCGTTTTATTTGCCTTTTTCTCGACGGATCTCTTTTTGTCTACTTGTGTTACCATGTGCCTTATATTTGCTTGCATATTTGGTTGCTAAAAATCTATTGATATGGATCCACATACACTTGCTAATATTTTCAAGAGATCCAATTATGATGAAGCAATTGCTAGTGAGTTGAGTGTATTTGATTATCTCCATGAAGTTTTGCTTGAGATTCATGAATCTGAAAATTGTGATGAAGTGATTCACGATGTGTCCTTGAATGAAAAGCACGATTGCAGTGATATTGTTATAAATTCTATTAATATCAATTGTGCTAATGATATCCAAACCCACAATCTTGGAGATGCTATATTTGATGAGTTTTCCATGACCACTACTTACTGCAATGATCATGATTGGGGTGATAATGCTTCTTATGATCTTGATAATTTATTTAATACTCTTGATGAATATGATATCGAAAGTAGGTTTGGAAGAGTTCCAACTTTAGGTAAAAAGAATCCCACTATTTTGGAGAGTGTTCAATCTTATGATTTGTTTTATAGAAATGGGTTTGGAGAGGTCGTGACTTTAGTTAATGATAATCCCACTATTTTGGAAGAGTGTCAACTTTGCATGCATGTGGACCATGAAGAGGAAATTTTATATGATAGTTATATTTTTGAATTCCTTCATGATGCTACTGAAATTTATTATGAGGGAGGAACCTATGCTTGTAGTTATTGAAATAATATCAAGGTTCCTCTCTATGTGTTTAAAGTTTTGAAGTTATGCTTGTTTTGCCTTCCTATGCTAGTTGATTCTTGTTCCCATAAATTCTTTGCTCACAAAATCCCTATGCATAGGAAGTGGGTTAGAATTAAATGTGTTTTTCATGCTATTCATGATGCTCTTTTGCATATGTCAAGTACTAATTTTTAGGCGAGCATCATTGAAATCATCATGTCTAGCTAGACGCGTTAAACAATAGCGCTTGTTGGGAGACAACCCAATTTTATTTGTTTTGCTTTTGTTTTTTGCTTATGTTTTTTAGTGCTGCACACATTATTACCTCTGTAATAATTTTGTTTTCTTGTTTTAATTAGTGTTTTAGCCAAGTAGGACCTTTGGGATGGTCTACGGTGTTTGCAAGTTGATATTGCTGAAAAACAGAATCGTTCGCTCTCAGTCCAGAATTTTTTTAAATTTACTGGAATGTGATTTTGATCTGAATTTTTTACACAATATTTGTTTAAAAATTTCCCAGATCTTCCCAATTTTTCAGAATTGTTGGAGTTACATAAGTATTTGAAGTAAACGGATTGCTACAGACTGTTCTGTTTTTTATAGATTATGTTTTCTTTGTGTTGTTTGCTTATTTTGATGAATCTATGGGTTGTATCGGGGTTATAAACCATGGGTATGTTGGAATGTAGTAAATATTAAATAAATATAAATAAATAATGAGTCCACAACAGTACCTAAGTGGTGATTTATTATTCTTATACTAACGGATCTCATGAGTTTTGTGTTGAGAAGTTTTCATGTTTTGAATAAAAATTTGATTGACTATGGAATAAGTAGTCGCAAGAGCCTAAGCTTGGGGATGCCCATGGCACCCCAAGGAATACTCAAGGATACCAAATAGCCTAAGCTTGGGGATGCCCCGGAAGGCATCCCCTCTTTCGTCTTCAATCCATCAGTAAAATTACTTGAGGCTATATTTTTATTCACCACATGATATGTGTTTTGCTTGGAGTGTCTTGTATGATATGAGTATTTACCTTTTAGTTTGCCACAATCATGCTTTATGCACACACCTTTTTAGAGACACACACACACTTAATTGTGAATTTATAAGAATACTCTTTATGCTTCACTTTTATCTTTTGAGCTAGGCAATCTTGCTCTAGTGCTTCAGTTATATCTTTTAGAGCACAGCGGTGTTGTGTTTTATAGAAATTATTAAACTCCCATACTTCACTTATATTATTTTTAGAGTTCTTCAGACAACATGTTAATTGGTTTAGGTTATGATTTTAGTCCTAATATAATAGGCATCCAAGAGGGATATAATAAAAACTTCCATATTAAGTGTGTTGAATATGATGAAAAGTTTGATTCCTTGCATATAGTTTTGAGATGTGAAGATGATAATATGAGAGTCATGCTAGTAAGTAATTTTCAATTAGAAGAAATACTTGTGTTAAAGCTAGTGATTCCCGTAGCATGCACATATGGTGAGCCGTTATGTGATGAAGTCGGAGCATGATTTGTTTAATGATTGTCAACCTTTGTGTGGAGGTCGGGGTCGCGCGATGGTTAACTCCTACCAACCCTTCTCCTAGGAGCATGTGTCTAATACTTTGCTTTTATAACTAATAGGCTTTTGCAATAAGTATGTGAGTTCTTTATGACTAATGATGAGTTCATGGATTATACGCACTCTCACCCTTCCACCTTTGCTAGCCTCTCTAGTACCATGCAACTTTCGCTGGTACATTAAACCCACCTTCCTCAAAAAAGCCACCATATATTTTCCTCAAAGCAGCCACCATACCTACCTATTATGGCGTTTTCATAGCCATTCCGAGATATATTGTCATGCAACACCACCACCTCGTTTTTATGACACGCACCATCACTTCCATATTCCTTATAGAGTCATACTTTGTTCTAGTTATCGAGTTGTAATCTTTTGAGTTGTAAGTAAATAAAAGTGTGATGATTTGCATTATTAGAGCATTGTCCCGTGTGAGAAAACGATGATGGAAGCTATGATTCCCTCCCAAGTTGGGATGAGTCTCCGTACTTTACAAAAAATCAAAGAGGCCAAGGAAGCCCATAGAAAATAAAAGAGGCCATAGAAGCCCATCCAAAAAAAGAAGAAAAAAATGAGAGAAAGGGAGAAGGGACAATGCTACTACCTTTTTCCACATTTGTTCTCCAAGTAGCACCACGTTCTTCATACAGAGTCTCCTATGTTGTCACTTTCATATATTAGTGGTATACATCTTTTGCACAACCACGTAGTTTTATTTTTGAGCTTTCATACACTTATAGCTCTAGTGCATTTGCTACATGGCAATCCCTACTCACTCACATTAATATCTATTGATGGGCATCTCCATAGCCCGTTGATATAACTAGTTGATGTGAGACTATCTTCTTCCTTTCTTTTTGCAACCTCCACCACACTCTATTCCACCTATAGTGCTATATCCATGGCTTATGCTCATGTATTGCTGGGAGTTGAAAAGGTTTGAGAACATAAAAGATGTGAAACAATTGCTTGATTTTCACCGTGGTTGTGCATGATTTAGATACTTTGTGTGGTGAAGATGGAGCATAGCCAGACCATATGATTTTGTAGGGATAACTTTCTAAGACCATGTTATTTTGAAAAGGAAGCAATTACCTTATTAGTATGCTTGAAGTATTATTGTTTTTGTGACAATATTAGACTTTTGTTTTGAGTCTTATGGACCTAAATATTCATGCCACATTAGAGAATATTACATGAATAAATATGTTAGCTAGCATTCCACATCAAAAAAATTGTTTTTATCATTTACCTACTCGAGGACGAGCAGGAATTAAGCTTGGGGATGGTGATACATCTCCAACGTATGTATAATTTGTATTGTTCCATGCTATTATATTATCTGTTTTGGATGTTTTATATGAATTAATATGTTCTTTCATATTATTTTTGGGACGAACCTATTAATCTAGAGCCTAGTGCCATTTTTTGTTTTTTCCACGTTTTTGAATATTGTAGATAAGGAATATTAAACGGAGTCCAAAGAGAACAAAATCTTCGGAAATATTTTTCTTGGACCAGATGACACCCAGGAGACTTGGAGTAGGGGGCAAGGCAGTTGCCGGGAGGCCACAAGCCTACAGGACGCTCCTAGGGTGGTGGTCGCGCCCCTGTGGCTTGTGGGCCCCCTGCGGGTCTTCTAACCCTATTTCTTGGCCTATAAATTCCCAAATATTCCTGTATCGCCAAAAAGAGTCACGAAAAATACTTCTACACCGTCGGGAGCCCTGTTCCCGAGAGATCCAATTTGGGAGCCTTTTCCGGTAATCTGCCGGAGAGGGAATTGATCATGGAGGGCGTCTACATCAACTCCATTGCCCTTCCAATGATGTGTGAGTAGTTTACCACAGACCTACGGGTCCATAGATAGTAGCTATATGGCTTCTTCTCTCTCTTTGATCTTCAATACCATGTTCTTCATGATCTTCATGGAGATCTATCCGATGTAATACTCTTTTGCGGTGTGTTTGTCGAGATCCGATAAATTGTGAGTTTATGTTCAGATTATCTATGAATATTATTTGAGTCTCTTCTGAATTCTTGTATGCATGATTTCATATCTTTGCAAGTCTCTTCGAATTATTGGTTTGGTTTGTCCAACTAGATTGGTAATTCTTGCAATAGGATAAGTGCTTAGTTTTGGGTTCAATCTTGTGGCGTCCTCACCCAGTGACAGTAGGGGTAGCGAGGCACGTATAGTATTGTTGCCATCAAGGGTAAAAAGATGGGGTTTTCATCCTATTGATTGAGTTTATCCCTCTACATCATGTCATCTTACTTAATGCGTTACTCTGTTCTTCATGAACTTAATACTCTAGATGCAGACAGGAGTCGGTCGATGTGTGGAGTAATAGTAGTAGATGCAGAATCGTTTCGGTCTACTTGATACGGACGTGATGCCTATATGCATAATCATTGCCTTAGATATCTTCATAATTATTTGCTTTTCTATCAATTGCTCGACAGTAATTTGTTCACCCACCGTATTATTTTCCTTTATGAGAGAAGCCTCTAGTGAAACCTATGGCCCCGGGTCTATTTTCTATATTACATTTTCACATCTATAAACCAAAAATACTTTGCTCCAATTTATTTACTTTTTTTACTTTTAGATCTATCAATCTTTTATATCTATCTCTATCAGATATCATCCTTGCAAATAAATCTGAAGGGGTTCACAACCACTTTATAGCGTTTGGTGCAAGAGTTTGATTCTTTGTGTAGGTACTACTATTGGGGCCTTGCTTGTTCCTCCTACTGGATTGATATCTTGGTTCTCAATAAACTGAGGGAAATACTTATCTACTTCGTTGCATCACCCTTTCCTCTTCAAGGGAAAACCAACGCAAACTCAAGAGGTAGCAACGGACAACCGCTGCCAGTCATCTACACAGTAGACAAAACTTCCATATAGTCATAACATAAATATATGTTGACTAACAGAAAAAAATCTATAGTATGCAGATAATTCAAATTAACTTAGACTAATTAAGCGGTCAGCGAACGCACCTAGTTGTTTCCTACAGTCAGCCTGTCTGTGGTACCAAGGTTGTCAGGACCGGTTTCCAGATAATACAATTATCGTATATCAGCCATGAATGTCATTCCAGCGTAGAAAATAATTCACACTGGTGGACCAATCTTAATACGGAAAAACCAGTAGTACTTAATATTATACAGGGTTGAGCGGGGTAACTCAACAGTTTATTCCAAGGACGCCTATATTTGACATAAAGTTGGATATAATACAGTGGTCATGGGGGTAGCACTACAGAGTAAGGCTCGACAATTTATTCATGATGGCGAAAGCGATGGCATAATACAACAACGGACTCCAAGGTCGGGAGACTGACTCAGACTCCTCTAGGCATCGTACTCACTATCATACTCTTCATCCATGAGATGTACTTCATCAAAATCTGGCCAAACTAACAAGCGAGTGAGTACTTTGAAAGTACTCGCAAGACAGTTCATACATAAGATAAAATAAATAAAAATGCACAAGTTAATTCAATTATCACAATCAGCAAGGTTAATAAATTAGCAGTAAGCTGAAGTAAAGTAAAGATAGATAAGTCGGCCAGTAGTCCTCCCGAAATATCCAAGAAAACAAAATACATCGATCGGGTGTGTGAAGTGACGCCTTAAAATGTTAACAATAAAAGTAAACTGCCACAGTCGGGCGTCTAGGCGACACCACATAAAGGGGTTAATAAAGTAAGTAACTTGCCAAAGTCGGCCGTCTAGGCAACACCACGTAAAGGGTTTAATAGAATAAATACTTGTCATAGTCGTACGTCTAGGCGACACCACGTAAAGGGCTTAATAGAATAAATACTGCCACGGTCGGGCGTTTAGGCGACACCACGTAAAGGGCATAAATAATAAATCAACAATCCACAGTGTGACGTCTAAGTAACACCATGGGAAGGGAATAAATAATAAATCAACATGCCACAGTCGGGTGTCTAAGAGACACCACAGAAATGGCACAAATAATAAATCAACATGCCATAATCACGCGTCTAAGCGACACCACAGAATGGGCTTAGATTTCAATAGCAACAAGTGAATATCAGGGTGGTACAACCAACCTACATGATACTCAATGCAACCAAAGTTTTAACAGGTTTTCCTTAAACTTCGCAGTCACATAATCGTACGTAAGAGTTATCCTAAATAATATTTGCTCTCGAGAGACCGACACGAACACCGACACCTGACTTGTCAACCAGTCGTCCTTGGTCGTGGATGCGGCTAGTCGAATAGTTTTGACTCTGCATATGGTGCACTCTTTAGCCACGACCAACATGTTTCAATAGTCACAAGGACTAATCCAATGTATGATATTTTAAAGTAAACACACATGACCAACACACACCAATTTTTACCCCAGCGAGGTCCGGAATCACCCGTACAACGCTTCCAGAAAAAACTATAAGACGGGGAGGCCAACATCCTCGAATAACATGGGATCAAATTTATACAACACGCTACTAAGGGGTGCCCCCCTCTCGGCCCCAGGCCGGAAACACCCATGCCCCTGATCTAATGACTCGCGTTATTCCGAAGCCATGGAACCTTGATTCGTCCCCTCTACTTGGTGTGTACATGGAAATAGGATCACAACCTACTAAATCGTATTCCCTTTCGGGAAAACCTGTGGCAGCACGAAAAGTAAGGTGACACACTTACAAGACTCGATCTATGCCGATACTGGAGTTGGGTCTTCACACACCGGCATGCATCCGACATGACCAGGTCACAACCTATCATCCAAAGACTCAGGCCATGAGCGGGACAATTTCTAATCATCAATTTCATTCTTTCCCATGATTGTGCAACATGTTCATGATCTAATTGCTTAAAATTCATGATATCATTACGGAGAAAGATAATCTTAGCTGGTGGAAAATACTTGAAAATAAAGGCATCTTTACACTTGTTCCATGAATCGATACTATTTTTTGGGTAAAGATGAAAACCAAGTTTTTGCTCGATCTGGTAATGAGAATGAAAATAGCTTCAATTTAATCTTATCATTATCCACATCTTTCTTCTTTTGCATATCGCATAACTCAATAAAGGTATTAAGATGGGATGCAGCATCTTCACTAGGAAGACCGGAAAATTGCTCTTTCATAACAAGATTCAACAAGACAACATTAATTTCATATGATTTCGCACTAGTGGTGGGAGCAATTGGAGTACTAATAGTATTCGAGAAGTCACACAATTTAGTGTTTTCAGACATGGTGACTTAGCAAGCAGACAAGCACACAAGCGAACAGAAAGCAAGCAAAAGAAAAGGGCGAACGAAAAAGGCAAATATTTTTGTAAATTTTGTTTTTTAGAAGTGGGGGAGAGGAAAACGAGAGGCAAAAGGCAAATAATGTAAATGCAAGAGATGAGTTTGCGATAGGTACCTGGTAGATATGCCTCACTTGAATACTCCCCGGCAACGGCGCCAGAAATTCTTCCTGCTACTTCTTGAGCTTGCGTTGGTTTTTCCCTTGAAGAGGAAAGGGTGATGCAGCAAAGTAGAGATAAGTATTTTTCTCAGTTTGAGAACCAAGGTATCAATCCAGTAGGAGTATCAAGATGAGGCACCAATGAACCTGTGCAAAAGCAAACAAACTTGCACCCAACGCGATAAAGTGGTTGTCAATCCCTTCACGATTACTTGCAAGGTGAGATCTGAAGGTGATAAAAGGTAAAAAGAAATAAAAGTGCAGCAAAGTATTTTTGGTATTTTTGTATGTAGATCTGAATATATGTGTGTAAAATAGACACGGGGGCCATAGTGTTCACTAGAGGCTTCTCTCATGATAGCAAGTATTACGGTGGGTGAGAGAATTACTGTCGAGCAATTGATAGAATCGCGCAAAGTCATGACGATATATATCTAAGGCAATGATCATACATATAGGCATCACGTCCAAGACAAGTAGACCGATACTTTCTGCATCTACTACAATTACTCCACACATCGACCGCTATCGAGCATGCATCTAGTGTATTAAGTTCATAACAAACGGAGTAACGCCTTAAGCAAGATGACATGATGTAGAGGGATAAATTCATGCAATATGATATAAACCCCATCTTTTTACCCTTGATGGCAACAACACGATGCATGCCTCGCTACCCCTTCTGTCACTAGGTGAGGACACCGCATGGTATGAACCCAAAACCAAGCACTTCTCCCATTGCAAGAATTATAGATCAAGTTGGCCAAACGAAACCCATAACTCGAAGAGAATTACAAGGATACGAAATCATGCATATAAGAAATCAGAGGAGACTCAAATAATATTCATAGATAATCTGATCATAAATCTACAATTCATCGGATCTCGACAAACACACCGCAAAAAAAAGTTACGTCGGATAGATCTCCATGAAGACCATGGAGAACTTTGTATTGAAGATCCAAGAGAGAGAAGAAGCCATCTAGCTACTAGCTATGGACCCGAAGGTCTGTGGTGAACTACCCACGCATCATCGGAGAGGCAATGGTGTTGATGAAGAAGCCCTCCGTGTCCGAATCCCCCTCCGGCAGGGCACCAGAACGCTCCCCAGATGGGATCTCGCGGAGACAGAAGCTTGCGGCGACGGAAAAGTATTTTCGTGGCTCTCTTTGGTTTCGGGATTTTTGGGAGTTTACAGGCGAAAGAGGTAGGGCAGAGGAGCCACGGGGGGCCCACGAGCCTGCTAGGCGCCCCCCTAGGGCGCGCCTAGGGGGCTCGTGACCTCCCATGAGACCTCCTGCCTTGGTTCTCAAGTCCTTTGCGTATCTTCTGTTATGGAAAAAATCATCCCGCAAGTTTTACTCTGTTTGGACTCCGTTTAATATTCTTTTCTGAAAAAGGTCAAAAACACGAAAACAAAAGAAACTGGCACTTGGCACTGAGTTAATAGGTTAGTCCCAAAAATGATATAAAATGGCATATAAATGCATATAAGACATCCCAAGTTGATAATATAATAGCATGGGACAATCAAAAATTATAGATACGTTGGAGACGTATCAGGTGCAGGTGGATCTCGTCGGAGAGACCTGCATCCGCCAAATTGGAGCGCGGGTCAGAGCTGCGGCTTCACTAGGAAGCATTGGTCGCGGTTTGGGTTGCGGCCATCCTCTCACCAGAATGAATTTTGCCGGAGGCCCAGGTGGATCGGGGCGGCCGGAGGCGGGGAAGAAGACCTTCCCGAGGTCCTCCGCGAGGCTAAGCATGGGTCTGGGGTTGGTGGAGAGAGGTGCTGGTCCATGAAGGCTCGGGGGACTCCTATTTATAGGCGGCCGAGGGGAGTGCCGTGATGGAGCTATCTCCGGCGCGGATCATGACGAACCAGGGGGTCAGCAGGTGGTTACGGTGGGTGGGACAGCTACAACAAGCTCCAGGGTTCGCATTTTTCACCTAAATGAGCTCAATGCTTTGCTAATGCTGCAACTCAACGGGAGGGCGCTCACGGGCGCACAACTGCAATTGGCGTGCTTTGGCGCGTCCAGGCCAGGCGACGGTCCTGCAGAGCGGGGCAATAGGCTGCTAATTTTTTTTAAATATTGCTTTTTTTCAAATCTTTTTGAAAAATAATGTGTCTATTTGAAATTTTTCAAAAATATTATAACGTCGGCCTCCCAGTGGCCGACTGCCACTTGTCGTCTTGCCACTGGCCGAAAGGTGGCAGTCGGCCACCAGTTAGCCGACAGGTGGCAGGAGGGGGCAGTCGGCAGGGGAGGGGGGCCTGTCGGCCTGCCCGTAGACGACAGGTCCCTGTCGGCCTCCTCTGAGCCGACAGGTGGCCTTTGGGCGGGAAACTCCTTTTTTCACTGTTTTGACCTTCCTCTCAATTTTGAGCATGAAATGAACCCATTTTGACCCTTTTAGTGGTATTAGAAACTTAAAACATAGTGCTATTACAAACTTAAAACATAGTGGTATTAGAAACTTAAAACATAGTGGTTTTAGAAACTTAAAACATAGTGCTATTACATAAATCTTAAACTCTTCAGCCTCTTGCACCCCTCTTCCACGTCCTCTTTGGCCCCCTCTTCCTCCTCTTCTTCCCCGGCTGCTTCGTCCACGCATCGGGCCTCCAGTAACGAAAGTGGGACAATTACTATCCGTATGCCCAAATTCATTACATAAAATGCATTGTCCGCGCGCCTCCGATTCATCCATGTCATTTCGGATGCGCTGAGACTGCCGCCTCCCTCTACTCGTACGCATATGTGCAGGGTGTGGTATATATACCCTTTCAGCAGGGTCAACGGTATTGAAGTTACCCATTGATCGGAAACCCAACAGCTCACCTGTCCAGGTATTGAGAACTGCCTGCTTCAAAAAATATGGAGACACAAACGAGATTGCGTCAAGGCCTAGCAGCCCACAAGCAGAAAGTACATGCGAGCAAGGTAGATTCATCAAGTTCTTATTTCTAAACTGGGAAAAGAAATTTGCACCTAGATGGCGCATGCACCATCGGCTCTGAATGTCTTGCCAAGGAGCTTGTTCATCAGGAGCAGGGTTTGATAATGTCTTGATGGCGCTGAGTATACCCGGATGCCTGTCATGAAGGATGCACACATTCTGCTTATCTCGCACAACTGCTATTTTCAACTGCCTGAAAAACCATGTCCAACTGGGGCTGTTTTCGCCCTCCACAAAAGCAAATGCAAGTGGGACGCATTGATTTTGCCCATCTTGACCAATGGCTGTGAGGATCTGACCCTTGTATTTGCCAGTGAGAAAAGTGACATCTACACATATCACCGGTCGACAATGTCTGAATGCTTCAATGCAGACACCAAAAGAGAAGAACAGCCGATGCAACACTCTAACATTTGGGAAGTCCTGATTCCATGATGCAGGAATAGGCACTTCATGTGCGTTCACTTCCTCATCTGAATCGGCCGAATCATCGGAGATATCACCTTCGATATCTTCATCATGCATCTGGTTTTGCATCTCCTCATCTATCTCGTCAGCATCCGCCTCGCGGCTGACATAATCATCCGCATCTCCCCCTTCTGCCTGGCTACTCTCGTCTGTTCCGTAAACATCATCTCCAGCATGGCAGCCATGAATTGACTGCGAATCATGCATCCCGTAGCTGCTCTGACCAGACTCATAGCTACCTTCGGCTTGAGGTTCAGTCACAGGCTTTACCACGGGGAGCAGTAAGGCCACAGGATTACATGCCCTACGATCGCAAGATTTTAACCAGTTCACCCACTGGTCGTCCCGCTCTATATGCTTCAAATACCAGAAAATATTTGCACTGGACCGGGTCCATAATGCATGAACACCGACGGTGTGTGTTTCAATATTGAACCCTAAACATCGGGCAAGCCATTCTGTCAACTGACTAACAGACCATGTTTCAGGGGAGGACACTTGCACCTCAGTGTACTGAAATTCACTAAGATCAGCTCCCATCTCATTTGTTCGAACGGAACCAGGACCGTAGCGCAAACATAATGTCACTAAATCAGACATCTGGCAGTTCAACAAGGACAAAAATTAGAACAAGGACAAACCTACTTCACTCACTAAACTAATTAACATAAGTAAAAATAATTTTACCCTTGAAGCGTGCGCAGAAACGAAGAACCACCGCAACGCGAATGAGAAGGATGATTAGGCTTCCCTCAAACTTACGCAACTAAACCACGGTTCAAAACGTAGTTTTATCGGAAGATTTTTCGTCTGGGGGAGAAAGAGAGAAATGAGAGCAAGGAGAAGAAAGGGAGGAAGAAGAAGATAGAGAAGAAAGAAGAAGAAGAAAGAAGAAGAAGAAAGAAGAAAGAAGGAAGGTGCCCCTCTCGGCCAAGAGGTGGCCGACTGGCCTCCTGTCGGCCACCAGGAGGCCGACTGGCTGGCGCAAGCCGACAGGGCTCCATCGACGTGTTCTGGCCAGTACTCGGCCGACGCGTGGCCGACTCAACTCCTGTCGGCTAACTGGTGGCCGACTGCCACCTTTCGGCCAGTGGAAAGCCGACAAGTGGCAGTCGGCCACTGGGAGGCCGACGTTATAATATTTTTGAAAAATTTCAAATAGACACATTATTTTTCAAAAAGATTTGAAAAAAAGCAATATTTAAAAAAAAATTAGCCAATAGGCTGCACACTATACAAGGGCCACGCGGAGCTAGCAGAGGCGATGGGCGGCGCCGGCCTGCTGGTCCTGCTCACTGTCATCGGTCGCGGGCGTCACAATGTCGCTGGGAAGGCTCGCGCCGACGAGGCAGCTCACCACCGATGTCCAGGTGCGGCCAAACGAGTGTGTAGCGCAAGGATAAGCTCGGGGAACAGGGAGCAAGCGCCAACACATGACACTGGTAAGATTGTGGTCGGTCTTGACCGGTCACTAATCAAGTGCACGCCAGATGCTCGAGAGAATGCAAACGGCGTGAGGAAAATGAGTTTGGAGCTGAAACTTGGAGGGGGGTTTCTCATTGCTCCTAGAGGCTGCCTAAATTAATTCAGAATTTTTGGGGCTGAAAAAGATGGGTTTTCATCAAAATGATCAAATCTGGTCCAAATTTCAGTCAAATAGATTTTGAAAAATTTGAACTGCAAAACAAAAAGTTTTTGGATAATTAGGTTGGGGTACCTAGGGCTATCGTGGATAACTTAATTGGGTTCAGAAGCTAAGAAGAACTATAGGTTCCTTTACAAATTTTTTGGGTCCAAAAATGATTATAGAAAATTCCTAGAGTTATTTTAAAATGGATAAAAATAGTAAGCACATCCAAAACTTTGTGAAACTGTTTTAGATGATGTCCTTAGGACAGAAGAGGGTTATTGAAATGAAAACTTTGACATTAAGAGAGGGAAAGAATGAGTGAGATTTTTAGAGGAAAAATTTGAGCATAAACCATTTTGTGAATTTCAAATAAAATAAGAGGTGAAATTCTCACAATAAGACTTCTCTCATGTAAGAACCAGGTAGAAGCTGTTGTCAAACCAGGAGTTATTTCAAGAAGTCTCATAAGAAATTTTCTCAAGAATAAGTTTCCCAAAAGATTCCAATGAGGTTTTATAAAAATTCCAATATAACTCTCTTTAAAAATAAATAAAACTTCAAAATTCCAAATCAAAATTTTGTGGGTGTTACAGTAGAACCCAAGTTTTCTGGAGACATGGAAAGCGAGCGTGTGAGCGTGACACCAGATTGGCTCACAAACAAATTGCACTAAAACCGTCAGTGCTGCAGCTATTTACGGTGAGGTCCAACAATGATGTCTTTAGTCAACCCTATTCTTGTGGTGGCCACATGGATTTGTCGTGATCGGTAGAGAACCGCACACCATTTCCTTTCTTCTTTTTTGAAACAGCTCAACATATCTTATATAGTTGACCTCTCATGTGTACGTACTCTCATGTGGAAGTTTCTTCGCCATTGTAGAGTTGACCTAACAACTCTCTGACCAGTGAGCATTGGCAATTTTTATCCCACATGCTCATGGTAATGATGGAGTATACACAAGTCGTGCATGATACTAGCATCAAGGAAGATCACCTAAATACGAAGGAAAGATCACATAAACGCGGTTTATAGCTTTGAACGATCAACTTAACATTCTTTATTAGTTAGACTGGTTGGAGGACCATAGTTTAGAGTTGTATAATGGAAAGTAACATGACTTGAATTGTCTCAGGGAGGAAGGTTGACATCCAGATTACTTGGCCGGATGAACATCCAGCATGAATAGTGTGATAGGAAATTAACAAGCAATGAGTACAGACGGCTCGAGTCCGAGGGCATATGCGAACAAGAGATTCCATTTGAATCAACACTTTTCTTGCTAATAGAGGGGAAGAGAACCAGCAGCCTTTTCCCAGATTTTATGTATGCCGGTAAACCAGAACGATCTGGTCTTACATTACCTACTCAGCTTGTCTACTTATCATTTTGAATCTCATAAAAAAAGCAGTACGATTGTCTCTACCGAATCTCTTGAAACACTTAGCTCAAGCAAGAACCAAAATTAACTACTCCCTCCATCCCTAAATATAAGTCTTTTTAGAGATTTCACTAGTGGACTACATACAGATGTATATAGACATACTTTAGAGTATAGATTCAATCATTTTGCTCTGTATGTGGACCCTTAGTGAAATGACTTAAAAGACTTATATTTAGGAACGGAGGGGGTAGTACTTAGGGCCTGTTTGGGACTGCTTCAATTCACCAAAATCAGCTTCGCTTCATCAAATTCATTTTGGAACAGTTTTATACAGAAGCTATATCACTATCAAGAGAATGTTTGGCTTCCATTTAGCTCCAGCTTCAAGAATAGAAAATTTGGTGGAAAGAATCTATTTGATTGGTTGAGGGGAAAGAAATGAAGGGGTATTCACTTACTTGTGGCAGTGGTGGGTAATTTCCTCCAACTCCAGCTTCTAGAGTTTTTTGGAGCATCCTTTTAGGAGCTTCATAAAAACTCTGAAGTTGTACCTCAAATTCTAGTTTTTTTGCGGAGCAGCATATCATGGAGCTACCTCATTTGGCTTGCCTTTTCTGAAACAGAGCTGAATTTCAAGGAGCAGAGCAGTCCCAAACAGGCTCTTGCTACTTCTGTACCAAAATAGTTGTCGTTGGAGGAACTAGTATTACTTTAAAATACTTGTCGTTGGAAGAACTAGTACTAGTTTTCCCGACGAGAAAGTACTATATATATCTACATGCGACCATCTGAAGTGAATGTTGGCGTATGTCTATGTGCTGAAATTTTGGTCGCAAAGAAAGTGCTGGTGTTGCCACATGCTTATTCCCAAAGAAACCCGAGCAGATTTTGTTTATTTTTTGAGAAAAGAAACCCCAGCGGATGAAATGTGAAAAGAATTTGCGAGCAGACATGCATATAAACTACTTCCTCCGTTTTAAAAAATGTATCTTAGATTTATGTAGATATGAATGTATCTAGTCAAGCTTTAGTATATGAATACATTCATTTCTAAATAAAACTAAGACAAGAATTTTAAGACGGAGGAAATACATTCCACGGTCTCATTTTTAAAGCGCCAACGTCGCCACAGCCCACGGTGTGAGCAGCTAGAATAAAGGCGTGCAGCAGCAGCACACACTTTGACGCGCCCTGTTGGTGGCCACACCCGAAAAAAGACAAATAGACGGTGCAATCCGCTCACGTTTTGCTTTGTCAGCCGTACTGACACCATCTGAGTACTCCACACCACTAAGGTTGTCCGTAATGGAAGTATCATAGGTAGTATCATGCATGCCAACTAGGCAATTTTGATGAGGTGGCATAAAATTAAATGAAGAAAAAGAGGGTTGAGTATCATATCATGGGCCCTGCTTGGATACTCTAACTTAGCTAGAGGTTAGAGTTAGTTTCTAGCTCATGACTAACCTTAAACTAACTCTAGCCAAAGAGGTGTTTGGATGATAGGGTTAGATTGACAATAGTTGTACTTGATGGAGAGAGGAAAGTGATTTTTTAATGGGTCATTACCTGGTGGATAGAGAGAGAAAAGTGACTTTTTAGTGGGTCCATGAAAACTAGCTCCAATTAGCACCTTTTGGGTGGGCTAGTTTTTTTGGGTGGGTTAGATGCAACTAGCTCCAATCTAATCCTCATGTTTGGATACTTTAGTGCTATTTGAGCCCCAACTAGCTCAAACTAACTCTAGCCTATGGATCCAAACAGGGTCATGATACTGTATCATATTAAATGATGTACTACTATGTGTCTTACATGACAATAAATGAACTAGCTTATGACACTAACATATGATACTATGCATTACGGATGTGGTATCATAGACTAGTATCATATGCATGATACTAGTATATGATACTATCATTACAACCAGCCTAAGCTGATGGTCGATGATCATTAAACATGAGAAACCGGGGTCAATTACTTGGTGCATACGTACACCCCAGGTAATTTCTTGGTCACGGTACCACATTATCGTGTGACGTGCGGTAGGAGGATATATTAATCCCTGCCAACTGGATGCACATGATTGCTCTGAATAGTGTTTTCATGGTCAAATTTGCAATATTCAAATTGAGAAATGGATGCTTGGACATGAAGCCAGGGCACGGGGTGCGCTAGCAGTGAAATTTCAGTTCATGGCTAGCAACCTGACTAATTTTCTCCGCGAATGCATTGGACTTTTTTTTTGGCGGATAAAATGCATTTGACTGTTAATCGTTTGACCTGTCCATTCGATCATTAGGCAGACGTATTCGTCTGCTAGCAAACCATTCCATGCTCGATGAGTTGTTTGGAGATGAAGAATTCCAAGTGTTGCTTCTCAATTTCCTCGGAGTTTCTGGGCCAATTAAGTGTTGACTTGAGAATGCGCACCGTGTACGATGATTGGCCTTATAACGGTTGCATATGTAAGTGGCTTTAGAAAAGTCAAGCTCATGCCAAATAAAGATTTGCGGGGAATAGGTAGGTAAACGTGCGTATGCAAACAGGCTATAGCTTTGAACGGAAATGAAAAATTGGGATATTTACACTTTGGCTCGTGGTTGGTGTTAACTACTTCCTTCTTCTACTTTTTTTGCGCCAAGGTGTCAACTATTTCCTTCGTCCATGTTTCACTTAAATTTTAAGAGTAGAAATATAACTATCAAAATAGAGTTAAATGATAGTACAAAAAGTTTATCATTGGATTCATATTTCAGAGTCTTTTTCAATGATGATTTTTTTTGGCATACAAATCATAATTTAATAATTCGACTCTTTGTCAAAGTTAGGCTCAAATTTGGAGCGGGCTTACTCAGTTTAGAAACCCCGACAAAAGAAATACTCAAGACTGTCCCTAACATTCGGACTTCCTCATTTTTACTCTTGTTCCATCAGTTGTGACTAGAAATACCTCTCTACACTGTACCATTTCCATCCAGTCAAAGGCCATGGCCTCCAAGAAATTTTTGGGACGTTTTTGCCCCCTTCTTATTGGTGCGTGTGGTGACTTAAAACAGTTGAAATTTGCTAAATACTTTTGGACATATCACTGACACCTCAGACCAATTCTAAGAATAATAACAAAAGAACACCTCTCAATGTCTGAGTGACCTCTTCATGCTTCCACTGTAGCAACATCGCATGTTCATGGTCCTACTTTCCTATCCCCTGACCTGCCTCATCATCGGTCCGCCTCTCTACAATGGTGTGCATCATCACTGCACAAGGGGGAGGGGGACTTGGACGAGGAATTTACAATCTAGGAAGCTCCAGTCTCCAGAGACCGCGTGAACTGTTGCTCGTGGCTACATACTATGCCGCCATCTACTGCATTACCACTAGTAGAAAACAGGGCTTTGGTTCACTTGAAGAAATCCCATTAGTCCCAGTTCACCCACGAATCGGGTCCTATGGTGTCATTGGTCCCGGTTCATGAGGCAAGGACGCCAGGCGGGCATCATGGGCCATTGGTCCCGGTTCGTGTCAACCCTTTGGTCCCGGTTCCAGACACGAACCGGGACCAATAGGCAGGGACCGTTCGTATCCCCTCTAGTCCCGGTTGATGGATCAAATCGGGACCAGGTGGACCATTCGTATCTCACTAAGGGGTGGTGGCAACCGTTCGTATCACCCTTTAGTCCCGGTTAGTGGCTCAACCCGGGACTAAAGGCCCAAACGGTTTGCCTCCCACTTTGCAAAAGCACAACCGAAGCAGAGTCTGTCGCCATTTTATCTATTCTTCTCCTCTCTCGCTCTCTTCTTCCCCTCTCTTCTCCCCTTCTCTTCTTCCACCATGCCAACTCGCTTCACAGAGGCGCTCGCACATGGCAACAACAATCTCGATGTCGTGTACACGAACGAGAGCAGGGAGGTGCCGCATTTTCTTAGACAATTGAAGGAACGGTGGCTTGACGCCGCGGTGGATCATGAGAAGTTCTTGGGGCTTGATCTGGAGTACACGGCCGATGAACGAGGTGTTGCCCTCATCCAACTATGTTTCAAACACCATGTCTTGATCTTCCAATGGGCGTGGTATGTTTTGCGGCTTTCTTATATATATATATATATATAGTGATTTCTTTAGGTTCCATTGGATGGCAATATGTAGTTTCTATATATGTTCCATTGGATAGTTAATTGAGGGTTTCTTGATCAATTCATAGGATATGAAAATTGCATAGGATCGATAGCAATATGTTCCATTTTGGAATCCTATAAAGATCAATTTCTCTTTAGTTGTAGTGAAACAATTTTATGCGGCGTTCTTTGATCCAAGGTTATGAAAATTGCATATATCTAGTGATCTCTCTAGGTTCCATTGGATAGCAATATGATATGTCATAGTTATGAAAATTGCATATAGCTAGTGATCTCTCTAGGTTCCATTGGATAGCAATATGATATGTCATAGTTATGAAAATTGCATATAGCTAGTGATCTGTCTAGGTTCCATTGGATAGCAATATGATATGTCATAGTTATGAAAATTGCATATAGCTAGTGATCTCTCTAGGTTCCATTGGATAGCAATATGATATGTCATAGTTATGAAAATTGCATATAGCTAGTGATCTCTCTAGGTTCCATTGGACAGCAATATGATATCTCATAGTTATGAAAATTGCATATAGCTAGTGATCTCTCTAGGTTCCATTGGACAGCTATAGTGATCTCTCTAGGTTCCATTGGATAGCAATATGCTATATGTCTAGCTTGTTGCATATTTGCAAAATCGTGGGAGAATATATGTCATAGTTAATTTACGGTTTTGTTGATCAATTCATAGGATATGAAAATTGCATAGGATAGCAATATGTTCCATTTCAATACCGGTCTCTCGTAAGCATACGAGTTATGTCGGTCCGGGCCGCTTCAATCCAACAATACCGCCTAATCGAGAAAAGACTAAGGAGGGCAGCAAATTGAACATCACCGTCCACAAAAACTTTTGTGTTCTACTCGAGATAACATCTACGCATGAACCTAGCTCATGATGCCACTGTTGGGGAACGTTGCATGGGAAATAAAAAATTTCCTACGCACACGAAGACCTATCATGGTGATGTCCATCTACGAGTGGAGATTAGATCTATGTACCCTTGTAGATCGCACAGTGGGAAGCGTTAAGAAACGCGGTTGATGTAGTTGAACGTCTTCATGTCCCTCGAACCGTCCCACGAACCGTCCCGCGATCCGTCCCACGATTCGTTCCGATCTAGCGCCGAAAGGACGGCACCTCCGCGTTCAGCACACATACAGCTCGACGATGATCTCGGCCTTCTTGATCCAGCAAGCAAGATGGAGAAGTAGATGAGTTCTCTGATAGCGTGACGACGCTCCGGTGGTGGTGACGATCTACTCCTGCAGGGCTCCGCCCGAGCTCCGCGGAAATCCGATCTAGAGGTAAAACTATGTGGAATAGGCTAGAGTTGCACGTGGCAAAGTTGTAACTCAAAAAGCCCTAAACCACCACTATATATAGGAGGGAGGGGGAGGGGCTAGCTGATACGTCCATTTTGCATCATGCTTTCATGTTGATATTTATTGCTTTTTGGGCTGTTATATTACTTGTGGTACCATATTTATGCCTTTCTCTCTTATTTTGCAAGGTTTATTTGAAGAGGGAGCTTTTTCGTGGTTTCGCCGCCGCCACGAGGTGGAACTTGAGCAGATCCAATCTAGAGCTCCGGCACGACGATCCTGCCGGGGAAACTTCCCTTCCGGAGGGGGAAATCGTCGCCATCGTCATCACCAACACTCCTCTCGTCGGAGGGGAGGCATCTTCACCAACATCTTCATCAGCACCATCTCCTCTCCAATCCCTAGTTCATCTCTTGTAACCATTCTTTGTCTCGCGACTCCGATTGGTACTTGTAAGGTTGCTAGTAGTGTTGATTACTCTTTGTAGTTGATGCTAGTTGGATTACTTGGTGGAAGAGTTTATGTTCAGATCCTTGATGCTATTCATTACACCTCTGGTCATGATTATGATTATGTCTTGTGAGTAGTTACTTTTGTTCCTGAGGACATGGGATAAGTCATGCTGATAATAGTCATGTGAATTTGATATTCGTTCGGTATTTTGATATGTTGTATGTTGTTTTTCCTCTAGTGGTGTTATGTGAACGTCGACTACATAACACTTCACCATATTTGGGCCTAGAGGAAGGCATTGGGAAGTAGTAAGTAGATGATGGGTTGCTGGAGTGACAGAAGCTTAAACCCCAGTCTATGCGTTGCCTCGTGAGGGGCTGATTTGGATCCACTAGTTTAATGCTATGGTTAGACTTTGTCTTAATTCTTCTTTCGTAGTTGCGGATGCTTGCGAGAGAGGTTAATCATAAGTGGGATGCTTGTCCAAGTAAGGGCAGTACCCAAGCGCCGGTCCACCCACATATCAAACTATCAAAGTAACGAACGCGAATCATATGAACATGATGAAACTAGCATGACAAAAATTCCCGTGTGTCCTGGGGAGCGTTTTTCCTCCTATAAGACTTTGTTCAGGCTTGTCCCTTGCTACAAAAGGGATTGGGCCACTTGCTTCACCGTTGCTACTACTTGTTACTTGTTACTCTTTGCTTGCTACGTTTCACCTCGCTACACAATCACTTGTTACCGCTACTTTGAGTGCTTGCAGTTATTACCTTGCTGAAATCCGCTTATCAAAGCCTTCTGCTCCTCGTTGGGTTCGACACTCTTACTTATCGAAAGGACTACGATTGATCCCCTATACTTGTGGGTCATCAAGACCCTTTTCTGGCGCCGTTGCCGGGGAGTGAAGCGCCTTTGGTAAGTGGAAATTGGTAAGGAAACATTTTTATACTGTGCTGAAATTTATTGTCACAACACTATGGAAACTGTTACTTTGAGGAGTTTGTTCGGGGTATCTTCACCACGAACGGAAGCACGAGGAGTTTCTCCTCAACCTGAGGTACCTACTGAAAATATCTTTTATGAAATTCCTTTGGGTATGCTTGAGAAACTGCTGGCTAATCCTTTCACAGGAGATGGATCTTCACATCGAGACTTGCATCTAATCTATGTAGATGAAGTTTGTGGTTTATTTAAGCTTGCAGGTTTCCCCGAGGATGAGGTACAGAAGAAAGTCTTTCCTTTATCTTTGAAGGATAAGGCGTTGACATGGTATAGGCTATGTGATGATGCTAGATCATGCGGCTACAACCAGTTGAAATTGGAATTTCATCAAAAGTTCTATCCTATGCATTTAGTACATCGTGATCGGAACTTTATTTATAACTTTTGGCCTCATGACAGGGAAAGCATAGCTCAAGCTTGGGGGAGGCTTAAATCAATGCTATATTCATGCCCCAATCATGAGCTCTCGAGAGAAATCATCACTCAAAACTTTTATGCTCGGCTTTCTCATGAAGATCGTACCATGCTTGACACTTCTTGTGCCCGTTCTTTTATTAATAAGGATATTGATCACAAGTGGAATTTATTGGAGAGAATCAAACACAACTCTGAAGATTGGGAGCTGGAGGAAGGTAAGGAGTGAGGTATGAATTTCCAGTTTGATTGCGTTAAATCTTTTGTTGAGACAAACACTTCTAGAGATTTTAGTGCTAAGTATGGACTTGACTCTGAGATAGTAGCTTCTCTATGTGAATCTTTTGTTGCTCATGTTAATCTTCCCAAAGAGAAGTGGTTTAAATATCATCCTCCTGTAGAAAGCAACATTGCCAAAACCAATCTAGTTGAGGAGAAAATCATAGCTTTTAGTGATCCTGTTATTCCTTGTTCTTACACTCAGAAACCACCATACCCTGCTAGGATAAAGGATTATTCTAAAGCTCCAACTGTGATACGTAGGGGTTACATTAGACCACTTGCACCCCCTAAGGAAATTAGAGTTGAACCTAGTGTTGCTATTATCAAAGATCTCTTAGCCGAAGACATAGACGGGCATGTTATCAAATTTTGTGAGGACTCCGCTAGAATTGCTAAACCTCACGTGAAAGACAAACACGGACCTGTAGTTGGCCTACCGATTGTTTCTGTTAAGATAGGAGATCATTGTTACTATGGTTTATGTGATATGGGAGCTAGTGTTAGTGCAATACCCCATTCTCTATTTGATGAAATCAAAGATGAGATTGCACCTTCTGAGTTAGAACCCATTGATGTCACTATTACGTTAGCTAATAGAGACACTATCTGCCCTCTGGGAATTGTGAGAGACGTAGAAGTCCTCTGTGGTAAGACGAAGTATCCTACTGATTTCCTCGTCCTTGGTACTACACAAGATAGCTTTTGTCCCATCATATTCGGTAGACCCTTTCTCAACACTGTCAATGCTCACATTGATTGCATTAAGCAGACTGTCACAGTAAGTTTCGAGGGTGTGTCTCATGAATTTAACTTCTCCAAGTTTGGAAGACAACCCCATGAAAGAGAGTCGTCTGGTAGGGATGAAATCATTGCTCTTGCCTCTATTGCCGTACCTCCTACAGATCCTTTAGAGCAATATCTGCTTGAGAATGAAAATGATATGCATATGGAGGAGAGAGATGAGATAGATAAAATTGTCTTAGAACAATATCCTGTTCTCAATAATAATCTACATGTTGAACTGCTTGGGGATCCTCCCCCACCAAAGGGTGATCCTGTGTTCGAGCTTAAACAGTTGCCTGATACTCTTAAGTATTCCTATCTTGATGAGAAGGAGATATATCTATCATTATTAGTGCTCTCCTCTCAGAGCGCGAAGAGAAGAAGTTACTAAAAACTCTGAGGAAGCACCGCACTGCTATTGGATATACTCTTGATGATCTTAAGGGTATTAGTCCTACTCTATGTCAGCACAAGATTAAAACCGATCCTGACTTTAAACCAGTTGCTAATCATCAAAGGGGATTAAATCCTAAGATGAAAGAGGTCGTTAGAAAATAAATATTAAAGCTTCTGGAAGCAGGAATCATTTATCCTGTTGCTCATAGTGATTGGGTAAGTCCAGTACATTGCGTACCTAAGAAGGGAGGTATCACCGTCGTTCCTAATGATAAGGATGAACTAATCCCACAAAGGATTATTACCGGCTATAGAATGGTGATAGACTTCCGGAAACTGAACAAGGCAACCAGGAAAGATCATTATCCTTTGTCGTTCATCGACCAAATGCTAGAAAGGCTATCAAAACACACACACTTCTGCTTTCTAGACGGTTATTCAGGTTTCTCGCAAATACCTGTTGCACAATCTGATCAAGAGAAAACCACTTTCACCTGCCCTTTCGGTACCTTTGCCTATAGACGTATTCCTTTTGGCTTATGTAATGCACCTGCCACCTTTCAAAGATGTATGATGGCTATATTCTCTGACTTTTGTGAAAAGATTGTCGAGGTTTTCATGGATGACTTCTCCGTTTACGGGTCTTCCTTTGATGATTGCCTCAGCAACCTTGATCAAGTCTTACAGAGATGCGAAGAAACCAACCTCGTCTTGAATTGGGAGAAGTACCACTTTATGGTTAATGAAGGTATCGTCTTAGGACACAAAATCTCTGAAAGAGGCATTGAAGTTGATAAGGCTAAGGTTGATGCAATTGAGAAAATGCCTTGCCCCACAGATATCAGAGGTATACGAAGTTTCTTAGGTCATGCTGGTTTCTATAGATGGTTCATTAAAGACTTTTCTAAGATTTCTAGGCCTCTTACCAACCTCTTGCAGAAGGATGTTCCTTTTGTTTTTGAGAAGCTTGAGAAATACTTAAGAAGGCTTTGATAACCGCACCTATTGTTCAACCACCTGACTGGAACTTGCCCTTTGAAATCATGTGTGACGCTAGTGATTATGTTGTTGGTGTTGTTCTAGGACAAAGAGTTGACAAGAAGTTGAATGTCATTCACTACGCTAGTAAAACTCTACACAGTTCCCAAAGAAACTATGCCACTACGGAGAAGGAATTTTTAGCAGTCGTGTTTGCATGTGAAAAGTTCAGATCTTACATAGTTGACTCCAAAGTCACTATTCACTCTGATCATGCTGCTATTAAGTACCTCATGGAGAAGAAGGACGCTAAGCCTAGGCTGATCAGATGGGTTCTCCTGCTACAAGAATTTGATTTGCACGTTGTTGACCGAAAGGGTGCTGATAACCCTGTAGGAGATAACTTGTCTAGGCTAGAGAATGTCCTTGATGACCCACTACCAATTGATGACAGCTTTCCTGATGAGCAATTAAATGTCATCCGCACTTCACATAGTGCACCGTGGTATGCCAATTATGCAAACTATATCGTAGCCAAATACATACCACCCAGTTTCACCTAACAACAAAAGAAGAAATTCTTCTTTGATTTGAGACACTACTTTTGGGATGATCCTCACCTTTATAAGGAAGGAGTAAATGGTGTTATTAGACGTTGTGTGTGTGAACATGAACAGGGACAGATCCTGTAGAAGTGTCACTCCAAAGCCTACGGAGGACACCATGCTGGAGATAGAACTGCCCATAAGGTATTGCAATCAGGTTTCTATTGGCCCACTCTCTTCAAGGATGCCCGTAAGTTTGTCTTGTCTTGTGACAAATTCCAAAGGATAGGGAACATCAGTAAGCGTCAAGAGATGCCTATGAACTATTCACTTGTCATTGAACCATTTGATGTGTGGGGCTTTGATTATATGGGATCCTTCCCGAGTTCCAATGGGTACACTCACATCTTAGTTGATGTGGATTACGTTACTAAGTGGGTAGAAGCTATCCCCACTAAAAATGTTGATCACCACACCTCTATTAAGATGCTTAAAGAAGTCATATTCCCAAGATTTGGAGTCCCTAGATACTTGATGACTGATGGCGGTTCACACTTCATTCATGGTGTTTTCCGCAAGATGATAGCTAAGTATGATGTCAACCATAGAGTTGCATCTCCTTATCATCCTCAGTCTAGTGGTCAAGTTGATTTGAGTAATAGGGAGATCAAGTTGATCCTACAAAAGACCGTCAATAGATCTCGAAAGAACTGGTCTAGCAAACTTGACGATGCACTATGGGCTTATAGGACTGCTTGTAAGAATCCCATGGGCATGTCACCGTATAAAATGGTTTACGGTAAGGCTTGCCATTTACCTCTTGAGCTGGAACACAAAGCTTATTGGGCAATCAAAGAGCTCAACTTTGATTTCAAACTTGCCGGTGATAAGCGGTTGTTTGATATCAGCTTGTTAGATGAATGGAGAGCCCAGGCATACGAGAATGCCAGGTTGTTCAAGGAAAAGGTTAAGAGGTTGCACGGCAAACGAATACAGAAACGAGAGTTCAACGTAGGTGATTATGTCTTGCTATACAATTCTCGTTTGAGATTCTTTGCAGGCAAGCTTCTCTCTAAATGGGAAGGTCCCTATGTTGTCGAGGAAGTATATCGTTCTGGTGCCATCAAAATCAATAACACGGAAGGAAATTTTCCTAGAGTGGTAAATGGGCAAAGAATCAAGCATTACATCTGTGGTACTCCCATAAATGTTGAGACCAATATCATCAATGTCATAACTCCAGAGGAGTACATAAGGGATGTTTATCACCCTGTTTCAGACCTTGAAAACAAAAATGTATCTGTTTCGACAAGAAATTGGGCTCCGATACTTTTCCAATAGGAAATTTCTTCTGTTTTGGAATTTTTGGAAAATTAGAAAAATAAAAAGCGGTTCGAAGAGCGAACGAGGCGGCCACAAGCCCCCACTCTGCCACCACCCCCTGGTGGCGGTGGGCAAGCTTGTGGGCACCTCGTGTGCCTCCCGGACTCCATTTTCTTGCGGAGGACTCCTTCTAGCCCAGAAAAAATCAATATATAGTCGCCCGAAGGTTTTGATCTCCGTATCTCGCAGTTTTCCTCTGTTTTCGTTTCGAGCTTGTTCTCCCGCAGATCTAGGTCAAGATGTCTTCTCAAGATTCAGAGGGTGAAACGTAGCAAGCAAAGAGTAACAAGTAACAAAAGTAGCAACGGTGCAGAAAAGTGGCCCCATCCCTTTTGTAGCAAGGGACAAGCCTGGACAAAGTCTTATAGGAGGAAAAACGCTCCCGAGGACACACGGGAATTTCTGTCATGCTAGTTTTCATCATGTTCATATGATTCGCGTTCGTTACATTGATAGTTTGATATGTGGGTGGACCGGCGCTTGGGTACTGCCCTTACTTGGACAAGCATCCCACTTATGATTAACCCCTCTCGCAAGCATCCGCAACTACGAAAGAAGAATTAAGACAAAGTCTAACCATAGCATTAAACTAGTGGATCCAAATCAGCCCCTTACGAAGCAACACATAAACTAGGGTTTAACCTTCTGTCACTCTAGCAACCCATTATGTACTTACTACTTCCCAATGCCTTCCTCCAGGCCCAAATAATGGTGAAGTGTTATGTAGTCGACGTTCACATAACACCTCTAGAGGAAAAACAACATACAACACATCAAAATATCGAACGAATACCAAATTCACATGACTATTATTAGCATGACTTATCCCATGTCCTCAGGAACAAAAGTAACTACTCACAAAGCAGAATCATATTCATGACCAGAGAAGTAATGAATAGAATCAAGGATATGAACATAAACTCTTCCACCAAGTAATCCAACTAGCATCAACTACAAAGAGTAATTAACACTACTAGCAACCTTACAAGTACCAATCGGAGTCGCGAGACGGCGATTGGTTACAAGTGATGAATTAGGGTTTGGAGATGAGATGGTGCTGATGAAGATGTTGATGGTGATGAGTCCCCTCCTATGAGAGTAGTGTTGGTGATGACGATGGCGACGATTTCCCCCTCCGGGAGGGAAGTTTCCCCGGCAGGATCGTCCTGCCGGAGCTCTAGATTGGTTCTGCTCAAGTTACGCCTCGTGGCGGTGGCGAATCCACGAAAAAGCTTCCTCTTGATTTTTTTCCCAGACGAAACCCTTCATATAGCAGAAGAGGGGGGCCAGAGGGCCAGCTAGGTGCCCACAAGCCCCCTAGGCGCGGCCAGGGGGGTGGCCGCGCCTAGCAGGCTTGTGGCCACCTGCTGGCGCCCCTCTGACACTTCTTCGGCCCAGTATTTTTTATAAATCCGGAAAAAATCCTCGTTGATTTTTACGGCGTTTGGAGTTGCGCAGAATAGGTATATCAACTTTGCTCCTTTTTCAGGCCAGAATTCCAGCTGCCGACATTCTCCCTCTTCAATTAAACCTTGCAAAATAAGAGAGAAAAGGCATAAGTATTGTACCGTGAAGTGAAATAACAACCCAAGAAGCGATAAATATCAACATGAAAACATGATGCAAAATGGAGTTATCAACTCCCCCAAGCTTAGACCTCGCTCGTCCTCAAGCGAAAGCCTAACTCAATAAATATGTCCACATGTTTAGGGAGAGAGGTGTCGACAAAACAAGATACGAACATGCAGGCATCATGATCATGATCAGAACGGCAATACCAACATATAATCTCTCATGCTAAAGTGATAATTCCTTCACAAAGTAAAGCATGGATCAAGAACCTTACCGAGAAGTAACAACCAATAGCCTGTAGTCAAGGAAGAAATTGCAATTTATCACAACATCAGAAGGAGTCAAATAAGAGCTTGTAAAGCAAATCCACATACCCAATCATCCTTTCGTTCTCTACAATTGCTACAACTCACGTGGTATTCATGAGATCAAAGTTTCAGCTGGACACAGAGAAAGATAGGGGCTTATAGTTTTGCCTCCCAACTGCTTACCTCAAGGGTAATGTCAACAATAATAATTCATGAATACTTACTTCCAAGTTGACATATGAATATAGATCTTTCCCAAGCATATGACATTAGCCAAGATAAAGGCGAAACAAGGAATTGGTGAAGATCACCATGACTCTTTCAAGGGCAAAAAGTAAAGGTACAAGATAGGCCCTTCGCAGAGGGAAGCAGAGGTTGTCATGCGCTTTTAAGGTTTGGATGCGTGTCCTCTTAGTGCGGAGGAACGTCACTTTATATTGCCTCCTGTGATAAAGAACTTTATTATGCAGTCTGTCGCTTTTATGTCTTCCTCATCACAGGTTCGTACAAAGCTTATTTTCCACACACTAATAGATCATACATATTAGGGAGCAATTTTTATTGCTTGCACCGATGACAACTTACTTGAGGGATCTTATTCAATCCAGAGGTAGGTATGGTGGACACTCATGGCAAAACTGGGTTGAAGGTTTATGGATGCACAAGTAGTATCTCTACTTGGTGCGGGAGTTTTGGCTAATATGAGGTGGAAGCAATCGTCACATGCTAAGGGATCTCTAATCATATAACATTGTTCGGAACCAAGAAAACACAATTCATTATGTTGTCTTCCTTGTCCAACATCTACTTCTAGGCATGCAATAGTTTATTGAGTATTCACAATCATAGATGGTGTCAAAGATGATATATTTATATGTGAACCTCTCCTTCTTTATCACTTCCTATTAATTGCAACAATGACCAAGGTTTACATTTGTCTACCCTCAACAAGTTTCAATCAACATTGTTTTTACATTTCAAGCCATCACTTCCCATAAGATCATTACATGATCTTTCATGCTTTTGTTCTTTTCTCACTCTTTTGATCATGGCAAGAGGCAAAGCCCTTCAACTAAGACACTCTTTATTATAAGGCTCACGAGCTCGAAAACATCAGGGGTGATGCCAAGCAAAACTCAAGACTAAAACACTAAGACCTTTAATATACTAGAGAAAGAGAAAACTAAAAAGGAACAAACTAAAACAAATGTAAAGGCAAAAGATGTGATGGTGATACGATACCGGGGCAACTCCCCCAAGCTTGGCACAGGCCAAGGGGATTGCCCATACCCATGCTTAGTTGTCTTCCTTTGGTGGTGATGGTGGTGGAGTTGTTACAGAGGTCTTGAGCTTGTTTAATTTCCACTTAAGCATAAAATTCTGCTCCCTCAGATCATCATTTTCCTCTTCAAGCTTCAACACCCTTTGGCATAATTCATGCTTACTCTCCTGCAAGAAACGAGAAGGGATAAATAAAGTCTTAGACTTCTTCCTTGAGTCAGGGAGGCTCGACTTCTTGAACTCCACATGCGTGTGTCCAGGTTGAGGTAGAGAAACCTCCTCTTCATCGGAACTTGTTTGTTCCTTCCCCTTTGGATCATAATCTTCTTCCTCATCAGTGGTCCAGCCATAAGGATCCAAGTCCCCATAGACCTTGGGATTAGCAAGGTAATCTGCCACATAGCTCCCCCCCTCTGAATCTTGAGAAGACATCTTGCCCTAAATCTGCGGTAGAAAACAGGCTTGCAACGAAACACAGAGGAAATCTGCGTGATACAGGGGTCACACCTCACGGGAGAATATATAATGATTTTTTTCAGACCAGAAGGAGTACTCCGCACGAAAACGGAGTTCGGGAGGCACACGAGGTGGCCACAAGCCCCCCAGGCGCGGCCAGGGGGTGGCCCCGCGCCTGGCAGGCTTGTCGCCTCCTCGCGCGCTTTTCGGACTACTTCCAATTTTTGTATTTTTTCAAATATTCCAAAACGGAGAAAAATTCCTACTGGAAAAGTTTTGGAGTCCGTTTTCTTACCAAATCACATACCTCTTCATTTTCGAAGTCTGAAACAGGTTGATAAATATCCCTTAGGTATTCTTCCGGAGTTATGGTATTAATAATATTGCTTTCAACATTTATGGGAGTACCTGAGATATAATGCTTGATTCTCTGCCCATTTACAACTCTCAGACAATTACCTTCCATGTTGTTGATCTTGATAGCACTGGAATGATATACTTCCTTAACAATATAAGGACCTTCCCATTTAGAGAGAAGCTTGCCTCCAAAGAATCTTAAACGAGAGTTATATAGCAAGACATAATCACCTACATTGAACTCACGCTTTTGTATCCTCTTATCATGTCACCTCTTAACCTTCTCTTTGAACAACTTGGCATTCTCATATGCCTGAGTTCTTCATTCATCAAGCGAGCTAATATCAAATAACCTCTTCCCACCGGCAAGTTTGAAATCCAAGTTGAGCCCTTTGATTGCCCAATAAGCTTTATGCTCTAGCTCAAGAGGTAAATGACATGCTTTACCGTACACCATTTTGTACGGAGACATGCCCATGGGATTCTTATAGGCAGTTCTATAAGCCCACAGTGCATTGATACGTCTCCAACGTATCTATAATTTTTGATGGTTTCATGCTATTATCTTGTCAAACCTTTGGATGTTTTGCATGCCTTTTATATATTTATGATGGTTTCATGCTATTATATATGAAGGAAGGGAATATTAGATTTCAATTTCCTTTAAGGAAGGGCATGGAACACTTTCCTAGAAATAAAATAAGATTGCCTTATGAATCCATGATGAGGGCCACTTATGGTTTGAGCACCAAAGACGACGATACGTGATTCTATCGCTTTTATGCCTAGCTAAGGGCGTTAAACAATAGCGCTTGTTGGGAGGCAACCCAATGAATTTATATTTTCTTTCTATTTTGTTGCGTCCACACCATCATAATTCTGTTGTGATTGTGTTTTTTGTGTTTCTTTTTGTGTTTGAGCCAAGCAAAACCTTTATGACTAGTCTTGGTAATGGTTGTTTGATCCTGCTGGAAAAATACAGAAACTTTTCGCTCACGAGATGATTTTTCATTTTTATTCAGAAAGAGATTTTGAGTTGATTCTTTTTTATTATGGTTGATACGCCTTTTTCCCAGACAATCGTAATTTTTCAGATTTTTTGAGGTATCAGAAGTATACGTAGTATACAGATTTCTACACACTGGTCTGTTTTTGACAGATTTTGTTTTTGTTGAGTTGGTTGCTTGTTTTGATGAAACTATGGTTAGTATCGGGGGGTAATAGCCATGGAAAAGTGAGAATACAGTAGCCCAACACCAATATAGATGGAATTCAATTTTGCTACAGTACCAAAAGAAGTGGTAGTTTGTTTTCTTGTGCTAATGTTATCACGAGTTTCTGTTTAAGTTTTGTGTTGTGAAGTTTTCAAGTTTTGGGTGATGTTCTCATGGACGATGAGATAAGGAGTGGAAAGAGCTCAAGCTTGGGGATGCCCAAGGCATCCCAAGACAAATTCAAGGACACCAAAAAGCCTAAGCTTGGGGATGCCCCGGGAAGGCATCCCCTCTTTCGTCTTCAATCCATCGGTAACATTACTTGGAGCTATATTTTTATTCACCACATGATATGTGTTTTGCTTGGAGAGTCTTGTATTGTAGGAGTATTTTCTTTTTGTTGTGTTACAATTATCCTTGCTGCACACCTTTTTGAGAGAGAGAGACATGCACTCATCATGATTTTGCTAGAATGCTCATAGTGCTTCACTTATATCTTTTGAGCTAGATACTTTTGCTCTTTGTGCTTCACTTATATCTTTTAGACCACGGCGGTGCGTGACTTGGTAGTTGGCTTATGCTATGAAAGTAGTCCCAAATGTGATAGGTACCCAAAGAGGATACAAAAACCTTCATCTTCATGTGCATTGAGTAGAAAGAGAAGTTTTGATTCCTCTCAATTAGAATTGAGACGTGGATTCGGTAATATTGAGAGCTATGTTAGTAGGGTGTTGTGAATCTAGAAATACTTGTGTTGAAGTTAGTGATTCCCGTAGCATGCACGTATGGTGAACCGCTATGTTAGGAAGTCGGAGCATAATTTATCTATTGATTGTCATCCTTTGTGTTGAGGTCGGGATCGCGTGATGGTTAACACCTACCAACCCTTCCCCTAGGAGTATACGTGTAGCACTTTGTTTCGATTACTAATAAAAACTTTCGCAACAAGTATGTGAGTTCTTCATGACTAATGTGAGTCCATGGTATAGATGCACTTTCACCATCCACCATTGCTAGCCTCTCTAGTGCCACGCAACTCTCGCCGGTGCACAAACCCACCATATGCCTTCCTCAAAACATCCACCATACCTACCTACTATGGCATTTTCATAGTCATTCCGAGATATATTCTCATGCAACTCCCACCGTTCCGTCTCATGACTTGTGTCGTCACTCTCATATTGCCATTGCATGATCGTAAGATAGCTAGCGAGATGTTTTCAACGTCATACGCCATGCTAGATCATTGCACATCCTGGTACACTACCGGAGGCATTTCCTATAGAGTCATCATCATTTTGAGCTTTGAAGTTGTGAGTAAATAAAAGTGTGATGATCATCATTATTAGAGCATTGTCCCATGTGAGGAAATAAAAAAAAGAGGCCAAAGAGCCCAAAAATAAAAAAAAGGAGAAAAGAAAAAATAGAGGCCTAAGAGCCCAAATGAAAAAAAGGAGAGAGAAAAAGAGAGAAGGGACAATGTTACTATCTTTTTCCACACTTGTGCTTTATAATAGCACCATGTTCTTGATGATTGAGAGCTTCTTGCTTTGTCACCACCATATGCTAGTGGGAATCTTCATTATAAAACTAGGCTTGTATATTCCAATGATGGGCTTCCTCAAAATTGCCCTAGGTCTTCTTGAGCAAGCAAGTTGGATGCACACCCACTAGTTTTCAATTTGAGCTTTCACATACTTATAGCTCTAGTGCATATCTTGTATGGCAATCCCTACTCATTCACATTGATATCTATTAATGGGCATCTCCATAGCCCTTTGATATGTCGAGTCAATGTGACCATCTCCTCCTTTTTGTCTCACAACCAACACCACACTCTATTCCACTTATAGTGCTATATCCATGGCTCACGCTCATGGCAAAAGATGTGATGGTGATACGATACCGGGGTAACTCCCCCAAGCTTGGCACATGCCAAGGGGATTGCCCATACCCATGCTTAGTTGTCTTCCTTTGGTGGTGATGGTGGTGGAGTTGTTGCAGAGGTCTTGAGCGTGTTTAATTTCCACTTAAGCATAAAATTCTGCTCCCTCAGATCATAATTTTCCTCTTCAAGCTTCAACACCCTTTGGCATAATTCCTGCTTACTCTCCTGCTAGAAACAAGAAGGGATAAACAAAGTATTAGACTTCTTCCTTGAGTCAGGGAGGCTCGACTTCTTGAACTCCACATGTGTGTGTCCAGGTTGAGGTAGAGGAGCCTCCTCTTCATCGGAACTTGTTTGTTCCTTCCCCTTTGGATCATAATCTTCTTCCTCATCAGTGGTCCAGCCATAAGGATCCAAGTCCCCATAGACCTTGGGATTAGCAAGGTAATCTGCCACATAGCTCTCCCCCTCTGAATCTTGAGAAGACATCTTGCCCTAAATCTGCGGCCGAAAACAGGCTCGCAACGAAAAACACAGGAAATATGCGTGATACACGGGTCAGACCTCACGGGAGAATATATATAATGATTTTTTTTCAGACCAGAAGGAGTACTCCGCACGAAAACGGAGTCCGGGAGGCACACGAGGTGGCCACAAGCCCCCCAGGCGCGGCCAAGGGGTGGCCCCGTGCCTTGCAGGCTTGTCGCCTCCTCGCGCGCTTTCCGGACTACTTCCAATTTTTGTATTTTTTTTCAAATATTCCAAAACGGAGAAAAAATCCTAGTAGAAAAGTTTTGGATCCCGTTTTCTTACCGAATCACATACCTCTTCGTTTTCGGAGTCTGAAACAGGCTGATAAATATCCCTTAGGTATTCTTCCGGAGTTATGGTATTGATAATATTGCTTTCAACATTTATGGGAGTACCTGAGATATGATGCTTGATTCTCTGCCCATTTACAACTCTCGGACAATTACCTTCCGTGTTGTTGATCTTGATAGCACCGGAACGATATACTTCCTCAACAATATAAGGACCTTCCCATTTAGAGAGAAGCTTGCCTGCAAAGAATCTTAAACGAGAGTTATATAGCAAGACATAATCACCTACATTGAACTCACGCTTTTGTATCCTCTTATCATGCCACCTCTTAACCTTCTCTTTGAACAACTTGGCATTCTCATATGCCTGAGTTCTTCATTCATCAAGTGAGCTAATATCAAATAACCTCTTCTCACCGGCAAGTTTGAAATCCAAGTTGAGCCCCCACCCTGCGGCCAGGGGGGAGGCCGCGGCCCACAGGCTTGTGGGCGCCCTTTACCCTAGGTTTTGCGCCTATATATCCCCAAAAATTCCACAAAAAATTAGGAGATCATCGAAAGTACTTTTCCGCCGCCGCAAGCTTTTGTCTCCGCAAGATCCCATCTGGGGCACGTTCTGGTGTCCTGTCGGAGGGGGGATTCGGACACGGAGGGTTCTTCATCAACACCATGACCTCTCTGATGATGCGTGAGTAGTTCACCATAGACCTACGGGTCCATAGCTAGTAACTAGATGGCTTCTTCTCTCTCTTGGATCTTCAATACAAAGTTCTCCATGATCTTCATGGAGATCTATCCGATGTAATCTTCTTTTGTGGTGTGTTTGTCGAGATCCGATGAATTGTGGATTAATGATCAGATTATCTATGAATCTTATTTGAGTTTCTTATGATCTCTCTTATGCATGATTTCATATCCTTGTAATTCTCTTCGAGTTGTGGGTTTTGTTTGGCCAACTAGATCTTGTTGGGGAACGTCGCAAGGGAAACAAAAAATTTCCTACGCGCACGAAGACCTATCATGGTGATGTCCATCTACGAGAGGGGATGAGTGATCTACGTACCCTTGTAGACCGTACAGCAGAAGCATTAGAGAACGCGGTTGATGTAGTGGAACGTCCTCACGTCCCTCGATCCGCCCCGCGAACAATCCCGCGATCAGTCCCACGATCTAGTACCGAACGGACGGCACCTCCGCGTTCAGCACACGTACAGCTCGACGATGATCTCGGCCTTATTGATCCAGCAAGAGAGACGGAGAGGTAGAAGAGTTCTCCGGCTTTCATTTCGTGTTACTAATCACTTAGCAACCGAACTGGTATCCAATACCCTCATGCTACTAGGAGTACTAGTAAAGTACACATCAACATCATGTATATCGAATATACTTCTTTCGACTTTTGCCAGCCTTCTTACCTACCAAGTATCTAGAGTTGCTCCGCCTCAGTGACTGTTCCCCTCATTACAGAAGCACTTAGTCTCGGGTTTGGGTTTAATCTTGGGTCTCTTCATTAGGGCAGCAACTGTTTTGCCGTTTCACGAAGTATCCCTTCTAGCCCTTGCCTTTCTTGAAACTTAGTGGTTTTACAAACCATCAACTATTGATGCTCCTTCTTGATTTCTACTTTCGCAGTGTCAAACATCGCGAATCGCTCAAGGATCATTGTATCTATCCTTGATATGTTATAGTTCATCACAAAGCTCTCACAGCTTGGTGGCAGTGACTTTGGAGAACCATCACTATCTCATCTGGAAGATTAATTCCCACTTGATTCAAGGGATTGTCGTACTCAGACAATCTGAGCACACGCTCAACGATTGAGCTTTTCTCCTTTACTTTATGGACAAAGAATCTTGTTGGAGGTCTCATACCTCTTGACAAGGGCACAAGCATGAAATCACAATTTCATCTCTTTAGAACATCACTTATGTTCCGTGACGTTTTAAAACGTTTTCGGCGCCTTGCTTCTAAGCCATTAAGTATTTTGCACTGAACTATCGTGTAGTCATCAGAAACGTGTATGTCGGATGTTCACAACATCCACAGACGATGCTCGAGGTGCAGCACACCGAGTGGTGCATTAAGGACATAAGCCTTCTGCGTAGCAACGAGGACAATCCTCGGTTTTACAGACTTAGTCTGCAATGTTCGCTACTATCAACTTTCAACTAAATTTTCTCTAGGAACATATAAAAAACAGTAGACCTATAGCGCAAGCTACATCGTAATTCGCAAAGACCATTAGACTATGTTCATGACAATTAGTTCAATTAATCATGTTACTTAAGAACTCCCACTCAAAAAGTACATCTCTCTAGTCATTTGAGTGGTACATGATCCAAATCCACTATCTCAAGTCCGATCATCACGTGAGTCGAGAATAGTTTCAGTGGTAAGCATCTCTATGCTAATCATATCAACTATACGATTCATGCTCGACCTTTCGGTCTCATGTGTTCCGAGGCCATGTCTGTACATGCTAGGCTCGTCAAGCTTAACCCGAGTGTTCCGCGTGCGCAACTGTTTTGCACCCGTTGTATGTGAACGTTGAGTCTATCACACCCGATCATCACGTGGTGTCTCGAAACGACGAACTGTAGCAACGGTGCACAGTCGGGGAGAACACAATTTCGTCTTGAAATTTTAGTGAGAGATCACCTCATAATGCTACCGTCGTTCTAAGCAAAATAAGGTGCATAAAAGGATTAACATCACATGCAAATCATAAGTGACATGATATGGCCATCATCACGTGCTTCTTGATTTCCATCACCAAAGCAGCGGCACGATCTTCTTGTCACCGGCGCCACACCATGATCATCCATCAACGTGTTGCCATCGGGGTTGTCGTGCTACTCATGCTATTACTACTAAAGCTACATCCTAGCAAAATAGTAAACGCATCTGCAAGCACAAACGTTAGTATAAAGACAACCCTATGGCTCCTGCCGGTTGCCGTACCATCGACGTGCAAGTCGATATTTCTATTACAACATGATCATCTCATACATCCAATATATCACATCACATCGTTGGCCATATCACATCACAATCTGCAAAAACAAGTTAGACGTCCTCTAATTTTGTTGTTGCATGTTTTACGTGGTGACCATGGGTATCTAGTAGGATCGCATCTTACTTACGCAAACACCACAACGGAGATATATGAGTTGCTATTTAACCTCATCCAAGGACCTCCTCGGTCAAATCCGATTCAACTAAAGTTGGAGAAACCGACACTTGCCAGTCATCTTTGAGCAACGGGGTTACTCGTAACGATGAAACCAGTCTCTCGTAAGCGTACGAGTAATGTCGGTCCAAGCCGCTTCAATCCAACAATACCGCGGAATCAAGAAAAGACTAAGGAGGGCAGAAAAACGCACATCACCGCCCACAAAAACTTTTGTGTTCTACTCGAGAAGACATCTACGCATGAACCTAGCTCATGATGCCACTGTTGGGGAACGTCGCATGGGAAACAAAAATTTTCCTACGCGCACGAAGACCTATCATGGTGATGTCCATCTACGAGAGGGGATGAGTGATCTACGTACCCTTGTAGACCGTACAGCAGAAGCGTTAGAGAACGCGGTTGATGTAGTGGAACGTCCTCACGTCCCTCGATCCGCCCCGCAAACAATCCCGCGATCAGTCCCACGATCTAGTACCGAACGGACGGCACCTCCGCGTTCAGCACACGTACAGCTCGACGATGATCTCGGCCTTCTTGATCCAGCAAGAGAGACGGAGAGGTAGAAGAGTTCTCCGGCAGCGTGACGGCGCTCCGGAGGTTGGTGATGACCTTGTCTCAGCAGGGCTCCGCCCGAGCTCCGCAGAAACGCGATCTAGAGGAAAAACCGTGGAGGTATGTGGTCGGGCTGCCGTGGAAAAGTCGTCTCAAATCAGCCCTAAAACCTCCGTATATATAGGTGGGAGGGAGGGGGCCTTGCCTTGGGGTCCAAGGACCCTCAAGGGGGTCGGCCGAGCCAAGGGGGAGGACTCTCCCCCCCCAAACCGAGTTGGACTAGCTTTGGTGGGAGGGAGTCCCCCTTCCTTCCCACCTCCTCCTTTTTTTTTCTCTCTTGATTTTCTTCTCCTTGGCGCATAGGGCACTTGTGGGCTGTCCCACCAGCCCACTAAGGGCTGATGTGTCTCCCCCAAGGCCTATGGGCTTCCCCGGGGTGGGTTGCCCCCCCGGTGAACTCCCGGAACCCATTCGTCATTCCCGGTAACTCCAAAAACCTTCCGGTAATCAAATGAGGTCATCATATATATCAATCTTCGTTTACGGACCATTCCGGAAACCCTCGTGACGTCCGTGATCTCATCTGGGACTCCGAACAACATTCGGTAACCAACCATATAACTCAAATACGCATAAAACAACGTCGAACCTTAAGTGTGCAGACCCTGCGGGTTCGAGAACTATGTAGACATGACCCGAGAGACTCCTCGGTCAATATCCAATAGCGGGACCTGGATGCTCATATTGGATCCTACATATTCTACGAAGATCTTATCGTTTGAACCTCAGTGCCAAGGATTCATTCAATCCCGTATGTCATTCCCTTTGTCCTTCGGTATGTTACTTGCCCGAGATTCGATCGTCAGTATCCGTATACCTATTTCAATCTCGTTTACCGGCAAGTCTCTTTACTCGTTCCGTAATAAAAGATCCCGCAACTTACACTAAGTCACATTGCTTGCAAGGCTTGTGTGTGATGTTGTATTACCGAGTGGGCCCCGAGATACCTCTCCGTCACACGGAGTGACAAATCCCAGTCTTGATCCATACTAACTCAACGAACACCTTCGGAGATACCTGTAGAGCATCTTTATAGTCATCCAGTTACGTTGCAACGTTTGATACACACAAAGCATTCCTCCGGTGTCCGTGAGTTATATGATCTCATGGTCATAGGAACAAATACTTGACACGCAGAAAACAGTAGCAACAAAATGACACGATCAACATGCTACGTCTATTAGTTTGGGTCTAGTCCATCACATGATTCTCCTAATGATGTGATCCCGTTATCAAGTGACAACACTTGCCTATGGCCAGGAAACCTTGACCATCTTTGATCAACGAGCTAGTCAACTAGAGGCTTACTAGGGACAGTGTTTTGTCTATGTATCCACACAAGTATTGTGTTTCCAATCAATACAATTATAGCATGGATAATAAACGATTATCATGAACTAAGAAATATAATAATAACTAATTTATTATTGCCTCTAGGGCATATTTCCAACAGATCTATGATTCTTGCAATGGGAGAAGTGCTTGGTTTTGGGTTCATACCATGCGGTGACCTCACCCAGTGACAGAAGGGGTAGCGAGGCACGTATCGTGTTGTTGCCATCAAGGGTAAAAAGATGGGGTTTTCATCATTGGTTTGAGATTATCCCTCTACATCATGTCATCTTGCTTAAGGCGTTACTCTGTTCGTCATGAACTCAATACACTAGATGCATGCTGGATAGCAGTCGATGTGTGGAGTAATAGTAGTAGATGCAGAAAGTATCGGTCTACTTGTCTCGGACGTGATGCCTATATGTTTGATCATTGCCTTAGATATCGTCATGACTTTGCGCGGTTCTATCAATTGCTCGACAGTAATTTGTTTACCCACCGTGATATTTGCTATTTTGAGAGAAGCCTCTAGTGAACACTATGGCCCCCGGGTCTACTCCACACCATATTTTCAGCCTTACACTTTTTTACGTTGTTGCACTTTCTGCCTTCAGATCTCACTTTGCAAACAATCTTGAAGGATTGACAACCCCTTTGAAGCGTTGGGTGCAAGCTCGTTTGTGTTTGCGCAGGTACTCTGGACTTGACAAGACCCTCCTTCTGGATCGATACCTTGGTTCTAAAACTGAGGGAAATACTTACTGCTCCTGTGCTGCATCACCCTTTTCTCTTCAAGGGAAAAACCGACGCAAACAAGAGAAGTGGCAAGAAGAATTCCTGGAGTTGCTTGGGAAGGACTTTTGTTGCCGTAGCATACATCATCGAGCTTCTTAGACCAATTCGTTCTAGACATGTTGACAGTCTTTTGCAGAATTAGTTTAATCTCTCTGTTGCTTAGCTCTACTTGACCACTGGAGTGAGGGTGATAGGGAGACGCAATTCTATGGTTGACATCGTACTTAGCAAGCGTTTTACGGAAAGCACCATGAATGAAATGTGAACCACCGTCGGTCATTAGATATCTTGGGACTCCAAATCTACGGAAAATAACTTCTTTAAGCATCCTGATAGAGGTGTTGTGATTAGCACTACTAGTGGGGATAGCTTCTACCCACTTAGTGACGTAATCAACAGCAACTAGGATATGAGTATACCCATTGGATTTAAGAAAAGGTCCCATATAATCAAAGCCCCAGACATCAAATGGTTCAGTGACAAGTGAATAGTTCATAGGCATTTCCTGACGTTTACCGATATTACCTATTCTTTGACATTCGTCACAAGACAAGACAAACTTACGAGCATCCTTGAAGAGAGTGGGCCAATAGAAACCTGATTGCAATACCTTGTCTGCAGTTCTATCTCCCGCATGGTGTCCTCCGTAGGCCTCGGAGTGACACTTTTGTAGGATCTGTCCCTGTTCATGTTTAGGTACACAATGTCTAATAACACCATCTACTCCTTGCTTATAAAGGTGAGGATCATCCCAAAAGTAATGTCTCAAGTCAAAGAAGAATTTCTTCTTTTGCTGGTATGTGAAACTAGGTGGTATATATTTGGCAACGATATAGTTTGCATAATCAGCATACCACGGTGCACTACGTGAAGCATTGATGACATTCAATTGCTCATCAGGAAAGCTATCATCAATAGGTTGTGGGTCATCAAGAACGTTCTCCAACCTAGACAAGTTATCTGCTACGGGGTTATCAGCACCCTTTCTATCGACAACATGCAAATCAAATTCTTGTAGCAAGAGAACCCATCTGATAAGTCTAGGTTTAGCGTCTTTCTTCTCCATGAGGTACTTAATAGCAGCGTGATCAGTGTGGATAGTGACTTTGGAATCAACTATGTAAGACCTGAACTTTTCACATGCAAACACAACTGCTAAAAATTCCTTCTCCGTAGTAGCATAGTTTCTTTGGGCACTGTCTAGAGTCTTACTAGCGTAGTGAATAACATTCAACTTCTTATCAACTCTTTGCCCTAGGAAAGCACCAACAACATAATCACTAGCATCACACATGATCTCAAAGGGTAGGTTCCAATCAGGTCGTATAACAATAGGTGCAGTTATCAAAGCCTTCTTAAGTATTTTGAAGGCTTCCTCACAATCATCGTCAAAAACAAAAGGAATATCCTTTTGCAAGAGATTGGTAAGAGGCCTAGAAATCTTAGAGAATTCTTTAATGAACCTTCTATAGAAACCAGCATGACCAAGGAAACTTCTTATACCTTTGATATCTGTGGGGTATGGCATTTTCTCGATTGCATCAACATTAGCCTTATCGACTTCAATACCTCTTTCAGAAATTTTATGCCCTAAGACGATGCCTTTATTAACCATAAAGTGGCACTTCTCCCAATTCAAGACAAGATTGGTGTCTTTACAGCTCTGCAAGACTCGATCAAGGTTGCTGAGGAAATCATCAAAGGAAGACCCGTAAATGGAGAAGTCATCGACGAAAACCTCAACAATCTTTTCACAAAAGTCAGAGAATATAGCTATCATACATCTTTGAAAGGTGGCAGGTGCATTACATAAGCCAAAAGGCATACATCTATAAGCAAAGGTACCGAAAGGGCAGGTGAAAGTGGTTTTCTCCTGATCAGATTGTGCAACTGGTATTTGGGAGAAACCAGAATAACCGTCTAGAAAGCAGAAGTGTGTGTGTTTAGACAGTCTTTCTAGCATTTGGTCGATAAAAGGCAAAGGATAATGATCTTTCCTAGTGTCTTTATTCAATTTCCTAAAATCGATCACCATCCTATAGCCAGTAATAATCCTCCGTGGGATCAATTCATCCTTATCATTAGGGACAACGGTAATGCCTCCCTTCTTAGGGACGCAATGTACTGGACTCACCCAATCACTATGAGCAACAGGATAGATAATACCTGCTTCCAGGAGCTTTAGTATTTCTTTTCTTACTACCTCTTTCATCTTAGGATTTATTCTCCTTTGATGATCAGCAACTGGTTTGGAATCAGGACCAGTTTTGATATTGTGCTGGCATAGAGTGGGACTAATGCCCTTAAGATCATCAAGAGTATATCCAATAGCAGCACGGTGCTTCCTCAGAGTTTTTAGTAACTTATTTTGTTCATGCACTGAGAGGCTAGCACTAATAATAACAGGATATATCTCTTTTTCATCCAGATAAGCATACTTAAGAGTATCAGGCAACTGTTTAAGCTCGAACATAGGATCACCCTTTGGTGGGGGTGGATCCCCAAGCAGTTCAACAGGCAGATTATTCTTAAGGATGGGATATTGTTCTAAGACAACTCTATCTATTTCATCCCTTTCATCCATATGCATATCATTTTCATGCTCAAGCATGTATTTCTCTAAGGGATCAATAGGAGGCACGACAATAGAATCTAAGGCAATAGTTTCATCCTTACTAGGCAACTCCTTTTCATGAGGTTGTCTACCAAACTTGGAGAAATTGAACTCATGTGACACACCTTCAAAGCCAACAGTGACAGTCTGCTTCTCACAGTCAATATGAGCATTGACGGTATTGAGAAAAGGTCTGCCAAATATGATAGGACAAAAGCTATCTTGTGCGGTAGCAAGAACGAGGAAATCAGTAGGATACTTCGTTTTACCACACGAGACTTCAACATCCCTAACAATTCCCATAGGGCAGATTGTATCTCTATTGGCAAGCTGAATAGTGACATCAATAGGCTCTATCTTAATAGGTGCAATCTCGTCTTTGATTTCATCATATAAGGATTGAGGTATTGCACTAACACTAGCAGCCACGTCACATAAACCATGATAAAAATGATCTCCTATCTTAACAGAAACAACAGGCGTGCCAACAACAGGCCTATGTTTGTCTCTAGCGTGAGGTTTAGAAATTCTAGCAGCATCTTCACAGAAGTGAATATTATGTCCCTCAACATCGTCGGACAGAAGATCTTTGATAATAGCAATGCTAGGTTCAACTCTAATTTGATTAGGGGGTGTAGGTGTTCTAATGTAGCCTCTACGTATCACATTTGAAGCTTTCGAATGATCCTTTATCCTAACAGGGAAAGGTGGTTTCTCAATGTAAGCACTGGGAAGAATAGGATCATTATAGGCAATGACTCTCTCTTCAACTGGATTGGGTTTAACTACATTGACTTCTAAGGGAGGATGATATTTAAACCACTCCTATTTGGGGAGATCAATATGAGCAGCAAATGATTCACACACTGAAGCTACTATCTTAGAGTCAAGTCCATATTTAGCGCTAAAGTCACAAAAAGTATTTCTTTCAACAAAGGATTTCACGCAATCAAACTTGAAATTCATACCTGACTCCTTACCTTCTTCAAGCTCCCAATCTTCAGAGTTGCATTTAATTCTCTCCAATAAATTCCATCTGAAGTCAATATCTCTCTTCATAAAAGAACCGATACAAGAAGTGTCAAGCATGGTGCGATCATCATGAGAAAGCCGAGCATAGAAGTTCTGAATGATAATTTCTCTCGAGAGCTCATGGTTGGGGCATGAATATAACATTGATTTAAGCCTCCCCCAAGCTTGAGCGATGCTTTCTCTGTCACGAGGCCAAAAATTATAAATATAATTCCGATCACGATGTACTAAATGCATAGGATAAAACTTTTGATGAAATTCCAATTCAACCGATTGTAGTCCCATGATCCAGTATCATCACATAGCCTATACCATGTCAACGCCTTATCCTTCAAAGATAAAGGAAAGACCTTCTTCTTGACCTCATCCTCGGGAAAACCTGCAAGCTTAAATAAACCACAAACTTCATCTACATAGATTAGATGCAAGTCTGGATGTGATGTTCCATTTCTTGTAAAAGGATTAGCCAGCAGTTTCTCAAGAATACCCGAAGGAAATTCAAAGCAAATATTTTCAGTAGGTGCAGCAAGTTGAGGAGCAACTCTTTGTGCTTCCGTTCGAGGTGAATATATCCCGAACAAGCCCCTCAAAGGATTAGTATCCATAGTGACAAGTGACAATAAATTTCAGCACACTATATGAATGTTTCCTTACCAATTTCCACTTACCAAAGGCACTTCACTCCCCGGCAACGGTGCCAGAAAAGAGTCTTGATGACCCACAAGTACAGGGGATCAATCGTAGTCCTTTCGATAAGTAAGAGTGTCGAACCCAACGAGGAGCAGAAGGATCTGACAAGTGGTTTTCAGCAAGGTATATCTGCAAGCACTGAAATTGTCGGTAACAAGTGATTGTGTGGTGAGATGATTCGTAGCAAGCAACAAGTAACAAAAGTAGCAACGGTGCAGCAAAGTGGTCCAATCCCTTTTGTAGCAAGGGACAAGCCTTGACAAAGTCTTATAGGAGGAAAAACGCTCCTGAGGACACACGGGAATTTCTGTCATGCTAGTTTTCATCATGTTCATATGATTCACGTTCGTAACATTGATAGTTTGATATGTGGGTGGACCGGCGCTTGGGTACTGCCCTTACTTGGACAAGCATCCCACTTACGATTAACCCCTCTCGCAAGCATCCGCAACTACGAAAGAAGAATTAAGACAAAGTCTAACCATAGCATTAAACTAGTGGATCCAAATCAGCCCCTTACGAAGCAACGCATAAACTAGGGTTTAAGCTTCTGTCACTCTAGCAACCCATCATCTACTTACTACTTCCCAATGCCTTCCTCCAGTCTCAAATAATGGTGAAGTGTTATGTAGTTGACGTTCACATAACACCATGATGTCAGCTGTGCTTCCCTAGTAACGGCGCCAGGAATAGTCGTGTCGACGGCACCAGGAATCCTTCTGTTACGGCTATGCCTTAAGGGACTTCCTAGGCAAATATGCAAAGGATTTCCCCCGTGGCCTTGGAGCCTTGCGTTGGTATTCCTTCGAAGCGAAAAGGGTGATGTAGCACAACGGTGGTAAGTATTTCTCTCAGTTTGAGAACCAAGGTATCGATCCAGTGGAGGAGTATCACAAGATCCTGCACAAACACAAAAGCTTGCTCCCAACGCTATGAAGGGGTTGTCAATCCCTTATAGATTGTTCGCCAAGTGAGAACTGAAAGCAACAAAGTAACAAAGCAAAGTAAAAGCGGAGGTGTAAACGATAGATGTGAATAGACCCGGGGGCCGTAGTGTTTACTAGTGGCTTCTCTCATGAAAGCAAGTAGACGGTGGGTGAACAAATTACTGTCGAGCAATTGATAGAACCGCGCAAAGTCGTGACATCATCTATGGCAATGACTATATCAATAGGCATCACGTCCAAAACAAGTGGACCGATACTGTTTGCATCTACTACTATTACTCCACACGTCGACCGCTATCTAGCATGCATCTAGTGTATTAAGTCCAAAAGAATAGAGTAACGCCTTAAGCAAGATGACATGATGTAGATGGACAATCTCATATCAACGACAGAGCCCATCTTGTTACCCTTGATGGCAACTACTTAATGTGTGCCTTACTGCTCCTACTGTCACTGGGAAAGGTCACCACATGGTAAGAATGTTGGAATTATGCCCTAGAGGCAATAATAAATGTATAGTTATTATTATAATTCCTGTATCAAGATAATAGTTTATTATCCATGCTATAATTGTATTGAATGAAGACTCATTTACATGTGTGGATACATAGACAAAAAACCGACCCTAGCATGCCTCTACTTGGCTAGCCAGTTGATCGATGATAGTCAGTGTCTTCTGATTATGAACAAGGTGTTGTTGCTTGATAACTGGATCACGTCATTGGGAGAATCACGTGATGGACTAGACCCAAACTAATAGACGTAGCATGTTGATCGTGTCATTTTGTTTCTACTGTTTTCTGCGTGTCAAGTATTTATTCCTATGACCATGAGATCATATAACTCACTGACACCGGAGGAATGCTTTGTATGTATCAAATGTCGCAACGTAACTGGGTGACTATAAAGATGCTCTACAGGTATCTCCGAAGGTGTTAGTTGAGTTAGTATGGATCAAGACTGGGATTTGTCACTCCGTGTGACGGAGAGGTATCTCGGGGCCCACTCGGTAATACAACATCACACACAAGCCTTGCAAGCAATGTAACTTAGTGTAAGTTGCGGGATCTTGTATTACGGAATGAAGAGACTTGCCGGTAAACGAGATTGAAATAGGTATGCGGATACTGACGATCGAATCTCGGGCAAGTAACATACCGAAGGACAAAGGGAATGACATACGGGATTATACGAATCCTTGGCACTGAGGTTCAAACGATAAGATCTTCGTAGAATATGTAGGATCCAATATGGGCATCCAGGTCCCGCTATTGGATATTGACCGAGGAGTCTCTCGGGTCATGTCTACATAGTTCTCGAACCCGCAGGGTCTGCACACTTAAGGTTCGACGTTGTTTTATGCGTATTTGAGTTATATGGTTGGTTACCGAATGTTGTTCGGAGTCCCGGATGAGATCACGGACGTCACGAGGGTTTCCGGAATGGTCCGGAAACGAAGATTGATATATAGGATGACCTCATTTGATTACCGGAAGGTTTTCGGAGTTACCGGGAATGTACCGGGAATGACGAATAGGTTCCGGGAGTTCACCGGGGGGGCAACCCACCCCGGGGAAGCCCATAGGCTTTAGGGAGACACACCAGCCCTTGGTAGGCTGGTGGGACAGCCCCAAAGGGGCCTATGCGCCAAGAGAAGGAAATCAAAGGAAAAGAAAAAAAAAGAGGGAGGAAGTGGGAAGGGAGGGGGACTCCTCCCACCAAACCAAGTCCAACTCGGTTTGGGGGGGGGAGTCCTCCCCCCCTTGGCTCGGCCGACCCCTTGGGATTCCCTTGGACCCCAAGGCAAGGTCCCCCTCCCTCCTCCTATATATATGGGGCTTTTAGGGCAGATTTGAGACGACTTTCTCACGGCTGCCCGACCACATACCTCCATAGTTTTTCCTCTAGATCGCGTTTCTGCGGAGCTCGGACGGAGCCCTGCTGAGACGAGATCATCACCAACCTCCGGAGCGCCGTCACGCTGCCGGAGAACTCTTCTACCTCTCCGTCTCTCTTGCTGGATCAAGAAGGCCGAGATCATCGTCGAGCTGCACGTGTGCTGAACGCGGAGGTGCCGTCCGTTCGGTACTAGATCGTGGGACTGATCGCGAGATTGTTCGCGGGGCGGATCGAGGGACGTGAGGACGTTCCACTACATCAACCGCGTTCTCTAAACGCTTCTGCTGTATGATCTACAAGGGTACGTAGATCACTCATCCCCTCTCGTAGATGGACATCACCATGATAGGTCTTCGTGCGCGTAGGAAAATTTTTGTTTCCCATGCGACGTTCCCCAACACTTTTCTCGAGAAGGAGTTTCTCTCGAGAGAATTGAGTGGGAGGAAGATAGAACTTGACGAGGTTGTCGAACCTCTCATCCCTCTGGATGGTGGCGCAGGGCAAGGGGAAACCTCTGTCGTTGCGACGCCGGTTGAGGAGGAAGTTAATGATGATGATCATGAAACTCCAGTTCAAGTTTCTGTTGAACCACGCAGGTCGACGAGATCACGCGCTGCTCCAGAGTGGTACGGTAATCCCGTCTTGTCAATCATGTTGTTGGACAACAATGAACCTGCAAATTATGAAGAAGCAATGGTGGGCCCAGATTCCAACAAATGGCTAGAAGCCATGAAATCCGAGATAGGATCCATGTATGAGAACAAAGTGTGGACTTTGGAGATACTGCCTGAGGGCCGCAAGGCTATTCAGAACAAATGGATCTTTAAGAAGAAGACGGACGCTGACGGTAAGGTGACCGTTTATAAAGCTCGACTTGTGGCAAAGGGTTTTTCACAAGTTCCAGGAGTTGACTACGATGAGACCTTCTCACCCGTAGCGATGCTTAAGTCCGTCAGAATCATGTTAGCAATAGCTGCATTTTTCGATTATGAAATCTGGCAGATGGATGTCAAAACGGCGTTCCTTAACGGTTTCCTTAAGGAAGAGTTGTATATGATGCAGCCCGAAGGTTTTGTCGATCCTAAAAATGCTGACAAGGTGTGCAAGCTCCAGCGATCCATTTATGGACTGGTGCAAGCATCTCGGAGTTGGAACAAACGCTTTGATGAGGTGATCAAAGCATTTGGGTTTATACAAGTGGTCGGAGAATCTTGTATTTACGAGAAAGTGAGTGGGAGCTCTGTGGCGTTTCTAATATTATATGTGGATGACATATTACTGATTGGAAACAACGTAGAGCTTTTGGAGAGCATAAAAGGTTACTTGAATAAAAGTTTCTCTATGAAGGACCTAGGAGAAGCTGCTTACATTCTGGGCATTAAGATCTATAGGGATAGATCGAAACGCCTGATAGGACTTTCACAAAGCACATACCTTGATAAAGTTTTGAAGAGGTTCAAAATGGAACAGTCCAAGAAAGGGTTCTTGCCAGTTTTACAAGGTACGAGATTGAGTAAGACTCAGTGCCCAGCAACTGATGAAGATAGAGAGCATATGCGCTCCGTCCCCTATGCTTCAGCCATAGGTTCTATCATGTATGCGATGCTATGCACTAGACCGGATGTTAGCCTGGCCATAAGTATGGCAGGTAGGTTCCAGAGTAATCCAGGAGTGGATCACTGGACAGCGGTCAAGAATATCCTGAAGTACCTGAAAAGGACTAAGGAGATGTTTCTCGTGTATGGAGGTGACGAAGAGCTCACCGTAAAAGGTTACGTCGATGCAAGCTTTGACACAGATCCGGACGACTCTAAGTCGCAAACCGGATACGTATTTATTCTTAATGGGGGTGCAGTAAGCTGGTGCAGTTCCAAGCAAAGCGTCGTAGAAGATTCTACATGTGAAGCGGAGTACATGGCTGCCTCGGAGGCGGCTAAGGAGGGTGTCTGGATGAAGCAGTTCATGACGGATCTTGGAGTGGTGCCAAGTGCACTGGATCCAATAACCTTGTTCTGTGACAACACTGGTGCCATTGCCTTAGCAAAGGAACCAAGGTTTCACAAGAAGACCAGACACATCAAACGACGCTTCAACCTCATCCGCGACTACGTCGAGGAGGAGGACGTAAATATATGCAAAGTGCACACGGATCTGAATGTAGCAGACCCGCTGACTAAACCTCTTCCACGGCCAAAACATGATCGACACCAGAATTGTATGGGTGTTAGATTTATTACAATGTAATTCACATGGTGATGTGAGGGCTGGATTATTGACTCTAGTGCAAGTGGGAGACTGTTGGAATTATGCCCTAGAGGCAATAATAAATGTAAGTTATTATTATAATTCTTGTATCAAGATAATAGTTTATTATCCATGCTATAATTGTATTGAATGAAGACTCATTTACATGTGTGGATACATAGACAAAACACCGTCCCTAGCATGCCTCTAGTTGGCTAGCCAGTTGATCGATGATAGTCAGTGTCTTCTGATTATGAACAAGGTGTTGTTGCTTGATAACTGGATCACGTCATTGGGAGAATCACGTGATGGACTAGACCCAAACTAATAGACGTAGCATGTTGATCGTGTCATTTTGTTGCTATTGTTTTCTGCGTGTCAAGTATTTATTCCTATGACCATGAGATCATATAACTCACTGACACCGGAGGAATGCTTTGTGTGTATCGAACGTCGCAACGTAACTGGGTGACTATAAAGATGCTCTACAGGTATCTCCGAAGGTGTTAGTTGAGTTAGTATGGATCAAGACTGGGATTTGTCACTCCGTGTGACGGAGAGGTATCTCGGGGCCCACTCGGTAATACAACATCACACACAAGCCTTGCAAGCAATGTAACTTAGTGTAAGTTGCGGGATCTTGTATTACGGAACGAGTAAAGAGACTTGCCAGTAAACGAGATTGAAATAGGTATGCGGATACTGACGATCGAATCTCGGGCAAGTAACATACCGAAGGACAAAGGGAATGACATACGGGATTATACGAATCCTTGGCACTGAGGTTCAAACGATAAGATCTTCGTAGAATATGTAGGATCCAATATGGGCATCCAGGTCCCGCTATTGGATATTGACTGAGGAGTCTCTCGGGTCATGTCTACATAGTTCTCGAACCCGCAGGGTCTGCACACTTAAGGTTCGACGTTGTTTTATGCGTATTTGAGTTATATGGTTGGTTACCGAATGTTGTTCGGAGTCCCGGATGAGATCACGGACGTCACGAGGGTTTCTGGAATGGTCCAGAAATGAAGATTGATATATAGGATGACCTCATTTGATTACCGGAAGGTTTTCAGAGTTACCGGGAATGTACCGGGAATGACGAATGGGTTCCGGGAGTTCACCGGGGGGGGCAACCCACCCCGGGGAAGCCCATAGGCTTTGGGGAAACACACCAGCCCTTAGTGGGCTGGTGGGACAGCCCCAAGGGGGCCTATGCGCCAAGAGAAGGAAATCAAAGGAAAAGAAAAAAAAAAGAGGGAAGAAGTGGGAAGGGAGGGGGACTCCTCCCACCAAACCAAGTCCAACTCGGTTTGGGGGGGGGAGTCCTCCCCCCCTTGGCTCGGCCGACCCCTTGGGAGTCCCTTGGACCCCAAGGCAAGGTCCCCCTCCCTCCTCCTATATATATGGGGCTTTTAGGGCAGATTTGAGACGACTTTCTCACGGCTGCCCGACCACATACCTCCATAGTTTTTCCTCTAGATCGCGTTTCTGCGGAGCTCGGGCGGAGCCCTGCTGAGACGAGATCATCACCAACCTCCGGAGCGCCGTCACTCTGCCGGAGAACTCTTCTACCTCTCAGTCTCTCTTGCTGGATCAAGAAGGCCGAGATCATCGTCGAGCTGTACGTGTGCTGAACGCGGAGGTGCCGTCCGTTCGGTACTAGATCGTGGGACTGATCGCGGGATTGTTCGCGGGGCGGATCGAGGGACGTGAGGACGTTCCACTACATCAACCGCGTTCTCTAACGCTTCTGCTGTATGATCTACAAGGGTACGTAGATCACTCATCCCCTCTCGTAGATGGACATCACCATGATAGGTCTTCGTGCGCGTAGGAAAATTTGTGTTTCCCTTGCGACGTTCCCAACAAAGAACCCAAAACCAAGCACTTCTCCCATTGCAAGAATCATAGATCTAGTTGGCCAAACAAAACCCAAGACTCGGAGAGACTTACAAGGATATCAAATCATGCATATAAGAAATCAGCAAAGACTCAAATATATATCATAGATAATCTGATCACAAATCCACAATTCATCGGATCTCGACAAACACACCGCCAAAGAAGATTACATCGGATATATCTCCATGAAGATCATGGAGAACTTTGTATTGAAGATCCAAGAGAGAGAAGAAGCCATCTAGCTACTAACTACGGACCCGTAGGTCTGAAGTGAACTACTCACGAGTCATTGGAGGGGCGATGATGATGATGAAGAAGCCCTCCAACTCCAAAGTCCCCTCCGACAGGGCGCCGGGAAGGGTCTCCAGATGAGATCTCGCGGAAACGGAAGCTTGCGGCGGCGGAAAAGTATTTTCGAGGCTCCCCTGATTTTTTGCTGTACTTTAGGGAATATATAGGCCAAAGATCTAGGTCAGGGGGCGCCCAGGGAGGCCACAAGCCCTGCCACCGCCGCCTCCCCCTGGTGGCGGAGTGGGGGCTTGTGGGCTCCCTGGAGCCCTCCTGGCTTGGCCCACAGGCCCCCTGATCTTCTTCCGTTCGGGAAAAAATCATTTCGGGGATTTTATTCCGTTTGGGCTCCGTTCCAAAATCAGATCTGAAAAGAGCCAAAAACACAGAAAAAAACAGGAACTGGCACTTGGCACTGAATTAATAAGTTAGTCCCAAGAAAGATATAAAAGGTACATAAAACATCCAAAGATGACAAGATAACAGCAAGAAACCATCAAAATTTATAGATACGTTTGAGACGTGTCAAGCATCCCCAAGCTTAACTCCTGCTCGTCCTCGAGTAGGGAAGTGATAAAGAATGATTTTTTGATGCTTTCATGCTACCTAGCATAGATGTCCTTTGTAACTCCTCTTATGTGACGTGAATGTTCAGATCCATTAGATTCAAAACAATAGTTTGCTATTGACGTGGAAACAATAATAATTCAAGCAAACTAGCAAGGTAATTATGAACTTTCAAAATAACAAGGCCAAAAGAAAGTTTCCCTGCAAAATCATATAGTCTGGCTATGCTCTATCATCATTGCGCAACAAATTTAAATCATGCACAACCCCGATATTGGCCAAGTAATTGTTTCACACCTTTACTTTCTCAAACCTTTTCAACTCTCACGGAATACATGAGCGTGAGCCATGGTTATAGCACTATAGATGGCGTAGAGTGTGGTGGAGGTTGCAAGACAAAAAAGGAGAAGATAGTCACATTAACTAGGCATATCAATGACTCACAATGAGCTGTGGAGATGCTCATCAATAGATATCAATGTGAATGAGTAGGGATTGGCATACAAATGATGCACTAGAGCTAAGAGTATGTGAAAGCTCTTAAAGAAAACTAGTGGGTGTGCATCCAACTTGCTTGCTCACGAAGACCTAAGGCAATTTTGAGGAAGCCTATCATTGGAATATACAGGCCAAGTTATATAATGAAAATTTCCCACTATCTATATGGTGGTGACAAGACGAGAGATTCTCAATCATGAAGATCATGGTGCTTACTGTTTAATATGCACAAGTGTGGAAAAAGTGGTAGCATTGTCCCTTCTCTCTTTTTCTCTCATTTTTTTTATTTTTTTGGTGGGATCTTTGGCCTCTTTTTTTTGGTGGGCTTCTTTGGCATCTTTTATTTCCTCACATGGGACAATGCTCCATTAATGATGATCATCACACTTTCAACTCAAAACTTAGAGCAACTATGACTCTATATGGAATGCCTTCGGTAGTGTACCATGACAATGATCTAGCATGGCATGGGAACATCATGCTAGCTATGTTACGATTATGTAATGGCAATGTAGACGTGGTGGCACATGTCATGGTGGTAGTTGCATGGCAATATATCTCGGAATGACTTTGAAAAAGCCATAGTAGGTAGGTATGGTGGCTGTTTTGAGGGAGGCTAATGATGGGTTTTGTGCACCGGCGAAAGTTGCACGGCACTAAGAAGATAGTGATGGTGGAAGGTGAAAGTGCATCTAAACCATGGACTCAACATTAGTCATGAAGAACTCATATACTTGTTGCAAAAGTTTTATTAGTAATTGAAAAAAAGCATTCAACGCATACTCCTAGGGGAAGGGTTGGTAGGTATAAACCATCGCGCGATCCCGACCGCCACGCAAAGGATGACAATCAATAGACTAATCATGCTCAGATTTCATCACATAGCGGTTCACCATATGTGCATGCTACGGGAATCACTAACTTCAACACAAGTATTTCTAGATCCACAACATCTTACTAGCACGACTTCAATATTACCATAACCACAACTCAAAACTAATTGAGATGAATCAAACTTCTCTAACTATTCAATGCACATGAAGGTGGAAGTTTTCGTATCCCTTTTGATAACTACCCCTTTTGAGACTACTTTTAAAGCATAGATCAACTACCAAGCCACGCACCGCTGCGCTCTTAAAGTTATAAGTGAAGCACATAGAACAAAAGTATCTAGCTCAAAAGATATAAGTGAAGCACATGTGAGCTGAATTGTCTACCAAAAGATATAAGTGAAGCTCGACAAAATCACGGTGAGTGCATGTCTCTCTCTCTAGGTGTGCAACAAGGATGATTGTGACACAACAAAAATAAAAGACTCCTACGATACAAGACGCTCCAAGCAAAAACACATAACATGTGGTGAATAAAAATATAGCCCCAAGTAACGTTACCGATGGATTGAAGACGAGAGAGAGGGGATGCCTTCCCGGGGCATCCCCAAGCTTAGGTTTTTACCGCATCCTTGAATCTCTTGGGGTGCCTTGGGCATCCCCAAGCTTGAGCTCTTGCCACTCTTTATCTCTTTGTCCATAAGAACTTCACCCAAAACTTGAAAACTTCACAACACGAAACTTAAACAGAAACTCGTGATAACATTAGTATGAGAAAGCAAACCACCACTTCCTTAGGTACTGTAGAAAACTTAAATTCTACTTGTGCTGATGTTGGGTTACTGTATTTTCAATCTTCCATGGCTAATACCCCCCGATACTATCCATAGTTTCATCAAAATAAGCAACCAACACTACAAAAACAGAATCTGTTAACAGCAGACCAGTCTGTAGCAATCTGTATATTTCGTATACCTCTGGTACTTCAAAAATTCTGACAAATTACGACAGTCTGAAGAATTTGCATTGAAATCAGCAGCAAAAATAATCAACTCAAAATATCTTACAAAAAAAATGAAAATTCTTTTCGTGAGCAGAAAGTTTCTGTGTTTTCTAGCATGACCAAACGATCATCCCCAAGACTAATCATAACGGTTTTGCTTGGCACAAACACAAAAAGAAACACAAAAAAACACAATCATAACAGAATTATGAAAGTGTGGAAAAAAAACAGAAAGAAAAAGGATAGATTCATTGGGTTGCCTCCCAACAAGCGCTATTGTTTAACGCCCTTAGCTAGGCATTCAATGATACTCTCACAAAAGACAAGAATTGAAGCACAACGAGAGCATCATAAAGCACATAGTTCCTATGCATAGGCATTTTATAGGAAAACAGATGTCAAGACAACCAATAGTTGCCATATGCAAGGAAGAAGAAAAAGACAATAGCAATCTCCACATAACGAGAGGTAATTTGGTAACATGAAAGTTTCTACCAAAATATTTTCCTCTGTCATAGCAATTACATGTGGGATCATATTCGAATTCAACAATGTAGCTATCACATAGGATATTCTTTTCATGATCCACATGCATGCAAAGTTGATGCTCTTCAAAAATAGTGGGATTATCATCAACTAAAGTCATGACTTCTCCAAACCCACTTTCAATAATATTGCAAATATCATATTCATCATGAGGTTTGAACAAATTTTCAAGATCATAAGAAAGATCATCACCCCAATCATGATTATTGCAACAAGTAGTGGGCATAGCAAAACTAGCATCCCCAAGCTTAGGGTTTTGCATATTTTTAGCATGATTGTCACTAATAGGATTTATAGTGAAACCATTGCAATCATGCTTTTCATTCAAGGAGCTCTCGTGAATCACTTCATAAGTTTCTTTATCACGATTCTCAGATTCACGCATCTCAAGCAAAACTCCATAAAGATAGTCAAGTGCACTCAACTCACTAGCAATTCATTCCACATAAGTGGGTCTCTTAAAGAGATTAGCTAGTGGATGAGGATCCGTATCAATAGATTTTCAGCAAGCGAAGATGCATGCATATTGAAGGCACATAGCACACAAGCAAAGGAAAGGCAAACGGAAAAGGCAAATGAAAATGGCAAATGTGAAGCGGGGGAGAGGAAAACGAGGGGCAACTGGCAAAAAAGTAAATGCAGGAGATGAGTTTGTGAGACCTACTTGGATAGATCTCTCCTCCCCGGCAACGGCATCAGAAATACTTCTGATGTCAGCTGTGCTTCCCTGGTAACGGCGCCAGGAATAGTCGTGTCGACGGCACCAGGAATCCTTCTGCTACGGCTACGCCTTAAGGGACTTCCTAGGCAAATATGCAAAGGATTTCCCCCGTGGCCTTGGAGCCTTGCGTTGGTGTTCCCTCGAAGTGGAAAGGGTGATGTAGCACAGCGGTGGTAAGTATTTCCCTCAGTTTGAGAACCAAGGTATCGATCCAGTGGAGGAGTATCACAAGATCCTGCACAAACACAAAAGCCTGCTCCCAACGCTATGAAGGGGTTGTCAATCCCTTATAGATTGTTCGCCAAGTGAGAACTGAAAGCAACAAAGTAACAAAGCAAAGTAAAAGCGGAGGTGTAAACGATAGATGTGAATAGACCCGAGGGCCGTAGTGTTCACTAGTGGCTTCTCTCATGAAAGCAAGTAGACGGTGGGTGAACAAATTACTGTCGAGCAATTGATAGAACCGCACAAAGTCGTGACGTCATCTATGGCAATGATTATATCTATAGGTATCACGTCCAAAACAAGTAGACCGATACTGTGTGCATCTACTACTATTACTCCACACGTCGACCGCTATCCAGCATGCATCTAGTGTATTAAGTCCAAAAGAACAGAGTAACGCCTTAAGAAAGATGACATGATGTAGATGGACAATCTCATATCAACGACAAAGCCCATCTTGTTACCCTTGATGGCAACTACTTAATGTGTGCCTTGTTGCCCCTACTGTCACTGGGAAAGGTCACCACATGGTAAGAACCCAAAACCAAGCACTTCTACCATTGCAAGAATCATAGATCTAGTTGGCTAAACAAAACCCAAGACTCGGAGAGACTTACAAGGATATCAAATCATGAATATAAGAAATCAACAAAGACTCAAATATATATCATAGATAATCTGATCACAAATCCACAATTCATCGGATCTCGACAAACACATCGCCAAAGAAGATTGCATCGAATAGATCTCCATGAAGATCATGGAGAACTTTGTATTGAAGATCCAAGAGAGAGAAGAAGCCATCTAGCTACTAACTACGGACCCGTAGGTCTGAAGTGAACTACTCACGAGTCATTGGAGGGGCGATGATGATGATGAAGAAGCCCTCCAACTCCAAAGTCCCCTCCGGCAGGGCGCCGGGAAGGGTCTCCAGATGAGATCTCGCGGAAACGGAAGCTTGCGGCGGCGGAAAAGTATTTTCGAGGCTCCCCTGATTTTTTGTTGTATTTTAGGGAATATATAGGCCAAAGATCTAGGTCAGGGGGCACCCAGGGAGGCCACAAGCCCTGCCACCGCCGCCTCCCCCCTGGTAGAGGAGTGGGGGCTTGTGGGCTCCCTGGAGCCCTCCTGGCTTGGCCCATAGGCCCCCTGATCTTCTTCCGTTTGGGAAAAATCATTTCGGGGATTTTATTCCGTTTGGACTCCGTTCCAAAATCAGATCTGAAAAGAGCCAAAATCACAGAAAAAACAGGAACTGGCACTTGGCACTGAATTAATAAGTTAGTCCCAAAAAAGATATAAAAGGTACATAAAACATCCAAAGATGACAAGATAACAGCATGAAACCATCAAAATTTATAGATACGTTTGAGACGTATCACACCACTAGAGGAAAAACAACATACAACACCAAAATATCGAACGAATACCAAATTCACATGACTATTATTAGCATGACTTATCCCATGTTCTCAGGAACAAAAGTAACTACTCACAAAGCATAATCATATTCATGACCAGAGAGGTAATGAATAGCATCAAAGATCTGAACATAAACTCTTCCACCAAGTAATCCAACTAGCATCAACTACAAAGAGTAATTAACACTACTAGCAACCTTACAAGTACCAATCGGAGTCGCGAGATAGAGATTGGTTACAAGTGATGAACTAGGGTTTGGAGATGAGATGGTGCTGATGAAGATGTTGATGGTTATGAGTCCCCTCCGATGAGAGGAGTGTTGGTAATGACGATGGCGACGATTTCCCCCTCCGGGAGGGAAGTTTCCCCGGCAAGATCGTCCTCCCGGAGCTCTAGATTGGTTCTGCTCAAGTTCCGCCTCGTGGCGGCGGCGAATCCACGAAAAAGCTTCCTCTTGTTTTTTTCCTGGACGAAACCCTTCATATCGCAAAAGAGGGGGCCCATAGGGCTAGCTGGGTGCCCACAAGCCCCCTAGGCGCGGTCGGGGGGTGGCCGCGCCTAGCAGGCTTGTGGCCACCTGCTGGCGCCCCTCTCGGACTTCTTCGGCCCAGTATTTTTTATAAATCTGGAAAAAAATCCTCGTTGATTTTTACGGCGTTTGGAGTTGCGCAGAATAGGTATCTCAACTTTGCTCCTTTTTCAGGCCAGAATTCCAGTTCCGGCATTCTCCCTCTTCAAGTAAACCTTGCAAAATAAGAGAGAAAAGGCATAGATATTGTACAGTGAAGTGAAATAACAGCCCAAGAAGCAATAAATATCAACATGAAAACATGATGCAAATTGGACGTATCACATACCTATTTCAATGTCGTTACCGGCAAGTCTCTTTACTCGTTCCGTAATACAAGATGCCGTGACTTACACTTAGTCACATTGCTTGCAAGGCTTGTGTGTGATGTTGTAGTACCGAGTGGGCCCCGAGATACCTCTCCATCACACGGAGTGACAAATCCCAGTCTTGATCCATACTAACTCAAGGTACACCTTCGGAGATACCTGTAGAGCACCTTTATAGTCACCAGTTACGTTGCGATGTTTGATGCGCACAAGGTATTTCTCCGGTGCGAGTGAGTTATATGATCTCATGGTCATAGGAATAAACATTTGACACGCAGAAAACAATAGCAATAAAACGACACGATCAATATGCTACGTTCATAGTTTGGGTCTAGTCCATCACATGATTCTCCTAATGATGTGATCCAGTTATGAAGCGACAACACTTGCATATAGTCAGAAAACCTTGACTATCATTGATCAACTGGCTAGCCAACTAGAGGCTTGCTAGGGACATTGTTTTGCCTATGTATCCACACGTGTATCTTTGTTTTCATTCAATACAATTATAGCATGGTTAATAAACGATTATCTTTAAACAGGAAAATATAATAATAACTATTTATCATTGCCTCGAGGGCATATTTCCAACATCTTTTGCTTGCCTTTTTGGCATAATTGCTTGTTTGCTTGCGTGACTGGTCCAAAGTCACGATGTTTTCGTTATAGAGTTATTTTTAATAGTCCAAAATAATTTACAAAAATAATTAGAGATAAAAATTGGGGCCTTGTGTAGCTACCACCATGGGTAGTAAATTATTTCCGTTTTATAAATTATAAAATTTGGTTGTAATTTCACCGACGAATCTATGATCCATGATGATTTCTGTGATCTACGATGATTATTGTATTGATAACTGATATGTAATGAGTGTTATGAATACATGTGAGTTGTTACACCAATTTGGAACATAATAGCTTTATAAAATTAGTGAGCACATGGATAAATGGTATGAAGTAATTTATTATGAATTAATCAACAAACAATTCTAGTCGAGGAGCATTATAGATGTTTTAAAAAACTCAAATAATTAGCTCACATGATAGTAGGGGAAAAGTTTAGACTATATTTTCTCAAGGTGCTTTTTCCATTGTTGTTTTTATGGGCGTCACAACTCCAACCTCTTCCGCAAAGGTATATTGTGAGAAGAACTATACCTTAAACCTATTGCTAACATGATATTTGTACTCAACAGGAATGCAAAGGACAAATTGATGCATCCACATTCATACATACCTCCTACTGCGACAACAGACCTTCCCTGGCAACGGCGCCAGGAATCCTGCTGCTACGGGCTACGCCTATAGGGACTTCCTTGACAAATATGCAAAGGATTTCCCAGCGGCCTTGGAGCCTTGCGTTGGTGTTCCCTTGAAGAGGAAAGGGTGATGTAGCACAGCGGCGGTAAGTATTTCCCTCAGTTTGAGAACCAAGGTATCGATCCAGTGGGAGGATCGAGTCAAGTCACAAGTATCTGCACAAACACGAAGAGCTTGCACCCAACGCTATGAAGGGGTTGTCAATCCCTTATAGATTGTTTGCAAAGTGAGAACTCAAAGCAAAGAGTAAACAAAGCAAAGTAAACGTGAAAGTGGAGATGATAGTTGTGAATAGACCTGGGGGCCGTAGTGTTCACTAGTGGCTTCTCTCATGAAAGCAAGTAGACGGTGGGTGAACGAATTACTGTCGAGCAATTGATAGAACCGCGCAAAGTCGTGACGTTATCTATGGCAATGATTCTATCTATAGGCTGTTGGGGAACGTCGCATCGGAAACAAAAAAAATCCTACGCGCACGAAGACCTATCATGGTGATGTCCATCTACGAGAGGGGATTTCCGATCTACGTACCCTTGTAGATCGCACAGCAGAAGTGTTAAGAAATGCGGTTGATGTAGTGGAACGTCCTCACGTCCCTCGATCCGCCCCGCGAACCGTCCCACGAACCGTCCCGCGATCCGTCCCACGATCCGCTCCGATCTAGTGCCGAACGGACGGCACCTCCGCGTTCCGCACACGTACAGCTCGACGATGATCTCGGCCTTCTTGATCCAGCAAGAGAGACGGAGAGGTAGATGAGTTCTTCGGCAGCGTGACGGCGCTCCGGAGGTTGGTGGTGATCTAATCTCAGCAGGGCTCCGCCCGAGCTCCGCAGAAACGCGATCTAGAGGTAAAACCGTGGAGGTATGTGGTCGGGCTGCCGTGGCAAAGTTGTCTCAAACCAGCCCTAATACCTCAGTATATATAGGAGGGAGGGAGGGGAGGAGGCAGCCTCAAACCCTCAAGGTTTGGCCGAAATTTGAGGTGGAGGAGTCCTACTCCAATCCTACTTGGAGTAGGATTCCACCTTCCCACTTGGAAACTCTTTCCACCTTGTGTTTTTCCATTCTCAAACCTTATGGGCCTTAGTGGGAACTTATTACAGCCCACCAGGGGCTGGTTTACCTCTTCCCATAGCCCATGAGACCCCTTGGGGCGTGACACCCCTCTCGATGGTCCCTGTCACCCCTCCCGGCACTCCCGGTACACTACCGATGAGCCCGAAACTTTTTCGGTAATTCCCGGAAACTTTCCGGTAACCAAATGAGGTCATCCTATATATCAATCTTCGTCTCCGGACCATTCCGGAAACCCTCGTGACGTCCGTGATCCCATCCGGGACTCCGAACAACATTCGGTAACCAACCATATAACTCAAATACGCATAAAACATCGTCGAACCTTAAGTGTGCAGACCCTACGGGTTCGAGAACTATGTAGACATGACCCGAGGGACTCCTCGGTCAATATCCAATAGCGGGACCTGGATGCCCATATTGGATCCTACATATTCCGAGGATCTTTATCGGTTGAACCTCAGTGCCAAGGATTCATATAATCCCGTATGTCATTCCCTTTGTCCTTCGGTATGTTACTTGCCTGAGATTCGATCGTCAGTATCCGCATACCTATTTCAATCTCGTTTAACGGCAAGTCTCTTTACTCGTTCCGTAATACAAGATCCCGCAACTTACACTAAGTCACATTGCTTGCAAGGCTTGTGTGTGATGTTGTATTACCGAGTGGGCACCGAGATACCTCTCCGTCACACGGAGTGACAAATCCCAGTCTCGATCCATACTAACTCAACGAACACCTTCGGAGATACCTGTAGAGCATCTTTATAGTCACCCAGTTACGTTGCAACGTTTGATACACACAAAGCATTCCTCCAGTGTCAGTGAGTTATATGATCTCATGGTCATAGGAACAAATACTTGACACGCAGAAAACAGTAGCAACAAAATGACACGATCAACATGCTACGTCTATTAGTTTGGGTCTAGTCCATCACATGATTCTCCTAATGATGTGATCCCGTTATCAAGTGACAACACTTGCCTATGGTCAGGAAACCTTGACCATCTTTGATCAACGAGCTAGTCAACTAGAGGCTTACTAGGGACAGTGTTTTGTCTATGTATCCACACATGCACCGTGTTTCCAATCAATACAATTATAGCATGGATAATAAACGATTATCATGAACAAAGAAATATAACAATAACTAATTTATTATTGCCTCTAGGGCATATTTCCAACAGTCTCCCACTTGCACTAGAGTCAATAATCTAGTTCACATCACCATGTGATTCCAACGAATCCAACACCCATATAGTCATGGGGTCTGATCACGTCTTGCTCGTGAGAGTGGTTTTAGTCAAAGGTTCTGAAACTTTCAGGCCCGTGTGTTCTTTACAAATCTTTATGTCATTTTATAGATGCTGCTACTATGTGCTATTCGGAAATACTCCAAAATCTACTCTACTATACGAATCCGTTTCACTACTCATACTTATTCGGATTAGTGTCAAAGCTTGCATCGACGTAACCCTTCACGACGAACTCTTTAACCACCTCCATAATCGAGAAAAATTCCTTAGTCCATCAGTTACTAAGGATAAATTTTGACCGCTGATCAGTGATTCAATTCTGGATCACTCTGTGTACCTCTTAACACACTTGCTGCAAGGCACACATCAGGTGCGGTACTCAGCATGGCATACTTTAGAGTCTACGGCTAAGGCATAGAAGACGACCTTCGTCTATTCTCTTTATTCTGTCGTGGTCGTGTTTTGAGTCTTACTCAAATTCACACCTTACAACACAGTCAAGAACTCCTTCTTTGCCGATCTATTTTGAATTCCTTCAAAAACTTGTCAAGGCATGCATCTTGTTGAAACTTCTATTAAGCGTTTTGATCTATCTCCATAGATCTTGATGCTCAACGTTCAAGTAGCTCAATCCAGGTATTCCTTTGAAAAACTCCTTTCAAACAACCTTTTATGCTTCACAAAAATTCTACATTACTTCTGATCAACAATATGTCAACCACATATACTTATTAGAAATTCTATAGTGCTCCCACTCACTTCTTTGGAAATACAAGTTTCTCATAAACCTTGTACAAACCCAAAATCTTTGATCATCTCATCAAAGTGTATATTCCAACTCCGAGATGCTTGCACCAGTCCATTGAAGGATCGCTGGAGCTTGCATGCTTGTTAGTATCTTTAGGATCGACAAAACCTCCTGGTTGTATCACATACAATGTTTGCTCAAGGAAACCGTCGAGGAAACAATGTTTTGACATCCTATGTGCAATATTTCATAAATAATGCAGCAACTACTAACATAATTCTAACAGACTTTCAGCATCGCTACGAGTGATAAAGTCTCATCATAGTCAACTGTTTGATCTTGTCGGAAACATCTTTGCGACAAGTCGAGCTTTTCTTAATAGTGACTTATCACCATCATCGGCTGTCTTCCTTTTAAAGATCCATCTTTACTCAATAGTCCTATGACCATCAAGTAGTTCTTCCAAAGTCTACACTTTGTTTTCATACATGGATCCTCTCTCGGATTTCATGGCTTCCAGCCATTTGTCGGAATCCGGGCCCACCATTGCTTTCTCCATAACTCGTAGGTTCACTGTTGCTCAACAACATGACCTCCAAGACAGGGTTACCGTACCACTCTGCAGTAGTACGCGACCTTGTCAACCTACGAGGTTTGTAGTAACTTGATCCGATGCTCGATGATCACCATCATCAACTTTCACTTCAATTGGTGTAGGCGCCACAGGAACAACTTCCTGCGCCCTGCTACACACTGGTTGAAGTGATGGTTCAATAACCTCATCAAGTTCTACCACCCTCCCACTCAATTCTTTCGAGAGAAACCTTTCCTTGAGAAAGGATCCGTTTCTAGAAACAAACACTTTGCTTTCGGATCTGAGATAGGAGATGTACCCAACTATTTTGGATATCCTATGAAGATGCATTTATCCCCTTTGGGTTCGAGCTTATCAGACTGAAACCTTTTCACATAAGTGTCGAAGCCCCAAACTTTCAAGAAACGACAGTTTAGATTTCTCTAAACCTCAATCTATACTGTGTCATCTCAACGGAAATACGCGGTGCCCTATTTAAAGTGAATGCGGTTGTCTCTAATGCATAACCCATAAACGATAGTGGTAATTCGATAAGAGACATCATAGCATGCACCATACCAAATAGTGCGTGGCTATGATGTTCAGACACATCATCACACTATGATGTTCCAGGTGGCATGAACTGCGAAACAATTTCCACATTGTCTTAACTGCGTACCAAAACTCGTAACTCAGATATTCATTTCTATGATCATATAGTAGACAGTTCATCCTCTTATTGCGACGAACTTCACTCCGAAAATGAATTGAACTTTTCAATATTTTAGACTTGTGATTCATTAAGTAAATACTCTTGTATCTACTCAAATCGTCATTGAAGTAAGAACATAATGATATCCACTGCGTGCCTCAGCACCCATTGGACTGCATACATCAAAATGCATCACTTCCAACAAGTTACTTTCTTGTTTCATCTCAATGAAAACAAGGCTTTGCTCATGTGGTATAATTTGCATGTCACTAGTGATTCAAAATCAAGTGAGTATAAAGATCCATCAGCATGGAGCCTCTTCATGCAATTTATACCAACATGACTCAAGTGGCAGTGCCACAAGTAAGTGGTACTATCATCATTACCTCGTATCTTTTGGCACCAATATCATGAACATGTGTAACACTACGATCGAGATTCACTAAACCATTGAAGGTGATTATTCAAGCAAATAGAGAAACCATTATTCTCTTTAAATGAATAATCGTATTCCAATAAACACGATCCAATCATGTTCATGCTTAACGCATGCACCAAATAACAATTATTTAGGTTTAACACCAATCCCGATGGTAGAGGGAGCGTGCGACGTTTGATCATATCAACCTTGGAAACACTTCCAACACGTATCGTCACCTCGCCTTTAGCTAGTCTCTGTTTACGCCGTAGCTTTCATTTCATGTTACTAATCACTTAGCAACCGAACCGGTATCCAATACCCTCACGCTACTAGGAGTACTAGTAAAGTACACATCAACATCATGTATATCAAATATACTTCTTTCGACTTTTGCCAGCCTTCTTATCTACCAAGTATCTAGAGTTGCTCCGCCTCAGTGACTGTTCCCCTCATTACAGAAGCACTTAGTCTCGGGTTTGGGTTTAATCTTGGGTCTCTTCATTAGTGCAGCAACTGTTTTGCCGTTTCATGAAGTATCCCTTCTAGCCCTTGCCTTTCTTGAAACTTAGTCGTTTTACTAACCATCAACTATTGATGCTCCTTCTTGATTTCTACTCTCGCAGTGTCAAACATCGCGAATCGCTCAAGGATCATTGTATCTATCCTTGATATGTTATAGTTCATCATGAAGCTCTCACAGCTTGGTGGCAGTGACTTTGGAGAACCATCACTATCTCATCTGGAAGATTAACTCCCACTTGATTCAAGCGATTGTCGTACTCAGAGAATCTGAGCACATGCTCAACGATTGAGCTTTTATCCTTTACTTTGTGGACAAAGAATCTTGTCGGAGGTCTCGTACCTCTTAACAAGGGCACAAGCATGAAATCACAATTTCATCTCTTTAGAACATCACTTATGTTCCGTGATGTTTCAAAAACGTCTTTGGCGCCTTGCTTCTAAGCCATTAAGTATTTTGCACTGAACTATCGTGTAGTCATCAGAAACGTGTATGTCGGATGTTCACAACATCCACAGACGACGCTCGAGGTGCAGCACACCGAGTGGTGCATTAAGGACATAAGTCTTCTGCCCAGCAACGAGGAGAATCCTCTGCAAAGTTTGCTACTATCAACTTTCAACTAAATTTTCTCTAGGAACATACAAAAACAGTAGAGCTATAGCGCAAGCTACATCGTAATTCGCAAAGACCATTAGACTATGTTCATGACAATTAGTTCAATTAATCATATTACTTAAGAACTCCCACTCAAAAAGTACATCTCTCTAGTCATTTGAGTGGTACATGATCCAAATCCACTATCTCAAGTCTGATCATCACGTGAGTCGAGAATAGTTTCAGTGGTAAGCATCTCTATGCTAATCATATCAACTATACGATTCATGCTCGACCTTTCGGTCTCATGTGTTCCGAGGCCATGTCTGCACATGTTAGGCTCGTCAAGCTTAACCCGAGTGTTCCGCGTGTGCAACTGTTTTGCACCCGTTGTACGTGAACGTTGAGTCTATCACACCCGATCATCACGTGGTGTCTCGAAACGACGAACTGTAGCAACGGTGCACAGTCGGGGAGAACACAATTTAGTCTTCAAATTTTAGTGAGAGATCACCTCATAATGCTACCGTCGTTCTAAGCAAAATAAGGTGCATAAAAGGATTAACATCACATGCAATTCATAAGTGACATGATATGGCCATCATCACGTGCTTCTTGATCTCCATCACCAAAGCACCTGCACGATCTTCTTGTCACCGGCGCCACACCATGATCATCCATCAACGTGTTGCCATCGGGGTTGTTGTGCTACTTATGCTATTACTACTAAAGCTACATCCTAGCAAAATAGTAAACGCATCTGCAAGCACAAACGTTAGTATAAAGACAACCCTATGGCTCCTGCCGGTTGCCGTACCATCGACATGCAAGTCGATATTTCTATTACAACATGATCATCTCATACATCCAATATATCACATCACATCGTTGGCCATATCACATCACAATCATACCCTGCAAAAACAAGTTAGACGTCCTCTAATTTTGTTGTTGCATGTTTTACGTGGTGACCAAGGGTATCTAGTAGGATCGCATCTTACTTACGCAAACACCACAACGGAGATATATGAGTTGCTATTTAACCTCATCCAAGGACCTCCTCGGTCAAATCCGATTCAACTAAAGTTGGAGAAACCGTCACTTGCTACTCATCTTTGAGCAAAGGGGGTTACTTGTAACGATGAAACCAGTCTCTCGTAAGCGTACGAGTAATGTCGGTCCAAGCCGCTTCAATCCAACAATATCGCGGAATCAAGAAAAGACTAAGGAGGGCAGCAAAGCGCACATTGAGTCTATCACACCCGATCATCACGTGGTGTCTCGAAACGACGAACTGTAGCAACGGTGCACAGTCGGGGAGAACACAATTTCGTCTTGAAATTTTAGTGAGAGATCACCTCATAATGCTACCGTCGTTCTAAGCAAAATAAGGTGCATAAAAGGATTAACATCACATGCAATTCATAAGTGACATGATATGGCCATCATCATGTGCTCCTTGATCTCCATCACCAAAGCACATGCATGATCTTCTTGTCACCGGCGCCACACCATGATCTCCATCAACGTGTCGCCATCGGGGTTGTCATGCTACTCATGCTATTACTACTAAAGCTACATCCTAGCAAAATAGTAAACGCATCTGCAAGCACAAACGTTAGTTTAAATACAACCCTATGGCTCCTGCCGGTTGCCGTACCATCGACGTGAAAGTCGATATTATCTATTACAACATGATCATCTCATACATCCAATATATCACATCACATCGTTGGCCATATCACATCACAAGCATACCCTGCAAAAACAAGTTAGACGTCCTCTAATTTTGTTGTTGCATGTTTTACGTGGTGACCATGGGTATCTAGTAGGATCGCATCTTACTTACGAAAACACCACAACGGAGATAAATGACTTGCTATTTAACCTTATACAAGGACCTCCTCGGTCAAATCCGATTCAACTAAAGTTGGAGAAACTGACACTTGCCAGTCATCTTTGAGCAATGGGGTTACTCGTAGCGATGAAACCAATCTCTCGTAAGCGTACGAGTAATGTCGGTCCAAGCCGCTTCAATCCAACAATACCGCGAAATCAAGAAAAGACTAAGGAGGGCAGCAAAGCGCACATCACCGCCCACAAAAACTTTTGTGTTCTACTCGAGAAGACATCTACGCATGAACCTAGCTCATGATGCCACTGTTGGGGAACGTCGCATGGGAAACAAAAAATTTCCTACACGCACGAAGACCTATCATGGTGATGTCCATCTATGAGAGGGGATTTCCGATCTACGTACCCTTGTAGATCGCACAGCAGAAGCGTTAAGAAACGCGATTGATGTAGTGGAACGTCCTCACGTCCCTCGATCCGCCCCGCGAACCGTCCCACGAACCGTCCCGTGATCCGTCCCACGATCCGCTCCGATCTAGTGCCGAACGGACGGCACCTCCGCGTTCCGCACACGTACAGCTCGATGATGATCTCGGCCTTCTTGATCCAGCAAGAGAGACAGAGAGGTAGATGAGTTCTCTGGCAGCGTGACGGCGCTCCGGAGGTTGGTGGTGATCTAATCTCAACAAGGCTTCGCCCGAGCTCCGCAGAAACGCGATCTAGAGGTAAAACCGTGGAGGTATGTGGTCGGGCTGCCGTGGCAAAGTTGTCTCAAATCAGCCCTAATACCTCAGTATATATAGGAGGGAGGGAGGGGAGGAGGCAGCCTCTAACCCTCAAGGTTTGGCCAAAATTTGAGGTGGACGAGTCCTACTCCAATCCTACTTGGAGTAGGATTCCACCTTCCCACTTGGAAACTCTTTCCACCTTGTGTTTTCCCTACTCAAACCTTATGGGCCTTAGTGGGAACTTATTCCAGCCCACTAGGGGATGGTTTATCTCTTCCCATAGCCCATGAGACCCCTTGGGGCGTGACACCCCTCTCGATGGTCCCCGTCACCCCTCCCGGCACTCCCGGTACACTACCGATGAGCCCGAAACTTTTCCGGTAATGCCCGGAAACTTTCCGGTAACCAAATGAGGTCATCCCATATATCAATCTTCGTCTCTGGACCATTCCGGAAACCCTTGTGATGTCCGTGATCCCATCCGAGACTCCGAACAACATTCGGTAACCAACCATATAACTCAAATACGCATAAAACATCGTCGAACCTTAAGTGTGCAGACCCTGCGGGTTCGAGAACTATGTAGACATGACCCGAGGGGCTCCTCGGTCAATATCCAATAGCGGGACCTGGATGCCCATATTGGATCCTACATATTCCGAAGATCTTTATCGGTTGAACCTCAGTGCCAAGGATTCATATAATCACGTATGTCATTCCCTTTGTCCTTCCGTATGTTACTTGCCTGAGATTCGATCGTCAGTATCCGCATACCTATTTCAATCTCGTTTACCGGCAAGTCTCTTTACTCGTTCCGTAATACAAGATCCCACAACTTACACTAAGTCACATTGCTTGCAAGGCTTGTGTGTGATATTGTATTACCGAGTGGGCCCCGAGATACCTCTCCGTCACACGGAGTGACAAATCCCAGTCTCGATCCATACTAACTCAACGAACACCTTCGGAGATACCTGTAGAGCATCTTTGTAGTCACCCAGTTAAGTTGCGATGTTTGATACACACAAAGCATTCCTCCGGTGTCAGTGAGTTATATGATCTCATGGTCATAGGAACAAATACTTGACACGCAGAAAACAGTAGCAACAAAATGACACGATCAACATGCTACGTCTATTAGTTTGGGTCTAGTCCATCACATGATTCTCCTAATGATGTGATCCCGTTATCAAGTGACAACACTTGCCTATGGTCAGGAAACCTTGACCATCTTTGATCAACGAGCTAGTCAACTAGAGGCTTACTAGGGACAGTGTTTTGTCTATGTATCTACACATGCACCGTGTTTCCAATCAATACAATTATAGCATGGATAATAAACGATTATCATGAACAAAGAAATATAACAATAACTAATTTATTATTGCCTCTAGGGCATATTTCCAACATAGGCATCACGTCCAAAACAAGTAGACCGATACTTTCTGCATCTACTACTATTACTCCACACGTCAACCACTATCCAGCATGCATCTAGTGTATTAAGTTCAAAAGAATAGAGTAACGCCTTAAGCAAGATGACATGATGTAGATGGACAATCTCAAATCTATGATGAAAGCCCATCTTGTTACCCTTGATGGCAACAACACAATGCGTGCGTTGCTGCCTCTTCTGTCACTGGAAAAGGTCACCGCACGATATGAACCCAAAACGAAGCACTTCTCCCACTGCAAGAATCATAGATCTAGTTGGCCAAACAAAACCCAAGACTCGGAGAGACTTACAAGGATATCAAATCATGCATATAAGAAATCAGCAAAGACTCAAATATAATTCATAGATAATCTGATCACAAATCCACAATTCATCGGATCTCGACAAACACACCGCCAAAGAGGATTACATCGGATAGGTCTCCATGAAGATCATGGAGAACTTTGTATTGAAGATCCAAGAGAGATAAGAAGCCATCTAGCTACTAACTACGGACCCGTAGGTCTGAAGTGGACTACTCATGAGTCATTGGAGAGGCGATGATGTTGATGTAGAAGCCCTCCAACTCCAAAGTCCCCTCCGGCAGGGCACCGGGAAGGGTCTCTAGATGAGATCTCGCGGAAACGGAAGCTTGCGGCGGCGGAAAAGTGTTTTCCTGGATGCACTGATTTTTTCTGGATTTTTAGGGAATTTATAGGCCAAAGAGCTAGGGCAGGGGAGCGCCAGGGAGGCCACAAGGCTGGTTGCCGCAGGCCCCCCTGGCCGCGGCAACAGGGCTTGTGGGCTCCCCGTGGGCCCCCTGCCTTGGCCCTCAAGTCCTCCGATCTTCTTCCGTTCTGGAAAATTTTTTGTTTCCCATGCGACGTTCCCCAACAGTGGCATCATGAGCTAGGTTCATGCGTAGATGTCTTCTCGAGTAGAACACAAAAGGTTTTGTGGGCGGTGATGTGCGCTTTGCTGCCCTCCTTAGTCTTTTCTTGATTCCGCGGTATTGTTGGATTGAAGCGGCTTGGACCGACATTACTCGTACGCTTACGAGAGACTGGTTTCATCGTTACAAGTAACCCCCTTTGCTCAAAGATGACTAGCAAGTGACGGTTTCTCCAACTTTAGTTGAATCGGATTTGACCGAGGAGGTCCTTGGATGAGGTTAAATAGCAACTCATATATCTCCGTTATGGTGTTTGCGTAAGTAAGATGCGATCCTACTAGATACCCTTGGTCACCACGTAAAACATGCAACAACAAAATTAGAGGACGTCTAACTTGTTTTTGCAGGGTATGATTGTGATGTGATATGGCCAACGATGTGATGTGATATATTGGATGTATGAGATGATCATGTTGTAATAGAAATATCGACTTGCATGTCGATGGTACGGCAACCGGCAGGAGCCATAGGGTTGTCTTTATACTAACGTTTGTGCTTGCAGATGCGTTTACTATTTTGCTAGGATGTAGCTTTAGTAGTAATAGCATAAGTAGCACAACAACCCCGATGGCAACACGTTGATGGATGATCATGGTGTGGCGCCGGTGACAAGAAGATCGTGCAGGTGCTTTGGTGATGGAGATCAAGAAGCACGTGATGATGGCCATATCATGTCACTTATGAATTGCATGTGATGTTAATCCTTTTATGCACCTTATTTTGCTTAGAACGACGGTAGCATTATGAGGTGATCTCTCACTAAAATTTGAAGACTAAATTGTGTTCTCCCCGACTGTGCACCGTTGCTACAGTTCGTCGTTTCGAGACACCACGTGATGATCGGGTGTGATAGACTCAACGTTCACGTACAACGGGTGCAAAACAGTTGCACACGCGGAACACTCGGGTTAAGCTTGACGAGCCTAACATGTGCAGACATGGCCTCGGAACACATGAGACCGAAAGGTCGAGCATGAATCGTATAGTTGATATGATTAGCATAGAGATGCTTACCACTGAAACTATTCTCGACTCACGTGATGATCAGACTTGAGATAGTGGATTTGGATCATGTACCACTCAAATGACTAGAGAGATGTACTTTTTGAGTGGGAGTTTAGCATATAATTTGATTAAGTTGAACTCTAATTATCTTGAACATAGTCTAAGTCCACTTTGAATATATTTGTGTTGTAGATCATGGCTCACACGAGTGTCATCCTGAATTTTAATACGTTCCTAGAGAAAGCTAAGTTGAAAGATGATGGAAGCAACTTTGTAGACTGGGCTCGTAATCTTAAGCTAATCTTACAAGCTGGGAAGAAGGATTATGTCCTTAATGCTGCGCTAGGAGATGAACCACCCGCTACGGCTGATCAGGATGTTAAGAACGCTTGGTTAGCACGTAAGGAGGACTACTCAATAGTTCAATGTGCAGTCTTGTATGGCTTAGAACCGGGACTTCAACGTCGCTTTGAGCGTCATGGAGCATTTGAGATGTTCCAGGAGTTGGAGTTTATCTTTCAGAAGAACGCCCGGATCGAGAGGTATGAGACCTCCGATAAATTCTATGCTTGCAAGATGGAGGAAAACTCGTCTGTCAGTGAACATGTGCTCAAAATGTCTGGGTACTCAAACCATCTAGCTGAACTGGGGATTGAACTCCCGCAAGAAGCTATCACTGACAGAATCCTTCAATCACTGCCGCCAAGCTATAAAGGCTTTGTGTTGAACTACAACATGCAAGGGATGAACAAGTCTCCCGGCGAGTTGTTTGCGATGCTAAAAGTCGCAGAGTCTGAACTCCGTAAAGAGCATCAAGTGTTGATGGTGAGCAAGACCACTAGTTTCAAGAGAAACGGCAAAGGCAAGAAGGGCAATTCGAAGAAGAGCGGCAAGCCTGTTGCCAATCCACCGAAGAAACCCAAGGCTGAACCTAAGCCTGAAACAGAGTGCTTCTATTGCAAGGGTATGGGTCACTGGAAGCGCAATTGCCCCAAGTATCTGGCAGATAAGAAGGCGGGCAAAGAAAAATCAGGTATATTTGATATACATGTTATTGATGTGTACTTAACCGGCTCTCGTAGTAGTGCCTGGGTATTCGATACCGGTTCTGTTGCTCACATTTGCAACTCGAAACAGGAACTGCGGAATAGACGAAGGCTGGCGAAAGACGAAGTGACGATGCGCGTAGGAAATGGTTCCAAGGTTGATGCAATCGCCGTCGGCACAGTGTCACTTCAGCTACCATCGGGATTAGTGATGAACTCAAATCATTGTTATTTAGTGCCTGCGTTGAGCATGAACATTATATCTGGATCTTGTTTATTGCGAGACGGTTACTCTTTTAAGTCTGAGAATAATGGTTGTTCTATTTCTATGAGTAACATCTTTTATGGTCATGCACCGAATGTGAGAGGATTGTTCATATTGAATCTTGATAGCGATACGCATATACATAACATTGAGACCAAAAGAGTTAGAGTAAACAATGATAGCGCCATATTTTTGTGGCACTGCCGCTTGGGTCATATTGGTGTAAAGCGCATGAAGAAACTCCATGCTGATGGACTTTTGGAGTCACTTGACTTTGATTCACTTGACACGTGCGAACCATGCCTCATGGGCAAGATGGCTAAGACTCCGTTCTCCGGAACAATGGAGCGTGCAAGTGACTTGTTGGAAATCATACATACCGATGTGTGTGGTCCAATGAGCGTGGAGGCACGCGGCGGATATCGTTATTTTCTCACCTTCACTGACGATTTAAGTAGATATGGTTATGTCTACTTGATGAAGCACAAGTCTGAAACATTTGAAAAGTTCAAGCAATTTCAGAGTGAAGTGGAAAATCATCGTAACAAGAAGATCAAGTTCCTACGGTCTGATCGTGGGGGTGAATATCTGAGTTTCGAGTTTGGTGCTCACTTAAGACAATGTGGAATTGTTTCGCAGTTAACACCGCCTGGAACACCACAGCGTAATGGTGTGTCCGAACGTCGTAATCGTACTTTGTTAGAGATGGTGCGATCTATGATGTCTCTTACTGATTTGCCGTTATCATTTTGGGGTTATGCATTAGAAACAGCTGCATTCACTTTAAATAGGGCACCATCAAAATCCGTTGAGACGACACCATACGAACTGTGATATGGCAAAAGGCCAAAGTTGTCGTTTCTTAAAGTTTGGGGATGTGATGCTTATGTCAAAAAGCTTCAGCCTGAAAAGCTGGAACCCAAAGCGGAAAAATGCGTCTTCATAGGTTACCCAAAAGAGACAGTTGGGTACACCTTCTATCTCAAATCCGAGGGCAAAGTGTTTGTTGCTAAGAACGGAACTTTTCTCGAGAGGGAGTTTCTCTCGAGAGAATCGAGTGGGAGGAAGATAGAACTTGACGAGGTTGTCGAACCTCTCATCCCTCTGGATGGTGGCGCAGGGCAAGGGGAAACCTCTGTCATTGCGACGCCGGTTGAGGAGGAAGTTAATGATGATGATCATGAAACTCCAGTTCAAGTTTCTGTTGAACCACGCAGGTCGACGAGATCACGCGCTGCTCCAGAGTGGTACGGTAATCCCGTCTTATCCATCATGTTGTTAGACAACAATGAACCTGCGAATTATGAAGAAGCAATGGTGGGCCCAGATTCCAACAAATGGCTAGAAGCCATGAAATCCGAGATAAGATCCATGTATGAGAACGAAGTGTGGACTTTGGAGATACTGCCTGAGGGCCGCAAGGCTATTCAGAACAAATGGATCTTTAAGAAGAAGACGGACGCTGACGGTAATGTGACCGTTTATAAAGCTCGACTTGTGGCAAAGGGTTTTTCACAAGTTCCAGGAATTGACTACGATGAGACTTTCTCTCCCGTGGCAATGCTTAAGTCCGTCAGAATCATGTTAGCAATAGCTGCATTTTTCGATTATGAAATCTGGCAGATGGATGTCAAAATGGCGTTCCTTAACGGTTTTCTTAAGGAAGAGTTGTATATGATGCAACCCGAAGGTTTTGTCGATCCTAAAAATGCTAACAAGGTGTGCAAGCTCCAGCGATCCATTTATGGACTGGTGCAAGCATCTCGGAGTTGGAACAAACGCTTTGATGAGGTGATCAAAGCATTTGGGTTTATACAAGTGGTTGGAGAATCTTGTATTTACAAGAAAGTGAGTGGGAGCTCTGTGGCGTTTCTAATATTATATGTGGATGACATATTACTGATTGGAAACAACGTAGAGCTTTTGGAGAGCATAAAAGGTTACTTGAATAAAAGTTTCTCTATGAAGGACCTAGGAGAAGCTGCTTACATTCTAGGCATTAAGATCTATAGGGATAGATCAAAACGCCTGATAGGACTTTCACAAAGCACATACCTTGATAAAGTTTTGAAGAGGTTCAAAATGGAATAGTCCAAGAAAGGGTTCTTGCCAGTTTTACAAGGTACGAGATTGAGTAAGACTCAGTGCCCAGCAACTGATGAAGATAGAGAGCATATGCGCTCCGTCCCCTATGCTTCAGCCATAGGTTCTATCATGTATGCAATGCTGTGCACTAGACCGGATGTTAGCCTGGACATAAGTATGGCAGGTAGGTTCCAGAGTAATCCAGGAGTGGATCACTGGACAGCGGTCAAGAATATCCTGAAGTACCTGAAAAGTACTAAGGAGATGTTTCTCGTGTATGGAGGTGACGAAGAGCTCGCCGTAAAAGGTTACGTCGATGCAAGCTTTGACACAGATCCGGACGACTCTAAGTCGCAGACCGGATACGTATTTATTCTTAATGGGGGTGCGGTAAGCTGGTGCAGTTCCAAGCAAAGCGTCGTAGCAGATTCTACATGTGAAGCAGAGTACATGGCTGCCTCGGAGGCAGCTAAGGAGGGTGTCTGGATGAAGCAGTTCATGACGGATCTTGGAGTGGTGCCAAGTGCACTGGATCCAATAACCTTGTTCTGTGACAACACTGGTGCCATTGCCTTAGCAAAGGAACCAAGGTTTCACAAGAAGACCAGACACATCAAACGACGCTTCAACCTCATCCGCGACTACGTCGAGGAGGAGGACGTAAATATATGCAAGGTGCACACGGATCTGAATGTAGCAGACCCGCTGACTAAACCTCTTCCACGGCCAAAACATGATCGACACCAGAACTGTATGGGTGTTAGATTTATTACAATGTAATTCACATGGTGATGTGAGGGCAAGATTATTGACTCTAGTGCAAGTGGGAGACTGTTGGAATTATGCCCTAGAGGCAATAATAAATGTATAGTTATTATTATAATTCCTGTATCAAGATAATAGTTTATTATCCATGCTATAATTGTATTGAATGAAGACTCATTTACATGTGTGGATACATAGACAAAACACCGTCCCTAGCATGCCTCTAGTTGGCTAGCCAGTTGATCAATGATAGTCAGTGTCTTCTGACTATGAACAAGGTGTTGTTGCTTGATAACTGGATCACATCATTGGGAGAATCACGTGATGGACTAGACCCAAACTAATAGACGTAGCATGTTGATCGTGTCATTTTGTTGCTACTGTTTTCTGCGTGTCAAGTATTTATTCCTATGACCATGAGATCATATAACTCACTGACACCGGAGGAATGCTTTGTGTGTATCAAACGTCGCAACGTAACTGGGTGACTATAAAGATGCTCTACAGGTATTTCCGAAGGTGTTAGTTGAGTTAGTATGGATCAAGACTGGGATTTGTCACTCCGTATGACGGAGAGGTATCTCGGGGCCCACTCGGTAATACAACATCACACACAAGCCTTGCAAGCAATGTAACTTATTGTAAGTTGTGGGATCTTGTATTACGGAACGAGTAAAGAGACTTGCCGGTAAACGAGATTGAAATAGGTATGCGGATACTGACGATCGAATCTCGGGCAAGTAACATACCGAAGGACAAAGGGAATGACATACGGGATTATACGAATCCTTGGCACTGAGGTTCAAACGATAAGATCTTCGTAGAATATGTAGGATCCAATATGGGCATCCAGGTCCCGCTATTGGATATTGACCGAGGAGTCTCTCGGGTCATGTCTACATAGTTCTCGAACCCGCAGGGTCTGCACACTTAAGGTTCGACGTTGTTTTATGCGTATTTGAGTTCTATGGTTGGTTACCGAATGTCGTTCGGAGTCCCGGATGAGATCACGGACGTCACGAGGGTTTCCGGAATGGTCCGGAAACAAAAATTGATATATAGGATGACCTCATTTGATTACCGGAAGGTTTTCGGAGTTAACGGGAATGTACCGGGAATGACGAATGGGTTCCGGGAGTTCACCGAGGGGGGGGGGGGCAACCCACCCCGGGGAAGCCCATAGGCATTGGGGGAGCCACACCAGCCCTTAGTGGGCTGGTGGGACAGCCCACAAGTGCCCAATGCGCCAAGAGAAGAAAAATCAAGAGGAAAGGAAAAAAAAGGAAGGAGGTGGGAAGGGAGGGGGACTCCTCCCACCAAACCAAGTCCAACTCGGTTTGGGGGGGGAGTCCTCCCCCCTTTGGCTCGGCCGACTCCTTGGGAGTCCTTGGACCCCAAGGCAAGGCCCCCCCTCCCTCCTCCTATATATATGGAGCAATTAGGGCTGATATGAGACGACTTTCTCACGGCTGCCCGACCACATACCTCCACGGTTTTTCCTCTAGATCGCGTTTCTGCGGAGCTCGGGCGGAGCCCTGCTGAGACAAGGTCATCACCAACCTCCGGAGCGCCGTCACGCTGCCGGAGAACTCTTCTACCTCTCCGTCTCTCTTGCTGGATCAAGAAGGCCGAGATCATCGTCGAGCTGTACGTGTGCTGAACGCGGAGGTGCCGTCCGTTCGGTACTAGATCGTGGGACTGATCGCGGGATTGTTCGCGGGGCGGATCGAGGGACGTGAGGACGTTCCACTACATCAACCGCGTTCTCTAACGCTTCTGCTGTACGATCTACAAGGGTACGTAGATCACTCATCCCCTCTCATAGATGGACATCACCATGATAGGTCTTCGTGCGCGTAGGAAATTTTTTGTTTCCCATGCGACGTTCCCCAACAAGACGGTCTCTAGCAAATATTCTTTTTGACAATTACTTTTGTTTATATAGATGTATATTGGTAGTGATCTTGAAAGGTATAAATATGTAATATTCTCTGTGTTCCAAAAGACAATGCATATAGATATATTTTCTAAAAGTAAAAAACATTGCAAACTTTGATCAAGTTAGTAATTATCTATATCTACAGTACGAAACATATGTAATATGAATATATGTATCATGATCTATCCAATAATATGTGTTTTGTATTCTAGATGTAGATATATTTCTCTATAAGCATAATCAAAGTATGAAAGGGTTACATTTAAAAATTTTATTTACACACGCCTTGGTAGAATAGTATGTACTCCCTTCATGTCAAAATAACTTGAGTTGTAGGATTGTCCTAAGCCACACTTCATTTAGTTTGGTCAAGTCAATATAAAAATATGTCAACATATGTGAAACCAATTTTATTCATTATTTGAAATGAATTTTATTATCATATATGTTTGATATCCTAGATCTTTACGGACTTTTCTATAGGCTTGGTCAGACAGTAAAAAGTTTGACTTACAAAAATCGTTGAACTTATTTCTTTTTGCGAAATAACTCTTATATTACTCAATCATGAGTGATTACACTGTCGTGAGGCAATACATAAGACTTCATCTAGAGCCGAGCCGAGCCAAACCATGGTTCGACCCTGCCTTCTACCAAAACTAGCCATAGCATGACTAACACAATTGTGTGAACGACGGATATGAGTAATAGAAGAGACACGTTTCCCCATACTTTGCTTAATCTCTCCAATCAGAAAAGCATGTCTTGAAAAGTTGTGCCCCGCATCCTTTGCCATTGCAACAGCCTCAAGACAATCAAACTCCACATCTATAGGTAGAGAGCTCCATTGCAGCGCCAACCTGAGACCCTCCCGGATAGCCACGATCTCAGACTCAAGCACGTCATCGTAATCATAAACAAATCTGCAAGCGTTGAAGATAAAGTTGCCATCATGATCCCGCAAGACCATGCTAGTTCCAGCACTCCCATTCAATACAGATCCATCAGTGTTTAACTTCAATCTTCCATCGCTTGGGGGAATCCAAAGGCTACAGCTGTCTATCGGTACATCACCGATATCTCTCAGTAATGGAAAGCAATGGACAGGAACCATCTTGCCTTTGACGTAATCAACGTCTGGATCAACTCTCAAGTTTGCCAAGGAATCATAATAGCTCGCAAGGAACCAAACTGATGCATCAACTGGAGGAGCCGTCTTTGAATGCACAACTTCATTTCTCACATGCCAAATCCTCCATAGGAGCATAAGTAACCGAACACGCTGTTGTTCATCGGCTTCACACACCACATGGATAAACCAGTCGTCATGTCGTTTTATATCAGTAAGTCTAGGCAGCTCCCAGACCCGCGTCATCGCTTTCCACAGCTGTTGCGCCTTATCACATGCACACAAGACATGAAACGAGCCCTCCACTTCTCTACCATAGATAGGGCAAGTGTCCCGTTCCTCTGAAGTTCTCCGCTTCTTGTTCTTCCAGGTCGCCAGGGAATTCGTCGCTACTCGCCGGGCAAACGACAGAACCTTTGGCGGAGCTGGACAAGACCAAATAAGCTTCCACATGTCCCTGCTACTATCTTGGGTAGAACTCGACGAAGGAATAGATGTTCCAAGCATTTCATTTGCAGCAAGCCAGTAAGCACTCTTAACCGAGAAGTTTCCACTCCGTTATGGCGCCCATGATAGGAAGTCTTCCCCTAACTGGGGCGAAGGTCTTATCTTGCGAATTTGTGCCACATCAACCGGCAAGAAGAACTGGCATAGCCTCTGCATATCCCAATTACCATTGTAATCAAGCAGTTCGGACACCCATTTGAGACGACACCGACCTCTACTTGAAAGCAATGAATTAGTGTTTCCTCGCATCAGCCACTCATCTCGCCATATTCTCACATTTTGCCCGTTTGCTATGCGCCACACAAGCCCTTTCTTCAAAAGTTCAAGACCATGACAGACCCTTGCCAAGACTGAGAGGGGTTACTTGAAAATACCGTGTCCTCGAACCGTCCGTTTGGATAATATTTAGCCTTAAGTAACCTTGTACAAAGACTGTCAGGATGAATTAGCAGACGCCAAGTTTGCCTTGCAAGCAACGCTTGGTTGAAAATTCTAAAGTCCCTAAACCCAAGCCCTCCTTGTGCTTTTGCTCGCAAAAGTTTCTCCCAAGCAAACCAATGAGTTTTTCGCTTCCTTTTCTCCGAGCCCCAAAAATAATTCCGGGTCATGCGGTTCAAATCATCACACACTCCCAGCAAGATCTTGAACACACTCATAATGAAGGTAGGGGTCGCTTGGGCTAGAGACTTTATCACAGTTTCCTTCCCAGCCTGTGTTGGGTGCCCATCAAAAGCAAACAATCTCTTAGTAACCTTTTATTGCAGATTTCGAAGCTTGCCCTTAGTAAGCGGGCCATCCGGAGTGGGTAAGCCCAAGTACTTCTCCTCAAATCAAGAACTGATCACCCCCAAAACGCCCTTGATTCAGCTACAGTAGCCTCCGGACAAGATTCTCCAACAAGAATAGAGGACTTTACCAAATTCAATAATTGACCAGTGGCTTGCTCATAAGTCTTGAGAATTTGCTTGACAGTATTCGCCTGTTGCCGAGTAGCCTTAAAGAATAAAAGAGTGTCATATGCGAATAGGAGATGTGATATTCCAGGAGCTCGTCGAGTTATCTTCAACGGGGACAAATTAGTTGAATTTGTATCCTTGTTGAACAGAATAGAGAGACCATCAACCACAAACAGAAATCGTTGAACTTATTATTCTGGAAAAAAATGGAGGGAGTATTTATTATCGAAGATACTATCCTTGGATGCCATAGAAATCCCAACTGTGCCCGCCACCTTAACAAATGGTTTATACCCTAAATAAATAAACAAAATTGTCTCAAATACCAATCTACTTACAAGTATATACAGTGGCCGGTGTTAAAAAAAAAAATGAGAAACACGGACAGTCCGGCGCCGCTGCGTCTCTCCTGCAGTTTTCCGGCCGTTTTGAAGCGCCCTCCCCCCCCTAATAAATATCCAAGCCATTCTCTCGGCGACAGGAGGACAAAGGGACTCCTCCGCCTCCAGTCCACCGCCCGATGGAGCTCCTGAGCGGCCCGGCGCTGGCGTGGCGGCAGTACCGCTCCCTGCTCCGCAAGAACGCGGCGCTCGCCTGGCGCCACCGGCGCTCGTCGGCGCTGCAGCTGCTCTCGTCCCTCATCTTCATCTTCCTCATCTTCTGCATCGACCGCGCCGTCCGCTCCCGCTTCTCCTACACCACCGCCTACCAGAACGTGCGCGACCCCAAGGCGCTCGTCGCGCCGCCCATCCCGCCCTGCGAGGACAAGTTCTTCGTCAAGACCCCCTGCTACGACTTCCTCTGGAGCGGCGGCGCCAGCGCCCGCGTCCCGGCGCTCGTCGACGCCATCCGCAGGAACAACCCCGGCCGCCCGATCCCCGCCGAAAAGGTCAGAGATTTGATCCCTCCCGTTTGCTCCCCCCTCCCTCTGTTTTTCTTTTTTAGTCATCAGTTTGACTTTGCGTGCAATTGTTCTTGCGCCGTGCGTTTGGCCAGTTTTCGTGCCGCGGAGCTGGCTGCTCGCACGATTACTGTGACGATTTGGGGGCTTTTTACGTGAGGAAAGGATCGAAATTCTCCGTGCGTTCTTGTCACACAAAGAAAACTGCCTGAATTATTTGGAGGAGGAAGCGATATGATTTTGATTTCAAGCGCTCGGTGACGGTCAGCTCAGACCACAGACCAGACCGAGTTGTTTGGACCCATGTACAGCATTGTGATTTCGCCCCAGCTCTCAAGGTTTTCATCCTTTTATTACTGCTCGGTGCAGATATATGGATTTTAACTTTCTTGTTTGGTGAAAACTTGTTTTACTCAGTTCAAAAAAAAAAAAAACCTTGTTTTACTGCTCGGTACAGATATGTTTTGATTTGCTACGTCAATTTTTACCTTTACATCCTTCAAGCCTTTTTGAGCAGATTCGCTGATCTGACGTTGAACTTAGATCATCATTTAGGTCTGATGTTGACAATGTCGCTGTGTGGTTTGCTTCCATTTGGCTTAGCATACTCCAATGAAAAACGGTGGGCACCCACTTTGGATGGCAGAGTTTGGGGTTTTCCTAAGAAAATGTTGGGAAAAGAAGAGCCTATTTTGTTCCGATTTGGATGCATACGGGTCTACCTGGAACAGCTAATTCAGTTCTGGCTTGTCCTAGATGACTTCCATGTCATTTTCGTGCTACTGTTTAATTTCCTTATCTGAGTACACAATGCGTTTTCTTGGAAACAAAGACGGTGTGAATGTACATTGGAAGTTTGGAACCTAACTGAAAATATGCTTGATAATATTTACGACGAGTTTTGTGGTGTGCAACTGTGCATAGAAGAAACGATGATACCAAAGGAGCGGTGTTACATGGTTTGTTTTTCTAAAAGAAGTTTTATTTTTATTTTTTTGTTTGCAAACCAATATGCACTTTTTTTAATTGCCAACACGACCTCTTGTTAGTTGAATCTAAAGGTTAAATTAACTAATGCATAGAAGTTCCTGCCTTGTTCTCCTTGTGTACTGTGGTCTGAAATAGTATACTTGAATTCAGCTGCTGAAACTTCTCATTTTTTTTCACACAAACTGGAATAAATTAAGGATGGTATTCAGGATAATATAAATTTGAACTTCTAGTTTACTATCACTTGAATAAACTCGGATTTTTTGGTAAACTGCAATATGTAGCATGGGGACTGGTTAAGTTCTTGAGTTTCTTCAGGGTTACTCAAAACAACTTTGCAGGTCACCTTGAATTGTTTATTACTCGATATGCGACAATGCATGTTACCTGAATTGTCTTGTGGTGACTTTCTCAGGTCTTAGGTTTTAGGACTCCGGATGAAGTTGATGCTTGGCTATTTGAAAACCCGATGCGCTGCCCTGGCGCTTTGCATTTTCAAGATATAAATCCCACCCAGATGTCGTATGGTATTCAGACAAACTCCACTCCAGTAGCTCGAAGAGGAACATATGAGGACCCCACCTTCAAGTTCCAGATACCGCTTCAAGTTGCAGCTGAGAGGGAAATGGCAAGGCTGATTATTGGAGGTATTGCTGCTTGCATGGTATTTTAGGGAATGCTATTGTTTCACGCATACTAATTACTTTGTACTACCACAGTTTTCATACCCTTCGATTACATTCCTTCTGATCTACTTCTATCTTTCAGTCGATAATGTATTCTGCATAAATAAGTGTTACTTGTATATGTTTTGCTTCCATTATATAGTAGTACTTGGGAATAACAGTGAATCTCACGACTGACAGATCCAAATTTTAGCTGGACTGTGGGATTCAAGGAATTTGCTCACCCAGCAACTGAAACCTTCTCGACTATTGCCCAAGCAGGGCCAACTTTCTTCCTTGCTATTGCAATGTTTGGATTTGTTTTCCAAATCAGTGCCTTGGTTACAGAGAAAGAACTGAAGCTTCGTCAGGTTCGAGCTATTTCCGTCTCTGCATCTTTGTTTTATGATCTGTGTATCTTTCTTTTCTTTTGTCGAGATTAGATATTTATGTGTTTTCATGTTTGACATGACTATTAAGTTTGGTACCCATTCACAGGCTATGTCTATCATGGGGCTCTACGAATCGGCTTATTGGTTATCATGGCTTACCTGGGAGGCCTTGCTTACATTAATTTCAGCACTTTTCACCGTGCTCTTTGGGATGATGTTTCAGTTTGACTTCTTCCTGAACAATAGCTTCGGAATTTTATTCTTCCTATTCTTCCTCTTCCAACTGAACATGGTAAGCTATATATACTGATCTGTATGCTTGCTTTCCTTGTCTCTATTTGGAGTGTTAAATTTAGATAAATAGCATGCTTCCATGAATGAATTTTGTTTATACATTTTCTGAATCTCTATCAGAATCTGCAAACAACGTGTTTCCCTAAACAGTCTTGTTCATGATAATTTCTGCAGCTTGGTTTTGCTTTCATGATATCCACATTTGTGGCAAAAGCAGCATCAGCTACTACTGTTGGATTTGCAATATTCATCATTGGGTTCTTGACACAGGTAAAGTTTGCTTAATCATCATCATACAGATACAGTATTTCAAGTTGTCATGAGATAAGCAAACCCCTTGGTTATTTGCTTGTGCAGCTTGTTACAACCTTTGGGTTCCCATATTCAAATACCTATGAGGCATACTACCGGACAATATGGTCCTTCTTCCCCCCTAATGTTTTTGCACAAGCCCTCAATATTCTAGGTAAGGCAACAGCAACTCCAGAAGACAAGGGCATTAGCTGGAATCAGCGTACAACGTGCCAATCATTTGAGACGGACTGCGTCATTACAGTAGTATGTACAAAACTTTGGTCATTAGCAGTTATGTACTTCTAGTGCTTGTGCAACTTGAAGCCCTGATTGTTTGCAACATCTGACAGGATGACATCTACATATGGCTCATCTCCACATTTTTCTTGTGGTTTATCCTGGCAATCTACTTCGACAACATAATTCCAAATGTCAATGGTGTTAGAAAGTCAGTGTTGTACTTTCTGACGCCTTCATACTGGACAGGGAAAGGAGGCAAGATGCGAGGTCAGAGTTTATTTAAGTGTGCAGTAGTTCTTCACCATGTTTTTAGCTGTATTATGTAACGTCACTCATTAATCTGATTGATCCATTCCAGAGGGAGGCCTTTGTAGCTGCTTTGGTTCGAGCCATTCAGCTGATGATGCTAGCCCTACTGATGAGGATGTTCTTACTGAGGAAAATCTAGTAAAAGAACAAGCTGCAGGAAATGAGGTAGATCCTGGTGTTGCGGTTCAGATCCGCGGCTTGCGGAAAACCTATCCAGGAAGTTTTAATATGGGTTGCTGCAAGTGCAAAACAACTAAGCCATTCCATTCTGTCAAAGTGAGTTCTCAGTGATCTTCTAGCATAAAAGCAAGCAAGCTTTGCTTCCTATGATATTAACCACCTAATAAATCTCACCAGGGCTTATGGGTGAACCTTGAGAAGGATCAGCTGTTTTGTCTTCTTGGGCCAAATGGAGCTGGTAAAACAACTACAATCAGCTGCCTGACTGGAATCACACCAATTACCGGCGGCGATGGTCAGTGTCATTCCCTGAAGCAATAGCTCGTGATATATTCTTATTAACTATGAATATGCTAGCTAACAAGCTATTTTGAACATTCGACAGCATTGATTTATGGTCATTCTGTTCGAAGCAGTGCGGGTATGGCTAATATTCGCAGAATGATTGGAGTCTGTCCGCAGGTTTGGTCTTTTTAAACATTCACATATCTCATGCAGGTGCTTTTGAATTTTAATGGAAGATAAAACATGTTTGCCTTGCAGTTTGACATCCTATGGGACGCATTGACGGCTAAGGAGCACATGGAATTGTTTGCCAGCATCAAGGGTTTGCCACCATCAACAATCAAGTCGGTATGTTTCTTAAGAACCTATCGGCAAATACTCCCCAACACTCTACACGGTTTGGCATATCGATCTTTCTCTGTTCGTCCAATGCAGGTAGCAGAGCAGTCACTAGCCCAAGTGAAGCTCAGCCAGGCAGCTAATGTTAGAGCAGGTAGCTATAGTGGTGGAATGAAACGGCGGTTGAGTGTTGCGATTGCTCTAATTGGTGACCCAAAATTGGTCTTTCTTGATGAGCCGGTAGAGACCTGTCAAATATTCATCAGTTCACTTGCTACTCATACAATGTCGCATGTTAATCTAACCATGTATATCCTACACAGACAACTGGCATGGATCCAATAACAAGGAGGCATGTCTGGGACATCATCGAAGAGGCAAAGAAGGGAAGAGCTATTGTCTTGACCACCCATTCAATGGAGGAAGCTGACATCTTAAGTGACCGAATCGCTATCATGGCAAAGGGGAAATTGCGGTGTATCGGCACTTCAATAAGGCTGAAGTCGAAATTCGGAACTGGGTATATCGCTAATGTGAATTTCTCTGGAAACGGTCACGCACAGAGCCCTAACATCAACGGTGATACAGAGGCCCCGGTTAATCCTAACATAGAATCTGTCAAATCCTTCTTCAAGGAAGTATGTGTCTCATCCTTAAACTAAGTACCATTCAGAAGGGTTCCTCTTATTATGTGGAAATGTAAACCACAAAAAATGTTGTTGAAACAGAGGCTTGATGTGGACCCGAAAGAGGAAAGCAGGACATTCTTAACGTTTGTCATCCCCCATGAGAAGGAACCACTTCTGACGGTAATACATTGACACCCAAATTATGGTGTACATCATTAACTAATATTTTGACACAATAGCACTTTTTCCCAACAGAGGTTCTTCGGGGAACTCCAAGACAGAGAAAGGGAATTCGGGATATCAGACATTCAGCTTGGTCTCACAACACTTGAAGAAGTCTTCCTGAACATTGCAAAGCAAGCCGAGTTGGAGAGCTCCACCGCCGAAGGGACACTGGTGACTCTAAACCTGTCGTCTGGAGCAACAATTCAGGTTTGCCCTCACTAATCCTAAGAACATAACAGCACCTGTGAACACGAAAGATAACTTCTCTGAGATGCAGATAGCTGACATCCAGCGTCAATAATTTGCATATGTGGAGATCCCTCTAGTCTTTATTTACGCCATTGTGAACATCTCCCTGATTTCACGAACGTTGGGAATGCAGATACCAAAGGGGGCTCGTTTCGTGGGCATCCCTGGAACTGAGACGGAGGAGCATCCAAGAGGAGTCATGGTGGAGGTGTTCTGGGATCAGGACGACAACGGAACGCTTTGCGTCTCTGGCCACTCAGATGAAACCCCTGTGCCGGCAAATGTGGAGCTGACAAGGCCACCCTCGCTTTCGCGTAGGGCGTCGGTCGGCCGTGGAGGCCCCGTAGGTTACGTCATTGACGCAAACCAGGTCCCGACAACAAGATGATGAGCTTGGATGCAGAAGGTCGTTTTTCGTGTGAACTATCTCAGGGGTGATTGTAAGTATAGAAAGGCTGCTGATATACATTATGTTTGTACTAGATCAATGTGTTATCTTGTGTCGTCGGTAATTAAGGGCTTGGTGATAGATATATCATATATGGCTTGATGTTGTTTTGATGTCTTGTGGCAAATGTGATGACACATATTGTTAGGTAGGTTGAAAAGTACAGTATGTTTACAGCGAGTCGATTTGTTGATTCAGGATTGTATCAATGGTTACTTTTCGAGAGTGAAGTGTAATTTGATACTCTCCCAGCCTGCACCGGAAAACATCAAGGAACCAACCAGTTAATGGTCGCGAGAGCTATATCTTGCTTTCTCTTTTGTTTCTTCACGGGTTTTTCTTAGGTTTTCTGCTTTCCCACCGGTATTTCTTGCTTCCTTTTTTTTTCCTCATTTATCTTTTTTTCTTGGGTTCACTGTTTTTCTTTTTGCTTTTCTTTCTTCGTTTTTCCTTTTCTCGGTTTTCTTTGTTTCCTAATCATATTTTTACCGTTCCCATCCTTTTGCATTGGTTTTCTTTCTTTCTTTGTCAATTTTCATTAATTTGTTTTTCGTTTAACACATGCCAACTTTTTTCAGTACATATTCAATATTTTTGTATACATCAGGAATATATTTTATGTACTCCCTCTGTTCTAAATAATAGCATTTTTAGAGGTTTCAATACGGACTACATACAAATGTATGCAAACATATTTTAGATGGTAGATTCACTCATTTTGCTTCATATGTAGTCCGTATTGCAATATCTGAAAAGGCTTAAATTTAGGAACAGAGGGATTACACGTTTAACATTTTCAAAATGCATGGTTAATTATGTCTAGATATTTGAATACACATTGTACATTTTGGTGTATATCTAAAACATTTTTTAAAACTCTTGATATTTTTCAAATACAAGATTTATTTTTTAAATAAACGTTTTGATGTCTATTGTTTTCATGCACATTGTACATTTTTGGGATATATCTAAAACTTTTTTTCATAAACTTTTAATCTTTTTCAAATACGTGATCAAGATTTTATTTTCAAATATAAGTTTTGATGTCTACTTGCTTTTGTTCATATCGTACATTTTTCTTATACATTCCAGACATTTGTAATATAAGGTTTCTCTTTTTTATGGTTCTTTCTGTTTTTTCTTGTGTTTCTTTTGGTTTCACTATACATTTTTCATATATGTCAAAAATAATAATGCACATTTAACTTTTTTAATACAAATTTAACATTTTCATAATACATGACTAACATTTTTCTGTACACACTTTCAACATTTTTTTAAATGCTTCATTAACATTTTCAAATACAAAATTGAATTTCGTTTAATATATGGTCACTAGTTTTTCCATACATACTTCTAAACATTTTCAATTTTTCTATTGATATTTTTCAAATAGAAGATTAACATTTTATAACACATGATCAACTTATGTTCTAGACACATTTAACATTTTTCAAATGCTTGATTGAAAATTTTCAAATACTTCTTCAACATTTTTTCATATTGATAATTAACTTTTTTATATACATGATAAAAAAATTAGCATTTTTTAACACATGGCCAATATATTTTCTATACACATTTAACATTTTCCAAGTGCTGAATTAAAATTTTCAATCACTTGTTCAACATTTTTCAAAGATCACTTCCACCTTTCCAGGTTGCGACAAATGGTGTACTGCATGTGTGTCACTTGTCGCAACCTGGGAGTTTTTCCTTTTTTTCGTAGATTCATATTTTTAAAATATTTTATCGGGTAAACCGTGCGTCCAAATCTCGAACAGTTTTCACCATTGGGTTTCTCGCGTCGAGATCTTCAAAACTAGATCCCATGTTGATAGGTTTTGACGAACTTCTTTTTGCGAAAAAATGTAAAAAAACATGCCTGTCGTGATAGAAAAAAATAGAAAACGCTTTTTTTTCATATCCCTCGTGAAGGAAAATTGTACCTTTCACGAAAGCAAAATCGTGCCTCTCATGAAAAAACGTGTTTTTTCCTTTTCGAGAGGCACAACCATGCCTTTCGCGGGGGCAAAATCATGCCTCTCGTGTAAGAAAAACCGTGTCTCTCATGAAAAAAAAACAAAAAATAATATGTTTTCCCCTTTTCGAGAGGCACGACCGTGCCTCTCACGAAGGCAAAACCGCGCCTCTTGCAAAAAACAAAACAACACATAAAACGTGTTTTTCCTTTCCGAGAGGCACGGCCGTGCCTCTCGCGAAAAAATACACATTTTTTGGTGCAAATGTTTTTGATTTTTTTGTCCAAAAGCTAAGAAAGACCGGTGAAAAACAGATACACCAAAAAAACCCGGAAAAAATCAATCAAAAAAGCCGAAAACGTGTACGAAAAGATAAAAAACGAAAGAAACGTTCAGAACGCGACACATTGAAGTAATCATTGGGAGGCTTGTGAGGAAGTGTTCCTCAATTAGTTGCTTCCGCCTCGCCCTCGCGCCTTGTTGTTGAGAGTCCCTGTCGAACGCCCGCGTGCGTCCAGAAGCACTGGCTTCGCACAGGGTTCATCAAACTGGGCCGGCTCATATCCAGTTTCAATTTTAAAACATAATTATGGAACGCTGTAGCGGGACATACTGTACCATTCGGTTTACTATAGGGCCACCTTTTTTGCTCGTTTTTTATTCTTGAATATTTTGAACATCTGAATATATACGCTGAAGAAAATTAGGATACACAATGAACATTTTTTTAGTGTTTGTCGAACAATTTTCCAATATGCATTGAACATTTTATAATGTATGTTGAACAATGCTTGAATATGCATTGAACATTTGTGTAATATATATTGAACAATTTTTTATCAGACACTGAACATTTTGTATACTATACGTAGAAATATTCAAATACACAGTGAACATATGTAGTGTTCGTTGAACAAATTCTTAGTACTTCCTCCATCCCAAAATGCAACTTTATACTAGAGCTAGTACAAAGTTGAGACACTTATTTTGAGGCGGAGGGAGTATATGATCTGATTCTATGTTGTTTGCGTGTAAGAGCAAGCACAAATACCAAGAAGAGCTATGAGAGCAATAGTCTGGACTATTTTACCCATGGTCCGACGTGTGATCTTGCTTGGTCTACATGGCAGTAATTACTGCGCGGTTGTTACTACAGACGAGTTGATTGGCTGCTCTCCATACTCCTCGCTCCCCACGCCCCCACACGCGGGCCCTCGACAAGTCACAAGTGCATGCCCTATTTCTTGCAATGAGTTAATGCATCCACATGCACAGCCCAAAAGCAGGGACAGATTTAGAATAATTAGGGACAAAACCCCGACTAAAAGAAAAGAAATAAGAAAAACTTAGACGCAAACTAAATAGAATCGGTGGGAGTACGATGAACCTTTTTTTCATATACCGTGAACATTTTCTTTGTATAAGATAAACATTTGTAGTAGATAATAAATTTTGTATAATGCTTGGGAAAAGAATAAAAGCGAAAGAAAATACAATAAACTGAAACACAAAAAGGAAAAATAAATAAAAAACAAAAGAGAAATAAACATTGAAGCACAGCGTAGGCCGGTCCAAGCTTGGGCTTCGGGTGGTACCCTTTTAACGAAGACTCACCAGTATGACGCCCGCGGACGTCATATAGGATTCGCCGTTGTTGAGGCTTGAAAAGGGGGCGCGGCTAATTGTGCTTGATCCATTTTATTTTCCTTGTTTTAAGTTAAATCGGAAAAGAGGGCACGTGTGTAGGATTCAAACCCGCAACCTCCCCGTCGTTGGTTGGCTAGTGTAACCATCCCATCAAAAAGGGCGGTTTTGCTTATATTTTAACCCGTATGATTTTTATTCGGTTGTTTTTTTTGTTTTCCTTATTTTGCTTTTTCTTGTTGTTTCCTTGTTCCTTTTCCTTGTCCAATGAGTTGTCCATAATTACGTAAACTTTTGTTTTCAAGTTGATGATTTTTTTTTAATTTAATAAAAAAAGCAACTTTGATGAATATTTTTTAAAAATTCAATAACTTTTTTTGAATTTTGATTTTTTTTCCAAACTGAATGAACTTTTCTGAAATTGGATGAATTTTTTATTAACCTGTATGAACGTTTTCTAATTTGATGAACCATTTTCAATTTTATGAACTTTTTCAAAATTTGAGGATTTTCCAAATTTGGTAAAAAAGAAATTAAATCCGTTAACTTTTTTCAGATTTGATGAACGTTTTTTAAAAGCACTGAATGTTTCTCAAAACTAATGAACTTTTTCAAAATTGATAAACTTTGTTCAGATTTATGAATTTTTTTTCAAAACTAACGAACCTTTTTTCCATTTTTTTTAATAAATCTATGAACTTTTTTATCTACAGAATATACTCAAAATTCTAAAAAAGTGGAACTGGTCTTTTTCTTGAACCAATAGTGCAGCACAACCGGAAAAAAACCAGCAATGCGAGAAGCGATTTTTAGAATAGGTCGCGATCCGCTGCTGGGGGCTGTAGGTGCCACTTCTCCAACACCAATTCGAGTTTTACTTAGTTATAAACAACAAGTTATAATAATAATGTATAAACAACAACACTTCCTGACATCAACACATACTCGTAAATAGCAACACACTCTAGACGTGGGATGGCTACGGAATTTATGTACATATAATACGTTTAATATGTGGATAAATAATATTTAACGTCTATTTTTTTAAATTATATGCGGATACATAGGTACACGGGTACGGGTTATACTAAATCATACTCGTACCCAGTACGCCCGACGGGTTCAAATTTTCCCGTTTATGTATCCATTTTTTTTTTACCCATACCCTTATCCTAATAGAATTTTTACCCGAGGGTACGCGGGGTAATGGGTACCCATTGCCATCCCTATTTCCTTAGTCCTTGTTTGGTTGACAAGGATTTAGGAGGGGGTTGGCACGGATTGAGGTGGATATAATCCCCTATAAGTCAAAATCCACACCAATACCCTTCAATCCTATTGAGAAGAGGTGTAACCGAGCAAAGCCTTAACGGTTTACATGTCATGTGTTTGATACAATGCATAAGAGAAACTATTGTGCTCAATGGTCTTTGATTTCTATGTGCGAGGAGTATAATATTGACTTACTATAGTAGATGCAATTAACATCCCTTTTCCTTGTTGCAACTGAAGTCCATGTGAAACTTACCATATACTTATGTTTCAGGTAGAAAGTGTGTTGGCTCAAGATCATCGGGGCTGTTTACTTTTTAGTATTTGGTTACTTGAATTTGGATTATATGAGACATTTGAATTAAGAGAAGGAGGATTTGATTATGTTGCCAAAGGTGCTCTCAAGGTTAATTCACTAATTATACATATTTTCTATTCAAGAGAGAAAGTATATAGCACAGTACTAGTTATTGTTTGGTTACACATTTTAAGTCATTACTTGCTACAAGCATCACTAACAGCGTGTTAATAGGGATGACCACTTGAGTACTGTTTGTAGTTTATACTCCCTCCATTTTTAAATATAAGTCTTTTTACCACTACGAACTACATACGGATATTTTGTTTCGTATGTAGTCCGTAGAAGAATTTTTACAAAGACTCATATTTAGGAACAAATGGAGTACATGTGAATTCAATAGGTGTCATATTGTGATTCGGACCACCAGAGTTATTACTTGGTTTAGACCTAAGTAGTGACCAGGACTCCAAATATTTGTAGAAATTCCTATCATTCAATCGAGAAAAATGATGGGCACGGCAACGCGCGTCATTCATGATCTAGTTGACCCTGATGACCTGACCGTTCACCCAGTCGGTGACGTTACTGGACAGAAATGCCACCACCGGAACCACATCTGTTGTCTGTGCGATGCGCCCCATAGACCGGGCCTCCATGCTCTGGAAGTCCGAATCGTCCTTCTCGGCCAGGAACACTTCCATGCGCACGTGCCCCGGGGTTACAACATTGGCCATGATCACCTTCGCCGCCACCTCCTTGGCCAAGATCCTCGTCATGGCCTCCACTGTCACGCGATCCGGTGGGATTGCGCGTGCTCTCTCTTGCTCTCGATGAACTGGGAGGACTCAGACAATGTTTTGCGCGGCGCACAACTTTTCGATTTTGTTTTTTCTTTGCCTCTTATTCTCGTGAATCCCTAACAAGAGCGCCTGGTTTGCACGCCGCGCCCCGCTCGTTCTGAATGTGCCATCCCACGTCCGCAAGGTGGGCGTGCTCATCGCGCCCACTACCTAGACCTAGTTACGCGAGGCGCACACAAGTTGCGGTTGCTGCGCCTTATTCCCTGCGGAATCGAAATAACCGGGGAAACCGGTCCGGCTACGCTACGGTTCAGAGTTTAGCCAACAAATGCCTCACTAAACTCTGAACCTCTACTGAATTAAAACAACACCAATGTCTTCTCGGAGCTCCTAAAACTTGGCGCGTCCGAGAGCCTTCGTCGGGATGTCCGCGAGCTGCCCGTTGGTGCCGATGAACTCGAGCTCAACATGCCCATCTTCGACACACTCGCGGAGGAAGTGGTACCTCGTCTCAATGTGTTTGCTATGGTCATGGAAGACAGGGTTCTTGCCGAGGGAGATCGCCGCCTTGTTATCAATCTTCAGCTTGATGCGTTTGGCTATCGTGTTCTTGACGTATCTAAGGAGTCAGGCGAGCCAAACGCCTTGGCAGGCCATCGTTGCGGCGACAATGTACTCCGCCTCGCAGGTGGATAGTGCCACCACCCTTTGCTTGTGGGACTGCCAGCTGATGAGACTCTTGCTGAGGAAGAAGAGGATACCGGTCGTGCTCTTGCGGGTGTCGACGTCGCCTACCATGTCACTGTCGCTGAAGCCTATCAGCGAGGTGTCGTTCCTCCGTCTTGCATAGAAGCGGCCGTTATGCTGTGTTCCGGCAATGTACCTGATGATCTGCTTGACGGCGGTGAGGTGCTCCATCGTCGGGGCTTTCATGAAGCTATGTCAGGGCGCGTGTGGACCATATACCGCAGCGCGCCCATGATACTCATGTACACCGTCTCGTCCGTAGCTAGTGCCGAGTGTTGGGGAACATTGCATGGGAAACAAGAAAATTCCTACGCACATGCAAGACCTATCCATGGTGATGATCATATACGAGAGGGGAGACCGGATCCACATACCTTTGTAGATCGCTAAGCGAGAAGCATTATGAAACACGGTTGATGTAGTTGGACATCTTTGCCATTCGAATCGCAAGCGTCCCACGAACTCCGTCCCGATCTAGCGTCGAACGGACGGCACCTCCGCGTTCAACACACGTACACCTCGATGACGATCTTCACCTTCTTGATCCAGCAAGAGGGGCGAACAGGTAGATGAGTTTCCCGACAGCACGATGGTGTGGTGGTGGTGGTGATGAACTAATCCAGCAGGGTTTTGCCAAGCTATGCCAGACTAATCTAGACGAGGAAGACGATCTGTGGAGAAGAGGGCATCACGTGCCTTTTTCTTGTGTGCTTTGCCCTCAAAACCTCCACTATATATAGGTGGAACAAGAGGGAGGGCTGCCTTGCCTCCTACTCCAAGGAGAGGGGTTCGGCCGAGCCAAGAGGAGGAGAGTCCTCCTCCAATTCGGTTTCATGGAGGACTCTCTTCCTACTTGGACACCTCCTTCCTTTTTTTCCTTTTCTTTTTTCCTTTTGCACTCTTGGTCGAAAATATGTTATTGGGCTGGCCGCACCAGCCCACTAAGGGCTGGTGCGCCACCTCTAGGCCTATTAGGTCCTCTCTCGGGTGGGTGGCCCCTCCCGGTAAAACATCGTAACCTATTCGTCACTCCCGGTACTTTACCGGTAATGCCCGCAATCTTTCCGGAAGCCAAATGCAACATTCCTATATATCAATCTTTACCTCCGGACCATTCTGGAGCTTCTCGTGACGTCCGGGATCTAATCCAGGACTCCAAACAACTTTCGGTCACCAACATACATAACTCAATACTACCGAAATGTCACCGAACCTTAAGTGTGCAGATCCCGCGGGTTCGAGAACTATGTAAACATGACCGAGACACTCTCTGGGCAATATCCAATAGCGGGACTTGGATGCCCATATTGGATCCTACATATTCTATGAAGATCTGATCGGTTGAACCTCTATGTCAAGGATTCGGTTAATCTCGTATAACATTCCCTTTGTCCTTCGGTATGTTACTTGCCCGAGATTCGATTTTCAGCATCTCCATACCTATTTCAATCTCGTTACCGGCAAGTCTCCTTACTCGTTCCGTAATACAAGACTCTGTGACTAACTCTTTAGTCACATTGCTTGCAAGGCTTGTTTGTGATGTTGTATTACCGAGTGGGCCCCAAGATACCTCTCTGTCATACGGAGTGACAAATCCCAGTCTTGATCCATGCTAACTCAACGGACACCTTCGGAGATACCTGTAGAGCACCTTTATAGTCACCCAGTTACGTTGCGACGTTTGATACACACAAGGCATTCCTCCGGTGTGAGTGAGTTACATAATCTCATGGTCATAGGAATGTATACTTGACATGCAGAAAATAGTAGCAATAAAATAACACGGTCACATGCTATGTTTATAGTTTGGGTCTTGTCCATCACATCATTCTCCTAATGATGTGATCTCGTTATAAGTAACAACTCTTGTCTATGGCTAGGAAACCTTAACCATCTTTGATCAACGAGCCAGTCAACTAGAGGCTTACTAGGGACAACGTTTTGTCTATATATCCACACATCTGTTTGCGTTTCCATTCAATACAATTCTAGCATGGATAATAAACAATTATCTTGAAAGAGGAAATACAGTAATGACTATTTTAGTCTTGCCTCTAGGGCATATTTCCAACAGTCTCCCACTTGCACTAGAGTCAATAATCTAGCTTCACATCTCTATGTGATTTACAATGTAACGAATCTAACACCCATACAATTCTGGTGTTGATCATGTTTTGATCGTGGGAGAGGCTTAGTCAGCGGATCTGCAACGTTCAGATCCGTGTGCACTTTGCAAATATTTATGTCCTCCTCCTTGATGTAATCGCGGATGGCATTGAAGCATCACTTTATGTGTCTAGTCCTCTTGTGAAACCTTGGTTCCTTTGCTAGAGCAATGGCACCAGTGTTGTCACAGAACATATTTTTTGGATCCAGTACACTTGGCACAATTCAAAGATTTGTCATGAACTACTTCATCCAGACACCCTCTTTAGCCGCCTCCGAGGCAGCTATGTACTCCGCTTCGCATGTAGAACCAGCTACGACGATCTGCTTGGAACTACACTAGCTTACCGCACCCCCATTGAGAATAACTACGTATCATGTTTGAGATTTAGAGTCATCCAGATCAGTGACGAAGCTTGCAACGACGCAGCCCTTTACGACGAGCTCTTCGTCACCTCCATAAACGAGAAACATTTCCTTAGTCCTTTTCAGGTACTTCTGAATATTGTTGACCGCTCTCCAGTGCTCCATTCCTGGATTACTTTGAAACCTTCCCGTCATACTTATGGCAAGGATGAAATCAGGTCTTATGCACAGCATTGCATACATGATAGACCCTATGTCTGAAGCATAGGGGACGACACTCATCGTTTCTCTATCTTCTGCAATCACTAGGCATTGAGTCTTACTCAACTTTATACCTTGTAACACAGGCAAGAACCCTTTCTTGGATTGTTCCATTGTGAACTTCTTCAAAATCTTATCAAGGTATGTGCTTTGTGAAAGCCCTATCAGGCGCCTTGAACTTTCTCTATAGATCTTAATGCCTAATATGTAAGCAGCTTCTCCCACGTATTTCATCGAAAAACTTTTATTCAAGTATTCCTTTATGCTTCCCAAAAGTTCTATATTGTTGCAATCAATAATATGTCATCCACATATAATATTAGAATGCTATAGAGCTCCCACTCACTTTCTTGTAAATACAAGCTTCTCCAAAAACTTGTATAAACCCAAACACCTTGATCACCTCATCAAAGCGTTGATTCCAACTCTGAGATGCTTGCACCAGTCCATAAATGGATTGCTGGAATTTGCATACTTTGTCAGCATTCTCTGGATCGGCAAAACCTTCCAGTTGCATCATATACAACTCTTCCTTAAGAAACCCGTTAAGGAACGCTGTTTTGACATCCATGTGCCAAATTTCAGAATCGAAAAATGCAGCTATTGTTAACATGATTCTGACGGACTTAAGCATCGCTACGGGTGAGAAAGTCTCATCATAGTCAACTCCTTGAACTTGTGAAAAACCTTCTGCCACAAGTCGAGCTTTATAGACGGTCACATTACCGTCGACGTCCATCTTCTTCTTAAAGATCCATTTGTTCTGAATGGCCTTTCGACCTTCAGGTAATACTTCCAGAGTCCATACTTTGTTTTCATACATAGATCCTATCTCGGACTTCATGGCCTCTAACCATTTGTTGGAATCCGGGCCCACCATTGCTTCTCCATAGCTCGTAGGCTCATTTGTTGTCTAACAACAAGATTGATAAGACAGGATTACCGTACCACGCTAGAGCAGTACGTGCCCTTATCGACCTACGAGGCCCGATAGCAACTTGATCTGAAGTTTCACGATCATCGTCATTAGCTTCCTCTTCAACTGGTGTAGCTTTGACAGAAATTTCTTTCTGTCCTGCGCCACCATCTGGTTGAAGCAAAGGTTCTATAACCTGATCAAGTTCTATCTTCCTCCCACTCAATTCTTTCGAGAGAAACTCTTTCTCAAGAAAAGCCCCGTTCTTAGCGACAAACACTTTGCCCTCGGATCTGAGATAGAAGGTGTACCCAACTGTCTCTTTTGGTAACCTATGAAGACACACATTTTCTCTTTGGGTTCCAGCTTTTCAGGTTGAAGCTTTTTGACATAAACATCACATCCCCAAACTTTATGAAACGACAACTTTGGCTTCTTCCCATACCACAGTTCATGTGGTGTCATCTCACCGGATTTTGATGGTGCCTTATTTAAAGTGAGTGCAGCTTTCTCCAATGCATAGCCCCAAAACAATAATGGTAAATCGGTAAGAGACATCATAGAACGCACCATATCTAATAAAGTATGATTACGACGTTCGGACACACCATTACACCGTGGTGTTCGGGGCGGTGTCAACTGTGAAACAATTATACATTGTCTTAAGTGAGCACCAAACTCATAACTCAGATACTCACCTCCTTGATAGATCCTAGGAATTTGATCTTCTCGTTACAATGATTTTCAACTTCACTCTGAAATTGCTTGAACTTTTCAAACGTTTCACACTTGTGCTTCATCAAGTAAATATAATCGTATCTACTCAAATCATCAGTGAAGGTGAGAAAATAACGATATCCACCGCGCGCCTCTATGCCCATCGATCCACACACATCAGTATGTATGATCTCCAACAAGTCACTTGCACGCTCCATTGTTTCGAAGAACGGAGTCTTAGTCATCTTGCCCATGAAGCATGGTTCACATGTATCAAGTGATTCAAAATCAAGTGACTCCAAAAGTCTATCAGCATGGAGTTTCTTCATGTGTTTTATACCAATATGACCTAAGCGGCAGTGCCACAAGAAAGTGGTGCTATCTTTATTAACTCTACATCTTTTGGTCTCAATGTTATTGATATGAGTGTCATCACTATGGAGATTCAACATGAACAAACCCCTCACATTGGATGCATGACCATAAAAGATATCACTCATATAAATAGAACAACCATTATTCACTGATTTAAATGAGTAACTGTCTCGCAATAAACAAGATCCAGATATAATGTTCATGCTCAATGCAGACACTAATTAACAATTATTTAAGTTCATCACTAATCCTGATGGTAATTGAAGTGAGAGCTTGCCAACGGCGATCACATCAACCTTGGAACCATTTCCCACGCGCATCGTCACTTCATCCTTTGCCAGCCTTCGTTTATTCCACAGTTCCTGTTTCGAGTTGCAAATGTGAGCAACAAAACTGGTATCAAATACCCACGCACTACTACGAGAGCTAGTGAGGTACACATCAATAACATGTATATCAAATAGTGGTCCAGACTTGGGTTTTTTGTCACTCTTCTTGGTGTTACCCTTATTTTCCTTGCCGTTTTTCTAGTGGTCTTATTGACCATCAACACTTGATGTTCTTTATGGATTTCTAACTCTGCGACTTTCAACATCGCAAACAACTCGGCAATTGACTTATTCATCCCTTGCATGTTATAGTTCAACACAAAGCCTTTGTATCTAGGTGGTAGTGATTGATGAACTCTGCAGTGATAGCCTCTGGTGGGAGAGCAATTCCCAGCTTAGCCAGACGGTTAGAGTACCCAGACATTCTGAGTACATGTTCACTGACACACCCGTTCTCCTCCTTTTTGCAAGCATAGAACTTATCGGAGGTCTCATACCTATAGATCCGGGCATTCTTCTCAAAGATAAACTTCAACTCCTGGAACATCTCATATGGTCCATGACGTTCAAAACATGTTTCAATTCCCGGTTCTAATCCATACAAAACTGCACATTGAACTAATGAGTAGTCATCCTTGCGCGTCTGCCAGACGTTCAAAACTTCTGGCAACGCCGTTTCGGGCGGTGCATAAAGAACATATTTCTTTTGGGCAGCTGTGAGGATAAGCCTTAGATTACATGCCTAGTCAACAAAGTTGCTTCCATCATCTTTCATCTTAGCTTTCTCCAGGAACACATTAAAATACAGGGTTGCTACTGCGCGAGCCATTGATCTACAACATAAAATTTTGCAAAGATTACTTAGACTATGTTCAAGATAATTGAGTTTAGCTAATCATATTAATAATAAACTCCCACTCAAATTGACAACCCTCTAGTCATTCGAGTGTCACATGATCCAAACTCACTAACTCAAGTGCGATCATAACGTGAGTTGAGATTAGCTTCAATGGTGAACATCTCCATGTTGATCATATCCACTATATGACTCATGCTCGACCTTTCGGTCTCTTGTGTTCCGAGGCCATTTATGTACATGCTAGGCTCGTCAAGTTAACCCGAGTGTTCTGCGTGTGCAACTGTTTTGCACCCGTTGTATGTGAACGTAGAGTCTGTCATGCCCAATCATCACGTGGTGTCTCGAAACGATGAACTGTCGCAATGGTGCACAGTCGGGGAGAACACAATTTTATCTTGAAATTTTAGTGAGGGATCACCTTATAATGCTACCGTCGTCCTAAGCAAAATAAGATGCATAAAAGGATTAATATCACATGCAAATCATAAGTGACATGATATGGCCATGAACTTGTGCTTCTTGATCTCCATCACCAAAGCACCGGCATGATCTCCATCGTCACCGGCGCCACACCATGATATCCATCATCATGATCTCCATCATTGTGCTGCCATCGAGGTTTTCACGCTAACTATGATGTTACTACTAAAGCTACTACTAGCGACAAAGCAAAGCATCACCAAGTGCAAAATAATTAAAGACAACCCTATGGCTCCTTCCGGTTGCCGTAGCATCGACGTGCAAGTCGATATTTAACTATTACAACATGATCATCTCATATATCCAATATATTATATCATGTCTTTGGCCATACCACATCACATGCATACCGTGCAAAAACTGTTGGGGAACGTCGCAAGGGAAACAAAAATTTTCCTACGCGCACGAAGACCTATCATGGTGATGTCCATCTACGAGAGGGGATGAGTGATCTACGTACCCTTGTAGATCATACAGCAGAAGCGATTAGAGATCGCGGTTGATGTAGTGGAACGTCCTCACGTCCCTCGATCCGCCCCGCGAACAATCCCGCGATCAGTCCCACGATCTAGTACCGAACGGACGGCACCTCCGCGTTCAGCACACGTACAGCTCGACGATGATCTCGGCCTTCTTGATCCAGCAAGAGAGACGGAGAGGTAGAAGAGTTCTCCGGCAGCGTGACGGCGCTCCGGAGGTTGGTGATGATCTTGTCTCAGCAGGGCTCCGCCCGAGCTCCGCAAAAACACGATCTAGAGGAAAAACTATGGAGGTATGTGGTCGGGCAGCCGTGAGAAAGTCGTCTCAAATCTGCCCTAAAAGCCCCATATATATAGGAGGAGGGAGGGGGACCTTGCCTTGGGGTCCAAGGGAACCCCAAGGGGTCGGCCGAGCCAGGGGGGAGGACTCTCCCCCCCCAAACCGAGTCCTACTTGGTTTGGTGGGAGGGAGTCCTTCCCCCTTCCCACTTCTTCCTCCTTTTTTTTTCTTCCTTTGATTTTTCTTCCTTGGCGCATAGGATTTGGTGGGCTGTCCCACCAGCCCACTAAGGGCTGGTGTGACCCCCACAAATACCTATGGGCTTCCCCGGAGTGGGTTGCCCCCCTCCGGTGAACTCCCGGAACCCATTCGTCATTCCCGGCACATTCCCGGTAACTCCGAAAACCTTCCGGTAATCAAATGAGGTCATCCTATATATCAATCTTCGTTTCCGGACCATTCTGGAAACCCTCGTGACGTCCGTGATCTCATCCGGGACTCCGAACAACATTCGGTAACCAACCATATAACTCAAATACGCATAAAACAACGTCGAACCTTAAGTGTGCAGACCCTGCGGGTTCGAGAACTATGTAGACATGACCCGAGAGACTCCTCGGTCAATATCCAATAGCGGGACCTGGATGCCCATATTGGATCCTACATATTCTACGAAGATCTTATCGTTTGAACCTCAGTGCCAAGGATTCGTATAATCCCGTATGTCATTCCCTTCGTCCTTCGGTATGTTACTTGCCCGAGATTCGATCGTCAGTATCCGCATACCTATTTCAATCTCGTTTACCGGCAAGTCTCTTTACTCGTTCCATAATACAAGATCCCGCAACTTACACTAAGTTACATTGCTTGCAAGGCTTGTGTGTGATGTTGTATTACCGAGTGGGCCCCGAGATACCTCTCCGTCATACGGAGTGACAAATCCCAGTCTTGATCCATACTAACTCAACTAACACCTTCGGAGATACCTGTAGAGCATCTTTATAGTCACCCAGTTACGTTGCGACGTTTGATACACACAAAGCATTCCTCCGGTGTTAGTGAGTTATATGATCTCATGGTCATAGGAATAAATACTTGACACGCAGAAAACAGTAGCAACAAAATGACACGATCAACATGCTACGTCTATTAGTTTGGGTCTAGTCCATCACGTGATTCTCCCAATGACGTGATCCAGTTATCAAGCAACAACACCTTGTTCATAATCAGAAGACACTGACTATCATCGATCAACTGGCTAGCCAACTAGAGGCATGCTAGGGACGGTGTTTTGTCTATGTATCCACACATGTAAATGAGTCTTCATTCAATACAATTATAGCATGGATAATAAACTATTATCTTGATACAGGAATTATAATAATAACTATACATTTATTATTGCCTCTAGGGCACAATTCCAACAGTCTCCCACTTGCACTAGAGTCAATAATCTAGCCCTCACATCACCATGTGAATTACATTGTAATAAATCTAACACCCATACAGTTCTGGTGTCGATCATGTTTTGGCCGTGGAAGAGGTTTAGTCAGCGGGTCTGCTACATTCAGATCCGTGTGCACTTTGCATATATTTACGTCCTCCTCTTCGACGTAGTCGCGGATGAGGTTGAAGCATCGTTTGATGTGTCTGGTCTTCTTGTGAAACCTTGGTTCCTTTGCTAAGGCAATGGCACCAGTGTTGTCACAGAACAAGGTTATTGGATCCAGTGCACTTGGCACCACCCCAAGATCCGTCATGAACTGCTTCATCCAGACACCCTCCTTAGCCGCCTCCGAGGCAGCCATGTACTCCGCTTCACATGTAGAATCCGCTACGACGCTTTGCTTGGAACTGCACCAGCTTACTGCACCCCCATTAAGAATAAATACGTATCCGGTTTGCGACTTAGGGTCGTCCGGATCTGTGTCAAAGCTTGCATCGACGTAACCTTTTACGGCGAGCTCTTCGTCACCTCCATACACGAGAAACATCTCCTTAGTCCTTTTCAGGTACTTTAGGATATTCTTGACCGCTGTCCAGTGATCCACTCCTGGATTACTCTGGAACCTGCCTGCCATACTTATGGCCAGGCTAACATCCGGTCTAGTGCACAGCATCGCATACATGATAGAGCCTATGGCTGAAGCATAGGGGACGGAGCGCATATGCTCTCTATCTTCATCAGTTGCTGGGCACTGAGTCTTACTCAATCTCGTACCTTGTAGCACTGGCAAGAACCCTTTCTTGGATTGTTCCATTTTGAACCTTTTCAAAACTTTATCAAGGTATGTGCTTTGTGAAAGTCCTATCAGGCGTTTTGATCTATCCCTATAGATCTTAATGCCTAGAATGTAAGCAGCTTCTCCTAGGTCCTTCATAGAGAAACTTTTATTCAAGTAACCTTTTATGCTCTCCAAAAGCTCTACGTTGTTTCCAATCAGCAATATGTCATCCACATATAATATTAGAAACGCCACAGAGCTCCCACTCACTTTCTTGTAAATACAAGATTCTCCAACCACTTGTATAATCCCAAATGCTTTGATCACCTCATCAAAGCGTTTGTTCCAACTCCGAGATGCTTGCACCAGTCCATAAATGGATCGCTAGAGCTTGCACACCTTGTCAGCATTTTTAGGATCGACAAAACCTTCGGGTTGCATCATATACAACTCTTCCTTAAGGAAACCGTTAAGGAACGCCGTTTTGACATCCATCTGCCAAATTTCATAATCGAAAAATGCAGCTATTGCTAACATGATTCTGACGGACTTAAGCATCGCTACGGGAGAGAAAGTCTCATCGTAGTCAATTCCTGGAACTTGTGAAAAACCCTTTGCCACAAGTCGAGCTTTATAAACGGTCACATTACCGTCAGCGTCCGTCTTCTTCTTAAAGATCCATTTGTTCTGAATAGCCTTGCGGCCCTCAGGTAGTATCTCCAAAGTCCATACTTTGTTCTCATACATGGATCCTATCTCGGATTTCATGGCTTCTAGCCATTTGTTGGAATCTGGGCCCACCATCGCTTCTTCATAACTTGCAGGTTCATTGTTGTCTAACAACATGATTGTCAAGACGGGATTACCGTACCACTCTGGAGCAGCGCGTGATCTCGTCGACCTGCGTGGTTCAACAGAAACTTGAACTGGAGTTTCATGATCATCATCATTAACTTCCTCCTCAACCGGCGTCGCAATCACAGGGGTTTCCCCCTGCCCTGCGCCACCATCCAGAGGGATGAGAGGTTCGACAACCTCGTCAAGTTCTATCTTCCTCCCACTCAATTCTCTCGAGAGAAACTCCTTCTCGAGAAAAGTTCCGTTCTTAGCAACAAACACTTTGCCCTCGGATTTGAGATAGAAGGTGTACCCAACTGTCTCTTTTGGGTAACCTATGAAGACGCATTTTTCCGCTTTGGGTTCCAGCTTTTCAGGCTGAAGCTTTTTGACATAAGCATCACATCCCCAAACTTTAAGAAACGACAACTTTGGCCTTTTGCCATACCACAGTTCGTATGGTGTCGTCTCAACGGATTTCGATGGTGCCCTATTTAAAGTGAATGCAGCTGTTTCTAATGCATAACCCCAAAACGATAACGGCAAATCAGTAAGAGACATCATAGATCGCACCATTTCTAATAAAGTACGATTACGACATTCGGACACACCATTACGCTGTGGTGTTCCAGGCGGTGTTAACTGCGAAACAATTCCACATTGTCTTAAGTGAGTACCAAACTCGAAACTCAGATATTCACCCCCACGATCAGACCGTAGGAACTTGATCTTCTTGTTACGATGATTTTCTACTTCACTCTGAAATTGCTTGAACTTTTCAAATGTTTCAGACTTGTGCTTCATTAAGTAGACATAACCATATCTACTCAAATCGTCAGTGAAGGTGAGAAAATAACGATATCCGCCGCGTGCCTCCACGCTCATTGGACCACACACATCGGTATGTATGATTTCCAACAAGTCACTTGCACGCTCCATTGTTCCGGAGAACGGAGTTTTAGTCATCTTGCCCATGAGGCATGGTTCGCACGTGTCAAGTGAATCAAAGTCAAGTGACTCCAAAAGTCCATCGGCATGGAGTTTCTTCATGCGCTTTACACCAATATGACCTAAGCGGCAGTGCCACAAAAATATGGCGCTATCATTGTTTACTCTAACTCTTTTGGTCTCAATGTTATGTATATGCGTATCGCTATCGAGATTCAATATGAACAATCCTCTCACATTTGGTGCATGACCATAAAAGATGTTACTCATAGAAATAGAACAACCATTATTCTCAGACTTAAAAGAGTAACCGTCTCGCAATAAACAAGATCCAGATATAATGTTCATGCTCAACGCAGGCACTAAATAACAATGATTTAAGTTCATCACTAATCCCGATGGTAGTTGAAGTGACACGGTGCCGACGGCGATTGCATCAACCTTGGAACCGTTTCCTACGCGCATCGTCACTTCGTCTTTCGCCAGCCTTCGTCTATTCCGCAGTTCCTGCTTCGAGTTGCAAATGTGAGCAACAGAACCGGTATCGAATACCCAGGCACTACTACGAGAGCTGGTTAAGTACACATCAATAACATGTATATCAAATATACCTGATTTTTCTTTGCCCGCCTTCTTATCTGCCAGATACTTGGGGCAATTGCGCTTCCAGTGACCCATACCCTTGCAATAGAAGCACTCTGTTTCAGGCTTAGGTCCAGCTTTGGGTTTCTTCGGCGGATTGGCAACAGGCTTGCCGCTCTTCTTTGAATTGCCCTTCTTGCCTTTGCCGTTTCTCTTGAAACTAGTGGTCTTGCTGACCATCAACACTTGATGCTCTTTACGGAGTTCAGACTCTGCGACTTTCAGCATCGCAAACAACTCGCCGGGAGACTTGTTCATCCCTTGCATGTTGTAGTTCAACACAAAGCCTTTATAGCTTGGCGGCAGTGATTGGAGGATTCTGTCAGTGATAGCTTCTTGCGGGAGTTCAATCCCCAGTTCAGCTAGACGGTTTGAGTACCCAGACATTTTGAGCACATGTTCACTGACAGATGAGTTTTCCTCCATCTTGCAGGCATAGAATTTATCGGAGGTCTCATACCTCTCGATCCGGGCGTTCTTCTGAAAGATAAACTTCAACTCCTGGAACATCTCAAATGCTCCATGACGCTCAAAGCGACGTTGAAGTCCCGGCTCTAAGCCATACAAGACTGCACATTGAACTATTGAGTAGTCCTCCTTACGTGCTAACCAAGCGTTCTTAACATCCTGATCAGCCGTAGCGGGTGGTTCATCTCCTAGCGCAGCATTAAGGACATAATCCTTCTTTCCAGCTTGTAAGATTAGCTTAAGATTACGAGCCCAGTCTACAAAGTTGCTTCCATCATCTTTCAACTTAGCTTTCTCTAGGAACGTATTAAAATTCAGGATGACACTTGCGTGAGCCATGATCTACAACACAAATATATTCAAAGTGGACTTAGACTATGTTCAAGATAATTAGAGTTCAACTTAATCAAATTATATGCTAAACTCCCACTCAAAAAGTACATCTCTCTAGTCATTTGAGTGGTTCATGATCCACTTACACTATCCCAAGTCCGATCATCACGTGAGTCGAGAGTAGTTTCAGTGGTAAGCATCCCTATGCTAATCATATCAACTATATGATTCATGATCGACCTTTCGGTCTCATGTGTTCCGAGGCCATGTCTGCACATGCTAGGCTCGTCAAGCTTAACCCGAGTGTTCCGCGTGCGCAACTGTTTTGCACCCGTTGTATGTGAACGTTGAGTCTATCACACCCGATCATCACGTGGTGTCTCGAAACGACGAACTGTAGCAACGGTGCACAGTCGGGGAGAACACAATTTCGTCTTGAAATTTTAGTGAGAGATCACCTCATAATGCTACCGTCGTTCTAAGCAAAACAAGGTGCATAAAAGGATTAACATCACATGCAATTCATAAGTGACATGATATGGCCATCATCACGTGCTTCTTGATCTCCATCACCAAAGCACCGGCACGATCTTCTTGTCACCGGCGCCACGCCATGATCTCCATCATCATGATCTCCATCAACGTGTCGCCATCGGGGTTGTCGTGCTACTTATGCTATCACTACTAAAGCTACATCCTAGCAAAATAGTAAACGCATCTGCAAGCACATATGTTAGTATAAAGACAACCCTATGGCTCCTGCCGGTTGTCGTACCATCGACATGCAAGTCGATATTTCTATTACAACATGATCATCTCATACATCCAATATATCACACCACATCGTTTGGCCATATCACATCACAATCATACCCTGCAAAAACAAGTTAGACGTCCTCTAATTTTGTTGTTGCATGTTTTACGTGGTGACCAAGGGTATCTAGTAGGATCGCATCTTACTTACGCAAACACCACAACGGAGATATATGAGTTGCTATTTAACCTCATCCAAGGACCTCCTCGGTCAAATCCGATTCAACTAAAGTTGGAGAAACCGTCACTTGCCAGTCATCTTTGAGCAAAGGGGGTTACTCGTAACGATGAAACCAGTCTCTCGTAAGCGTACGAGTAATGTCGGTCCAAGCCGCTTCAATCCAACAATACCGCGGAATCAAGAAAAGACTAAGGAGGGCAGCAAAACGCACATCACCGCCCACAAAACCTTTTGTGTTCTACTCGAGAAGACATCTACGCATGAACCTAGCTCATGATGCCACTGTTGGGGAACGTCGCAAGGGAAACAAAAATTTTCCTACGCGCACGAAGACCTATCATGGTGATGTCCATCTACGAGAGGGGATGAGTGATCTACGTACCCTTGTAGATCGTACAGCAGAAGCGATTAGAGATCGCGGTTGATGTAGTGGAACGTCCTCACGTCCCTCGATCCGCCCCGCGAACAATCCCGCGATCAGTCCCACGATCTAGTACCGAACGGACGGCACCTCCGCGTTCAGCACACGTACAGCTCGACGATGATCTCGGCCTTCTTGATCCAGCAAGAGAGACGGAGAGGTATAAGAGTTCTCCGGCAGCGTGACGGCGCACCGGAGGTTGGTGATGATCTTGTCTCAGCAGGGCTCCGCCCGAGCTCCGCAAAAACACGATCTAGAGGAAAAACTATGGAGGTATGTGGTCGGGCAGCCGTGAGAAAGTCGTCTCAAATCTGCCCTAAAAGCCCCATATATATAGGAGGAGGGAGGGGGACCTTGCCTTGGGGTCCAAGGGAACCCCAAGGGGTCGGCCGAGCCAGGGGGGAGGACTCTCCCCCCCCCCAAACCGAGTCCTACTTGGTTTGGTGGGAGGGAGTCCTTCCCCCTTCCCACTTCTTCCTCCTTTTTTTTTTCTTCCTTTGATTTTTCTTCCTTGGCGCATAGGATTTGGTGGGCTGTCCCACCAGCCCACTAAGGGCTGGTGTGACCCCCACAAATACCTATGGGCTTCCCCGGAGTGGGTTGCCCCCCTCCGGTGAACTCCCGGAACCCATTCGTCATTCCCGGCACATTCCCGGTAACTCCGAAAACCTTCCGGTAATCAAATGAGGTCATCCTATATATCAATCTTCGTTTCCGGACCATTCCGGAAACCCTCGTGATGTCCGTGATCTCATCCGGGACTCCGAACAACATTCGGTAACCAACCATATAACTCAAATACGCATAAAACAACGTCGAACCTTAAGTGTGCAGACCCTGCGGGTTCGAGAACTATGTAGACATGACCCGAGAGACTCCTCGGTCAATATCCAATAGCGGGACCTGGATGCCCATATTGGATCCTACATATTCTACGAAGATCTTATCGTTTGAACCTCAGTGCCAAGGATTCGTATAATCCTGTATGTCATTCCCTTCGTCCTTCGGTATGTTACTTGCCCGAGATTCGATCGTCAGTATCCGCATACCTATTTCAATCTCGTTTACCGGCAAGTCTCTTTACTCGTTCCGTAATACAAGATCCCGCAACTTACACTAAGTTACATTGCTTGCAAGGCTTGTGTGTGATGTTGTATTACCGAGTGGGCCCCGAGATACCTCTCCGTCATACGGAGTGACAAATCCCAGTCTTGATCCATACTAACTCAACTAACACCTTCGAAGATACCTGTAGAGCATCTTTATAGTCACCCAGTTACGTTGCGACGTTTGATACACACAAAGCATTCCTTCGGTGTCAGTGAGTTATATGATCTCATGGTCATAGGAATAAATACTTGACACGCAGAAAACAGTAGCAACAAAATGACACGATCAACATGCTACGTCTATTAGTTTGGGTCTAGTCCATCACGTGATTCTCCCAATGACGTGATCCAGTTATCAAGCAACAACACCTTGTTCATAATCAGAAGACACTGACTATCATCGATCAACTGGCTAGCCAACTAGAGGCATGCTAGGGACGGTGTTTTGTCTATGTATCCACACATGTAAATGAGTCTTCATTCAATACAATTATAGCATGGATAATAAACTATTATCTTGATACAGGAATTATAATAATAACTATACATTTATTATTGCCTCTAGGGCACAATTCCAACAGTCTCCCACTTGCACTAGAGTCAATAATCTAGCCCTCACATCACCATGTGAATTACATTGTAATAAATCTAACACCCATACAGTTCTGGTGTCGATCATGTTTTGGCCGTGGAAGAGGTTTAGTCAGGGGGTCTGCTACATTCAGATCCGTGTGCACTTTGCATATATTTACGTCCTCCTCTTCGACGTAGTCGCGGATGAGGTTGAAGCGTCGTTTGATGTGTCTGGTCTTCTTGTGAAACCTTGGTTCCTTTGCTAAGGCAATGGCACCAGTGTTGTCATAGAACAAGGTTATTGGATCCAGTGCACTTGGCACCACCCCAAGATCCGTCATGAACTGCTTCATCCAGACACCCTCCTTAGCCGCCTCCGAGGCAGCCATGTACTCCGCTTCACATGTAGAATCCGCTACGACGCTTTGCTTGGAACTGCACCAGCTTACTGCACCCCCATTAAGAATAAATACGTATCCGGTTTGCGACTTAGGGTCGTCCGGATCTGTGTCAAAGCTTGCATCGACGTAACCTTTTACGGCGAGCTCTTCGTCACCTCCATACACGAGAAACATCTCCTTAGTCCTTTTCAGGTACTTTAGGATATTCTTGACCGCTGTCCAGTGATCCACTCCTGGATTACTCTGGAACCTGCCTGCCATACTTATGGCCAGGCTAACATCCGGTCTAGTGCACAGCATCGCATACATGATAGAGCCTATGGCTGAAGCATAGGGGACGGAGCGCATATGCTCTCTATCTTCATCAGTTGCTGGGCACTGAGTCTTACTCAATCTCGTACCTTGTAACACTGGCAAGAACCCTTTCTTGGATTGTTCCATTTTGAACCTTTTCAAAACTTTATCAAGGTATGTGCTTTGTGAAAGTCCTATCAGGCGTTTTGATCTATCCCTATAGATCTTAATGCCTAGAATGTAAGCAGCTTCTCCTAGGTCCTTCATAGAGAAACTTTTATTCAAGTAACCTTTTATGCTCTCCAAAAGCTCTACGTTGTTTCCAATCAGCAATATGTCATCCACATATAATATTAGAAACGCCACAGAGCTCCCACTCACTTTCTTGTAAATACAAGATTCTCCAACCACTTGTATAAACCCAAATGCTTTGATCACCTCATCAAAGCGTTTGTTCCAACTCCGAGATGCTTGCACCAGTCCATAAATGGATCGCTGGAGCTTGCACACCTTGTCAGCATTTTTAGGATCGACAAAACCTTCGGGTTGCATCATATACAACTCTTCCTTAAGGAAACCGTTAAGGAACGCCGTTTTGACATCCATCTGCCAAATTTCATAATCGAAAAATGCAGCTATTGCTAACATGATTCTGACGGACTTAAGCATCGCTACGGGAGAGAAAGTCTCATCGTAGTCAATTCCTGGAACTTGTGAAAAACCCTTTGCCACAAGTCGAGCTTTATAAACGGTCACATTACCGCCAGCGTCCGTCTTCTTCTTAAAGATCCATTTGTTCTGAATAGCCTTGCGGCCCTCAGGTAGTATCTCCAAAGTCCATACTTTGTTCTCATACATGGATCCTATCTCGGATTTCATGGCTTCTAGCCATTTGTTGGAATCTGGGCCCACCATCGCTTCTTCATAACTTGCAGGTTCATTGTTGTCTAACAACATGATTGTCAAGACGGGATTACCGTACCACTCTGGAGCAGCGCGTGATCTCGTCGACCTGCGTGGTTCAACAGAAACTTGAACTGGAGTTTCATGATCATCATCATTAACTTCCTCCTCAACCGGCGTCGCAATCACAGGGGTTTCCCCCTGCCCTGCGCCACCATCCAGAGGGATGAGAGGTTCGACAACCTCGTCAAGTTCTATCTTCCTCCCACTCAATTCTCTCGAGAGAAACTCCTTCTCGAGAAAAGTTCCGTTCTTAGCAACAAACACTTTGCCCTCGGATTTGAGATAGAAGGTGTACCCAACTGTCTCTTTTGGGTAACCTATGAAGACGCATTTTTCCGCTTTGGGTTCCAGCTTTTCAGGCTGAAGCTTTTTGACATAAGCATCACATCCCCAAACTTTAAGAAACGACAACTTTGGCCTTTTGCCATACCACAGTTCGTATGGTGTCGTCTCAACGGATTTCGATGGTGCCCTATTTAAAGTGAATGCAGCTGTTTCTAATGCATAACCCCAAAACGATAACGGCAAATCAGTAAGAGACATCATAGATCGCACCATTTCTAATAAAGTACGATTACGACATTCGGACACACCATTACGCTGTGGTGTTCCAGGCGGTGTTAACTGCGAAACAATTCCACATTGTCTTAAGTGAGTACCAAACTCGAAACTCAGATATTCACCCCCACGATCAGACCGTAGGAACTTGATCTTCTTGTTACGATGATTTTCTACTTCACTCTGAAATTGCTTGAACTTTTCAAATGTTTCAGACTTGTGCTTCATTAAGTAGACATAACCATATCTACTCAAATCGTCAGTGAAGGTGAGAAAATAACGATATCCGCCGCGTGCCTCCACGCTCATTGGACCACACACATCGGTATGTATGATTTCCAACAAGTCACTTGCACGCTCCATTGTTCCGGAGAACGGAGTTTTAGTCATCTTGCCCATGAGGCATGGTTCGCACGTGTCAAGTGAATCAAAGTCAAGTGACTCCAAAAGTCCATCGGCATGGAGTTTCTTCATGCGCTTTACACCAATATGACCTAAGCGGCAGTGCCACAAAAATATGGCGCTATCATTGTTTACTCTAACTCTTTTGGTCTCAATGTTATGTATATGCGTATCGCTATCGAGATTCAATATGAACAATCCTCTCACATTTGGTGCATGACCATAAAAGATGTTACTCATAGAAATAGAACAACCATTATTCTCAGACTTAAAAGAGTAACCGTCTCGCAATAAACAAGATCCAGATATAATGTTCATGCTCAACGCAGGCACTAAATAACAATGATTTAAGTTCATCACTAATCCCGATGGTAGTTGAAGTGACACGGTGCCGACGGCGATTGCATCAACCTTGGAACCGTTTCCTACGCGCATCGTCACTTCGTCTTTCGCCAGCCTTCGTCTATTCCGCAGTTCCTGCTTCGAGTTGCAAATGTGAGCAACAGAACCGGTATCGAATACCCAGGCACTACTATGAGAGCTGGTTAAGTACACATCAATAACATGTATATCAAATATACCTGATTTTTCTTTGCCCGCCTTCTTATCTGCCAGATACTTGGGGCAATTGCGCTTCCAGTGACCCATACCCTTGCAATAGAAGCACTCTGTTTCAGGCTTAGGTCCAGCTTTGGGTTTCTTCGGCGGATTGGCAACAGGCTTGCCGCTCTTCTTTGAATTGCCCTTCTTGCCTTTGCCGTTTCTCTTGAAACTAGTGGTCTTGCTGACCATCAACACTTGATGCTCTTTACGGAGTTCAGACTCTGCGACTTTCAGCATCGCAAACAACTCGCCGGGAGACTTGTTCATCCCTTGCATGTTGTAGTTCAACACAAAGCCTTTATAGCTTGGCGGCAGTGATTGGAGGATTCTGTCAGTGATAGCTTCTTGCGGGAGTTCAATCCCCAGTTCAGCTAGACGGTTTGAGTACCCAGACATTTTGAGCACATGTTCACTGACAGATGAGTTTTCCTCCATCTTGCAGGCATAGAATTTATCGGAGGTCTCATACCTCTCGATCCGGGCGTTCTTCTGAAAGATAAACTTCAACTCCTGGAACATCTCAAATGCTCCATGACGCTCAAAGCGACGTTGAAGTCCCGGCTCTAAGCCATACAAGACTGCACATTGAACTATTGAGTAGTCCTCCTTACGTGCTAACCAAGCGTTCTTAACATCCTGATCAGCCGTAGCGGGTGGTTCATCTCCTAGCGCAGCATTAAGGACATAATCCTTCTTTCCAGCTTGTAAGATTAGCTTAAGATTACGAGCCCAGTCTACAAAGTTGCTTCCATCATCTTTCAACTTAGCTTTCTCTAGGAACGTATTAAAATTCAGGATGACACTTGCGTGAGCCATGATCTACAACACAAATATATTCAAAGTGGACTTAGACTATGTTCAAGATAATTAGAGTTCAACTTAATCAAATTATATGCTAAACTCCCACTCAAAAAGTACATCTCTCTAGTCATTTGAGTGGTTCATGATCCACTTACACTATCCCAAGTCCGATCATCACGTGAGTCGAGAGTAGTTTCAGTGGTAAGCATCCCTATGCTAATCATATCAACTATATGATTCATGATCGACCTTTCGGTCTCATGTGTTCCGAGGCCATGTCTGCACATGCTAGGCTCGTCAAGCTTAACCCGAGTGTTCCGCGTGCGCAACTGTTTTGCACCCGTTGTATGTGAACGTTGAGTCTATCACACCCGATCATCACGTGGTGTCTCGAAACGACGAACTGTAGCAACGGTGCACAGTCGGGGAGAACACAATTTCGTCTTGAAATTTTAGTGAGAGATCACCTCATAATGCTACCGTCGTTCTAAGCAAAACAAGGTGCATAAAAGGATTAACATCACATGCAATTCATAAGTGACATGATATGGCCATCATCACGTGCTTCTTGATCTCCATCACCAAAGCACCGGCACGATCTTCTTGTCACCGGCGCCACGCCATGATCTCCATCATCATGATCTCCATCAACGTGTCGCCATCGGGGTTGTCGTGCTACTTATGCTATCACTACTAAAGCTACATCCTAGCAAAATAGTAAACGCATCTGCAAGCACATATGTTAGTATAAAGACAACCCTATGGCTCCTGCCGGTTGTCGTACCATCGACATGCAAGTCGATATTTCTATTACAACATGATCATCTCATACATCCAATATATCACACCACATCGTTTGGCCATATCACATCACAATCATACCCTGCAAAAACAAGTTAGACGTCCTCTAATTTTGTTGTTGCATGTTTTACGTGGTGACCAAGGGTATCTAGTAGGATCGCATCTTACTTACGCAAACACCACAACGGAGATATATGAGTTGCTATTTAACCTCATCCAAGGACCTCCTCGGTCAAATCCGATTCAACTAAAGTTGGAGAAACCGTCACTTGCCAGTCATCTTTGAGCAAAGGGGGTTACTCGTAACGATGAAACCAGTCTCTCGTAAGCGTACGAGTAATGTCGGTCCAAGCCGCTTCAATCCAACAATACCGCGGAATCAAGAAAAGACTAAGGAGGGCAGCAAAACGCACATCACCGCCCACAAAACCTTTTGTGTTCTACTCGAGAAGACATCTACGCATGAACCTAGCTCATGATGCCACTGTTGGGGAACGTCGCAAGGGAAACAAAAATTTTCCTACGCGCACGAAGACCTATCATGGTGATGTCCATCTACGAGAGGGGATGAGTGATCTACGTACCCTTGTAGATCGTACAGCAGAAGCGATTAGAGATCGCGGTTGATGTAGTGGAACGTCCTCACGTCCCTCGATCCGCCCCGCGAACAATCCCGCGATCAGTCCCACGATCTAGTACCGAACGGACGGCACCTCCGCGTTCAGCACACGTACAGCTCGACGATGATCTCGGCCTTCTTGATCCAGCAAGAGAGACGGAGAGGTATAAGAGTTCTCCGGCAGCGTGACGGCGCACCGGAGGTTGGTGATGATCTTGTCTCAGCAGGGCTCCGCCCGAGCTCCGCAAAAACACGATCTAGAGGAAAAACTATGGAGGTATGTGGTCGGGCAGCCGTGAGAAAGTCGTCTCAAATCTGCCCTAAAAGCCCCATATATATAGGAGGAGGGAGGGGGACCTTGCCTTGGGGTCCAAGGGAACCCCAAGGGGTCGGCCGAGCCAGGGGGGAGGACTCTCCCCCCCCCCCAAACCGAGTCCTACTTGGTTTGGTGGGAGGGAGTCCTTCCCCCTTCCCACTTCTTCCTCCTTTTTTTTTTCTTCCTTTGATTTTTCTTCCTTGGCGCATAGGATTTGGTGGGCTGTCCCACCAGCCCACTAAGGGCTGGTGTGACCCCCACAAATACCTATGGGCTTCCCCGGAGTGGGTTGCCCCCCTCCGGTGAACTCCCGGAACCCATTCGTCATTCCCGGCACATTCCCGGTAACTCCGAAAACCTTCCGGTAATCAAATGAGGTCATCCTATATATCAATCTTCGTTTCCGGACCATTCCGGAAACCCTCGTGACGTCCGTGATCTCATCCGGGACTCCGAACAACATTCGGTAACCAACCATATAACTCAAATACGCATAAAACAACGTCGAACCTTAAGTGTGCAGACCCTGCGGGTTCGAGAACTATGTAGACATGACCCGAGAGACTCCTCGGTCAATATCCAATAGCGGGACCTGGATGCCCATATTGGATCCTACATATTCTACGAAGATCTTATCGTTTGAACCTCAGTGCCAAGGATTCGTATAATCCTGTATGTCATTCCCTTTGTCCTTCGGTATGTTACTTGCCCGAGATTCGATCGTCAGTATCCGCATACCTATTTCAATCTCGTTTACCGGCAAGTCTCTTTACTCGTTCCGTAATACAAGATCCCGCAACTTACACTAAGTTACATTGCTTGCAAGGCTTGTGTGTGATGTTGTATTACCGAGTGGGCCCCGAGATACCTCTCCGTCATACGGAGTGACAAATCCCAGTCTTGATCCATACTAACTCAACTAACACCTTCGGAGATACCTGTAGAGCATCTTTATAGTCACCCAGTTACGTTGCGACGTTTGATACACACAAAGCATTCCTCCGGTGTCAGTGAGTTATATGATCTCATGGTCATAGGAATAAATACTTGACACGCAGAAAACAGTAGCAACAAAATGACACGATCAACATGCTACGTCTATTAGTTTGGGTCTAGTCCATCACGTGATTCTCCCAATGACGTGATCCAGTTATCAAGCAACAACACCTTGTTCATAATCAGAAGACACTGACTATCATCGATCAACTGGCTAGCCAACTAGAGGCATGCTAGGGACGGTGTTTTGTCTATGTATCCACACATGTAAATGAGTCTTCATTCAATACAATTATAGCATGGATAATAAACTATTATCTTGATACAGGAATTATAATAATAACTATACATTTATTATTGCCTCTAGGGCACAATTCCAACAGTCTCCCACTTGCACTAGAGTCAATAATCTAGCCCTCACATCACCATGTGAATTACATTGTAATAAATCTAACACCCATACAGTTCTGGTGTCGATCATGTTTTGGCCGTGGAAGAGGTTTAGTCAGCGGGTCTGCTACAAGTTAAACGTCCTCTAATTTGTTGTTGCAAATTTTACGTGGCTGCTATGGGTATCTAGTATGATCGCATCTTACTTACGCAAAGCCACAACGGTGATATGCAAATTGCTACTTAACCTTCTCCAAGGATTGCCTCGGTCAAATCCGATTCAACTAAAGTTGAAGAAACAGACACCCGCCACTCATTTTTATGCAACACGTTGCATGTTAGTCGATGAAACCGGTCTCTCATAAGCGTACGAGTAATGTTGGTCTGGGCCGTTTCAATCCAACAATAGCGCCGAATCAAGAAAAGACTAAGGAGGGCAGCAAATTGAACATCGACACCCACAAACTCTTTTGTGTTCTACTTGAGATATCATCTATGCATGAACCTAGCTTATGATGCCATTCTTTGGGAACGTTGCATGGGAAACAAAAAATTTCCTACGCATACGCAAGACCTATCCATGGTGATGATCACCTACGATAGGGAAGATCGGATCCACATACCCTTGTAGATCGCTAAGCGGGAGACGTTAAGAAACGCGGTTGATGTAGTCGAATATCTTCGCGATCCGAATCGCAAGAGTCCCACGAACTCCGTCCCAGTCTAGGACCGAACGGACGGCACCTCCGTGTTCAGCACACGTACAACTCGATGACGATCTCCGCCTTCTTGATCCAGCAAGAGGGGCGGAGAGGTAGATGAGTTCCCCGACAGGACGACGGTGTGGTGGTGGTAGTGAACTAATCCAGCAGGGCTTCGCCAAGCTATGCTGGACTAATCTACAGTGATAACCCACAAGTATAGGGGATCGCAAGAATTTTTGAGGGTAGAGTATTCAACCCAAATTTATTGATTCGACACAAGGGGAGCCAAAGAATATTCTCGAGTATTAGCAGCTGAGTTGTCAATTCAACCATACCTGAAAGACTTAGTATCCATAGCAAAGTATTTAGTAGCAAAGTAGTATGGAAGTAACGATAACGGTGGTAAATGTGACAGTAGTAGTTTTGTAGTGATTGTAACAGTAGCAACGGAAAAGTAACTTAGCAAAGACCAATATGTGGAAAGCTCGTAGGCAATGGATCAATGATGGATAATTATGTTGGATGGCATTCATCATGCAACAGTCATAACATAGGGTGACACAGAACTAGCTCCAATTCATCAATATAATGTAGGCATTTATTCCATATATAGTCATATGTGCTTATGGAAAAGAACTTGTATGACATTTTTTGTCCTACCCTCCCGTGGCAGCGGGGTCCTAATGGAAACTAAGGGATATTAAGGTCTCCTTTTAATAGAGAACTTTAACAAAGCATTATCACTTAGTGAATACATGAACTCCTAAAACTATGGTAATCACCGAAAAGAATCCCAGTTATTATCACCCTGGGGGATGCGGATCATAACTCGTAATGGGTGTCTATATCTTGCAAGATAGGATCAAGAACACATATATATTCATGAAAACATACTAGGTTCAGATCTGACATCATGGCACTTGGGTCACTTTTGACAAGCATTAAGCATAGCAACATCATAGCAACATCAATCTCAGAACATAGTGGATACTAGGGATCAAACCCTAACAAAACTAACTCGATTACATGATAGATCTCATCCAACCCATCACCTGTCCAGCAAGCCTGCGATGGAATTACTCACGGACGATGGAGAGAATCATGAAATTGGTGATGAAGGATGATTGGTGATGACGATGGCGTCAATTTCCCCTCTCCGGAGCCCAAATCACACTCCAGATCTGCCCTCCGGAGGAACAGCAGGAGGTGGCGACGGCTCCGTATCCTAAAACGCGATGATTTCTTCTCTCTGATTTTTTTCTCCGCGGATGAGAATATATAGGAGTGGAAAATAGGTCGGTGGAGATTCAGGGGCCCCACAAGCCCAGGGGCGCGGCCTAGGGGGGCGCCCTATAGGCTTGTGGTCTGGGGGTGGCCCCCCTCCGGTAGATTCTTTTGTCGGTATTTTTTATTAAATCCAAAAATATTATGCGTAAATTTTCAGGTCAATCCGAGAACTTTTGTTTCTGCACAAAAATAACACCAAGGCAATTCCGCTGAAAACAGCGTCAGTCCGGGTTAGTTCCATGCAAATCATGCAAATTAGAGTCCAAAAGAAGGGTAAAAAGTTTGGAAAAGTAAATACGTTGGAGACGTATCACGCAACACGTGGCTTTTTCTGTGTGCTTTGCCCTCAAAACCTCCACTATATATAGGTGGAACAAGAGGGCGGGATGCCTTGCCTCCTACTACAAGGAGAGGGGTTCGGCCAAGCCAAGAGAAGGAGAGTCCTCCAATTCGGTTTGGTGGAGGACTCCCTTCCAACTTGGCCACCTCCTTCCTTTTTTTCATTTTCTTTTTTCCTTTTGCACTCTTGGCCAAAAATAGGTTATTGGGCTGGCCGCAAGAGCCAACTAAGGGCTGGTGCACCACCTCTAGGTCTATTAGGTCCTCTCTAGGGTGGGTGGTCCCTCCCGATAAAACCCCGGAACCCATTCGTCACTCCTAGTACTTTACTCGTAATGCCCAAAATCTTTTGGGAAGCCAAATGCAACATTCCTATATATCAATCTTTACCTCCGGACCATTCCAGAGCTTCTCGTGATGTCTGGGATCTCATACGGGACTCCGAACAACTTTCGGTCACCAACATACATAACACAATACTACCGAAACGTCACCGAACCTTAAGTGTGCATACCCTACGGGTTCGAGAACCAATAGCGGGACCTGGATGCCAATATTGGATCCTACATATTCTAGGAAGATATTATCGATTGAACCTCTATGTCAAGGATTCAGTTAATCTCGTATAACATGCCCTTTGTCCTTCGGTATGTTACTTGCCCGAGATTCGATCATCGGTATCTCCATACCTATTTCAATCTCGTTACCGGCAAGTCTCTTTACTCGTTCCGTAATACAAGATCGTGTGGCTAACTCCTTAGTCACATTGCTTGCAAGGCTTGTTTGTGATGTTGTATTACCGAGTGGGCCCGGAGATACCTCTCCATCATACGGAGTGACAAATCTCAGTCTTCATCCATGCTAACTCAACGGACACCTTCGGAGATTCCTGTAGAGCACCTTTATAGTCACCCAGTTACGTTGCGACATTTGATACACATAGGGCATTCCTCTGGTGTCAGTGAGTTACATGATCTCATGGTCATAGGAATGTATACTTGACATGCAGAAAACAGTAGCAATAAAATAACACGATCACATGCTACTTTTATAGTTTGGGTTTTGTCCATCACATCATTCTCTTAGTGATGTGATCCCGTTATCAAGTGACAACACTTGTCTATGGCTAGGAAACCTTAACCAACTTTGATCAACGAGCTATTCAACTAGAGGCTTACTAGGGACAATGTTTTGTCTGTATATCCACACATGTATTTGCATTTCCATTCAATATAATTCTAGCATGGATAATAAATGATTATCTTGAAACAGGAAATATAATAATAACTATTTTATTATTGCCTCTAGGACATATTTCCAACACCTAGCTCACCCTGCTCAACTTAAATCGTGGTTCCATTGGAGTGCTCCTCGGGTTGCACCCCACCAAGTTGGCCTTCTCTATGATCTTCCCTACGTACGCCTCCTGGTTGAGGGAGACTCCGTTGGTCGTCCGCTTCACTTCATTCCCAAGATAGAAGCTGAGCAGCCCCAGGTAACTCATGCGGAACAACTTCTGCATCTCCTCTTTGAACTTGTGGATCTCGTTGTTGTCGTTGCCGATGATGATGAGGTCATCCACGTACACCCCGACCAGCATGTGTGTGCAGTGTCACCGCCATGTTCGTAGACGCCGTGCTCGGACGGGCTCCCGCTGAACCCCGGCCCCAAAAGGCAGTGATCCAGCTTAGCATTCCATGCCCACAGCGCTTGTCGTAGATCGTAGAGAGCCTTGTCGAGGCGAAGCACCTTGTGCTCCTCCCCCACGATGACGTAGCCTGGCGGCTGCGACACGTACACCACTTCCCTCAGGTCACGTCGAGGAAGGCGTTCTTGACGTCCATGTTATGGACTTGCCACCCTTCGTGAGTGACGAGGGCGACCAGAAGGCGGACAGACTCGAGGCATCCTACATGTGTAAACACCTCCTCAAAGTTCACCCCCTTCTTCTGGACAAAGCCCTTCGCCACCAGCCATGCCTTGTGCTTCTAGACGTTTCCGTTTGCTTCCTTCTTCATCTTGTAGACCCACTTGAGTCTGATTGCCTTGTGACCCGTAGGGAGATCAACCAGGCACCAGGTTCTGTTGGAGATGATCGAGTCTGTCTCCTCGTCCGTGGCACGACGCCACTGTCCCTCTTCCTTTGTTTCCTCGAAAGTCTTGGGCTCATCGATCTCGCCCAGGTACATCTTGTCATTGTGGGTGATTCATCCTCAAACTACCGGTTTGGCTGCACGATCCCATCATGTGCGCGTGTGGTCATGGAGTGTTGGGTCCGCGCAGGCTCATTGTCGTGGGTGCTGGTTTCCTAAGCCTCCCCGTTGTGCTTCACTGCGGGCGTCGGGCTCCTTGGTGGTGCGCCCCCGGACTTGGTGGGTTCACGTGCCTCAAGACGCTCGTGCCTCCTGATACGTCTCAAACGTATCTATAATTTTTGATGGTTTCACGCTGTTATCTTGCCTTCTTTGTATGTTTTATGTACCTTTTTATATCTTTTTTTGGGACTAACTTATTGATTCAGTGCCAAGTGCCAGTTCCTGTTTTTCCGTGTTATTGACTCTTTTCAGATCTGATTTTGGAACGGAGTCCAAACGGAAGAAAAACCCGAAATGATTTTTCCCGATCGGAAGAAGTCTAGGGAGCCTTTGGGCCAGGCCAGGTGGGCTCCAGGGAGCCCACAAGCCCCCACTCCGCCACCAGGGGGAGGCGGCGGTGAGCAGGCTTGTGGCCTCCCTGGCCTCCTCCTGACCTAGGTCTTGCGCCTATATATTCCCAAATATTCCGCAAAAAATCAGGGGAGCCTCGAAAATACTTTTCTGCCGCCGCAAGCTTCCGTTTCCGCGAGATCTCATCTGGAGACCCTTCCTGGCGCCTTGTCGGAGGGGACTTTGGAGGTCGAGGGCTTCTTCGTCATCATCATTGCCCCTCCAATGACTCGTGAGTAGTTCACTTCAGACCTACGGGTCCGTAGTTAGTAGCTAGATGGCTTCTTCTCTCTCTTGGGTCTTCAATACAAAGTTCTCCATGATCTTCATGGAGATCTATCCGATGTAATCTTCTTTGGCGGTGTGTTTGTTGAGATCCGATGAATTGTGGACTTGTGATCAGATTATCTATGATATATATTTGAGTCTTTGCTATTTCTTATATGCATGATTTGATATCCTTGTAAGTCTCTCCGAGTCTTGGGTTTTGTTTGGCCAACTAGATCTATGATTCTTGCAATGGGAGAAGTGCTTGGTTTTGGGTTCTGCCATGTGGTGACCTTTCCCAGTGACAGTAGGGGCAGCAAGGCACACATCAAGCAGTTGCCATCAAGGGTAAAAAGATGGGGTTTTTATCATTGGTTTGAGATTATCCCTCTACATCATGTCATCTTGCTTAAGGCGTTACTCTGTTCTTATGGACTTAATACACTAGATGCATGCTGGATAGCGGCCGACATGTGGAGTAATAGTACTAGATGTAGACAGTATCGGTCTACTTGTTTCAGATGTGATGCCTATAGAAATAATCATTGTATAGATATCGTCACGACTCTGCACAGTTCTATCAATTGCTCGACAGTAATTTGTTCACCCACCGTCTACTTTCTTTCATGAGAGAAGCCACTAGTAAACACTACGGCCCCCGGGTCTATTCATAGCCATCGTTTACAACTCCGCCTTTACTTTGCTTTGTTACTTTGTTGCTTTCAATTCTCACTTGGCAAACAATCTATAAGGGATTGACAACCCCTTCATAGCGTTGGGTGCAAGCTTTTGTGTTTGTGCAGAATCTTGAGATACTCTTCCGCCGGATTGATACTTGGTTCTCAAACTGAGGGAAATACTTACCGTCGTTGTGCTACATCACCCTTTCTGCTTCGAGGGAACACCAACGCAAAGCTCCGAGGCCACGGGGGAAATCCTTCGCATACTTGCCTAGGAAGTTCCTTAAGGTGTAGCCACAACATAAAGATCAAGCCAAGTATTCTCCCGTCGACGTGCCTAACTCTGGCGCCGTTGGAAGGTCTTTTGTGCAGTAGCAGAAGTATTTCTGGCACCATTGCCAGGGATACACAGCAAACATCACCTCCCCGATTTGCTCCTATGGCCAGCGGGTCCGCTATCATGTCAGCTTTTCCCCTGGCACCGTGGGTGTGGCCGCCCATGTCATCGTGTAGGAGTACATGCCGACGGTCAACTCCGCGACCGCTGGTGTCGTCCCGCTGTCCTTCGAGCCCCACCGAGCGGTCTCATCGAAGACAACATCTCAAGACCCCCGCACCCGGTTGCGGACTGGGTCGTAGACCCGATACACCGCCGTCCCGGGCTCGTACCCGAGGAGCACCATCCGCTTGCTCTGGTCATCGAGCTTGGTGGCGTTTGGCTTCACTGTTTTGACATGAGCAACACAACCAAAGACACGAAGGTGGCTCATATTAGTTTTGTGCCTGTGCCATACCTCGTAGGGGTTTTTGCCGTTGACGTTCTTCGTGGGTGACCGCTTGATGAGGTAGACGGCCGTGGTCACCGCCTCCCCCCGGAATCTTGCTAGCACTCCCTTTACCTTCATGAGGCTCCTTCCCATTATGACAATAGTCTTGTTGCGCTGTTCAACGACGTCGTTCTGCTGCGACGAGTACGACGCCGTGAGTTGCCATCCTACGCCTTCCTCGGCACAGTAGGTGGTGAATGTGGTGGAGGTGAATTCCCCTCCGCGATCAGTGCGAAGGAGACGTAGCTTCCGTTCGGTTTTGACCTCCACGCCCGCCTTGAACTGCCTGATCGCCGCGGCCGCCTCGTCCTTCATGGAGAGAAGGGTGAGCCACATGTAGTGGCCCTTATCATCAACGAGGAGAAGGAAGTAGCGCCTCCCTCCCCGCCATGGCCAGAGCGATCGGCCCGCACAAATCGTCGTGCACGAGGTCGAGGAGACCCTCAGCTCAGCCCTTTGCAGCTCGTGAGAATAGGGTGCACATCTACTTGACCGTGAGGCAGCTCTCACACAACTTTGGGCATGTTCGATCGTTGGCAGCCCACGCACCATGTCGTGACGTGCCAGACGGCATAGGGCGTCGAAGTTCAGGTGCCCATAGCGTTCGTGACACCTCCATGCGGCCTCTCCGACGTGCGCAACGAGGCACACCGGTCGTGCGACGGTGATGGTGACCACATACAGCCGGTATCGTGTGCGTTGATGCGGGTTGTGTAGGCGGAGCTCGCCATGGTCGATGAAAGCGTTGCAGCCGTTCTCGTCGAGCTGACTGAGGCTGACGATGTTGCTGCGAAGCCGTGGAATATGATAGACGTCCGTCAATGCACGGTGCTCACCGTTGTGACACGCGAAGAGGATCGTGCCGCGTCCTTCGATCTCCACCACCGAGCCATTCCTGAAGTTGGCCGTTCCGACGATCCCGGTGTCGAGATCGACAAAGACCCCCTTTCTGCCGGTCATGTGGTTGTTGGCTCCCGTGTCAAGGAACCAGACGTCGTCGCTGTGTCCATTGCTTGCGAGGCACACTTGGTCCTGGACCAATGTTACGTGCGCGGGTGGGCCACCGACGGCTGTTCCCGGTGTGGCGATGCATTCGCCTAGCGGAGGAACCATGGCTATTAGAAGGTTGGGCTCCCGCTCGTGGATGGTGCAGGCGCGTGCCAGCAGGAGCCCGGCTCGTCGTTGTTGATCGGGCCAGGTTGGCCCTTTGCTGTGGTTGGGCTGCTGGCGGCTGTACAGGTGCCGGTTGGTCCTGCCCCTTTAGCTCGCGGTGTGGCTCCTTGCAGTCCTTGGAGAAGTGCCCCATTTTGTTGCAGTTGTAGCACTTCACCATGGACATATCGTGGACTCGCCGCTGTCCGCCACCGCCGCCTTGCGGCTTCCCTTATCGTTGACCGTTGCCACCTCCTGAGCCAGAGCCTTGCCCCAGCTCCTGCTGACTCTTACGTGTGTCCCACTCCTACTCCCTGAGCAAAAGTTGGCCGCTATAGGTCTTGGTGTCGATATTGTAGCGCTCCTCGGTGGATCGAAGGCACCCGAAGATCTCCTCGACCGTCAGGGCCGATAGACCGAGGAACGTCTCGATGGCACAGGCAATCAGGGCGTACCGCGCTGGCACCATGCGGAGGAACTTCTGAACAACACGTACCTCCTCCACGTTGTCACCCGGCGACCGAAGGGTGTTGACGAGGCCGGTAATGCGCATGGCGAAGCCGTCCAGAGTTCCGGCGTCTCTGAACATGATCTGCTCGAAGTCGGAGCGGAGGTGTTGTGTCGTGGCCTCCCTCACACGGGTCGGTGATAACCCACAAGTGTAGGGGATTGCAACAGTCTTCGCGGGTAAGATAACCCAATTTATTGATTCGATATAAGGGGAGCCAAAGAATTTTTATAAGCTTTAACAGTTGAGTTGTCAATTCAACTGCACCTGAAAGATACTTGCTTGGCAACGAAATATTAGTAGCAACAACGATATGGAAGTGATGGTGGTTACGACAATAATGGTGGCAAGCAACAAAAGTAAAACAACAAAAGCAAAGCAACTTGTAACGAGCAGGATTAAAACACTATAGGCTAGGGAGATGGGTGGTTGGTCATGGATGAGAGATATCATGTATTTAACTTGGGGCAAGGCACATAGAATAGTAATGATCATCTAGGCAAATATCAAACATTAGGCATGTATCCCAAGGTAGTCATGCGTGCTTGCAATAAGAACTTGCACAACATATTTTGTCCTACCATCCTGCTACCAATAGGGCCAAAAGGAACTTATGGATATTAAGGTGCTCCTGTCAAAGAGCATCGGGACAAAGCATTAACAATCAATATATACATGGAATCCTCAAACTATAGTCTATCCCCTTTGGTGTCCCAAGCTGTCACCATTGGGATCGCCGGTTCCAGACTATAATAGGTGCATACTACTCATAGATAGGATATAGAACACAAATATATTCATGAAAACATAAGGTATTCAGATCTGAAATCATGGCACTCGGGCCAAAAGTGACAAGCATTAAGAGTAACAAGTAGTAGCAAAGATGATAAACACCATAGTAGATGATAGGCAACATGCCCCCAACAATCTGACGAACTATTACATGATCTAACTTATCCAATCCCTACCATCCCCTTCACCTACAGCAGGGAATTACTCACACATGAAAGGGGAGGCCATGGAAGGGTGGTGGAGTGGTGATGGTGATGACGATGGCGACGATTTCCCCTCTCCGGAGGCCAAAGCAGCCTCCAAATTAGCTCTCCTAGAGAAGAACCGAGGGTGGCGGCGGCTCCACGTCGAGAACTGGCAAAATGACTTCTCTTGTGGAATTTCTCCGTCTCGGGTAAAAATAGAAGCCAAGGTAGGGCACGAGAGAAGGTGGGCCACACCCAGGCGGCCTCCTTGCGCGGCCAGGCGGCAGGCCGCGCCACCAGGTCGCTTGGAGGCCTGGTGGCCCCCCTCCATCTTCTGGCCAAGGGTTCCTCCTGGTGCGTGTATTTTCTCTATTTTTTATTGGAATTTTCCGGGACACCTAAAAATCCATTTTCCTGCACACAAGAAAACCATACAGGCAGCTCTGTTGAAAACAGCGTCACTCCGGGTTAGTTTCATTCAACATGCAAGAATGAAGCCAAAACAATAGCAAAAGTGTTTGGAAAAGTCGATACGCTTGAGACGTATCAGTCGCGCCATCCGCATCCTGCGTACGACCTCCCATGCCTCGTGCGCGGAGTTCCTGACAGCAAGGACGCGGTGCATATCTGGGGGCACTGCCCGGATCAGTGCGGCCAACGTCATCATGACCTCGCGGTGCGTGACCATGCCCTCGCCGAGCATGGCTTCCCAGAGACCCCGAGCACGCAAATTGATCTGCATGATCAAAGCCCACTCGATGTAGTTCGTGGAGGCCAGCGTGGGGTAGATGATCGTGCCACCGTGTCCGGCGCCCTCATGGATCACGCGCTTGTGGACGACCATCTCGCCCCGGTTCCTCCTGACGTGGCGGGGTAGCCATGGCCGGCATGTCGTTGCAGGCTACCTCTCTGCTTCCCACCATGGTCCCTCGTCGATGGCGGCTCTGATGCCAATTCTCAGGCGATTCGGTTGGATCGTGCGTGCTCTCTCTCGCTCTCGATGAAATGGGAGAACTCATAAAATGTTTTGCACAACACACAACTTTCCACTCTCGTGAATCCCTAACAAAAGCACCGGGTTCGCACACCGCGCCCCGCTCGTTCTAAATGTGCCATCTGATACGTCTCAAACGTATCTATAATTTTTTATGGTTTTATGCCGTTATCTTGCCAACTTTGGATGTTTTATGTACCTTTTATATCTTTTTTGGGACTAACTTATTAATTCAGTGCCAAGTGCCAGTTCCTGTTTTTCCTGTGTTTTTGACTCTTTTCTGATCTGATTTGGAACGGAGTCCAAACGGAATAAAATCCCCGAAATAAATTTTTCCAGAACGAAAGAAGATCAGGGGACTTGAGGGCCAAGGCAGGAGAGCCACAGGGGGCACACAAGCCCTGTAGCCGCAACCAGGGGGCGGCGGCTACCAGGTTTGTGGCCTCCCTGGCGCCCCCTGACCTAGCTCCTTCGCCTATATATTCCCTAAAATCCAGAAAAAATAGGGGAATCCACGAAAACACTTTTCCGCCCTCGCAAGCTTCCGTTTCCGCGAGATCTCATCTGGAGACCCTTCCCGGTGCCCTGCCGGAGGGGACTTTGGAGTTGGAGGGCTTCTACATCAACATCATCGCCCCCTCCAATGACTCGTGAGTAGTTCACTTCAGACCTACAGGTCCGTAGTTAGTAGCTAGATGGCTTCTTCTCTCTCTTGGATCTTCAATACAAAGTTCTCCATGATCTTCATGGAGATCTATCCGATGTAATCCTCTTTGGCGGTGTGTTTGTCGAGATCCGATGACTTGTGGATTTGTGATCAGATTATCTATGAATTATATTTGAGTCTTTGCTGATTTCTTATATGCATGATTTGATATCCTTGTAAGTCTCTCCGAGTCTTGGGTTTTGTTTGGCCAACTAGATCTATGATTCTTGCAACGAGAGAAGTGCTTGGTTTTGGGTTCATACCGTGTGGTGACCTTTCCCAGTGATAGAAGGGGCAGCAAGGCACACATCATGTTGTTGCCATCAAGGGTAACAAGATGGGCTTTTATCGTAGATATGAGATTGTCCATCTACAGCATGTCATCTTGCTTAAGGCATTACTCTGTTCTCATGAACTTAATTCACTAGATGCATGCTGGATAGCGGTCGACGTGTAGAGTAATAGTAGTAGATGCAGAAAGTATCGGTCTACTTGTTCTGGACGTGATGCCTATAGATATAATCATTGCCTTAGATAACGTCACGACTTTGCGCGGTTCTATCAATTGCTCGACGGTAATTCGTTCACCCACCGTCTACTTGCTTTCATGAGAGAAGCCACTAGTGAACACTACGGCCCCCGGGTCTATTCACAACTATCGTTTCCACTTTCGCTTTTACTTTGCTTTGTTTCTTTTTGCTTTTAGTTCTCACTTGGCAAACAATCTATAAGGGATTGACAACCCCTTCATAGCGTTGGGTGCAAGCTCTTTGTGTTTGTGCAGGTACTTGTGACAATCCTTCACTGGATCGATACCTTGGATCTCAAAACTGAGGGAAATACTTACCGCTGCTGTGCTACATCACCCTTTCCGCTTTGAGGGAACACCAACGCAAGGCTCCAAGGCCACAGGGGAATCCTTTGCATATTTGCCAAGGAAGTCCCTAAAGGCGTAGCCGTAGCAGAAGGATTCCTGGTGTCGTTGCTGAGGAGTATCTAGACAAGAATAGTCTCCCGTCAACACGCTTGTTTCTGGCGCCGTTGGAAGGTCTTTTGTTTCAGTAGCAGAAGTATTTCTGGCGCCGTTGCCGGGTAAGGAGAGATCTATCCAAGTAGGTATCAGAAACTCATCTCTTGCATTTACTTTCTTTGCCAGTTGCCTCTCATTTTCCTCTCCCCCACTTCACCAATTTGCCTTTTTCGTTTGCCTTTTTCGTTCGTCCTTTTCTCTCGCTTGCTTTCTGTTCGCTTGTGTGCCATGTGCCTTCAATATGCTTGCATCTTCGCTTGCTGAAAATCTAGTGATATGGATCCTCATCCACTTGCTAATCTCTTTAAGAGATCCAATTATGTTGATCCAATTGCTAGTGAGTTGAGTACACTTGACTATCTTTATGGAGTTTTGCTTGAGATGCGTGAATCTGAAAATTGTGAGGAAGAAATTTATGAAGTGATTCATGAGGGCTCCTTGGATGAAAAGCATGATTGCAATGGTTTCACTATAAATTCTGTTAGTGACAATCATGCAAAGAATATGCAAAACCCTAAGCTTGGGGTGCTAGTTTTGCTATGTCCACTACTTGTTGCAATGATCATGAGTGGGGCGATGATTTTTCTTATGATCTTGAAAATTTGTTTAAGCCTCATGATGAATATGATATTTGCAATATTATTGAAAGTGGGTTTGGAGAAGTCATGACTTTAGTTGATGATAACCCCACTATTTTTGAAGAGCGTCAGCTTTGCATGCATGTGGATCATGAAAAGAATATCCTATGTGATAGTTACATTGTTGAATTCGAATATGATCCCACATGTAATTATTATGAGAGAGGAAAATATGGTGGTAGAAACTTTCATATCACTAAGTCACCTCTCGTTATGTTGAGATTGCTCTTGTCTCTTTCGTCTTCCTTGCATTTGGTAACTATTGGTTGTCTTGCCAATTTGTTCTCCTATAAAATTCCTATGCATAGGAAGTATGTTAGACTTAGATGTGATTTTCACATGCTTTATGATGCTCTCGTTGTGCTTCAATTCTTGTCTTTTGTGTGAGCATCATTGAATTATCAATGCCTAGCTAAGGGCGTTAAACAATAGCGCTTGTTGGGAGGCAACCCAACGAATCTATCCTTTTTCTTTCTGTTTTGTGTATTCCACACTTTCATAATTCTGTTATGATTGTGTTTTTTGTGTTTATTTTTGCGTTTGTGCCAAGCAAAACCGTTATGATTAGTCTTGGGGATGATCGTTTGGTCATGCTGGAAAAGACATAAACTTTCTGCTCACGAAAAGAATTTAATTTATTTTTCTGTAAGAGCTTTTGAGTTGATTCTTTTTTCTGCTGATTGCTATGCAAATTCTTCAGACTGTCGTAATTTTTCATAATTTTTTAAGTACCATAAGTATACGAAGTATACAGATTGCTACAGACTGGTATGTTGTTAACATATTCTGCTTTTGTTGAGTTGGTTGCTTATTTTGATGAAACTATGGATAGTATCGGGGGGTATTAGCCATGGAAGATTGAAAATACAGTAACCCAACATCAACATAATTAGAATTTAAGTTTTCTACATTACCTAAGGAAGTGGTGGTTTGCTTTCTTATACTAATGTTATCACGAGTCTCTGTTTAAGTTTCGTGTTGTGAAGTTTTCAAGTTTTGGGTGAAGTTCTTATGGAAAAAAAGATAAAGAGTGGCAAGAGCTCAATCTTTGGGATGCCCAAGGCACCCCAAGATGATTCAAGGATGTCGTAAAAGCCTAAGCTTGGGGATGCCCCGGGAAGGCATCCCCTCTTTCGTCTTCAATCCATCGGTAACGTTACTTGGGGCTATATTTTTATTCACCACATGTTATGTGTTTTTGCTTGGAGCGTATTGTATCATAGGAGTCTTTTATTTTTGTTGTGTCACAATCATCCTTGCTGCACACCTAGAGAGAGAGACATGCAATCACCGTGATTTTGTCGAGCTTCACTTATATCCTTTGGTAGACAATTCAGGTCACATGTGCTTCACTTATATCTTTTGAGCTAGTTGATTTTGCTCTATGTGCTTCACTTATATCTTTTAGAGCACGGAAGCGCGTGGCTTGGTAGTTGATCTATGCTATGAAAGTAGTCTCAAAAAGTGGTATTTATCCAAAGGGATATTGATGGGGTTATAGTCCTAGGGTAGGGTCATAGGCCTGCCCTATAGGTCCTACCCAAGGACTACCCTTCATAAGGGACAAGGCCCTTAGTCAGTTCCGACTGAATTAAGGACTTCCCATCATCCAGTCGGTGACGATTCCTCCATCATCCAGTCGGAGATGAGCATTCAGAGCGTATCAAACTTACCGACTGGATTCCACTCTGTACATCGTAACCCCCTGGAGGGCAACGGTCATACGTTTTCATGTACCTTTATTAGCATTTAAGGCATACGTTACCTGTAACGTAGACATTTAATTGCCACTACTCCACCCATGTGCACCGAACCGTTGTGAAGGGCAGCACACTCTATATAAGTCGCCCTTCCCCACTGGTGTAGGGGTTAGTAATACACTGTAATCCATATTCCACTCGACATCAAGCTCCCAAGAGCACTGAGACGTAGGGCTTTTACCTCCACCCTAGAGGGGCCTGAACTCATACAACCTCGCCGTAGCTAAGGCTCTGCCCATCCTTTCGTACCCTACACATCTACTGTCAGACTTATACCCACGACAGTTGGCACCCACCGTGGGGCAGGCGTCTAAGCGACTTTCGGCGAGTTTGCGACTACATCTTTTCATCATGTCGTCCGGTGGAGATTTGTGCATGGGTCATGAGATCCTCTTCGGCGCTCTCTCCTTCATCGTCGATGATTCGGCATGGCTTTGGGATGCTCCTCTCGACGTCGAGGCGCTCCCCAGTCGCGGGGCTACGCACTTCCGTGCTGGCGCCCGCGGCATCCTTCTTCTCCAGCAGTCGGCTCCGGTGTCGACCTTCGCCCCCGTCACGCGCCGCAACAAGCGGTCTCGCCATCCGTGGCTCCAGCGTTGGGTGCAACACGCCCAGGCGTGCCAGAGCGCGTCTTCACAAGTGGCGGTCCTTGAGTCGGTTGTAGTTGCGCCGCCGTCCGAGCGCTCGGACTCAGTTCCGACTGAGTTTCCTTCCGAGTACTTGGGTCGCGGGCCTGCAGCCGAAGTGCACATGGCCAACTCCCATGAAAGTCCCCGCCAAACCGGCCGGAACAAGCATGAGGTCGGCGAAACATCCGGCGCTCGCCGTCAGCAACGTGGAGGTGTTCCGCACACCCATCCTCAACCTGGCTGCCGCTGCCAAGATAGCCGATTCCCTCCAGCCGACTGATTCAGAGGTTGGTAGAGGGATCGAGCAGATCCGTGCCCTGCTGCACACGGCGCAGTAGCAAAATTTGGCGGTCTCCCAGTCGCACAACAGGATCCACAATAGTTCTGTTCGCGCGAACACGCATCGGTCAGTTCACAGCCCCGGTTCTCATCAGCGACACAGGGGAGGTAGCCGTTCCATGAATCCCGAAGATCGTCGCCGTTCACGCACCCCTCCGTGGGGTGGGCCCTATGGGCCCCGACATCATGATGATCGGCGTTCGGTCGGTGACACTTATGATCCAAGGCCCGACGCAAGAGGATATATCGCCCAGAGGAGGGTCGACAGAGGCCGGGCCCACCGCGATGGTCATGATATAGACCGTCCGAGTGGAAGCAGGACCATTGTCTCTGGCCCCAAATGTTTCAGTCGAGCCATCTGTTCGGCTGACATCCCTCCCAACTTCCGATTGGCGACGGGAATCAGCAAGTTTACAGGAGAATCCAAACCAGAAATGTGGCTGGACGACTACCGAGTGGCAGTCCAGATCGGCGGTGGGGACGACCAGGTCGCCATGAAACATCTCCCCGTGATGCTCGATGGCTCGGCACGAGCGTGGCTGAACCAGTTGGCTCCTTCAAGCATCTATTGTTGGGCAGATCTGGCCCGAATCTTCATCAGGACCTTCGAGGGGACGTGCAAACGCCCTGCTGGTCTCGCGGAGCTCCAGCGCTGTGTCCAGAAGCAGAATGAGCCCCTGCGCAATTTCATCCAGCATTGGACAACCCTCTACCACACGGTGGAGAACGTCACAGAGCATCAAGCAGTCTGCGCCTTCAAGGCAGGCGTGCGGTACAGAGATTTGTACCTGAAGTTCGCTCGAACAGGCGACATCTCCATGAGCAAGATGATGGAGATAACGGCACGCTATGCAAATGGCGAATAAGAAGACCGCATTCGTAGCGGCAAGCATAAAGCAGTCGCCGATGGAGATGGGAACAGCACTCGGAAGCAGAAGCAGAAAGCTCCGTCCACTCCGCAGGCAGAGGCCGCAGCCGTTACCAATGCCAAGTTCAAGGGCAAGGGGAAGGCTCAGTTCACCCCCAAGAAGAAGCAGTTCGGAAACCACATCCTGGACCAGCCATGTCCAATCCACACGAAGATGGATGAAGAGGGCAACACCATATTTCCGAAGCATACCACTCGGCAATGTCGCCTCCTGATCCAGGGGTTCGGCGAAGGGTAGCCGAGTGAAAAGGACAATGAACAGGATGAGGATGACAAGGAGGATCCGTTCCCCCAAGTCCATGCCACACTGATGATTTTTGCTGACATTGAAAGCAAGAGTCAACTGAAGTTGGTGAACAGGGAGGTGAACATGGCCACCCCGACCAATCCCACGTCCTCAAATGGTCTCAGACTGCGATCACCTTTGACCAGTCGGATCATCCAGCACACGTACCCACCCCAGGGAGGCAGGCCCTGGTCGTCGACCCGGTGGTGGAAGGAGTCCGACTGCGCAAAGTCCTCATGGACGGCGGCAGCGGCTTGAACATCATGTATGCTGACACTCTCAAGGGGATGGGCATTCCGATGTCCAAACTTAGCGAGAGCAACATGCAGTTCCATGGAGTCGTCCCTGGACGAAAGGCCAAGTCACTCGGCCAGATCGCGTTGGACGTCGTCTTCGGCTCTGACAAGAACTTCCACAAGGAAAAACTGACGTTCGAGGTGGTGGACTTCCAGAGTGCGTACCACGCGATTCTGGGCCGCCCGGCGTATGCGCGTTTCATGGCCCGTCCATGTTACGTGTACCTGAAGCTGAAGATGCCAGGCCCAAAAGGTGTGATCACTATCACAGGCAATCGGCAGCGGGCCGAGGAGTGTCTGCAGCAGGGATCGAGGATCGCCGATCAGCAGATGGCTGTCCTCGAGCTTGACGAGTACAAGAAGATAGTCGACCCCGCTGACTTGATGCGTTCGAAGAAGCCAGCTTCGAAATCCGCATTCCAGTCGGCGGGAGAAACGAAGAAGGTCAGCATCCACCCGACAGACGACGCCGCTGCCCGGACGAACATATCCACCACCCTCGATCCTAAATAAGAAGCCGAGCTCATCCAATTCCTCCGTGAGAACTGGGACATTTTCGCATGGAAGCCCGCTGACATGCCAGGTGTACCCAGGGAGTTGGCTAAGCATCGACTGCATGTGGATCCTGCTGCTCGGCCTGTCCGAGAACGCCTGCGTCGGTCCGCCGCGCACAAGAGGAAGGCAATCGGAGAAGAGGTGGCTAAGCTTTTGGCAGCCAACTTCATTCGCGAGGTACACCACTCCGAGTGGCTCGCCAATGTTGTCATGGTGCCCAAGAAGGACAAGTCTCTCCGAATGTGCATCGACTTCAAGCATCTCAGTAAGGTCTGCCCGAAAGACCATTTCCCGCTCCCCCGCATCGATCAAATTGTCGATTCAACTACGGGTTGCGAGCGTTTGTCATTCCTTGATGCTTACTTGGGCTATCATCAGATCCGTCTGTATGGCCCCGATGAATTAAAAACAGCCTTCATCACCCCATTCGGGTGCTTCTGCTACATCACTATGCCATTTGGTTTGAAGAATGCAGGAGCAACCTTTATGCGCATGATCCAAAAATGCCTCCTTGACAAGATCGGTCGAAATGTGGAGGCGTATATGGATGATATCGTAGTCAAGTCACGCAAAGGTTCCGACCTGCTGACTGACTTGGCAGAAACATTCGCCAACCTTCGTAGGTACGATATCAAGCTCAACCCAGCCAAGTGTTCATTCGGTGTTCCCAGCGGAAAGTTACTCGGTTTCTTCGTTTCCGAACGAGGGATCAATGTAAACCCCGAAAATATCGGGACCATCATCCGAATGGAGCGGCCGGTCAGAATACACGATGTTCAAAGGCTCACAGGTTGCCTAGCGGCTTTGAGCAGGTTTATCAGTCGACTCGGCGAGAAGGCACTTCCTCTGTACCGACTCATGAAGAAATCAGATACTTTCGAGTGGACAGACGAAGCCCAAATTGCATTCGACGACCTCAAAGTCCTACTTTCCACCCAGCCGGTTCTTACTGCTCTGCTCAGTAAAGAACCCCTTCTTCTTTACATCGCGGCTACAAATCAAGTAGTTAGCACTGTCCTCACAGTCGAACGCGAAGAAGAAGGCAAAGCATACAAGGTTCAGCGGCCAGTGTATTATGTCTCTGAAGTCTTGACTCCTTCCAAGCAGAGGTATCCCCACTATCAAAAACTTATCTATGGGATTTACATGACTGCGAAGAAGGTGGCTCATTATTTCCAAGACCACTCGGTGTCTGTCGTTTCTGATGCTCCGTTGTCGGAAATCCTCCACAATCGGGACACATCGGGCCGAGTGGCGAAGTGGGCGATGGAGATGTTATACTGCGACATCAAGTTCGAGGCCAAGAAAGCTATAAAGTCTCAAGCTCTGGCTGACTTCATAGCAGAATGGGTAGAACAATGGCAACCGACCCACATCTACTCGGCTCATTGGACAATGTTCTTCGATGGGTCCAAGATGTTGAATGGCTCCGGCGCTGGCGTTGTGATCATATCGCCAAAGGGTGACAAACTCAAGTATGTGTTGCAGATACACTTTGATTCCTCCAACAATGAGGCAGAGTATGAGGCTCTCCTTTGTGGATTGCGCATGGCCATCGCACTCGGCATCCGTCGCCTGATGGTCTACGACGATTCAGATTTGGTAGTTAATCAAGTGATGAAGGAGTGGGACGTAAGGAACCCCACCATGACCACATACTGCAATGCAGTGAGGAAGCTCGAGAAAAAGTTTGAAGGTCTGGAACTCCACCATGTTCCGCGACTGAAAAACCAAGCAGCTGATGAATTGGCGAAACTTGGATCCACTCGGAGACCAGTCCCGAGTGACGTCTGCCTCGAGCACCTTCACCTTCCCTCAGTTAAAGAAGATCCTTTCACAGAGGAACCAGTACAACCAAAGAGCTCGACAGATCCGACTGAAGTCGAAGTCCCTGCTGTGGTTGATTTGATCATGGAGATTCTTGCTATCATCCCCGATTGGACTGTGTCGTTCATTGCATACATCCCGAGGCAAGAATTACCAGAAGACGAAGTCCAAGCCAGACAGATCGTCCGCAGGTCAAAGTCGTTCACTGTCATTGATGGCCAGTTGTACAAGGAAAGCGTTTCAGGCGTCCTTCAACGATGCATCTCCCCTGAGGAGGGACAGTTAATCCTGGAAGAAATTCACTCGGGAACCTGCGGTCATCACGCCTCCTCAAGGGCAATCGTCGCCAAAGCATTCAGAGCCGGTTTCTTCTGGTTGCAGGCGAATGAAATGGCAAAGGATATGGTCGACCGATGCAAAGGTTGTCAGTTCTACTCTAACAAGTCCCACAAGCCAACATCTACGTTGAAGACAATCCCTCTTGTTTGGCCGTTTGCAGTGTGGGGATTAGATACAGTCGTTCCATTCAGGACAGGCCAAGGGGGATTCACACATCTGTTGGTGGCAGTCGACAAGTTCACAAAGTGGATTGAAGCCAAGCCCATCAAGAAGCTTGACGCCCTTACAACCATCAAGTTTGCCAGGGACATCATCTCTAGATTCGGGGTACCGCATAGCATAATCACTGACAATGGCACAAACTTTGACTCGGACAGATTCAAAGGTTTCTGTACAGGCCAAGGTATCCGAGTGGATTTTGCATCTGTGGCGCATCCCCAAACAAACGGGCAAGCAGAGCGGGCGAATGGACTTATTCTCCAAGGTTTGAAGCCTCGACTCCTGCGAGAAGTGGGACATGCTGCCGGCGCATGGGTCACCGAGCTGCCTTCGGTGCTGTGGGGTCTCCGCACAACCCCAAATAGATCTACAGGGTGATCCCCGTTCTTCCTCGTTTACGGAGCAGAGGCAGTCCTTCCGAGTGACTTGCTTCACAACGCTCCACGAGTTGAACTCTTCTCCGAAGCTGAAGCAGAGCAAGCAAGGCAAGACGAAGTGGATCTTCTAGAGGAGGAGCGCGAGATGGCACTAACTCGCTCAACCATTTATCAACAAGATCTGCGGCGCTTTCACGCGCGAGACGTCAGGAGTCGTACATTCCAAGTAGGCGACCTGGTGCTCCGAGTGGATCAGCAGAGACCTCACAAGTTGGCTCCCGCCTGGGAAGGACCCTTCATCATCTCCAAGGTGCTCAACAACGGAGCATATCGACTCTACAACCTCGACAGGGAAACGGACGAGCCGAGAGCATGGAACGGAGATCTCCTGAAGCGCTTCTACACGTGACCGTCGACTGAAGTAATGTAAAGAACAAGTATCGTTGAAGTAATACAAAGCAGATTGAGTTTTTGCAGATGCAAAATTCTTCCGCGTTCGCAGACTCCGGTCTCAAAAAAAAACTTTCTCCGAGTGTGCACTAACCGTCGCACTCGGGGACTTAGCTGCGATACAGAATCGCCTAAGTACAAACTTTCTCCGAGTGTGCACTAACCGTCACACTCGGGGACTTAGCTGCGATCCAGAATCGCCTAAGTACAAACTTTCTCCGAGTGTGCACTAACCATCGCACTCGGGGACTTAGCTGCGATCAAGAATCGCCTAAGTACAAACTTTCTCCGAGTGTGCACTAACCGTCGCACTCGGAGACTTAGCTGCAATCCAGAATCGCCTAAGTACAAACTTTCTCCGAGTGTGCACTAAACGTCACACTCGGGGACTTAGTTGCGATCCAGAGTCGTCTAAGTACAAACTTTCTCCGAGTGTGCACTAACCGTCGCACTCGGGGACTTAGCTGCGATCCAGAATCGCCTAAGTACAAACTTTCTCACTTGGAGGTTAGCAACTACCCTCATTGGGGCTCATGTAGATGTCAAGACAACTGACAATTACATGAGTAGCAGACCCTCATCGAAGCTCATGTAGATGTCAAGACAACTGACAATTACATGAGTAGCAACTCGCTCCGAGTACGACCTTATAGTCGCGCTCGAAGACTTAGCTGCGATCACGAATCGCCTAAGTAAACAATTGCCTTCGACTGTATCCTAGAGATCCACTCAGAGACTTAGCAGACCCTCATTGAGGCTCATGCAGATGTCAAGACAACTCACAACTACATGCTCCGCATGTTTGCCACTAGCTTCACCAAGAAACGCCAAACAAAAACCACGAGCCAAAATCGTGTCAACAATTATTTGGCAAAGGAAGAGCAAAATATTCGGTTCCAATTCAAAGTTGGTTTAAAGATAGTCGGTTCGGTGTAGATCAAGTTTATCCACACCGAACCACGAATGTGACGGCCAACAGCAGTGGCCAAAGTTTGATACAACTACCACTCGGCATACCGAGGTAAAGTTTTTTCAAGCGTCGTCAGGACTGGCACTGGGACTGGCAGGCTCCACGAAAGTGTCGAGGTCGATCCCGTCTGCGATGCGAGTGGCGCTCTCAAGGATGGTCTGCATGAAATCTTCGAATCGAAGCTTCTTGGTGTTGGCAACTTGCAATGCCTTCAGCTTCTCTTCGCGAACCTCCTTGCAGTGCACTCGGACCAGCGACAGCGCCACGTCCGCACCACAGCGAGCAGCAGACTTCTTCCATGCCTGCACTCGGTTCGGGACGTCCTCCAGCCGAGTCATTAACCCTTCCATCTCCTGCCGGGACTCGTCTTCAGGCCACAGCTCCTTGTTGATTCGGCCAATGACCTCTCTCAGGCGACCGATAAAAGGTCCCACTTTGCCAAGGTGAATGTGCGCTCGGAGCATGTCTCGATTGGCGTCGTCGCCGAGTGGAACGTTCGGAACAACCGATCGCTCAATGTCAGCTGCTTCAGCCTCAGCGTCCATACAAAAATCTGCAAAGACAAGACAAGCAGACAGTAAGCGCATCATGAAATACAAAGTCAAGAAGCATTCGGAAAAACAGAACTTACCACCGAGAAGCGCAATCATCTTCCTTGCCCAGTCACTGACATACTTCTCCTGTGATATGCACCGCCTGTTCATCACCTTCATCTGTCCCATCAGCTCGGTTCTTTGTTTCCCCATTTTCTCCATTTCGGCCACCAATGCCTTGTTTGCCTCACGGGACTCCTCCAAGGACTTCTCTCGTTCAGCCAGAGCGCCCTTCACACCAGCCAAGTCATGAATAGCTGCCTCCAGTTCTGCAGCAAGCTGAATCTTTTCATCCTTCAGAGCGTTGTATGCTGATCCCATTTCGCAAGTCTTCTGCAAATCAGCGCGAAGAGAAGATCAGACAAATTCAACAAGGAAAACAATAAAAGCTCGAAGTTCTTCAGACCCCCGCCGACGCAAGCAGTCGACAGCGGCCTCGGGGACTACACCCAGTGGGTTCACTAAGAGTGACCCCACTGCCATGAAGCTCAAACAGGTCCGCCCTATTGAGCTAAATAACAAAAACAAGCCTATGAGGCTACTACTACCCGACCTGAGTAAAATTACTCTCGGGGACTACTTCCAGTAGGTGCACTCGGAGTGCCCCCACCGATAACATTCGAACAGATTAGTTTTGATTTGATCAAGTTAAAGAAAATGTATATAAAGACAACTGCCGGTGCAAGCACTCGACAGAAGTCTCGGGGACTACACCCACTGGGTTCACTAAGAGTGAACCCACTGCAAAATAATCATACTGCATCCGAGTATATTGCTTAAACACCCACTGGGTTACAAGAGGAAAGTAAATACTTACTAGCCCACTTACTCGGATATCGTCCCGGAGTTCCAAGCTTCGCTTGTACACAGACGCGATGGAGTCGTACGCACTCTTGGCATCACCCGCCATCAACTCCGCCTGCACCATGGCCCCCTTGGCAGCTCCCACCTGATCTTTCGGGAGGCGTTCGGCGTCGTACTGGACGGTCGACGGACCTGGAACCACAAGAGACTCCTTGGGCATCCCAAGTCCTGCTCCAGTCGGTTCAGCAGCGATGAGCGCCGTTTCAGTCGACGACATCGTCTCGGTTGGCGGCGCGTCCATGGCGGGAGTAGTAGCAGAGGGAACAGCCTCAAGGATAGGCACCGCAGCTTGCTCGGACCTCTTCTGGTCGTCCTCCTCCACATGAATCACCTCTGAAGGAAGCCCGACCGAACGACGTGAGACCACAGGAAAAAGGGCAAGATCAAAGACAGAATTCGTGAAACAATAATGTAAGCTCTCGGAGTCGCCACGACATACCTTGCTGGGATGTGGCAACGTTGTCCATATCCATGGGATCGTCTTCCTGGCGTGGCAGAGAAGTGGCGGAGGTGGCAGCTCTGTCGAGTAAAATTCACTCGACCAATAAGCATGAGTTCAATCAGATACTAGAAGAAGATAGGAGAACAATACACTCACGCTGAGGCAACGGGAACGGCGATCCTCATCCGCGGCAAAGCCTTCCAAGGCTTAGATCCACTCGGTTTGGCCACCTTAGAAGGCTGGCCCGCGGGCTCAGCAGCATACTCCCTGGTCCTCTTTGTGCTCCGAGCACTCGGAACCACGGGAGTAGCTGGCAAGGCACTCGGAACCACATGAGGAGCTGGCGGGGCACTCGGGGCCGCTGGAGGAGCCGACGGGGTCACGGGTTCGTGATGGTGCTTAGTTCGAGGCTCTGGTGGTGGGGGTGGCGAGTTCTGTTCCTCATCTTCCCCCTCTTCCTCTTTGGACTCCTCCTCCGTCTCCCCATTGTCGGAGACATACTCGACGCTCTCCACGCTGCCCTCCTGGCTGCCTTCCTCTTCCTCAGCCGGATTCCCGTTCGAGACGGGAGAAAACCAGTTGGTCCACGCCTGCACGAGATACAGTCGATAACATCAGACGTCAGACAGTGATACAAGAAAAAGCGATAAATCTAAGACAATTGTGAGCACTCGACAAGTTACACTCACCTCATTCGGAGGAGGGTTGTCCGCGCGGAAGGGCTTCACTCGCCGGGCTCCTCTGGGGTTATCGCAGGCGCCTGTGATGCTGCGGACCCACGCCGTCACAACCTCCCCGGTCACGCACTCGGGGTGAGTCCGAGTGGAGTCCTCAGGGCCCGTGTAGTGCCACATGGCGTGGTGTCGAGCTTGCAAAGGCTGGATACGCCGACCCAGAAAAATCTCCAGCAAATCTATGCCGGTGACTCCCTTGCGGACGACATCTACCAGCGCGTCGACCAGAGGCTGAATCTGGATCTTTTCCATCTTCGTGAGTGCAAGCTGCCTAGGCGGAGCCGGTCGGTCTAGGCTAAAAGGTGGCAGTCCAGTTGCAGCATTCGGACAAGCGACGTCCTGGCAGTAGAACCAAGTCGACTGCCAGTTCCTAACGGATTCAGACAAGTGAAGAGCGGGATAGCTACTTTTGCTTTTCTTCTGGAAGCCTAAGCCTCCGCAGAGCTGGAGGAGATGAGTTTTGCCGTCCGACTGGCTAAGTCTTTTGATGGTTTGGGATCTAGCGGAGAAGATGTGCTTAAAGAGCCCCCAATGAGGAGGACAACCGATAAAACACTCGCAAAGCACGACGAAGGCAGAGAGATGAGCTATTGCGTTGGGAGGAAAATGGTGGAGCTGCGCCCCGAAGTGGTTCATTATACCTCTGAAGAAGGGATGAGGAGGCAGAGAGAAGCCACGGTACACGTGACTGAGCAGCAAGACGCGCTCCCCCTCCTGGGGTGCCGGCTCCGTCTCGCCCTCCGCCGGCAGCCTCCACGTCTTGTTCTCGATCAGGCCTTGCTCCACCAGCTCCAGCATGTCGCTCTTCGTCACCGTGGAGGGGAGGAAATCCCCCTGGATCCAACCCGCCGGCAGTGCCCGTTGTCGCCGTTGAGCGGGAGCCGCCGTCTTCTTCTTCTTCAGCGCCTCGAGCTTGCTCGTCTGCCCCTTCGTCATGGTGGAGGCTGCAGATCCGCGGAGGAGGAGAAGAAGGAAGGAGCTTGGGGTGCGCAGGAATCCACGGGAGAAGCGGGGCGAGTGCGAGTTATCAGGCGAGTGCAATGAGAAACCCTCGCTGGAGAGGTTTAAATAAGGTTCCGACTGGGTCACTAGCAGGTGGCCCCGAAATCTTATCCCCCGACCGGTTGCTGCGATATTAGTGGAGGAGATGAAGGCGCGGAAATCGAGGCGGCAGATACTACTCGATGACAATGTCGTCATCCCCGCTGAGCGCGCGGCAACCGAAATTTGAGGAACCCAGAAAATCCGCCGCTGTCAGTTGACCGGTCACGTCGAAAGATTCCATGGAAGCACTAGGTCTCTGACGATTCGTTTCACAGATATATCCACTCGGATCATTGGCCAAGAGGATAAAATGGATCAAGGCAATCAACGCCAAAGTCGCATCCATACCAGTCGGATCCGTACTCCAAGCATCGCTTCGTCATTCCAACCCCGATCCATTCGGGGACTAATGATGGGGTTATAGTCCTAGGATAGGGTCATAGGCCTGCCCTATAGGTCCTGCCCAAGGACTACCCTTCATAAGGGACAAGGCCCTTAGTCAGTTCCGACTGAATTAAGGACTTCCCATCATCCAGTCGGTGACGATTCCTCCATCATCCAGTCGGAGATGAGCATTCGGAGCGTATCAAACTTACCGACTGGATTCCACTCTGTACATCGTAACCCCCCTGGAGGGCAACGGTCATACGTTTTCATGTACCTTTATTAGCATTTAAGGCATACGTTACCTGTACCGTAGACATTTAATCGCCACTACTCCACCCCTGTGCACCGAATCGTTGTGAAGGGCAACACACTCTATATAAGTCGCCCTTCCCCACTGGTGCAGGGGTTAGCAATACACTGTAATCCATATTCCACTCGACATCAAGCTCCCAAGAGCACTGAGACGTAGGGCTTTTACCTCCACCGTAGAGGGGCCTGAACTCATACAACCTCGCCGTAGCTAAGGCTCTGCCCATCCTTTCGTACCCTACACATCTACTGTCAGACTTATACCCACGACAGATATGAAAACTTCCACCTTCATGTGCATTGAATAGTTAGAGAAGTTTGATTCATCTCAATTAGTTTTGAGTTGTGGTTGTGGTAATATTGAAGTTATGCTAGTAAGGTGTTGTGGATCTAGAAATACTTGTGTTGAAGTTAGTGATTCCCGTAGCATGCATGTATGGTGAACCGCTATGTGATGAAGTCTGAGCATGATTAGTCTATTGATTGTCATCCTTTGTGTGGCGGCCGGGATCGCTCGATGGTTTATACCTACCAACCCTTCCCCTAGGAGTATGCGTTGAATGCTTTGTTTTGATTACTACTAAAAGTTTTGCAACAAGTATATGAGTTCTTCATGACTAATGTTGAGTCCATGGTTTAGATGCACTTTCACCTTCCACCATCACTATCTTCTTTAGTGCCGTGCAACTTTCGCCGGTGCACAAAACCCACCAATAGCCTCCCTCAAAACAGCCACCATACCTACCTACTATGGCTTTTTCAAAGTCATTCCGAGATATATTGCCATGCAAATACCACCATGACATGTGCCACCATGTCTACATTGACATTGCATGATCGTAAGATAGCTAGCATGATGTTTCCATTAATGTCTATGCCATGCTAGATCATTGTCACGGTACACTACCGAAGGCATTCCATATAGAGTCATCATTGTTCTAAGTTTTGAGTTGTAAGTGTGATGATCATCATTGATGGAGCATTGTCCCATGTGAGGAAATAAAAGAGGCCAGCGAAGCCCATATACAAAAAGAGGACAAAGATGCCCACCAAAAAAAAGAAAAAAAAAGGCCAAAGAGCCCACCAAAAAAATGAGAGAAAAAGAGAGAAGGGACAATGCTACTATCCTTCCACACTTGTGCTTATTAAGCACCATGATCTTCATGATTGAGAGTCTCTCGTTTTGTCACCACCATATATGTAACGCCCCGGACACACTCGCCGGTGGTCGTTACTCCTGGCGGGATCTAGACTGGCCCCACCTATCAATACTAGTCTTTTCTGCGCACTTTGTCCTCACTCATGCGCACCCAGGATTAACTTCCGGGTCGGTCACCCATCCTAGAACTACTCCAAGCCGAGCACGCTTAACTTGGGAGTTCTGTTCGAATGGGCTCCCAGAAAAGAAGGATTAACTTCCCGGTCGTTCACCCATCCTAGGACTACTCCAAGCCGAGCACGCTTAACTTGGGAGTTCTGTTCGAATGGGCTCCGGGAAAAGAAGGAATCCCTTATTGATATGAGTAGTCTATCATCCCTAATAAGCCAGGCTATCACATACACCACCACTTAGAGGAACCAGTCCAGTACATGTGCCATGCCGTGACACCCGCTGGTGGTCGTTACTCCTGGCGGGATCTAGCCTGGCCCCACATATCAATACTAGTCTTTTCTGCGCACTTTGTCCTCACTCATGCGCACCCGGGATTAATTTCCCGGTCGGTCACCCATCCTAGAACTACTCCAAGTTAAGCGAGTCCTCACTCATGCGCACCCGGGATTAATTTCCCGGTCGGTCACCCATCCTAGAACTACTCCAAGCCGAGCATGCTTAACTTGGGAGTTCTGTTCGAATGGGCTCCCGGAAAAGAAGGAATCCCTTACTGATATGAGTAGTCTATCATCCCTAATAATCCAGGCTATCACAATATAGCTAGTGGGAAATTTTTCATTATATAACTTGGCTTGTATATTCCAATGATAGGCTTCCTCAAATTTGCCTTAGGTCTTCGTGAGCAAGCAAGTTGGATGCACACCCACTAGTTTTCTTTGAGAGCTTTCACCTACTCCTAGCTCTAGTGCATCATTTGTATGGCAATCCCTACTCATTCACATTGATATCTATTGATGAGCATCTCCACCGCTCATTGATATGCCTAGTTAATGTGACCATCTTCTCCTTGTTTGCCTTGCAACCTCCACCACACTCCATTCCACTTATAGTGCTAAAACCATGGCTCACGCTCATGTATTGCGTGAGAGTTGAAAAGGTTTGAGAAAGTAAAAGTGTGAAAACAATTACTTGGCCAATACCGGGGTTGTGCATGATTTAAATTCGTTGTGCAAGGATGATAGAGCATAGCCAGACTATATGATTTTGTAGGGATAACTTTCTTTTGGCCTTGTTATTTTGAAAGTTCATGATTACCTTGCTAGTTTGCTTGAAGTATTATTGTTTCCACGTCAATAGAAACTATTGTTTTGAATCAAATGGATCTGAACATTCATGTCACATAAGAGGAGTTAGAAAGGACATATATGCTAGGTAGCATGAAAGCATCAAAAATTCATTCTTTATCACTTCCCTACTCGAGGACGAGCAGGAGTTAAGCTTGGGGATGCTTGATACGTCTCAAACGTATCTATAATTTTTGATGGTTTCATGTCGTTATCTTGTCAACTTTGTATGTTTTATGTACCTTTTATATCTTTTTTGGGACTAACTTATTAATTCAGTGCCAAGTGCTAGTTCTTGTTTTTCCTGTGTTTTTGACTCTTTTCAGATCTGATTTTGGAACGGAGTCCAAACGGTTCCTCCTGACGTGGCGGCGCCCTCATGGATCACGCGCTCGTGGACGACCATCTCGCCCCGGTTCCTCCTGACGTAGTGGGGTAGCCATGGCCGGCATGTCGTTGTAGGCTACCTCTCTGCTGCCCACCATGGTCCCTCGTCGATGGCGGCTCTGATGCCAATTCTCATGCGATTCGGTTGGATCGTGCATGCTCTCTCTCGCTCTCGATGAAATGGGAGAACTCAGAAAATGTTTTGCACAACACACAACTTTCCACTTTCGTTTTTCTTTGCCTCTTATTCTCGTGAATCCCTAACAAAAGCATCGGGTTCACACACCCCGCCCCGCTTGTTCTAAATGTGCCATCTGATACGTCTCAAACGTATCTATAATTTTTGATGGTTTCATGTCGTTATCCTGTCAACTTTGGATGTTTTATGTACCTTTTATATCTTTTTTGGGACTAACTTATTAATTCAGTGCCAAGTGCCACTTCCTGTTTTTTCTGTGTTTTTGACTCTTTTCAGATCTGATTTTGGAACGGCGTCCAAACGGAATAAAATCCCCGAAATAAATTTTTCCAGAATGGAAGAAGATCAGGGGACTTGAGGGCCAAGGTGGAGAGCCACAGGGGGCCCACAAGCCCTGTAGCCGCCAGCAAGGGGGGGGGGCTACCAGGCTTGTGGCCTTCCTGGCGCCCCCCTGACCTAGCTCCTTCGCCTATATATTCCCTAAAATCCAGAAAAAATAGGGGAATCCACGAAAACACTTTTCCGCCGCCGCAAGCTTCCGTTTCCGCGAGATCTCATCTGGAGACCCTTCCCGGTGCCCTGCCGGAGGGGACTTTGGAGTTGGAGGGCTTCTACATCAACATCATCGCCCTTCAATGACTCGTGAGTAGTTCACTTCAGACCTATGGGTCCGTAGTTAGTAGCTAGATGGCTTCTTCTCTCTCTTGGATCTTCAATACAAAGTTCTCCATGATCTTCATGGAGATCTATCCGATGTAATCCTCTTTGGCGGTGTGTTTGTCGAGATCCAATGAATTGTGGATTTGTGATCAGATTATCTATGAATTATATTTGAGTCTTTGTTGATCTCTTATATGCATGATTTGATATCCTTGTAAGTCTCTCCGAATCTTGGGTTTTGTTTGGCCAACTAGATCTATGATTCTTGCAATGGGAGAAGTGCTTGGTTTTGGGTTCATACCGTGTGGTGACCTTTCCCTGTGACAGAAGGGGCAGCAAGGCACACATCGTGTTGTTGCCATGAAGGGTAACAAGATGGACTTTTATCGTAGATATGAAATTGTCCATCTACATCATGTCATCTTGCTTAAGGCGTTGCTCTATTCTCATGAACTTAATACACTAGATGCATGCTGGATAGCGGTCGACGTGTGGAGTAATAGTAGTAGATGCAGAAATTATCGGTCTACTTGTTTTGGACGTGATGCCTATAGATATAATCATTGCCTTAGATAACGTCACGACTTTGCGTGGTTCTATCAATTGCTCGGCAGTTATTCGTTCACGCACCGTCTACTTGCTTTCATGAGAGAAGCCACTAGTGAACACTACGGCCCCCGGGTCTATTCACAACTATCGTTTCCACTTTCGCTTTTACTTTGCTTTGTTTCTTTTTGCTTTCAGTTCTCACTTGGCAAACAATCTATAAGGGATTGAAAACCCCTTCATAGCGTTGGGTGCAAGCTCTTTGTGTTTCTGCGGGTACTTGTGACAATCCTTCACTGGATCGATACCTTGGTTCTCAAAACTGAGGGAAATACTTACCGCCGCTGTGCTACATCAACCTTTCCGCTTCGAGGGAACACCAATGCAAGGCTCCAAGGCCACGGGGGGATCCTTTGCATATTTGCCAAGGAAGTCCCTAAAGGTGTAGCCGTAGCAAAAGGATTCCTGGTGCCGTTGCTGTGGAGTATCAAGACAAGAATAGTCTCCCGTCAACACGCTTGTTTCTGGCGCCGTTGGAAGGTATTTTGTTGCAGTATCACCATCCCAGATCTGCAAGGTGTACATACTCATCGCGGGCACTACTAGAGCTAGTCATGCGAGGCGTGCACAAGTCGTGGCTGCTGCGCCTTATTTCCCGCGGAATCAAAAGAACTGGGGAAACCGGTACGACTATGCTATGGTTCAGAGTTGAACCAACATCCACTTGACCGTTGGTCGCCGTGTAGCCCGGCAGGAGCCTGCCCATGATGGATGACGACAAGGTCATGACGCGGCCGCCACTGTCGGCCGACATGTGGTTGGCCACCTTGTGGCACACCAGGAACATCCCGCGCACGTTCACTGCGGACATGGCGTCGAAGTCCTCCACGGTGATGTCGGCGAGCGCGCGGTACTGTTAGGAACGTGAGTGTCCCCTGTTCCAGCATGCCGGAAGTACCCTTGAGGGTCGATCATCCATCCAACGGCTAAGGAAAGAAGATACCGATCCGGTGAAGAGGGAGTCTTCGTTCGGCGATCCTGCATCCAACGGCCCATCCCGCGACGATGTTGGCTTTCCGACAGAGCACTACCGGTTGTTTAATTGCTTTAGCTACTTGATGCGTGTTGGCTTATATAAGCATCACTTTCCAGTCCATTTGGGCATGTAATACATGTGTGGGTAAAACCCTAAGCCGCCGGTGGTGTGCTCTATCTACTTTCCCCAATTTGAGAGCAATACAATTCCCCTATTAGCTGATTTCGATCTCTGAATTTAGCTCAAAATAGCAGTTCTTCTTCAGTCGGCTAGTTAGATCCTGACAATTGGTATCAGAGGCTAGTCGATCCGCGGCTGGTGGTGGCACGTAGAGGAGGAGCGAGCAGTGAGATCCAGATCGGGCGGCGATGTACGCGGGCGGCGGCCGGAGTGGCGTTGTTTGGTTGCAATTTTAACGCAGCTCTGGTTGGCACGGAAAACTTCCCTATTGTAAAACCCCAGCTACTGTGATGAGATCGTGCATCTCGGAGGCGGACGTTGGCGGCGGTGTTGGCGGTGGTAGGTCGAAGATCCAAGGTACTCGAGTCAAATCCCACCACCCCACCCCTGTTTCTGGCCATCACCATGACAGGGCAAGCAGCTTTGATAGTGACAGCAGATCTGCACCTGGCGTCATTGGAGTTGGATATTAAGACACTCAAAACAACATGGATGAAGATCGAAAAAAAATCATGAATTACGCGGGATGGTGACAAGATCCAAGAGAACTTCAGGAAGTTGTTGATGGACCCTGACTCTGAGGAGGGACAGATTGAGCGTTCTGAGTAGGGTAGTGCCCATGTGAAAATTAATGAGGTGCACTCACCTGTTGTACCTGCAGGTCGGTCGAAGCAGTTGAACAACTACACACCACCATCAGTGCATGGGCAGGAAAAAGAAGCACCGGTGGTAGTAGGATCTGCAGTGTTGAGGGATCACACAGGAAAGGAGCTGAATTTGGATGGTACTAATAAGGTCCCATACAGGCATCCTAACTTCAGCAACAACAAGCATGAGGGAAACCAAGAAGCAAGGCAACAACAACAACTACAGTTACCTCGAGTTGATGTGGGCACAATGGAAGAATAGTCAGATGGGCAAAAGCAAAGGCAGTATTCTCCTTCAGACAATAGAAGGCATGTTCTCACAGTGAAACCTGCAGAACAAAACATTTATGAATTCGAAGGACAGGATCCTGAGGCCTGGATTCAGAATTTGTACCAGTATTTTGTTGCTGCCAGAACACCAATTGAGCATAGAACCGGGCTAGCAATATCATATTTAAAAGGGCCTGCTGTTCAATGGTGGAGAGGAACTAGATATGCACCTAGCAATGTGCATTGGCATAAATTTTGCTCTTACTTATGTGAAAGATTTGCTATTCACTCATCCTGTGATATAGTGAGTTCCTTCCATGCAATTCATTAAACTTCTACCTTGGCAGCTTATGTAGAACAGTTTGAGCAGTCAATGATTATCATGAGAAGGGAAAACCCTGGTATTCCTGATAACTACTATGTGACTAGCTTTGTGTGTGGCCTTAACACTTACATCAAGAGCCACGTGGAATGCTTCAAGCCTAAGGATATGCAAACTGCTATATGCTATGCTAGAAGAATGGAGAAAACCCAACCACCAATGCATGTGGTGCAGACTAAAGCTTATGTGCCACAACCAAAGAGGCAAGTAACTTTTTAACAACCAAAGGTAGAAGGGATTCCTGCAGTCCAGAACAGAAAATTAGTGATACAATAAGCAAAACAGAATCAGGTTTGCTACAAGTGTAGGGAGCCTTGGGTCTCAGGGCACATACAAGTGTGTATGATGAGTCAAAGAGCACAAATTCAAGCTCTACAAGCACAAGAAGAGGAAGTACCTGAGACCATCTATGTTACTGATTTTGTTGATCCTAACTTGGAGAACCTGGACCAACTTCCAACTGATGCAATTCTTCAAGTGTCTATGCATGCAGCTATGGGAATTGGAGCAATCAAAAATACTTCTATTCTGATAGTTAAGGTGGGCAACACTTCTGCAAAATCATTAGTAGATAGTGGCAGTACTTCCACTTTTGTTTCACCAGAAATGGCAGCCAAATTACAAGTAAAACCCAAGTCTACCCCTAAGGTTAGAGTGGCTATAGCTAGTGGAGAGATCCTATGGAGTGAGTTCATGGTCCAAGATTGCCCCTATGAAATACAAGGTCAGCAGTTTACTGACAGTTTCAGAATTATGCAATTGAAAGGTTATGAAATGATATTGGGCGTTGATTGGTTAAAGAAGTACAACCCAATACACATGGATTTCATTAAAATGGAAATGAAAGTGTCTGCCTTGAATGGCCAGTTAGTCACATTTATTGATGAAACAGTGCCAAAGGCACAGCCTGAGGAAGCTAAAGACTGTACTGATAAACTGATGGAACAAGCAGTGTGTGGGTTTGTATTGTTTACTGCCTGTGTTGTTGAGATGAGGGGCACAACTAAGGAACTACCTGCAGAATTATAATCTCTGCTACAAAAGTATGAACAACTTTTCCAGGAACCAACTGAGTTACCTCCCAACAGGCCATGTGATCACAGAATTCCATTAGAGGAGGGAGCAAAAGTAGTGAATCAGAGACCCTAGACAATGCCCCATCACCAAAAGGAAATATTGGAGAAGATCATCAAAGAGTTGTTAAAGTATGGAGTGATTAGGCCCAGTACCAGCCCTTTTTCATCTCCTGTTTTGCTAGTCAAAAAGAAAGATGGATCTTGGAGATTGTGCACTGATTACAGGAAGCTGAACTCTATTACCATCAAGAACAAGTACCCAATCCCAATCATAGAAGATTTATTGGACCAGCTGAAAGGAGCTAAGTTTTTCTCCAAAATTGATCTCAGAAATGGTTACCACCAGATCAGAATGGTAGAAGAAGATATCTACAAAACAACTTTTGTTACTCATACGGGCTTGTTTGAGTATCTAGTCATGTCTTTTGGTCTTACCACTGGCCCTCCTAGCTTTCAAGCCCTAATGAATTTTCTCTTTGGCATGCTAAAATTTGTGGTGACATTCTTTGATGATATCCTGGTTTTCAACACCTCTCTGGAAGAACATAAGCAACACTTGATTCAAGTGTTTGATATACTGCAAGAGGACAAGGTATATGCCAGATTGGAAAAGTGTTCTTTTGGTCAAACTGAAGTTGAGTATTTGGGCCACATTATTAACCAAGAGGGAGTGGCTACTGACCCATCTAAGATCAAGGCAATCCAGGACTGGCCAGCTCCTACCAACATTACTGAATTGAGGAGTTTCTTGGGTCTGAGTGGCTATTACAAACGATTCATTCAGGGTTATGGCTTGATATGCAGACCCCTGTTTGATTGCTTAAAAAAGATGCTTTCCATTGGGACAAAGATCAGGACAAGGCCTTTCCTGAAGTAAAGGACATGCTCACTCACTCTCCAGTCCTTGCCTTACCTTATTTCTCCGAACCATTTATATTAGAGGCTCATCCATGTGGATATGGTTTGGGAGCTGTATTGATGCAAGAAGGAAGACCCCATTTCTTATTTCAGTAAAACAACTGGGCCTAGAGTTGTTGCCTTCTCCACCTATGTTAAAGAAGCTATGGCAATCATTGAAGCTGTAAAAAAAATGGAAGCATTATTTCCTAGCCACTACTCTAATTATCAGAACAGATCAAGAGAGCCTGAAATACATACAAGAACAGAAACTCACTGAGGGAATTCAACACAAGTTGCTAGTCAAGTTGTTGTGATACAATTTCACTATTGAATACAAGAAGGGCAAGGAGAACAAAGCAGCAGATGCACTGTCCATAGTGAAGCATCTAGCTTCCATGCTTATTGCTAGCAGTACTACCCGCACCTGGGTAGTAGAAGTGGTTAAAAGTTATAGCCAAGATGGAAAGATTAAAGAGTTGATTGCTCAGTGCACTGTGAACAAGGATAACACTACTTCCTACTCTTATAGGGATGGTATCCTCGGGTTCAAGAACAAGGTGGTAGTGGGGAATGCAACTGCTCTAAGACAAGACCTATTGAAAACCTTCCATAGCTCTGAGTTAGGGGGTCATTCTAGAGAAAGAGCTACTTATCAAAGGGTAAAGTTGGTGTTTCATTGGCCAGGATTGAAACAGGATGTTATTGCATTTGTCAAGGCTTGCCCAGTCTGTCAAATAAATAAAGCTGAACACTGCCCTTATCCAGGCCTGCTGGAACCACTTCATGTCCCTGACTTTGCTTGAGCTCATGTTAGTATGGATTTTGTGGAAGGTCTACCTCTGTCTGAGAGCAAGGATTTGATCGTCGTAGTTGTGGACAGATTTACAAAGTATGCTCACTTCATTGCCATGAAACATCCTATCACAGTGGAATATGTGGCAAGGGCTTTCTCCGAAACAGTTTTCAAGTTGCATGGTATGCCAGTAGTAATTGTCACTGATAGAGACAAAATATTTACTAGCAACTTATGGCATCAACTGTTTAAATCCTTGAAGATTAAGCTGCACATGAGTACTAGTTATCATCCCCAATCTGATGGGCAAACTGAGAGGGTGAACCAATGCATGGAGAACTACCTGAGATGTATGTGCTTTCAGCAGCCAAAGAAGTGGCATGGATGGTTGGCTTTAGCTGAGGGGTGGTACAACACTAGCTTCCACACTTCCTTGTAGATAACACCTTTTCAGGCTCTTTATGGTTTTCCTCCTCCAATGGTAGCGGAGTCTGCATTGCCTGATACTATTTCTGTCGATTCTGACAATTTACTCCAAAACAGAGAATTAGCTTTGGAAGTGATTAAGCAAAACCTTATCAAGGCCCAGACAAGGATGAAATGGTTTCCTGACAAGAAGAGAAAGGAAAGGGAATTTGTAGTGGGAGATATGGTTTATTTGAAACTGCAACCTTACAGACACACGTCTGTCAGTCTCCACAAGCACTTGAAGTTGCACTCCAAATTTTATGGACCCTTCAGAGTTCTTCAAAGAATTGGTCTTCATGCTTACAAGTTACTACTGCCTGAATATTGCAAGTTACACCATACATTTCATGTGAGTCAGTTGAAGAAGCACATTGGGCCATCAATAGTGCCTTCCAAAAACCTTCCTTTAGTGGGTCCAGATGGGTTGATCAAGATGGAACCTGAGGCCATATTGACATGTGATCTAGTTTTGAAGATCTCGTCGCGATAAAGTCAATGGTGAAAACGAATCATTAATTCAGATAACGGTTTGGAAGATAAAATCTTTTTTAAAATGCAAAATCAAAAGAATACGTAATGATGTCATGTTGCATGCATGCAAAAATGGATGGAAAGAAGCCACCGTATGGAAAGACTAATATGCGGCGCCGTTCCCTAGTGAAGTCCTTCATTTTTACATAGTACTCCTCTGTAAACTAATATAAGAGCATTTAGATTACTATTTTATTGATTTAAATGCTTTTATATTAGTTTACAGAGGGAGTATGAATGAAGTCCACGCTCCGGACCACACACCATGGGATTCAAAAATCATACTACACACACAACACAAAGGTGATAACAACTTTGCTGTAAGATGCGTAATCGTTTCCAAATAAGTGTTTTGAAATTCAGGCCAAAGATGGCAGGACTAAATGTTTCAAGCGTTGATTCGGATATAACGAAACACTATGCCGAAGCATGACATTAGTCCTTGGTTACAATGTTCTGCACAAAAATATGCATAAGGATAACATGTTCCTTTCTTTTAAGTACATAGAAAAAATAGCTCCTTAAATGAAAGCCATGTAGTCGATTATTGTCGTGTTACGAGACCATGAGGGCGGTTTCTGTAGCCTCGCAAGTTTGCAACTACGATTAGTTCCTCAGACTCTGCAGGATGTATTCAGCATATAGGTCCCTGAAAGTTGAAACAGCGGCACAATGGTTAATGATAATATATCATACTCTCTCTGTACAAAATTATTTTACAGTTCTAACTTTCTCCTAATAAGGCATATAAGGATGTCAGTTTGCATCTCACTATAATGTGGATGCATGCTTGCCTGTGAAATGCATTTGCATTACTAATCCTGCTAGATAACCCTTTAACTCTATTCCAGAAACAACTCACATTGAGTGCTTAATGGCCTCTTGTGCAGTGTTTGGTGGCAGGAAGTCATTCACAGCAACCTCCTTGTTCTCATTCTTCTTGTCTGCAAATGCATAACATCAAATAAGCTTAAGCACTTAAGGATCCCATTTGTGTCGCTATGGTTGAGGTAAATCTGATATATGGGAGGAAATGGAGTGTACAATCTTCGAAGAAGCGACGGATTTCAGCAAGGCGGTGGGGGGAGAGCTCCTTAAGGTCGTTGAAATGACGGTACTCGGGATCATCAACGCAAACAGCAATGATCTTATCATCTTTCTCACCCTTTTTGTTCCAAAAAGTAATCACAGTATCAAGCAGACATAATGTGACATTGATATATTCATATATGAAACTCTTAGAGAAAATATCTTGCCTGATCAATCATGGGCATAAGCCCAATAGCCTTAGCTCGAAGAAAGCAACCAGGTATGACAGGTTCCTATTAATAAGGTATAGGTTAGTCAGTTGTCGCAAGACATTCTCGGACACAATGTGCATCGCCGTGTCAATTGCATAAACTTGACATCAGTAGTGCAAAACTAACCTGCATCAGGACCAAGACGTCAATTGGATCCCCATCTTCACACAGCGTCCGTGGTACGAAACCGTAGTTGTGTGGGTAGACTACGGACGAGTACAGAATCCTGTCAACCTAGAGAAATAGCTTAATTTTCATGTTCTCCAATGTGAAGAGGAAATTTCTGTTTTTTGAGCTTTCTTGTCAATGTTTTCATACATCGCCAAAAGCTGAAAGTGGAGAATGTGTGTGTACCTTTATCATCCCAGTCTTCTTGTCAAGTTCATACTTGACTTTGCTCCCCTTTGTGATCTCAACAACCTAAATTCATGCAAAAGACTATGATGCATCTGAACTGTTTACTCTAATTTACAGTGTCAGGTCAATAGAGTATGCCAAGATGCTTACAACATTGAAGATTTGTGGGGCTTCAGGTCCTAGAATTTGGAGAAATTATACATCAGATTATATATGAGCCTTCATTGATATACTTTTCATCCCCATCGGGGCAAACAGTTTCGTACCACGGTCCATCAGGGTAAAAAAAAAAAGTTTTGATGGAAGGCAAGACATCAGGATATGTGTATGTATTTACCTATCTCCAGATCATGCCAAGAATGCGCGGCGACAGTTCGCTTTGAGAGAGACGATACGATCCGCTGGTTCAGCTTCGGATTATCCTTCTTGTCGTCCGCCATTGTCCTGCAATCAGCCCCCTACCCAGCCAAGGAAATCATCGTGAATTCCAATCGAGATGAACAACCAATGGAGAAGAAAAGCAAAGGTACTCGTGATACTGCGATTTCTGGGCAACAAGAAACCCCCTCTTTTTCTTCACACCAAACCAACATGTAAATTGACGAATGCAGAGAAGGAGTGGTCTTTGGGCATTTACCAAATTTCGGTAAGAATTGATTTGGATAGCGGATAGAAATGACCAGGAGAAGAACAGGTGAAGCACAGGAACAGTTGTTGCTTATATAGAGCTCTAGGTGGGTTGGAGATCCTGGGGATGTGGCGGGAGAAGCGGCAGCTCGGACACCTCCTGCATGCGCTCCAGAATTAGACAGCAACACATGCGAGGCAACACAACATGTGTGGCTTGCATTCGACCACATATGTGATTGTTGAATACAGAGTTGAATTTCATATGATAAAAAATGCTCCTTTCGACCGGAAACACTTATCATGAATATGAAAGTACTTGACGTATTTTAATTTTAAATACATTTATTTTTATCAATTCGCGTGACAAGTAATTCTGGATGGATGGAGTAATAGAGTAGGAGGTATATCTTAAACATTTGTAATTGCTCTTTTTTAGAAACTGTAATTGCTAATGCATCCGACTGATACAATAATCTGGACCGTCCAAATACATGCTGGATGTTTTTTTATGCTAACGGTGTCTCGACTGTCTACACGGGCAAATGGGGCAAGAGTACGGGATGACGTTATGCATGTTTCCTGTTTAGCGCTTGTAGCCCTCGCGACGCCTAGCCTCGGGCGACGTGAGGGGCTTCGAAACCTTAGTCGTGAGACACTTTTTCTCCCTTCTCGACTGCCGCTGCCGCCAGCAAGGGCCGCGGTGGCGGCGGGCCCTCCGCCTTAGAGCCAGGGCGGATGGTAGGCGCGGATCCCCAGTGAGGCAGAGCGGCCGTCGCGCGCGGGGAGGACGGGGGCGGCAGACGGCGTCCCTACTGCGCGGCGACGCTCATGGTCGAAGGTTGGATGGCGGCGGTGGGGGCACTCCATCCAACGAGGACGGCGCCTGCGCGCAATGGCTAACATCAAGGGCTGCGCATCTGGCGTGTCCTGTCCAGATCCGTCACAGTTTGACTGTCGGTGAATACTCACAACATATGCCATGGGTAGGCTAAAGTCGGTGAGAACCGAAGGGACAAAGGTGGACGCTCGGAACGAGGTTGGTACACGCATGGGACGCACGATGTACCCAGGTTCAAGGCTCTCTGTAGAGATAATACCCCTAATCCTGCCGGAGTGTTTGATGTGACTTGTGATCTTCGGCCGGCTAGCCAGCAGGCTAGCCGGCTTCGGTGCGGCAGCCTCACTCCTAGTCGGGCTGGCTGGACCAGGCCGACTCAGAAGAGGTAGCCGCCTCGACTCTAGCCAGCAGGGGTTGTCTGGCCGGCCAGAGGGATGGCCGCTTTGTCCTCTAGCCGGTAGGCGCTGCCTAGCCGGCCGGAAGACTTGGGCCTTGGGGATCTGTATATGTTCATGTCCTTTGGGCTGGAAATGAAGGAGCAGGCTTGATGAGGCTACCCCGGGGTTATCCCCCCGACACTAGTCCCCGAAGCTGGCGAGGCCTGCCGCCTGCGGGCGTGCGGCCTCACCGGCTTGATGATTTGCCTTGATATTTTCGCCGTTATTCGTGACGAGGGGTGCCGGCTTCGAAACGACGCCTCGGCTTCGTCGCAAGCCGCTCGGAGAACGCCACGTGCCAGGCCCCGCCTGGCATAATGATGGTGATTACTGATGACGGGACCGGGCCTGGGCCCTGGGTCCCGCCACGACGCCCCCTCGGCCTCCGCACGAGATATCCCCTGCGGATTTACTCCACGAAGGTTGGGCTTAGGGAAGCATTACCGCCCGTAATACACGGGATCAGTGGGGGTCCAGTGCGCACCGGATCCCCTCCCCACGACGCTTCGTGGGTGTTTAAATGGGATGCGGGGGTTCTAAGAAGGCCATTCACCCCCTTCTTGCCCCGCTTCCGCGCCCTCTTCCTCCCTGTGCCCAGAGAGAAAGAGCTCGCATCCTTCGTCTTCCTCGTCTTCGTCGCCGCGAAGTTGCCAACCCCTTCGGGTTTCCGTCACCCGCAGCCATGGCCGGTGGTTCTTCCTCGAAGAGGCCCTCGGTGCAGAAGGCGTTGTCGCAGGGAGCCTGGCTGGGCAGCGACGTCGGCGAGGAGCACATCGAGGCGCACCGTCACCACCGACTGCTGCCCCCGGCCTCCCAAGTGCTGGTGCGACTTCCTGGCGCCGAGACCGCTCCCACACCCGCCGTGGGAGAGGTCGTGGTCTTCACCGAGCATTTCTACCGGGGCTTCGGGCTTCCGGCCAGTGCCTTCTTCGCCGAATGGCTCCGGTTCTTTGGCCTACAGCCGCATCACCTAGCGTCGAACGCCATTCTGCAGCTGGCGGCCTTCGTGGTCCTGTGCGAGGGCTTCGTGGGGATCGAGCCCCGCGTCGACCTGTGGCGCATCTTGTTCTTCTTCAAGCAGCAAGCCATCGCCATGGAGAAATCCAAGGTGGAGAAGCTCAAGGGGCCGCGCCCGATGACGCCGTGCGGGGCCGCGTTGGTGCACCACCGCTCGAAGTCGGGCTTTCCCCAGATGCCCCTTCAAGAATCCATCAAGCATTGACAGAAGGGTTTCTTCTATGTGAAGAACGCCGACCCTGCTCTATATGTCCTCAACATGCCCCCGTTCAACATCGATCCGCCGACGAGGTTGAACTGGGATGCGAAGACCCCCAAGCCGATTTCCGAGGTGGCGCTGATCTGTGCCCACCTCGACATTTTGGAGAAGGGCGGCCTCCTTGGCCGCAACCTGCTCACCACCATGGTGGCCCGCCGGATCCTGCCCTTGCAGAGGCGGCCGCATCTGGTCTGCCAGATGAGCGGCTGGCATGATCCATGCCGGCTATCCACCAAGAGGTTCACACCCGGCGCTGTAGCGCGAAGGGTGAATCTGATCTCCACCGCCCACATGGATGAGAGCGGGGAATGGACGTGGGGAATGACCCCCTTCAACAGGTCCCGTCCGCCTCCGATGGTAGGTGGCCTCTTAATTCTTTGTTGTTTTCCTTGTAGCCAGTCGTGTTGCTGAGCCGACGATCGAATCCCTTTTCGCAGCTGTACGAGAATCTGCAGGGGTCCCTCCGTCCGCCCGCTCCCGACGTGGATGTGTCCGACGCCTTGGAAATTGAGGATGAGGGCATGATTGAATCCTGCTCGGACTCCTCCGCCGGCTCGGAGAATCCCCTGGAGTCAGAAGGTATACAACCGTCTGGTGAGTACGCACGGCCCTCCGTTGTGGACTGGACGGATGACGACGAGATTCCCTCATTCATTTCTGGTGCAGCCTTCGAGGAGGACTCCGATGGGGTGGAAGAGGTCACCAGCCCGCCACTGACGTGCGGCAGGCGCCAAAGGGGCGGAGCGACCGCCGCCGACGAGGCAGCCGGGAGGAAGGGCAAGGGTGCAAAGAGACGCCGCGGCGCTGGCCGGAGGCAGGACCCTATGGTAGCGGGGTAAGATTTCCTCCCCCCTTTCTTCATTTGTCTTGCGAGGAGCTTTGTTCCTTAAGGACTTTGCTTGACAGGGAGGCGGAGGAGGTGGATGAGGACACCGCCTCCGCAGTCGATGCTGCCCAGAGGGAGCTTGAGATGTAGTCCAAACGCCGGTGGGACGCGGCTGCGGGGAAGGCGGCCGAGGGCCAGTCTCGCCCCAGCCGGGTCGAGAAGCCGGTGGAGAAGCGTGCGAAGGCTAGACATGACCCTCCGCACATGCTCGCGTGGAGGATCCAGCTAGCGAAGCGGCTTCAAGGCAGGCCCCAAGGGCTGCGGGGGGCCAGCCTTCAGGGCCGGAAGCCTCGGTGCCGGTGGACCTGGAAACGGTCCCTGACTCCCCCGGGGCCAAGGCGGCACCCGACGCGCCGGAACTGGCTCTAGATGCGCCGGAACTAGCTCTAGATGCGCCGGACACGGCCCCTGACGCACCAGGGGTGGCCATGGATGCGCCGGATGCGGCACATCCGCCTCCCGCAGAGGAGGTAGCGCCAGCCGGGATGGCGCCAGAGCCGGCCGCCGAGCCGGTGCCATCTTCGTTCCCGAGCACGGCCATGTTGCGCCAGGAGCTGGGGGCCGGGCCGGGAGCCGGCCCATGAAGACATGGAGGGCGGCCAACCTGGCCCGCCTGCGACTGCCCGCCGGCACCGCGCTTTCCGGTGTCCCGGAGCTGGTGTCGATGTTTACCAGCAACCGGTCCAAGGTGGAGCAGTCGCCCCGCGTGGTATGCGGCGACATGGAGCGCCTGGAGGCCCGTGCCCAGGTAGGTGTTTCCTCTTTGTTTTTTGAACTTTTCTTGCGTTGGAGGGGGCGCGACAGCGCACCCACTGGGTGTAGCCCCCGAGAATCGGGCCGGTCGATCGTCGGCCGGTCCGAATCTCTTGGAGCTCCTTTTCCCTGTATTGTTTCTTCAGTGGGGGCGCGCTAGCGCACCCACTGGGTGTAGCCCCCCGAGAATCGGGTTGGTTAAGTCTTAACCAGGCCGAATCTTAATCCTGCTCCTTTTTGCTTTTTTGGCAGGAACTTTACGATGCTCAGGTGCAGGCTTATAATGAGCCGCGGACCCAGCACCTGGGAGTTGATGGCCGGATCGCTGAGCTCGAAGTCTGGCTGGGCAAAGCTGCCACGGAGCGGGATGCCCTGCGTAATGCCGGCAACCGGCTCCAGGAGCAGCTGGCCCTTCTTCAGAGTGAGAAGAAGGAGCTCGAGGCGGCCAGTCGGGTCGAGCTGGAGCGACTGCGCGATACGCTGCAGGAGAAGGAGGCCTCCTACTCTGCCGACGTGGATCGCCTCGCGTCGCTTCATCTCAAGGAGATAAACCTCAAGGATGCCGCCTTGAGGGAGAAGGAGGAGGCCCTTGTCCAGAAGCAATCGCAGCTGGCCAAGGCCTTGGAGTCTGCGGTGGCTCTCCAGGAGGATGTTGCCCGCCTTACTCACGCGAGTAAGGTGCGGGAGCTCGAGGTCCTCGAGAGCTCCCATGAGACCGATGGCGCCTTCCATCGCGAGTCTCTTTTGTTTGTCTTGCTTTTGGTCTTTTTGGCCGTCTCCTCTTCTCACTGTGCTCCTGCGTTCCGGCTGCCGCTATTCCAGGTCTCTTTCCTGCGACCCAGATCGCGGCCGACACTGCCGTCGAGGTGAGTCGCGAGGAGCGCCGTGCAGCTGGACAGGAGGTAGACACTACCTCCGGCTAGAGCGTGGAGGAGATTGGGGTGGGCCTTCGGGCCTGCCTGCGCGCCCTGGGCGAGTCTGTGGCTCAGCTCCAGGTCGCAGGCTCGTCGATGGTGGCGGCCTTGTGGTCGGAGGGCGTGGAGCCGGCGTCAATGAGCCGGCTCGCCCGCTGGCTTGTAGCAGGTGGGGAACGCCTGGATGCCCGGCGCGCTTCTGTCGCGCGGGCTGGGGCTTACATGGCCCTACGCTTGGCCAAGTCCTAGTATCGAAACCTGGACTTGGGCAAGCTCGCCACCCAGCGTGATGGCTCGGAGGCGGAGCTACAGGGCATGGAGGAGGCACTGCATGTGAGGGCCAGCGACATCGCCGAGTACGCAGCCTGGGACGATTTCGTCTTGGAGCGGGGTGAAGATGGTGGTGTGATCGCTGAAGATCTGCACGGCCTTCAGCCCTATGACCCTGACGGCAGCTCCTACGAGGCGGCCCGAGCTATGGAATCTGCTGCCGCCTCCAGTGGTGCAGCGTACGCCGACTCCGGTGCGGATGGAGCCGGGAGCCCTTGTGAAGGAGACGGTGCAACCGCCTCGGGAGCAGCCGGAGATGGTGAAGCTACCGCATCAGGAGCAGCGCCGGGGCGACCGATGAGGCCGCAGCCCCGTAGTCGGTGTCCTTTGTGTTGTGTTCTACCCCGAGAGGGATGTAATGAACGTGGGCCGTGGGCCAATGCTTTTTTGAATGTATATATTCAACATTATATTCGTATTGCCATGTGTGTTGTCTTATATTCTTGTCTTTTGATTCCTGGTTGACTCCTTTTTCCCCAATCCTCGTATTCCTAATCTTCCATCCCGCCAACCCGACAGCCTAGAGCCGGTCTGTGGCTGGGTCGAGGTTTCTGATTTTAGAATACGAGACTTAGATTTTTCGAAACCATCAAGACTTAAAGAACAAGATATAAACCAACAGAGGCCGGCTTGAATGAGATCGTATATATGATCGAGCCAACCCGAGCCGGTGACCCTTTGTAGCCGAACTTTGCATGTATCCGGCCTGACCTGGCGTCACCTCGCAAGCTAGACGGCCGAAGCCAGCCCGCAAGCTCGTACGAGGTGACCAGGGATCAACCGGTTACACTATGTGTTCTTTTACAATAGGGAATGCGTCCGAGCGGCAAGCGAGCCCCCGAGCTTGTTAAAGCCAGCAAGGGGTATGCGCTGCGTAGCCTCCGAGCTTGATAAAGCCAGCAAGAGGTGTACGCGGTGTAGCCCCCGAGCTTATTGAAGCCAGTCAGGGGGCGTACACTGAGTGAAAACTCTCAATAAAAAGAAACATGCGACATGCTCTTTTTATTGCATTTGTTGTTGATCCGTGAAGAGGGAGAAAGATACATGTGCATGCTCTTTCCCTTGTTTAATTCTTGCCTTCTAGCAATAGAACGGGCGAAGCAGCGCCGCATTCCATGGACGTTTTGTTTCTTGGCCGGAGTCGTCCCTCTTGCGCTTCCTTGGCTTTTGGGCATCGATCTAGTAGTAAGCGTTGTTGTGCAACGCCCTACTGATGATGAAGGGTCCCTCCCATGGGGACGAGAGCTTGTGTTGGCCGGCAGTGTGCTGGATTCTCCTGAGGACCAAGTCTCCCTCCCTGAAAGAGAGAGGCTTGATCTTTTTGCTGTGGTAATATCTCAGCTTCTGTTGATAGATGGCCGTCCGGCTCAAGGCCAAGTCCCTTGCTTCTTTGAGGAGATCCATACTATCTTCTCTTGCCTCCTTCGCCTCCGTTTCTGTGTATAAGGCGACCCGAGGCGAGTCGAACTCGATATCCGTGGGAATAATAGCCTCGGATCCGTATACCAGAAAGAATGGAGTGAAGCCGGTCGAACGGTTGGGCGTGGTGCGAAGGCTCCATAGCACAACCGGCAGTTCCTCGATCCAGCAGTCGGCTCATCTAACCAGTGGTGCCACTAGTCTTGGCTTGATGCCGGCCAGAATCACGCCGTTGGCCCTCTCTGCTTGGCCATTCGACTCGGGGTGTGCCACTGATGCCAAATCGAGTCGAATGCCTACCTTGGAACAGTAGAGCGCTAGAGCGCCCTTGGCGAAATTGGTGCCATTGTCGGTGATGATGCTGTGGGGAACGCCATATCGAACAGATATGTTTGTGATGAACTTGACAGCGGTGGGGCCATCAAGCTTCTTGATAGGTCTGGCTTCGATCCACTTGGTGAACTTGTCGACGGCCACCAAGAGATGCGTCATCCCACCGCGAGCCGTCTTGAAGGGCCCTACCATGTCCAGTCCCCAGACCCTCGAATGGCCATGACAGGGGGGTGGTTTTGAGGGCCGAAGGCCGCATATGGCTCTTCGCGCTGAAGAATTGGCAACCTTCGCACTTGTCGACCAGATCTACGGCCTCCTCGAGGGCCGTGGGCCAGTAGAATCTATGGCGGAATGCCATGGCCACCAGGGTTCTGGAGGCGTTGTGATGCCCACACTCCCCCCTGGTGAATGTCTCTGAGGATCTCAAGTCCCTTTTCTGATTCGACGCAGTGTTGGAACACGTCGGTCACGCTGCACCGTACCAGTTCGCGATTGATGATGGCGTAGGCTGAAGATCTGCGCTGGATTTGTCTCGCCTCCGCCTCGTTCTGAGGAAGTTCGCCGTGAAGAAGGAAGGCCAGAATAGTTTGAGCCCATGATGGAGCCGACACAAGGGTCGCCTCCGCCTCGTCTTGACTGTTGGGGGCTTCTGCAGCCCCCGAGCTTGATGGAGCCGCGGTTGTGGACTCGAGACAAGGTGTCTCTGGTGCTGCCGCGGCAGCTGGCTCACCGTCTATCTTCATGACGTCCACCCACTGGGTGTCAAGACGACAGGATTCGAGTCCAGGCAGAGCCGGGGTTGTTGTCGTAGCCGGTGCCGCCATTGGAGTCGGTGGGGCCAATAGAGCCGGCGTAGGAACTGCAGCCGGCGTAGTTGGTGGAGCCGACGGCGCTTGCACCGTGGATTCAGCCGGTGTCGCTATTAGAGTCGGTGTAATCAGCGCAGCCGACGTGGAAACCGCAGCCGGTGTAGCTGATGGAGCCGACGACGCTTGCACCGCAGAGTCAGCCGGCACAAAGATCGATGCCGACTCGGGAGACGGCCTGATAGACGGCTTATGGAGTTGCTCGAGGGAGACGCCGGCTGGAATGGCTTGTCTCGTGGAGCCGATCTTCGCCAGTGTATCGTCCGCCTCATTTTCTACCCTGGGAACGTGGTGAAACTCACAGCCCTCAAAGGGGCCGCTGAGCTGCTGAATGAGGAAGCGGTAGCTCGCCATGTTGGCGTCCCTAGCGTCCCATTCGCCAAAGACCTGCTGCACCACCAAGTCTGAATCGCCGAAGCATATGAGCCAACGGATGCCGATCTCCTTGGCAAGCCGGAGGCCATGAGCAAGTGCTTCGTACTCGGCGACGTTGTTGGAGGCGGCGAAATGGATCTGGAGAGCATACTTGAGCTGGTCCCCTTTCAGAGACGTCAAGACGATGCCGGCTCCCAGTCCTGTCCGCATCTTCAAGCCGTCGAAGTGCATCCGCCAATGCGTGGAGTCTGGAGGCGGTGGCTCAAACTAGGTCTCGGCCCAGTCAACTAAGAAGTCGGCCACCACCTGAGATTTGATGGCGGTACGGGGCTCGTACCGGATATCGTGATCCTCCATAGCGATGGACCATTTGGCAATCCTGCCCGTGGCATCACGGTTGCCCATGATGTCTGAAAGTGGAGCAGTGCTTACCACGATGATGGCATGCTCTTGTAAGTATTGCTTCAACTTCTTTGCAGCAAGGTAAACACCATAACACATTTTTTGATAATGCGGATAGTTCTGCTTAGAGGCGGACAAGACCTCGATAAGGTAATAGACAGGGCGCTGCACTGGCAGTGCCTTGCCCTCCTCTTTATGCTGAACTACCAACACTACGCTAACCACGCGAGTGGTCACCGCAATGTATATGAGTATGGGTTCCCTTTCAGACGGCGCTGCCAAGATTGGCAGGCTCGAGATTTCCCGCTTGAGGTCGCGGAAGGCTTCGTCCGCCTGGTCGTTCCACTCGAACTTCGTTGTCTTCTTCATGAGCTGGTAGAGTGGAAGGGCCTTCTCGCCAAGCCGGCTGACGAACCGGCTAAGGGACGCCAAGCAGCCGGCGAACTTCTGGACGTCGAGGATTCGAGCCGGCCGCACCATCCGCTCGATGGTGCCGATCTTCTCTGGGTTCGCTTCGATACCGCGGGCGGACACGAAGAACCCCAAGAGTTTGCCGCCTGGAACCCCGAAGACGCACTTCTCCGGGTTGAGCCGGATCTTGTACTCGCGCAGATTGGCGAACATCTCCCGCAAGTCGTCGAGGAGGCTGAAGTGCTGCTTCGTCTTGACGATGATGGCATCCACATAGACGTGGATGTTTCTGCCGATCTGTGGCAGTAGGCACTGCTGCATGCAGTCTTGGAATGTCGCACCTGTGTTCTTCAGACCGAACGTCATGGTGGTGTAGAAGTAGGCCCCGAAGGGCGTGATGAAGGATGTCTTCAGGCGATCTGCTGGATCCAGCTTGATTTGCTGGTAGCCCGAATAAGCATCCAGAAACGACAGCAGTTCGCAGCCTGCAGTGGAGTCGATCACTTGCTCTATCCTAGGCAACGCGGAAAGGTCTTTCGGACATGCCTTATTCAGGCTAGTGTAGTCAATACACATTCACCAGGTGTTGTTCTTCTTCAACACCAGGACTAGATTAGCCAGCTAGTCCGGGTGGAAAACCTCCATGATGAAGCCAGCTGCAAGGATCCGGGTGATCTCTTCTCCGATCGTGCGTCGCTTCCCCTCGGCGAAGCGGCGCAAGGGTTGTTTCTGTTGGGGAACGTCGCATGGGAAACAAAAAATTTCCTACGCGCACGAAGACCTATCATGGTGATGTCCATCTACGAGAGGGGATGAGTGATCTACGTACCCTTGTAGATCGTACAGCAGAAGCGATTAGAGATCGCGGTTGATGTAGTGGAACGTCCTCACGTCCCTCGATCCGCCCCGCGAACAATCCCGCGATCAGTCCCACGATCTAGTACCGAACGGACGGCACCTCCGCGTTCAGCACACGTACAGCTCGACGATGATCTCGGCCTTCTTGATCCAGCAAGAGAGACGGAGAGGTAGAAGAGTTCTCCGGCAGCGTGACGGCGCTCCGGAGGTTGGTGATGATCTTGTCTCAGCAGGGCTCCGCCCGAGCTCCGCAAAAACACGATCTAGAGGAAAAACTATGGAGGTATGTGGTCGGGCAGCCGTGAGAAAGTCGTCTCAAATCTGCCCTAAAAGCCCCATATATATAGGAGGAGGGAGGGGGACCTTGCCTTGGGGTCCAAGGGAACCCCAAGGGGTCGGCCGAGCCAGGGGGGAGGACTCTCCCCCCCCCCCCAAACCGAGTCCTACTTGGTTTGGTGGGAGGGAGTCCTTCCCCCTTCCCACTTCTTCCTCCTTTTTTTTTCTTCCTTTGATTTTTCTTCCTTGGCGCATAGGATTTGGTGGGCTGTCCCACCAGCCCACTAAGGGCTGGTGTGACCCCCACAAATACCTATGGGCTTCCCCGGAGTGGGTTGCCCCCCTCCGGTGAACTCCCGGAACCCATTCGTCATTCCCGGCACATTCCCGGTAACTCCGAAAACCTTCCGGTAATCAAATGAGGTCATCCTATATATCAATCTTCGTTTCCGTACCATTCCGGAAACCCTCGTGACATCCGTGATCTCATCCGGGACTCCGAACAACATTCGGTAACCAACCATATAACTCAAATACGCATAAAACAACGTCGAACCTTAAGTGTGCAGACCCTGCGGGTTCGAGAACTATGTAGACATGACCCGAGAGACTCCTCGGTCAATATCCAATAGCGGGACCTGGATGCCCATATTGGATCCTACATATTCTACGAAGATCTTATCGTTTGAACCTCAGTGCCAAGGATTCGTATAATCCCGTATGTCATTCCCTTTGTCCTTCGGTATGTTACTTGCCCGAGATTCGATCGTCAGTATCCGCATACCTATTTCAATCTCGTTTACCGGCAAGTCTCTTTACTCGTTCCGTAATACAAGATCCCGCAACTTACACTAAGTTACATTGCTTGCAAGGCTTGTGTGTGATGTTGTATTACCGAGTGGGACCCGAGATACCTCTCCGTCATACGGAATGACAAATCCCAGTCTTGATCCATACTAACTCAACTAACACCTTCGGAGATACCTGTAGAGCATATTTATAGTCACCCAGTTACGTTGCGACGTTTGATACACACAAAGCATTCCTCCGGTGTCAGTGAGTTATATGATCTCATGGTCATAGGAATAAGTACTTGACACGCAGAAAACAGTAGCAACAAAATGACACGATCAACATGCTACGTCTATTAGTTTGGGTCTAGTCCATCACGTGATTCTCCCAATGACGTGATCCAGTTATCAAGCAACAACACCTTGTTCATAATCAGAAGACACTGACTATCATCGGTCAACTGGCTAGCCAACTAGAGGCATGCTAGGGACGGTATTTTTTCTATGTATCCACACATGTAAATGAGTCTTCATTCAATACAATTATAGCATGGATAATAAACTATTATCTTGATACAGGAATTATAATAATAACTATACATTTATTATTGCCTCTAGGGCACAATTCCAACAGTCTCCCACTTGCACTAGAGTCAATAATCTAGCCCTCACATCACCATGTGAATTACATTGTAATAAATCTAACACCCATACAGTTCTGGTGTCGATCATGTTTTGGCCGTGGAAGAGGTTTAGTCAGCGGGTCTGCTACATTCAGATCCGTGTGCACTTTGCATATATTTACGTCCTCCTCTTCGACGTAGTCGCGGATGAGGTTGAAGCGTCGTTTGATGTGTCTGGTCTTCTTGTGAAACCTTGGTTCCTTTGCTAAGGCAATGGCACCAGTGTTGTCACAGAACAAGGTTATTGGATCCAGTGCACTTGGCACCACTCCAAGATCCGTCATGAACTGCTTCATCCAGACACCCTCCTTAGCCGCCTCCGAGGCAGCCATGTACTCCGCTTCACATGTAGAATCTGCTACGACGCTTTGCTTGGAACTGCACCAGCTTACTGCACCCCCATTAAGAATAAATACGTATCCGGTTTGCGACTTAGGGTCGTCCGGATCTGTGTCAAAGCTTGCATCGATGTAACCTTTTACGGCGAGCTCTTCGTCACCTCCATACACGAGAAACATCTCCTTAGTCCTTTTCAGGTATTTTAGGATATTCTTGACCGCTGTCCAGTGATCCACTCCTGGATTACTCTGGAACCTGCCTGCCATACTTATGGCCAGGCTAACATCCGGTCTAGTGCACAGCATCGCATACATGATAGAGCCTATGGCTGAAGCATAGGGGACGGAGCGCATATGCTCTCTATCTTCATCAGTTGCTGGGCACTGAGTCTTACTCAATCTCGTACCTTGTAACACTGGCAAGAACCCTTTCTTGGATTGTTCCATTTTGAACCTTTTCAAAACTTTATCAAGGTATGTGCTTTGTGAAAGTCCTATCAGGCGTTTTGATCTATCCCTATAGATCTTAATGCCTAGAATGTAAGCAGCTTCTCCTAGGTCCTTCATAGAGAAACTTTTATTCAAGTAACCTTTTATGCTCTCCAAAAGCTCTACGTTGTTTCCAATCAGCAATATGTCATCCACATATAATATTAGAAACACCACACAGCTCCCACTCACTTTCTTGTAAATACAAGATTCTCCAACCACTTGTATAAACCCAAATGCTTTGATCACCTCATCAAAGCATTTGTTCCAACTCCGAGATGCTTGCACCAGTCCATAAATGGATCGCTGGAGCTTGCACACCTTGTCAGCATTTTTAGGATCGACAAAACCTTCGGGTTGCATCATATACAACTCTTCCTTAAGGAAACCGTTAAGGAACGCCGTTTTGACATCCATCTGCCAAATTTCATAATCGAAAAATGCAGCTATTGCTAACATGATTCTGACGGACTTAAGCATCGCTACGGGAGAGAAAGTCTCATCGTAGTCAATTCCTGGAACTTGTGAAAAACCCTTTGCCACAAGTCGAGCTTTATAAACGGTCACATTACCGTCAGCGTCCGTCTTCTTCTTAAAGATCCATTTGTTCTGAATAGCCTTGCGGCCCTCAGGTAGTATCTCCAAAGTCCATACTTTGTTCTCATACATGGATCCTATCTCGGATTTCATGGCTTCTAGCCATTTGTTGGAATCTGGGCCCACCATCGCTTCTTCATAACTTGCAGGTTCATTGTTGTCTAACAACATGATTGTCAAGACGGGATTACCGTACCACTCTGGAGCAGCGCGTGATCTCGTCGACCTGCGTGGTTCAACAGAAACTTGAACTGGAGTTTCATGATCATCATCATTAACTTCCTCCTCAACCGGCGTCGCAATCACAGGGGTTTCCCCCTGCCCTGCGCCACCATCCAGAGGGATGAGAGGTTCGACAACCTCGTCAAGTTCTATCTTCCTCCCACTCAATTCTCTCGAGAGAAACTCCTTCTCGAGAAAAGTTCCGTTCTTAGCAACAAACACTTTGCCCTCGGATTTGAGATAGAAGGTGTACCCAACTGTCTCTTTTGGGTAACCTATGAAGACGCATTTTTCCGCTTTGGGTTCCAGCTTTTCAGGCTGAAGCTTTTTGACATAAGCATCACATCCCCAAACTTTAAGAAACGACAACTTTGGCCTTTTGCCATACCACAGTTCGTATGGTGTCGTCTCAACGGATTTCGATGGTGCCCTATTTAAAGTGAATGCAGCTGTTTCTAATGCATAACCCCAAAACGATAACGGCAAATCAGTAAGAGACATCATAGATCGCACCATTTCTAATAAAGTACGATTACGACGTTCGGACACACCATTACGCTGTGGTGTTCCAGGCGGTGTTAACTGCGAAACAATTCCACATTGTCTTAAGTGAGTACCAAACTCGAAACTCAGATATTCACCCCCACGATCAGACCGTAGGAACTTGATCTTCTTGTTACGATGATTTTCTACTTCACTCTGAAATTGCTTGAACTTTTCAAATGTTTCAGACTTGTGCTTCATTAAGTAGACATAACCATATCTACTCAAATCGTCAGTGAAGGTGAGAAAATAACGATATCCGCCGCGTGCCTCCACGCTCATTGGACCACACACATCGGTATGTATGATTTCCAACAAGTCACTTGCACGCTCCATTGTTCCGGAGAACGGAGTTTTAGTCATCTTGCCCATGAGGCATGGTTCGCACGTGTCAAGTGAATCAAAGTCAAGTGACTCCAAAAGTCCATCGGCATGGAGTTTCTTCATGTGCTTTACACCAATATGACCTAAGCGGCAGTGCCACAAAAATATGGCGCTATCATTGTTTACTCTAACTCTTTTGGTCTCAATGTTATGTATATGCGTATCGCTATCGAGATTCAATATGAACAATCCTCTCACATTTGGTGCATGACCATAAAAGATGTTACTCATAGAAATAGAACAACCATTATTCTCAGACTTAAAAGAGTAACTGTCTCGCAATAAACAAGATCCAGATATAATGTTCATGCTCAACGCAGGCACTAAATAACAATGATTTAAGTTCATCACTAATCCCGATGGTAGTTGAAGTGACACGGTGCCGACGGTGATTGCATCAACCTTGGAACCGTTTCCTACGCGCATCGTCACTTCGTCTTTCGCCAGCCTTCGTCTATTCCGCAGTTCCTGCTTCGAGTTGCAAATGTGAGCAACAGAACCGGTATCGAATACCCAGGCACTACTACGAGAGCTGGTTAAGTACACATCAATAACATGTATATCAAATATACCTGATTTTTCTTTGCCCGCCTTCTTATCTGCCAGATACTTGGGGCAATTGCGCTTCCAGTGACCCATACCCTTGCAATAGAAGCACTCTGTTTCAGGCTTAGGTCCAGCTTTGGGTTTCTTCGGCGGATTGGCAACAGGCTTGCCGCTCTTCTTTGAATTGCCCTTCTTGCCTTTGCCGTTTCTCTTGAAACTAGTGGTCTTGCTGACCATCAACACTTGATGCTCTTTACGGAGTTCAGACTCTGCGACTTTCAGCATCGCAAACAACTCGCCGGGAGACTTGTTCATCCCTTGCATGTTGTAGTTCAACACAAAGCCTTTATAGCTTGGCGGCAGTGATTGGAGGATTCTGTCAGTGATAGCTTCTTGCGGGAGTTCAATCCCCAGTTCAGCTAGACGGTTTGAGTACCCAGACATTTTGAGCACATGTTCACTGACAGATGAGTTTTCCTCCATCTTGCAGGCATAGAATTTATCGGAGGTCTCATACCTCTCGATCCGGGCGTTCTTCTGAAAGATAAACTTCAACTCCTGGAACATCTCAAATGCTCCATGACGCTCAAAGCGACGTTGAAGTCCCGGCTCTAAGCCATACAAGACTGCACATTGAACTATTGAGTAGTCCTCCTTACGTGCTAACCAAGCGTTCTTAACATCCTGATCAGCCGTAGCGGGTGGTTCATCTCCTAGCGCAGCATTAAGGACATAATCCTTCTTTCCAGCTTGTAAGATTAGCTTAAGATTACGAGCCCAGTCTACAAAGTTGCTTCCATCATCTTTCAACTTAGCTTTCTCTAGGAACGTATTAAAATTCAGGATGACACTTGCGTGAGCCATGATCTACAACACAAATATATTCAAAGTGGACTTAGACTATGTTCAAGATAATTAGAGTTCAACTTAATCAAATTATATGCTAAACTCCCACTCAAAAAGTACATCTCTCTAGTCATTTGAGTGGTTCATGATCCACTTACACTATCCCAAGTCCGATCATCACGTGAGTCGAGAGTAGTTTCAGTGGTAAGCATCCCTATGCTAATCATATCAACTATATGATTCATGATCGACCTTTCGGTCTCATGTGTTCCGAGGCCATGTCTGCACATGCTAGGCTCGTCAAGCTTAACCCGAGTGTTCCGCGTGCACAACTGTTTTGCACCCGTTGTATGTGAACGTTGAGTCTATCACACCCGATCATCACGTGGTGTCTCGAAACGACGAACTGTAGCAACGGTGCACAGTCGGGGAGAACACAATTTCGTCTTGAAATTTTAGTGAGAGATCACCTCATAATGCTACCGTCGTTCTAAGCAAAACAAGGTGCATAAAAGGATTAACATCACATGCAATTCATAAGTGACATGATATGGCCATCATCACGTGCTTCTTGATCTCCATCACCAAAGCACCGGCACGATCTTCTTGTCACCGGCGCCACGCCATGATCTCCATCATCATGATCTCCATCAACGTGTCGCCATCGGGGTTGTCGTGCTACTTATGCTATCACTACTAAAGCTACATCCTAGCAAAATAGTAAACGCATCTGCAAGCACATATGTTAGTATAAAGACAACCCTATGGCTCCTGCCGGTTGTCGTACCATCGACATGCAAGTCGATATTTCTATTACAACATGATCATCTCATACATCCAATATATCACATCACATCGTTTGGCCATATCACATCACAATCATACCCTGCAAAAACAAGTTAGACGTCCTCTAATTTTGTTGTTGCATGTTTTACGTGGTGACCAAGGGTATCTAGTAGGATCGCATCTTACTTACGCAAACACCACAACGGAGATATATGAGTTGCTATTTAACCTCATCCAAGGACCTCCTCGGTCAAATCCGATTCAACTAAAGTTGGAGAAACCGTCACTTGCCAGTCATCTTTGAGCAAAGGGGGTTACTCGTAACGATGAAACCAGTCTCTCGTAAGCGTACGAGTAATGTCGGTCCAAGCCGCTTCAATCCAACAATACCGCGGAATCAAGAAAAGACTAAGGAGGGCAGCAAAACGCACATCACCGCCCACAAAACCTTTTGTGTTCTACTCGAGAAGACATCTACGCATGAACCTAGCTCATGATGCCACTGTTGGGGAACGTCGCAAGGGAAACAAAAAATTTCCTACGCGCACGAAGACCTATCATGGTGATGTCCATCTACGAGAGGGGATGAGTGATCTACATACCCTTGTAGATCGTACAGCAGAAGCGATTAGAGATCACGGTTGATGTAGTGGAACGTCCTCACGTCCCTCGATCCGCCCCGCGAACAATCCCGCGATCAGTCCCACGATCTAGTACCGAACGGACGGCACCTCCGCGTTCAGCACACGTACAGCTCGACGATGATCTCGGCCTTCTTGATCCAGCAAGAGAGACGGAGAGGTAGAAGAGTTCTCCGGCAGCGTGACGGCGCTCCGGAGGTTGGTGATGATCTTGTCTCAGCAGGGCTCCGCCCGAGCTCCGCAAAAACACGATCTAGAGGAAAAACTATGGAGGTATGTGGTCGGGCAGCCGTGAGAAAGTCGTCTCAAATCTGCCCTAAAAGCCCCATATATATAGGAGGAGGGAGGGGGACCTTGCCTTGGGGTCCAAGGGAACCCCAAGGGGTCGGCCGAGCCAGGGGGGAGGACTCTCCCCCCCCAAACCGAGTCCTACTTGGTTTGGTGGGAGGGAGTCCTTCCCCCTTCCCACTTCTTCCTCCTTTTTTTTTCTTCCTTTGATTTTTCTTCCTTGGCGCATAGGATTTGGTGGGCTGTCCCACCAGCCCACTAAGGGCTGGTGTGACCCCCACAAATACCTATGGGCTTCCCCGGAGTGGGTTGCCCCCCTCCGGTGAACTCCCGGAACCCATTCGTCATTCCCGGCACATTCCCGGTAACTCCGAAAACCTTCCGGTAATCAAATGAGGTCATCCTATATATCAATCTTCGTTTCCGGACCATTTCGGAAACCCTCGTGACGTCCGTGATCTCATCCGGGACTCCGAACAACATTCGGTAACCAACCATATAACTCAAATACGCATAAAACAACGTCGAACCTTAAGTGTGCAGACCCTGCGGGTTCGAGAACTATGTAGACATGACCCGAGAGACTCCTCGGTCAATATCCAATAGCGGGACCTGGATGCCCATATTGGATCCTACATATTCTACGAAGATCTTATCGTTTGAACCTCAGTGCCAAGGATTCGTATAATCCCGTATGTCATTCCCTTTGTCCTTCGGTATGTTACTTGCCCGAGATTCGATCGTCAGTATCCGCATACCTATTTCAATCTCGTTTACCGGCAAGTCTCTTTACTCGTTCCGTAATACAAGATCCCGCAACTTACACTAAGTTACATTGCTTGCAAGGCTTGTGTGTGATGTTGTATTACCGAGTGGGCCCCGAGATACCTCTCCGTCATACGGAGTGACAAATCCCAGTCTTGATCCATACTAACTCAACTAACACCTTCGGAGATACCTGTAGAGCATCTTTATAGTCACCCAGTTACGTTGCGACGTTTGATACACACAAAGCATTCCTCCGGTGTCAGTGAGTTATATGATCTCATGGTCATAGGAATAAGTACTTGACACGCAGAAAACAGTAGCAACAAAATGACACGATCAACATGCTACGTCTATTAGTTTGGGTCTAGTCCATCACGTGATTCTCCCAATGACGTGATCCAGTTATCAAGCAACAACACCTTGTTCATAATCAGAAGACACTGACTATCATCGATCAACTGGCTAGCCAACTAGAGGCATGCTAGGGACGGTGTTTTGTCTATGTATCCACACATGTAAATGAGTCTTCATTCAATACAATTATAGCATGGATAATAAACTATTATCTTGATACAGGAATTATAATAATAACTATACATTTATTATTGCCTCTAGGGCACAATTCCAACAGTTTCACCGGCTTTGTATCCGGTCGCACGTGAAGTTTGTGCTTGGCGTACTTCCTCGGAACACCCGGCATGTCCTTGAGGGACCATGCAAAGATATCCCGTTTCTCACGGAGGAAGTCGACGAGATTGCCTTACTATTTGGGGCTGAGGCCAACCCCGATGGTGACGCACTGCTTTGGGTTGGCAGGGTCGAGTGGGACCTGCTTGGTCTCTTTAGCCGGCTTGAAAGAGCCCTCGCCGACTGATTGGGACGGAGGAGAAGGAATCGCCGGCTGCTCAGTAGCCTGGGCCACGAGCCAGTCGATCTGCCGCTTCTCCTCAGCAATCACCAAGGCGTCAGCGAGGCGGCTGCTATCTTGGGCACACTCGAGCGACTTCTTGTAGTCGCCAACAATAGTGATGATGCCCTTGGGACCCGGCATCTTCATCTTCAGGTAGGCGTAATGCGGAATAGCCATAAACTTGGCCAGAGCCGGACTTCCCAGCAGCGCGTGATACGGGCTGCTGAGATCCATTACCTCGAACCATATGGACTCTCGGCGGAAGTGGGCTTTGTCGCCGAAGAGGACGTCCAGCTGGATCTTACCAATGGGCGAGCAGGACTGCCCCGACACGATGCCATGGAAGACAGTACTGGTCGGTAGGACGTCCATCTCCTTGAGCCCGAGCTTGAGGAGAGTGTCGAGGTAGAGGATGTTGGTGCTACTGCCGCCGTCGACCAACACCCGGGAGAATCGGCAGGTGAGCCTCTTGGAGGCGAAGGTGGGGTTGAGGACGAGTTCGTACGATCCCGGGCTGGGCATCACCGCAGGATGGTCCACCCGGCTCCATGTGATTGGTTTGTCGGACCAATGCATGTACTGGGGAACCAGGGGGACCATGGCGTTTACCTCGCGCCGCCTCTGGCGCAGGTTGTGCTTGTCGTCGCCTTCACTGGTGAAGACGACGAACGCTCCGTATTGATGAGGGTAGTCGTCTTGGTGGTGGCCGTCGTCGCGAGGCGGCGGCGGCGGAGCAGGAGCGTGGGCGGGAGCTGGTGCACGAGGTGCCGCCGGCACACCTGGAGGAGCCGGCAGGCCACCCCCCTGCGACAGCCGGCATGCAAAGCTGCACTGTCGAAGGGTGTGGGAAGACGGCTGCGCCCCAGAATGTATCTTGCAGGGGGCGTCGAGCAGCTGCTCGAAGGACTGCTTGGGCAGCCAGTTGGTGTTGCTTCTGTTGGGGCGCTTTCGTGGAGGGCCGGCTTGAGGAGCCGATGTTTCGCCCTCCACGCTGGCCACCAACTTGCTTTTGGAGCGGGAGTCTGTCTGATCTGCCTTGCGCTTGTAGTTGTTCTGGCCGCCTCGATTGTCCCCAGTCGGCTTGGGAGTAGCCGGCGTAGGTACAGCCTTGTCCGAGGCTGTCACCTTGACACGCATCACCGAGTCGGTCGTGGCGTATTTGTCCGCCTTGGCCATGAGCACCGCCAGAGAGGTGGGCTCAGAGCACATCAGCTTGTGCTTGAGGAGGGTGCCGTCTCGACAACCGTCGATGAAGTACTGGATGGCTTGTACCTCATGCACCCCCTCGCAGGAGTTACGGAGCTCCGTCCACCGGGTGACGTAGTCGCGAAGGGGTTCGTCGGGCTTCTGGATGCACATGGCCAGCTCGCGGGGCCGGCCAGGGCGCTTGTAGGTGCCAGTGAAATTGCGGACGAACGCCTCCTCGAAGTCCACCCAGGAGTTGACACTACCGGCCGGGAGGCTGTTAAGCCAAGTCCGGGCTGAGCCGGTCAACATGAGTGGCACGTAGCGGACTGCTACGCGCTTGTTGCCCCTGGCAATGCCTACGGCCGTGGTGTAGTCAATCAGCCAGTCCTCTGGCTTGGCCGTGCCATTGTATTTTGGCGTGTCCGGAGGCAAGGTGAAACCTAGGGGGAACAGCTCCCCTCGGATCCGGGGGCCGAAGCAGGCCGGACCGACGGGACCGTCTTCCTCTAGGAGGGCTGACTGGGCCAGGATGATGAGACGACGGCGAGCGTCCCGATCATCCTGGGTGGCATGAGCGCCAGCCCGAGTGGCGAGAGGGGAGGCGCCTCGCGAACCAGAGACGTGAGTTCTTCGCAGGGGAAGAATCTCACACTCCGAATCGCCCTCGTCGCCTCCGCGACGCAAGCCCGAAGTGTGCTTGCTCTGGCGCTGAGAGGGCCGGTCTTGGCTTCCCTCGCCCCTTCGGCCAGAAGGGCGATGCAAGGAAGATCCTTCTGCATGATGCTGACCGCTAGGGTTTCGGCGTGCTCCGGGGTTGGGTCCCGGGGACTCCGACTGAGCCTGACTGGGGTCGCATCGAGCGTGTTGCTAGTTGGCGGCGTCAAGGAGGTCCTTGACCCGCTTCTCCTGAAAAGCGCGCTCATCGCCTTCCAGGCTCGTCATCTCCTCCATGGCTGCCTGTGCCGCTCGCATGTTGGCTGCAGGGGTCTCGTAGGTGGGCAGATCGCCACCTAGGACCTCGGTGATGAATCGGCCGCGGCTGCGGACCGATCCAAGCCGGCTAGGGGCCTCGGAGATCAGGGTAAGGCCGTACGCGGAGTTATACTCGCGCTGCGTAGCCTCCATCCGACGTTTTGCCGAAGCTACGGCAATGCCCTCCTCCACGATACGCTTGCGAGCCTCCTCTAGCGAGGCACGAGCATCAGCAGGGTTTGCGGAAGCTGTGACGGGTGTCTTCAGCCGGCGATGGCGTCCCAAAGAGTATCGGCGGAGGCAGCGGCGGGCTCGCCAGCACCTGCTGAGGCCTTGCCGGGAGCCGTGCCGGCGCCGGCGCCGATAACCATCACTTCCACGGTGTTGGAGACGGCAACAACGTGGTATGGGGTAAAGAACCCCACAGACGGCGGAGGGCCGTCAAAGATGAGGACGTTGCTGGGATATACGTCGTGGGCAGGCATCTTAGCGATAGAGAGCCTGTTGAAGCTGGCGCAGAGCGCCTCAACGTCGAAGTCCTCGCCGAAGTAGCGCGGACCGTCGTTGAGACGTAGGTCGCTGAAGAGAACGCTGAGGTTCTCCATAGCAACGACGACGACGCTAGGGAGCGCCTCGTCATCAGAATATTCGTCCAAATCCGTATGGCGGACGGGGACGTCGATCATCATGGGTGTTGCCTCGTCGAAAGCGGGCTCCACGGGCATGCAAACTGATCCGGACGCGATGCATCCGGTGGTGTAGGTGCGGGGCCCCGCCCAGCGCGTAAAGCCAGCCGATGCCGCGATCGGCCCCACGGTGGGCGCCAAATGTCGGTGAATACTCACAACATATGCCATAGGTAGGCTAAAGTCGGTGAGAACCGAAGGGACAATGGTGGACGCTGGGAACGAGGTTGGTACATGCATGGGACACACGATGTACCCAGGTTCAGGGCTCTCTGTAGAGATAATACCCCTAATCCTGTCGGAGTGTTTGATGTGACTTGTGATCTTTGGCCGGCTAGCCTGCTTGGCTAGCCGGCTTCGGTGCGCCAGCCTCACTCCTAGCCGGGCTGGCTGGACCAGGCCGGCTCAGAAGAGGTAGCGGCCTCGACTCTAGCCGGCAGGGGTTGCCTGGCCGGCCAGAGGGATGGCCACTTCGTCCTCTAGCCGGTAGGCGCTGCCTAGCCGGCGGGAAGACTTGGGCCTTGGGGATCTGTATACGTTCATGTCCTTTGGGCTGGAAATGAAGGAGCAGGCTTGATGAGCCTACCCCGGGGTTATCCCCCCGACATTGACCTTGATCAGCCGGTAGTGCGAGGAGGATATGTAAGGGGCGGCTGGAGGCCCCCTGCCGGCATGCCGACGACTGTCCTCGTCTACACGACGAGCCTCCCTCGATTCCATCGAGCCGCGAGATCGGGGGGACGCGACTTTCGGTGAAAACCGCGCCGACTTTAGTCATGGCGGACGATGGCGGCGTCTAGGATGTCGTTATCAGCTCGAGGCATCGTTGTTGCAGGTCGTGGCACCCCACTCGTGATGCCCCGGAAAAAACCCTTGATCTGAATCTATCGATCAGACGATGATGACATCTTCAATATCGTGTCCCATCTGAGAGCATGGTTTTAAAGTACGTGGGCAGCTACCCAAAATAGACGGCCGCTACATCCCCCCTAATAGTGCCTGCGTGCTACTTCAGATTTCAGACAATATCTACTTGTTGGGCAAAAATGAGTCGCAGTTAAAAATTCACGGTACTGAGTAGCATTGGCTTGTCCAGAAAAGAGCCCCATTGCCAGGGACACAGGACAGGTACCACACGGTGGGTGTAGCAAGAACAGTGGACGTTTGCTTGAGTGGCATCAGCTACGTACAGGGGGCGCAGTGGAGAAATGCAATATATTGCGTGAGACCGGTCCACCGTCCACGCACGAGTCCGCGGTCAGCAAAGAGGAGCCGCCGCGAGAAACTTTCTTGGGTGCCCGACGTCGCACGCCGAGGTTCCCCGCTCCAGACGTACGTGCGTGGACGACTTTTCCCTGTGGCTGTGTCGTGTGTGTGGCGGGGTGGGTGGGTGACCGCTGACTCGTCAATGGGCTGTGTGTGCTGCAATCAAACCAATCATTCACTGAGCTCTAGAACCCCAATTGGCAGCGTCGATTCGAGCCAGCGGTTTACGTGTTCACCGTTCAACATTCCTTACTACGCAGAGAATGTATTTCTAGAAGGATTATCTTCCTCTTTTTAGAGAAAAATAGATCACACCACCTTTCTATTATAGGAATATAAAAGAAAATCGTTCTGAAGACATTTTGGTACGACGCGAAGTGCAGGTGGCGAAGCTGGAACGAAAATTGGGGTTCTAGAGCTCAGTGAATGATTGGTTTGGTTGCAGCACACACGGCCCGTTGACGGGTCAGCGGTCAGTCGGTCACCCGCCCATCCCACGTAGTACGTGGTCGTGATCCACGGCGCGCACCATGTACTGTACGTACTGCCCGGAGACGCATGCACGCACGCACGTGCTGTATTGGGATTTGGGCAGGGACGGGTTGGAGTGTCTGCTTGTCTTGATTTCCCTTTCTGTTGTGAGCACAATACGGCTGCCCAACATCCTTATCGACGACTTTTTTCCCTTTGACCAGCCGTTGCAAGCACCAAGGATACGCACAACATCTAGAAGGGGCAGAGCGACTGCCCTGCGGGTCCCACATCGCAGTCGCAGGTCACGCTCGAGTATATCCGGAGTCATGTGTCATGCTCACTGCCCCGTGACCTCAAGCAGCGGCTCAACCTGCGTCCACTGCTCCAAGCAACGAAAAGTACTCCTACTCGCTTGTTGCCGTGACGTTCAAAATCGCAATCATATAGTACTAGTGGCACGCATCGACGACAATAGTTTTGTTTTTTTCCTTCTGTTTTGAACGACAGCAACAGCCGATTTTAACCAGCAGAGAAGCTGAGATGGTGAAACGCACGATGGTCGTCTGGTCGACAGCTACTCATTCGATGTGAGCTTCTTCCACTCCAAAACAGCGTTCCTCCGCCTCTGTCCCGAACGATCATCGGCTTCGTTGTGCTTCCGAATAGTTTGACTGAAGACACGAGGCTGGCAGCCGATTGTCTCTATCCAAGATCCGGAGCAAATCTTAAATGGTGAGAGCATTTACAAACTAACCCTTCGTATCTCCTCAAAGGTCCCGTAAAGGTCATAAAAAATAACCCACACCGACCCTTTAAACAGGCCTTAAACGTTTAGCCTGACCAGCATCCTTCATTTTTTCTTGAAAAAAAAGATTAAACCCCCGTTATCTGCATCAATCGATGCATGCAACCATCTTTATTAATTATTTCATAAATGTCTGATAAAAACATACATCAAATCATCCGAAGCCATCACTCACATCTACAAACTCAATAATGTAGAGTGTTCTCACTTTCCGTATCTAAAATCGGTGTTGTTGCCAATCCATTCACATAACGTGTCGGGACCAAAGCGCACACCACATACACACATTAGAAGTCGGCGTCATCATCGGCCCATGACCGACATCCCTCATATCCAACCCAAATATGGAACGGACATGGAAGAGCCCCGGCACACCCGTCACGTCGACCTAACAATGGGGCCTCACGCAGACTCACCCGGAAACCCGACCGTCCGACGGGAGCCTCGACCGTAGCCACGTGTGAACGCCACATGGCGCAGCCCCGATGGGCCGCGTAATCCTAGCCCGGATATTTAAGCCCACCGCCGACACCCAAACCCTACCCCCTCCACATTTTCTTACTCCCGTCTCCCGTAGTCGTCAGCCATGCCCTCACGCCACCGCCACTACATGATTCAACACCAACTTTGGCTCCATGAGTAGGTACGGATCCGGAGGGCCCCGGGGCTACCTCTGGATTCGAAGAAGGAGGTGGAGGAGGAAGAGGAGGATGAGGATGTGAGGGAGGAGGAGTAGGCGCCGGTGGAGGAGGGTGTAAGGGAGGAGGAGCAGGCGCCGACGGAGGAGAGTGTGGGTGAGGAGGAGCAGGCCCCGAAGGAGGACGTGGACCTGCGGGCGGAGTAGCAGGCCATCCTGAACTCCATCCTCTTGGAGTCGGCTGTGGAGACCAGACGTCTTCGTCGGCAGGAGATGAAGGCGGCACGTGCCGCATTAGAGGCAGTGCAGGATGGAGCGGACACAAACGCGACGCACACTGCGTTGGACAAGGATGAGCTAAGGCTATCTCCGACAACGAAGACTAGTATAGTACGTAGTAGGTAGTTTTTTTGGCATGCTTTATACAGATCTAAGATATCAAATATGAAAGAGTTGAATATGAACAAACAAATTTAAAGAATGACCGATCAGTGTCTGCAGACGCGTTCGGACGCGTGTGTGGACATTTGAGGGTCTGAATTTACAAACCATGGTTGTAGATGCTCTACAAACAAAAACCCATCATGGTCAAATGGGCATCTCTATCTCTAAACATAGTTTCTAGATTGCTCTTTGAGGGCTTCTCCATTTTTCATTATTTGAGCACAAGTGCTCATACCAAACATCCTAAGGGCATCTCCAATGGATTACACATGAAAGGATAGCCTTGACGTTCGTGGACATGTCCCGCTAAGGGCATCTTCAATTGGATTACTTGTAAAGGATAACATGAGCGTGTCCACGGACAATGGATAATGGTCTGTCATCCAATCCGGTGCAACAAACGTTCATCCTTTATCAATGAAGGGGAAAAGCGAATGGATGAGGAAGAAGTGGGTTTGTGGTGGGTGTAAGACTTGTCTGTAGTGTGCCCGAACTTCTTCAAACCACTTCTATGCTAGCGAAATTCACACACTTGAACTGCTCTCCGGATGTTTGATGTACCCCATTGGATGACTAAAAAGTGTTTGAATCGTCCAGTCGAGGCCATTTAGAAGCAATTTGATGTATTACATAGCATCCATTTCCTTTTACCTCTCTATTTTAGCATATACTCTATGTTCACTCTAGTTTCACACCACAATGATTCACAATATAATATTTCGATATTCGAATCAACAATCCCAAATAGTGCAATTCAAATTTTGATTTAAAATGACAAATCCTGATAAAATTTTCATGCTAATATATAGAATATTCATCCAACCTTCTCAAACATACATCATCCAAAATAATCAAGCATAATCCAAAATATAAAGGCATCACCAAGCTCAAATGTTGCCCATGTCAGCATCACCATTGTCATCCCCGTTGTATCAATCACTAGCACCTCCAAGTCCATTGTTGAGGATGGTCGCCTTTGTAGAAACAATCCATGGCCCCGTTACCAAGATATCTACCCTTACATTGGGCTCCAAAGTATTGACATCTCAGAACTTAATCGTGTGCTCTTGATCCCACATGACATTTCCTTTTCACGTGAGACCTTGCCTGCATGTATATCTTTGATCTACCACCATCTATTTTCTTTTGATATCTTGCCTTCTTTATCCTTGGACACTAGCAACCCTTGTAGTCTCCTTGTAGTATAGTGTAGTTGCTCCTTACCTTTTATGCTTCTTATCTGCATCCTGTCTGGTTTGATAATAGCATGCTTGACGCTTCATTGTTTTCCTTCACAATTGTAAACCACATGTGCTCAATAGAGTGTGCAGTTCTATTAGACTCAATTTTTTCGTTGAGCTGGTAGTGCTTAGAAATCCCTTTCCAATATGCCTTCTCCCATTACTCTAGTACTTCAAAGTTCTTCTTGAGTTTTTTGACTGCATTGCAATACGCAACCATATTAGGACTTCTAATGTCCCATTCTTTCATAACTTGGTTGACCACTAGATCCAAATCGTTGTAAACCATTAGTTGACTGATACCGAGTGAAACGGCCATGCGCAAACCCTACAAAGGGCTTCGTACTCGGCCGCATTGTTAGAGAAATTGAAATGGATCTGCAGGACATAACTGAGTCGATCTCCTTGGGGGGGTCAGGACTACACCAGCTCCAGAGCCGGCCAGCATCTTAGACCCGTCAAAGAACATTGTCCAATGATCAAGAAAGCTAACAATTGGTTGCTGGTATTTAGTCCAATCTGCCAGGAAATCCACAAGAGCCCGAGATTTGATTGGTTTCTTTGCCTTGAACCTGGTGTCAAGAGGTAGTAGTTCAATGGTCCACCTGGCCACTCGATCCATTGCGTGTGTTGTTCAAAATTTCTAACAAAGGTGCATCGCTGACCACTCACACCGAGTGCTCTTGAAAATAATGAGCCACTTTCTTTGTCGTGAGATAAATATTGTAGACCAGCTTCTTGTAGTGTGGATATCGTTGCTTGAAAGGAGTCAATACTTCTGAAATATAGTACACATACCTCTGAACTTTTAAGGTGTTCCTTGTTCTTCGCACTACATCATGAGTACAATGCTGAAAACTTGACTTGTAGCTGCTATGTACATGAGTAATAGTTCTCTAGTACTCGAAGCAGCGAGCACCGTCTGGGTGGAAAGGATAGTTTTCAGTTCTTCAAATGAAACATGTGCTTCACTCGTCCATTCAAACTTATAATATTTCTCGTCACTCGGTAAAAGAGGGAGAGCTTTTTCATCGAGTGTGGAAATGATTCTGCTTAAAGCTACTAGGTAGCATGTGAGTCTTTGGACGCCATGGAGGTGTTCTCGCTTTTTTATTTGGACAATAGCTCCAATTTTTTAGGGTTGGCTTATATTCCTCGTTTGGAAACAAGGAACCGAATAATTTTCCAACTGGCTTCAGAGCAGGAGGTTGGGGTGGGGGGTGGGGGCGACGAGCAGCACACATTTCAAAGAAACTGAAGCGAGGAAGAAGGAAGGGTGTGTTTGGTTTTAGGATGAGGTGGTATCGGACGGGTTGGTTCCATCCCTAGCAGCCGTTCTCGTGTTTAGTTGGGTTAGGAACCGGAATTGGGTCATCCGCATGCAGGGAATATTCTCTCCAGATGCTTCACCAACTGATTCCATCGATTTGGAGGAATCGACTCGTTATTCGTCCGTGAAAGCAAAGAAAAAAAGAAATAATCAAGCAATTCTCACCGCGCTCACCCCGCACCCGAACAAAAGTTTTCGTGGTTTTTTTTTTGTGGTTATTTTTCCGTGATTATTTTTTCTCGTTTTCGTGATTATTATTTTTCGAGGTTATTTTTTCATTTCGTGATTATTTTTCGTAAATATTTGATATGTACTCATGATCATATATTTTTATTTGCATATGTTGAAAATAGAAAGAAAACATTGCTAAAAATTTAAATTATGGGCATGTCAAATGCAAATAATGTTGGAAATATGCACTAGAGGCAATAATAAAATGGTTATTATCATATTTCCTTGTTCATGATAATCGTCTATTGTTCATGCTATAATTGTATTAACAGGAAACAGTAATACATGTGTGAATAAATAGATCACAATGTGTCCCTAGCAAGCCTCTAGTTAGCTAGCTCGTTAGTCAATAGATGATCATGGTTTCCTGATCATGGGCATTAGATGTCGTTGATAACGGGATCACATCATTGGGAGAATGATGTGATGGACAAGACCCAATCCTAAGCCTAGCACTAGATCGTATTGTTCGTATGCTAATGCTTTTCTAATGTCAAGTATCTTTTCCTTCGACCGTGAGATTGTGCAACTCCCGGATACCGTAGAAGTGCTTTGGGTGTATCAAACGTCACAACGTAACTGGGTGACTATAAAGGTGCACTACGGGTACCTCCGAAAGTGTCTGTTGGGTTGGTACGAATCGAGATCGGGATTTGTCACTCCGTGTGACGGAGAGGTATCTCTGGGCCCACTCGGTAGAACATCATCATGAGCTCAATGTGACTAAGGAGTTAGTCACACGATGACGTGCTACGGAACGAGTAAATAGACTTACCGGTAACGAGATTGAACAAGGTATAGGTATACCGACGATCGAATCTCGGGCAAGTTCTATACCGACAGACAAAGGGAATCGTATACGGGATTGATTGAATCCTTGACATCGTGGTTCATCCGATGAGATCATCGTGGAGCTAGTGGGAGCCACCATGGGTATCCAGACCCCGCTGATGGTTATTGGCCAGAGAGGTGTCTCGGTCATGTCTGCCTGTCTCCCGAACCCGTAGGGTCTACACACTTAAGGTTCGATGACGCTAGGGTTATAGGGAATTGTTGTACGAGGTTACCGAAAGTTGTTCGGAGTCCCGAATGAGATCCCGGACGTCACGAGGAGCTCCGGAATGGTCCGGGGGTAAAGGTTGGTATATAGGACAAATGGTTTTGGACACCGGAAGTGTTTCGGGCGTCACCGGTAACGTACCGGGACCACCGGGACCACCGAAGGTGGTCCCGGGAGACCACCGAAGGGGGGAAACGACCCCGGGAGGCTAGATGGGCTAAGTGGGGAAGGGAACCAGCCCCTAAGTGGGCTGGTGCGCCCCCCACCCAGCCCATACGCACCTGAGAAAGGGGGGAAGGGGGGGGGAACCCTAGCATAGGTGGGCCTAAGGCCCACCAGAGGGGTGCGCCACCCCTCCTCCCTGCCCTGGCCGCCACCCCCTCTCCCATCTGGGGCTGCCGCACCCCTTGGGGGTGGGAACCCTAAGGGCTGCGCCCCCTCCCTCTTCCCCTATATATAGATGAGGACTCGGGGCTGTTTGTGACACGGTTTCATCTCTCTCGCGGCGCAGCCCTGCTCCTCTCCCTCGTCCTCTCTGTCGGCGCTTGGCGAAGCCCTGCCGGGAGACCTCGTCTCTCCACCGACACCACGCCGTCGTGTTGCTGGACTTCTTCCCCAACCTCTCCTTCCTCCTTGCTGGATCAAGGTGCGGGAGACGTCACCGGGCTGCACGTGTGTTGAACGCGGAGGTGCCGTTGTTCGGCACTAGATCGGAATCGCTGCGAGTACGACTCCATCAACCGCGTTCTAGCAACGCTTCCGCTTAGCGATCTTCAAAGGTACGAAGATGCTCTTACCCCTCTCTCGTTGCTGGTCTCTCCATAGGAAGATCTGAACATGCGTAGGAAATTTTTTGAGTTTATGCTACGTTACCCCACCAGTGGTATCAGAGCCAGGTTTTCTATGCGTAGATTCTATGCACGAGTAGAACACAAAGGTTGTGGGCAATGGTTTGTCAATTTGCTTGCCGTTACTAGTCTTATTCTTTTCCGGCGGTATTGTGGGATGAAGCGGCCCGGACCGACCTTACACGTACGCTTACGTGAGACTGGTTCCACCGACAGACATGCACATCGTGCATAAAGGTGGCTAGCGGGTGTCTGTCTCTCCTACTCTAGTCGGATTGGATTTGATGAAAAGGGTCCTTATGAAGGGTAAATAGCTTTGGCATATCATCGTTGTGGCTGTCACGTAGGTAAGAAGGCGTTCTTGCTAGAAACCCAAACGAGCCACGTAAAACTTGCAACAACAATTAGAGGACGTCTAACTTGTTTTTGCAGGGTTTGACATGTGATGTGATATGGCCAAAGTTGTGATGTTGCATGTATGATGTATGAGATGATCATGTTATTGTAATAGGTTTCACGACTTGCATGTCGATGAGTATGACAACCGGCAGGAGCCATAGGAGTTGTCTTAATTTATTGTATGAGATGCAACGCCATGTGCTTACTATTTTACTTCATTGCTAACGGTTAGCCATAGTAGTAGTGATAGTAGTAGTTGGCGTGACGACTTCATGGAGACACGATGATGGAGATCATGATGATGGAGATCATGGTGTCATGCCGGTGATGATGATGATCATGCGATGCCTGAAGATGGAGATCGAAAGAGCAAAGATGATAATGGCCATATCATGTCACTATATGATTGCATTGTGATGTTTATCATGTTTTACATCTTATTGCTTAAAACGACGGTAGCGTAATAAGATGATCCCTCTTAAAATTTCGAGAACGTATTCCCCTAAGTGTGCACCGTTGCGAAGGTTCGTTGTCTCAAAGCACCACGTGATGATCAGGTGTGATAGATTCTAACGTTCGCATACAACGGGTGTAAGCCAGATTTACACACGCGAAACACCTAGGTTGACTCGACGAGCTTAGCATGTACAGACATGACCTCGAATACAAGAGACCGAAAGGTCGAACATGAGTCGTATGGTTGAATACGATCAGCATGAAGTTGCTCACCATGGTGACCAGTCCGTCTCACGTGATGATCGGACATGGGTTAGTCAACATGGATCATGTATCACTTAGATGACTAGAGGGATCTCGATTTAAGTGGGAGTTCATACTTAATTTGATTAAATGAACTTAATAGTCATGAACTTAGTCTAAAAGTTGTCTTTACAAATATTGTAGATGTCCAACGTCAACCTCAACTTCAACGCATTCCTAGAGAAAAACCAGCTGAAAGATGATGGTAGCAACTATGCGGACTGGGTTCGCAACCTGAAGCTCATCCTTGAAGCAAGTAAAAAGGCTTATGTCCTTAATGCGCCGCTAGGTGACCCTCCCGCTCCCGCAGCAGCCCAGGACATTCTAAACGTCTGGCAAGTGCGGAGTGATGACTACTCTCTGGTCAGGTGTGGCATGTTATACAGTTTAGAAACGGGGCTCCAAAGACGTTTTGAGCAACACGGGGCATATGAGATGTTCCAAGAGCTGAAGCTAGTTTTTCAAGCTCATGCCCGTGTCGAGAGATATGAAGTCTCCGACAAGTTCTTCAGCTGTAAGATGGAGGAGAACAGTTCTGTCAGTGAGCACATACTCAAAATGTCTGGGTTACACGGTCGTCTGACTTCACTTGGAGTCGAACTTCCAGATGATGCTATCATTGACAGAATCCTCCAGTCTCTCCCACCAAGCTACAAAGGCTTTGTGCTTAACTACAACATGCAAGGGATGGAGAAAACCATTCCCGAGTTGTACTCGATGCTCAAGTCTGCAGAAGTAGAAATCAAGAAGGAGCATCAAGTGTTGATGGTCAACAAGACCACTAGTTTCAAGAAAGGCAGGGGTAAGAAGAACTTCAAGAAAGACGGCAAAGCTGTTGCCGCGCCCGGTAAGCCAGATGTCGGGAAGAAGAAAAAGAACGGACCCAAGCCTGAGACTGAGTGCTTCTATTGCAAGGGAAAGGGTCACTGGAAGCGGAACTGCCCCAAATACTTAGCGGACAAGAAGGCCGGCAACGTTAAAGGTATATTTGATATACATGTTATTGATGTGTACCTTACCAGCGCTCGTAGTAGCTCCTGGGTATTTGATACCGGTGCTGTTGCTCACATTTGCAACTCAAAGCAGCAACTGCGGAATAAGCGGAGACTGACCAAGGACGAGGTGACGATGCGCGTCGGGAATGGTTCAAAGGTCGATGTGATCGCCGTCGGCACGCTGCCTCTACATCTACCGTCGGGATTAGTTTTAAACCTTAATAATTGTTATTTAGTACCAGCTTTAAGCATGAACATTGTATCAGGGTCTTGCTTAATGCGAGACGACTACTCATTTAAGTCAGATAATAATGGTTGTTCTATTTATATGAGTGATATGTTTTATGGTCATGCTCCGCTGGTGAATGGTTTATTCTTGATGAATCTCGATCGTGATGTCACACATATTCATAGCGTGAGTACCAAAAGATGCAAAGTTGATAATGATAGTCCCACATACTTGTGGCACTGCCGCCTTGGTCATATCAGCGTTAAACGCATGAAGAAGCTCCATACTGATGGACTATTAGAGTCTCTTGACTTTGAATCATTTGACACATGCGAACCGTGCCTCATGGGCAAGATGATTAAGACTCCATTCTAAGGAATAATGGAGAGAGCGACCGACTTATTGGAAATAATACATACTGATGTGTGTGGTCCAATGAACGTTGAAGCTCGCGGTGGTTATCGTTATGTTCTCACTCTCACCGATGATTTGAGTAGGTATGGGTATATCTACTTGATGAAGCACAAATCTGAGACGTTTGAAAAGTTCAAGGATTTTCAGAGTGAGGTTGAGAATCAACGTGACAGAAAAATTAAATGTCTACGATCCGATCGTGGAGGAGAATATTTGAGTCACGAGTTTGGCACACACCTAAGGAAGTGTGGAATCGTTTCACAACTGACGCCGCCTGGCACACCGCAGCGCAACGGAGTGTCTGAACGTCGTAATCGCACTTTATTAGACATGGTGCGATCTATGATGTCTCTCACCGACTTACCGCTATCATTTTGGGGATACGCATTAGAAACTGCAGCATTCACTTTAAATAGGGCACCGTCTAAATCCGTTGAGACGACACCGTATGAACTATGGTTTGGCAAGAAACCTAAGTTGTCGTTTCTTAAAGTTTGGGGCTGCGATGCTTATGTGAAGAAACTTCAACCAGAAAAGCTCGAACCCAAAGCGGAGAAATGCGTATTCATAGGATACCCTAAGGAAACTATTGGGTATACCTTCTATCTTAGATCTGAAGGTAAAACCTTTGTTGCCAAGAACGGATCCTTTCTAGAGAAAGAGTTTATCTCGAAAGAAGTAAGTGGGAGGAAGGTATAACTTGATGAGGTAATTACACCCCCTCTCGAACAGGAAAGTAGCGCAGCGCAAGAAGTTGTTCCTGTGGTGCCTACACCGACTGAAGAGGAAGTTAATGATGATGATCATGAAGCTTCGGATCAAGTTACTACTGAACCGCGAAGGTCCACAAGGGTACGCTCCGCACCAGAGTGGTACGGCAACCCTGTGATGGAAATCATGTTGTTAGACAACGGTGAACCTTCGAACTATGAAGAAGCGATGGCGGGCCCGGATTCCAACAAATGGCTTGAGGCCATGAAATCCGAGATAGGATCTATGTATGAGAACAAAGTATGGACTTTGGTGGACTTGCCCGATGACCGGCGAGCCATAGAAAATAAATGGATCTTCAAGAAGAAGACTGATGCAAACGGTAATGTAACCGTTTACAAAGCTCGACTTGTCGCAAAGGGTTTTCGACAAATTCAAGGAGTTGACTACGAAGAGACTTTCTCTCCCGTAGCGAAGCTGAAATCAGTCCGAATCATGTTAGCAATTGCCGCCTTTTATGATTATGAAATTTGGCAAATGGACGTCAAAACGGCGTTCCTTAACAGGAACCTTAAGGAATAGTTGTATATGATGCAACCAGAAGGTTTTGTCGACCCTAAGGGTGCTAACAAAGTGTGCAAGCTCCAGCGCTCCATCTATGGGCTGGTGCAAGCATCTCGGAGTTGGAACATTCGCTTTAATGAGGTGATTAAAGCGTTTGGGTTCATACAGGTTTACGGAGAAGCCTGTCTGTACAAGAAAGTGAGTGGGAGCTCTGTAGCTTTCCTCGTACTATATGTGGATGACATATTGTTGATGGGGAATGATATAGAGATGTTGGAGAGCATAAAGGCCTATTTGAACAAGAGTTTTTCAATGAAGGACCTTGGAGAAGCTGCATACATATTGGGCATCAAGATCTATAGAGATAGATCGAGACGCCTCATAGGTCTTTCGCAAAGTACATACCTTGACAAGATATTGAAGAAGTTCAATATGGAAAACTCAAAGAAAGGGTTCTTGCCAGTTTTGCAAGGTATGAGATTGAGTAAGACTCAGTCACCGACCACGGCAGCAGATAGAGAGAAGATGAGTTCTGTCCCCTACGCTTCAGCCATGGGCTCTCTAATGTCTGCCATGCTATGTACCAGACCTGATATAAACCTTGCCATAAGCTTGGTAGGGAGGTAGCAAAGTAATCCCGGTGCGGAACACTGGACAGCGGTCAAGAATATCCTTAAGTACCTGAAAAGGACTAAGGAAATGTTTCTCGTTTATGAAGGTGACGAAGAGCTCGTCGTAAAGGGTTACGTCGACGCTAGCTTCGACACAGATCCGGATGACTCTAAGTCACAGACCGGATACGTGTATGTGTTGAATGGTGGGGCAGTAAGCTGGTGCAGCAGCAAGCAAGAAGTCGTGGCAGCATCTACATGTGAAGCGGAGTACATAGCTGCTTCAGAAGTGGCTCATGAAGGAATTTGGATGAAGGAGCTCATCACCGACCTTGGAGTGGTTCCAAGCGCGTCGGGTCCTATGACACTCTTCTGTGATAACACTGGAGCCATTGCCATAGCCAAGGAGCCCAGGTTTCACCGGAAGACGAAGCATATCAAGCGCCGCTACAACTCCATCCAGGACCATGTCCAGAGTGGAGTGATAGATATTTGTAAAGTACACACGGATCTGAATATTGCAGACCCGTTGACTAAACCTCTTCCACGAGCAAAACATGATCAACACCATAATGCTATGGGTGTTCGATACATCACAATGTAACTAGATTATTGACTCTAGTGCAAGTGGGAGACTGTTGGAAATATGCCCTAGAGGCAATAATAAAATGGTTATTATCATATTTCCTTGTTCATGATAATCATCTATTGTTCATGCTATAATTGTATTAACAGGAAACAGTAATACATGTGTGAATAAATAGATCACAATGTGTCCCTAGCAAGCCTCTAGTTAGCTAGCTCGTTAGTCAATAGATGATCATGGTTTCCTGATCATGGGCATTAGATGTCGTTGATAACGGGATCACATCATTGGGAGAATGATGTGATGGACAAGACCCAATCCTAAGCCTAGCACTAGATCGTATTGTTCGTATGCTAATGCTTTTCTAATGTCAAGTATCTTTTCCTTCGACCGTGAGATTGTGCAACTCCCGGATACCGTAGGAGTGCTTTGGGTGTATCAAACGTCACAACGTAACTGGGTGACTATAATGGTGCACTACGGGTACCTCCGAAAGTGTCTGTTGGGTTGGTACGAATCGAGATCGGGATTTGTCACTCCGTGTGACGGAGAGGTATCTCTGGGCCCACTCGGTAGAACATCATCATGAGCTCAATGTGACTAAGGAGTTAGTCACACGATGACGTGCTACGGAACGAGTAAAGAGACTTACCGGTAACGAGATTGAACAAGGTATAGGTATACCGACGATCGAATCTCGGGCAAGTTCTATACCGACAGACAAAGGGAATCGTATACGGGATTGATTGAATCCTTGACATCGTGGTTCATCCGATGAGATCATCGTGGAGCTAGTGGGAGCCACCATGGGTATCCAGACCCCGCTGATATTTATTGGCCAGAGAGGTGTCTCGGTCATGTTTGCCTGTCTCCCGAACCCGTAGGGTCTACACACTTAAGGTTCGATGACGCTAGGGTTATAGGGAATTGTTGTACGAGGTTACCGAAAGTTGTTCGGAGTCCCGGATGAGATCCCGGACGTCACGAGGAGCTCCAGAATGGTCCGGAGGTAAAGATTGGTATATAGGACGGATGGTTTTGGACACCGGAAGTGTTTCGGGCGTCACCGGTAACGTACTGGGACCACCGGAGGTGGTCCCGGGGGACCACCGAAGGGGGGCAACGACCCTGGGAGGCTAGATGGGCTAAGTGGGGAAGGGAACCAGCCCCTAAGTGGACTGGTGCGCCCCCCACCCAGCCCATACGCACCTGAGAAAGGGGGGAAGGGGGGGAACCCTAGCATAGGTGGGCCTAAGGCCCACCAGAGGGGTGCGCCACCCCTCCTCCCTGCCCTGGCCGCCACCCCCTCTCCCATCTGGGGCTGCCTCACCCCTTGGGGGTGGGAACCCTAAGGGCTGCGCCCCCTCCCTCTTCCCCTATATATAGATGAGGACTCGGGGCTGTTTGAGACACGGTTTCATCTCTCTCTCGGCGCAGCCCTGCTCCTCTCCCTCCTCCTCTCTGCCGGCGCTTGGCGAAGCCCTGTCGGGAGACCTCGTCTCTCCACCGACACCACGCCGTCGTGTTGCTGGACTTCTTCCCCAACCTCTCCCTCCTCCTTGCTGGATCAAGGTACGGGAGACGTCACCGGGCTGCACGTGTGTTGAACGCGGAGGTGCCGTTGTTCGGCACTAGATCGGAATCGCTGCGAGTACGACTCCATCAACCGCGTTCTAGCAACGCTTCCGCTTAGCGATCTTCAAAGGTACGAAGATGCTCTTACCCCTCTCTCGTTGCTGGTCTCTCCATAGGAAGATCTGAACATGCGTAGGAAATTTTTTGAGTTTATGCTACGTTACCCCAACAGATAACTCTATTTGTTGAGAGATGTAATCTCACCATTTATATCGAAGAGGTGAGTGACATCAGATTCTTCTCATTTCATCTCTCCAACTAAACACCGGGACGGAACCAACCCATGACTTTTTTATCATCATCTGAACACAAGGATGGAACCAACCCATGACTTTGGAATGGAACCATGACATTCTATGACTTTTGATCCTCAAACCAAACACACCCGAAAAGAATGCGCAGAGAGGCTAAATCGTGCGGCTTGAGATGCATGTATCATGTGGCTACGCAGCGACCGGCCAAAATTTTGGCCACTCGACTAGTCCTAGCACCAGCCTTGAAGTACTCTAACTTCTTATATTTGTTGAAGAGGTAGTACTTTTTCGGGTCTTCGGCCCCAAAATTCCTTAAAGGCGTTGTTTAGCAAAAATAATAAATGTCACATGTGTGGCACGAAACTCTCCGCCCTGACATTTTTTCTTACTAAATTTGTTATCTGAAACGAAAAAACAAACACAAAAAAACTGAAACTTGACATCCAAAAAAGCAGTCGACATACTCGAGTTACTAAACTTGCCATAAAAAACTTTTGAAGTTGCCATGTGTTCATGTCACACATGTGGCACTTATCAGGGTTCTCTTTGTTTAGGGCTCCGATGAAGACGTTTTAAAAAGTTGATCGCTGTAAGAGCATCTCCTACAGCGGTGGTAAAAACCGCGCGCGCATGGAAAATGTGGGTTTTAGCGCGCGTGGAGCGATTTCACGCGCTTCATGGGGCGCGAGAGATTCCGGCACGTGAGAAATGATCGTGCGCATGCGCGAAAAAACGGTCCGGCGGGCGGCGTCCGGTGTGCTTTATGAATTCAGCGCTCCTTCACGTGCCCTTCCATTACTCATTGCCTCGCCACGCACCTCTGTCGTTCTTTTCGCCGCTCTTTCTCGTCTCCGCCCGCCTCGCCGCCCCCGTCGCTGAGGAGATTCGGGCTTCTGCGGTGTCCGCGAGCGCCCCTCCCGCACCCTCTACGTCGAGATCCACTCCGGCGACATGTGCCTCGGCCTCGGCACGTTCGACACCGCCAACGAGGCCGCCCACGCGTATGACACGACGGCGTGGTGCCTCGGGCGGCCTCGTAGGGACATGAAATTCCATGAGCTGATGGCGCGGGAGTGGATGCAGCGGCACGCGCCTCCCCCGCAAGTTGTGGACCGTCGCCAGAACCGCAGGCAGGAGCGCCGCCTCGGCATCTCTGAGATGAACGAACAAGCCATGGCAGCGTGTCGCCAACAGTTCCCGCAGGAAGCCCTCGGCAAACGTGCATTCGTCGCGCAAAGGAGGGAGGAGCGGAGGCGGAGCGAGCCGCTTATCGCGAGGACAGACGTATGCGGAAGGAGGCCGCGCTCTTCAACATCGAGCTCAAGGGAGCGTCGACTTGGGACCCTGACGATGAACGGTGGGCTGACGCCTTCATCAAGACGGTGGAGTCGAACACAAGCGCGTCGGAGGAAGACGACGAGGAGTAGTTTTTATTTTTTTTATTATGTATGTTTTTATCTATAATAACTATCGACGACGAGTAGTTTCTATCTATGATGAAGTATCTATAGTATGGATGCTGCGATTTGGCTCCCGGGCTCAGATGAGCACGATCATGAACAGTAAAATCGTTTAAAATACTAGAAAAGTTCAAAAGATTCCAATTTTTCTTGTGATGAGAGATGATTAAATGCGTGATGTTCATGTCAAATTTGAAAACATTTGGACATCTGAAAAGCTTTCAGCAAAAAAGACAAAATTGAGGTTTGTGAATTTTTTTCATGTTATGCATCGTTTTGACCTGATTTTGTCTTCTTTGTTGCGTGATGCTGAAATGCTCTGAAATTTGGCACGAACATCGCGCACGCATGCACCTATTATTTTATATTATTTTTCAATTTTACTATTCACCGGGTGCATCTAAGTTTGGGTTTAGAATTGAATTATCTTTAAAAAATATCTATCTATGCTATCCTTTGTAGTGTTTTTTATCTATGTCTATCATCTTATTTTTACGTAGATTGTATATTGCGCTATTTAAATTTTAACGCTTCTATTGAAGCGATTTTCAGTAACCGCTGGAGCCAACATTCTACGAGTTGCGCATCTATTGAAGATTGCTCTTAGAAATCTATATTTATACACTGATCATCTAGAACGCATCCCTTTCAAACTGACCAATTTGACCCAGCCTAAACCCACACAACACGTGTTAGCAAACACCAATTGAACAACCAAGTAGTAGAAAACAGGATTGAAGCTTCGAAGCAAGCACCACCCGACAACCCCAGATACTACAATATCCAACAGGATGCACGGCGCACAGCGGAATGAAAAAGGAACAAAAAAACAGAATAAAAATCACCGGCCGTGGCCAGTTCCCACGCTATACTACATAACTCCCCCACGCGTTTCCACACCGGAGTCAGCGATGGCAGGCCGCTCCCGCCAACCAAACTGAACGCACGCTTCCTCCGGCGGCCCGAAGAGGAAACCAGCCATGGCGTCGCCACGCCACGCCTTTCTCCCACTCCTCGCGCTCTGCCTCGTCCTGCGCCATGCCGCGGCGCAGCAGGCCGACGAGCGGCAGCTCCTGCTCAGGATCAAGAGCGCGTGGGGCGACCCGGCGGGGCTCGCGTCGTGGTCGGCGGCCACCTCCTCGCACTGCGCCGGCTGGGCCTACGTCTCCTGCGACGGCGCCGGCCGGGTGACCTCCCTCGCCCTCCCCAACGTCACCGTGTCCGGCCCCGTCCCCGACGCCATCGGCGGGCTCCCCAGCCTCGCCACGCTCGACCTCAGCAACACCAGCGTCAGCGGCGGCTTCCCCAAGTTCCTCTACAACTGCACGGGCCTCACCTACCTCGACCTATCCATGAACAGGCTCTCCGGCGACCTCCCCGCCGACATCGGCCGCCTCGGGGAGAACCTCACTTACCTGGCCCTCAACCATAACGGCTTCACTGGCCAGGTGCCGCCGGCGCTGTCGAAGCTCAAGAACCTGACGGTCCTCGCTCTCGGCGGCAACCAGCTCACTGGCACGATCCCGCCGGAGCTCGGGGAGCTGACTGGCCTCCAGACGCTCAAGCTTGAGCTGAACCCGTTCGGCGCCGGCAAGCTGCCGGATTCGTTCAAGAACTTGACGAAGCTGACGACCCTCTGGCTTGGCGCCTGCAACCTCACCGGCGACTTCCCGAGCTACGTCACAGACATGTCGGAGATGGTGTGGCTCGACCTGTCGACGAATGCCTTCACCGGGAGCATTCCTCCTTCGATCTGGAACCTCCCCAAGCTGCAGGTGCTGTACATATTCAGTAACAACCTCACCGGTGACGTCGTCATCAATGGCGCCATCGGAGCAGCCGGTCTCATCGAGATCGACTTGTCCTTCAACATGCTGACTGGAGTGATCCCGGAAAGGCTCGGAACCTTGTCGAAGCTTATCAAATTATGCATGAGCGGCAACGGCTTCTCCGGCGAGATACCGGCGAGCCTCGCCCAGCTGCCGTCGCTGGTGTTTCTATGGCTCTTCAACAACAAGCTCAACGGAGTGCTTCCGGCGGAGCTTGGAATGCACTCCCCGTCTCTGAGAGATATCCAGGTCGACGGCAACGACCTCTCCGGGCCGATACCGGCGGGGGTCTGCAAGAACCGTGGGCTGTGGATCATCTCCGCCTCCGGCAATCGCCTCAACGGCTCGATTCCGACTAGCCTCGCCAACTGCCCCGCACTCATAAGCTTGCAGCTCCAAGACAACGAGCTTTCTGGCGAGGTGCCGGCGGCGCTCTGGACGGAGACGAAGCTGATGACTCTGCTTTTGCAGAACAATGGGGGGCTCACTGGTACCCTGCCAGAGACTCTGTTTTGGAACATGACGAGGCTCTACATCATGAATAACAAGTTCAGAGGCGGCCTTCCGTCGTCGGGGGCTAAGCTGCAGAAGTTCAACGCCGGGAATAACTTGTTTTCCGGCGAGATACCCGCAGGGCTCGCCACCGGGATGCCGCTCCTGCAGGAGTTCAGCCTGTCGTCCAACCAGCTGTCGGGCACGATCCCGGCGAGCATCGCTTCGCTCGGTGGCCTGACGCAGATGAACTTCAGCAGGAATCAGCTCACCGGCGAGATACCGGCGGGGTTGGGCTCCATGCCGGTGCTCACGCTGCTCGACCTCTCATCCAACCAACTCTCCGGCAGCATCCCGCCAGCGCTGGGATCACTAAGGCTGAACCAGCTAAACCTGTCATCCAATAACCTCGCCGGCGAGGTCCCAGCGTCGCTCGCTATCTCCGCCTACGACCGAAGCTTCCTGGGCAACCGCGCGCTCTGCACGGGCGCGGCGTCGTCGGGAAACCTCGCCGGCGTGAGCTCGTGCGCAGGCAGGTCATCCGACAAGGTATCACCAGGCCTCCGCACCGGCCTTGTCGCCGCCGCCGCCGCTCTACTCGTCGTCATCGCGGCGCTCGCCTTCTTCATCGTCCGCGACATCAAGAAGCGGAAGGGGCTCGCGCCGCCCGAGGAGGCCTGGAAGCTCACCCATTTCCAGCCGCTGGACTTCGGCGAGGCCGCCGTGCTGCGCGGGCTCGCCGACGAGAACCTAATCGGCAAGGGCGGCTCGGGACGGGTGTACCGCGTGGAGTGCCCCAGCCGGAGCGGCGCGAGCGGCGGCACAGTGGTGGCCGTGAAGCGCATCTGGACCGGCGGGAAGGTGGAGAGGAAGCTGGAGAGGGAGTTCGAGTCGGAGGTGGACGTCCTCGGCCACGTCCGGCACACCAACATCGTCAAGCTCCTGTGCTGCCTCTCCCGCGCGGAGACCAAGCTCCTCGTCTACGAGTACATGGACAACGGCAGCCTGGACAAGTGGCTCCACGGCCACAGGTGGCCGGCACCGGCCGGGAGCTCGATGGCGGCGAGAGCCCCCTCGGTCAGGCGAGCGCCGCTGGACTGGCCGGCGAGGGTGAGGGTGGCCGTTGGCGCGGCGCGGGGGCTGAGCTACATGCACCACGAGTGCTCGCCGCCGGTCGTGCACCGGGACGTCAAGTGCAGCAACATCCTGCTCGACTCGGAGCTCAACGCCAAGGTCGCCGACTTCGGGCTCGCCAGGATACTTGCCGAGGCCGCCGGCACAACGCCGCACGACACCATGTCCGCCGTCGCCGGAACCTTCGGCTACATGGCTCCCGGTAAGCACCGATCACCTTGATTGTACTGTAATCCTCAAGGCCAAAATTTCTTGCAGGGCAGTGGCTTATCTTGTTCGCCATGTCATGCAGAGTGCGCGTACACGAGGAAGGCGAACGAAAAGGTGGACGTGTACAGCTTCGGGGTGGTGCTGCTGGAGCTGGCCACCGGCAGGGAGGCCGGCAGCGGCGGCGAGCACTGCTCGCTCGCGGAGTGGGCGTGGCGGCACCTGCAGTCCGGGAAGAGCATCGCCGACGCGGCGGACGAGTGCATCGGCGACGCCAGGAACAGCGACGACTTCGAGGTCGTGTTCAAGCTCGGCATCATCTGCACCGGTGCGCAGCCGTCGACGCGGCCGACCATGAAGGACGTGCTGCAGATACTGCTGCGGTGCGAGCAGGCGCACCGGAAAACCATCGACGAGAAGACGACCGCCTCCGAGTACGACGCCGCCCCGCTGCTGCCGGCAGTGCGAGGGGGCAGCCGCCGGAAACGGCTCTCCGACGCCGCTGATGGCAAGGGTAGCTTCGACGACGTCGTCTTACGAAACGCCTAAGTGACCTCAGAATATAGTTGTACACGGTACATTAGTAGTATTCCGTCCAAAATAAATGTCACAGATTTTGTACTACTAAATTAGTACTCTCTCCGTCCCAAAATAACTGTCTAAAGCTTAATACAACTTTGTACTAAAGTTAGTACAAAGTTAAGACACTTATTTTGAAATGGAGGAGTACAATTTGTATACTAGGTCAACGACATTTATTTTGGAATATAAGACAGTGCAGTTCCATAGCAGAGCAGAGCAGATAACAATGGTGGTTTGATGTACACCGTGCCATCCTTCAGATGTGCAGTTGCTTAAAGTGGATCGAATTCAGACAATACCACCATTCTGAAGACAGAGATGTGCATTCAGACATACATATATGTATATACTGGAGAAACCAGGCAACATAAAAAGATGGTTAAATTGGATGATGTGGATCCCCATCTTTATTGGGAAGAGAAGATACAAAAAAGGATTAACAAAATGTTATGGATTACAACACCAGACAACAAGGTGAAAAAGAATCGGCAGAACAGGAATGGCATTGTTCAAACCTCCATTTCCATATGTTCCTGCCACTGAAACGTTTATGCCATTAGATAAACCTCCAGACTCTCTGGCGCTATACTAGCTACATCCCGCTGCAGAGCCACAGGAGAGTGTCCGCAGAATAGCCGAAGAAGGTAAAATTCCACCACCAGACGATTAGGAAGGTTCAAAGGGAAAAAAAGAAGAACAGAAGAGGCGGCTACACTCAGGGTCCAATCCATAGGGCTCGTCGTTATCAAGAGGACTAGTCAACCTCGGCGTACTGGGAGTGCGAGGCCGCGAGGAGAGCGGCTCCAATGCCAGAGCCGTCGTTGGCCAGCTTAGCAACCAGCGACGAAGAGGCTTCCTCCCCGAGGAGATCTGAAAGAGTTGCCTCTAAGCAGCTGCTGAACTTCTTGTAGTGTTCATAGAGCCCGCCGTCCAAGGCAACCACGGTCCTTGGCATCGGGCTGCCGTCGGCTGGCACCTTGTCCCGGCCTAGCTTCTTCAGGATGCCATATATGCCAGCAGCGGCCAAGCGTGCGCCGCGCTCTGCAACGATGTCACATATGTGACGAGTAATGTATCTTACTTCCAGGGAAGTATCCGCAACCTAAACATGAGATCAGCATTATTAATAAATGGTCACTGAACAACTTTTGCATCCACTTAGGTTCAAACGTCATACCCCAACGATATCCTTTAGCTTACTTCCCAGAATTTTAAGGTCATGTGATGCATCATGGTGCATGGCGGACATATCTGGGGTCCTGCAACATAAGATTCATAATAAGAATACAGCACAAAAGTTTCTACAAATAGATAATCTTCATCGTAATTGGCCAATTGGGTAAATATTCGTCAGGATTATCACCGATTTGTGGTGTTAATGGCAATGGAACCTTCATCAGGTCTCAAGAATGGTATGCTACTCAGTGCATCCATCTATTAGTAACCTATATTAATCTATTTGCCCCCCAGTAAATACTTTATTAATTCTAACAAGGAGAAGGTCAAAATTACTCATTAGACAACTATTCAGATTTTATGATAGGTTTGAGAAAAACAAAAAACAAAAGAAACTTAAGTTTGGCTTTGGTTTCAAATTCTCTTATAATATTAAGGTGTACACGAAACAAACTCTATCTAACCAGACAATTGCACACGCCATCCATTTTATTATTCTAATACGACAGAGAAAAAGGATACAAAGCTTTGAATTGAACACAGCCGTGACAAAACAGAACATTGACCAGAAGAAAAGTATTTTATCACCGGCAATGATCAGTCAGCATTAAGTTTAGAATATTTGTCACCTCACATGGATTACTCGAATGAAGTACATGTATAGCTTCAAAAGGCACACAACTTGGCAAATTTTGTAAACTGTGGGCCATACATGGACTAGTCAACACATGTAACAATATTTAGAAGAGACACTGCTTCCTTGGGCAGTTTGACTATTATCTTCAACAGCTTAATATTAGCATGGAAAATGACCCCAACCAAGGCATTTATCTTTTTTTTTTTACTATAAAAAATTCTTGATATGTGTTTAGCTAACAAAATAAATAACAGCTTTCCCATGTCAAGAAGTAAGCACGAAAAGCTCAGTGACCAATGGATCAAGTATTACCTAAGTACAAATGGCAGTTCCAGCTTAGCTGGAACAACATCCCCAAACAATGCAGCATCATGTGCCAGTTTCAGTAAGATTCTTCGCACAATCTCTCCAAGATACATGCCGGAAATCAACTTTTCATATATCTAACATACAAAATATATTGAAATATATTAGTACAGTTCAGCACAAAAACGTGAATGGAAATGAAAACACCACCGAGAAAAACACCTGTTCTCCAGGGTTCAAACTTTCGAAGTCCAATGCTTTGTCGTATTCTGAAAGTGGAAGCTTGTCCGATTTAAAGCTTCCCCATTCCGTGTTGATAACCTGGAGAGTACCAAATAATTCTGTGGTTAAAAATACAAATTTTAAGAGAGACTAATACAACACAGCAGTGAACATACAATGCATGTGCAAGGTAATACAATGTTTCATGGGGCTTTTTGCTTCAAGCATAAGTAGGAATTTCAAACACTAACCATATTTCCAGATTTAGGCAGCAGTCCAGTCCATTTAGGAATTGCATTAGCATGCTCAACATATGCTGCGTTTGTACCAGTGCCCAATATTACAGCAGCAACCACATCATTATCCATATATCTCCCACCAGCCAATGTGCCGACTGTGTCATTAACCTGCAAAACATCAACACTCAGCCTGAAAAAGTTTTGGTACAAACAACCATGTTTGTTCGCATTCCATTTATAAAGAAAAGATTAACAAATAACAGAAGCAGCGTCAGAATACACATAAATTAGGATTGTCTTATATACGCGAGTCAACCATAGATATGGTGTATTACCAGTGCTGTAACTTTCATATCCAACCCCTGCCTCTCCATGGCCTTGCTCAACTCAGCCACAACATCCTCGCCAACCTGATTAAGGAGTAGCCAAAGAACACGTCAAAATAAAGATAATTGGCTCAGATACCATATAAACCGCAAAACATAGTATTTGAATTGCACATCAAGAATATGTTTCCTAACCAGTAACCACTATTAAACTTCAACACTTATGTTCTGATTGGCATATCAAATCAAGCTTTGCCACAAGAAACTTGCCAAGGGAATCCATGGATTTATATGAAAATCCAGTGGAAGTTATGCTAACTAATGTGCTAGGAACTGCTCAACAAATGCTGTGTAGTGTTTTGAATTTTACCGTGCCGTTGATTGAAAAGCCCTTTGTCCACTTGATGAGTGTTCCTGATGATATTGATAGTTGGTTTACAGGAAAGGAAAAGGTGAAACCCAGCTCTCTCTGCCTCCCCACTGGGAGGTGGTACTCGTCACCTTCAGTATCAACAAATTTGGCCAATACAGCAGCAATGAAATCAAATAGCTCCTGTAATAATAATTCAAGTTAAATTAGCAAACATGCATGTAAATTTACGACTCCAGGGAGCTTGAAAACTGAATACCAGGTACTCACCAAGGAAGTTCCGATCATCAGGTGTGGTGGAATAGAGACTTCCTCATACTGTTGCTTGACAACACGTTTCTCCCTTCCTCCAAGTTGGACTCGCAGAACACGGAAGTTGGTACCTCCAAGATCCAGTGCATAAAACAACCCATGTTCGTCTCTGCAGAAATAGCAGTTAAATGTTTAGACAATACAGTTATACAAGTCTAGGAAAAATGTCATGTTTTTCAGAGAATTGCATGTAATAGATAGACAGACTACAATTTGTCTTCGAAATTTTTATATGCAATAAAGCAGGTGATCCTTGAAAAACTAAGCACATAACAGATTATACTTGGAGAGGATGAGTTCTACAGGTGGATATCATTGAACAAAGAAATTGGTGAAACAAACCAATCGCATAAGAACTTCTGTTCAGAATTCACAGAATTGAGCATATGGGAGTAATCCTGAGTGAACTATCCCTGCCATGATCGGTCAGTACATCCCACTGAAAGCGTATTACTTAGGCCTGACAAATGATCATCCACACCAACTCATGGAAATACCATATGGTGACATGCTGATTGATAAATAAATAAAATCCTAAATCATCAAAATTCTGACGACCATACGATCAGCAAACAGGGCGCGATGCGCCAGAGCGAAATTGGTCAATTCATATGAGGTAATAAAATGACCACATCCTTGCCCAAGATGATTCATCGAGAAGATCACATAAGAGGCGATGTTATTCCTGATTTCGCTCTGAATCGCCACAAGGCGCGATTTTGGCACAAGCACTCACACTAAGATCCGCACATTTCGCCGTACAGCAAGCCATGGCTAATCAAGAGCAGAATTCCCGTGGCGTGCGGGACCGACGAATCCAAATTCATCGACGCGCGGCTTTCCCGGCGGCTCACGGATCACGAGGCCCACCCACAAGTCAACCCGACAGCTAAAGGGTAAGGGAAGGATCGGGCGGGATCGGATCAGATCGGGAATGGGGGTGGTTTCCCTTACCCGGTGGGGAGGTTGTCGACGTAGCTGATGAGCATCTTGAGCTGGGAGTGGATGTCCCCGCGCAGCCCGCGCTCCATCTCGAGGACGAGCGCGTCGGAGATGCCCCGCAGCAGGGCGGTGGGCGTGGCGAGCGTGCGCTCGACCTCCTCGATGACGGCCGCCACCTTCTTCTTCCTCTCGGCCTCGGCCGCGCCGAGCAGCTCCGCGTCCCTCCGGCGCCGGCGCCGGCCGAGCACCACGGCCGTGCCCACCGCGGCGCACACCACCACCGCCGTCCCCACCGCCGCCGCCTTCCCCATCTTCGCGCCTAGATCGGTCGTCCTCGTCCCCGCTCTGGATCCGGAGGCCGGGTGGAGGAGTAGGAGGGAGGGAGGAGGGATCGCTCGCTGGCTGCTGCTGCTTCCCCGGGGGAGAAAGAAGGGAGGGGGAGGGGGGAGCCACTGGCCGGACGTTTTAACCGGTACAGCTTTTTTACCGCGCCCCTCCGCTTGGCCTGGCCCCCGCGGCATTTATGATCCACCCTTCGTCGCCTCGACGGCCCCGATCCGTCCCCTGCGCCACGCGGACGGCCCGGATGGACGCTCCGGGAGGGAGGTGGATCTGGGATTTACCCCTTTCTGGATTACCGAACGGATTTACCTTGGATATACATTGCGGTAAAACGAATACTGCTTCCGGTTAGGCCGTTGACCCTGTGATTGGGGCCCGCGTGTCGGTGGCTCATGTTTGGAGGGTGGGAAAGTCAGATGCGTAGAGAAGGGTTTCGGGTAAAAGGATTGGGGAAAATACGGTTTCACATGGATCGGCGGGGCCCACCGGGAGGGTGATGACGGGCGGGTGATGCCATCCGTGGTGTGGCCACATGGGGGAGGGGCCATAGGGTCAACCGCCACCAACCGTCCGCTGCGGGGCGGAGCAGCTACGCATCGGCGTTCGGCCGGCTCGACCGCGACCGCGACAGCGCAGGCACCGCCGGCGTACACCGGCGACTTCGTGGCCGAGCACGGAGCACACGAGCGGCGCCAGAGTTATAGTAGTAGTGGAATAGAACGGATATTGTACCGTACCGTGTCATGTCGTTCCTCCAACAGCTCCTCTCCACCCAAGACGAGTCGAATTGTTTTTAGATCCCGTTCTCTCTGTTTTCTAAATTACATACGGATACATATAAACATATTTTAAAGTATAGCAAAAGGGCCCATGCGTTGTAAAGGGAGAAAGAAATACCACACGACACACGCTCTTAATTTATAAAAAATGTCTATAATTTGAGAATTTATAGTTACGATACAAATAAAGATGGTCTTATCCTACAAAAATGCAGTTTAAAATTTCGCAGGTCTTCTATTTTAACACGGCTTGCATGTAGATTTAATACGTACAAAGAATCAGTCAAGTGACCTTCAGTTTCATCTCTAATCCTGATTTTGTTGACGTGTTCATTCCCAACCCGGATGAGTACCGGTATGAAAGAAACACGAATAATGACTTATTTATTAAGATTGCACCCTGGATAATATTTTAATTAAACGTTTAACAGATAAAATAATATCATATTTCAATTCTACATATTTTTCTAATCAAATTTCATGTATAATATGTTAAATTTGGAGTTACGGTTTAAAAGATATGAGTATTTAAAAAGATATTTAATATATACTACGAGTTTAATGTCATAAACAGTGAGGGCTTTTTTGTAAAATCACCTCGATGGGTTTTCCAACGAAAACGGTAGCCTCTTTATTATTAGGTAAAGAAGAAAGACGAATAATGACTTATTTATTAACATTGTACCCTAGATATTATTTTTATTAAATGTTTAACAGATAAAATAATATCATATTTAAATTCTACATATTTTTCTAATCAAATTCCATGTATAATATGTTAAATTTGGAGTTACGGTTTAAAAGATATGAGTATTGAAAAAGATATTTAATATATACTATGAGTTTAATGTCATAAACAGTAAGGGCTTTTTTGTAAAATCACCTCGATGGGTTTTTCGACGGAAGCGATAACCTCTTTATTATTACTAGCAAAAGGGCCGGTGCGTTGCAACGGGAGAAAAAAAACCACACGCTTTTAATCTTTTTATAATCATTTTGATTTATTAAAATAATGATGGAACACGGGTTGAATAACAAAAATTACAGGTTTTTTTTATAAAAATAACGTGGTGGGTTTTCCGACGGAAGCAATAGCCTCTTTATTATTATAGCAAAAGGGCCCATGCGTTGCAACGGGAGAAAGAAATACCACGCGACACACGCTCTTAATTTATAAAAAATGTCTATAATTTAATAATTTATAGTTACGATACAAATAAAGATGGTCTTATCCTACAAAAATGCAGTTCAAAATTTCACAGATCTTCTATTTTAACACGGCTTGTATGTAAATTTAATACGTACAAAGAATCAGTCAAGTGACCTTCAGTTTCATCTCTAATCCTGATTTTGTTGACGTGTTCATCCCCAACCCGGATGAGTACCGGTATGAAAGAAAGACGAATAATGACTTATTTATTAAGATTGCACCCTAGATAGTATTTTTATTAAACGTTTAGCAGATAAAATAATATCATATTTAAATTCTACATATTTTTCTAATCAAATTTCCATGTATAATATATTAAATTTGGAGTTACGGTTTAAAAGATATGAGTATTTGAAAAAATATTTAATATATACTACGAGTTTAATGTCATAAACAATAAGGGCTTTTTTGTAAAATCACCTCGGTGGGTTTTTCCGACGAAAACGATAGCCTCTTTATTATTAGGTATATATATATATATATATATTAGGTAAAAGATAGATTTATTTATTTTGCTTTATACTTCCTTTGTTCGGAAAAGATTGACTGACGCGCAGTGTGCTGGCGTTTTTGTAAAAAATACCTCGAAAATTGAAAACTATCTCAAATCGATCTATGCCTCCATCTTCTTTCTTCGCTGATCCCGCGCGTCGCCTGACACACGCCAGCCAGCAGATTTCGCCGCCGCCCACCTGCGCCTCTGATTCTGCCGCTGCCCGCGACCTGCGCCTCTAATTCTGTCGCCGCCACCCACCTGCACCTGCGATTCCGCGCATCGCCACTGTTGCCCAGGACCTGCACCTGCGGGATTCTGCACCTACGCTGCCCAGGACGTGCACCATCCAGGAACTGCTCTGCCGCCGTTGAGGACCCGTGCCAGCGCATTCCTCTCTCGCCATGACCGCCTTCGCTCGTTCCCCAGCCGCCATCCCCTCTGTGCATTCCCCTCCAGCCAAGACCCCCCCGGTCGTCGTCGGAGCCTCCTGCCGTGATCTGGTTGAGGTCGTCCTCCTTGAGCTCTGCATGCTCCTGGGTGACGATCTCCTGGACGAGGAGTGCGTGCTGCTGCTCGCGTCCCAGGACACTTTCTCACGCCCGTGGACGCCGGTGCGGGATTTTGGCAAGTCCCGTGCCGCCGGTCCTCTCTCTGGCGGCTTCCGTAGGCAGGGCCACGCGGGTGTGCCCAGCGGCGAGATGATCTGGCATCCGATCGAGCACCGTCCCTCGCCGCCGCTGCCTTTTGCCACCCCACCCCTCGCTGCTGCTGCTGCCTGCGTGTGCTGCAAGAAGTAAAGTTTAGTGCTGCTGCCTATAAAAGTTCAGTGCTGAGCCATTTGTCTAAATGAACCTGTTTGTCGCCTGATTGTTGCATCCATGTCAATGTAGCATTGCTATTTACTGAAATGAAAATGATGGAGACAGTAGCATTGTTCACATTTTGGCTTTGAACAAGAAGATGAATGTAGGATTCTTTCATGATGCTCACCTGAATGTACAACACCCCAATCACAGCAGGAACAACAATTAGAACAACTTGCCATGTAACCATTATCATCGTAAAAGGGATGTCGAAGTCCAAGATGCACAAATCTCACAAAGCCTGCATAAAATGCATGATTAATGGTGCAAATCTGCAGTAACATGGTGCAAATCTGCAGTAACATGGTGCAAATATGCAGTAACTATGATTTTTGACAGTAAGAATAAGAATGAAAATTCAGTGAGTAAATAAGATTACAGAATAAGAATAGGGGCTTGAGGATGTTCCAATTAGTGTTCAAGTGAAGAAAAGTGAAGATAATGATGATTTTTGACTAAAGATCAGTAACATTAGAATAAACATGAATTATACTCCAGTTTCAGTTGATTACATAATCCATTGCACATGAAACTACTAGCACTCTACTAGGCAGGCTCAACCCAATGCACTCGATAGTGGGCACTACTGGTCTTTGAAGAAAATAATTTCAGATCACAGCAATAATATTTTAGTTAGAGATGTTTGTAGCTATGTTTCAGATCATAGCAAAATAATTGGAGATGAGTACTGTAGCTAGCACTCCTAGGTGATAGTAGGAATGCAATATTGAACTAAAGATCAATATTATGACGGTTGACCATTTGTTGAACTGTTAATTTATTCTTGGCCCATTTACAAACTGGATCAACCAGTATTGAATATGGTCAAACATCAGTACTAAATTCATGCATAAATTCAATGAGGAATCATATCATCAAATTTACTCACGGATTTTTATTCTCTGAATTAAAGATTCAAAGGTAATCTTTAGGCAATTGTACTCCATGTAGACAGAATTATAAAACCAAATGTTGTAATAATTGAGAACTTGAGACCCTTACCAGAAAAAAAATCTAAGCAAGCTACTGAAACCAAATGTTCACATAGTCTAAACCAAATGTTTAGAGACAAATCATTACAGTAACTACAAGTGACAAGAACTACAGTAACTGAATATTCAGTAATTGTATAACATACACTCCAGAAAATTCAGTGAACTTGAATTACTTACAATGAAGAATTGAAGTACTCCTTGCAATTAGTTACAGTGAGCTCGTAGTAACAGGCAGCTACTGCTTTGAACTTGCAATTGGAGCATTAATCTTTCCCCTGGAACGAACACTCTGTTTGTTGGTGTTAGTTTTCAAGGAGTTACCTATTTTGATTTCAGTTGTTGATGAGTAAAAGTACTGAGTTCACTGTGTAATGAAAGATGAAGAAGCTCAACTGTAGAGTACTGCATTCACGGAAGGTGTTGATTACCTAGGTTATTCAGTGGGACGAACAAAGCTGCTGACTTGGCCTTATCTCTTGCAGTTCCACCAGCTTGGCAATGGCGGCCAACTCTTCCTGGAGCAAGGCTTCGGGACCTTCAGCTCCGCCTTGCGGCAGGTCTCCCCCAGCCTCTCGAGGAGGTGCGGGCATGGCTAGGAGAAGGCTAGGCCCGAGTCTGTAAGATTAACCTCCACCGCGCCGGGACCTCCCTCCCCTGCCAAAGATGAAGGACACAGCGAAAGGCGTGCTCGCTGATGAGGATGATCTTTCCAGACGCGGACACGAATCTCGCCGCCGCCGGACCTATCCTCCCCGCCATCCCCATGTCATCCAAAGGAGAAATAACCAATTTTTCCTGTGCTATGGACCGAGAGGAGGCCCGAGGGAGCTGTGTGGGAAATGGATCAGCGGGGAGCTGTGCAGGGGACCGGGAGGACGCGCGGGGGAGCTGCGCGGCGTGGGTGTGTTGCGCGGTGGCCGACGATGACGCGACGGAGCAGGCGGCGACACAGGAGGGGATGTGAGCAGTGACATGGATCGCGGGTTGTGTCGGGAGAAAGGGAAGGGCGTTCCTGCAAAAATAGCACGGTGACAACTTTTTCCTGACGGCTGGAGTATATAGTTTTCTACTGAAATGTCTAAAAATACATATATTTAGGAACACAGCGAGTAATAGTTTAGATTTTTTAGAATGTTTCATCTTTGCTTCGACGACAACGTTAACAACGTTGAATAAAGATTCTTCGGATCTTTTCCCAATGAGCCGGACGGTTTTATGGTTGTAGATGGATTTGAAAATCAGATTGTTCAAGTAAGGATGGTGTGGCGGCGATTACATCCTCGTGGTAGATGTGTGTCCTCGGGCTTCGCCGCTGCGACAACGTTTGCTTTAGCGTCGGCATGGAACTCGGGAGGTAGGCCATGAGCGGATGTAGATTACAGACTGCATCAACGATATATAGAAGATGATGGATTGTGTGTTGGGTTCGCGGTTTGTGGATGGCAAGTATGATTTCCTCCTCCGTCGTTTTAGTTGTGCAGGAGAGTCGAATTTGGAGTTTGATGATGTTATTGGGGTGCTGTCCTAGTCTGATTCATTCGACATAAATGATTTCGTCTTCGGTGAGTCAGCTTTTGAAGATCCGTAAAGCTGCATATCAGCGATGGAGCCGCATCGAGCTAGGATGAGGAGGTGATTCATTATATATTTTTCTTTTCTTTAGTGGCTATTTTGGACGGCGTCAGAGATAGATGATGAATGTTGTTATCAAGTTGAAAAGATTCTTCGGTCTTGATTGTATTCTATCTTCTTGAATGGTGTTCGATTCTGTAAAGGATAATGTTTTGTTGTCATTTCAAATTTATCACGTCAATGTGTATGTGTATACGACTTATACAACAATTCTTATACGATACTAAATGAGACATGTATTATACCATGTAAAAGAGAAAAGCTTAATCAAAGGGGATCTAGTTTTTTGTATTGTGAGCAAACTAACGTATGTATAATGTATAGGGTTGATCATATGCATGTACCACCTATGCATCCGCACCGGCCTCCTAGAATCAGGGACTCCTAGAATTAGGGCCCCTCATTCAGTACATGTCATATAGAGATTATATGTTTAAGAATGAAAACTTGAATTAGAAATGAAAAAAACCAGATAAGGGCCCCTTTCTTTGGTCTTGCACAAGGGACCCTATATGACAGGGGAGTAATTAATGGAGGAGAGCCTCCCCAAGAGTCATTCATGCCTCTCAGCCGTCGTCAAGTATCACGTCCTGGACGCTTCCAAGGATTTTTTTTTTGTGTATGCATTTTAGGCTTTTAGATGATTCCTTTCGGCTTTTCCTAGGATTTGAACTAAAAAAATGATTTCTTTTTGCAAAAAACACATATTTTTTCCTTTTCGCGAGAGGCACCGATTTGCTTTTCTTAGAGGCATGAATTTGCTTCAGTAAGATGCATTCTCGTGGCCCTCAGAAAATGAAAAAAAACATGTTTTTTTGCAGAAGACACGAATTTGTTTCCGCAAGAGGCACTCAAAAAAGGAAAAAAACACGTTCTTTTTTCCTTTTTCGAGTGACACGGATTTGTTTCCGCAAGCCTCTTGGAACGAAAAAACATGTTTTCTTTTTTTATTCATGTCGCGAGAGCCATATATTTGCTTACGTGAGAGGCATGACTCTCACGAAAGGGAAAAACATGTTTTCTTTTTTCCCTATCACGAGAGGCACATATTTACTTCTCATGGAGGCATGGATTTACTTCCGCGAGGGACACCGCCGTGGCTCTCGAAAAGGGGGAAATGTGCTTCTGGTTCAGGATTTTTCGTCCCATTTTTCATGAAACTAAGTTCATCAAAGCATATCAACATTAGATCTAATTTTGAATATCTTGACACGAGGAATACAGGTTGCGGCAAGTGGCGTACATGCAGTGCGACACTTGTCGCAACCTGGGAAGATAGGAGTGATCTTTGCAAAGAGTTGTCCGACCCGATCAAGTACCCCCCCTCCCCTTGCTGCCACACCATTAGTTGGGCCGTTCAAACTAGCCTCTTTTCCTGGTTTCCCGAAGGTTCTTGTTTTTCGTTTTTATTTCTTCATATAGAATTCACGAAAAAATAAGATCTTAGATTTTTTTTCAAATTTGGGACATCTTTTTAAGTTGTGAACATTTTCTGAAATTATGGTTGTTTTCCCAAATTTGTCAACATTTTTTAAATCCAAGCACATTTTTAAAATGTTGAAAATTTTAAATTTTATGATTTTTTAAATCAGTCAACACCATTTTGTATTAATGATTTTTGTAAATCATGATATGTTTGGGAGCGATGTTTGTGAACAGTAACGTGCAAAAAATATTATTTTTTTTCGAAAAATTCTGAATTTTTTTGTAGATGATTGTACTAGTGTCGCACACATGCATGATAATTTTCGTGCGGTAAGGAGCAGCGATGTTTCGTTAGCAAAAAAACAAATTTAAGGTGACATTTTGGCGTAACTTTTTGGTGTTCAATTTGTTTTTTTCCACAAGCAAAAATGTTTTACCTTTTTGCCTCAAAATTTGCAGGTAGCATTTGGATGTGACAAAGTACACAAATAATTTTTGTCTTGATTTTTTTTCATGTCAAACTTTTGTGTGTGGCCCCTGGAGCCGAATTGCATTTCCGGATATATTTTCATTTTTTAACCATAAACATTTTTATAATTCAAGAAACGTTTTTCGCCAATTTTATAATATTACTTCAAATCGTGAACAATTTTCAAATTTGTGACTAGTTTTTTAAATACGTGAAGATTTTTTAAATTCACGGACATTTTTGAAATTAAATTTTTAAAAATATGTGAACACTTAGTTGTAATGCGTGAACATTTACAAAATGAGCGAACATTTCTTTCAAATTCGTGAATACTCTTATAATGTTTTGAACATTTATTTCAAATCCATAAACATTTCTTGTATTCGTGAACATTTTTGAAATCTAGTTTCTTTAGACAACAAAAAAATAAAAAATAAAAGGAAACAAAAAGGAAAATATGGACACTCGAGCGCAAGTGGGTCGGCCGAACAATTCGCCATGGGAATCAAGGGTGCGTGTTTGGGGGTCGCCCCAATAGGAGCTCCCCACAATTTGGCCCTAGTGGTGCAAATTTGGTCTACTTTGTTGCTTGGGATGTCTCAATTTTCTCCCCGGTTGTTCTCATGCATGCGCACCTTGGTAGTCCTCACCACCTCGTCCTCTTCGCCACTCACCTCGCGCAGGCTAGGATCCATCTGCCTATGGTACTTGCTAACTATGGGTATATGTTGTTGGTTTTTATAGACACCACGTTAATCTAGGGTTTCACAAAAAACATTTGAAAAAGCAAAAATGTTTAATTTCAACCGACTGATCTCTCGGCTCGTAAAACTGCATCCTCTACTCGACATGTACCACTATGGGCCCGCCCACCACCCTCTCTAGCGACCCATTCTATCTCTTGGCCCAAACACACTCTTCTCCACATGTTAGCTCCCTTCTTCCTATATTTCCCCATCCCATCTCTCTTTGTCACATTGTGAGAGGAGAGGGCTCCCATGACGATCTCGGCCACATTGTTTCGATCCAGAAGGAACGACGGCGACCGTCGCCTACGGTATCTCGACGCAACAAGTTGATATTGTTGTTTCACTGTTGCGATTCAAAAATTAGGTGTGGAAGAGGGTTTGATCGGCGTGCTACTACGACACAGTTGCGGAGGCAACCGCCACTCACCGCCAGCGCTACATGCACCATGAAGAGGGAGGCCGGAGGCGGGCGCCACTCCTCGCTGGTGCTGGAACGCAGCATGACGAGAAGTTTCCTAAGATGGCCATCACTCATCACCGATGCTACAATGCAGCGTGAAGAGGAAGGTCGGAGGCGCCATCGCTCACGCCGACACTGCAACACATCTTGCAAGGGAGGATGGATGTGATGCTGCATGATCCACCTAGTTCTACTATGCAACTCGACATTTTGTTTTGGCGGTGTTGTGATGTAACACGCCGGACGATGCAAGCTGGCGTCGCTATGACAACTTCCTGACGATGTTGCGTGGCAGTTGAGAAAGAGGACAACGCTTTTCCGGTGGCAGAGTGAGTGTTGTTATGCCGATGCGGCCAGATGAAAACGAAGGGGGACACTGATGATATGAGAGGACGACAACCTAGTATTGGCTACCTGGAAAAATTAGTCGGTTGATTCCTCGCAGCCGATTGAAAACAAAAAATAGGTCCAGGCCCATTTTGGCTATATAGCTCCAAAAGTGAACAAACATCACCTAAATGATCACAAAATCACTATACATAACAATATTGAACGAAGAAGTAAATTACATGATCATATATGACAGTAAAACATCAAAACTTAACATAATAGTTTATCATTGCATTACTTAGCATACGTACTTCTTTACTGCATCAGTTAACATAATCAGTTGTTCGCTACAATACTTAAGATGACCAGGTTGTTCTTGACTTAACTAACATCAGTGTAGTTACCACAATAACTTAATTAAGCAGTTCACAAACCAATCACCAAAATACACACCTACCATGTTGGAATTATGCCCTAGAGGCAATAATAAATATAGTTATTATTATAATTCCTGTATCAAGATAATCGTTTATTATCCATGCTATAATTGTATTGAATGAAGACTTATATACATGTGTGGATACATAGACAAAACACTGTCTCTAGGAAGCCTCTAGTTGGCTAGCTCGTTGATCAAAGATAGTCAGTGTCTTCTGATTATGAACAAGGTGTTGTTGCTTGATAACTGGATCACGTCATTAGGAGAATCACATGATGGACTAGACCCAAACTTATAGACGTAGCATGTTGTTCGTGTCATTTTATTGCTACTGTTTTCTGCGTGTCAAGTATTTGTTCCTATGACCATGAGATCATATAACTCACTGACACCGGAGGAATACTTTGTGTGTATCAAACGTCGCAACGTAACTGGGTGACTATAAAGATGCTCTACAGGTATCTCCGAAGGTGTTCGTTGAGTTAGTATGGATCGAGACTGAGTTTTGTCACTCCGTGTGACGGAGAGGTATCTCGGGGCCCACTCGGTAATACAACATCACACACAAGCCTTGCAAGCAATGTGACTTAGTGTAAGTTGCGGGATCTTGTATTACGGAACGAGTAAAGAGACTTGCCGGTAAACGAGATTGAAATAGGTATACGGATACTGACGATCGAATCTCGGGCAAGTAACATACCGAAGGACGAAGGGAATGACATACGGGATTATATGAATCCTTGGCACTGAGGTTCAAACGATAAGATCTTCGTAGAATATGTAGGATCCAATATGGGCATCCAGGTCCCGCTATTGGATATTGACCGAGGAGTCTCTCGGGTCATGTCTACATAGTTCTCGAACCCGCAGGGTGTGCACACTTAAGGTTCGACGTTGTTTTATGCGTATTTGAGTTATATGGTTGGTTACCAAATGTTGTTCGGAGTCCCGTATGAGATCACGGACGTCACGAGGGTTTCCGGAATGGTCCGGAAACGAAGATTGATATATAGGATGACCTCATTTGATTACCGGAAGGTTTTCGGAGTTACCGGGAATGTACCGGGAATGACGAATGGGTTCCGGGAGTTCACCGGGGGGGGGGGGGGGGAAACCACCCCGGGGAAGCCCATAGGCATTGGGGGTGGCGCACCAGCCCTTAGTGGGCTGGTGGGACAGCCCAAAAGAGCCCTATGCGCCATAGGAAGAAAAATGAAAGAGAAAAAAAAGAGGAGGTGGGAAAAGGGGGAAGGACTCCTCCTTCCAAACCTAGTTGGACCCGGTTTGGAAGGGGAGAACTCCCCCCCTGGCTCGGCCAAAGTCCTTAGGGGTCCTTGGACCCCAAGACAAGGCTCCCCCTCTTCCCCCTATATATACGGAGGTTTTAGGGCTGATTTGACACAACTTTGCCACGGCAGCCCGACCACATAGCTCCACGGTTTTACCTCTAGATCTCGTTTCTGCGGAGCTCGGGCGGAGCCCTGCTGAGACGAGATCATCACCAACCTCCGGAGCACCGTCACTCTGCCGGAGAACTCTTCTACCTCTCCGTCTCTCTTGCTGGATCAAGAAGGCCGAGATCATCGTCGAGCTGTACGTGTGCTGAACGCGGAGGTGCCGCCGTTCGGCACTAGATCGTGGGACTGATCGCGGGACGGTTCGCGGGGCGGATCGAGGGACGTGAGGACGTTCCACTACATCAACCGCGTTCACTAACGCTTCTGCTGTACGGTCTACAAGGGTACGTAGTGTTGGGGAACGTCGCATGGGAAACAAAAATTTTCCTACGCGCACGAAGACCTATCATGGTGATGTCCATCTACGAGAGGGGATGAGTGATCTACGTACCCTTGTAGACCGTACAGCAGAAGCGTTAGTGAACGCGGTTGATGTAGTGGAACGTCCTCACGGCCCTCGATCCGCCCCGCGAACAATCCCGCGATCAGTCCCACGATCTAGTGCCGAACGGACGGCACCTCCGCGTTCAGCACACGTACAGCTCGACGATGATCTCGGCCTTCTTGATCCAGCAAGAGAGACGGAGAGGTAGAAGAGTTCTCCGGCAGCGTGACGGCGCTCCGGAGGTTGGTGGTGATCTAATCTCAGCAGGGCTCCGCCCGAGCTCCGCAGAAACGCGATCTAGAGGGTAAACCGTGGAGGTATGTGGTCGGGCTGCCGTGGAAAAGTCGTCTCAAATCAGCCCTAAAACCCCACTATATATAGGAGGAGGAGGGGGGAGACTTTACTTGGGGTCCAAGGACTCCCAAGGGAGTCGGCCGAGCCAAGGGGGAAGGTCTCCCCCTCCCAAACCGAAATCCACTTGGTTTGGAAGGTGGAGTCCTTCTTCCCTTTCCCACCTCCTTCTTTTTTTTTCTTTCCTCTTTGATTTTCTTTCCTATGCGCATAGGCCTCTCTTGGGCTGTCTCACCAGCCCACTAAGGGCTGGTGCGGCACCCCAAACACCCATGGGCTTCCCCGGGGTGGGTGGCCCCCCCCGGTGAACTCCTGGAACCCATTCGTCATTCCCGGTACATTCCCGGTAACTCCGGAAACCTTCCGGTAATCAAATGAGGTCATCCTATATATCAATCTTCGTTTCCGGACCATTCCGGAAACCCTCGTGACGTCCGTGATCTCATCCGGGACTCCGAACAACATTCGGTAACCAACCACTACAACTCAAATACGCATAAAACAACGTCGAACCTTAAGTGTGCAGACCCTGCGGGTTCGAGAACTATGTAGACATGACCCGAGAGACTCCTCGGTCAATATCCAATAGCGGGACCTAGATGCCCATATTGGATCCTACATATTCTACGAAGATCTTATCATTTGAACCTTAGTGCCAAGGATTCATATAATCCCGTATGTCATTCCCTTTGTCCTTCGGTATGTTACTTGCCCGAGATTCGATCGTCAGTATCCGCATACCTATTTCAATCTCGTTTACCGGAAAGTCTCTTACTCGTTCCATAATACAAGATCCCGTAACTTACACTAAGTCACATTGCTTTCAAGGCTTATGTGTGATGTTGTATTACCGAGTGGGCCCCGAGATACCTCTCCGTCACACGGAGTGACAAATCCCAGTCTCGATCCATACTAACTCAACGAACACCTTCGGAGATACCTGTAGAGCATCTTTATAGTCACCCAGTTACGTTGCGACATTTGATACACACAAAGCATTCCTCCGGTGTCCGTGAGTTATATGATCTCATGGTCATAGGAACAAATACTTGACACGCAGAAAACAGTAGCAACAAAATGACACGATCAACATGCTACGTCTATTAGTTTGGGTCTAGTCCATCACATGATTCTCCTAATGATGTGATCCCATTATCAAGTGACAACACTTGCCTATGGCCAGGAAACCTTGACCATCTTTGATCAACGAGCTAGTCAACTAGAGGCTTACTAGGGACAGTGTTTTGTCTATGTATCCACACAAGTATTGTGTTTCCAATCAATACAATTATAGCATGGATAATAAACGATTATCATGAACTAAGAAATATAATAATAACTAATTTATTATTGCCTCTAGGGCATATTTCCAACAGTCTCCCACTTGCACTAGAGTCAATAATCTAGTTCACATCACCATGTGATTCCAACGAATCCAACACCCATATAGTTATGGGGTCTGATCACGTCTTGCTCGTGAGAGAGGTTTTAGTCAACGGTTCTGAAACTTTCAGATCCGTGCGTTCTTTACAAATATTTATGTCATCTTATAGATGTTGCTACTACGTGCTATTCAGAAATGCTCCAAATATCTACTCTACTATACGAATCCGTTTCACTACTCATAGTTATTCGGATTAGTGTCAAAGCTTGCATCGACGTAACCCTTTACGACGAACTCTTTAACTACCTCCATAATCGAGAAAAATTCCTTAGTCCATTAGTTACTAAGGATAAATTTTGACCGCTGCTAGTGATTCAATCATGGATCACTCTCTGTACCTCTCAACATACTTTGAGTCAAGCCACACATTTGGTGCGGTACACAACATGGCATACTTTAGATTCTACGGCTAAGGCATAGAAGACGACCTTCGTCTATTCTCTTTATTCTGTCGGGGTCGGGTTTTGAGTCTTACTCAAATTCACACCTCACAACGCAACCAAGAACTCCTTCTTTGCTGATCTATTTTGAACTCCTTCAAAAACTTGTCAGGGCATGCATCTTGTTGAAACTTCCATTAAGCGCTTTCGATCTATCTCCATAGATCTTTGATGTTCAACGTTCAAGTAGCTCAATCCAGGTATTCCTTTGAAAACTCCTTTCAAACAACCTTGTATGTTTTACAGAAATTCTACATTACTTCTGATCCACAATATGTCAACCACATATACTTATCAGAAATTCTATAGTGCTCCCACTCACTTCTTTGGAAATACAAGTTTCTCATAAACCTTGTACAAACCCAAAATCTTTGATCATCTCATCAAAGTGTATATTCCAACTCCGAGATGCTTGCACCAGTCCATTGAAGGATCACTGGAGCTTGCATACTTGCTAGTATCTTTAGGATCGACAAAACCTTCTGGTTGTATCACATACAATGTTTGCTCAAGGAAACCGTCGAGAGAACAATGTTTTGACATCCTACGTGCAATATTTCATAAATAATGCATCAACAACTAACATAATTCTAACAGACCTTTAGCATCGCTACGAGTGAGAAAGTCTCATCATAGTCAACTGTTTGATCTTGTCGGAAACATCTTTGCGACAAGTCGAGCTTTTCTTAATAGTGATTTATCACCATCATCGTCTGTCTTCCTTTTAAAGATCCATATTTACTCAATAGTCCTATGACCATCAAGTAGTTCTTCCAAAGTCTACACTTTGTTTTCATACATGGATCCTCTCTCGGATTTCATGGCTTCTAGCCATTTGTCGGAATCCAGGCCCACCATTGCTTTCTCCATAACTCGTAGGTTCACTGTTGCTCAACAACATGACCTCCAAGATAGGGTTACCGTACCACTCTGTAGTAGTACGCGACCTTGTCAACCTACGAGGTTTGTAGTAACTTGATCCGATGCTCGATGATCACCATCATCAGCTTCCACTTCAATTGGTGTAGGCGCCACGGGAACAACTTCCTGCGCCCTGCTACACACTGATTGAAGTGATGGTTCAATAACCTCATCAAGTTCTACTACCCTCCCACTCAATTCTTTCGAGAGAAACCTTTCCTCGAGAAAGGATCCGTTTCTAGAAACAAACACTTTGCTTTCGGATCTGAGATAGGAGATGTACCCAACTGTTTTGGATATCCTATGAAGATGCATTTATCCGCTTTGGGTTCGAGCTTATTAGACTGAAACTTTTTCACATAAGTGTCGAAGCCCCAAACTTTCAAGAAACGACAGTTTAGATTTCTCTAAACCTCAGTCTATACTGTGTCATCTCAACGGAAATACGTGGTGCCCTATTTAAAGTGAGTGCGGTTGTCTCTAATGCATAACCCATAAACGATAGTGGTAATTCGATAAGAGACATCATAGTATGCACCATACCAAATAGTGCATGGCTATGACGTTCAGACACATCATCACACTATGATGTTCCAGGTGGCATGAACTGCGAAACAATTTCCACATTGTCTTAACTGCGTACCAAAACTCGTAACTCAGATATTCATTTCCATGATCATATCGTAGACAGTTTATCCTCTTGTTACGACGAACTTCACTCTGAAACGGAATTGAACTTTTCAACATTTCAGACTTGTGATTCATTAAGTAAATACTCCTGTATCTACTCAAATCGTCAGTGAAGTAAGAACATAATGATATCCACTACGTGCCTCAGCACCCATTGGACTGCATACATCAAAATGTATCACTTCCAACAAGTTACTATCTTATTTCATCTCAATGAAAACAAGGCCTTGCTCATGTGGTATGATTTGCATGTCACTAGTGATTCGAAATCAGGTGAGTACAAAGATCCATCAGCATGGAGCCTCTTCATGCAATTTAAACTAACATGACTCAAGCGGCAGTGCCACAAGTAAGTGGTACTATCATCATTAACTCGTATCTTTTGGCACCAATATCATGAACATGTGTAACACTACGATCGAGATTCAATAAACCATTGAAGGTGAATATTCAAGAAAATAGAGTAACCATTATTCTCCTTAAATGAATAATCGTATTGCAATAAACACGATCCAATCATGTTCATGCTTAACACAAGCACCAAATAACAATTATTTAGGTTTAACACCAATCCCGATGGTAGAGGGAGCGTGCGACGTTTGATCATATCAACCTTGGAAACACTTCCAACACGTATCGTCACCTCGCCTTTAGCTAGTCTCCGTTTATGCCGTAGCTTTCATTTTGTGTTACTAATCACTTAGCAACCGAACCGGTATCCAATAACCTCATGCTACTAGGAGTACTAGTAAAGTACACATCAACATCATGTATATCAAATACACTTCTTTCGACTTTTGCCAGCCTTCTTATCTACCAAGTATCTAGAGTTGCTCCGCCTCAGTGACTGTTCCCCTCATTACAGAAGCACTTAGTCTCGGGTTCGGATTTAATCTTGGGTCTCTTCATTAGTGCAGCAACTGTTTTGCCGTTTCACGAAGTATCCCTTCTAGCCCTTGCCTTTCTTGAAACTTAGTGGTTTTACAAACCATCAACTATTGACGCTCCTTCTTGATTTCTACTTTCGCAGTGTCAAACATCGCGAATCGCTCAAGGATTATTGTATCTATCCTTGATATGTTATAGTTCATCACGAAGCTCTCACAGCTTGGTGGCAGTGACTTTGGAGAACCATCACTATCTCATCTGGAAGATTAACTCCCACTTGATTCAAGTGATTGTCGTACTCAGACAATCTGAGCACACGCTCAACGATTGAGCTTTTCTCCTTTACTTTGTGGACAAAGAATCTTGTTGGAGGTCTCGTACCTCTTAACAAGGGCACAAGCATGAAATCACAATTTCATCTCTTTAGAACATCACTTATGTTCCGTGACGTTTTACAACGTTTTCGGCGCCTTGCTTCTAAGCCATTAAGTATTTTGCACTGAACTATCGTGTAGTCATCAGAAACGTGTATGTCAGATGTTCATAGCATCCATAGACGATGCTCGAGGTGCAGCACACCGAGTGGTGCATTAAGGACATAAGCCTTCTGCGTAGCAACGAGGACAATCCTCGGTTTTACAGACTCAGTCTGCAAAGTTTGCTACTATCAATTTTCAACTAAATTTTCTCTAGGAACATATAAAAACAGTAGAGATATAGCGCAAGCTACATCGTAATTCGCAAAGACCATTAGACTATGTTCATGACAATTAGTTCAATTAATCATATTACTTAAGAACTCCCACTCAAAAAGTACATCTCTCTAGTCATTTGAGTGGTACATGATCCAAATCCGCTATCTCAAGTCCGATCATCACGTGAGTCGAGAATAGTTTCAGTGGTCAGCATCTCTATGCTAATCATATCAACTATACGATTCATGCTCGACCTTTCGGTATCATGTGTTCCGAGGCCATGTCTGCACATGCTAGGCTCGTCAAGCTTAACCCGAGTGTTTCGCGTGCGCAACTGTTTTGCACCCGTTGTATGTGAACGTTGAGTCTATCACACCCGATGATCACGTGGTGTCTCGAAACGACGAACTGTAGCAACGGTGCATAGTCGGGGAGAACACAATTTCGTCTTGAAATTTTAGTGAGAGATCACCTCATAATGCTACCGTCATTCTAAGCAAAATAAGGTGCACAAAAGGATTAACATCACATGCAATTTATAAGTGACATGATATGGCCATCATCACGTGCTTCTTGATCTCCATCACCAAAGCACCGGCACGATCTTCTTGTTACCGGCGTCACACCATGATCTCCATCATCATGATCTCCATCAACGTGTCGCCATCGGGGTTGTCGTGCTACTCATGCTATTACTACTAAAGCTACATCCTAGCAAAATAGTAAACGCATCTGCAAGCACAAATGTTAGTTATAAAGACAACCCTATGGCTCCTGCCGGTTGCCGTACCATCGACGTGCAAGTCGATATTAACTATTACATCATGATCATCTCATACATCCAATATATCACATCACATCGTTGGCCATATCACATCACAAGCATACCCTGCAAAAACAAGTTAGACGTCCTCTAATTTTGTTGTTGCAAGTTTTACGTGGTGACCATGGGTATCTAGTAGGATCGCATCTTACTTACGCAAACACCACAACGAAGATATATGAGTTGCTATTTAACCTCATCCAAGGACCTCCTCGGTCAAATCCGATTCAACTAAAGTTGGAGAAACTGACACCCGCCAGTCATCTTTGAGCAACGGAGTTACTCGTAGCGATGAAACCAGTCTCTCGTAAGCGTACGAGTAATGTCGGTCCGAGCCGCTTCGATCCAACAATACTGCGGAATCGAGAAAAGACTAAGGAGGGCAGCAAAACGCACATCACCGCCCACAAAAACTTTTGTGTTCTACTCGAGAAGACATCTACGCATGAACCTAGCTCTGATACCACTGTTGGGGAACGTCGCATGGGAAACAAAAATTTTCCTACGCGCACGAAGACCTATCATGGTGATGTCCATCTACGAGAGGGGATGAGTGATCTACGTACCCTTGTAGACCGTACAGCAGAAGCGTTAGTGAACGCGGTTGATGTAGTGGAACGTCCTCACGTCCCTCGATCCGCCCCGCGAACAATCCCGCGATCAGTCCCACGATCTAGTGCCGAACAGACGGCACCTCCGCGTTCAGCACATGTACAGCTCGACGATGATCTCGGCCTTCTTGATCCAGCAAGAGAGAAGGAGAGGTAGAAGAGTTCTCCGGCAGCGTGACGGCGCTCCGGAGGTTGGTGATGACCTTGTCTCAGCAGGGCTCCGCCCAAGCTCCGCAGAAACGCGATCTAGAGGAAAAACCGTGGAGGTATGTGGTCGGGCTGCCGTGGAAAAGTCGTCTCAAATCAGCCCTAAAACCCCACTATATATAGGAGGAGGAGGGGGGAGACTTTCCTTGGGGTCCAAGGACTCCCAAGGGAGTCGGCCGAGCCAAGGGGGAAGGTCTCCCCCTCCCAAACCGAAATCCACTTGGTTTGGAAGGTGGAGTCCTTCTTCCCTTTCCCACCTCCTTCTTTTTTTTCTTTCCTCTTTGATTTTCTTTCCTATGCGCATAGGCCTCTCTTGGGCTGTCTCACCAGCCCACTAAGGGCTGGTGCGGCACCCCAAACACCCATGGGCTTCCCCGGGGTGGGTGGGCCCCCCCGGTGAACTCCTGGAACCCATTCGTCATTCCCGGTACATTCCCGGTAACTCCGGAAACCTTCCGGTAATCAAATGAGGTCATCCTATATATCAATCTTCGTTTCCAGACCATTCCGGAAACCCTCGTGACGTCCGTGATCTCATCCGGGACTCCGAACAACATTCGGTAACCAACCACTACAACTCAAATACGCATAAAACAACGTCGAACCTTAAGTGTGCAGACCCTGCGGGTTCGAGAACTATGTAGACATGACCCGAGAGACTCCTCGGTCAATATCCAATAGCGGGACCTGGATGCCCATATTGGATCCTACATATTCTACGAAGATCTTATCGTTTGAACCTTAGTGCCAAGGATTCATATAATCCCGTATGTCATTCCCTTTGTCCTTCGGTATGTTACTTGCCCGAGATTCGATCGTCAGTATCCGCATACCTATTTCAATCTCGTTTACCGGAAAGTCTCTTTACTCGTTCCGTAATACAAGATCCCGTAACTTACACTAAGTCACATTGCTTGCAAGGCTTATGTGTGATGTTGTATTACCGAGTGGGCCCCGAGATACCTCTCCGTCACACGGAGTGACAAATCCCAGTCTCGATCCATACTAACTCAACGAACACCTTCGGAGATACCTGTAGAGCATCTTTATAGTCACCCAGTTACGTTGCGACGTTTGATACACACAAAGCATTCCTCCGGTGTCCGTGAGTTATATGATCTCATGGTCATAGGAACAAATACTTGACACGCAGAAAACAGTAGCAACAAAATGACACGATCAACATGATACGTCTATTAGTTTGGGTCTAGTCCATCACATGATTCTCCTAATGATGTGATCCCATTATCAAGTGACAACACTTGCCTATGGCCAGGAAACCTTGACCATCTTTGATCAACGAGCTAGTCAACTAGAGGCTTACTAGGGACAGTGTTTTGTCTATGTATCCACACAAGTATTGTGTTTCCAATCAATACAATTATAGCATGGATAATAAACGATTATCATGAACTAAGAAATATAATAATAACTAATTTATTATTGCCTCTAGGGCATATTTCCAACATGTAGATCACACATCCCCTCTCGTAGATGGACATCACCATGATAGGTCTTCGTGCTCGTAGGAAATTTTTTGTTTCCCATGCGACGTTCCCCAACAGTGGCATCATGAGATAGGTTCATGCGTAGATGTCTTCTCGAGTAGAACAAAAAAGTTTTTGTGGGCGGTGATGTGCGTTTTGCTGCCCTCCGTAGTCTTTTCTTGATTCCACGGTATTGTTGGATCAAAGCGGCTCGGACCGACATTACTCGTACGCTTACGAGAGACTGGTTTCATTGCTACGAGTAACTCCATTGCTCAAAGATGACTGGCGGGTGTCAGTTTCTCCAACTTTAGTTGAATCGGATTTGACCGAGGAGGTCCTTGGATGAGGTTAAATAGCAACTCATATATCTTCGTTGTGGTGTTTGCGTAAGTAAGATGCGATCCTACTAGATACCCATGGTCACCACGTAAAACATGCAACAACAAAATTAGAGGACGTCTAACTTGTTTTTGCAGGGTATGCTTGTGATGTGATATGGCCAACGATGTGATGTGATATATTGGATGTATGAGATGATCATGTTGTAATAGATAATATCGACTTGCACATCGATGGTACGGCAACCGGCAGGAGCCATAGGGTTGTCTTTATAACTAACGTTTGTGCTTGCAGATGCGTTTACTATTTTGCTAGGATGTAGCTTTAGTAGTAATAGCATAAGTAGCACGACAACCCCGATGGAGACACGTTGATGGAGATCATGGTGTGGCGCCGGTGACAAGAAGATCGTGCCGGTGCTTTGGTGATGGAGATCAAGGAGCACGTGATGATGGCCATATCATGTCACTTATGAATTGCATGTGATGTTAATCCTTTTGTGCACCTTATTTTGCTTAGAATGACGGTAGAATTATGAGGTGATCTCTCACTAAAATTTCAAGACGAAATTGTGTTCTCCCCGACTGTGCACCGTTGCTACAGTTCGTTGTTTCGAGACACCACGTGATGATTGGGTCTGATAGACTCAACGTTCACATACAACGGGTGCAAAACAGTTGCGCACGCGGAACACTCGGGTTAAGCTTGACGAGCCTAGCATGTGCAGACATGGCCTCGGAACACATGAGACCGAAAGGTCGATCATGAATCATATAGATGATATGATTAGCATGGAGATGCTTACCACTGAAACTATGCTCAACTCACGTGATGATCGGACTTGAGCTAGTGTAAGTGGATCATGAACCACTCAAATGACCAGAGAGATGTACTTTTTGAGTGGGAGTTTAACGAGTAATTTGATTAAGTTAAACTCTAATTATCTTGAACATAGTCTAAGTCCACTTTGAATATATTTGTGTTGTAGATCATGGATCACGCGACAGTCACCCTGAATTTTAATACGTTCCTAGAGAAAGCTAAGTTGAAAGATGATGGAAGCAACTTTGTAGACTGGGCTCATAATCTTAAGCTAATCTTACAAGCTGGGAAGAAGGATTATGTCCTTAATGCTGCGCTAGGAGATGAACCACCCGCTACGGCTGATCAGGATGTTAAGAACGCTTGGTTAGCACGTAAGGAGGACTACTCAGTACTTCAATGTGCAGTCTTGTATGGCTTAGAACCGGGACTTCAACGTCGCTTTGAGCGTCATGGAGCATTTGAGATGTTCCAGGAGTTGAAGTTTATCTTTCAGAAGAACGCCCGGATCGAGAGGTATGAGACCTCCGATAAATTCTATGCTTGCAAGATGGAGGAGAACTCGTCTGTCAGTGAACATGTGCTCAAAATGTCTGGGTACTCAAACCGTCTAGCTGAGCTGGGGATTGAACTCCCGCAAGAAGCTATCACTGACAGAATCCTTCAATCACTGCCGCCAAGCTATAAAGGCTTTGTGTTGAACTACAACATGCAAGGGATGAACAAATCTCCCGGCGAGTTGTTTGCGATGCTGAAAGTCGCCGAGTCTGAACTCCGTAAAGAGCATCAAGTGTTGATGGTGAATAAGACCACTAGTTTCAAGAGAAACGGCAAAGGCAAGAAGGGTAATTCAAAGAAGAGCGGCAAGCCTGTTGCCAATCCGACGAAGAAACCCAAAGCTGGACCTAAGCCTGAAACAGAGTGTTACTATTGCAAGGGTATGGGTCACTGGAAGCGCAATTGCCCCAAGTATCTGGCTGATAAGAAGGCGGCCAAAGAAAAATCAGGTATATTTGATATACATGTTATTGATGTGTACTTAACCGGCTCTCGTAGTAGTGCCTGGGTATTCGATACCGGTTCTGTTGCTCATATTTGCAACTCGAAACAGGAACTGTGAAATAGACGAAGGCTGGCGAAAGATGAAGTGACGATGCGCGTAGGAAATGGTTCCAAGGTTGATGCAATCGCCGTCGGCACAGTCTCACTTCAGTTACCATCAGGATTAGTTATGAACTTGAATCATTGTTATTTAGTGCCTGCGTTGAGCATGAACATTATATCTGGATCTTGTTTATTGCGAGACGGTTACTCTTTTAAGTCAGAGAATAATGGTTGTTCTATTTCTATGAGTAACATCTTTTATGGTCATGCACCCAATGTGAGAGGATTGTTCATATTGAATTTTGATAGTGATACACACATACATAACACTGAGACCAAAAGAGTTAGAGTTAACAATGATAGCGCCACATTTTTGTGGCACTGCCGCTTAGGTCATATTGGTGTAAAGCGCATGAAGAAACTCCATGCCGATGGACTTTTGGAGTCACTTGACACGTGCGAACCATGCCTCATGGGCAAGATGACTAAAACTCCGTTCTCCGGAACAATGGAGCGTGCAAGTGACTTGTTGGAAATCATACATACGGATGTGTGTGGTCCGATGAGCGTAGAGGCACGCGGCGGATATCGTTATTTTCTCACCTTCACTAACGATTTGAGTACATATGGTTATGTCTACGTAATGAAGCACAAGTCTGAAACATTTGAAAAGTTCAAACAATTTCAGAGTGAAGTTGAAAATCATCGTAACAAGAAGATCAAGTTCCTACGGTCTGATCGTGGGGGTGAATATCTGAGTTTCGAGTTTGGTGCTCACTTAAGACAATGTGGAATTGTTTCACAGTTGACACCGCCTGGAACACCACAGCGTAATGGTGTGTCCGAACGTCGTAATCATACTTTATTAGAGATGGTGCGATCTATGATGTCTCTTACCGATTTGCCATTATCATTTTGGGGTTATGCATTAGAAACAGCTGCATTCACTTTAAATAGGGCACCATCAAAATCCGTTGAGACGACACCATACGAACTGTGGTATGGCAAAAGGCCAAAGTTGTCGTTTATTAAAGTTTGGGGATGTGATGCTTATGTCAAAAAGCTTCAGCCTGAAAAGCTGGAACCCAAAGCGGAAAAGTGCATCTTCATAGGTTATCCAAAAGAGACAGTTGGGTACACCTTCTATCTCAAATCCAAGGGCAAAGTGTTTGTTGCTAAAAACGGAGCTTTTCTCGAGAAGGAGTTTCTCTCCAGAGAATTGAGTGGGAGGAAGATAGAACTTGACGAGGTTGTCGAACTTCTCATCCCTCTGGATGGTGGCGCAGGGCAAGGGGAAACCTCTGTCGTTGCGACGCTGGTTGAGGAGGAAGTTAATGATGATGATCATGAAACTCCGGTTCAAGTTTCTGTCGAACCACGCAGGTCGACGAGACCACGTGCTGCTCCAGAGTGGTACGGTAATCCCGTCTTATCAATCATGTTGTTAGACAACAATGAACCTGCAAATTATGAAGAAGCAATGGTGGGCCCAGATTCCAACAAATGGCTAGAAGCCATGAAGTCCGAGATAGGATCCATGTATGAGAACAAAGTGTGGACTTTGGAAGTACTGCCTGAGGGCCGCAAGGCTATTCAGAACAAATGGATCTTTAAGAGGAAGACGGACGCTGACGGCAATGTGACCATTTATAAAGCTCGACTTGTGGCAAAGGGTTTTTCACAAGTTCAAGGAGTTGACTACGATGAAACATTCTCACCCGTAGCGATGCTTAAGTCCGTCAGAATCATGTTAGCAATAGCTGCATTTTTCGATTATGAAATCTGGCAGATGGATGTCAAAACGGCGTTCCTTAACGGTTTCCTTAAGGAAGAGTTGTATATGATGCAACCCGAAGGTTTTGTCGATCCTAAGAATGCTAACAAGGTGTGCAAACTCCAGCGATCCATTTATGGACTGGTGCAAGCATCTCGGAGTTGGAACAAACGCTTTGATGAGGTGATCAAAGCATTTGGGTTTATACAAGTGGTTGGAGAATCTTGTATTTACAAGAAAGTGAGTGGGAGCTCTATGGCGTTTCTAATATTATATGTGGATGACATATTGTTGATTGGAAACAATGTAGAGTTTTTGGAGAGCATAAAGGATTACTTGAATAAAAATTTCTCTATGAAGGACCTAGGAGAAGCTGCTTACATACTAGGCATTAAGATCTACAGGGATAGATCAAAACGCATGATAGGACTTTCACAAAGCACATACCTTGATAAAGTTTTGAAGAGGTTCAAAATGGAACAGTCCAAGAAAGGGTTCTTGCCAGTTTTACAAGGTACGAGATTGAGTAAGACTCAGTGCCCAGCAACTGATGAGGATAGACAACATATGAGCACCGTCCCCTATGCTTCAGCCATAGGTTCTATCATGTATGCAATGCTGTGCACTAGACCGGACGTTAGCCTGGCCATAAGTATGGCGGGTAGGTTCCAGAGTAATCCAGGAGTGGAACACTGGACGGCGGTCAAGAATATCCTGAAGTACCTGAAAAGGACTAAGGAGATGTTTCTCATGTATGGAGGTGACGAAGAGCTCGCCGTAAAAGGTTACATCGATGCAAGCTTTGACACAGATCCGGACGACTCTAAGTCGCAAACCGGATACGTATTTATTCTTAATGGGGGTGCGGTAAGCTGGTGCAGTTCCAAGCAGAGCATCGTAGCAGATTCTACATGTGAAGCGGAGTACATGGCTGCCTCGGAGGCGGCTAAGGAGGGTGTCTGGATGAAGCAGTTCATGACGGATCTTGGAGTGGTGCCAAGCGCACTGAATCCAATAACCTTGTTCTGTGACAACACGGGTGCCATTGCCCTAGCAAAGGAACCACGGTTTCACAAGAAGTCCAGACACATCAAACGACGCTTCAACCTCATCCGCGACTACGTCGAAGGGGAGGACGTAAATATATGCAAAGTGCACACGGATCTGAATGTACCAGACCCGCTGACTAAACCTCTTCCACGGGCAAAGCATGATCAACACCAGAACTGTATGGGTGTTAGATTTATTACAATGTAATTCGCATGATGATGTGAGGGCTAGATTATTGACTCTAGTGCAAGTGGGAGACTGTTGGAATTATGCCCTAGAGGCAATAATAAATATAGTTATTATTATAATTCCTGTATCAAGATAATCGTTTATTATCCATGCTATAATTGTATTGAATGAAGACTTATATACATGTGTGGATACATAGACAAAACACTGTCCCTAGCAAGCCTCTAGTTGGCTAGCCAGTTGATCAAAGATAGTCAGTGTCTTCTGATTATGAACAAGGTGTTGTTGCTTGATAACTGGATCACGTCATTAGGAGAATCACGTGATGGACTAGACCCAAACTTATAGACGTAGCATGTTGATCGTGTCATTTTATTGCTACTGTTTTCTGCGTGTCAAGTATTTGTTCCTATGACCATGAGATCATATAACTCACTGACACCGGAGGAATACTTTGTGTGTATCAAACGTCGCAACGTAACTGGGTGACTATAAAGATGCTCTACAGGTATCTCCGAAAGTGTTCGCTGAGTTAGTATGGATCGAGACTGGGTTTTGTCACTCCGTGTGACGGAGAGGTATCTCGGGGCCCACTCGGTAATACAACATCACACACAAGCCTTGCAAGCAATGTGACTTAGTGTAAGTTGAGGGATCTTGTATTACGGAACGAGTAAAGAGACTTGCCGGTAAACGAGATTGAAATAGGTATACAGATACTGACGATCGAATCTCGGGCAAGTAACATACCGAAGGACGAAGGGAATGACATACGGGATTATATGAATCCTTGGCACTGAGGTTCAAACGATAAGATCTTCGTAGAATATGTAGGATCCAATATGGGCATCCAGGTCCCGCTATTGGATATTGACCGAGGAGTCTCTCGGGTCATGTCTACATAGTTCTCGAACCCGCAGGGTGTGCACACTTAAGGTTCGACGTTGTTTTATGTGTATTTGAGTTATATGGTTGGTTACCGAATGTTGTTCGGAGTCCCGGATGAGATCACGGACGTCACGAGGGTTTCCGGAATGGTCCGGAAACGAAGATTGATATATAGGATGACCTCATTTGATTACCGGAAGGTTTTCGGAGTTACCGGGAATGTACCGGGAATGACGAATGGGTTCCGGGAGTTCACCGGGGGGGGGGGGGGGGGGAAACCACCCCGGGGAAGCCCATAGGCATTGGGGGTGGCGCACCAGCCCTTAGTGGGCTGGTGGGACAGCCCAAAAGAGCCCTATGCGCCATAGGAAGAAAAATGAAAGAGAAAAAAAAGAGGAGGTGGGAAAAGGGGGAAGGACTCCTCCTTCCAAACCTAGTTGGACTCGGTTTGGAAGGGGAGAACTCCCCCCCTTGGCTCGGCCAAAGTCCTTAGGGGTCCTTGGACCCCAAGGCAAGGCTCCCCCTCTTCCCCCTATATATACGGAGGTTTTAGGGCTGATTTGACACAACTTTGCCACGACAGCCCGACCACATATCTCCACGGTTTTACCTCTAGATCGCGTTTCTGCGGAGCTCGGGCGGAGCCCTGCTGAGACGAGATCATCACCAACCTTCGGAGCGCCGTCACGCTGCCGTAGAACTATTCTACCTCTCCGTCTCTCTTGCTGGATCAAGAAGGCCGAGATCATCGTCGAGCTGTACGTGTGCTGAACGCGGAGGTGCTGTCCGTTCGACACTAGATCGTGGGACTGATCGCGGGACGGTTCGCCGGGCCGATCGAGGGACGTGAGGACGTTCCACTACATCAACCGCGTTCACTAACGCTTCTGCTGTACGGTCTACAAGGGTACGTAGATCACACATCCCCTCTTGTAGATGGACATCACCATGATAGGTCTTCGTGCGCGTAGGAAATTTTTTGTTTCCCATGCGACGTTCCCCAACATACCAACCTCAACTTGCAAGGGTTGAGGTGTCCTATTTAGTACAATACTTAAGTCCTACTATTTACTTATCACAGATTGCCTTTATTTTCATGTCTCTAGTATTGCCTTGATCCACTCCAGCTTGTCCTTGCTCCCATGCCCGATATTTAGTAGGCCAACAACTATATTATCAAGCTCATTATTCTCTTGTGCAAGTAGATTCATTTCCATCTGGATCTCATGCATGGCCTTCTTAATGTTTCTGGTTATATATGTTTGATGTAGGATGTACCTGTGCTCCTTTTGGAAGCCACAACTTCAGTATCTTGACCTCCAAGCGTAGCTCTTCCTCCTATTTCTCAAACTTCGGTATGCACTGATTTTTTTGGTAGTCCACCTTGCCAACCCCATCATGCCAATCAAACATCTTGGTAACCTCATCAACAATTTTTTGATACCGATTGCAGAGATGCCCATTCTCCTTCTTCATCTTGGCTAGCTTTGTGTCAGAGCAGGGACGAAGCCAACATGCAAGCATAGGGGGGGGCAAGTTTGTTCATGGAGGGGGCAAAATTCATATAAAGTAAAAAAAATTAGCTACAACAACCATTATTATAGTAGAAAAAACAATTTGTTAGGGGGGATCTAGCCCCCCCTTGTCCCCCCTAGAATCGTCCCTGTGTCAGAGGCCTGCTTGTTTATCACCCTACTAGAGTTTTCCTAATGAAACATGTGCTATAGCTTTGTAAAGCAGTTATGTAGTATATGATATGCAAGTGGCCATCAACCCACTACACTACTCCACAGTTTACACCACACTATTAAAGTAAACTAGATGTAAGGATTGTGCACATTCATAACTAGATCCGAGAATTGCAAAACTAACATTACTATTAATTCCGCCTCAAAAGGAAATTTTTATGTCAAAGTATAGAGTGTAAGGCCATTTCATGTGCTAGCCAATGCAAAACTATCATTAATGCTTGATCACCTTACACCTAACTCAACATCAAATATTTACATTGCAATTTTCATATGTAAGTACACATGTGTTTCATGTCCTATGGATTGTACTGGTGCTAGCTACATAAATTTGAGTGGTAATGAGAATTATAATGGTCAATGACAAACTAAGCACCACAATAACCAATTCATAATTGTGCAACCAATGTACCATTATCACCACATCATCTGCTACACTATACTCTGACATTTCAGATATATGTGCCACCTAGGTACAATGAAACATTATGAATTCATTTGATGGTTACTCGTCTCCACATAGCAGCCAAGGAATCTCCTTCACATATCAATTCCTTCAAAAGAAACATATTTCTTTGGCCTAAGTTTGTGCATCATGCACTTTGGCATGTCATTCACAATATAACTGTAGTAAAGTGGCTCATGAATGATGTCCCGGGTCTCCTAGATCATTAGAGGCTAGATCAACAAAAAAAATCCTTCGAATCGGTGCAAAACAACTCAAAATGAAATAACCCGCAAATCCAAGAACCCTAATCCTAACCCTAACTAGTGAGAGCGGAGAATTATTTAAAATTACTCCATGTCCATGAAACCGTTGCCCATGTTGATGTCCTCGTCAATGCTCTCATCCTCAACCTTCCACGATGACGCAGTCACTGACAACGAGAACTACGATCATCAACGTCATCGAGCGAGCTCAAGAGAGAGAGAGAGAGAGAGGAGAGAGAGAGACGAGAGACGAGAGGGGGAGAGAGACGAGAGAGAGGGGAGAGAGAAGAGAGGGAGAGAGAGAGTGAGAGAGATAGAGATAGAGATAGATAGAGAGAAGGGAGCGAGTGAGAATGAGGGGGAGAGAGAGTGAAGGCATGGAGTGAGAACGAAGGAGAGAGAGAGTGACCCAGCTTGTAAGGATGATGTCATCAACATAGGTAAAAGAATAAGGAGGTATTTGATTCCATGCCGATGATAAAAGAATAAGGCGGTATTTGATTTAGATGGAACAAAACCAATATACTGGAGCTTGAAGGACAACATAAATTACCAAGATCTAGGTGCATGTTTGAGTCCGTAGAGTGATTTACCAAGTTTGCAAACATACTATGGTGAGTCTGAATTTTCATACCCGGGAGGTTGATTCATAAACACTTCCTATTCCAGAATACCATGCTGTTGGGGAACATAGCATGGGAAACAAGAATATTTCCTACGCACACGCAATACCTATCCACGACGATGATCATCTACGAGAGGGGAGGGTGAATCTATATACCCTTGTAGATCGCTAAGTGGAAGCGTATATAATGCGGTTGATGTAGTGGAACATCTTCGCGATCCAAATCGCAGCCCGTCCCGCGATCTCATCACGATTCGTCCCGCGATCCCATCACGATCCTTCCCGATCTAGTGCCGGACGGACGACACCTCCGCGTTCAGCACACGTACAGCTCGATGACGATCTCCACCTTTCTTGATCCAGCAAGAGGGGGCAGAGAGGTAGATGAGTTCTCCAGCACGACACCATGTCGGTGGTGGTGGAGGAGCTATTCCAGCAGGGCTTCGCCTAAGCACCGCTGAAACTAGACTAGAGGAGAAACAGATCTAGAGAGAGGGCAACGCGTGGCTGTTTTTCTGTGTATCTAAAACCCTCAAAACCATTAGTATATATAGGAGGAGAGGAGGGAGAGGGATGCTCCCTAGGGAAGCCCATTCTTCCCTTGCGCAAGGAGGAGAGGAGGAGTCCTCCTCCAATCCTATTTGGAGTAGGATTTCTCCTTCCCACTTGGAAACTTTTCCACCTTGTGTTTTTTCCTTCTAAAACCTTATGGGCCTTAGTGGGAACTTATTCCAGCCCACTAGGGGCTGGTTTATATCTTCCCACAACCCATGAGGCCCCTTGGGCGTGACACCCCTCCCGATGGTCCCCGACACCCCTCCCGGCACTCCCGGTACACTACCGATGAGCTCGAAACTTTTCTGTTGACCAAAACAGGACTTCCTACATATTAATCTTTACCTATGGACCATTCCGGAGCTCCTCGTGACGTCCGGGATCTCATCCGGGACTCCGAACAACCTTCGGTCACCAACACCTATAACTCAACTATACCGAAACGTCATCGAACCTTAAGTGTGCAGACCCTGCGGGTTCGAGAACTATGCAGACATGACCTGAGACAATCTCTGGTCAACAACCAATAGCGGGACCTGGATGGCCATATTGGCTCCCACATATTCTACGATGATCTCTATCGGTTGAACCTATATGTCAAGGATTCAGTTAATCCCGTATGCTCTTCCCTTTGTTCTTCAGTATGTTACTTGCCCGAGATTCGATCATCGGTATCTCCATACCTAGTTCAATATCGTTACCGACAAGTCTCTTTACTCATTCCGTAATACAAGATCCCGTAACTAACTCCTTAGTCACATTGCTTGCAAGGCTTGTTGTGATGTTGTATTACCGAGTGGGCCCCGAGATACCTCTCCGTCACACGGAGTGACAAATCCCAGTCTTGATCCATGCCAACCCAACATACACCTTTGGAGATACCTGTAGAGCACCTTTATAGTCACCCAGTTATGTTGCGACGTTTGATAACCCACAAGGTATTCTTCCGATGTCCGGGAGTTGCATGATCTCATGGTCATAAGAACAGATACATTGACATGCAGAAAACAGTAGCAATAAACTGACACGATCATATGCTACGTTCATAGTTTTGGGTCTTGTCCATCACAACAGTCTCCCAATGATGTGATCTCGTTATCAAGTGACAACACTTGTCTATGGTTAGGAAACCTTGACCATCTTTGATGAACGAGCTAGTCAACTAGAGGCTCACTAGGGACATTGTGTTGTCAGGATCACCATTTTATTTTTCAACCTTGTATATCATAAATACATAAGCAAACATGTACAAAGTAAGAAATAAAAACTGGATGTTGTGCAACATTAAAGGAACAATTGTTCTACTGGCTTCTACTATAGAAGCAAATACTAGCCCATACTGATTTAGGGGTGGGATGGATTTAAAATCAAAAAAGAAACTAACTTCTCTTAGTAATTATAGTACACCGTGGAAGGAAAATTTAGCAAACAGAACCCTCATCCACAAACTGAATGGATAAGATGTTTGGAGATGATGAAGGACCTGGATGAGTTTTCACACCAATGTATCATCTTCACTTGAATTTGGATTCTAGAACAAACGGATTTCACCACAGGTGTTGTACCGACGAGAAAACTGAATTCAGAAACCGCAGTTTACTTTGCAGTTCGTACTTTCTCATGCAACAAGCAGGCTTGAAAACAACGAGACATTTAACTAGCTAACAAAAGCGCACAAGACAATGCTAGTGGTTAAATTATCTCTTGACAGGGCGAAAAGCACGGCACCCCATGACGAGTGATACGTCCATTTTGCATCATGCTTTTATATTGATATTTATCGCTTTATGGGCTGTTATTACACTTCACGGTACAATTCTTATGCCGTTTCTCTCTTATTTTACAAGGTTTACATGAAGAGGGAGAATGCCGGCAGCTGGAATTCTGGTCTGAAAAGGGAGCAAGTTTGAGATACCTATTCTGCGCAAATCCAAAAGCCGTGAAAATCAACGAGGAATTATTTATGATTTTATAAAAAATAGTGGGCGAAAGAAGTACGAGAGGGGAGCGACCAGGAGGCTGCAAGCCTGCTAGGCGCGGCCTACCCCCTGGCCGCGCCTAGGGAGCTTGTGGGCCCCCTGTTGCCCCTCTGGCTCCCATCTTTTGCTATAAGGAGGGTTTCGTTCCAGAAAAAATCAAAAGGAGGCTTTCGGGAGGAATAGCCGCCGCCACGAGGCGGAACTTGAGCAGGACCAATCTAGAGCTCCGACAGGGCCATCCTGTCGGGGAAACTTCCATCCTGGAGGGGGAAATCGTTGCCATCGTCATCACCAACACTCCTCTCATCGGAGGGGACTCATCACCATCAACATCTTCATTAGCACCATCTCATCTCCAAACCCTAGTTCATCTCTTGTGACCAATCTCCGTCTCGCGACTCTGATTGGTACTTGTAAGGTTGCTAGTAGTGTTAATTACTCTTTGTAGTTGATGTTAGTTGGATTACTCGATGGAAGATTATATGTTCAGATCCTTGATGTTATTCAATACCTCTCTGGTCACGAACATAATTATGCTTTGTGAGTATTCACTTTTGTTCCCGAGGACATGGGATAAGTCTTGCTATAAGTAGTCATGTGAATTTGGTATTCATTCGATATTTTGATGTGTTGTATGTTGTCTCTCCTCTAGTGGTGTTAAGTGAACGTCGACTACATAACACTTCACCATTATTTGGGCCTAGAGGAAGGCATTGGGAAGTAATAAGTAGATGATGGTTGCTAGAGTGACAGAAGCTTAAACCCTAGTTTATGCGTTGCTTCGTAAGGGGCTGACTTGGATCCACTAGTTTAGTGCTATGGTTAGACTTTGTCTTAATTCTTCTTTTGTAGTTGTGGATGCTTGCGAGAGGGGTTAATCGTAAGTGGGATGTTTGTACAAGTAAGGGCAACACCCAAGCACCGGTCCACCCACATATCAAACTATCAAAGTAGCGAACGCGAATCATATGAACATGATGAAAACTAGCTTGACAGAAATTCCCATGTGTCCTCGGGAGTGCTTCACCTCCTATAAGAGTTCGTCCAGGCTTGTCCCTTGCTACAAAAGGGATTGGGCCACTTTGCTGCACCTTTGTTACTATTGTTACTTGCTACTTGCTAAGAATCATCTTATCACACAACTATCTGTTACCGATAATTTCAGTGCTTGCAGAGAATACCTTGCTGAAAACCACTTGTGAGATCCTTCTGCTCCTCGTTGGGTTCAACACTCTTACTTATCGAAAGGACTACGATAGATCCCCTACACTTGTGGGTCATCAACGAGCATATCGGTTTTGAGTTCGACCGTAACCTCGCAGATCTTCTCCTTGGGATCCCACACCACCACCTACATCTTCACCTCCACCTGTTGGGGAATGTAGTAAATTCAAAATTTTCCTACGCCATACAAGGATCTATCTATGGAGAGACCAGCAACGAGAGAGGTTGTAGAGCATCTTCATACCTTTGAAGATCGCTAAGCGGAAGTGTTACTATGAACGCGGTCGATGGTTTCGTACTCGCAACAATTCAGATCGCGGTCGGTTCTGATCTATGTGCCAAATTACGCCACCTCCGCGTTCAACACATGTACAACCCGGTGACATCTCCCACGCCTTGATCCAGCAAGGAGGAGGGAGAGCTCCGGCATCACGATGGCGTGGTGGCGGTGGAGCTACGAGGTCTCCAGGTAGGGCTTCGCCAAGCACCGTGGGAGAGGAGAAAGATGACAAGCAGGGCTGCGCCGAGAGAGATATTTCGTTTGTCTCAAATCAGCCAAAACCTCCACTATATATAGGGGGATAGGGAGGCACCCCTTTAGGGTTCCCACCCCCAAAGGATGCGGCATCCCCATATAGGGCTGGTGGTGGCGGCCAGGGCAAGATAGAGGGGGGTGGCGCACCCGAGATGGGCCTTAGGGTCATGTGCACTAGGGTTTCCCCCCTTCCCTCTCTTGTGGCGCCTTGGGCCTAGGTGGGAGGCGCACCAGCCCATTCTGGGCTGGTTCCCTTCCACCTTTTGGCCCATGCTAGCCTTTGGGGCCGGTGTCCCCTCTCGGTGGACCCCCGAAACCCTTTGAGTGGTCCCGGTACATTACCGGTGTCGCCCGAAACAATTCCGTCGACCAAATCCTCACTTCCTATATATACTTCTTTACCTCCGGACTATTCCGGAGCTCTGATACGTCCATTTTGCATCATGCTTTCATGTTGATATTTATCGCTTTATGGACTGTTATATTACTTTGTGGTACCATACTTATGCCTTTTCTCTCTTATTTTGCAAGGTTTATTTGAAGAGGGAGAATACCGGCAACTGGAATTCTGGACTGGAAAAGGAGCAAGTGTGAGTCCTCTATTCTGCACAACTCGAAATGCCGTGAAAATCAACGTGGAACTTTTTGGGAATGTATAAAACATACTGGGCGAAAGAAGTGCCAAAGGTGCACTACTAGGGGCCCACAAGCCTAGTAGCCGCCCCCTGGTGGCGGCTACACGGCTTGTGGGCACCCTGGCGGCCCACTCGCCCCCCTCTTTTGCTATATGAAGGGTTTCGTCCAGGAAAAAAATCAGGGTGGAGCTTTTTCGTGGATTCTCCGCCGCCATGAGGCGGAACTTGAGCAGAACCAATCTAGAGCTCCGGCAGGACGATCCTGCCGGGGAAACTTCCCTCCCGGAGGGGGAAATCGTCGCCATCGTCATCACCAACACTCCTCTCGTCGGAGGGGAGTCATCTCCATCAACATTTTCATCAGCACCATCTCCTCTCCAAACCCTAGTTCATCTCTTGTAACCAATCTCCGTCTCGCGACTCCGATTGGTACTTGTAAGGTTGCTAGTAGTGTTGATTACTCTTTGTAGTTGATGCTAGTTGGATTACTTGGTGGAAGAGTTTATGTTCAGATCCTTGATGCTACTCATTACACCTCTGATCATGATTATGATTATGCTTTGTGAGTAGTTACTTTTGTTCCTGAGGACATGGGATAAGTCATGCTGATAATAGTCATATGAATTTGGTATTCGTTCGGTATTTTGATATGATGTACGTTGTCTTTTTCTCTAGTGTTGTTATGTGAACATCGACTACATAACACTTCATCATCTTTGGGCCTAAAGGAAGGCATTGGGGAGTAGTAAGTAGATGATGGGTTGCTAGAGTGACAGAAGCTTAAACCCGAGTCTATGCGTTGCTTCGTAAGGGGCTGATTTGGATCCACTAGTTTAATGCTATGGTTAGACGTTGTCTTAATTCTTATTTCATAGTTGCAGATGCTTGCGAGAGGGGTTAATCATAAATGGGATGCTTGTCCAAGTAAGGGCAGTACCCAAGCGCCGGTCCACCCACATATCATACTATCAAAGTAACAAACGCGAATCACATGAACGTGATGAAACTAGCATGACAGAAATTCCCGTGTGTCCTCGGGAGCGCTTTTCCTCCTATAAGACTTTGTTCAGGCTTGTCCCTTGCTACAAAAGGGATTGGGACACTTTGCTGCACCGTTGCTACTACTTGTTACTTGTTACTTTTCACTTGCTACGTGTTGGGGATATTATTTGTTAGGTAACCCGCCCTAGTTGGGCCGGGTCACCCAAGCTGGCGACTCATCTCCAAGTGGTTCCGGCCTTGGCCCAGCGAGGCTGGGAGTCGTATGACGGATCAGGACCTTCGGGAAAAGTCCATAGTAGGGAAGATCTCCAAGTCTTGGAAAGATGGCAACTTAGAGATCGGAAGAATCTTGATTTGTGTAAAGGAAAGGACCCTTGTAAACCCTAAGGACTCGACCTGTATATAAAGGCGAGTCCCAGGGAAGGAGAGGGCAGGCTAGAAACCATCGAGTGCTAGGTCAGGCGAGTTACGCCCCCTTGTAATCGAAACATCATCAATACAAACTCCAAGCAGGACGTAGGCCTTTACCTCCTCACGAGGGGCCGAACCTGGGTAAATATCTGTCTCGCTCCCACATAACCCCTTTGAGTCGCCACCAAGGTGCGATGGCTCCAACACTAAGTCCTTTCGCAAGGACATCTGCCGTGACAAAACCACGACAGTTGGCGTCCAACATGGGGCCTGCGCACGGTGGAGTTGAGTTCTCAAAGGGAGCCCTACCAGGGTCCGTGAGCTACGCAGCGGGGCTCATGACTCGGAGCCGCCGCAGGAAGTACTACATCGACAACTTGCTATGGGGGCCCGAGGCCGATTCGATCGAATCCGGTTACAGAATCCCCTTCGGCAAGATCAACGTCTTCGTCGGCATGATTGGATCGCCTATGCCTGAGCCGGACACCTCCTCCGACATCGTGGAGCCGGCCAGGTACGTCCTCCCTGTCGCGACGCCAAACCTAACCCGTCCGGTCTTTGTTGGGTTCACGCACGGATCTGAGGAACCAGAACAATCGGCGACCCAGGAGACCACACTGGTGAACACTCATGACGAATCGTCCATGGGGGATCCAGATTCAATTCAGTCATTACACGGGGGCTGCCTTGGGGGCTTGTCACTATCCATGGACCCCGAAGTTCTTGACCGGACTCGCCGTCAGATCGCCGTTTACATGGCAGGGGCGACTCAACCCTCGCCAAACCCGGCAGGCGGAGATGGAACTGGCGAAACGTCTAGAAGCCCGGCCGCGATCTTGGTGGATTTAGCGGCGGAGATAACAAGGCTCATGGCGAGCCCCATAACGTCGGAGAACCAGGACGCGGTAAACACGAAACTGACGAAACTAAGAGATGGGGTAGCAAAGGCTCAGCGGGACGCTGAGGTGGAGGCCGCGAGGATTGAGATCCGACAGGCTCAAATTACCGCTGAGGTAGCTGGCTTGAATACCGAAAACTGGCGGCTCGAAAGGTATCAGTGCGCATCTGACGCCGTCCATCAGTGGAGGCACCAGGATCGTTTGCCCCCTGATCTCAACCCGACCCGCCTGTTCGACACTCCACGAACTCCCGGGGCAGGAGACGCCCCGGGGGGAGGGCCGGGCCAGCCACCAAACCCACCGCTTCATCCAGCTGTGGATCGCATTCCCCGATTCCAGACACCCCAAGGTCACTTTTCCAACCCGGTGGACAACGTCCTTGCCGCAACTCGCCATTTAGAATCCCTTCCGATTCATGGCAACACTCCAGCTGAGATAGAAGCAAGGAACGCCATTGAGATGTTGAAGACAACGGTGGTTCAAAACACCCAGTTCTCACACAGCCTAGATCGGCTGCACTCCACTCCCCAGGCAAGCCGCACCAGAAGTCGACCAGAGGACTAGCCCGCCATAACCAGCGGACCGTGACCCTTTCCCTAGGTCAACTCGCCTGATCATCGAGACCTGCCAGGTCGGGATCACCCGGATACCCAAGTCGCCCCAGCGCCTCTTGTTGGAAGCGGAAGACAAGTGGGGGTGCCGTGCTTGGCCCCCACCCTTCGCAATGAGAGAATGCCCAAGGATTTTAAAGGGCCAAGAAAGGTGCCTAACTACACTCCGGACCTTGAGCCGGCGTCATGGGTCGAGAGTTACGAAATCGCCATGGACATGCTCGATGTAAGCGAAGCAGTCTGCGCCAGATACTTCACAATGATGCTCGAAGGGACGGTGCATACTTGGTTAAAGAACTTGCCCCCCAACTCCATCCAGACTTGGGCTGAATTAAAAGAGCGCTTCGTCAAAAACTTCCGAGGAACGTGCAAGCGCCCGATGACAATAGTCAATTTACAGCACTGCGTTCAACGCCCGGATGAGTCGGCCCACCACTGGTCGCGGTGGGTCACAGAAATCATTCATTCTTCAGATGGTATCACGACGGCTCAGGTTGTGCTGATCCTGGAGCAGGACTGCCACTATGAGCCCTTGGTGCAGAAGTTGGGACGACTCAAGTGAAAAGTCCAAGACATGGAGGAGCTAATGGACACCCTGACTAGGTACGCTGAGGCGGACGACACCAAAGATCCCGGAGAAGATGGTGGTAAAGCCAACTCGCCAAGGAAAGCCGAGTCATCCAAAAATCATACCCGGTTCCAGGGTCGCGCCCGCCATAATCATGGAGCGAATGGCAAAAGAAGGCAGCAGGAAGAGTCCTCGGACTTAGTCGCCAACACCAACACCAACAGTGGCAACCAGCGCCAGAAGAAGAATAGGGGTTACATTGGCAAAAAGCTGCGCAACTATAATGAGTTATTCAAGGGCCCCTGCCCGCACCACGCCATGGCAGACGGACCGACGACTCATTCCTGGGAGGACTGTTACGTGATGCGGGAGTTTCGGGCAGAGGCGATCAAAAAAGGGCAAGGCGGTGACCCGGACCAACGGCAGGAACAGTTTGGCGCACCTAATCAATGCCAGAACCCCTTCGGCGGCTTCCCCGAACCCGGGGCTCAGGGTGGCTCGCAGCCAAGCAGTGGCCAGTATCCGGTGCATCACCAACGACGGCATAACCCGCCAGGAGTCTTTCAACAACCACCCCCACAGGGGGCTCCGCAGGGGCAGGATGACAATGGCGGCTTCCGCAACAACCCCAAGCAGTTAAGCAATGGGCAATACCACGTTTTCACCACCAATGCCTGCAGGCGTGATAAAAAGGTGAGTCACCGAGCGTACAGTGTATCTGAGCCGGCACTCCCTAGATACCTCCACTGGTCCGAGCAGACTATATCATGGAGTAGGGAGGATCAACCGCCAAGAGTTGACAATCCTGGCGACTTAGCGTTGGTCGTGGCTCCTCAAGTTGGAGGATATACCTTATCAAAGGTAGTGATGGATGGTGGTAGCAACATCAACATATTATACTTCGACACCTTCCAAAGGATGAACCTATTGGAAAAAGATTTTATGCCCTCAACCACGGTCTTCCATGGGATTGTCCCAGGTAAATCGGCATACCCCATAGGCCGAGTTAGGCTCACAGTTGCGTTTGGAACATCGTCTAACTACAGGAGTGAGTCGCTTATGTTTGAAGTGGTCAAGTTAAAAATCCCATATCATGCGCTGTTTGGGCGGCCGGCTTACGCCCGGTTTATGGCTCGCCCCTGATATGTTTACCTTAAATTCAAGATGCCTGGTCCTAAAGGACCCATCACAGTTGATGGTGATAGGAGGATCGCAAGAGAGTGCGAAGAAGGGGATGCGACTTACGCAGAAGTCACCTGTGCTGTGGAAGAGCTTAAATATCACCAGGCCAATGTTGATCCGGCTGATATGTGACCTTTAAAGAAGCCAACGACAGACGCTAAGCCGCCCCTCAAGTTCAAACCAACAGATGACACTAAGACAGTGGATTTCGTCCCTGGCAACTCAACCAAGCAGTTCACTATCGGGGCGGGTCTAGACCCCAAATAGGAAAGCACGCTCATCGAGTTCATCCGCGAGAATCGGGACATCTTCGCATGGAAACCCTCTGACATGCCTGGTGTGCCGAGAGAATTCGCTGAGCACCATCTTAATGTTGACCCAAAAGCAAAACCGATCCAGCAATATCTTCGCAGGTTCAATGAGGAACGACACAAGGTAATCGGGGAAGAAGTTTCCCGTCTCTTGGCCGCCAGATTCATCGTAGAGGTCTTCCACCCCAAATGGTTGGCTAACCCGGTCCTGGTGCTCAAGAAGAACGGTACCTTCCGTATGTGCATTGATTACACAGATCTTAACAGAGCCTGTCCAAAGGATCCTTTCGCTCTTCCCCGCATCAATCAAATTATTGATTCAGTGGCGGGATGCGAACGTTTGTGCTTCCTGGATGCTTATTCCGGATATCACCAAATCAAGATGGACGTGGAAGATCAGGAGAAAACAGCTTTTATAACCCCCTTCGGGGCTTTTTGCTATGTGTCCATGCCATTTGGACTCAAGAGTGCAGGGGCAACTTATCAGCGCTGCTTCCAAAATTGCCTCCGTGGCCAAATCGGACGCAACGTTCATGCTTAAGTTGATGACATTGTGGTTAAAACTCACAGGAAGGAAACACTACTGGGCGACTTAAAGGAAACTTTTGATAATCTGCGGGTATACCAGATGAAACTTAATCCCACCAAGTGTGTCTTTGGTGTTCCTGCATGAAAATTGTTGGGTTTCCTGGTGTCTGGGCGCGACATTGAAGCTAATCCGGACAAAATCGAGGCGATTACTTCCCTTGGAAAATCGGTGAATATTAATCAAGTCCAACGGATGGCGGGTCGTATTGTGGCCTTAAGTCGCTTCATAAGCCGTCTGGGAGAAAAGGCTATTCCCCTTTATCAATTGCTTAAGAAATCTGACCATTTTGTTTGGACAGACGAAGCCAATGAAGCTTTCGAAGCCTTAAAACAGCAGCTGGTCAACCCGCCGGTCTTGGCCGCCCCAACTGAGAAAGAGCCCATGCTTTTGTATATTGCGGTAAACTCCAAAGCGGTGAGTGTGGCAGTGGTCGTCGAAAGGAAGGAGGAAGGGAAGGAGTATCCAGTGCAACGCCCGGTGTATTTCGTTAGCGAGGTGTTAACTCTTTCCAAGCAGCAATACCCACACTGGCAGAAGTTAGATTATGGGGTCTTTATGGTGAGTCGGAAGCTCAAACATTATTTCCAAGAGCATCCCATCACGGTGGTTAGCTCTGCTCCCCTCGGGGACATCATCCAGAATCGGGAAGCAACAGGGCGAATCGCCAAGTGGGCAATCGAGCTCGGACCAGACCACGTGCGATACACTCCTCGCACGGCTATCAAGTCTCAGGCCTTGGTTGATTTCGTCAACGATTGGATCGAGTTACAGATCCCGGAAGACAGGCCTGACCTTACATACTAGACTATTTATTTTGACGGATCTAGACAGTTGGAAGGCTCGGGGGCTGGCGTGATGCTGATATTGCCTCAAGGAGACAAATTCTGCTATGTCCTCCGAATCATGTTTCCATGTACCAACAACGCTGCGGAATACAAAGCTTTACTTCATGGCTTGCGACTCGCCAAGGAAATGAACCTTACGCGTGTCAGATGTTTTGGCAATTCTGATTTGGTGGCTCAGCAAGTTTCAGGTACCTGGGATTCTCGGGACCCTCTGATGGCGGCTTACAGGAGGGCTGTGTCTGATGTGGCGGGTCACTTCCATGGCTATCAGGTCGATCACATCGATCGACGCCTTAACGAAGCAGCTGATGCCCTTTCACGTCTTGGTTCCCAGTGTAAGCCGGTTCCCCCCAATGTTTTTCTGGATACTCTGCATAATCCTTCCGTAAGGTTACCCTCGAAGGAGGAGTTGGCAATACCAGACCCTGAGTTTCAGTTCGTGGCGGCTCTCCATGTTACGCCAGATTGGTTTCTTCTGTATCTGGCCTATCTCGCCCGAGGGGAGTTACCTTCGGATGAGGTATTGGCTCGCCAAATCGTTCGGCGAAGCAAATCCATGGTGATCATCAATGGCGAATTATATAAATGAAGCACTTCCGGGGTTTTCCAAAGATGTGTTTCCTCCGAAGAAGGATGCACAATTCTAAACGACATTCATTCCGGAGATTGTGGGCATCAAGCCAGGTCACGCTCCTTGGTTTCAAAAGCGTTTCGTCATGGTTTTTTCTGGTTGACGGCCCATGCGGATGCAGAGGAGATAGTTCGTCGATTTGACGGATGCCAGCGTTATGGACGACATGCCCATGTGCCGGCTCAAGAACTAAGGATGATACCCATCACTTGGCCTTTCGCGGTCTAGGGGTTAGACATGGTTGGCCCCTTTAAGATGTCGTCCAACAAAAAAACTCATCTGCTCGTGGCGGTTGATAAGTTCACCAAGTGGGTTGAAGCAGAACCTGTTGGAGCTTGCGATGCGGAGACGGCGGTCAAATTCTTGAAAAAAATGATCTCCCTGTTCGGGTATCCACACAACATTATTACTGACAATGGCACTAATCTGTCTCAAGGAGCGATGCAGGAGTTTTTCCATCGTGAGCACATCCGGCTTGATGTTTCTGCAGTAGCTCACCCGCAATCTAATGGACAGGCGGAGCGGGCGAATCAGGAAGTATTGCAAGGAATCAAACCCCGACTCATGGTTCCCCTGGAACGTACCCCGGGGTGTTGGGTTGAGGAATTACCTTCAGTACTATGGAGCATCCGGACCACCCCGAACCGTTCTACGGGTTTTACTCCTTTCTTTCTGGTATATGGAGCAGAAGCCGTTCTTCCCACTGACATTAGGCATGACTCGCCCAGAGTTGCCGCTTATGTGGAACAGGATAACGAGTTGGTGCGTCAAGATTCTTTGGACGCCTTGGAGGAAGCACGCGATTTAGCTGCAGCCCGATCGGCCATTTATCAGCAGGACTTACGACGTTATCACAGCCGCCGGGTCAAGAGCCGAATTTTTCAGGAGGGCGACTTAGTGCTTCAATTGATACAAGATCGTACTGGCATGCATAAGTTATCACCACCATGGGAAGGACCGTTCGTCATCAGCAAAAGCCTTCGCAACGGGTATTACTATTTGGTGGATCTACGACCTGATCGGCCAACCACGGAGGCTCAATTAACTCGCCCCTAGAACATAGCCCACTTGCGACCTTATTACACTTGAGCTATTAGCTCTACATTTTGTAAGTTTTTCATTTCTTATAAAGAAATAAAATTGATGCCTCCCAGCTTAGGGGCTTTCCTGCTAATTCATCTTATTGAAAAGTATGGATCTTTATTTTTATTCTTCAATAAGTCGCCCAAGCATGGACGCTATCCATACCAAAGAGCTTAAGTTGCCACGATGCGCTTATTACAAAACTGGGTATCGATAAGCCAAAGAGGATCGAAGTCGCTACAAGCGCGCGATTCAAACATAGGCGCCTTATATGATTCTATGGATTAGGCCGACTTACTTGATGGCAGTTTGTTCTCAAGTCGTTTTTTGGTAATAGCGTATACGCTTCTACAATCCTATGACGGTCTTTCCCTTAATCATAGGTCACTTGGGGGCTTCCTCTCACTAAGGTCAGCCTTACTACCCATTTGGCCTGCAAAAAATTACCGCATTACAAATGGTTATACTGGACTGTGTGTTGGCTGAATCGCCATATGGACCCATGAACTCTTGGCGAGTTACTCCGCTCATGGACCCTGAACTCGCCTTGGTTAAAACATGTCTTGTACCGGCTAGCGCCTCACATGGAAAATAGAGAAACCATTGGTTCACTGAACCCGCTTCACTGAAGCTTGACTCGTGCCTGATCAGCCGGTCTAAATACTTGAGCTTTTTATACAAAAGTCTCCCTCGGGTAGCACTTGAGTTTATTGAACTCGTCCTATCCTGTCGCGACCTGATGAGCCGACGAAATTGCTATATTTTACCTTCCCGGCACTGCCACAAGGTCTTTCAGATTTTTTTTTCTGACTCGCCTCAAATATCTTGGGTCGATTATTATTTATTATCATCCATTACTCACCGAGATGGTTTGATATATGTTTTTAAGCCTAACAGGTTGATGATCAAAATCATTCTAGCCATGGCGGGTCAAGCATCATAAAAACGCCTTGACGGCGGGTCAAGCATTCTAAATCGCCTTAAGGGCGACATAAGGGTTTTTCAAGATATCACAGAAGCAGTTTGATCTCTAAAAAGACTTATTACATGGCTCTTATGGCCAAATCCATGAAGGTTTATTCTACTGATGTCCTCGGACCCGCCTGCTTCGAGCTCTAGCCGACTTCAATTTGCAAGTCGCCCGGTACCCAGTTACACTTGGATAACGCGGCGAACTCATCTCCATCATTCAGCACTGATGAAAGATCCACCTCAAAGTCAAAAGGATTCTTGGGTCGACGCGGAGTTAAGCTAGTCGTTACAAAGGTTGGCGGGTTAACTTTCTTGTTCTTGTTGTCTTAGGCGGCTTGGTATTTTGATAAATCCAAGCTTGCGGCAAGCTGAGTCGCTGCCAAACGGGATTCTTTGACAACACGCTGGTAATCCTCTTTGGCAAATTCTGACCCGTCATCCTTGAGCTGGGGAAAGCCTGCCGCTACCTCTTCAGGGTTTATTTCTGGAGCATACGCCAGACACCGACTCAGCATAGTCAGTGCTCCTTTTCGGGCAGCAGACCGAGTTAGCTCACCAATTTGAGGAGGAAGAGTAGATAAGCAGTCAAGCATCTTATTTATTGATGTTATGGGTTCCTTGGCACCCATCACTGCTTTCACGGTCAGCACACTTCCGGTATACAGCTGCTCCGTTAACGTATAAATCGCCTTCAGCATCAGGACACAATCGTTCTGAAGATTGGTGGCTCTCGGACCTGCATCAGGAGTAATGATGGTCAACGATTTCTACAAGTTATTTATTTACAAAATGCAAGGTCAGGGGTTGGTTTTTACCAAAGACGGCTTGTGCCATGTTGGAGATTTGTCACTTTAAGCTGGCCAGCTCTTGTTGCACAGTATCCAACTTAGCTTCAGCTTTTTCTGCTCGCTTTATTAGGGCATCTTGATCAGCTTGAGCCTTCTTTAAGTCGGCTTTTAGCTTCTCCATCTCATATAAGATTAGTTGACACTTCTCTTCTGATTTTTCCCGGGCATCCTCGTGATCGGTTAAATTTTTCTTCAAGTCGCCAAATGCTGATTCAGTTGGGGTAAGTGATTCCTGTCGAAATATATAGTCAAGGGGCAAGTCTCAGAATTATTGCAAGCAACATCCCTGACACTTGGGGGCTAATGTATAATTTTTTAGAAAAATTATACAGTATCAAGACCCGGCTCATCTTTTTACAGATGACCCGACCCTTGGGGGTTATAGGTCGAAAGTATTTCTTCAATTATCAAGACCCGGTTCATCTTTTTACAGATGACCCGGCCCTTGGGGGTTACAGGTCGAAAGTTTTTCTTCAATTATCAAGACCCGGTTCATCTTTTTACAGATGACCCGGCCCTTGGGGGTTACAGGTCGAAAAGTTTTTCTTCAATTATCAAGACCCGACTCATCTTTTTACAAATGACCCGGCCCTTGGGGTTACAAGTCGACAGATCCATTTTACTATTAAGACCCGGCTCATCTTTTTTCTAATGACCCGACCCTTGGGGGTTAATAAGGATAATACAGTATGCAATAAGACGTACCTCATGTTTTGTCGGGACCCCGATCCTAAGACATAGGAATCCAGCCCGTAACACATCGCATCCCTTTGCGGTCTCACGCACGGTTAACCCCACGGCTGCAGCCTTACCTTAGCCGGGACCGTTTGCGCCTTTTGACTCACGATGCAATTGTGTCGCTAGCATTCCAATGTCAAAGAACCCGGATCGATAAGTCTAGCCATAAACCAAAGTGGCAGTACCGCACAAGGACAAGCATACATGACCCAACAAAGCACGTGTCGGTCACCAGCGAATGTAGACAAGTCGTAGCAAGCTACAAGGACTCCATTACATCACGTGACATTTCCCCAAAGGGGACAGACACAACAGCTAAGAAGGACACATACCGGTCCCCATACATATCAAGTACGACACACGTACGCAACCAATGTGTCCGGAGCAGTAGCGAGCTACCATGGCTCGTTGGATCACAAAGGGGCGTTTCCCTGTAAGGAGTGCTACTAAAGTTTACGGCTAGGTAATCGAACCCCATACATATCAAGTACGACACACGTACGCATGGCATACCGATATGTATAGATACATCGATGGCATCACAACATAACCATAAACATACAAGCTTTATTTAAGAGGCTCGGAAGAGCCACACACATAGTATTACACAGTAAGGTCTCACGACCCATAATAGCAGTCATTCAGTTACAAGCCAGCAGAAGTGTTTAAAACTGTCTGAGTACAGACAGGTGAAATTAGAAGGCACATGGCCTGACTATACTACAGACCCAACCTAGGGCCAGATCGTAGCTGGGACACCAGCTACTCGTCGTCGTCGATGTCTATGAAGAACCCTCCATTAGGGTCATTAGCAACCTCTGCAACATTTATTAAGCAAACATGAGTACGGAGGTACTCAACAAGACTTTAATATAACTATCTACTCATGCAATGTATCAATAAGGTATTGTGGGGTTTCATGAGGAAAGCCAGCATTTGACTCATGGCTAGACAACTTGCATTTTTCAATAATTTTGACAACTTGATTTCTCGCACTCGAGTCCACTAACACCACAACAATACTCCATCGTGGAATCATTCCGTCTCCATACGGAAATGCCGTCCACGACACTCACGCTTATCTTGACAATTTTATGAGTAGCCATTTAAGTTATCTATGAACAACATATGTCTCCAAGTAGTCCATATCCGCGGACGCGGCTATTCGAATAGATCATAACCCTGCAGGGGTGCACTTCGTCACACACGCTCTCACCACTTATCGCCATGTGCACGTCATGCACCTCGGCAACCTTCAAGCGGAAGCCCATCGAGGGAGTCAGCCACGACCGTTAACCACATTAGTACCTAGTCCAGGTCTATCGCCTATCTCAGGGTAACCCGCACGGAAGTCCGGCCGAGGTTTCCGCCACGGCCCCAAACGATGTGCGCAGGGTTCCCAAGCCCACCATCCGGGTGCCACTTGGTACACCGTGCCACCGCCTACCGCATCACAGCCCACCTCTCAGGTCAGCACCATGCACGGCCTCCAGCATGACTATAAACACCAGAAACTACTTGCAACTCCTGGACCGAGTACTAAGCAATTAATAAGTCGAGCGGGGTCATATTTCAGGGCCCAACATGTGGTAGTATCTCGTCTTGGATTACATACACGGAACTCAGTTCCTAAGGACGGTTCCAATGAAACAACCCGCCATGTACTCCTACACAGCCTTTCACCGGTACCTTTACCAAATCAGGTTCAACACACAACCTTTGCTTACCGAACACATTCTCACAATTCTGTTAATCTCCCAGATGACAGACCATACACAACTCTAAGCATAGCATGCATAGCAGGATAAGGCACATCATGGCTCAAGCAACTACCAGGTATGCTAGGTTGCAAGGTTCAGCTATTTACTGTGACAAGGATAGGTCATGCAAAGGAAGTGGGTTCAACTAACGTGGCAAAAGCATTTGAAGCATTTGATACTAATGCAATAAATAAGTGGAGGAGCAAGAACATGGGATTTATGGGGATGATCAAAATGGTTGCTTGCGTTGTTACTCAGAGGAGTGACAATATCCGTCAGACGGATATTCGGTGGAATCCGGGGGAGCGGAGCCTACCGAAAGGAATGACAACAATCAATATCAAACATATGCAATCAAGATGATGCATGAGCATGGCATGAGGATGCAAGGTGGTATACTATTATCGCTAACATGTATTAGGTTTGAAGTTGATTTGAATCAAATTCAAATATCACTTCAAACGAGGTATTCTCGGATACCATTTAATTGATTCGACCTGATGCTCAGATCAACTTGCTTTTAACATGCATGGTATGACATGTTAGGTTGCTGGTTTGTAATTTGGACAATGTTTGATCAAATCATGTGAAGTGAAATTTAAATATTTTCCAAATTCCATCAACAAAGTATTTATAAGAATTAACTTATTCATTAATCTACATGTTTGGGTTCAGTGACATTTTCAAACATGTTTGAAAATGACATATTCAGATTCCTTGAATTTTTCTGATACTTTTTCATATATAAATTATTTTCATTGGAGTTACAGATTAATTTCTATGATTTTTAGAAGTTTTGGCATTTTTCTGGAATTCTTTTAAATCAGAAATTCACTTATTGCGTCATGACTGCATCATCATGGCGTCGGCAGGTCAACTGACCTGATCAGGTCAAACCTGACAGGGGGGACCCACTGGTCAGCGTCTTAGGGGCTAATCCCGCGCTGACCAGCCCCTAAGTGGGTTTGACTTGGCCTTGGGCCCACTGTCAGCGAGCGATTAGGGTTTAAACTACTGGGTTAAGCTGGCCACGTCGTTTCCCGCCGGAGCCTGGCCGGCGGCGACCAGATCCGCGGCAGAACCTCGCCGGAGACACGCTATATCGTGTTGTGGTGCTCGGAAAAGGATGCCGAGAGCACTGGGATGATCCCCAGGCTCGACCTCTTCCAGCGTTGGCCTCACGGAGGGCTATAGGTGGCCGGAGCAAGCCGGCGATGAGCCGGGGCGGCTGCCGGAGTACGGGTTCGATGGTCCAGTGGGTAGAGGGCATGGATCCGAGGGGAAGGAGAGGGGAAATGATCGCAGGCTCACGGTGGAGGTGAAGCTAGGCTCAGACTGCTCGGGGAGGGGCTGTAGCCGGTGTTTCACCGTCGATTTGCCGGCGACCGAAGGTTGAAGACGATGGTGTTGGGGACGTTGCAGAGCTCGGGGAGGCTACGGCCTTTGCAGAGAGAACCAGCTCGTCGAGGCGGAGCTACTGGACTACTCGGGAGGGAGGTCCTGTGGCTAGAGGCTCGGCGGCTCGAGCTCGAGCTCTTGGCAATGGCGGCAGAAGGAGGGAGGAGAGATCCTGAGGGGGGGGGGGGGAACTGAAGCAGGGGAACGGATAGAGACGGGCTCGGGGTGGATATCCCCGTTGACGCGCTGTCCTGGGGGGCACGGGAGGTCGCCACAGCGAAGCAGGAGGTGGAGGGGGCCGCCGTGGTCGATCTCCCCTCTGCCAGAAGGCAGAGGAAGAAGACGACCCTGCCCCTGGTTGGCTGGGCCTCCTCACGCGAGAGGTAAGGTTTTCCTCTTTTCTTTCTCTTTTCTTTTTGTTTTGTTTTTCTGATTTGCTAACTACTTTGATTTGCTTTTTATTTCAGCTCCAAAATAGTTTAAACAAATATTTTGAACACACCAGAATATTAGTTGGAATGTATCCAACCATTTCTAAAGTTTTCAACATTTTTGAAAACTTAAAGTTTTTGAATTCAAATTTTAAACTTGAAACCAGTAGCTTTTTGCATTTGTTTAAAATGCCAAGAGTATAAAAGAAATGGTTTCCTTCATTGCTTATTTGTTTCCAAGAATTATCAGAAAAGTTGAACTTTTCTTGAGGCCATTTTGGGTTCATTGATTTTAACTAGTTTGAAATTTCCTTTAATTTGAGAAGTGGCTAGGGTTTTTGAGTTTTCCTTCACCACTTACTTTGTTCTTGTTGAAAATTTCCTAGATGCAATGCAAAGAAAACATGAGCACAAAGCTAACTTGATTAAGGTGTCAGGGATGTGACAACTCACCCCCACTCAAAAGAATCTCGTCCCGAGATTTAGAATTCATCGGGAATAACGCAGGATACTCAAGTCGGAGACGATCCTCTCTTTCCCAAGTTGCCTCCTTTTCAGAATGATTTGACCATTGAACTTTAAGAAACTTGAGGTTTCGACGTCGAGTGGTACGCTCAGCTTGATCAAGAATACGCACGGGGTATTCTTGGTATGAAAGGTTATCTTGGAGCTCAAGCGTTTCGTGGTCCACTTCACGGATAGGATACGAAAAGCAACACCTGGGTTGCAAGACGTGGAAGACATCATGAACCTTGGAAAGATGCGGAGGAAGTTCCAACTGGTAGGCAACTTCTCCTCGTTTGGCAAGAATGCGAAAAGGACCAATGTAACGAGGAGCCAACTTGCCCTTGAGACCGAATCGATGGGTACCCTTCAAAGGTGTAACCCGAAGGTAAGCCTTCTCGTCAACTTCAAAGGTCACAGCCTTATGATGACGATCATATTGGCTCTTTTGACGAGATTTGGCTGTTTTCAAGTTTTCACGAATAATGCGAACCTGGTCTTCAGCATCCTGGATCATATCTGGGCCAAAGAGTTGCCTCTCTCCAGTTTCTGACCAATTAAGAGGTGTTCGACATCTTCGTCCATAGAGAACTTCAAAAGGAGCTTTGCCCAAGCTTGACTGATAACTATTGTTATAAGTGAATTCGGCGAATGGGAGGCACTTCTCCCAATTCATACCGAATGATATAACACAAGCTCGGAGCATATCTTCTAGGATTTGATTCACTCTTTCTACTTGACCACTTGATTGAGGATGGAAAGCAGTGCTAAAAGATAGGTGAGTCCCCATGGCATTCTGAAAACTTTCCCAGAAGCGAGATGTAAAGATACTTCCACGGTCCGAGTTAATATCGAGGGGAACACCATGAAGAGACACTATTCGAGAGATATATAACTCCGCTAGCTAGCTAGCTGTTATACTCTCATGAACGGGAAGAAAATGAGCCACTTTGGAGAGTCGGTCAATGACCACAAAGATAGCATTATTTCCTTTCTTGGTCTTGGGAAATCCGGCAATGAAATCCATACTAACTTTATCCCATTTTCATTCAGGAATAGCTAAAGGTTGAAGGGTGCCAACAGGCCTTTGATGTTCTGCCTTAACTCGACGACAAACGTCGCAGTTAGCAACGAACTCAGCAATTTCTCTCTTCATCCTAGTCCACCAGAACCTCTGGCGTAGGTCCTGATACATCTTAGTACTACCGGGATGAATGGTGAGAGGAGAATCATGGGCCTCCTTAAGGATTAACTGCCTTAGATGTAGGTTCTTAGGAACCACTAGACGATTCTGGAAGAACACAACACCTTGATCATTCATGGAGAATTCTTTAGCGTTTCCGCTAAAAATATTCTCCTTGATCCGTGATATACCCTTGTCACGCTACTGGCCAGCTATAACTTGATCCTTAAGGGTAGGCTTCGCCACCAGGGTAGAAAGGAATCCTTGAGGAACAATATGAAGATTCAACTTCCGAAATTCCTCATAGAGATGTGGTTGACCTTGTTGTAGCATCAAATTGTTACAATAAGATTTACGACTTAGTGCATCGGCCATAACATTGGCCTTCCCCGGGGTGTAAGTTATCCCTAAGTCGTAATTCGAGATCAACTCAACCCATCGTCTTTGCCTGAGATTCAAATCCAGCTGGCTGAAGATATATTTCAGACTTTGGTGATCAGTGAATATTTCGCAACGATTACACAGAAGGTAATGCCGCCAGGTTTTTAGTGCATGGACCACAGCTGCAAGCTCAAGGTCATGTGTGGGATAATTATCCTCATGTGGACGCAACTGTCGAGATGCGTATGCGATCACATGACGATCTTGCATGAGAATGCAACCTAATCCTTGTCGCGAGGCGTCGCAATAGATAACAAAGTCCTTAGAAAAATCTAGTGGTAGCAACACAGGTGCGGAAGTCAGGAGTCTTTTTAGTTCCTGAAAACTATGCTCACACTATGGTGTCCACTCGAACTTTTTATCCTTCTTGAGGAGTTCAGTTAGAGGCTTTGCAACCTTGGAGAAATTCTTGACAAAGCGGCGACAATAGCTCGCTAGACCAAGAAAACTCCTAGCTTGCTTAACCGATTCAGGTTGAGTCCAATCAAGGACAGCTTGAACTCTCTCGGGATTGACAGCAATACCCTTACCAGAGATTACGTGACCTAGATAGGTCACTTCTGGTAACCAAAATTCACATTTTGAAAACTTGGCATAAAGGCGATGCTCTCGAAGTTTTATCAATACCAGCCTTAGATGCTCGGCATTTCCTTGTTCGTTCTTCGAGTAGATGAGAATATCATCGAGGTATACCACGACGAATTTATCCAAATACTCCATGAAGATTGAATTCATCAGACGAGAGAAGGTGGCTGGGGCATTGGTTAACCCGAAGGACATGACGGTGTACTCGTATTGGCCATAACGAGTAACAAAAGCCATTTTTGGAATGTCCCCGTTCTTGATCTTGATTTGATGGTACCCCAACCTCAAATCCATTTTGGAGAAGACTGAGGACCCAACGAGCTGATCGTATAGATCGTTGATCCTGGGAAGCGGATACTTGTTCTTTATGGTGACCAGATTAACTGGTCGGTAATCTACAACCATCCGATTCGTTCCGTCTTTCTTCTTGACGAAGAGGATGGGGCAAGCCCAAGGAGAAGAGCTAGGCCGAATGAAACTTTATTCAAGGCCTCATCTAGTTGCTTCTTAAGTTCGGCTAGCTCCAGGGGTGCCATCTTATATGGTCTTCTGGATATTGGGACAGATCCGGGAACAAGATCTATCACGAACTCTACATCTCTGTCAGGTGGAATTCCTGGCAGTTCCTCTGGAAAAATATCCGGAAAGTCACGGACTACCGGAATATCTTCAAGTTCCGAAAGAGGGTTTGCATTTAGGGAATAGAGTTGGCATTTGGCAACTCGAGTAGAGACATTGACTATCTCACCCGAGGGATGGGTAAGCTGAACATTTCTAGAATGAGTATCAATCTTGGCATAGTGAGCTGACATCTAGTCCATACCCAAGATGATATTAATATCCGAAGATTTCAAGGTTATCAATGAGGCTAGAAAAACTAGCATGTCTACTAGAATTTCATTATCATAGGTTATCCTAGAGGTTTGCCATTTACTACCAGGAGTTTGGACAACCAATGGAATTGGCATCTCACAAAAAGACATGTTATGCAACTGTGCATAACTTTCTGAAATGAAGGAATGAGAAGACCCAGTGTCAAAAAGAACAGACGCTGGGTGATGATTAACAAGAAGCGTACCCAGTATGACGTCGGGATCCTCTGCAGCTTCTTCTGCTGAGACATAGTTCACTCGGCCACGTGCAGGAGTTGGCTTCACATAGTAAGCTTTGCCCGACTTGCCTTGCCCGACGGATTTTCTGGGTTGCTTTGCACCCACATTTTGAGGACACTCACGGGAATAATGCCCTGGTTCTCCACACTTGTAGCATATCACTTGGTTGGCATGTGGTGCAGCATTGCTAGCTGGACCACCATAAGTTTTTGCTGGAGGGTTGGTCTGATTCGTTTGAGGCGCCACGTAGGATGGCCTCGGAGTGTATCTTGGCGGCAGAGAACTTTTTGGAACCCACAACCTGCGTTTTGGAAACGCGGATCCAGATGACGAGCCAAAGTCATGGGAGTGCTTCCTTGTGGCTTCAAAGTCAGTATGACCAGTCTCGGCACTGATCGCCTTGTTGACCAGGGCTTGAAACCTTGCACACTCGTGGAGGCGCAAATCACGACGAAGCTCAGGGCTCAGTCCCTTACGGAATCTTGCTTGCTTCTTGGCATCAGTAGACACCTCCTCTGTTGCATAGCGGGCGAGGTTACCGAACTCGCGGCTATAGGCATCCACGGTCAACTTGCCCTGAGTGAAAGCACATAACTCCTCTCTCTTTCTGTCCATCGGGCCCTCTGGAATATGGTGTAGACGAAAGGCTGCACTGAAGTCTGCCCATGTGGCTGCTGGTTCAGCAGTACGCATAGCTTCAAAGTTCTCCCACCACAAATTGGCGGGTCCTTCCAGGAAATACGCCGCAAAGGTCACCTTGTCGGCCTCAGAAACATTCGCAGAGCAAATCTTGCGTGAGATGCTGCACAGCCAGTCATCAGCGTCGAGGGGATCGACGGAGTGATGAAACTTTGGAGGATTCAGCTTCACAAAGTCGTTGAGGGACACTGCAGCATTCCTAGGCTGACGAGCCGTATTCTGCTCAATACGCTCTTATAGTCGGTTGGTCTCCCTTTTGTTTCTCTCTGCCTCAAGCATAACTTCCGCCAGAGAGGGCGGGTGAGGCAGGTCTTCCTGCGACGCTTGACTACCCTGGCCTTGCTCATGAGCAGGGGCACGGTTCAACCTGGTGAACACCATCCTGACAAACAAGCTCACAACTTAGACCAATATCATAACAATACTAGCTATGGATTAAGAATGTACTGAACACACGGAATGCGGAAATGAATATCCGAACAACATGGTAACAAGCAACTGCTATATATACACCATGGTTCATACACACTCTTACATAGTTCAGTACAACCTTAACAGAAAAGAAACTATTGAAATTAGGAAACTACTCATCAGAGGCTTACAAGCTTCCTATACATTATTAATCTAGGCCTCCGGAATTCATTTCACATCACAGGCATACTTCACAAGTCACACAGGACTGTGAACGTACGACTACTACCATACTATCCTTCCGCTCACAGCTCAGGCATCCGCATAGAACATCTCATAGAGATTACCTCCATGGCCTAGAAGCTCAACCTGCGGATCAGGAAACACTCTGGCCTGATATCCCTGGGATCCATAAGGACACGGATGTGGCCTTGGTCCCCTGACTGGTGGTAGTAGGGGTCCCCGAAGAGGGGTGACTCCTCCTATAGCTGGCCAGTCAACATGGGCCGGAAGATGGGTCCTAACAGGGTTCAGCATCTCCATATCTCCGTACCCTGTCTGGACTACCGGTGCCAGCTGCGTCAAAGCCGTCCACAGACGGGCACGGGTAGCATAAAGCTCCATGCGGAGAGCACGAGCATCCCTGTCTCTGTTCTCTAGCATCTCAACAGTGGACTGCAGTAGTGGATCCTCCATAGAAGAATCAAAATAGACTCCGCTAAGGTATCCCTCTTCACCAAACTGAGAGGCCGGAACATAGCAGAACTCTGAATTCTGCAGTAGTGCATGTCTCGCCCTCATAATGGTCAGCATTGAATAGGCAGCATCTTGTACTGCCATGTCAACAGTGACTCCCAACCCATAGGACCAATGGATTGGCTCCTCAGCTCCAGGGTAGTCTGGAAATACCCTAACAGTGCAGATATACTTACTCTGGTTGAAGTCTCGGTACTGTTCCTCCACTGTGTACTCGGGGTACCAGCGGTAACCGCACACCGACATCATCCTGACCAGCATGGCCGTATGACCCGGCACATCAATGCACCTGGTCAGACATACCACCTGACGAGAAGGACGGTCATGCATCTGAAAATAGAAAGTAATGCAAAAGAATTAGAGCTCTGAATGCAAAATTGGGCAGCATAACGGCTGTAAATGCTCAAAAACAAATTTTGAGACAACCCAAAATGGAATAGCGTAACCACTCAACTATCAAGTTCAATTCTCTGATCATCAAACTTACTTCCTTTTTCCTAGGAATGAAAGAAACCCAAATATCTCTTGACCCGTAGTCCTATAATCTACTGATCAGAAACACGAGCCTAGAAGAAGATGAGTAACCTAGTCCTTAATTCCCGCAGAAAAGACGAGGATGACCAGAATAGAGTAACTTGAGAAGAGAACAAGAGTCTTACGTTCCCTTCCCCAAACAATTCCCTTATATATAACTAAAGCAATTCTAGACTCAACTTCGACCAGTTTGGCTTAGTAATCCTACAGTCAGTCAGGCTCTGATACCAACGCTGTCGGGACCCCGATCCTAAGCCATAGGAATCCAGCATGTAACACACCGCATCCCTTTGCGGTCTCGCGCATGGTTAACCCCACGGCTGCAGCCATACCTTAGCCGGGACCGTTTGCGCCTTTTGACTCACGTATGCAATTGTGTCGCTAGCATTCCAATGTCAAAGAACCCGGATCGACAAGTCTAGCCATAAACCAAAGTGGCAGTACCGCACAAGGACATACATACATGACCCAACAAAGCAGGTGTCGGTCACCAGCGAATGTAGACGAGTCGTAGCAAGCTACAAGGACTCCATTACATCGCGTGACATTTCCCCAAAGGGGACAGACACAGCAGCTAAGAAGGACACATGCCGGTCAACCAATGTGTCCGGAGTAGTAGCGAGCTACCATGGCTCGTTGGATCACAAAGGGGCATTTCCTTGTAAGGAGTGCGACTAAAGTTTACGGCTAGGTAATCGAACCCCATACATATCAAGTATGACACACGTACGCATGGCATACCGATATGTATAGATACATCGATGGCATCACAACATAACCATAAACATACAAGCTTTATTTAAGAGGCTCGGAAGAGCCACACACATAGTATTACACAGTATGGTCTCACGACCCATAATAGCAGTCATTCATTTACAAGCCAGCAGAAGTGTTTAAAACTGTCTGAGTACAGACAGGTGAAACTAGAAGGCACATGGCCTGACTATACTACAGACCCAACCTAGGGCCAGATCGTAGCTGGGACACCAGCTACTCATCGTCGTCGATGTCTATGAAGAACCCTCCATTAGGGTCATTAGCAACCTCTGCAACATTTATTAAGCAAACATGAGTACGGAGGTACTCAACAAGACTTTAGGATAACTATCTACTCATGCAATGTGTCAATAAGGTATTGTGGGGTTTCATGCAGAAAGCCAGCATTTGACTCGTGGCTAGACAACTTGCATTTTTAAATAATTTTGACAACTTGATTTCTCGCACTCGAGTCCACTAACACCACAACAATACTCCATCGTGGAATCATTCCGTCTCCATACGGAAATGCCGTCCACGACACTCACGCTTATCTTGACAATTTTATGAGTAGCCATTTAAGTTATCTATGAACAACATATGTCTCCAAGTAGTCCATATCCGCGGACGCGGCTATTCGAATAGATCATAACCCTGCAGGGGTGTACTTCGTCACACACGCTCTCGCCACTTATCGCCATGTGCACTTCATGCACCTCGGCAACCTTCAAGCGGAAGCCCAGCGAGGGAGTCGGCCACGACCGTTAACCACATTAGTACCTAGTCCAGGTCTATCGCCTATCTGAGGGTAACCCGCATGGAAGTCCGGCCGAGGTTTCAGCCACGGCCCTAAACGATGTGCGCAGGGTTCCCAAGCCCACCATCCGGGTGCCACTTGGTACACCGTGCCACCGCCTACCGCATCACAGCCCACCTCTCAGGTCAGCACCATGCACGGCCTCCAGCATGACTATAAACACCAGAAACTACTTGCAACTCCTGGACCGAGTACTAAGCAATTAATAAGTCGAGCGGGGTCATATTTCAGGGCCCAACATGTGGTAGTATCTCGTCTTGGATTACATACACGGAACTCAGTTCCTAAGGACGGTTCCAATGAAACAACCCGCCATGTACTCCTACACAGCCTTTCACCGGTACCTTTACCAAATCAGGTTCAACACACAACCTTTGCTTACCGAACACATTCTCACAATTCTGTTAATCTCCCAGATGACAGACCATACACAACTCTAAGCATAGCATGCATAGCAGGATAAGGCACATCATGGCTCAAGCAACTACCAGTTATGCTAGGTTGCAAGGTTCAGCTATTTACTGTGACAAGGATAGGTCATGCAAAGGAAGTGGGTTCAACTAACGTGGCAAAAGCATTTGAAGCATTTGATACTAATGCAATAAATAAGTGCAGGAGCAAGAACATGGGATTTATGGGGATGATCAAAATGGTTGCTTGCGTTGTTACTCAGAGGAGTGACAATATCCGTCAGACGGATATTCGGTGGAATCCGGGGGAGCGGAGCCTACCGAAAGGAATGACAACAATCAATATCAAACATATGCAATCAAGATGATGCATGAGCATGGCATGAGGATGCAAGGTGGTATACTATTATCGCTAACATGTATTAGGTTTGAAGTTGATTTGAATCAAATTCAAATATCACTTCAAACGAGGTATTCTCGGATACCATTTAATTGATTCGACCTGATGCTCAGATCAACTTGCTTTTAACATGCATGGTATGACATGTTAGGTTGCTGGTTTGTAATTTGGACAATGTTTGATCAAATCATGTGAAGTGAAATTTAAATATTTTCCAAATTCCATCAACAAAGTATTTATAAGAATTAACTTATTCATTAATCTACATGTTTGGGTTCAGTGACATTTTCAAACATGTTTGAAAATGACATATTCAGATTCCTTGAATTTTTCTGATACTTTTTCATATATAAATTATTTTCATTGGAATTACAGATTAATTTCTATGATTTTTAGAAGTTTTGGCATTTTTCTGGAATTCTTTTAAATCAGAAATTCACTTATTGCGTCATGACTGCATCATCATGGCGTCAGCAGGTCAACTGACCTGATCAGGTCAAACCTGATAGGGGGGACCCACTAGTCAGCGTCTTAGGGGCTAATCCCGCGCTGACCAACCCCTAAGTGGGTTTGGCTTGGCCTTGGGCCCATTGTTAGCGAGCGATCAGGGTTTAAACTACTGGGTTAAGCTGGCCACATCGTTCCCCGCCGGAGCCTGGCCGGCGGTGACCAGATCCGCGGCAGAACCTCACCGGAGACACGCTATATCGTGCTGTGGTGCTCGGAAAAGGATGCCGAGAGCACTGGGATGATCCCGAGGCTCGACCTCTTCCAGCGCTGGCCTCAGGGAGGGCTATAGGTGGCCGGAGCAAGCCGGCGACGAGCCGGGGCGGCTGCCGGAGTACGGGTTTGATGGTCCAGTGGGTAGAGGGCACGGATCCAAGGGGAAGGAGAGGGGAAATGATCGCAGGCTCACGGTGGAGGTGAAGCTAGGCTCAGACTGCTCGGGGAGGGGCTGTAGCCGGCGTTTCACCATCGATTTGCCGGCGACCGAAGGTTGAAGACGATGGCGTTGGGGACGTTGCAGAGCTCGGGGAGGCTTCGGCCTTTGCAGAGAGAACCAGCTCGTCAAGGCGGAGCTACTGGACTACTCGGGAGGGAGGTCCTGTGGCTAGAGGCTCGACAGCTCGAGCTCGAGCTCTTGGCAATGGCGGCAGAAGGAGGGAGGAGAGATCCCGAGAGGGGGGGGGGAACTGAAGTAGGGGAACGGATAGAGATGGGCTCGGGGTGGATATCCCCGCTGTCGCGCTGTCCTGGGGGGCACCAGAGGTCGCCACGGCGAAGCAGGAGGTGGAGGGGGCCGCCGTGGTCGATCTCCCGTGTGCCAGAAGGCAGAGGAAGAAGACGACCCTGCCCCTGGTGGGCTGGGCCTCCTCAGGCGACAGGTAAGGTTTTCCTCTTTTCTTTCTCTTTTCTTTCTGTTTTGTTTTTCTGATTTGCTAACTACTTTGATTTTCTTTTTATTTCAGCTCCAAAATAGTTTAAACAAATATTTTGAACACACCAGAATATTAGTTGGAATGTATCCAACCATTCCTAAAGTTTTCAATATTTTTGAAAACTTAAAGTTTTTGAATTCAAATTTTAAACTTGAAACCAGTAGCTTTTTGCATTTATTTAAAATGCCAAGAGTATAAAAGAAATGGTTTCCTTCATTGCTTATTTGTTTCCAAGAATTATCAGAAAAGTTGAACTTTTCTTGAGGCCATTTTGGGTTCATTGATTTTAACTAGTTTGAAATTTCCTTTAATTTGAGAAGTGGCTAGGGTTTTTGAGTTTTCCTTCACCACTTACTTTGTTCTTGTTGAAAATTTCCTAGATGCAATGGAAAGAAAACATGAGCACACAACTAACTTGATTAAGGTGTCAGGGATGTGACATGTTTGTTCTTCAGCATGAGAAGCAGAATTTTTTCCATCTCATAACTCGCCTCCAGGCGACTTGCAAAGCTAGAGCAAAGTTCTCTGAATTCAAGATTCTCATACTAGGAGAGCTTAGCCTTGGAAAGTTCATGCTCAAAAGCAGGTTGAGCTGATGATGATACATGTTTTGATAAAACTGCTGTGCCCGGCTTAGAAAAGCGAGTGCCGGTGATGACCAGAACGTCTGGGTCTTCTGTTGTTTTCAATGGACTTGGCGGATTAGGCGTTTCCATGGTTTCCTTGGGCGAGCTTGGGAGGTCCATTTGATCTTCAGGTTTATCTTGGGCCGGGTTATCCTGGATCGGCGCCAATTTTTCAACATGCTCCGAAGCTGTATTAGGAGTTAACCCGCCAGTTTTCCTTTTCTTCGCCTGTGCCCTAAAAGGAAAAGGGGGTGTGCTTAAAGAAACAGAAATTACCACCATCAGGACAAGGTAAATGTAATAAAAGACTTACCCTGGGACGCGGATCATCGATGGAAGTGCTGAGTCGCCACATGAAGGAGGAGAACTCTGCAAAAATAACACTTCAAGATGTGAGCGAGTTATAAACACGGTCCATAAGGAAATGAAGAGGTGTTATTAAAAGATACCTCATTTTGCCTTTTCTTGGTTCTTGTTGGTAACCCGGACACCAAGTTTCCAGAATGACTCCGAGTTTTCCGATTTCAGGCATGTTGCGCTTTCTTCAAAAGGAAATTTGGATCCAAACAAGCATTTGGGTGTGAGAAGGGAACTTTCCCACAAATTCGCCTGGCCGACTTAGGTGGAGGAGAAGATGAATCGGAGGAAACAAAAATTACCTCTATGGAGTCTTCCTAGCTTTCATTTTCCTCATTCTACACAAGAGTTACAGAGGCGTAAACACAAAATTATCAACAATGAATGGCGAGTTAAAGAGGATGGATTTTTACCTCTGAAAGTACGTCGCTGACTTGAGATTCATCGGCGTCAGATGGCTCAGTGACGGCGGCTTTGCCCTTGCCCTTGGACTTCTTCTTTGGCTTGCTTCAAGGCCATCTTTTTTGGCCTCCTGGACCAGAATTTGTCACCTTTCTGAAATGACATTTTTAGAGGTCTTAGGTCAATTGAGACGGAAGGAATAAAGCAAAAAGCGGGTTAAGTTATTTACCTTTGGTGCCGGGTTGATCTTGCAGAACGGCTTAAGACCTATTTGGCCGCACTTGGCCACTGGTTCGCCGGTCAATTTCTTGATGATGGTTACAATATCATTTTCTGTCAGTGCTGTGTGGAAGTAGCACTAAGGGTGATCCAGGGTACCATCAAAATCACATATTAATCCATCCCGACGACTTAAGGGGAGGATACGCCATTCGACCCAGCAGCGGATTACGTCAACCCCAGTAAGGCCGTTGTTTGTCAGAGATCTTAACTCAGACAATACTGGGATAAAGTCTGACTCCTCTTCTTCGGTGAGCTTGTCTGGGAGTTTGAAATTTGTTGGAAGGCGATCCTTCCTATAGCCAAGAAGCTTGTTCTCACCCTCAGGCGAAGTCTCTTGGCAGTAAAACCAAGACTCGCCCCAGCCTTTAGGATGGCTTGGCATGGCGAGTGATGGGAATCAACTATCCCTACGGCGTTGAACATTGACACCTCCAAGCTCCAAGCTAGGGCCATTGGAAAATTCTGTCTGGCGATTCAAATGGAAGAAGTACCAGAATAAAGGAACTGAGGGTTCCATCCGCAAGTAGGCCTCACAGAACACCTGGAACTGGCATAAATTGCTCATCGAGTTGGGCCCTAAGTCCTGGAGGCGGACATTCATAAAGGTCATGGCATCTCTGAGGAATCTTGATCCGGGCGGTTTAAAACCTCGTTCAAGGTGTTCAGCAAAAACAACAATCTCCCCTTCTTTCGGGTTGGGGATCTCCTCTCCTAACTCGGAACGCCAACCGATAACCTCTTGAGGGTCCAGATTCCCCGTTTTCACACAGTTATTAAGGAGAGTATCATCAACCTTGGTCGGGAGCCAATCACTTTTAAAAACGGTGCCCATGCTACAAAGGGACAAAATTACGGGTAAATTAACTCGCCAAGCATCTACTAATCGGTGAAACAGATCATTTGACTCGCCAAAACAGTTTGACTGATAGCTGAGGGAGTTTTTGACTCGTCGATAAAGGTCCTGGTCAGGATACCAGGGCGACTTATGAAATTCTTACTACTTAAAGGAAAGATGGTTCAGAGCTTCAGTGGTATCCGTCAATATGGTGAAGTATGAATCTATAAACAGGTTTCACGCAACACGTAGTAATATATGGATCTACAGAACAGGCAGAAATGAATGCAAAAAGGACTGGGTGATACGGCCTATGACTAAGATGAAAACAGTACGGTTCATCCGGTGAAATCCTTTTTAAGTCTATAAATCAAGGCTAAGCAACTGAGGGTATGAAAAATGTTGTTGTGTTCACTATCGTCACCACCAACTAGCCGGGAATTACGAAGCTATTCGTGATGTTCTGAAAGGAAGAGTGGACATGAACTTCAAAAAGCTTAGATCTGCCTACAATGGCGGGAGGCTGACCTGGTAAGTGCAGCTAGGGGTGTCTGAAGAAAGGTTCGTGGCGAGCGTCGCACGTTCGGCAGCTCCCGGACGGCGGCGAAGATCTCGGACGACAACGAAGATCTCGAAGCGGCGGCGAAGATCTCCGGCAGCGATGAAGTGCTCGGACGACGGTGAAGCCTTCGGGCGACGACGAAGAGCTCGGGCGGCAACGAAGCTCTCGGGTGGCGACGAGGCTCTCGGTGCGACGACAAGATGGGTAGGTGGAAATGTGCCATGTCCCCTCTCCCGCCTATTTATCAGGTCGGGCGCTAGGATCAAGGCGCCACGAGCGGGAACTGCCAAAAAGATAAAGATTCGCCATGATGGCGCCCTGAAATTTTCAGGATAGCGATACCGAAGGATCCGTTGGAGATTACGTCATCATATCTTCCGAGATTAAAGTGATAAGAAGGCGCCAACAAAAGTGGTTTGGCGACTTGAGTTTTTCCGCAACAGATGGCGGTTTAAGTGCATGGTGCGTAAGAATAGTGAGACGAATCGCCCCTAAGTGGGTGAGGATATTGGCGTGAAAAAATTCAAGTCAATCTGGGGCCTAATGTTGGGGATATTATTTGTTGGGTAACCCGCCCTAGTTGGGCCGGGTCACCCAAGCTGACAACTCATCTACAAGTGGTTCCGGCCTCAGCCCAGCGAGGCTGGGAGTCGTATGACAGGTCAGGACCTTCGAGAGAAGTCCATAGTAGGGAAGATCTCCAAGTCTTGGAAAGATGGCGACTTAGAGATCGGAAGAATCACGATTTGTGTAAAGGAAAGGACCCTTGTAAACACTAAGGACTCGACCTGTATATAAAGGTGAGTCCCAGGGAAGGAGAGGGTAGGCTAGAAATCATCGAGTGCTAGGTGAGGCGAGTTACGCCCCCTTGTAATCGAAACATCATCAATACAAACTCCAATAAGGACGTAGGCCTTTACCTCCTCACGAGGGGCCGAACCTGGGTAAATCTCTGTCTCGCTCCCACATAACCCCTTTGAGTCGACACCAAGGTGCGATGGCTCCAACACTAAGTCCTTTCACGAGGACATATGCCGTGACAAAACCACGACACTACGTTTCACCTCACTACACCATCACTTGTTACCGCTACTTTCAGTGCTTGCAGTTATTACCTTGCTGAAAACCGTTTATCAAAGCCTTCTACTCCTCGTTGGGTTCAACACTCTTACTTATCGATAGGACTACGATTGACCCCCTATACTTGTGGGTCATCAAGACTCTTTTCTGGCACCGTTGCCGGGGAGTGAAGCGCCTTTGGTAAGTGGAATTTGGTAAGGAAACATTTATATAGTGTGCTGAAATTTATTGTCACTTGTCACTATGGAAACTGTTCCTTTGAGGAGTTTGTTCGGGGTATCTTCACCACGAACGAAAGCATGAGGAGTTGCTCCTCAACCTGAGGTACCTACTGAAAATATATTTTATGAAATTCCTTCGGGTATGCTTGAGAAACTGCTGGCTAATCCTTTTATAGGAGATGGATCATCACATCCAGACTTGCATCTAATCTATGTAGATGAAGTTTGTGGTTTATTCAAGCTTGCAGGATTGGCCGAGGATGAGGTAAAGAAGAAAGTCTTTCCTTTATCTTTGAAGGATAAGGCGTTGACATGATATAGGCTATGTGATGATACTGATCATGGGACTACAATCGGTTGAAATTGGAATTTCATCAAAAGTTTTATCCTTTGCATTTAGTACATCATGATCGAAATTATATTTATAACTTTTGGCCTCGTGACAGGGAAAGCATAGCTCAAGCTTGGGGGAGGCTTAAATCAATGCTATATTCATGCCCCAAGCATGATTTCTCGAGAGAAATTATCACTCAAAACTTTTATGCTCGGCTTTCCCATGAAGATCGTACCATGCTTGACACTTCTTGTACCAGTTCTTTTATGAAGAAGGATATTGACCGCAAGTGGAATTTATTGGAAAGAATCAAACGTACCTCTGAAGATTGGGAGCTTGAAGAAGGTAAGGAGTCAGGTATGAATTTCTAGTTTGATTGCTTTAAATCTTTTGTTGAAACAAACACTTCTAGAGATTTTAGCGCTAAGTATGGACTTGACTCTGAGATAGTAGCTTCTCTATGTGAATCTTTTGCTGCTCATGTTGATCTTCCCAAAGAGAAGTGGTTTAAGTATCATCCTCCTGTAGAAGTCAACATACTTAAACCCAATCTAGTTGAAGAGAAAGTCATTGCCTTTAGTGATCCTATTGTTCCTTGTGCCTACGCTGAGAAACCACCTTACCCTGCTAGGAAAAAGGATTATTCTAAAGCTCCAACTGTGATACGTAGGGTTTATATTAGACCACTTGCACCCCCTGAGGAAATTAGAGTTGAACCTAGTGTTGCTATTATCAAAGATCTCTTAGCCGAAGACATAGATGGGCATGTTATCAAATTCTGTGAGGACTCCGCTAGAATTGCTAAACCTCACGCGAAAGACAAAAACGGACCTGTAGTTGGCCTGCCCGTTGTTTCTGTCAAGATAGGAGATAACTGTTATCATGGTTTATGTGATATGGGTTCTAGTGTTAGTGGAATACCTCGGTCCATATATGATGAACTCAAAGATGAGATTGCACCTGCTGAGTTAGAACCCATTGATGTCACTATTACGCTAGCTAATAGAGACACTATCTGTCCTCTGGGAATTGTGAGAGATGTAGAAGTCCTGTGTGGTAAGACGAAGTATCCTACTGATTTCCTCGTCCTTGCTACTGCACAAGATAGCTTTTGTCCCATCATATTTGGTAGACCCTTTCTCAACACTGTCAATGCTCATATTGATTGCATTAAACAGACGTCACTGTTAGTTTTGAGGGTGTGTCTCATGAATTTAACTTCTCCAATTTTGGGAGACAACCCCATGAAAAAGAGTCGTCTGGTAGGGATGAAATCATTGCTCTTGCCTCTATTGCTGTACCTCCTACGGATCCTTTAGAGAAATATCTGCTTGGGCATGAAAATGATATGCATATGGATGAAAGAGATGAGATAGATAAAATTGTTTTAGAACAATATCCTATTCTCAAGAATAATCTGCCTGTTGAACTGCTTGGGGATCCTCCCCCACCAAAGGGTGATCCTGTGTTCGAGCTAAAACAGTTACCAGATACTCTTAAGTATGCCTACCTTGATGAGAAGGAGATATATCCTGTTATTATTAGTGCTCACCTCTCTAATCATGAAGAGAAGAAGTTATTAAAAACTTCGAGGAAGCACCGTGAGGCTATTGGATATACTCTTGATGATCTTAAGGGTATTTGTCCCACTCTATGTCAGCACAAGATTAAAACTGACCCTGATTCTAAACCAGTTGTTGATCATCAAAGGAGATTAAATCCTAAGATGAAAGAGGTCATGAGGAAAGAAATATTAAAGCTTCTGGAAGCAGGAATCATTTATCCTGTTGCTCATAGCGATTGGGTAAGTCCAGTACATTGTGTACCTAAGAAGGGAGGTATCATCGTCGTTCCTAATGATAAGAATGAACTAATCCCACAGAGGATTATTACTGGCTATAGGATGGTGATAGACTTCCGGAAACTGAACAAGGCAACCAGGAAAGACCATTATCCTTTGTCGTTTATCGACCAAATGCTAGAAAGGCTATCTAAACACACACACTTCTGCTTTCTAGACGGTTATTTAGGTTTCTCGCAAATACGCGTTGCACAATCTGATCAGGAGAAAACCACTTTCACCGGCCCCTTCGGTACCTTTGCTTATAGACGTATGCCTTTTGGCTTATGCAATGCACCTGTCACCTTTCAAAGATGTATGATGGCTATATTCTCTGACTTTTTTGAAAATATTGTTGAGGTTTTCATGGATGATTTCTCCATTTATGGTTCTTCCTTTGACGATTGCCTCAGCAACCTTGATCGAGTCTTACAGAGATGCAAAGATACCAACCTCGTCTTGAACTGGGAGAAGTGCCACTTCATGGTTAATGAAGGCATCATCTTAGGACACAAAATCTCGGAGAAAGGCATTGAAGTTGATAAGGCTAAGGTTGATGCAATTGAGAAGATGCCTTGCCCCACAGATATCAGAGGTATACGAAGTTTCCTAGGTCACGCTGGTTTCTATAGAAGGTTCATTAAAGACTTCTCTAAGATTTCTAGGCCTCTTACCAACCTCTTGCAGAAGGATGTTCCTTTTGTTTTTGATGAGGATTGTGAGGAAGCTTTCGAAATACTTAAGAAGGCCTTGATAACCGCACCTATTGTTCAACCACCTGATTGGAACTTGCCCTTTGAAATCATGTGCGATGCTAGTGATTATGCTGTCGGTGCTGTTCTAGGACAAAGAGTTGACAAGAAGTTGAATGTTATTCACTACGCTAGTAAAACTCTAGACAGTGCCCAAATAAACTATGCCACTACGGAAAAGGAGTTTATAGCAGTCGTGTTTGCATGTGAAAAGTTCAGATCTTATATAGTTGACTCCAAAGTAACTATTCACTCTCATCATGCTGCTATTAAGTACCTTATGGAGAAGAAGGACGCTAAGCCTAGGCTAATCAGATGGGTTCTCCTGCTATAGGAATTTGATTTGTACATTGTTGACCGAAAGGGTGCTAATAACCCTGTAGCAGATAACTTTTCCAGGCTAGAGAATGTCCTTGATGACCCACGATCTATTGATGACAGCTTTCGTGATGAGCAATTAAATGTCATCCGCACTTCACATAGTGCACCGTGGTATGCTGATTACGCAAACTATATCGTAGCCAAATACATACCACCCAGTTTCACCTACCAGCAAAAGAATAAATTCTTCTTTGATTTGAGACACTACTTTTGGGATGATCCTCACCTTTATAAGGAAGGAGTAGATGGTGTTATTAGACGTTGTGTGCCTGAACATGAACACAGACAGATCCTGCAGAAGTGTCATTCCGAAGCCTATGAAGGACACCATGCTGGAGATAGAACTGCTCATAAGGTATTGCAATCAGGTTTCTATTGGCCCACTCTCTTCAAGGATGCCCGTAAGTTTGTCTTGTCTTGTGACGAATGCCAAAGAATAGGGAACATCAGTAAACGTCAGGAAATGCCTATGAACTATTCACTTGTCATTGAACCATTTGATGTCTGGGGCTTTGATTATATGGGACCCTTCCCGAGTTCCAATGGGTATACTCACATCTTAGTCGCTGTTGATTATGTCACTAAGTGGGTAGACGCTATCCCCACTAGAAATGCTGATCATCACACCTCTATTAAGATGCTTAAAGAAGTCATTTTCCCAAGATTTGGAGTCCCTAGATATTTGATAACTGATGGCGGTTCACACTTCATTCATGGTGTTTTCCGCAAGATGCTTGCTAAGTATGATGTCAACCATAGAGTTGCATCTCCTTATCATTCTCAGTCTAGTGGTCAAGTGGAGTTGAGTAATAGGGAGATCAAATTGATCTTACAAAAGACTGTCAATAGATCTCGAAAGAATTGGTCTAGTAAACTTGACGATGAACTATGGGCTTATAGGACTGCTTATAAGAATCCCATGGGCATGTCGCCGTATAAAATAGTTTACGGTAAGGCCTGTCATTTACCTCTTGAGCTAGAACACAAGGCTTATTGGGAAATCAAAGAGCTCAACTTCGATTTCAAACTTGCTGGTGAGAAGCGGTTGTTTGATATCAGCTCATTAGATGAATGGAGGGCCCAGGCATATGAGAATGCCAAGTTGTTCAAGGAAAAGGTTAAGAGATGGCACAATAAAAGAATACAAAAACGAGAGTTCAATGTAGGAGATTATGTCCTGCTATACAATTCTCGCTTAAGATTCTTCGCAGGCAAGGTTCTCTCTAAATGGGAAGGTCCTTACGTTGTCGAGGAAGTATATCGTTCCGGTGCCATCAAAATCAATAACCCGGAAGGTAATTTTCCTAGAGTGGTAAATGGGCAAAGAATCAAGCATTATATCTCTGGTACTCCCATAAATGTTGAGACCAATATCATCAATATCATAACTCCAGAGGAGTACATAAGGGATGTTTATCAGCCTGTTTCAGACCCTGAAAATGAAGAGGTATGTGTTTCGGTAAGTAATTGGACTCCAAAACATTTCCAATAGGAATTTTTCTCCATTTTGGAATTTTTGGAAAATTAGAAAAATAAAAAGCAGTCCGGAGAGCGAACGAGGCGGCCACAAGCTTGGTAGCCGCCACCTACCCCCTGGTAACGGCTACTGGGCTTGTGGGCACCTTGTGTTCCTCCCGGACTCCATTTTCTTGCGGAGAACTCCTTCTGGTCCAGAAAAAATCATTATATATACGCCCGAGGGTTTTGATCTCCGTATCGTGTAGTTTTCCTGTGTTTTCGTTTCGAGCCTATTTTCTGCCGCAGATTTAGAGCAAAGATGTCTCAGGAATATGTTCGGGAGAATAATATCCCTCAAGTTCATGATGAAGTAGATGCTAATCTGAAAAGAGTACAAGTCACGGAAGCCAGGGACAAAGCTAAGGAGAAAACCCAAGCTAGGGAGGAAATTCAACCTATGTTCAACATTGAAGACGTTGAAGGAGTAGATTTTCTCCAACCCTTCCTCCACGTGCTGTCTCCATCCTTGATTGAACTCTTGAGGTTTTTCGAAACAACTCGTGCTCGGAATATTTCCCTTTCCTGTGAAGTTGTTTTGCTGGAAAACCATGTCGCATATCTCAAAGGTATAAATCAAAGATTGATAGCTCTCTTGGAATCAAAGGCAACAACACCACCACCTTCACCACGAAAGAAGACAACTAAGCATTGGTATGGGCAATCCCCTTGGATTTTTCCAAGCTTGGGGGAGTTGCCCTGGTATCGTATCACCTTTATATCTTTTGCTTTTACCTTTGTTTTAGTTCTTTCCTTTTCTGTTTTTATTTCTTCTCTTAGTGGAATAAGTCTTTAGTGTTCAGTTTGAGTCTTTTACTTTGTGTCTCCCCCGATGTATTCGAGCTCGCGAGCTATATAATAAAGAGTATCTTAGTCAAGGTCTTTGTTTTGTGCCGTGATCAAAAGTATTAAAAGAACGATAGCATGAAAGATCATGAGATGATCTTATGGAAAGTGATATCTTCACATATAACAAGTATGATGATTGAAACTTGTTGAGAATAGACCAACATAGACCCCAGTCATTGTTGCAATTAATAAGAAGTAATAAGGACAAAGAAGTTCACATATAAATATATCATCTTAGACACTTTTTACAATTGTGAGCACTCACCAAACTATTACATGCTTAGAAGTAGATGTTGGACAAGGAAGACAACATAATGAATTGTGTTTTCTTGGTTCCAAACAATGTTATATGCCTAGAGATCCCTTAGCATGTGACGATTGCTTCCACCTCATATTAGCCAAAACTCCCGCACCAAGTAGAGATACTACTTGTGCATCCATAAACCTTCAACCCAGTTTTGCCATGAGTGTCCACCATACCTACCTATGGATTGAATAAGATCCCTCAAGTAAGTTGTCATCGGTGCAAGCAATAAAAATTGCTCTCTAATATGTATGATCTATTAGTGTGTGGAAAATAAGCTTTGTACGAACCTGTGATGAGGAAGACATAAAAGCGACAGACTACATAATAAAGTTCTTTATCACAAGAGGCAATATAAAGTGACGTTCCTCCGCAGTAAGAGGACACGCATCCAAACCTCAAAAGCACATGACAACCTCTGCTTCCCTCTGCGAAGGGCCTATCTTGTACCTTTACTTTTTGCCCTTGAAAGAGTCATGGTGATCTTCACCAATTCCTTATTTTGCCTTTGTCTTGGCTACCGTCACAAGCTAGGGAAAGATCTATATTCATATATCAACTTGGAGGTGAGTACTTATGCTTTATTATTGTTGACTTTACCCTTGAGGTAAATGGTTGGGAGGCAAAATCAAAGCCCCTATCTTTCTCTGTGTCCAACTGAAAATTTGATACCGTGGGTACCACGTGAGTTGTAAAAATTGTGGAAAACAAAAGAGATGATTGAGTATGTGGGTTTGCTTTACAAGCTCTTATTTGACTCTTTCTGATGTTATGATAAATTGCAACTGCTTCAATGACTATGGACTGTTGTTGGCTACTTCTCGGTAAGGTTTTTGTTTCATACTTTGCTTTGTGCAGGAATTGTTACTTTCCCATAAGAATCTTTACGATGTATTGATGTTCTATGTGTGATCATAATGCCCTCATGTCCGTATTATGTTTTATCGACACCTTCATCCCTAAACATGTGGACATGTTTATGGATCTTGGTTTTCGCTTGAGGACAAGCGAGGTCTAAGCTTGGGGGAGTTGATACGTCCATTTTGCATCATGCTTTCATGTTGATATTTATCGCTTTATGGACTGTTATATTACTGTGTGGTACCATACTTATGCCTTTTCTCTCTTATTTTGCAAGGTTTATTTGAAGAGGGAGAATACCGGCAGCTGGAATTCTGGACTGGAAAAGGAGCAAGTCTGAGTCCTCTATTCTGCGCAACACCAAATGCCCTAAAAATCAACGTGGAATTTTTTGGGAATATATAAAAAATATTGGGTGAAAGAAGTGCCAGAGGTGCGCTACCAGGGGCCTACAAGCCTGGTAGCCGCCGCCCCCTGGTGGCAGCTACAGGGATTGTGGGCACACTGGCGGCCCACTGGCCCCCCTCTTTTGCTATATGAAGGGTTTCGTCCAGGAAAAAATCAGGGTGGAGCTTTTTCGTGGATTCTCTGCCGCCATGAGGCGGAACTTGAGTAGAACCAATCTAGAGCTCCGGCAGGACGATCCTGCCGGGGAAACTTCCCTCCCGGAGGGGGAAATCATCGCCATCGTCATCACCAACACTCCTCTCGCTGGAGGGGAGTTATATCCATCAACATCTTCATTAGCACCATCTCCTCTCCAAACCCTAGTTCATCTCTTGTAACCAATCTCCGTCTCGCGACTCCGATTGGTACTTGTAAGGTTGCTAGTAGTGTTGATTACTCTTTGTAGTTGATGCTAGTTGGATTACTTGGTGGAAGAGTTTATGTTCAGATCCTTGATGCTACTCATTACACCTCTGATCATGATTATTATTATGCTTTGTGAGTAGTTACTTTTGTTCCTGAGGACATGGGATAAGTCATACTGATAATAGTCATGTGAATTTGGTATTCGTTCGGTATTTTGATATGCTGTAGGTTGTCTTTTTCTCTAGTGGTGTTATGTGAACGTCGACTACATAACACTTCACCATCTTTGGGCCTAGAGGAAGGCATTGGGGAGTAGTAAGTAACTGATGGGTTGCTAGAGTGACAGAAGCTTAAACCCGAGTCTATGCGTTGCTTCGTAAGGGGCTGATTTGGATCCACTAGTTTAATGCTATGGTTAGATGTTGTATTAATTCTTCTATTGTCGTTGCGGATGCTTGCGAGAGGGGTTAATCATAAGTGGGATGCTTGTCCAAGTAAGGGCAGTACCCAAGCGCCGGTCCACCCACATATCTGTTGGAAATATGCCCTAGAGGCAATAATAAATTAGTTATTATTATATTTCTTAGTTCATGATAATCGTTTATTATCCATGCTATAATTGTATTGATTGGAAACACAATACTTGTGTGGATACATAGACAAAACACTGTCCCTAGTAAGCCTCTAGTTGACTAGCTCGTTGATCAAAGATGGTCAAGGTTTCCTGGCCATAGGCAAGTGTTGTCACTTGATAACGGGATCACATCATTAGGAGAATCATGTGATGGACTAGACCCAAACTAATAGACGTAGCATGTTGATCGTGTCATTTTGTTGCTACTGTTTTCTGCGTGTCAAGTATTTATTCCTATGACCATGAGATCATATAACTCACTGACACCGGAGGAATGCTTTGTGTGTATCAAACGTCGCAACGTAACTGGGTGACTATAAAGATGCTCTACAGGTATCTCCGAAGGTGTTAGTTGAGTTAGTATGGATCAAGACTGGGATTTGTCACTCCGTGTGACGGAGAGGTATCTCGGGGCCCACTCGGTAATACAACATCACACATAAGCCTTGCAAGCAATGTAACTTAGTGTAAGTTGCGGGATCTTGTATTACGGAACGAGTAAAGAGACTTGCCGGTAAACGAGGTTGAAATAGGTATACGGATACTGACGATCGAATCTCGGGCAAGTAACATACCGAAGGACAAAGGGAATGACATACGGGATTATACGAATCCTTGGCACTGAGGTTCAAACGATAAGATCTTCGTAGAATATGTAGGATCCAATATGGGCATCCAGGTCCCGCTATTGGATATTGACCGAGGAGTCTCTCGGGTCATGTCTACATAGTTCTCGAACCCGCAGGGTCTGCACACTTAAGGTTCGACGATGTTTTATGCGTATTTGAGTTATATGGTTGGTTACCGAATGTTGTTCGGAGTCCCGGATGGGATCACGGACGTCACGAGGGTTTCCGGAATGGTCCGGAGATGAAGATTGATATATAGGATGACCTCATTTGGTTACCGGAAAGTTTCCGGGCATTACCGGAAAAGTTTCGGGCTCATCGGTAGTGTACCGGGAGTGCCGGGAGGGGTGCCGGGGACCATCGGGAGGGGTGTCACGCCCCAAGGGGTCTCATGGGCTATGGGAAGAGATAAACCAGCCCCTAGTGGGCTGGAATAAGTTCCCACTAAGGCCCATAAGGTTTGAGAAGGAAAAAACACAAGGTGGAAAGAGTTTCCAAGTGGGAAGGTGGAATCCTACTCCAAGTAGGATTGGAGTAGGACTCCTCCACCTCCAATTTCGGCCAAACCTTTGGGTTTTGAGGCTGCCTCCTCCCCTCCCTCCCACCTATATATACGGAGGTTTTAGGGCTGATTTGAGACGACTTTCTCACGGCTGCCCGACCACATACCTCCATAGTTTTTCCTCTAGATCACGTTTCTGCGGAGCTCGGGCGGAGCCCTGCTGAGACAAGATCATCACCAACCTCCGGAGCGCCGTCACGCTGCCGGAGAACTCTTCTACCTCTCCGTCTCTCTTGCTGGATCAAGAAGGCCGAGATCATCGTCGAGCTGTACGTGTGCTGAACGCGGAGGTGCCGTCCGTTCGGTACTAGATCGTGGGACTGATCGCGGGATTGTTCGCGGGGCAGATCGAGGGACGTGAGGACGTTCCACTACATCAACCGCGATCTCTAATCGCTTCTGCTGTACGATCTACAAGGGTACGTAGATCGCTCATCCCCTCTCGTAGATGAACATCACCATGATAGGTCTTCGTGCGCGTAGGAAAATTTTTGTTTCCCATGCGACGTTCCCCAACAGTGGTATCAGAGCTAGGTTCATGCGTAGATGTCTTCTCGAGTAGAACACAAAAGGTTTTGTGGGCGGTGATGTGCGTTTTGCTGCCCTCCTTAGTCTTTTCTTGATTCCGCGGTATTGTTGGATTGAAGCGGCTTGGACCGACATTACTCGTACGCTTACGAGAGACTGGTTTCATCGTTACGAGTAACCCCCTTTGCTCAAAGATGACTGGCAAGTGACGGTTTCTCCAACTTTAGTTGAATCGGATTTGACCAAGGAGGTCCTTGGATGAGGTTAAATAGCAACTCATATATCTCCGTTGTGGTGTTTGCGTAAGTAAGATGCGATCCTACTAGATACCCCCGGTCACCACGTAAAACTTGCAACAACAAAATTAGAGGACGTCTAACTTGTTTTTGCAGGGTATGCTTGTGATGTGATATGGCCAACGATGTGATGTGATATATTGGATGTATGAGATGATCATGTTGTAATAGATAATATCGACTTGCACGTCGATGGTACGGCAACCGGCAGGAGCCATAGGGTTGTCTTTATAACTAACGTTTGTGCTTGCAGATGCGTTTACTATTTTGCTAGGACGTAGCTTTAGTAGTAATAGCATGAGTAGCACGACAACCCCGATGGCGACACGTTGATGGAGATCATGATGATGGAAATCATGGTGTGACGCCGGTGACAAGAAGATCGTGCCGGTGTTTTGGTGATGGAGATCAAGAAGCACGTGATGATGGCCATATCATGTCACTTATGAATTGCATGTGATGTTAATCCTTTTATGCACCTTATTTTGCTTAGAACGACGGTAGCATTATGAGGTGATCTCTCACTAAAATTTCAAGACGAAATTGTGTTCTCCCCGACTGTGCACCGTTGCTACAGTTCTTCGTTTCGAGACACCACGTGATGATCGGGTGTGATAGACTCAACGTTCACATACAACGGGTGCAAAATAGTTGCGCACGCGGAACACTCGGGTTAAGCTTGACGAGCCTAGCATGTGCAGACATGGCCTCGGAACACATGAGACCGAAAGGTCGAGCATGAATTGTATAGTTGATATGATTAGCATAGAGATGCTTACCACTGAAACTATTCTCGACTCACGTGATGATCGGACTTGAGATAGTGGATTTGGATCATGTACCACTCAAATGACTAGAGAGATGTACTTTTTGAGTGGGAGTTCTTAAGTAATATGATTAATTGAACTAATTGTCATGAACATAGTCTAATGGTATTTGCGAATTACGATTTAGCTTGCGCTATAGCTCTACTGTTTTTATATGTTCCTAGAGAAAATTTAGTTGAAAGTTGATAGTAGCAAACTTTGCAGACTGAGTCTGTAAAACCGAGGATTGTCCTCGTTGCTGCACAGAAGGCTTATGTCCTTAATGCACCACTCGGTGTGCTGCACCTCGAGCGTCGTCTGTGGATGCTGTGAACATCCGACATACACGTTTCTGATTACTACACAATAGTTCAGTGCAAGATACTTAATGGCTTAGAAGCAAGGCGCCGAAAACGTTGTAAAACGTCACGGAACATAAGTGATGTTCTAAAGAGATGAAATTGTGATTTCATGCTTGTGCCCTTGTTAAGAGGTACGAGACCTCCAACAAGATTCTTTGTCCACAAAGTAAAAGAGAAAAGCTCAATCGATGAGCGTGTGCTCAGATTGTTTGAGTACGACAATCACTTGAATCAAGTGGGAGTTAATCTTCCAGATGAGATGGTGATGGTTCTCCAAAAGACACTGCCACCAAGCTGTGAGAGCTTCGTGATGAACTATAACATATTGAGGATAGATACAATGATCCTTGAGCGATTCGTGATGTTTGACACTGCGAAAGTAGAAATCAAGAAGGAGCGTCAATAGTTGATGGTTTGTAAAACCACTAAGTTTCAAGAAAGGCAAGGGCTAGAAGGGATACTTCGTGAAACGGCAAAACAGTTGCTGCACTAATGAAGAGACCCAATATTAAACCCAAACCCGAGACTAAGTGCTTCCGTAATGAGGGGAACAATCACTGAGGCGGAGCAACTCAAGATACTTGGTAGATAAGATGGCTGGCAAAAGTCGAAAGAAGTGTATTTGATATACATGATGTTGATGTGTACTTTACTAGTACTCCTAGTAGCACGAGGGTATTGGATACCGGTTCAGTTGCTAAGTGATTAGTGACGCGAAATGAAAGCTACGGCATAAACGGAGACTAGCTAAAGGCGAGGTGACGATACGTGTTGGAAGTGTTTCCAAGATTGATATGATCAAACGTCGCACGCTCCCTCTATCATCGGGATTGGTGTTAAACCTAAATAATTGTTATTTCGTGCTTGCGTTAAACATGAACATGATTGGATCGTGTTTATTGCAATACGATTATTCATTTAAAGAGAATAATGGTTACTCTATTTTCTTGAATAATCACCTTCAATGGTTTATTGAATCTCGATCGTAGTGTTACACATGTTCATGATATTGGTGCCAAAAGATACGAGTTGATGATGATAGTACCACTTACTTGTGGCACTGCCGCTTAAGTCATGTTAGTATAAATTGCATGAAGAGGCTCCATGCTGATGGATCTTTGTACTCACCTGATTTCGAATCACTAGTGACATGCAAATCATACCACATGAGCAAGGCCTTGTTTTCATTGAGATGAAATAAGATAGTAACTTGTTGAAAGTGATACATTTTGATGTATGCAGTCCAATGGGTGCTGAGGCACGTAGTGGATATCATTATGTTCTTACTTCACTGACGATTTGAGTAGATACAGGAGTATTTACTTAATGAATCACAAGTCTGAAATGTTGAAAAGTTCAATTCCGTTTCAGAGTGAAGTTCGTCGTAACAAGAGGATAAACTGTCTACGATATGATCATGGAAATGAATATCTGAGTTATGAGTTTTGGTACGCAGTTAAGACAATGTGGAAATTGTTTCGCAGTTCATGCCACCTGGAACATCATAGTGTGATGATGTGTCTGAACGTCATAGCCACGCACTATTTGGTATGGTGCATACTATGATGTCTCTTATCGAATTACCACTATCGTTTATGGGTTATGCATTAGAGACAACCGCACTCACTTTAAATAGGGCACCACGTATTTCCATTGAGATGACACAGTATAGACTGAGGTTTAGAGAAATCTAAACTGTCGTTTCTTGAAAGTTTGGGGCTTCGACACTTATGTGAAAAAGTTTCAGTCTGATAAGCTCGAACCCAAAGCGGATAAATGCATCTTCATAGGATATCCAAAACAGTTGGGTACATCTCCTATCTCAGATCTGAAAGCAAAGTGTTTGTTTCTAGAAACGGATCCTTTCTCGAGGAAAGGTTTCTCTCGAAAGAATTGAGTGGGAGGGTAGTAGAACTTGATGAGGTTATTGAACCATCACTTCAACCAGTGTGTAGCAGGGTGCAGGAAGTTGTTCCTGTGGCGCCTACACCAATTGAAGTGGAAGCAGATGATGGTGATCATCAAGCATCGGATCAAGTTACTACAAGCCTCGTAGGTTGACAAGGTCGCATACTACTACAGAGTGGTACGGTAACCCTGTCTTGGAGGTCATGTTGTTGAGCAACAGTGAACCTACGAGTTATGGAGAAAGCGATGGTGGGCCCAGATTCTGACAAATGGCTGGAAGCCATGAAATCCGAGAGAGGATCCATGTATAAAACAAAGTGTAGACTTTGAAAGAACTACTTGATGGTCATAAGACTATTGAGTAAAGATGGATCTTTAAAAGAAGACAGACGATGATGGTGATAAGTCACTATTAAGAAAAGCTCGACTTGTCGCAAAGATGTTTTCGACAAGATCAAACAGTTGACTATGATGAGACTTTCTCACTCGTAGCGATGCTAAAGGTCTGTTGGAATTATGTTAGTTGTTGATGCATTATTTATGAAATATTGCACGTAGGATGTCAAAACATTGTTTTCTCGACAGTTTCCTTGAGCAAACATTGTATGTGATACAACCGGAAGGTTTTGACGATCCTAAAGATACTAACAAGTATGCAAGCTCCAGTGATCCTTCAATGGACTGGTGCAAGCATCTCGGAGTTGGAATATATACTTTGATGAGATGATCAAAGATTTTGGGTTTGTACAAGGTTTATGAGAAACTTGTATTTCCAAAGAAGTGAGTGGGAGCACTATAGAATTTCTGATAGGTATATGTGGTTGACATATTGTGGATCAGAAGTAATGTAGAATTTCTGTAAAGCATACAAGGTTGTTTGAAAGAAGTTTTCAAAGGAGTACCTGGATTACGCTACTTGAACGTTGAGCATCAAAGATCTATGGAGATAGATCGAAAGCGCTTAATAGAAGTTTCAACAAGATGCATGCCTTGACAAGTTTTTGAAAGAGTTCAAAATAGACCAGCAAAGAAGGAGTTCTTGGTTGCGTTGTGAGGTGTGAATTTGAGTAAGACTCAAAACCCGACCACGGCAGAATAAAGAGAATAGACGAAGGTCGTCTTCTATGCCTTAGCCGTAGAATCTAAAGTATGCCATACTATGTACCGCACCTGAAGTGTGCCTTGACTCAAAGTATGTTGAGAGGTACAGAGAGTGATCCATGATTGAATCACTAGCAGCGGTCGAAATTTATCCTTAGTAACTAATGGACTAAGGAATTTTTCTCGATTATGGAGGTGGTTAAAGAGTTCGTCGTAAAGGGTTACGTCGATGCAAGCTTTGACACTAATCCGAATAACTATGAGTAGTGAAACGGATTCGTATAGTAGAGTAGATATTTGGAGTATTTCCGAATAGCACGTAGTAGCAGCATCTATAAGATGACATAAAGATTTGTAAAGAACGCACGGATCTGAAAGTTTCAGAACCGTTGACTAAAACCTCTCTCACGAGCAAGACGTGATCAGACCCCATAACTATATGGGTGTTGGATTCGTTGGAATCACATGGTGATGTGAACTAGATTATTGACTCTAGTGCAAGTGGGAGACTGTTGGAAATATGCCCTAGAGGCAATAATAAATTAGTTATTATTATATTTCTTAGTTCATGATAATCGTTTATTATCCATGCTATAATTGTATTGATTGGAAACACAATACTTGTGTGGATACATAGACAAAACACTGTCCCTAGTAAGCCTCTAGTTGACTAGCTCGTTGATCAAAGATGGTCAAGGTTTCCTGGCCATAGGCAAGTGTTGTCACTTGATAACGGGATCACATCATTAGGAGAATCATGTGATGGACTAGACCCAAACTAATAGACGTAGCATGTTGATCGTGTCATTTTGTTGCTACTGTTTTCTGCGTGTCAAGTATTTATTCCTATGACCATGAGATCATATAACTCACTGACACCGGAGGAATGCTTTGTGTGTATCAAACGTCGCAACGTAACTGGGTGACTATAAAGATGCTCTACAGGTATCTCCGAAGGTGTTAGTTGAGTTAGTATGGATCAAGACTGGGATTTGTCACTCCGTGTGACGGAGAGGTATCTCGGGGCCCACTCGGTAATACAACATCACACATAAGCCTTGCAAGCAATGTAACTTAGTGTAAGTTGCGGGATCTTGTATTACGGAATGAGTAAAGAGACTTGCCGGTAAACGAGGTTGAAATAGGTATACGGATACTGACGATCGAATCTCGGGCAAGTAACATACCGAAGGACAAAGGGAATGACATACGGGATTATACGAATCCTTGGCACTGAGGTTCAAACGATAAGATCTTCGTAGAATATGTAGGATCCAATATGGGCATCCAGGTCCCGCTATTGGATATTGACCGAGGAGTCTCTCGGGTCATGTCTACATAGTTCTCGAACCCGCAGGGTCTGCACACTTAAGGTTCGACGATGTTTTATGCGTATTTGAGTTATATGGTTGGTTACCGAATGTTGTTCGGAGTCCCGGATGGGATCATGGACGTCACGAGGGTTTCTGGAATGGTCCGGAGACGAAGATTGATATATAGGATGACCTCATTTGGTTACCGGAAAGTTTCCGGGCATTACCGGAAAAGTTTCGGGCTCATCGGTAGTGTACCGGGAGTGCCGGGAGGGGTGCCGGGGACCATCGGGAGGGGTGTCACGCCCCAAGGGGTCTCATGGGCTATGGGAAGAGATAAACCAGCCCCTAGTGGGCTGGAATAAGTTCCCACTAAGGCCCATAAGGTTTGAGAAGGAAAAAACACAAGGTGGAAAGAGTTTCCAAGTGGGAAGGTGGAATCCTACTCCAAGTAGGATTGGAGTAGGACTCCTCCACCTCCAATTTCGGCCAAACCTTTGGGTTTTGAGGCTGCCTCCTCCCCTCCCTCCCACCTATATATACGGAGGTTTTAGGGCTGATTTGAGACGACTTTCTCACGGCTGCCCGACCACATACCTCCATAGTTTTTCCTCTAGATCACGTTTCTGCGGAGCTCGGGCGGAGCCCTGCTGAGACAAGATCGTCACCAACCTCCGGAGCGCCGTCACGCTGCCGGAGAACTCTTCTACCTCTCCGTCTCTCTTGCTGGATCAAGAAGGCCGAGATCATCGTCGAGCTGTACGTGTGCTGAACGCGGAGGTGCCGTCCGTTCGGTACTAGATCGTGGGACTGATCGCGGGATTGTTCGCGGGGCGGATCGAGGGACGTGAGGACGTTCCACTACATCAACCGCGATCTCTAATCGCTTCTGCTGTACAATCTACAAGGGTACGTAGATCGCTCATCCCCTCTCGTAGATGAACATCACCATGATAGGTCTTCGTGCGCGTAGGAAAATTTTTGTTTCCCATGCGACGTTCCCCAACAATATCAAACTATCAAAGTAACGAACGCGAATCACATGAACATGATTAAAATAGCATGACAGAAATGTTGGGTAATCGTAGCATAAATTCAAAATTTTCCTACGCATATTCAGATCTTCCTATGGAGAGACCAGCAACGAGGGAGGGGTAAGAGCATCTTCATACCTTTGAAGATCGCTAAGCGGAAGCGTTGCTAGAACGCGGTTGATGGAGTCGTACTCGCATCGATTCCGATCTAGTGCTGAACTACGGCACCTCCGCGTTCAACACACGTGCAGCCCGGTGACGTTTCCCGCACCTTGATCCAGCAAGGAGGAGGGAGAGGTTGGGGAAGAACTCCAGCAGCACGACGGCGTGGTGTCGATGGAGAGACGAGGTCTCCCGGCAGGGCTTCGCCAAGCACCGGCAGAGAGGAGGAGGAAGAAGGGCAGGGCTGCGCCGAGAGAGAGGGGAAACCGTGTGTCTCCATGGCCAAAACCCCTCTATATTTATAGGAGGAGGAGGAGGGGGGTGCGCCACCCCTAGGGTTCCCCCCTAGGTGGTGCGGCAGCCACCAGATGAGAGGGGGGCGGCGGCCAGGGCAGGGAAAGGGGGGGGGGGCGCACCCTAGATGGGCCTTGGGCCTCACCTGAGCCTAGGGTTTCCCCCCTCCCCCTCTCTGGTGCGCATGGGCTGGGTGGGGGGAAAACCAACCCACCTAGGGGCTGGTTCCATTCCCCACTTAGCCCATCTAGCCTCCCAGGGTCGTTGCCCCCCTTCGGTCGTCCCCCGGGGCCACCTCCGGTGGTCCCGGTACGTTACCGGTGACGCCCGAAACACTTCCGGTGTCCAAACCCATCCGTCCTATATATAAATCTTTACCTCCGGACCATTCCGGAGCTCCTCGTGACGTCCGGGATCTCATCCGGGACTCCGAACAACTTTCGGTAACCTCGTATAACAATTCCCTATAACCCTAGCGTCATCGAACCTTAAGTGTGTAGACCCTACGGGTTCGGGAGACAAGCAGACATGGCCGAGACACTTCTCTGGCCAATAACCATCAGCGGGGTTTGGATGCCCATGGTGGCTCCCACTAGCTCCACGATGATCTCATCGGATGAACCACGATGTCAAGGATTCAATATATCCCGTATACGATTCCCTTTATCTGTCGGTATAGAACTTGCCCGAGATTCGATCGTCGGTATACCTATACCTTGTTCAATCTCCTTACCGGTAAGTCTCTTTACTCGTTCCGTAGCACGTCATTGCGTGACTAACTCCTTAGTCACATTGAGCTCATGATGATGTTCTACCGAGTGGGCCCAGAGATACCTCTCCGTCACTCGGAGTGACAAATCCCGATCTCGATTCGTACCAACCCAACAGACACTTTCGGAGGTACCCGTAGTGCACCTTTATAGTCACCCAGTTACGTTGTGACGTTTGATACACCCAAAGCACTCCTACGGTATCCGGGAGTTGCACAATCTCACGGTCGAAGGAAAATATACTTGACATTAGAAAAGCTTTAGCATACGAACAATACGATCTAGTGCTATGCTTAGGATTGGGTCTTGTCCATCACATCATTCTCCCAATGATGTGATCCCGTTATCAATGACATCTAATGCCCATGATCAGGAAACCATGATCATCTATTGACTAACGAGCTAGCCAACCAGAGGCTTGCTATGGACACATTGTGATCTATTTATTGACACATGTATTACTGTTTCCTGTTAATACAATTATAGCATGAACAATAGACGATTATCATGAACAAGGAAATATGATAATAACCATTTTATTATTGCCTCTAGGGCATATTTCCAACAGTCTCCCACTTGCACTAGAGTCAATAATCTAGTTACATTGTGATGTATCGAACACCCATAGCATTATGGTGTTGATCATGATTTGCTCGTGGAAGAGGTTTAGTCAACGGGTCTGCAATATTCAGATCCGTGTGTACTTTACAAATATCTATTACTCCACTCTGGACAAGGTCCTGGATGGAGTTGTAGCGGCGTTTGATGTGCTTCGTCTTCCGGTGAAACCTGGGCTCCTTGGCTATGGCAATGGCCCCAGTGTTATCACAGAAGAGTGTCATTGGACCCGACGCGCTTGGAACCACTCCAAGGTCGGTGATGAGCTCCTTCATCCAAATTCCTTCATGAGGTGCTTCTGAAGCAGCTATGTACTCCACTTCACATGTAGATGCTGCCACGACTTCTTGCTTGCTGCTGCACCAGCTCACTGCCCCACCATTCAACACATATACGTATCTGGTCTGTGACTTAGAGTCATCCGGATCTGTGTCGAAGCTAGCGTCGACGTAACCCTTTACGACGAGCTCTTCGTCACCTCCATAAACGAGAAACATTTCCTTAGTCCTCTTCAGGTACTTAAGGATATTCTTGACCGCTGTCCAGTGTTCCATACCGGTATCACTTTGGTACCTCCCTACCAAACTTATGGCAAGGTTTATATCAGGTCTGGTACATAGCATGGCATACATTAGAGAGCCCACGGCTGAAGCGTAGGGGACAGAACTCATCTTCTCTTTATCTGTTGCCGTGGTCGGCGAGTGAGTCTTACTCAATCTCATAGCTTGCTAACCTGGCAAGAACCCTTTCTTTGAGTTTTCCATATTGAACTTCTTCAATATCTTGTCAAGGTATGTACTTTGCGAAAGACCTATGAGGCGTCTTGAGCTATCTCTATAGATCTTGATGCCTAATATGTATGCAGCTTCTCCAAGGTCCTTCATTGAAAAACTCTTGTTCAAATAGGCCTTTATGCTCTCCAGCATCTCTATATTATTCCCCATCAATAATATGTCATCCACATACAGTATGAGGAAAGCTATAGAGCTCCCACTCACTTTCTTGTACAGACAGGCTTCTACGTAAACCTGCATGAACCCAAACGCTTTAATCACCTCATTAAAGAGAATGTTCCAACTCCGAGATGCTTGCACCAGCCCATAGATGGAGCGCTGGAGCTTGCACACTTTGTTAGCACCTTTAGGGTCGACAAAACCTTCTGGTTCCATCATATACAACTCTTCCTTAAGGTTCCCGTTAAGGAACGCTGTTTTGACGTCCATTTGCCAAATTTCATAATCATAAAAGGTGGGAATTGCTAACATGATTCGGGCTGATTTCAGCTTCGCTACGGGAGAGAAAGTCTCTTCGTAGTCAACTCCTTGAATTTGTCGAAAACCCTTTGCGACAAGTCGAGCTTTGTAAACGGTTACATTACCGTTTGCATCAGTCTTCTTCTTGAAGATCCATTTATTTTCTATGGCTCGCCGATCATCGGGCAAGTCCAATAAAGTCCATACTTTGTTCTCATACATGGATCCTATCTCGGATTTCATAGCCTCAAGCCATTTGTTGGAATCCGGGCCCGCCATCGCTTCTTCATAGTTCGAAGGTTCACCGTTGTCTAACAACATGATTTCCATCACACGGTTGCCGTACCACTCTGGTGCGGAGCGTGCCCTTGTGGACCTTCGCGGTTCAGTAGTAACTTGATCCGAAGCTTCATGATCATCATCATTAACTTCCTCTTCAGTCGGTGTAGGCGCCACAGGAACAACTTCCCGCGCTGCGCTACTATCCTGTTCGAGAGGGGGTGTAATTACCTCATCAAGTTCTACCTTCCTCCCACTTACTTCTTTCGAGAGAAACTCTTTCTCTAGAAAGGATCCGTTCTTGGCAACAAAGGTTTTACCTTCGGATCTAAGATAGAAGGTATACCCAATAGTTTCCTTAGGGTATCCTATGAATATGCATTTCTCCGCTTTGGGTTCGAGCTTTTCTAGTTGAAGTTTCTTCACATAAGCATCGCAGCCCCAAACTTTAAGAAACGACAACTTAGGTTTCTTGCCAAACCATAGTTCATACGGTGTCGTCTCAACGGATTTAGACGGTGCCCTATTTAAAGTGAATGCTGCAGTTTCTAATGCATATCCCCAAAATGATAACGGTAAGTCGGTAAGAGACATCATAGATTGTACCATATCTAATAAAGTGCGATTACGACGTTCAGACACTCCGTTGCGTTGCGGTGTGCCAGGCGGGGTCAGTTGTGAAACGATTCCACACTTCCTTAGGTGTGTGCCAAACTCGTGACTCAAATATTCTCCTCCACGATCAGATCGTAGACATTTAATTTTTCTATCACGTTGATTCTCAACCTCACTCTGAAATTCCTTGAACTTTTCAAACGTCTCAGATTTGTGCCTCATCAAGTAGATATACCCATACCTACTCAAATCATCGGTGAGAGTGAGAACATAACGATAACCACCGCGAGCTTCAACGTTCATTGGACCACACATATCAGTATGTATTATTTCCAATAAGTCGGTTGCTCTCTCCATTATTCCTGAGAATGGAGTCTTAGTCATCTTGCCCATGAGGCACGGTTCGCATGTGTCAAATGATTCAAAGTCAAGAGACTCTAATAGTCCATCAGTATGGAGCCTCTTCATGCGCTTAACGCCGATATGACCAAGGCGGCAGTGCCACAAGTATGTGGGACTATCATTATCAACTTTGCATCTTTTGGTACTCACACTATGAATATGTGTAACATCACGATCGAGATTCATCAAGAATAAACCATTCACCAGCGGAGCATGACCATAAAACATATCACTCATATAAATAGAACAACCATTATTCTCTGACTTAAATGAGTAGCCGTCTTGCATTAAGCAAGACCCTGATACAATGTTCATGCTTAGAGCTGGTACTAAATAACAATTATTAAGGTTTAAAACTAATCCCGGCGGTAGATGTAGAAGTAGAGTGCCGACGACGATCACATCGACCTTTGAACCATTCCCGACGCGCATCGTCACCTCGTCCTTGGACAGTCTCCGCTTATTCCGCAGTTCCTGCTTTGAGTTGCAAATGTGAGCAACAGCACCGGTATCAAATACCTAGGAGCTACTACGAGCGCTGGTCAGGTACACATCAATAACATGTATATCACATATACCTTTAACGTTGCCGGCCTTCTTGTCCGCTAAGTATTTGGGGCAGTTCCGCTTCCAGTGACCCTTTCCCTTGCAATAGAAGCACTCAGTCTCAGGCTTGGGTCCGTTCTTTTTCTTCTTCCCGGCATCTGGCTTACCGGGCGCGGCAACAGCTTTGCCGTCTTTCTTGAAGTTCTTCTTACCCTTGCCTTTCTTGAAACTAGTGGTCTTGTTGACCATCAACACTTGATGCTCTTTCTTGATTTCTACTTCTGCAGACTTGAGCATCGAGTACAACTCGGGAATGGTCTTCTCCATCCCTTGCATGTTGTAGTTAAGCACAAAGCCTTTGTAGCTTGGTGGGAGAGACTGGAGGATTCTGTCAATTATAGCATCATTCAGAAGTTCGACTCCAAGTGAAGTCAAATGACCGTGTAACCCAGACATTTTGAGTATGTGCTCACTGACAGAACTGTTCTCCTCCATCTTACAGCTAAAGAACTTGTCGGAGACTTCATATCTCTCGACACAGGCATAAGCTTGAAAAACTAGCTTCAGCTCCTGGAACATCTCATATGCCCCATGTTGCTCAAAACGCCTTTGGAGCCCCGTTTCTAAACTGTATAACATGCCACACCTAACCAGAGAGTAGTCATCACTCCGCGTTTGCCAGACGTTCAGAATGTCCTAGGCTGCTGCGGGAGAGGGAGGGTCACCTAGCGGCGCATCAAGGACATAAGCCTTTTTAGCTGCTTCAAGGATGAGCTTCAAGTTGCGAACCCAGTCCGCATAGTTGCTACCATCATCTTTCAGCTTGTTTTTCTCTAGGAATGCGTTGAAATTGAGGTTGACGTTGGACATCTACAATATTTATAAAGACAACTTTTAGACTAAGTTCATGACAATTAAGTTCATTTAATCAAATTAAGTATGAACTCCCACTTAAATCGACATCCCTCTAGTCATCTAAGTAATACATGATCCATGTTGACTAACCCGTGTCCGATCATCACGTGAGACGGACTAGTCACCATGGTGAGCAACTCCATGCTGATCGTATTCAACCATATGACTCATGTTCGACCTTTCGGTCTCTTGTATTCGAGGTCATGTCTGTACATGCTAAGCTCGTCGAGTCAACCTAGGTGTTTTGCGTGTGTAAATCTGGCTTACACCCGTTGTATTCGAACGTTAGAATCTATCACACCCGATCATCACGTGGTGCTTCGAGACAACGAACCTTCGCAACGGTGCACACTTAGGGGAATACGTTCTCGAAATTTTAAGAGGGATCATCTTATTATGCTACCGTCGTTCTAAGCAATAAGATGAAAAACATGATAAACATCACAATGCAATCATATAGTGACATGATATGGCCATTATCATCTTTGCTCTTTCGATCTCCATCTTCAGGCATCGCATGATCATCATCGTCACCGGCGTGACACCATGATCTCCATCATCATGATCTCCATCATCGTGTCTCCGTGAAGTCGTCACGCCAACTACTACTATCACTACTACTATAGCTAACCGTTAGCAATGAAGTAAAAGTAGTAAGCACATGGTACAATAAATTAAGACAACTCCTATGGCTCCTGCCGGTTGTCATACTCATCGACATGCAAGTCGTGAAACCTATTACAATAACATGATCATCTCATACATCATACATGCAACATCACAACTTTGGCCATATCACATCACATGTCAAACCCTGCAAAAACAAGTTAGACGTCCTCTAATTGTTGTTGCAAGTTTTACGTGGCTGATTTTGGTTTCTAGCAAGAACGCCTTCTTACCTACGTGACAGCCACAACGATGATATGCCAAAGCTATTTACCCTCAATAAGGACCCTTTTCATCAAATCCAATCCGACTAGAGTAGGAGAGACACACACCCGCTAGCCACCTTTATGCACGGTGTGCATGTCTGTCGGTGGAACCAGTCTCACGTAAGCGTACGTGTAAAGTCGGTCCGGGCCGCTTCATCCCATAATACCGCCGGAAAAGAATAAGACTAGTAGCGGCAAGCAAATTGACAAATCATCGCCCACAACTTTTGTGTTCTACTCGTGCATAGAATCTACGCATAGAAAACCTGGCTCGGATGCCACTGTTGGGTAATCGTAGCATAAATTCAAAATTTTCCTACGCATATTCAGATCTTCCTATGGAGAGACCAGCAACGAGAGAGGGGTAAGAGCATCGTCATACCTTTGAAGATTGCTAAGCGGAAGCGTTGCTAGAACGCGGTTGATGGAGTCGTACTCGCAGCGATTCCGATCTAGTGCTGAACTACGACACCTCCGCGTTCAACACACGTGCAGCCCGGTGACGTCTCCCGCACCTTGATCCAGCAAGGAGGAGGGAGAGGTTGGGGAAGAACTCCAACAGAACGACGGCGTGGTGTCGATGGAGAGACGAGGTCTCCCGGCAGGGCTTCGCCAAGCACCGGCAGAGAGGAGGAGGAAGAAGGGCAGGGCTGCGCCGAGAGAGAGGGAAAACCGTGTGTCTCAATGGCCAAAACCCCTCTATATTTATAGGAGGAGGGGGAGGGGGGTGCGCCACCCCTAGGGTTCCCCCCTAGGTGGTGCGGCAGCCACCATATGAGAGGGGGGCGGCGGCCAGGGCAGGGAAAGGGGGGGGGGCGCACCCTAGATGGGCCTTGGGCCTGACCTGCGCCTAGGGTTTCCCCCCTCCGCCCTTCTCTGGTGCGCATGGGCTGGGTGGGGGGCGCACCAGCCCACCTAGGGGCTGGTTCCCTTCCCCACTTAGCCCATCTAGCCTCCCGGGGTCGTTGCCCCCCTTCGGTGGTCCTCCGGGGCCACCTCCGGTGGTCCCGGTACGTTACCGGTGACGCCCGAAACACTTCCGGTGTCCAAAACCATCCGTCCTATATATCAATCTTTACCTCCGGACCATTCCAGAGCTCCTCGTGACGTTCGGGATCTCATCCGGGACTCCGAGCAACTTTCGGTAACCTCGTATAACAATTCCCTATAACCCTAGCGTCATCGAACCTTAAGTGTGTAGACCCTACGGGTTCGGGAGACAGGCAGACATGACCAAGACACTTCTCTTGCCAATAACCATCAGCGGGGTATGGATACCCATGGTGGCTCCCACTAGCTCCACGATGATCTCATCGGATGAACCACGATGTCAAGGATTCAATCAATCCCGTATACGATTCCCTTTGTCTGTCGGTATAGAACTTGCCGGAGATTCGATCGTCGGTATACCTATACCTTGTTCAATCTCGTTACCGGTAAGTCTCTTTACTCGTTCCGTAGCATGTCATTGTGTGACTAACTCCTTAGTCACATTGAGCTCATGATGATGTTCTACCGAGTGGGCCGAGAGATACCTCTTCGTCACACGGAGTGACAAATCCCGATCTCGATTCGTACCAACCCAACAGACACTTTCGGAGGTACCCGTAGTGCATCTTTATAGTCACCCAGTTACGTTGTGACGTTTGATACACCCAAAGCACTCCTACGGTATCCGGGAGTTGCACAATCTCACGGTCGAAGGAAAAGATACTTGACATTAGAAAAGCTTTAGCATACGAACAATACGATCTAGTGCTATGCTTAGGATTGGGTCTTGTCCATCACATCATTCTCCCAATGATGTGATCCCGTTATCAATGACATCTAATGCCCATGATCAGGAAACCATGATCATCTATTGACTAACGAGCTAGCCAACCATAGGCTTGCTAGGGACACATTGTGATCTATTTATTCACACATGTATTACTGTTTCCTGTTAATACAATTATAGCATGAACAATAGACGATTATCATGAACAAGGAAATATGATAATAACCATTTTATTATTGCCTCTAGGGCATATTTCCACAAGAAATTCCCGTGTGTCCTCGGGAGCACTTTTCCTCCTATAAGACTTTGTTCAAGCTTGTCCCTTGCTACAAAGGGGATTGGGCCACTTTACCGCACCGTTGCTACTACTTGTTACTTGTTACTTTTCACTTGCTACGTTTCACCTCACTACACCATCACTTGTTACCGCTACTTTCAGTGCTTGCAGTTATTACCTTGTTGAAAACCGTTTATCAGAGCCTTCTGCTCCTCGTGGGTTCGACACTCTTAGTTATCGAAAGGAATACGATTGATCCCCTATACTTGTGGGTCATCAAGATCCTCGTGACGTCCGGGATCTCATACGGGACTCCGAACAACCTTCGGTAACATCGTATAACAATTCCTTGTAACCCTAGCGTCATTGAACCTTAAGTGTGTAAACCCTACAGGTTAGGGAGGCATGCAGACATGACCGAGACACCTCTCCGGCCAATAACCATCAACGGGGTCTGGATACCCATGGTGCCCCCGCATGTTCCATGATGATATCATCGGATGAACCACAATGTCAAGGATTCAATCAATCCCGTATACAATTCCCTTTGTCTACCGGTATAGAATTTGCCCGACATTCGATCGTTGGTATCCCCATACCTTGTTCAATCTCGTTGCCGGCAAGTCTCTTTACTCGTTCCGTAGCACATCATCCCATGACTAACTCCTTAGTCACATTGCTCTCATTATGATGATGTTCTACGAGTGGGCCCAGAGATACCTTTCTGTCACACGGAGTGACAAATCCCGATCTTGATTCATACCAACCCAACAGATACTTTCGAAGATACCCGTAGTGCACCTTTATAGTCACCCAATTACGTTGTGACGTTTGATACACCCAAAGCACTCCTACGGTATCCGGGAGTTGCACAATCTCACGGTCGAAGGAAAAGATACTTGACATTCGAAAAGCTTTAGCATACGAACAACACGATCTAGTGCTATGCTTAGGATTGGGTCTTGTCCATCACATCATTCTCCTAATGATGTGATCCCGTTATCAATAACATCCAATGTCCATGATCAGGAAACCGTGACCATCTATTGATCAACGAGCTAGCCAACTAGAGGCTTGCTTGGGACACATTGTGATCTATTTATCCACACATGTATTACTGTTTCCTGTTAATACAATTATAGCATGAACAATAGACGATTATCATGAACAAGGAAATATGATAATAATAATTTTATTATTGCCTCTAGGGCATATTTCCAACAGTCTCCCACTTGCACTAGAGTCAATAATCTAGTTCACATCACTATGTGATTGAAATGAATTCAACACCCATACAGTTCTGGGGTTTGATCATGTCTTGCTTGTGAGAGAGGTTTATAGGCAACGGGTCTGACCCTTTCAGATCTGTGTGTGCTTTACAAATCTCTACGTCATCCTATAGATGCTACTACGCCCCATCTAGAACCATTCCAAATGATTTCTCCACTATACGACTCCGGTTTACTACTCATAGTCCTCCGGATTAGTGACAAAGCTTGCATCGAGGTAACTACTTTACGACGAACTCTTTAATCACCTCCATAATTGAGAAAAATTCCTTAGTCCAGGATAACTTTGACCGATGTCGAGTGATCCATTCCTGGATCACTCTTGTACCCCAAGACTGACTCATGGCAAGGCATGCTTTAGGTGCGGTACACAACATAGCATACTTGTAGAGCCTACGACTGATGCATAGGGGATGACATTCGTCCTTTCTCTTTCTTCTGCCGTGGTCGGGCTTTGAGCCATACTCAAATTTACACCTTGCAACATAGCCGAGAACTCCTTCTTTGCTGATCTATTTTGAACTCCTTCAAAAACTTGTCAAGGCATGCATTTCGTTGAAGTTCCATTAAGCACTTTGATCTATCTTTATAGATCTTGATGCTCAACTCTCAAGTAGCTACATCTAGGTTTTCCCTCGAAAAAAATCCTTTCAAACAACCCTTTACGCTTTGCAGAAATTCTACATTATTTCCAATCAACAGTATGTCAACCACATATATTCATCACAAATTCTATAGTGCTCCCACTCACCTTTTGGAAATACAAGTTTCTTACAAACTTTGTATAGAACCAAAAAATTTGATCATCTCATCAAAGTGTATATTCCAACTCCGAGATGCTTGCTCTAGTCCATAGAAGGATCGCTGGAGCTTTGCATACTTGTTAGCACCTTTTAGGATCGACAAAATCTTCTGGTTGTATCACATACAACCTTTCCTCAAGGAATCCATCAAGGAAACAATATTTTAACATCCTATCTGCAATATTCCATAAATGATGCAGCAACTGCTAACATAATTTCAACAAACTTTCAACATTGCTACGAGTGAGAAAGTCTCATCATAGTCAACTCTTTGAACTTTGTCGAAAACACCTTTGCGACAAGTCGAACTTTCTTAATGTTGACTTTTCGCCATCATCATTTGTCTTCCTTTTAAATATCCATTCACAGTTAATAGTCTTATGAGCATCATGTAGTTCCTCCAAAGTCTATACTTTGTTTTTCATACATGGATCCTCTCTCGGATTTCATGGCCTCCAGCCATTTGTTGGAATCCGTGCTCACCATCGCTTCTCCATATCTTGTAGGTTCATTGTTGTCCAACAACATGACCTCTAAGACAGGTTTACCATACCACTCTGTAGTAGTACGCATCCTTGTCCGCCTACGAGGGTTTTGGCAGTGACTTGATCCGAAACTTCATGATCACCATCATAAGCTTCCACTTCAATTGATGTAGGTGCCACATGAACAACTTCCTGCGCCCTACCACACGCTGGTTGAAGTGAAGGATCAATAACCTCATCAAGTATCCACCATACTCCCACTCAGCTCTTTCGAGAGAAACCTTTCCTCGAGAAAGGACCCGTTTCTAGAAGCAAACACTTTTGCTTCCGGGTCTAAGATAGGAGGTATACCCAACTATTTTGGGTGTCCTATGAAGATGCATTTATCCGCTTTTGGGTTCGAGCTTATCCGGCTGAAACTCTTTCGCATAAGCATCGAAGCCCCAAACTCTTAAGAAATGACAGCTAAGGTTTCTCTAAACCATAGTTCATACGGTGTCATCTCAATGGAATTGAGTGGTGCCCTATTCAAAGTGAATGCAGTTGTCTCTAATTCCTAACCCATAAACGATACTGGTAATTTGATAAGAAATATCATAGTATGCACTATATCTAATAGTGCACGATTATGACATACGAACACATCATCAGACTATGGTGTTCTAGGTGGCATGAGTTGTGAAACATTTTTCACGTGAAACAATTTTCACCTTGTCTTAAACGTTTACCAAATTCGTGACTCAGATATATATGATTACCTCCACGATCACATCGTAGACATATTATCCTCTTGTCACGATGATCTTCAACTTCACTCTGAAATTACTTGAACCCTTCTCAATAATTCAGACCTGTGTTTCATCAAGTAAATACACTAGTATCTACTCAAATCATTTGTGAAGTATGAACATAATGATATCCACTGCGTGCGTCGGTACTCATCGGACTGCACACATCAAAATGTATTACTTCCAACAAGTTACATTCTTGTTCCATCTCACTGGAAAAAGAGGTCTTAAGTCATCTTGCCCATGTGGTATGATTTGCATGTCTTAAGTGATTCAAAAATGAAGTGAGTTAGACAATCCATCCGCATGGAGTTTCTTCATGCGTTTATACCAACAGGCATGGTTTGCATGTCTCAAACGTTTCAAAAATGAGTGAGTACAAAGATCCATCAGCATGGAGCTTCTTCATGCATTTTATACCAATATGACTCAAGCAGCAGTGCCACAAGTAAGTGGTACTATCATTACTACTTTGTATCTTTTGGCAACAATATTATGAACATGTGTATTGATACGTCTCCAACGTATCTATAATTTTTGATGGTTTCATGCTATTATCTTGTCAAACTTTGGATGCTTTGTATGCCTTTTATATCTTTTTTGGGACTAACTTATTAACTCAGTGCCAAGTGCCAGTTCCTGTTTTTCTGTGTTTTTGACCCTTTTTAGAGGAGTATTTTAAACGGAGTCCAAACGGAACGAAACTTCCAAAAACATTTTTTCTGAAACAAAAGACGATCGGGGAACTTGAGAACCAAGGCAGGGGGCCACTAGGGACCCCACAAGCCCCCTAGCCGCGGCCAGGGGGGCGCGACTCCCAGGCTTATGGCCCCCTTGGGCCTCCTCTGCCCTAGGTCTTTCGCCTATATATTCCCAAAAATTCCAGAAAAAATCAGGAGATCATCGAAAGTACTTTTTCGCCGCCGCAAGCTTCTGTCTCCGTAAGATCCCATCTGGGGCACGTTCTGGTGCCCTGTCGAAGGGGGGATTCGGATATGAAAGGCTTCTTCATCAACACCATGACCTCTCCGATGACGCGTGAGTAGTTCACCATAGACCTACATGTCCATAGCTATTAGCTAGATGACTTCTTCTCTCTCTTGGATCTTCAATACAAAGTTCTCCATGATTTCATGGAGATCTATCCGATGTAATCTTCTTTTGCGCTGTGTTTGTCGAGATCCAATGAATTGTGGATTTATGATCAGATTATCTATGAATCTTATTTGAGTTTCTTATGATCTCTTATATGCATGATTTCATATCCTTGTAATTCTCTTCGAGTTGTGGGTTTTGTTTGGCCAACTTGATCTATGATTCTTGCAATGGGAGAAGTGCTTGGTATTGGATTCATACCGTGCGGTGACCTCACCCACTGACAGAAGGGGTAGCGAGGCATGCATCGTGTTGTTGCCATCAAGGGCAAAAAGATGGGGTTTTCATCATTGGTTTGAGTTTATCCCTCTACATCATGTCATCTTGCTTAAGGAGTTACTCTGTTTGTCATGAACTCAATACACTAGATGCATGCTGGATAGCAGTTGATGTGTGGAGTAATAGTAGTAGATATAGAAAGTATCGGTCTACTTGTCTCGGACGTGATGCCTATATGTATGATCATTGCCTTAGATATCGTCATGACTTTGTGCGGTTCTATCAATTGCTCGACAGTAATTTGTTCACCCATCGTAATATTTGCTATTTTGAGAGAAGCCTCTAGTGAACACTATGGCCCCCGGGTCTACTTCACACCATATTTTCAGCCTTACTCTTTTAGTTCGTTGCACTTTCCGCCTTCAGATCTCACTTTGCAATCAATCTTGAAGGGATTGACAACCCATTTATAGCGTTGGGTGCAAGCCCTTTTGTGTTTGCGCAGGTACTCCGGACTTGACAAGATTCTCCTACTGGATTGATACCTTGGTTCTCAAACTGAGGGAAATACTTACTGCTCCTGTGCTGCAGCACCCTTTCCTCTTCAAGGGAAAAACCAACGCAAGCAAGTCTCCGTCAACGTGTCAATTTCTGGCGCTGTTGTTTGAGAAGTAGCAGAAGGATTTCTAGCACCGTTGTCGGGGAGGATCAAGTCAAGAACTCATCCAAGTAAGTGTCGCAAACTCATCTCTTGCATTTACTTTTTTTTGCCTCTCGTTTTCCTCTCCCCCACTTCTAAAAAACAAAAATTTACAATTTTTTTGCCTTCTTCGTTTGCCGTTCCTTTGCTTGTGTGCTATGTGCCTTCAATTTGCTTGCATCTTCGCTTGCTGAAAATCTAGTGATATGGATCCTCACTCACTTGATAATCTCTTTAAGAGATCCAATTATGTTGATCCAATTGCTAGTGAGTTGAGTGCACTCGACTTTCTCTTTGGAGTTTTGCTTGAGATGCGTGAATGTGAAAATCGTGATGAAGAAATTTATGAAGTGATTCACCAGGGCTTCTTGAATGAAAAGCATGATTGCAATGGTTTCACTATAAATCGTATTAGTGTCAATCATGCTAAAAATATGCAAAACCCTAAGCTTGGGGATGCTAGTTTTGCTTTGTCCACTACTTGTTGCAATGATCATGATTGGGGTGATAATTTTCTTATGATCTTGAAAATTTGTTTAACCCTCATGATGATTATGATGGTTGCAATAATATTGAAAGTGGTTTTGGAGAAGTCATGACTTTAGTTGATGATAATCCCACTATTTTTGAAGAGCGTCAACTTTGCATGCATGTGGATCATGAAAAGAATATCCTTTGTGATAGCTATATTGTTGAATTTGATTATGATCCCACATGTAATTGCTATGAGAGAGGAAAATATTGTGGTGGAAACTTTCATGTTACCAAATCACCTCTCGTTATGTTTAGATTGATATTGTCTCTTTCTTCTTCCTTACATTTGGTAACTATTGGTTGTCTTGACAATCTGTTTTCCTATAAATGCCTATGCATAGGAAGTATGTTAGACTTAGATGTGATTTTCACATGCTTTATGATGCTCTCGTTGTGTTTCAATTCTTGTCTTTTGTGTGAGCATCATTGAATTATCAATGCCTAGCTAAGGGCGTTAAACAATATCGCTTGTTGGGAGGCAACCCAATGAATTTGTCTTTGTTTTTTGCTTTCTGTTTTTTTTGTGTCCACACCATCATAATTCTGTTATGATTGTGTCTTTTGTGTTTCTTTTTGTGTTTGAGCCAAGTAAAACCTTTATGACTAGTCTTGGTGATGGTTGTTTTATCCTGCTGGAAAAAGACAAAAACTTTTCGCTCACGAGATTATTTTTCATTTTTATTCAGAAAAAGCTTTTGAGTTTATTATTTTTGCTTCTAGTTGATATGCCTTTTTCCCAGACAGTCGTAATTTTTTCAGAATTATTGAGGTACCAGAAGTATACGAAGTATACAGATTGCTACAGACTGGTCTCTTTTAGACAGATTTTGTTTTTGTTCAGTTGGTTGCTTGTTTTGATGAAACTATGGATAGTATCGGGGGGTACTAGCCATGGAAAAGTGAGAATACAGTGATCTAACACCAATATAAATAGAAGTCAAGATTTCTACAGTACCTAAAGAGGTGGTAGTTTGTTTTCTTGTGCTAATGTTATCACGAGTTTCTGTTTAAGTTTTGTGTTGTGAAGTTTTCAAGTTTTGGGTGATGTTCTCATGGACAAAGAGATAAGGAGTGGAAAGAGCTCAAGCTTGGGGATGCCCAAGGCATCCCAAGCCAAATTCAAGGACACCAAAAAGCCTAAGCTCGGGGATGCCCCGGGAAGGCATCCCCTCTTTCGTCTTCAATCCATCGGTAACATTACTTGGAGCTATATTTTTATTCACCACATGATATGTGTTTTGCTTGGAGCGTCTTGTATCGTAGGAGTCTTTTCTTTTTGTTGTGTCACAATCATCCTTGCTTCACACCTTTTGAGAGAGACATGCACTCATCGTGATTTTGCTAGAATGCTCATCGTGCTTCACTTATATCTTTTGAGCTAGATAATTTTGCTCTATGTGCTTCACTTAGATCTTTTATAGCACGACGGTGCGTGACTTGGTAGTTGGCTTGTGTTATGAAAGTAGTCCCAAAGGTGATAGGTACCCAAAGAGGATACAAAAACCTCCATCTTCATGTGCATTGAGTAGAAAGACAAGTTTTGATTCCTCTCAATTAGTTTTGAGACGTGGATTTGGTAATATTAAGAGTTATGTTAGTAGGGTGTTGTGAACCTAGAAATACTTGTGTTGAAGTTAGTGATTCCCGTAGCATGCACGTATGGTGAACCACTATGTTAGGAAGTCGGAGCATAATTGATCTATTGATTGTCACCCTTTGTGTTGAGGTCGGGATCGCGCGATGGTTAACACCTACCAACCCTTCCCCTAGGAGTATGTGTTTAGCACTTTGTTTCGATTACTAATAAAAACTTTCGCAACAAGTATGTGAGTTCTTCATGACTAATGTGAGTCCATGGTATAGATGCACTTTCACCTTCCACCGTTGCTAGCCTCTTGAGTACCACACAATTTTTGCCGGTACACAAACCCACCATATGCCTTCCTCAAAACAGCCACCATACGTACCTACTATGGCATTTTCATAGCCATTCCGAGATATATTGCCATGCAACTCCCACCGTTCCGTCTCATGACTTGTGCCGTCACTCTCATATTACCATTGCATGATCGTAAGATAGCTAGCGAGATGTTTCAACGTCATACACCAAGCTAGATCGTTGCACATCCCGGTACACTGCCGGAGGCATTTCCTATAGAGTCATCATTGTTCTGAGCTTTGAGCTGTGAGTAAATAAAAGTGTGATGATCATCATTGTTAGAGCATTGTCCCATGTGAGGAAAAAAGAGGCCAAATAGCCCAAATAAAAAAAAGAAGGGAAAAAAAGAGAGAGGCCCAAGAGCCCAAATAAAAATAAAATAAAAAAAAGAGAGAAAAAGAGAGAAGGGACAATGCTACTTTATTTTTCCACACTTGTGCGTCATAATAGCACCATGTTCTTCATGAATGAGAGCCTCTCGTTTCATCACCACCATATGCTAGTGGGAATCTTCATTATATAACTGGGCTTGTATATTCCAATGATGGGCTTCCTCAAATTTCCCTAGGTCTTCGTGAGCAAGCAAGTTGGATGCACACCCACTAGTTCTCCTTTTGAGCTTTCACATACTTATAGCTCTAGTGCATCCTTTGTATGGCAATCCCTACTCATTCACATTGATATCTAGTAATGGGCATCTCCATAGCCCTTTGATACGACGATTCAATGTGACCATCTCCTCCTTTTTTGTCTCACAACCACCACCAAACTCTATTCCACCTACAGTGCTATATCCATGGCTCACGCCCATGTATTGTGTGATAGTTATAAAAAGTTTGAGAAAGTAATAGTGCGAAATCAATTACTTGGCCAATACCGGGGTTGTGCATGATTTAAATTAGTTGTGTGAGGATGATGGAGCACAGCCAGACTATATGATTTTGTAGGGATAACTTGCCTTGGCCTTGTTATTTTGAAAGTTCATGGTTACCTTGCTAGTTTGCTTGAAGTATTATTGTTTTCATGTCAATAGCAAACTATTGTTTTGAATCTTACGGATCTGAACATTCATGTCACATGAAAGAAGTTACAAAGGACAACTATGCTAGGTAGCATTCCACATCAAAAATTCATTCTTTATCACTTCCCTACTCGAGGACGAGCATGAGTTAAGCTTGGGGATGCTTTATACGTCTCCAACGTATCTATAATTTTTTATGGTTTCATGCTATTATCTTGTCAAACTTTGGATGCTTTGTATGCCTTTTATATCTTTTTTGGGACTAACTTATTAACTCAGTGCCAAGTGCCAGTTCCTGTTTTTTCCGTGTTTTTGACCCTTTTCAGAGGAGGATTTTAAACGGAGTCCAAACGAAACGAAACTTCCAAAAAGATTTTTTCCGAAACAGAAGACGATCGGGGAACTTGAGAACCAAGGCAGGGGCCACCAGGGACCCCACAAGCCCCCTAGCCGCTGCCAGGGGTGCGCCTCCCAGGATTGTCGGCCCCCTGGGCCTCATCTGCCTTATGTCTTTCGCCTATATATTCCCAAAAATTTCTGAAAAAATCAAGAGATCATCAAAAGTACTTTTCTGCCGCCGCAAGATTCTGTCTTCGCAAGATCCCATCTGGGACACATTCTGGTGCCCTGCCGGAGGGGGGATTCGGATACGTAGGGATTCTTCATCAACACCATGACCTCTGCGATGATGCGTGAGTAGTATTGGGGAACGTCGCATGGGAAACAAAAATTTTCCTACGCGCACGAAGACTTATCATGGTGATGTCCATCTACGAGAGGGGATGTGTGATCTACGTACCCTTGTAGACCGTACAACAGAAGCGTTAGTGAACGCGGTTGATGTAGTGGAACGTCCTCACGTCCCTCGATCCGCCCCGCGAACTATCCCGCGATCAGTCCCACGATCTAGTGCAGAACGGACGACACCTCCTTGCACACGTACAACTCGATGATGATTTCGGCCTTCTTGATCCAGCAAGACAGACGGAGAGGTAGAAGAGTTCTCCGGCAGCATGACGGCGCTCCGGAGGTTGGTGATGATCTTGTCTCAGCAGGGCTCCGCCCGAGCTCCGCAGAAACGCGATCTAGAGGTAAAACTGTGGAGATATCTGGTCGGGCTGCCGTGGCAAAGTTGTGTCAAATCAGCCCTAAAACCACCGTATATATAGGGGGAAGAGGGGGAGCCTTGCCTTGGGGTCCCAGGACCCCTAAGGGCTTCGGCCGAGCCATGGGGGGGAGATCTCCCCTTCCAAACCGAGTCCAACTAGGTTTGGAAGGAGGAGTCCTTCCCCCTTTTCCCACCTCCTCTTTTTTTTCTCTTTGATTTTTCTTCCTATGGCGCATAGGGCTCTTTTGGGCTGTCCCACCAGCCCACTAAGGGCTGGTGCGCCACCCCCAATGCCTATGGGCTTCCCCGGGGTGGGTTGCCCCCCCCGGTGAACTCCCGGAACCCATTCGTCATACCCGGTACATTCCCGGTAACTCCGAAAACCTTCCGGTAATCAAATGAGGTCATCCTATATATCAATCTTCGTTTCCAGACCATTCCGGAAAGCCTCGTGACGTCCGTGATCTCATCCGGGACTCTGAACAACATTCGGTAACCAACCATATAACTCAAATACGCATAAAACACGTCGAACCTTAAGTGTGCAGACCCTGCGGGTTCGAGAACTATGTAGACATGACCCGAGAGACTCCTCGGTCAATATCCAATAGCGGGACCTAGATGCCCATATTGGATCCTACATATTCTACGAAGATCTTATCGTTTGAACCTCAGTGCCAAGGATTCATATAATCCCGTATGTCATTCCCTTTGTCCTTCGGTATGTTACTTTCCCGAGATTCGATCGTCAGTATCCGTATACCTATTTCAATCTCGTTTACGTGCAAGTCTCTTTACTCGTTCCGTAATACAAGATCCCGCAACTTACACTAAGTCACATTGCTTGCAAGGCATGTGTGTGATGTTGTATTACCGAGTGGCTCCCGAGATACCTCTCCGTCACACGGAGTGACAAATCCCAGTCTCGATCCATACTAACTTAACGAACACCTTTGGAGATACCTGTAGAGAATCTTTATAGTCACCCAGTTACGTTGCGACGTTTGATACACACAAAGTATTCCTCCGGTGTTTAGTAAGTTATATGATCCCATGGTCATAGGAACAAATACTTGACACGCAGAAAATAGTAGCAATAAAATGACACGATCAACATGCTACATCTATTAGTTTGGGTCTAGTCCATCACGTGATTCTCCTAATGACGTGATCCAGTTATCAAGCAACAACACCTTGTTCATAATCAGAAGACACTGACTATCTTTGATCAACTGGCTAGCCAACTAGAGGCTTGCTAGGGACAGTGTTTTGTCTATATATCCACACATGTATATAAGTCTTCATTCAATACAATTATAGCATGGATAATAAACGATTATCTTGATACAAGAATTATAATAATAACTATATTTATTATTGCCTCTAGGGCATAATTCCAACAGTCTCCCACTTGCACTAGAGTCAATAATCTAGCCCTCACATCATCATGCAAATTACATTGGAATAAATCTAACACCCATACAGTTCTGGTGTTGATCATGCTTTGCCCGTGGAAGAGGTTTAGTCAGCGGGTCTGCTACATTCAGATCCGTGTGCACTTTGCATATATTTACGTCCTCCCCTTCGACGTAGTCGCGGATGAGGTTGAAGCGTCGTTTGATGTGTCTGGACTTCTTGTGAAACTGTGGTTCCTTTGCTAGGGCAATGGCACCCGTGTTGTCACAGAACAAGGTTATTGGATTCAGTGCGCTTGGCAACACTCCAAGATCCTTCATGAACTGCTTCATCCAGACACCCTCCTTAGCCGCCTCCGAGGCAGCCATGTACTCCGCTTCACATGTTGAATCTGCTACGACGCTCTGCTTGGAACTGCACCAGCTTACCGCACCCCCATTAAGAATAAATACGTATCTGGTTTGCGACTTAGAGTCGTCCGGATCTGTGTCAAAGCTTGCATCGACGTAACCTTTTACGACGAGCTCTTCGTCACCTCCATACACGAGAAACATCTCCTTAGTCCTTTTCAGGTACTTCAGGATATTCTTGACCGCTGTCCAGTGATCCACTCCTGGATTACTCTGGAACCTACCTGCCATACTTATGGCTAGGCTAACGTCCGGTCTAGTGCAGAGCATTGCATACATGATAGAACCTATGGCTGAAGCATAGGGGACGGAGCGCATATGCTCTCTATCCTCATCAGTTGCTGGGCACTGATTCTTACACAATCTCGTACCTTGTAAAACTGGCAAGAACCCTTTCTTGGACTATTCCATTTTGAACCTCTTCAAAACTTTATCAAGGTATGTGCTTTGTGAATGTCCTATCAGGCGTTTTGATCTATCCCTGTAGATCTTAATGCCTAGAATGTAAGCAGCTTCTCCTAGGTCCTTCATACAGAAACTTTTATTCAAGTAATCCTTTATGCTCTCCAAAAACTCTACGTTGTTTCCAATCAGCAATATGTCATCCACATATAATATTAGAAACTCCACAGAGCTCCCACTCACTTTCTTGTAAATACAAGATTCTCCAACCACTTGTATAAACCCAAATGCTTTGATCACCTCATCAAAGCATCTGTTCCAACTCCGAGATGCTTGCACCAGTCCATAAATGGATCGCTGGAGCTTGCACACCTTGTTAGCATTCTTAGGATCGACAAAACCTTCGGGTTGCATCATATACAACTCTTCCTTAAGGAAACCGTTAAGGAACGCTGTTTTGACATCCATCTGCCAGATTTCATAATCGAAAAATGCAGATATTGCTAACATGATTCTGACGGACTTAAGCATCGCTACGGGTGAGAATGTCTCATCGTAGTCAACTCCTTGAACCTGTGAAAAACCCTTTGCCACAAGTCGAGCTTTATAAACGGTCACATTGCCGTCAGCGTCCGTCTTCCTCTTAAAGATCCATTTGTTCTGAATAGCCTTGCGGCCCTCAGGCAGTACTTCCAAAGTCCACACTTTGTTCTCATACATGGATCCTATCTCGGATTTCATGGCTTCTAGCCATTTGTTGGAATCTGGGCCCACCATTGCTTCTTCATAATTTGCAGGTTCATTGTTGTCTAACAACATGATTGATAAGACGGGATTACCGTACCACTCTGGAGCAGCACGTGGTCTGGTCGACCTGCGTGGTTCGACAGAAACTTGAACCGGAGTTTCATGATCATCATCATTAACTTCCTCCTCAACCGGCGTCGCAACGACAGAGGTTTCCCCTTGCCCTGCGCCACCATCTAGAGGGATGAGAGGTTCGACAACCTCGTCAAGTTCTATCTTCCTCCCACTCAATTCTCTCGAGAGAAACTCCTTCTCGAGAAAAGCTCCGTTTTTAGCAACAAACACGTTGCCCTCGGATTTGAGATAGAAGGTGTACCCAACTGTCTCTTTTGGGTAACCTACGAAGATGCACTTTTCCGCTTTGGGTTCCAGCTTTTTAGGCTGAAGCTTTTTTACATAAGCATCACATCCCCAAACTTTAAGAAACGACAACTTTGGCCTTTTGCCATACCACAGTTCGTATGGTGTCGTCTCAACGGATTTTGATGGTGCCCTATATAAAGTGAATGCAGCTGTTTCTAATGCATAACCCCAAAATGATAATGGCAAATCGGTAAGAGACATCATAGATCACACCATCTCTAATAAAGTATGATTACGACGTTCGGACACACCATTACGCTGTGGTGTTCCAGGCGGTGTCAACTGTGAAACAATTCCACATTGTCTTAAGTGAGCACCAAACTCGAAACTCAGATATTCACCCCCACGATCAGACCGTAGGAACTTGATCTTCTTGTTACGATGATTTTCAACTTCACTCTGAAATTGCTTGAACTTTTCAAATGTTTCAGACTTATGCTTCATTAAGTAGACATAACCATATCTACTCAAATCGTGAGTGAAGGTGAGAAAACAACGATATCCGCCGCGTGCCTCTACGCTCATCGGACCACACACATCGGTATGTATGATTTCCAACAAGTCACTTGCACGCTCCATTGTTCCGGAGAACGGAGTTTTAGTCATCTTGCCCATGAGGCATGGTTCGCATGTGTCAAGTGAATCAAAGTCAAGTGACTCCAAAAGTCCATCGGCATGGAGTTTCTTCATGCGCTTTACACCAATATGACCTAAGTGGCAGTGCCACAAAAATATGGTGCTATCATTGTTAACTCTAACTCTTTTGGTCTCAATGTTATGTATGTGTGTATCACTATCAAGATCCAATATGAACAATCCTCTCACATTGGGTGCATGACCATAAAAGATGTTACTCATAGAAATAGAACAACCATTATTCTCTGACTTAAAAGAGTAACCGTCTCGCAATAAACAAGATCCAGATATAATGTTCATGCTCAACGCAGGCACTAAATAACAATGATTCAAGTTCATAACTAATCCTGATGGTAACTGAAGTGAGACTGTGCCGACGGCGATTGCATCAACCTTGGAACCATTTCCTACGCGCATCGTCACTTCATCTTTAGCCAGCCTTCGTCTATTCCGTAGTTCCTGTTTCAAGTTGCAAATATGAGCAACAGAACCGGTATCGAATACCCAGGCACTAGTACGAGAGCCGGTTAAGTACACATCAATAACATGTATATCAAATATACCTGATTTTTCTTTGGCCGCCTTCTTATCAGCCAGATACTTGGGGCAATTGCGCTTCCAGTGACCCATACCCTTGCAATAGTAACACTCTATTTCAGGCTTAGGTCCAACTTTGGGTTTCTTCGTCAGATTGGCAATAGGCTTGCCGCTCTTCTTTGAATTACCCTTCTTGCCTTTGTCGTTTCTCTTGAAACTAGTGGTCTTATTCACCATCAACACTTGATGCTCTTTACGGAGTTCAGACTCTGCGACTTTCAGCATCGCAAACAACTCATCGGGAGACTTGTTCATCCCTTGCATGTTGTAGTTCAACACAAAGCCTTTATAGCTTGGCGGCAGTGATTGAAGGATTCTGTCAGTGATAGCTTCTTGCGGGAGTTCAATCCCCAGCTCAGCTAGACGGTTTGAGTACCCACACATTTTGAGCACATGTTCACTGACAGACGAGTTCTCCTCCATCTTGCAAGCATAGAATTTATCGGAGGTCTCATACCTCTCGATCCGGGCGTTCTTCTGAAAGATAAACTTCAACTCCTGGAACATCTCAAATGCTCCATGACGCTCAAAGCGACGTTGAAGTCCCGGTTCTAAGGCATACAAGACTGCACATTGAACTACTGAGTAGTCCTCCTTACGTGCTAACCAAGCGTTCTTAACATCCTGATCAGCCGTAGCGGGTGGTTCATTTCCTAGCGCAGCATTAAGGACATAATCCTTCTTCCCAGCTTGTAAGATTAGCTTAAGATTACGAGCCCAGTCTACAAAGTTGCTTCCATCATCTTTCAACTTAGCTTTCTCTAGGAACGTATTAAAATTCAGGGTGACTGTCACGTGAGGCATGATCTACAACACAAATATATTCAAAGTCGACTTAGACTATGTTCAAGATAATTAGAGTTTAACTTAATCAAATTACTCGCTAAACTCCCACTCAAAAAGTACATCTCTCTAGTCATTTGAGTGGTTCATGATCCACTTACACTAGCTCAAGTCCGATCATCACGTGAGTTGAGCATAGTTTCAGTGGTAAGCATCCCCATGCTAATCATATCATCTATATGATTCATGATCGACCTTTCGGTCTCATGTGTTCCGAGGCCATGTCTGCACATGCTAGGCTCGTCAAGCGTAACCCGAGTGTTCCGCGTGCGCAACTGTTTTGCACCCGTTGTATGTGAACGTTGAGTCTATCACACCCGATTATCACGTGGTGTCTCGAAACGAGGAACTGTAGCAACGGTGCACAGTCGGGGAGAACACAATTTCATCTTGAAATTTTAGTGAGAGATCACCTCATAATGCTACCGTCGTTCTAAGCAAAATAAGGTGCATAAAAGGATTAACATCACATGCAATTCATAAGTGACATGATATGGCCATCATCATGTGCTCCTTGATCTCCATCACCAAAGCACCGGCACGATCTTCTTGTCACCGGCGCCACACCATGATCTCCATCAACGTGTCGCCATCGGGGTTGTCGTGCTACTCATGCTATTACTACTAAAGCTACATCCTAGCAAAATAGTAAACGCATCTGCAAGCACAAACGTTAGTTATAAAGACAACCCTATGGCTCCTGCCGGTTGCCGTACCATCGACGTGCAAGTCGATATTATCTATTACAACATGATCATCTCATACATCCAATATATCACATCACATCGTTGGCCATATCACATCACAAGCATACCCTGCAAAAACAAGTTAGACGTCCTCTAATTTTGTTGTTGCATGTTTTACGTGGTGACCATGGGTATCTAGTAGGATCGCATCTTACTTACGCAAACACCACAACGGAGATATATGAGTTGCTATTTAACCTCATCCAAGGACCTCCTCGGTCAAATCCGATTCAACTAAAGTTGGAGAAACTGACACCCGCCAATCATCTTTGAGCAACGGAGTTACTCGTAGCGATGAAACCAGTCTCTCGTAAGCGTACGAGTAATGTCGGTCCGAGCCGCTTCGATCCAACAATACCGCAGAATCAAGAAAAGACTAAGGAGGGCAGCAAAACGCACATCACCGCCCACAAAAACTTTTGTGTTCTACTCGAGAAGACATCTACGCATGAACCTAGCTCATGATGCCACTATTGGGGAACGTCGCATGGGAAACAAAAATTTTCCTACGCGCACGAAGACCTATCATGGTGATGTCCATCTACGAGAGGGGATGTGTGATCTACGTACCCTTGTAGACCGTACAGCAGAAGCGTTAGTGAACGCGGTTGATGTAGTGGAACGTCCTCACGTCCCTCGATCCGCCCCGCGAACTATCCCGCGATCAGTCCCACGATCTAGTGCCGAACGGACGGCACCTCCGCGTTCAGCACACGTACAACTCGACGATGATCTCGGCCTTCTTGATCCAGCAAGAGAGACGGAGAGGTAGAAGAGTTCTCCGGCAGCGTGACGGTGCTCCGGAGGTTGGTGATGATCTTGTCTCAGCAGGGCTCCGCCCGAGCTCCGCAGAAACGCGATCTAGAGGTAAAACCGTGGAGATATGTGGTCGGGCTGCCGTGGCAAAGTTGTGTCAAATCAGCCCTAAAACCTCCGTATATATAGGGGGAAGAGGGGGAGCCTTGCCTTGGGGTCCCAGGACCCCTAAGGGTTTCGGCCGAGCCATGGGGGGGAGATCTCCCCTTCCAAACCGAGTCCAACTAGGTTTGGAAGGAGGAGTCCTTCCCCCTTTTCCCACCTCCTCTTTTTTTTTCTTTTCTCTTTGATTTTTCTTCCTATGGCGCATAGGGCTCTTTTGGGCTGTCCCACCAGCCCACTAAGGGCTGGTGCGCCAACCCAAATGCCTATGGGTTTCCCCGGGGTGGGTTGCCCCCCCGGTGAACTCCCGGAACCCATTCGTCATACCCGGTACATTCCCGGTAACTCCGAAAACCTTCCGGTAATCAAATGAGGTCATCCTATATATCAATCTTCGTTTCCAGACCATTCCGGAAAGCCTCGTGACGTCCGTGATCTCATCCGGGACTCTGAACAACATTCGGTAACCAACCATATAACTCAAATACGCATAAAACAACGTCGAACCTTAAGTGTGCAGACCCTGCGGGTTCGAGAACTATGTAGACATGACCCGAGAGACTCCTCGGTCAATATCCAATAGCGGGACCTAGATGCCCATATTGGATCCTACATATTCTACGAAGATCTTATCGTTTGAACCTCAGTGCCAAGGATTCATATAATCCCGTATGTCATTCCCTTTGTCCTTCGGTATGTTACTTGCCCGAGATTCGATCGTCAGTATCAGTATACCTATTTCAATTTCGTTTACCGGCAAGTCTCTTTACTCGTTCCGTAATACAAGATCCCGCAACTTACACTAAGTCACATTGCTTGCAAGGCTTGTGTGTGATGTTGTATTACCGAGTGGGCCCCGAGATACCTCTCGTCACATGGAGTGACAAATCCCAGTCTCGATCCATACTAACTTAACGAACACCTTCGGAGATACCTGTAGAGCATCTTTATAGTCACCCAGTTACGTTGCGACGTTTGATACACACAAAGTATTCCTCCGGTGTTTAGTAAGTTATATGATCTCATGGTCATAGGAACAAATACTTGACACGCAGAAAACAGTAGCAATAAAATGACACGATCAACATGCTACGTCTATTAGTTTGGGTCTAGTCCATCATGTGATTCTCCTAATGACGTGATCCAGTTATCAAGCAACAACACCTTGTTCATAATCAGAAGACACTGACTATCTTTGATCAAATGGCAAGCCAACTAGAGGCTTTCTAGGGACAGTGTTTTGTCTATGTATCCACACATCTATATAAGTCTTTATTCAATACAATTATAGGATGGATAATAAACGATTATCTTGATACAGGAATTATAATAATAACTATATTTATTATTGCCTCTAGGGCATAATTCCAACAAGTAGTTCACCTTAGACCTACGTGTCCATAGCTATTAGCTAGATGGCTTCTTCTCTCTCTTGGATCTTCAATACAAAGTTCTCCATGATCTTCATGCACTAGTAGAAAACGGGCCTTTGGCCTAGACCATTTAGTCCCGGCCTGCCTCTGGGTCGGGACTAAAGGCCCGGCCACGTCGCCCCAATTCTCAATGCCTCCCTCGAGGCTTTAGTCCCGGCCCGTAAGGAGCCTGTAGTCCCGGTTCGAGTCACAAACCGGGACTAAAGGGCTACGCGGCGGGCAGTGGTGGTGGCAACCGTTCGTATCCCCCTTTAGTCCCGGTTGGTGGCTCAACCCGGGACTAAAGGACTAACACGTGGCCTGCCGTAGTGGGGCGACCGTTGGCATACCTTTTTAGTCCCGGTTGGTGGTTGAACCCGGGACTAAAAGCCTAACACGTGGCCTGTCGTAGTGGTGGCAAACGTTTGGTATACCTCTTTAGTCCCGGTTGGTGGCTCAAACCGGGATTAAAGGCCCAAACGGTTTGCATCCCGCGTCGTTTCGGGCGATGAAAAGCACGAACCGAAGCGTACAGTCGCCATTTCTCTATTCTTCTTCTCTCTCGCGTCGCCCTCTCTGTTCTTCTTCTCTCTCGCGTCGCCCTCTCTGTTCTTCTCCTCTCTTCTTCCCTTCTCTTCTTCCACCATGCCAACTACCTTTCATGAGGTGGTCGCGCATGGCACGACGAAGCTCCGTGTCGTGTACACGAACCTGAGCACGGAGGTGCCGTTTTTGCTTCAACAGTTGAAGGAACGATGGTTTAACCACGCACCGGATCATGAGAAGTTCTTCAGGCTTGATCTGGAGTACACGGCCGATCAACGCGGTGTTGCCGTCATCCAAATATGCTTTGCAAGCCATGTCTTGATCTTCCAATGGGCGAGGTAAGTTTTGAGGCTTTATTTGATCCAAGATAATGACATTGTATAAGTTTATTTGTTTCTATCATAGTTGGTTCCCTTCAAATAGTTGTAGTGAAACAATTTTGATTAGTTGAAGGGGAGCACAATCTAATTGGAATAGTGTTCCATAATCTGAAAAATCATATTAGAATCAACTAGTGTTTAATATGTTCCATTGGAATCATAGTTGGTTCCATTCAAATAGTTGTAGTGAAACAATTTTGATTAGTTGAAGGGGAGCACAATCTAATTGGAATAGTGTTCCATAATCTGAAAAATCGTATTAGAATGAACTAGTGTTTAATATGTTCCATTGGAATCATAGTTGGTTCCCTTCAAATAGTTGTAGTGAAACAATTTTGATTACTTGAAGGGGAGCACAATCTGATTGGAATAGTCTTCCATAATCTGAAAAATCGTATTAGAATCAACTAGTGTTTAATATGTTCCATTGGAATCATAGTTGGTTCCCTTCAAATAGTTGTAGTGAAACAATTTTGATTAGTTGAAGGGGAACACAATCTGATTGGAATAGTGTTCCATAATCTGGAAAATCATATTATAATCAACTAGTGTTTAATATGTTCCATTGGAATCATAGTTGGTTCGCTTCAAATAGTTGTAGTGAAACAATTTTGATTAGTTGAAGGGGAACACAATCTTATTGGAATAGTGTTCCATAATCTGAAAAATCGTATTAGAATGAACTAGTGTTTAATATGTTCCATTGGAATCATAGTTGGTTCGCTTCAAATAGTTGTAGTGATCTCTCTAGGTTCCATTGCATATGTTCTATTTGAATCCTAAAGATAAGTTTCTCTTTAGTTGTAGTGAAACATGTTTCCTTATTGCAGCAGTATGTAACATTTGTTCCATTCTAATTTGTTTCTGTTGCAGGAGTGACAAGCATTGTCCTGGACTCATGGAGTTCCTTCGCAGCGGTGTCACTTTTGCTTCCGTTGACATAAGGAACAACAGGCTGAAGATGAGGCACAGCTTCGGTATTGAGATACCAGCTGGTTGCCTCATTGATCTCCAAACGATATTCAGGCTTCGACATGACAGGACTTCGATGGCTCATATGGCAGTTGCCTTGATCGACGAGTCATATGGTGATATGAAGACCAGTTTCCCAAAGTATCAGCACAAACTTTGGGAGAAGGGCCCACTTGATGATATCAACATTCAGTATGCAGCAAAAGATGCATACGTTTCATACGAGTTGTACCGCAAGATTCGAGTCGTCAACTATGGCCAGCGTCACCTCGAGGAACTTGGACATTCTGATTTAGATGATTCAGACGAGTAGTGTTCTGAACGTCTAACACTTGTATATATATCTATGGTAGCTATTATTATGTACTGCTTGGGCTAGTATAATGTACTTCTTGGACCAATTTATATATGTCTAGTTTCTGTTTGTGCCATTATAGTTTCCAAATTTGAATGGTTTACCCTTTCTAACTTCATTTGCTACTTTTGAATGGTTTAGCCCTTTATAACTTCATGGTATCATGCATTTCGACCACATATATATACAAAAAGTCATCAGTTCAAATAAGTACAAATAAGTTTAATGCTTTTCAATTTCAGGGTCAACTAGCTCAAAAAAATAAGTAAATGCACGAAATATACCAAATGAAGTCAGAAATTGTTGAAATTTTTTGATGTGCCTTTGAATGGTGCATTTTGAACACACAAAAAGTATGGAGTTCAAATAAGTTTTAAAAAAATGAAATCCCTTTGTAAGAGATGAGTTCTCGTTCGAAACCCTGCTACTTCGAGAGAGATTGTTAGTTTTGTACACGAACTGCATCCAGTTTTTCTCGTAGCCCTCTCAACTTTTTAACACATGCTATGTGGGTGAAATTATGATAGCATGCCAACTTTCAACATTTTTAGAGTTCATTTGTAGTGCTTTTCAATTTCAGGGTCAACTAGCTCAAAAAAATACGAAATTGCACGAAATATAACAAATGAAGTCAGAACTTTTTTAAATTTTGTGATGTTCCTTAGAATGGTGCATTTTGAACACACAAAAAGTATGGAGTTCAAATAAGTTTAAAAAATGAAATCCCTTTGTAAGAGATGAGTTCTCATTCGAAACCCTGCTACTTCGAGAGATATTGTCAGTTTTGTACACGAAGTGCATCCAATTTTTGTCGTAGCCCTCTCAACTTTTGAACACATGCTATGTGGGTGAAATGATGGTAGCATGCCAACTTTCAACATTTTCAGAGTTCATTTGTAGTGCTTTTCAATTTCAGGGTCAACTAGCTCAAAAAAATAAGTAAATGCACGAAATATACCAAATGAAGTCAGAAATTGTTGAAATTTTGTGATGTGCCTTTGAATGGTGCATTTTGAACACACAAAAAGTATGGAGTTCAAATAAGTTTAAGAAAAATGAAATCCCTTTGTAAGAGATGAGTTCTCGTTCGAAACCCTGCTACTTCGAGAGAGATTGTCAGTTTTGTACACGAACTGCATCCAGTTTTTGTCGTAGCCCTTTCATCTTTTTAACACATGCTATGTGGGTGAAATGATGATAGCATGCCAACTTTCAACATTTTCAGAGATCATTTGTAGTGCTTTTCAATTTCAGGGTCAACTAGCTCAAAAAATAAGTAAATGCACGAAATATACCAAATGAAGTCAGAAATTGTTGAAATTTTATTATGTGCCTTTGAATGGTGCATTTTGAACACACAAAAAATATGGATTTCAAATAAGTTAAAAAAATGAAATCCCTTTGTAAGAGATGAGTTCTCGTTCGAAACCCTGCTACTTCGAAAGAATTGTCAGTTTTGTACACGAACTGCATCCAGTTTTTGTCGTAGCCCTCTCAACTTTCTAACACATGCTGTGTGGGTGAAATGATGATCGCATGCCAACTTTCAACATTTTCAGAGTTCATTTGTAGTGCTTTTCAATTTCAGGGTCAACTAGCTCAAAAAAAAGAAGTAAATGCACGAAATATACCAAATGAAGTCAAAATTGTTGAAATTTTGTGATGTGCCTTTGAATGGTGTATTTTGAACACACAAAAAGTATGGAGTTCTAATAAGTTTAAAAAAATGAAATCCCTTTGTAAGAGATGAGTTCTCATTCGAAAACCTGCTACTTCGAGAGAAATTGTCAGTTTTGTACACGAAGTGCATCCAGTTTTTCTCGTAGCCATCTCAACTTTTTAACACATGCTATGTGGGTGAAATTATAATAGCATGCCAACTGTCAACATTTTCAGAGTTCATTTGTAGTGCTTTTCAATTTATGGGTCAACTAGCTCAAAAAAAAAAGTAAATGCACGAAATATACCAAATGAAGTCAGAAATTGTTGAAATTTTGTGATGTGCCTTTGAATGGTGCATTTTGAACACACAAAAAGTATGGAGTTCAAATAAGTTTAAAAAAAATGAAATCCCTTTGTAAGAGATGAGTTCTCGTTCGAAACCGTGCTACTTCGAGAGAGATTGTCAGTTTTGTACCCGAACTGCATCCAGTTTTTGTCGTAGCCCTCTCAAATTTTTAACATGTGCTATGTGGGTGAAATGATGATAGCATGCCAACTTTCAACATTTTGAGAGTTCATTTGTAGTGCTTTTCAATTTCAGGGTCAACTAGCTCAAAAAAATAAGTAAATGCACGAAATATACCAAATGAAGTGAGAAATTGTTGAAATTTTGTGGTGTGCCTTTGAATGGTGCATTTTGAACACACAAAAAGTATGGAGTTCAAATAAGTTTAAAAAATGAAATCCCTTTGTAAGAGATGAGTTCTCGTTCGAAACCCTGCTACTTCGAGACAGATTGTCAGTTTTGTACATGAAGTGCATCCAGTTTTTGTCGTAGCCCTCTCAACTTTTTAAACACATGCTATGTGGGTGAAATTATGATAGCATGCCAACTTTCAACATTTTCAGAGTTCATTTGTAGTGCTTTTCAATTTGAGGGTCAACTAGCTCAAAAAAATAAGTAAATGCACGAAATATACCAAATGAAGTCAGAAATTGTTGAAATTTTGTGATGTGCCTTTGAATGGTGCATTTTAAACACACAAAAATTATGGAGTTCAAATAAGTTTTAAAAAATGAAATCCCTTTGTAAGAGATGAGTTCTCCTTCGAAACCCTGCTACTTCGAGAGAGATTGTCTCGTTTGTACACGAACTACATCCAGTTTTTGTCGTAGCCCTCTCAAATTTTTAACGCATGCTATGTGGGTGAAACGATGATAGCATGCCAACTTTCAACATTTTGAGAGTTCATTTGTAGTGCTTTTCAATTTCAGGATCAACTAGCTCAAAAAAATAAGTAAATGCACGAAATATACCAAATGAATTCAAAAATTGTTGAAATTTTGTGATGTGCCTTTGAATGGTGCATTTTGAACACACAAAAAGTATGGAGTTCAAATAAGTTAAAAAAATGAAATCTCTTTGTAAGAGATGAGTTCTTGTTCGAAACCCTACTACTTCGAGAGAGATTGTGAGTTTTGTACATGAAGTGCATCCAGTTTTTGTCGTAGCCCTCTCAACTTTTTAACACATGTATGTGGGTGAAATTATGATATCATGCCAACTTTCAACATTTTCACAGTTCATTTGTAGTGCTTTTCAATTTGAGGGTCAACTAGCTCAAAAAAATAAGTAAATGCACGAAATATACCAAATGAAGTCAGAAATTGTTGAAATTTTGTGATGTGCCTTTGAATGGTGCATTTTGAACACACAAAAAGTATGGAGTTCAAATAAGTTTAAGACAAATGAAATCCCTTTGTAAGAGATGAGTTCTCGTTCGAAACCCTGCTACTTCGAGAGAGATTATCAGTTTTGTACACGAACTGCATCCAGTTTTTGTCGTAGCCCTCTCAACTTTTTAACACATGCTATGTGGGTGAAATGATGATAGCATGCCAACTTTCAACATTTTAAGAGTTCATTTGTAGTGCTTTTCAATTTTAGGGTCAACTAGCTCAAAAAAATAAGTAAATGCATGAAATATACCAAATGAAGTCAGAAATTGTTGAAATTTTGTTATGTGCCTTTGAATGGTGCATTTTGAACACACAAAAAGTATGGAGTTCAAATAAGTTTTAAAAAAACGAAATCCCTTTGTAAGAGATGAGTTCTCGTTCGAAACCCTGCTACTTCGAGAGAATTGTCAGTTTTGTACACGAACTGCATCCAGTTTTTGTCGTAGCCCTCTCAACTTTTGAACACATGCTATGTGGGTGAAATTATGATAGCATGCCAACTTTCAACATTTTTAGAGTTCATTTGTACTGCTTTTCAATTTCAGGGTCAACTAGCTCAAAAAAATAAGAAATTGCACGAAATATAACAAATGAAGTCAGAAATTTTTTAAATTTTGTGATGTTTCTTTGAATGGTGCATTTTGAACACACAAAAAGTATGGAGTTCAAATAAGTTTAAAAAATGAAATCCCTTTGTAAGAGATGAGTTCTCATTCGAAACCCTGCTACTTCGAGAGATATTGTCAGTTTTGTACACGAAGTGCATCCAATTTTTGTCGTAGCCCTCTCAACTTTTTAACACATGCTATGTGGGTGAAATGATGGTAGCATGCCAACTTTCAACATTTTCAGAGTTCATTTGTAGTGCTTTTCAATTTCAGGGTCAACTAGCTCAAAAAAATAAGTAAATGCACGAAATATACCAAATGAAGTCAGAAATTGTTGAAATTTTGTGATGTGCCTTTGAATGGTGCATTTTGAACACACAAAAAGTATGGAGTTCAAATAAGTTTACAAAAATGAAATGCCTTTGTAAGAGATGAGTTCTCCTTCGAAACCGTGCTACTTCGAGAGAGATTGTCTGTTTTGTACACGAACTGTATCCAGTTTTTGTCGTAGCCCTCTCAACTTTTTAACACGTGCTATGTGGGTGAAATGATGATAGCATGCCAACTTTCAACATTTTCAGAGTTCATTTGTAGTGCTTTTCAATTTTAGGGTCAACTAGCTCAAAAAAATAAGTAAATGCACGAAATATACCAAATGAAGTCAGAAATTGTTGAAATTTTGTTATGTGCCTTTGAATGGTGCATTTTGAACACACAAAAAATATGGAGTTCAAATAAGTTTTAAAAAAACGAAATCCCTTTGTAAGAGATGAGTTCTCGTTCGAAACCCTGCTACTTCGAGAGAATTGTCAGTTTTGTACACGAACTGCATCCAGTTTTTGTCGTAGCCCTCTCAACTTTTTAACACATGCTATGTGGGTGAAATTATGATAGCATGCCAACTTTCAACATTTTTAGAGTTCATTTGTAGTGCTTTTCAATTTCAGGGTCAACTAGCTCAAAAAAATAAGAAATTGCACGAAATATAACAAATGAAGTCAGAAATTTTTTAAGTTTTGTGATGTTTCTTTGAATGGTGCATTTTGAACACACAAAAAGTATGGAGTTCAAATAAGTTTAAAAAATGAAATCCCTTTGTAAGAGATGAGTTCTCATTCGAAACCCTGCTACTTCGAGAGATATTGTCAGTTTTGTACACGAAGTGCATCCAATTTTTGTCGTAGCCCTCTCAACTTTTTAACACATGCTATGTGGGTGAAATGATGGTAGCATGCCAACTTTCAACATTTTCAGAGTTCATTTGTAGTGCTTTTCAATTTCAGGGTCAACTAGCTCAAAAAAATAAGTAAATGCACGAAATATACCAAATGAAGTCAGAAATTGTTGAAATTTTGTGATGTGCCTTTGAATGGTGCATTTTGAACACACAAAAAGTATGGAGTTCAAATAAGTTTAAAAAAATGAAATGCCTTTGTAAGAGATGAGTTCTCCTTCGAAACCGTGCTACTTCGAGAGAGATTGTCTGTTTTGTACACGAACTGCATCCAGTTTTTGTCGTAGCCCTCTCAACTTTTTAACACATGCTATGTGGGTGAAATGATGATAGCATGCCAACTTTCAACATTTTCAGAGTTCATTTGTAGTGCTTTTCAATTTTAGGGTCAACTAGCTCAAAAAAATAAGTAAATGCACGAAATATACCAAATGAAGTCAGAAATTGTTGAAATTATGTTATGTGCCTTTGAATGGTGCATTTTGAACACACAAAAAATATGGAGTTCAAATAAGTTAAAAAAATGAAATCCCTTTGTAAGAGATGAGTTCTCGTTCGAAACCCTGCTACTTCGAAAGGATTGTCAATTTTGTACACGAACTGCATCCAGTTTTTGTCGTAGCCCTCTCAACTTTTTAACACATGCTGTGTGGGTGAAATGATGATCGCATGCCAACTTTCAACATTTTCAGAGTTTATTTGTAGTGCTTTTCAATTTCAGGGTCAACTAGCTCAAAAAAAAATAAGTAAATGCACGAAATATACCAAATGAAGTCAGAAATTGTTGAAATTTTGTGATGTGCCTTTGAATGGTGCATTTTGAACACACAAAAAGTATGGAGTTCAAATAAGTTAAAGAAATGAAATCCCTTTGTAAGAGATGAGTTCTCATTCGAAACCCGGCTACTTCGAGAGAGATTGTCAGTTTTGTACACGAAGTGCATCCAGTTTTTGTCGTAGCCCTCTCAACTTTTTAACACATGCTATGTGGGTGAAATGATGATAGCATGCCAACTTTCAACATTTTCAAAGTTCATTTGTAGTGCTTTTCAATTTCAGGGTCAACTAGCTCAAAAAAAATAAGTAAATGCACGAAATATACCAAATGAAGTCAGAAATTGTTGAAATTTTGTGATGTGCCTTTGAATGGTGCATTTTGAACACACAAAAAGTATGGAGTTCAAATAAGTTAAAAAAAATGAAATCCCTTTGTAAGAGATGAGTTCTCCTTCGAAACCCTGCTACTTCGAGAGAAATTGTCAGTTTTGTACACGAACTGCATCCAGTTTTTGTCGTAGCCCTCTCAAATTTTTAACACATGCTATGTGGGTGAAATGATGATATCATGCCAACTTTCAACATTTTCAGAGTTCATTTGTAGTGCTTTTCAATTTCAGGGTCAACTAGCTCAAAAAAATAAGTAAATGCACGAAATATACCAAATGAAGTCAGAAATTGTTGAAATTTTGTGATGTGCCTTTGAATGGTGCATTTTGAACATAAAAAAAGTATGGAGTTCAAATAAGTTTAAAAAAAAATGAAATCCCATTGTAAGAGATGAGTTCTCATTCGAAACCCTGCTACTTCGAGAGAGATTGTCAGTTTTGTACACGAAGTGCATCCAGTTTTTGTCGTAGCCCTCTCAACTTTTTAACACATGCTATGTGGGTGAAATGATGATAGCATGCCTACTTTCAACATTTTCAGAGTTCATTTGTAGTGCTTTTCAATTTCAGGGTCAACTAGCTCAAAAAAAAATAAGTAAATGCACGAAATATACCAAATGAAGTCAAAATTGTTGAAATTTGTGATGTGCCTTTGAATGGTGTATTTTGAACACAAAAAAAGTATGGAGTTCAAATAAGTTTAAGAAAATGAAATCCCTTTGTAAGAGATGAGTTCTCATTCGAAACCCTGCTACTTCGAGAGAGATTGTCAGTTTTGTACACGAAGTGCATCCAGTTTTTGTCGTAGCCCTCTCAACTTTTTAACACATGCTATGTGGGTGAAATGATGATAGCATGCCAACTTTCAACATTTTCAGAGTTCATTTGTAGTGCTTTTCAATTTATGGGTCAACTAGCTCAAAAAAAATAAGTAAATGCACGAAATATACCAAATGAAGTCAGAAATTGTTGAAATTTTGTGATGTGCCTTTGAATGGTGCATTTTTGAACACACAAAAAGTATGGAGTTCAAATAAGTTAAAAAAAATGAAATCCCTTTGTAAGAGATGAGTTCTCCATCGAAACCCTGCTACTTCGAGAGAAATTGTCAGTTTTGTACACGAACTGCATCCAGTTTTTGTCGTAGCCCTCTCAAATTTTTAACACATGCTATGTGGGTGAAATGATGATAGAATGCCAACTTTCAACATTTTCAGAGTTCATTTGTAGTGCTTTTCAATTTCAGGGTCAACTAGCTCAAAAAAATAAGTAAATGCACGAAATATACCAAATGAAGTCAGAAATTGTTGAAATTTTGTGATGTGCCTTTGAATGGTGCATTTTGAACACACAAAAAGTATGGAGTTCAAATAAATTTAAAAAAATGAAATCCCTTTGTAAGAGATGAGTTCTCATTCGAAACCCTCCTACTTCGAGAGAGATTGTCAGTTTTGTACACGAAGTGGATCCAGTTTTTGTCGTAGCCCTCTCAACTTTTTAACACATGCTATGTGGGAGAAATGATGATATCATGCCAACTTTCAACATTTTCAGAGTTTATTTGTAGTGCTTTTCAATTTCAGGGTCAACAAGCTCAAAAAATAAGTAAATGCACGAAATATACCAAATGAAGTCAGAAATTGTTGAAATTTTGTGATGTGCCTTTGAATGGTGCATTTTGAACACACAAAAAGTATGGAGTTAAAATAAGTTAAAAAAATGAAATCCCTTTGTAAGAGATGAGTTCTCATTCGAAACCCTGCTACTTCGAGAGAGATTGTCAGTTTTGTACACGAAGTGCATCCAGTTTTTGTCGTAGCCCTCTCAAATTTTTAACACATGCTATGTGGGTGAAATGATGATAGCATGCCTACTTTCAACATTTTCAGAGTTCATTTGTAGTGCTTTTCAATTTCAGGGTCAACTAGCTCAAAAAAAAAGTAAATGCACGAAATATACCAAATGAAGTCAAAATTGTTGAAATTTTGTGATGTGCCTTTGAATGGTGTATTTTGAACACACAAAAAGTATGGTGTTCAAATAATTTTAAAAAAATGAAATCCCTTTGTAAGAGATGAGTTCTCATTCGAAACCGTGCTACTTCGAGAGAGATTGTCAGTTTTGTACACGAAGTGCATCCAGTTTTTGTCGTAGCCCTCTCAACTTTTTAACACATGCTATGTGGGTGAAATGATGATAGCATGCCAACTTTCAACATTTTCAGAGTTCATTTGTAGTGCTTTTCAATTTATGGGTCAACTAGCTCAAAAAAAATACATAAATGCACGAAATATACCAAATGAAGTCAGAAATTGTTGAAATTTTGTGATGTGCCTTTGAATGGTGCATTTTGAACACCAAAAAAGTATGGAGTTCAAATAAGTTAAAAAAATGAAATCCCTTTGTAAGAGATGAGTTCTCCATCGAAACCCTGCTACTTCGAGAGATATTGTCAGTTTTGTACACAAACTGCATCCAGTTTTTGTCGTAGCCCTCTCAACTTTTTAACACATGCTGTGTGGGTGAAATGATGATCGCATGCCAACTTTCAACATTTTCAGAGTTCATGTGTAGTGCTTTTCAATTTCAGGGTCAACTAGCTCAAAAAAAATAAGTAAATGCACGAAATATACCAAATGAAGTCAGAAATTGTTGAAATTTTGTGATGTGCCTTTGAATGGTGCATTTTGAACACACAAAAAGTATGGAGTTCAAATAAGTTAAAAAAATGAAATCCCTTTGTAAGAGATGAGTTCTCATTCGAAACCCTGCTACTTCGAGAGAGATTGTCAGTTTTGTACACGAAGTGCATCCAGTTTTTGTCGTAGCCCTCTCAACTTTTTAACACATGCTATGTGGGTGAAATGATGATAGCATGCCAACTTTCAACATTTTCAGAGTTCATTTGTAGTGCTTTTCAATTTCATGGTCAACTAGCTCAAAAAAAAAAGTAAATGCACGAAATATACCAAATGAAGTCAGAAATTGTTGAAATTTTGTGATGTGCCTTTGAATGGTGCATTTTGAACACACAAAAAGTATGGAGTACAAATAAGTTAAAAAAAATGTAATCCCTTTGTAAGAGATGAGTTCTCATTCGAAACCCTGCTACTTCGAGAGAGATTGTCAGTTTTGTACACGAAGTGGATCCAGTTTTTGTCGTAGCCCTCTCAACTTTTTAACACATGCTATGTGGGAGAAATGATGATATCATGCTAACTTTAAACATTTTCAGAGTTCATTTGTAGTGCTTTTCAATTTCAGGGTCAACTAGCTCAAAAAAAAAAGTAAATGCACGAAATATACCAAATGAAGTCAGAAATTGTTGAAATTTTGTGATGTGCCTTTGAATGGTGCATTTTGAACACACAAAAAGTATGGAGTTCAAATAAGTTTAAAAAAATGAAATCCCTTTGTAAGAGATGAGTTCTCATTCGAAACCCTGCTACTTCGAGAGAGATTGTCAGTTTTGTACACGAAGTGCATCCAGTTTTTGTCGTAGCCCTCTCAACTTTTTAACACATGCTATGTGGGTGAAATGATGATAGCATGCCTACTTTCAACATTTTCAGAGTTCATTTGTAGTGCTTTTCAATTTCAGGGTCAACTAGCTCAAAAAAAAATAAGTAAATGCACGAAATATACCAAATGAAGTCAAAATTGTTGAAATTTTGTGATGTGCCTTTGAATGGTGTATTTTGAACACACAAAAAGTATGGAGTTCAAATAAGTTTAAAAAAATGAAATCCCTTTGTAAGAGATGAGTTCTCATTCGAAACCCTGCTACTTCGAGAGAGATTGTCAGTTTTGTACACGAAGTGCATCCACTTTTTGTCGTAGCCCTCTCAACTTTTTAACACATGCTATGTGGGTGAAATGATGATAGCATGCCAACTTTCAACATTTTCAGAGTTCATTTGTAGTGCTTTTCAATTTATGGGTCAACTAGCTCAAAAAAATAAGTAAATGCACGAAATATACCAAATGAAGTCAGAAATTGTTGAAATTTTGTGATGTGCCTTTGAATGGTGCATTTTTGAACACACAAAAAGTATGGAGTTCAAATAAGTTAAAAAAAATGAAATCCCTTTGTAAGAGATGAGTTCTCCATCGAAACCCTGCTACTTCGAGAGAAATTGTCAGTTTTGTACACGAACTGCATCCAGTTTTTGTAGTAGCCCTCTCAAATTTTTAACACATGCTATGTGGGTGAAATGATGATAGCATGCCAACTTTCAACATTTTCAGAGTTCATTTGTAGTGCTTTTCAATTTCAGGGTCAACTAGCTCAAAAAAATAAGTAAATGCACGAAATATACCAAATGAAGTCAGAAATTGTTGAAATTTTGTGATGTGCCTTTGAATGGTGCATTTTGAACACACAAAAAGTATGGAGTTCAAATAAGTTTAAAAAAATGAAATCCCTTTGTAAGAGATGAGTTCTCATTCGAAACCCTCCTACTTCGAGAGAGATTGTCAGTTTTGTACACGAAGTGGATCCAGTTTTTGTCGTAGCCCTCTCAACTTTTTAACACATGCTATGTGGGTGAAATGATGATAGCATGCCAACTTTCAACATTTTCAGAGTTCATTTGTAGTGCTTTTCAATTTTAGGGTCAACAAGCTCAAAAAATAAGTAAATGCACGAAATATACCAAATGAAGTTAGAAATTGTTGAAATTTTGTGATGTGCCTTTGAATGGTGCATTTTGAACACACAAAAAGTATGGAGTTAAAATAAGTTAAAAAAATGAAATCCCTTTGTAAGAGATGAGTTCTCATTCGAAACCCTGCTACTTCGAGAGAGATTTTCAGTTTTGTACACGAAGTGCATCCAGTTTTTGTCGTAGCCCTCTCAAATTTTTAACACATGCTATGTGGGTGAAATGATGATAGCATGCCTACTTTCAACATTTTCAGAGTTCATTTGTAGTGCTTTTCAATTTCAGGGTCAACTAGCTCAAAAAAAAAAGTAAATGCATGAAATATACCAAATGAAGTCAAAATTGTTGAAATTTTGTGATGTGCCTTTGAATGGTGTATTTTGAACACACAAAAAGTATGGTGTTCAAATAATTTTTAAAAAATAAAATCCCTTTGTAAGAGATGAGTTCTCATTCGAAACCCTGCTACTTCGAGAGAGATTGTCAGTTTTGTACACGAAGTGCATCCAGTTTTTGTCGTAGCCCTCTCAACTTTTTAACACATGCTATGTGGGTGAAATGATGATAGCATGCCAACTTTCAACATTTTCAGAGTTCATTTGTAGTGCTTTTCAATTTATGGGTCAACTAGCTCAAAAAATAAGTAAATGCACGAAATATACCAAATGAAGTCAGAAATTGTTCAAATTTTGTGATGTGCCTTTGAATGGTGCATTTTGAACACAAAAAAAGTATGGAGTTCAAATAAGTTTAAAAAAATGAAATCCCTTTGTAAGAGATGAGTTCTCCATCGAAACCCTGCTACTTCGAGAGATATTGTCAGTTTTGTACACAAACTGCATCCAGTTTTTGTCGTAGCCCTCTCAACTTTTTAACACATGTTGTGTGGGTGAAATGATGATCGCATGCCAACTTTCAACATTTTCAGAGTTCATTTGTAGTGCTTTTCAATTTCAGGGTCAACTAGCTCAAAAAAAATAAGTAAATGCACGAAATATACCAAATGAAGTCAGAAATTGTTGAAATTTTGTGATGTGCCTTTGAATGGTGCATTTTGAACACACAAAAAGTATGGAGTTCAAATAAGTTAAAAAAATGAAATCCCTTTGTAAGAGATGAGTTCTCATTCGAAACCCTGCTACTTCGAGAGAGATTGTCAGTTTTGTACACGAAGTGCATCCAGTTTTTGTCGTAGCCCTCTCAACTTTTTAACACATGCTATGTGGGTGAAATGATGATAGCATGCCAACTTTCAACATTTTCAGAGTTCATTTGTAGTGCTTTTCAATTTCATGGTCAACTAGCTCAAAAAAAAAAGTAAATGCACGAAATATACCAAATGAAGTCAGAAATTGTTGAAATTTTGTGATGTGCCTTTGAATGGTGCATTTTGAACACACAAAAAGTATGGAGTACAAATAAGTTAAAAAAAATGTAATCCCTTTGTAAGAGATGAGTTCTCATTCGAAACCCTGCTACTTCGAGAGAGATTGTCAGTTTTGTACACGAAGTGGATCCAGTTTTTGTCGTAGCCCTCTCAACTTTTTAACACATGCTATGTGGGAGAAATGATGATATCATGCCAACTTTCAACATTTTCAGAGTTCATTTGTAGTGCTTTTCAATTTCAGGGTCAACTAGCTCAAAAAAATAAGTAAATGCATGAAATATACCAAATGAAGTCAGAAATTGTTGAAATTTTGTGATGTGCCTTTGAATGGTGCATTTTGAACACACAAAAAGTATGGAGTTCAAATAAGTTTAAAAAAATGAAATCCCTTTGTAAGAGATGAGTTCTCATTCGAAACCCTGCTACTTCGAGAGAGATTGTCAGTTTTGTACACGAAGTGCATCCAGTTTTTGTCGTAGCCCTCTCAACTTTTTAACACATGCTATGTGGGTGAAATGATGATAGCATGCCTACTTTCAACATTTTCAGAGTTCATTTGTAGTGCTTTTCAATTTCAGGGTCAACTAGCTCAAAAAAAAGAAAGTAAATGCACGAAATATACCAAATGAAGTCAAAATTGTTGAAATTTTGTGATGTGCCTTTGAATGGTGTATTTTGAACACACAAAAAGTATGGAGTTCAAATAAGTTTAAAAAAATGAAATCCCTTTGTAAGAGATGAGTTCTCATTCGAAACCCTGCTACTTCGAGAGAGATTGTCAGTTTTGTACACGAAGTGCATCCAGTTTTTGTCGTAGCCCTCTCAACTTTTTAACACATGCTATTTGGGTGAAATGATGATAGCATGCCAACTTTCAACATTTTCAGAGTTCATTTGTAGTGCTTTTCAATTTATGGGTCAACTAGCTCAAAAAAATAAGTAAATGCACGAAATATACCAAATGAAGTCAGAAATTGTTGAAATTTTGTGATGTGCCTTTGAATGGTGCATTTTGAACACACAAAAAGTATGGAGTTCAAATAAGTTAAAAAAAATGAAATCCCTTTGTAAGAGATGAGTTCTGCATCGAAACCCTGCTACTTCGAGAGAGATTGTCAGTTTTGTACACGAACTGCATCCAGTTTTTGTCGTAGCCCTCTCAAATTTTTAACACATGCTATGTGGGTGAAATGATGATAGCATGCCAACTTTCAACATTTTCAGAGTTCATTTGTAGTGCTTTTCAATTTCAGGGTCAACTAGCTCAAAAAAATAAGTAAATGCACGAAATATACCAAATGAAGTCAGAAATTGTTGAAATTTTGTGATGTGCCTTTGAACGGTGCATTTTGAACACACAAAAAGTATGGAGTTCAAATAAGTTTAAAAAAATGAAATCCCTTTGTAAGAGATGAGTTCTCATTCGAAACCCTGCTACTTCGAGACAGATTGTCAGTTTTGTACACGAAGTGCATCCAGTTTTTGTCGTAGCTCTCTCAGCTTTTTAACACATGCTATGTGGGTGAAATGATGATAGCATGCCTACTTTCAACATTTTCAGAGTTCATTTGTAGTGCTTTTCAATTTCAGGGTCAACTAGCTCAAAAAAAAAAAGTAAATGCACGAAATATACCAAATGAAGTCAAAATTGTTGAAATTTTGTGATGTGCCTTTGAATGGTGTATTTTGACCACACAAAAAGTATGGTGTTCAAATAATTTTAAAAAAATGAAATCCCTTTGTAAGAGATGAGTTCTCATTCGAAACCCTGCTACTTCGAGAGAGATTGTCAGTTTTGTACACGAAGTGCATCCAGTTTTTGTCGTAGCCCTCTCAACTTTTTAACACATGCTATGTGGGTGAAATGATGATAGCATGCCAACTTTCAACATTTTCAGAGTTCATTTGTAGTGCTTTTCAATTTATGGGTCAACTAGCTCAAAAAAAATAAGTAAATGCACGAAATATACCAAATGAAGTCAGAAATTGTTGAAATTTTGTGATGTGCCTTTGAATGGTGCATTTTGAACACACAAAAAGTATGGAGTTCAAATAAGTTAAAAAAATGAAATCCCTTTGTAAGAGATGAGTTCTCCATCGAAACCCTGCTACTTCGAGAGATATTGTCAGTTTTGTACACAAACTGCATCCAGTTTTTGTCGTAGCCCTCTCAACTTTTTAACACATGCTGTGTGGGTGAAATGATGATCGCATGCCAACTTTCAACATTTTCAGAGTTCATTTGTAGTGCTTTTCAATTTCAGGGTCAACTAGCGCAAAAAAAATAAGTAAATGCACGAAATATACCAAATAAAGTCAGAAATTGTTGAAATTTTGTGATGTGCCTTTGAATGGTGCATTTTGAACACACAAAAAGTATGGAGTTCAAATAAGTTAAAAAAATGAAATCCCTTCGTAAGAGCTGAGTTCTCCTTCGAAACCCTGCTACTTCGAGAGAAATTGTCAGTTTTGTACACGAACTGCATCCAGTTTTTGTCGTAGCCCTCTCAAATTTTTAACACATGCTATGTTGGTGAAATGATGATAGCATGCCAACTTTCAACATTTTCAGAGTTCATTTGTAGTGCTTTTCAATTTCAGGGTCAACTAGCTCAAAAAAATAAGTAAATGCACGAAATATACCAAATGAAGTCAGAAATTGTTGAAATTTTGTGATGTGCCTTTGAATGGTGCATTTTGAACACACAAAAAGTATGGAGTTCAAATAAGTTAAAAAAATGAAATCCCTTTGTAAGAGATGAGTTCTCCTTCGAAACCCTGCTACTTCGAGAGAAATTGTCAGTTTTGTACACGAACTGCATCCAGTTTTTGTCGTAGCCCTCTCAAATTTTTAACGCATGCTATGTGGGTGAAATGATGATAGCATGCCAACTTTCAACATTTTCAGAGTTCATTTGTAGTGCTTTTCAATTTCAGGGTCAACTAGCTCAAAAAAATAAGTAAATGCACGAAATATACCAAATGAAGTCAGAAATTGTTGAAATTTTGTGATGTCCCTTTGAATGGTGCATTTTGAACACAAAAAAAGTATGGAGTTCAAATAAGTTTAAAAAAATGAAATCCCTTTGTAAGAGATGAGTTCTCATTCGAAACCGTGCTACTTCGAGAGAGATTGTCAGTTTTGTACACGAAGTGCATCCAGTTTTTGTCGTAGCCCTCTCAACTTTTTAACACATGCTATGTGGGTGAAATGATGATAGCATGCCTACTTTCAACATTTTCAGAGTTCATTTGTAGTGCTTTTCAATTTCAGGGTCAACTAGCTCAAAAAAAAAAAGTAAATGCACGAAATATACCAAATGAAGTCAAAATTGTTGAAATTTTGTGATGTGCCTTTGAATGGTGTATTTTGAACACACAAAAAGTATGGAGTTCAAATAAGTTTAAAAAAATGAAATCCCTTTGTAAAAGATGAGTTCTCATTCGAAACCCTGCTACTTCGAGAGAGATTGTCAGTTTTGTACACGAAGTGCATCCAGTTTTTGTCGTAGCCCTCTCAACTTTTTAACACATGCTATGTGGGCGAAATGATGATAGCATGCCAACTTTCAACATTTTCACAGTTCATTTGTAGTGCTTTTCAATTTATGGGTCAACTAGCTCAAAAAAATAAGTAAATGCACGAAATATACCAAATGAAGTCAGAAATTGTTGAAATTTTGTGATGTGCCTTTGAATGGTGCATTTTTGAACACACAAAAAGTATGGAGTTCAAATAAGTTAAAAAAATGAAATCCCTTTGTAAGAGATGAGTTCTCCATCGAAACCCTGCTACTTCGAGAGAAATTGTCAGTTTTGTACACGAACTGCATCCAGTTTTTGTCGTAGCCCTCTCAAATTTTTAACACATGCTATGTGGGTGAAATGATGATAGCATGCCAACTTTCAACATTTTCAGAGTTCATTTGTAGTGCTTTTCAATTTCAGGGTCAACTAGCTCAAAAAAATAAGTAAATGCACGAAATATACCAAATGAAGTCAGAAATTGTTGAAATTTTGTGATGTGCCTTTGAACGGTGCATTTTGAACACACAAAAAGTATGGAGTTCAAATAAGTTTAAAAAAATGAAATCCCTTTGTAAGAGATGTGTTCTCATTCGAAACCCTGCTACTTCGAGAGAGATTGTCAGTTTTGTACACGAAGTGCATCCAGTTTTTGTCGTAGCCCTCTCAACTTTTTAACACATGATATGTGGGTGAAATGATGATAGCATGACTACTTTCAACATTTTCAGAGTTCATTTGTAGTGCTTTTCAATTTCAGGGTCAACTAGCTCAAAAAAAAATAAGTAAATGCACGAAATATACCAAATGAAGTCAAAATTGTTGAAATTTTGTGATGTGCCTTTGAATGGTGCATTTTGAACACACCAAAAGTATGGAGTTCAAATAAGTTTAAAAAAATAAAATCCCTTTGTAAGAGATGAGTTCTCATTCGAAAACCTGCTACTTCGAGAGAGATTGTCAGTTTTGTACACGAAGTGCATCCAGTGTTTGTCGTAGCCCTCTCAACTTTTTAACACATGCTATGTGGGTGAAATTATGATAGCATGCCAACTTTCAACATTTTCAGAGTTCATTTGTAGTTCTTTTCAATTTATGGGTCAACTAGCTCAAAAAAAATAAGTAAATGGACGAAATATACCAAATGAAGTCAGAAATTGTTGAAATTTTGTGATGTGCCTTTGAATTGTGCATTTTGAACACACAAAAATTATGGAGTTCAAATAAGTTTAAAAAATGAAATGCCTTTGTAAGAGATGAGTTCTCCTTCGAAACCGTGCTACCTCGAGAGAGATTGTCTGTTTTGTACACGAACTGCATCCAGTTTTTGTCTTAGCCCTCTCAAATTTTAAACGCATGCTCTGTGGGTGAAATGATGATAGAATGCCAACTTTCAACATTTTCAAAGTTCATTTGTAGTGCTTTTCAATTTCAGGGTCAACAAGCTCAAAAAATAAGTAATTGCACGAAATATACCAAATGAAGTCAGAAATTGTTGAAATTTTGTGATGTGCCTTTGAATGGTGCATTTTGAACACACAAAAATTATGGAGTTCAAATAAGTTAAAAAAAATGAAATCCCTTTGTAAGAGATGAGTTCTCATTCGAAATCCTGCTACTTCGAGAGAGATTGTCAGTTTTGTACACGAAGTGGATCCAGTTTTTGTCGTAGCCCTCTCAACTTTTTAACACATGCTATGTGGGTGAAATGATGATAGCATGCCAACTTTCAACATTTTCGGAGTTCATTTGTAGTGCTTTTCAATTTCAGGGTCAACAAGCTCAAAAAATAAGTAAATGCACGAAATATACCAAATGAAGTCAGAAATTGTTGAAATTTTGTGATGTGCCTTTGAATGGTGCATTTTGAACACACAAAAAGTATGGAGTTAAAATAAGTAAAAAAATGAAATCCCTTTGTAAGAGATGAGTTCTCATTCGAAACCCTACTACCTCGACAGAGATTGTCAGTTTTGTACACGAAGTGCATCCAGTTTTTGTCGTAGCCCTCTCAACTTTTTAACACATGCTATGTGGGTGAAATGATGATAGCATGCCTACTTTCAACATTTTCAGAGTTCATTTGTAGTGCTTTTCAATTTCAGGGTCAACTAGCTCAAAAAAAAAGTAAATGCATGAAATATACCAAATGAAGTCAAAATTGTTGAAATTTTGTGATGTGCCTTTGAATGGTGTATTTTGAACACACAAAAAGTATGGTGTTCAAATAATTTAAAAAAAATGAAATCCCTTTGTAAGAGATGAGTTCTCATTCGAAACCCTGCTACTTCGAGAGAGATTGTCAGTTTTGTACACGAAGTGCATCCAGTTTTTGTCGTAGCCCTCTCAACTTTTTAACACATGCTATGTGGGTGAAATGATGATAGCATGCCAACTTTCAACATTTTCAGAGTTCATTTGTAGTGCTTTTCAATTTATGGGTCAACTAGCTCAAAAAAAATAAGTAAATGCACGAAATATACCAAATGAAGTCAGAAATTGTTGAAATTTTGTGATGTGCCTTTGAATGGTGCATTTTGAACACACAAAAAGTATGGAGTTCAAATAAGTAAAAAAAATGAAATCCCTTTGTTAGAGATGAGTTCTCCATCGAAACCCTGCTACTTCGAGAGATATTGTCAGTTTTGTACACGAACTGCATCCAGTTTTTGTCGTAGCCCTCTCAACTTTTTAACACATGCTGTGTGGGTGAAATGATGATCGCATGCCAACTTTCAACATTTTCAGAGTTCATTTGTAGTGCTTTTCAATTTCAGGGTCAACTAGCTCAAAAAAAATAAGTAAATGCACGAAATATACCAAATGAAGTCAGAAATTGTTGAAATTTTGTGATGTGCCTTTGAATGGTGCATTTTGAACACACAAAAAGTATGGAGTTCAAATAAGTTAAAAAAATGAAATCCCTTTGTAAGAGATGAGTTCTCATTCGAAACCCTGCTACTTCGAGAGAGATTGTCAGTTTTGTACACGAAGTGCATCCAGTTTTTGTCGTAGCCCTCTCAACTTTTTAACACATGCTATGTGGGTGAAATGATGATAGCATGCCAACTTTCAACATTTTCAGAGTTCATTTGTAGTGCTTTTCAATTTCATGGTCAACTAGCTCAAAAAAAATAAGTAAATGCACGAAATATACCAAATGAAGTCAGAAATTGTTGAAATTTTGTGATGTGCCTTTGAATGGTGCATTTTGAAGACACAAAAAGTATGGAGTTCAAATAAGTTAAAAAAATGTAATCCCTTTGTAAGAGATGAGTTCTCATTCGAAACCCTGCTACTTCGAGAGAGATTGTCAGGTTTGTACACGAAGTGGATCCAGTTTTTGTCGTAGCCCTCTCAACTTTTTAACACATGCTATGTGGGTGAAATGATGATATCATGCCAATTTTCAACATTTTCAGAGTTCATTTGTAGTGCTTTTCAATTTCAGGGTCAACTAGCTAAAAAAAAATAAGTAAATGCACGAAATATACCAAATGAAGTCAGAAATTGTTGAAATTTTGTGATGTGCCTTTGAATGGTGCATTTTGAACACACAAAAAGTATGGAGTTCAAATAAGTTTAAAAAAATGAAATCCCTTTGTAAGAGATGAGTTCTCATTCGAAACCCTGCTACTTCGAGAGAGATTGTCAGTTTTGTACACGAAGTGCATCCAGTTTTTGTCGTAGCCCTCTCAACTTTTTAACACATGCTATGTGGGTGAAATGATGATAGCATGCCAACTTTCAACATTTTCAGAGTTCATTTGTAGTGCTTTTCAATTTATGGGTCAACTAGCTCAAAAAAATAAGTAAATGCACGAAATATACCAAATGAAGTCAGAAATTGTTGAAATTTTGTGATGTGCCTTTGAATGGTGCATTTTGAACACACAAAAAGTATGGAGTTCAAATAAGTTAAAAAAAATGAAATCCCTTTGTAAGAGATGAGTTCTCCATCGAAACCCTGCTACTTCGAGAGAGATTGTCAGTTTTGTACACGAACTGCATCCAGTTTTTGTCGTAGCCCTCTCAAATTTTTAACACATGCTATGTGGGTGAAATGATGATAGCATGCCAACTTTCAACATTTTCAGAGTTCATTTGTAGTGCTTTTCAATTTCAGGGTCAACTAGCTCAAAAAAATAAGTAAATGCACGAAATATATCAAATGAAGTCAGAAATTGTTGAAATTTTGTGATGTGCCTTTGAACGGTGCATTTTGAACACACAAAAAGTATGGAGTTCAAATAAGTTTAAAAAAATGAAATCCCTTTGTAAGAGATGAGTTCTCATTCGAAACCGTGCTACTTCGAGAGAGATTGTCAGTTTTGTACACGAAGTGCATCCAGTTTTTGTCGTAGCCCTCTCAACTTTTTAACACATGCTATGTGGGTGAAATGATGATAGCATGCCTACTTTCAACATTTTCAGAGTTCATTTGTAGTGCTTTTCAATTTCAGGGTCAACTAGCTCAAAAAAAATAAGTAAATGCACGAAATATACCAAATGAAGTCAAAATTGTTGAAATTTTGTGATGTGCCTTTGAATGGTGCATTTTGAACACACAAAAATTATGGAGTTCAAATAAGTTTAAAAAAATGAAATCCCTTTGTAAGAGATGAGTTCTCATTCGAAACCGTGCTACTTCGAGAGAGATTGTCAGTTTTGTACACGAAGTGCATCCAGTTTTTGTCGTAGCCCTCTCAACTTTTTAACACATGCTATGTGGGTGAAATGATGATAGCATGCCAACTTTCAACATTTTCAGAGTTCATTTGTAGTGCTTTTCAATTTCATGGTCAACTAGCTCAAAAAAAATAAGTAAATGCACGAAATATACCAAATGAAGTCAGAAATTGTTGAAATTTTGTGATGTGCCTTTGAATGGTGCATTTTGAAGACACAAAAAGTATGGAGTCCAAATAAGTTAAAAAAATGTAATCCCTTTGTAAGAGATGAGTTCTCATTCGAAACCCTGCTACTTCGAGAGAGATTGTCAGGTTTGTACACGAAGTGGATCCAGTTTTTGTCGTAGCCCTCTCAACTTTTTAACACATGCTATGTGGGTGAAATGATGATATCATGCCAATTTTCAACATTTTCAGAGTTCATTTGTAGTGCTTTTCAATTTCAGGGTCAACTAGCTAAAAAAAAATAAGTAAATGCACGAAATATACCAAATGAAGTCAGAAATTGTTGAAATTTTGTGATGTGCCTTTGAATGGTGCATTTTGAACACACAAAAAGTATGGAGTTCAAATAAGTTTAAAAAAATGAAATCCCTTTGTAAGAGATGAGTTCTCATTCGAAACCCTGCTACTTCGAGAGAGATTGTCAGTTTTGTACACGAAGTGCATCCAGTTTTTGTCGTAGCCCTCTCAACTTTTTAACACATGCTATGTGGGTGAAATGATGATAGCATGCCAACTTTCAACATTTTCAGAGTTCATTTGTAGTGCTTTTCAATTTATGGGTCAACTAGCTCAAAAAAAATAAGTAAATGCACGAAATATACCAAATGAAGTCAGAAATTGTTGAAATTTTGTGATGTGCCTTTGAATGGTGCATTTTGAACACACAAAAAGTATGGAGTTCAAATAAGTTAAAAAAAATGAAATCCCTTTGTAAGAGATGAGTTCTCCATCGAAACCCTGCTACTTCGAGAGAGATTGTCAGTTTTGTACACGAACTGCATCCAGTTTTTGTCGTAGCCCTCTCAAATTTTTAACACATGCTATGTGGGTGAAATGATGATAGCATGCCAACTTTCAACATTTTCAGAGTTCATTTGTAGTGCTTTTCAATTTCAGGGTCAACTAGCTCAAAAAAATAAGTAAATGCACGAAATATACCAAATGAAGTCAGAAATTGTTGAAATTTTGTGATGTGCCTTTGAACGGTGCATTTTGAACACACAAAAAGTATGGAGTTCAAATAAGTTTAAAAAAATGAAATCCCTTTGTAAGAGATGAGTTCTCATTCGAAACCGTGCTACTTCGAGAGAGATTGTCAGTTTTGTACACGAAGTGCATCCAGTTTATGTCGTAGCCCTCTCAACTTTTTAACACATGCTATGTGGGTGAAATGATGATAGCATGCCTACTTTCAACATTTTCAGAGTTCATTTGTAGTGCTTTTCAATTTCAGGGTCAACTAGCTCAAAAAAAATAAGTAAATGCACGAAATATACCAAATGAAGTCAAAATTGTTGAAATTTTGTGATGTGCCTTTGAATGGTGCATTTTGAACACACAAAAATTATGGAGTTCAAATAAGTTTAAAAAAATGAAATCCCTTTGTAAGAGATGAGTTCTCATTCGAAACCGTGCTACTTCGAGAGAGATTGTCAGTTTTGTACACGAAGTGCATCCAGTTTTTGTCGTAGCCCTCTCAACTTTTTAACACATGCTATGTGGGTGAAATGATGATAGCATGCCAACTTTCAACATTTTCAGAGTTCATTTGTAGTGCTTTTCAATTTATGGGTCAACTAGCTCAAAAAAAATAAGTAAATGCACGAAATATACCAAATGAAGTCAGAAATTGTTGAAATTTTGTGATGTGCCTTTGAATGGTGCATTTTGAACACACAAAAGTTATGGAGTTCAAATAAGTTAAAAAAAATGAAATCCCTTTGTAAGACATGAGTTCTCATTCGAAACCCTGCTACTTCGAGAGAGATTGTCAGTTTTGTACACGAACTGCATCCAGTTTTTGTCGTAGCCCTCTCAAATTTTTAACGCATGCTATGTGGGTGAAATGATGATAGCATGCCAACTTTCAACATTTTCAGAGTTCATTTGTAGTACTTTTCAATTTCAGGGTCAACTAGCTCAAAAAAATAAGTAAATGCACGAAATATACCAAATGAAGTCAGAAATTGTTGAAATTTTGTGATGTGCCTTTGAATGGTGCATTTTGAACACACAAAAAGTATGGAGTTCAAATAAGTTAAAAAAATGAAATCCCTTTGTAAGAGATGAGTTCTCATTCGAAACCCTGCTACTTCGAGAGAGATTGTCAGTTCTGTACACGAAGTGCATCCAGTTTTTGTCGTAGCCCTCTCAACTTTTTAACACATGCTATGTGGGTGAAATGATGATAGCATGCCTACTTTCAACATTTTCAGAGTTCATTTGTAGTGCTTTTAAATTTCAGGGTCAACTAGCTCAAAAAAATAAGTAAATGCACGAAATATACCAAATGAAGTCAAAATTGTTGAAATTTTGTGATGTGCCTTTGAATGGTGCATTTTGAACACACAAAAAGTATGGAGTTCAAATAAGTTAAAAAAATGAAATCCCTTTGTAAGAGATGAGTTCTCATTCGAAAACCTGCTACTTCGAGAGATATTGTAAGTTTTGTACACGAAGTGCATCCAGTTTTTGTCGTAGCCCTCTCAACTTTTTAACACATGCTGTGTGGGTGAAATGATGATCGCATGCCAACTTTCAACATTTTCAGAGTTCATTTGTAGTGCTTTTCAATTTCAGGGTCAACTAGCTCAAAAAAAAAGTAAATGCGCGAAATATACCAAATGAAGTCAGAAATTGTTGAAATTTTGTGATGTGCCTTTGAATGGTGCATTTTGAACACACAAAAAGTATGGAGTTCAAATAAGTTAAAAAAATGAAATCCCTTTGTAAGAGATGAGTTCTCATTCGAAACCCTGCTACTTCGAGAGAGATTGTCAGTTTTGTACACGAAGTGCATCCAGTTTTTGTCGTAGCCCTCTCAACTTTTTAACACATGCTGTGTGGGTGAAATGATGATAGCATGCCTACTTTCAACATTTTCAGAGTTCATTTGTAGTGCTTTTCAATTTCAGGGTCAACTAGCTCAAAAATAAATAAGTAAATGCACGAAATATACCAAATGAAGTCAGAAATTGTTGAAATTTGGTGATGTGCCTTTGAATGGTGAATTTTAAACACACAAAAAGTATGGAGTTCAAATAAGTTAAAAAAATGAAATCCCTTTGTAAGAGATGAGTTCTCCTTCGAAACCCTGCTACTTCGAGAGAGATTGTCTGTTTTGTCGACGAACTGCATCCAGTTTTTGTCGTAGACCTCTCAAATTTTTAACGCATGCTATGTGGGTGAAATGATGATAGCATGCCAACTTTCAACATTTTCAAAGTTCATTTGTAGTGCTTTTCAATTTCAGGGTCAACTAAATCAAAAAATAAGTAAATGCACGAAATATACCAAATGAAGTCAGAAATTGTTGAAATTTTGTGATGTGCCTTTTAATGGTGCATTTTGAACACACAAAAAGTATGGAGTTCAAATAAGTTTTAAAAAATGAAATCCCTTTATAAGAGATGAGTTCTCGTTCGAAACCCTGCTACTTCGAGAGAGATTGTCAGTTTTGTACACGAACTGCATCCAGTTTTTGTCGTAGCCCTCTCAAATTTTTAACATGTGATATGTGTGTGAAATGATGATAGCATACAAACTTTCAACATTTTGAGAGTTCATTTGTAGTACTTTTCAATTTCAGGGTCAACTAGCTCAAAAAAATAAGTAAATGCACGAAATATACCAAATGAAGTCAGAAATTGTTGAAATTTTGTGATGTGCCTTTGAATGGTGCATTTTGAACACACAAAAGTTATGGAGTTCAAATAAGTTTAAAAAAATGAAATCCCTTTGTAAGAGCTGAGTTCTCGTTCGAAACCCTACTACTTCGAGAGAGATTGTCAGTTTTGTACACGAACTGCATCCAGTTTTTCTCGTAGCCCTCTCAACTTTTTAACACATGCTATGTGGGTGAAATTATGATAGCATGCCAACTTTCAACATTTTCAGAGTTCATTTGTAGTGCTTTTCAATTTGAGGGTCAACTAGCTCAAAAAAATAAGTAAATGCACGAAATATACCAAATGAACTCAGAAATTGTTGAAATTTTGTGATGTGCCTTTGAATGGTGCATTTTGAACACACAAAAAGTGTGGAGTTCAAATAAGTTTAAAAAAAATGAAATCCCTTTGTAAGAGATGAGTTCTCCTTCGAAACCCTGCTACTTCGAGAGAGATTGTCAGTTTTGTACACGAACTGCACCCAGTTTTTGTCGTAGCCCTCTCAAATTTTTAACACATGCTATGTGGGTGAAATGATGATAGCATGCCAACTTTCAACATTTTCAGAGTTCATTTGTAGTGCTTTTCAATTTCAGGGTCAACTGGCTCAAAAAAAAAAAAGTAAATGCACGAAATATACCAAATGAAGTCAGAAATTGTTGAAATTTTATGATGTACCTTTGAATGGTGCATTTTGAACACACAAAAAGTATGGAGTTCAAATAAGTTTTAAAAAATGAAATCCCTTTGTCAGAGATGAGTTCTCGTTCGAAACCCTGCTACTTCGAGAGAGATTGTCAGTTTTGTACACGAACTGCATCCAGTTTTTGTCGTAGCCCTCTCAAATTTTTAACACATGCTATGTGGGTGAAATGATGATAGCATGCCTAATTTCAACATTTTCAGAGTTCATTTGTAGTGTTTTTCAATTTCAGGGTCAACTGGCTCAAAAAAAATAAGTAAATGCACGAAATATACCAAATGAAGTCAGAAATTGTTGAAATTTTATGATGTGCCTTTGAATGGTGCATTTTGAACACACAAAAAGTATGGAGTTCAAATAAGTTTTAAAAAATGAAATCCCTTTGTCAGAGATGAGTTCTCGTTCGAAACCCTCCTACTTCGAGAGAGATTGTCAGTTTTGTACACGAACTGCATCCAGTTTTTGTCGTAGCCCTCTCAAAATTTTAACATATGCTATGTGGGTGAAATTATGATAGCATGCCGACTGTCAACATTTTCAGAGTTCATTTGTAGTGCTTTTCAATTTCAGGGTCAACTAGCTCAAAAAATAAGTAAATGCACGAAATATACCAAATGAAGTCAGAAATTGTTGAAATTTTGTGATGTGCCTTTGAATGGTGCATTTTGAACACACAAAAAGTATGGAGTTCAAATAAGTTTTAAAAAATGAAATCCCTTCATAAGAGATGAGTTCTCGTTTGAAACCCTCCTACTTCGAGAGAGATTGTCACTTTTGTACACGAACTGCATCCAGTTTTTGTCGTAGCCCTCTCAACTTTTTAACACATGTTATGTGGGTGAAATGATGATAGCATGCCTAATTTCAACATTTTCAGAGTTCATTTGTAGTGTTTTTCAATTTCAGGGTCAATAGCTCAAAAAAATAAGTAAATGCACAAAATATACCAAATGAAGTCAGAAATTTTTGAAATTTGGTGATGTGCCTTTGAATGGTGCATTTTGAACACACAAAAAGTATGGAGTTCAAATAAGTTTTAAAAAATGAAATCCCTTTGTCAGAGATGAGTTCTCGTTCGAAACCCTGCTACTTCGAGAGAGATTGTCAGTTTTGTACACGAACTGCATCCAGTTTTTGTCGTAGCCCTCTCAAAATTTAACATATGCTATGTGGGTGAAATTATGATAGCATGCCGACTTTCAACATTTTCAGAGTTCATTTGTAGTGCTTTTCAATTTCAGGGTCAACTAGCTCAAAAAATAAGTAAATGCACGAAATATACCAAATGAAGTCACAAATTGTTGAAATTTTGTGATGTGCCTTTGAATGGTGCATTTTGAACACACAAAAAGTATGGAGTTCAAATAAGTTTTAAAAAATGAAATCCCTTCATAAGAGATGAGTTCTCGTTTGAAACCCTCCTACTTCGAGAGAGATTGTCAGTTTTGTACACGAACTGCATCCAGTTTTTGTCGTAGCCTCTCAACTTTTTAACACATGCTATGTGGGTGAAATGATGATAGCATGCCTAATTTCAACATTTTCAGAGTTCATTTGTAGTGTTTTTCAATTTCAGGGTCAACTAGCTCAAAAAAAATAAGTAAATGCACGAAATATACCAAATGAAGTCAGAAATTGTTGAAATTTTGTGATGTGCCTTTGAATGGTGCATTTTGAACACACAAAAAGTATGGAGTTCAAATAAGTTAAAAAAATGAAATCCCTTTGTAAGAGATGAGTTCTCATTCGAAACCCTGCTACTTCGAGAGAGATTGTCAGTTTTGTACACGAAGTGCATCCAGTTTTTGTCGTAGCCCTCTCAACTTTTTAACACATGCTATGTGGGTGAAATGATGATAGCATGCCTACTTTCAACATTTTCAGAGTTCATTTGTAGTGCTTTTCAATTTCAGGATCAACTAGCTCAAAAATAAATAAGTAAATGCACGAAATATACCAAATGAAGTCAGAAATTGTTGAAATTTGGTGATGTGCCTTTGAATGGTGAATTTTAAACACACAAAAAGTATGGAGTTCAAATAAGTTAAAAAAAATGAAATCCCTTTGTAAGAGATGAGTTCTCCTTCGAAACCCTGCTACTTCGAGAGAGATTGTCTGTTTAGACGAACTGCATCCAGTTTTTGTCGTAGACCTCTCAAATTTTTAACGCATGCTATGTGGGTGAAATGATGATAGCATGCCAACTTTCAACATTTTCAAAGTTCGTTTGTAGTGCTTTTCAATTTCAGGGTCAACTAGCTCAAAAAATAAGTAAATGCACGAAATATACCAAATGAAGTCAGAAATTGTTGAAATTTTGTGATGTGCCTTTTAATGGTGCATTTTGAACACACAAAAAGTATGGAGTTCAAATAAGTTTTAAAAAATGAAATCCCTTTATAAGAGATGAGTTCTCGTTCGAAACCCTGCTACTTCGAGAGAGATTGTCAGTTTTGTACACGAACTGCATCCAGTTTTTGTCGTAGCCCTCTCAAATTTTTAACATGTGATATGTGTGTGAAATGATGATAGCATACAGACTTTCAACATTTTGAGAGTTCATTTGTAGTGCTTTTCAATTTCAGGGTCAACTAGCTCAAAAAAATAAGTAAATGCACGAAATATACCAAATGAAGTCAGAAATTGTTGAAATTTTGTGATGTGCCTTTGAATGGTGCATTTTGAACACACAAAAATTATGGAGTTCAAATAAGTTTTAAAAAATGAAATCCCTTTGTAAGAGCTGATTTCTCGTTCGAAACCCTACTACTTCGAGAGAGATTGTTAGTTTTGTACACGAACTTCATCCAGTTTTTCTCGTAGCCCTCTCAACTTTTTAACACATGCTATGTGGGTGAAATTATGATAGCATGCCAACTTTCAACATTTTCAGAGTTCATTTGTAGTGCTTTTAATTTTGAGGGTCAACTAGCTCAAAAAAAAATAAGTAAATGCACGAAATATACCAAATGAACTCAGAAATTGTTGAAATTTTGTGATGTGCCTTTGAATGGTGCATTTTGAACACACAAAAAGTGTGGAGTTCAAATAAGTTTAAAAAAAATGAAATCCCTTTGTAAGAGATGAGTTCTCCTTCGAAACCCTGCTACTTCGAGAGAGATTGTCTGTTTTGTAGACGAACTGCATTCAGTTTTTGTCGTAGACCTCTCAAATTTTTAACGCATGCTATGTGGGTGAAATGATGATAGCATGCCAACTTTCAACATTTTCAAAGTTCGTTTGTAGTGCTTTTCAATTTCAGGGTCAACTAGCTCAAAAAATAAGTAAATGCACGAAATATACCAAATGAAGTCAGAAATTGTTGAAATTTTGTGATGTGCCTTTTAATGGTGCATTTTGAACACACAAAAAGTATGGAGTTCAAATAAGTTTTAAAAAATGAAATCCCTTTATAAGAGATGAGTTCTCGTTCGAAACCCTGCTACTTCGAGAGAGATTGTCAGTTTTGTACACGAACTGCATCCAGTTTTTGTCGTAGCCCTCTCAAATTTTTAACACATGCTATGTGGGTGAAATGATGATAGCATGCCTAATTTCAACATTTTCAGAGTTCATTTGTAGTGTTTTTCAATTTCAGGGTCAACTAGCTCAAAAAAAATAAGTAAATGCACGAAATATACCAAATGAAGTCAGAAATTGTTGAAATTTTATGATGTGCCTTTGAATGGTGCATTTTGAACACACAAAAAGTATGGAGTTCAAATAAGTTTTAAAAAATGAAATCCCTTTGTCAGAGATGAGTTCTCGTTCGAAACCCTGCTACTTCGAGAGAGATTGTCAGTTTTGTACACGAACTGCATCCAGTTTTTGTCGTAGCCCTCTCAAAATTTTAACATATGCTATGTGGGTGAAATTATGATAGCATGCCGACTTTCAACATTTTCAGAGTTCATTTGTAGTGCTTTTCAATTTCAGGGTCAACTAGCTCAAAAAATAAGTAAATGCACGAAATATACCAAATGAAGTCAGAAATTGTTGAAATTTTGTGATGTGCCTTTGAATGGTGCATTTTGAACACACAAAAAGTATGGAGTTCAAATAAGTTTTAAAAAATGAAATCCCTTCATAAGAGATGAGTTCTCGTTTGAAACCCTCCTACTTCGAGAGGGATTGTCACTTTTGTACACGAACTGCATCCAGTTTTTGTCGTAGCCCTCTCAACTTTTTAACACATGCTATGTGGGTGAAATGATGATAGCATGCCTAATTTCAACATTTTCAGAGTTCATTTGTAGTGTTTTTAAATTTCAGGGTCAATAGCTCAAAAAAATAAGTAAATGCACAAAATATACCAAATGAAGTCAGAAATTGTTGAAATTTGGTGATGTGCCTTTGAATGGTGCATTTTGAACACACAAAAAGTATGGAGTTCAAATAAGTTTTAAAAAATGAAATCCCTTTGTCAGAGATGAGTTCTTGTTCGAAACCCTGCTACTTCGAGAGAGATTGTCAGTTTTGTACACGAACTGCATCTAGTTTTTGTCGTAGCCCTCTCAAAATTTTAACATATGCTATGTGGGTGAAATTATGATAGCATGCCGACTTTCAACATTTTCAGAGTTCATTTGTAGTGCTTTTCAATTTCAGGGTCAACTAGCTCAAAAAATAAGTAAATGCACGAAATATACCAAATGAAGTCAGAAATTGTTGAAATTTTGTGATGTGCCTTTGAATGGTGCATTTTGAACACACAAAAAGTATGGAGTTCAAATAAGTTAAAAAAATGAAATCCCTTTGTAAGAGATGAGTTCTCCTTCGAAACCCTGCTACTTCGAGAGAAATTGTCAGTTTTGTACAAGAACTGCATCCAGTTTTTGTCGTAGCCCTCTCAAATTTTTAACGCATGATATGTGGGTGAAATGATGATAGCATGCCTAATTTCAACATATTCAGAGTTCATTTGTAGTGTTTTTCAATTTCAGGGTCAACTAGCTCAAAAAAAATAAGTAAATGCACGAAATATACCAAATGAAGTCAGAAATTGTTGAAATTTTGTGATGTGCCTTTGAATGGTGCATTTTGAACACACAAAAAGTATGGAGTTCAAATAAGTTAAAAAAATGAAATCCCTTTGTAAGAGATGAGTTCTCATTCGAAACCCTGCTACTTCGAGAGAGATTGTCAGTTTTGTACACGAAGTGCATCCAGTTTTTGTCGTAGCCCTCTCAACTTTTTAACACATGCTATGTGGGTGAAATGATGATAGCATGCCTACTTTCAACATTTTCAGAGTTCATTTGTAGTGCTTTTCAATTTCAGGGTCAACTAGCTCAAAAATAAATAAGTAAATGCACGAAATATACCAAATGAAGTCAGAAATTGTTGAAATTTGGTGATGTGCCTTTGAATGGTGAATTTTAAACACACAAAAAGTATGGAGTTCAAATAAGTTAAAAAAAATGAAATCCCTTTGTAAGAGATGAGTTCTCCTTCGAAACCCTGCTACTTCGAGAGAGATGGTCTGTTTTGTAGACGAACTGCATCCAGTTTTTGTCGTAGACCTCTCAAATTTTTAACGCATGCTATGTGGGTGAAATGATGATAGCATGCCAACTTTCAACATTTTCAAAGTTCGTTTGTAGTGCTTTTCAATTTCAGGGTCAACTAGCTCAAAAAATAAGTAAATGCACGAAATATACCAAATGAAGTCAGAAATTGTTGAAATTTTGTGATGTGCCTTTTAATGGTGCATTTTGAACACACAAAAAGTATGGAGTTCAAATAAGTTTTAAAAAATGAAATCCCTTTATAAGAGATGAGTTCTCGTTCGAAACCCTGCTACTTCGAGAGAGATTGTCAGTTTTGTACACGAACTGCATCCAGTTTTTGTCGTAGCCCTCTCAAATTTTTAACATGTGATATGTGTGTGAAATGATGATAGCATACAGACTTTCAACATTTTGAGAGTTCATTTGTAGTGCTTTTCAATTTCAGGGTCAACTAGCTCAAAAAAAAAAGTAAATGCACGAAATATACCAAATGAAGTCAGAAATTGTTGAAATTTTGTGATGTGCCTTTGAATGGTGCATTTTGAACACACAAAAATTATGGAGTTCAAATAAGTTTTAAAAAATGAAATCCCTTTGTAAGAGCTGATTTCTCGTTCGAAACCCTACTACTTCGAGAGAGATTGTTAGTTTTGTACACGAACTTCATCCAGTTTTTCTCGTAGCCCTCTCAACTTTTTAACACATGCTATGTGGGTGAAATTATGATAGCATGCCAACTTTCAACATTTTCAGAGTTCATTTGTAGTGCTTTTAATTTTGAGGGTCAACTAGCTCAAAAAAAAATAAGTAAATGCACGAAATATACCAAATGAACTCAGAAATTGTTGAAATTTTGTGATGTGCCTTTGAATGGTGCATTTTGAACACACAAAAAGTGTGGAGTTCAAATAAGTTTAAAAAAAATGAAATCCCTTTGTAAGAGATGAGTTCTCCTTCGAAACCCTGCTACTTCGAGAGAGATTGTCTGTTTTGTAGACGAACTGCATCCAGTTTTTGTCGTAGACCTCTCAAATTTTTAACGCATGCTATGTGGGTGAAATGATGATAGCATGCCAACTTTCAACATTTTCAAAGTTCGTTTGTAGTGCTTTTCAATTTCAGGGTCAACTAGCTCAAAAAATAAGTAAATGCACGAAATATACCAAATGAAGTCAGAAATTGTTGAAATTTTGTGATGTGCCTTTTAATGGTGCATTTTGAACACACAAAAAGTATGGAGTTCAAATAAGTTTTAAAAAATGAAATCCCTTTATAAGAGATGAGTTCTCGTTCGAAACCCTGCTACTTCGAGAGAGATTGTCAGTTTTGTACACGAACTGCATCCAGTTTTTGTCGTAGCCCTCTCAAATTTTTAACACATGCTATGTGGGTGAAATGATGATAGCATGCCTAATTTCAACATTTTCAGAGTTCATTTGTAGTGTTTTTCAATTTCAGGGTCAACTAGCTCAAAAAAAATAAGTAAATGCACGAAATATACCAAATGAAGTCAGAAATTGTTGAAATTTTATGATGTGCCTTTGAATGGTGCATTTTGAACACACAAAAAGTATGGAGTTCAAATAAGTTTTAAAAAATGAAATCCCTTTGTCAGAGATGAGTTCTCGTTCGAAACCCTGCTACTTCGAGAGAGATTGTCAGTTTTGTACACGAACTGCATCCAGTTTTTGTCGTAGCCCTCTCAAAATTTTAACATATGCTATGTGGGTGAAATTATGATAGCATGCCGACTTTCAACATTTTCAGAGTTCATTTGTAGTGCTTTTCAATTTCAGGGTCAACTAGCTCAAAAAATAAGTAAATGCACGAAATATACCAAATGAAGTCAGAAATTGTTGAAATTTTGTGATGTGCCTTTGAATGGTGCATTTTGAACACACAAAAAGTATGGAGTTCAAATAAGTTTTAAAAAATGAAATCCCTTCATAAGAGATGAGTTCTCGTTTGAAACCCTCCTACTTCGAGAGGGATTGTCACTTTTGTACACGAACTGCATCCAGTTTTTGTCGTAGCCCTCTCAACTTTTTAACACATGCTATGTGGGTGAAATGATGATAGCATGCCTAATTTCAACATTTTCAGAGTTCATTTGTAGTGTTTTTAAATTTCAGGGTCAATAGCTCAAAAAAATAAGTAAATGCACAAAATATACCAAATGAAGTCAGAAATTGTTGAAATTTGGTGATGTGCCTTTGAATGGTGCATTTTGAACACACAAAAAGTATGGAGTTCAAATAAGTTTTAAAAAATGAAATCCCTTTGTCAGAGATGAGTTCTTGTTCGAAACCCTGCTACTTCGAGAGAGATTGTCAGTTTTGTACACGAACTGCATCCAGTTTTTGTCGTAGCCCTCTCAAAATTTTAACATATGCTATGTGGGTGAAATTATGATAGCATGCCGACTTTCAACATTTTCAGAGTTCATTTGTAGTGCTTTTCAATTTCAGGGTCAACTAGCTCAAAAAATAAGTAAATGCACGAAATATACCAAATGAAGTCAGAAATTGTTGAAATTTTGTGATGTGCCTTTGAATGGTGCATTTTGAACACACAAAAAGTATGGAGTTCAAATAAGTTAAAAAAATGAAATCCCTTTGTAAGAGATGAGTTCTCCTTCGAAACCCTGCTACTTCGAGAGAAATTGTCAGTTTTGTACACGAACTGCATCCAGTTTTTGTCGTAGCCCTCTCAAATTTTTAACGCATGATATGTGGGTGAAATGATGATAGCATGCCTAATTTCAACATATTCAGAGTTCATTTGTAGTGTTTTTCAATTTCAGGGTCAACTAGCTCAAAAAAAAATAAGTAAATGCACGAAATATACCAAATGAAGTCAGAAATTGTTGAAATTTTGTGATGTGCCTTTGAATGGTGCATTTTGAACACACAAAAAGTATGGAGTTCAAATAAGTTAAAAAAATGAAATCCCTTTGTAAGAGATGAGTTCTCATTCGAAACCCTGCTACTTCGAGAGAGATTGTCAGTTTTGTACACGAAGTGCATCCAGTTTTTGTCGTAGCCCTCTCAACTTTTTAACACATGCTATGTGGGTGAAATGATGATAGCATGCCTACTTTCAACATTTTCAGAGTTCATTTGTAGTGCTTTTCAATTTCAGGGTCAACTAGCTCAAAAATAAATAAGTAAATGCACGAAATATACCAAATGAAGTCAGAAATTGTTGAAATTTGGTGATGTGCCTTTGAATGGTGAATTTTAAACACACAAAAAGTATGGAGTTCAAATAAGTTAAAAAAAATGAAATCCCTTTGTAAGAGATGAGTTCTCCTTCGAAACCCTGCTACTTCGAGAGAGATGGTCTGTTTTGTAGACGAACTGCATCCAGTTTTTGTCGTAGACCTCTCAAATTTTTAACGCATGCTATGTGGGTGAAATGATGATAGCATGCCAACTTTCAACATTTTCAAAGTTCGTTTGTAGTGCTTTTCAATTTCAGGGTCAACTAGCTCAAAAAATAAGTAAATGCACGAAATATACCAAATGAAGTCAGAAATTGTTGAAATTTTGTGATGTGCCTTTTAATGGTGCATTTTGAACACACAAAAAGTATGGAGTTCAAATAAGTTTTAAAAAATGAAATCCCTTTATAAGAGATGAGTTCTCGTTCGAAACCCTGCTACTTCGAGAGAGATTGTCAGTTTTGTACACGAACTGCATCCAGTTTTTGTCGTAGCCCTCTCAAATTTTTAACATGTGATATGTGTGTGAAATGATGATAGCATACAAACTTTCAACATTTTGAGAGTTCATTTGTAGTGCTTTTCAATTTCAGGGTCAACTAGCTCAAAAAAATAAGTAAATGCACGAAATATACCAAATGAAGTCAGAAATTGTTGAAATTTTGTGATGTGCCTTTGAATGGTGCATTTTGAACACACAAAAATTATGGAGTTCAAATAAGTTTAAAAAAATGAAATCCCTTTGTAAGAGCTGAGTTCTCGTTCGAAACCCTACTACTTCGAGAGAGATTGTCAGTTTTGTACACGAACTGCATCCAGTTTTTCTCGTAGCCCTCTCAACTTTTTAACACATGCTATGTGGGTGAAATTATGATAGCATGCCAACTTTCAACATTTTCAGAGTTCATTTGTAGTGCTTTTCAATTTGAGGGTCAACTAGCTCAAAAAAAATAAGTGAATGCACGAAATATACCAAATGAACTCAGAAATTGTTGAAATTTTGTGATGTAGCTTTGAATGGTGAATTTTGAACACACAAAAAGTGTGGAGTTCAAATAAGTTAAAAAAGAATGAAATCCCTTTGTAAGAGATGAGTTCTACTTCGAAACCCTGCTACTTCGAGAGAGATTGTCAGTTTTGTACACGAACTGCACCCAGTTTTTGTCGTAGCCCTCTCAAATTTTTAACACATGCTATGTGGGTGAAATGATGATAGCATGCCAACTTTCAACATTTTCAGAGTTCATTTGTAGTGCTTTTCAATTTCAGGGTCAACTGGCTCAAAAAAAATAAGTAAATGCACGAAATATACCAAATGAAGTCAGAAATTGTTGAAATTTTATGATGTGCCTTTGAATGGTGCATTTTGAACACACAAAAAGTATGGAGTTCAAATAAGTTTTAAAAAATGAAATCCCTTTGTCAGAGACGAGTTCTCGTTCGAAACCCTGCTACTTCGAGAGAGATTGTCAGTTTTGTACACGAACTGCATCCAGTTTTTGTCGTAGCCCTCTCAAATTTTTAACACATGCTATGTGGGTGAAATGATGATAGCATGCCTAATTTCAACATTTTCAGAGTTCATTTGTAGTGTTTTTCAATTTCAGGGTCAACTAGCTCAAAAAAAATAAGTAAATGCACGAAATATACCAAATGAAGTCAGAAATTGTTGAAATTTTATGATGTGCCTTTGAATGGTGCATTTTGAACACACAAAAAGTATGGAGTTCAAATAAGTTTTAAAAAATGAAATCCCTTTGTCAGAGATGAGTTCTCGTTCGAAACCCTGCTACTTCGAGAGAGATTGTCAGTTTTGTACACGAACTGCATCCAGTTTTTGTCGTAGCCCTCTCAAAATTTTAACATATGCTATGTGGGTGAAATTATGATAGCATGCCGACTTTCAACATTTTCAGAGTTCATTTGTAGTGCTTTTCAATTTCAGGGTCAACTAGCTCAAAAAATAAGTAAATGCACGAAATATACCAAATGAAGTCAGAAATTGTTGAAATTTTGTGATGTGCCTTTGAATGGTGCATTTTGAACACACAAAAAGTATGGAGTTCAAATAAGTTTTAAAAAATGAAATCCCTTCATAAGAGATGAGTTCTCGTTTGAAACCCTCCTACTTCGAGAGAGATTGTCACTTTTGTACACGAACTGCATCCAGTTTTTGTCGTAGCCCTCTCAACTTTTTAACACATGCTATGTGGGTGAAATGATGATAGCATGCCTAATTTCAACATTTTCAGAGTTCATTTGTAGTGTTTTTCAATTTCAGGGTCAATAGCTCAAAAAAATAAGTAAATGCACAAAATATACCAAATGAAGTCAGAAATTGTTGAAATTTGGTGATGTGCCTTTGAATGGTGCATTTTGAACACACAAAAATTATGGAGTTCAAATAAGTTTTAAAAAATGAAATCCCTTTGTCAGAGATGAGTTCTCGTTCGAAACCCTGCTACTTCGAGAGAGATTGTCAGTTTTGTACACGAACTGCATCCAGTTTTTGTCGTAGCCCTCTCAAAATTTTGACATATGCTATGTGGGTGAAATTATGATAGCATGCCGACTTTCAACATTTTCAGAGTTCATTTGTAGTGCTTTTCAATTTCAGGGTCAACTAGCTCAAAAAATAAGTAAATGCACGAAATATACCAAATGAAGTCAGAAATTGTTGAAATTTTGTGATGTGCCTTTGAATGGTGCATTTTGAACACACAAAAAGTATGGAGTTCAAATAAGTTTTAAAAAATGAAATCCCTTCATAAGAGATGAGCTCTCGTTTGAAACCCTCCTACTTCGAGAGAGATTGTCAGTTTTGTACACGAACTGCATCCAGTTTTTGTCGTAGCCCTCTCAACTTTTTAACACATGCTATGTGGGTGAAATGATGATAGCATGCCTAATTTCAACATTTTCAGAGTTCATTTGTAGTGTTTTTCAATTTCAGGGTCAACTAGCTCAAAAAAAAAATAAGTAAATGCACGAAATATACCAAATGAAGTCAGAAATTGTTGAAATTTTGTGATGTGCCTTTGAATGGTGCATTTTGAACACACAAAAAGTATGGACTTCAAATAAGTTAAAAAAATGAAATCCCTTTGTAAGAGATGAGTTCTCCTTCGAAACCCTCCTACTTCGAGAGAGATTGTCAGTTTTGTACACGAAGTGCATCTAGTTTTTGTCGTAGCCCTCTCAAATTGTTAACACATGCTATGTGGGTGAAATGATGATAGCATGCCAACTTTCAACATTTTCAGAGTTCATTTGTAGTGCTTTTCAATTTCAGGGTCAACTAGCTCAAAAAAATAAGTAATGCACGAAATATACCAAATGAAGTCAGAAATTGTTGAAATTTTGTGATGTGCCTTTGAATGGTGCATTTTGAACACACAAAAAGTATGGAGTTCAAATAAGTTTTAAAAAAATGAAATCCCTTTGTAAGAGATGAGTTCTCGTTCGAAACCCTGCTACTTCGAGAGAGATTGTCAGTTTTGTACACGAACTGCATCCAGTTTTTGTCGTAGCCCTCTCAAAATTTTAACATATGCTATGTGGGTGAAATGATGATAGCATGCCGACTTTCAACATTTTCAGAGTTCATTTGTAGTGCTTTTCAATTTCAGGGTCAACTAGCTCAAAAAAATAAGTAAATGCACGAAATATACCAAATGAAGTCAGAAATTGTTGAAATTTTGTGATGTGCCTTTGAATGGTGCATTTTGAACACACAAAATGTATGGAGTTCAAATAAGTTTAAAAAAATGAAATCCCTTTGTAAGAGATGAGTTCTCGTTCGAAACCGTGCTACTTCGAGAGAGATTGTCAGTTTTGTACACGAACTTCATCCAGTTTTTGTCGTAGCCCTCTCAAATTTTTAACACATGCTATGTGGGTGAAATTATGATAGCATGCCAACTTTCAACATTTTCAGAGTTCATTTGTAGTGCTTTTCAATTTCAGGGTCAACTAGCTCAAAAAAAATAAATAAATGCACGAAATATACCAAATGAAGTCAGAAATTGTTGAAGTTTTGTGATGTGCCTTTGAATGGTGCATTTTGAACACACAAAAAGTGTGGAGTTCAAATAAGTTTTAAAAAAATGAAATCCCTTTGTAAGAGATGAGTTCTCGTTCGAAACCCTCCTACTTCGAGAGAGATAGTCAGTTTTGTACACGAACTGCATCCAGTTTTTGTCGTAGCCCTCTCAAATTTTTAACAGATGCTATGTGGGTGAAATGATGATAGCATGCCAACTTTCAACATTTTCAGAGTTCATTTGTGGTGCTTTTCAATTTCAGGGTCAACTAGCTCAAAAAAATAAGTAAATGCACGAAATATACCAAATGAAGTCAAAATAACAAAATAGATAATAGTTTGGATAGTCAAAATTACTAATTATGAAAATAGAAAATAGTTTTGCATTATTTATTCAATTTGAAACACTTTTCATTATCATAGTTTTGTCAAATTCTCAAATATGCAAAAATAATTTTTAATAAACATAGTTTTTAATTGAAAATAACCAAATAGGTAATAGTTTGGATAGTCAAAATTATTAATTATGAAAATAAAAAATAGTTCCGCATTATTTATTAAATTTCAAACACTTTTCATTATCATAGTTTTGTCAAATTCTCAAATATGCAAAAAGAATTTTTAATAAACATAGTTTTTAATTGAAAATAACAAAATAGATAATAGTTTGGATAGTCAAAATTATTAATTATGAAAATAGAAAATAGTTTTGCATTATCTATTCAATTTCAAACACTTTTCATTATCATAGTTTTGTCAAATTCTTATATATGCAAAAAGAATTTTTAATAAGCATATAATTTTTAATTGAAAATAACAAAATTGATAATAGTTTTGATAGTCAAAATTATTAATTATGAAAATAGAAAATAGTTTTGCATTATCTATTCAATTTCAAACACTTTTCATTAACATAGTTTTGTCAAATTCTCATATATGCAAAAAAATTGAAACTATATTCGAAATCATAGAGAAAATTCAATCAAAATTCAATCTAAATTCTCATTTGAATTTAGATTGAATTTTACCTACAATTTCTAATATAGTTTCAATTTTCAGTGAGTTTAGACCCGTAAGCCTGCTTTAGAGAGGAGCTCGATGAAGAAGCTGCGACGGGGCTTATAAACAAGTGTTATCCCCCTCGCTGGGCGAGGTGGGACTAAACTTATCATGCAGCCGAGGAGGGGCTTTAGTCCCGGGTGGAGCCACGCCCCGGGACTAAAGACCCCCTTTAGTCCCGGTTGGAGCGACGCCCCGGGACTAAAGACCCCTTTTCGGCACGCGAGCAGGCGGGAAACGAGGGGCTTTAGTCCCGGGCCGTGGCTCCACCCGGGACTAAAGGGGGTCTTTAGTCCCGGTCCGAACTACGCACCGGGACTATAGATCCACCTATATAAGCGGGACTTCGAAAATTTCCAACCCAATTCGTCCATTTCTTTTCTTCTTCCTCTTGTTCTCCTGCCCAGCACGGCACATCGACGAACTAACCGACGCCGTCAGGCTGCCCGCCGTCCTGCTCGACGTCGGCCGTCCTCCTCGCCGCCGCGCCATCCTCCTCGCCGTCGCGCCGTCCTCCTCGCCGTCGCGCCGTCCTCCTCGCCGTCGCGCCGTCCTCCTCGCCGTCGCGCCGTCCTCCTCGCCGTCGCGCCGTCCTCCTCGCCGTCGCGCCGTGCTCCTCGCCGTCGCGCCGTCCTCCGCGCTGTCCTCCTCGCCAACACTCCAGCCAGTAAGCCCCCCGCCCCCTCCTCCCCAACACTCCGGCCAGTATAGAAGAAAAGAAGAAAAGGAGAAGAGAAGAAGAAAAAGGAGAAGAAAGGAAGAAAAAGGAGAAGAAAAGAAGAAAAAGGAGAAGAAAAGAAGAAAAACAAAAGATTTTTTTGTCATTTAATTCCTATTGTTATTAGGTTTGTGCTAGATTATTAGGGTTAGTAATATTTATAATTAGGTTAGGGTTACAAGAAGAAGAAATATGAACAAAAATAAGAAAATAAGATTAGGAAAAATGAAAATAAGAAGAGGAGGAGAAGAAAAGAAGAAAAAGTGTATATTGTATAGTGTATATGCTTAAGTGTATAGTGTATATAGTGTATAGTGTATAAGGAGAGGAGGAATTTTGCTATAGTGTATATAGTGTATAGTGTATAAGAAAAGAAGAAAAGAAGAGGAGGGGAAGAGAAGAAAAGAAGAGGAGGAGAAGAGAAGAAAGAAGAGGAGGAGAAGAAAAATGAAAATAAGTGTTAATAGTTTAATTTTTCTATTGTATATGCTTAAGTGTTAATAGTTTATTTTTAGCAAGAAAATTAATAGAACTAGTTTATTTTTTTAGTTCATTTTACGATGCCTATCCCACATCCTCGTCGTCGACTCGGCGGAGGACACCTGCTTGATCAGAGGGGCCCTATCCGGGACTGGGCTCCGCCCGGCTGGTATTGGGAGGTGCTACCTTCCGGGGGGCGTAGGTTGGTGAGGAGCCAGCCCGTCGTTGACCCGATCCTTGTTTGGTGGCGGTCGCGTGGGCCAGTGAGGGTGCCGAGGCTTCCGGACACCGCGGAGGTGGTACGTCACCGTGTCAGCGAGGAGGATGAGCACGTCCGTCACTACATGGTTGCGTTGGAGGGCAGGTTCGAGCATACATGGCAGGTTCTTCGGGGATCTCACTGGAGGTATGATCCTGTGATGGTTCCTTCTCTTTGGGTGTCCACCGCCCGCGCCGATACCCGTCGGGCGCTACGGTTCTAGATGTATTAGTGATGCTATATGTATGATAGTATTCGAGGAGTATTAATGATAATATTCGACGATGTACGGACAAAAGTGATGATGTATTAGCTTATAATTGAACGCATGCTAATTTGAATACTACTTTATTTTACGATTTGGTTTTGCTTATTGAATGCTCAAATTGGAAAATTACTCCTACTTTGAATACTATGCATCTGGGAGTCTCAAATTGGAAAAGTACTCCTACTTTGGTTTTTGGTACAAAGGTTAAGAGAATCCGTTTTTTGCAGAAGTATGGATCCACATATCAGGAACCTCGAAGAGGAAGAGCTTCTGGAAGATATAATCAAAGACGGCCCCGACGTTGAACCAGCTGAATCTCCGTCGTTATATCTAAACCAGGACGTTGGAATGGAGGTCGAGTGACACGAAGATGAAGCCGATGGGGCAGGAGATAGGTCCAATGACGGAGAAGGTGATAGCTCCACTGATGGAGAAGCCGGTGAAGAGGAGAAGTCCGACGAGGTATACATATGAAGTTCGACAATCACTTGTAATATGTGAAAAATATTGGAGATAGCTCTATATTGTATACATATACATTCATTTGACGAATGTTTCTCCCTCTTAGGCCTCCACATCGAGCAAAACTACGAAACGAGGCCCGACTAGAAAGTTGGATGCACGGACGCATTACACATTTGAGGTGATATTTCCTACGGGCGAACCCAAGCTTCCTAAGAATGCTGCTGACACATTCAAGAAGCAATGTGGATTTCTCGTTAGGGATCACGTCCCGATCAGCGTTCGGGAGTGGAACAAGCGCAAAGGGGCAGCCGATAGTGACTATGTCGCCGAAAGGTACAAAGATAATCTTTGGAATGATCTCATGTCACATTTCAACCTGCCAGAATGTGAGAATGAAGACGCCGCAGACAAACTGAGGGCCAAAGTCAAGCAGTGGACTCTGAAGAAGATGGCCGAACTGTTCCGTAGCTGGAAGAAGAAGCTATGGAAAAACTATCTGAAGACACAGAAAGTGCCAGTATTCGAGGGGTATCTAGCCAAGCAGGCGAATCACTGGAAGGCATTTCAAGAGTACAAGGAGTCATAAGATGCCCAGGCATTATCAGAAAATAACAAGATAAATGCCGACAAGAAGATATATCACCACAAGCTGGGGCCAGGGGGCTATGAGACTGCCATCCCAAAGTGGGATAATAAAGACCAAGATCTGATAGATAAAGGCGTCGTACCTGAACCACTCCGTGATGAGTGGGAATTGAGAGCAAGAAATTGGTTCCTTGCGCATGATGGGTCGTATGACGAAACAACAGGGGACCTCATCTGCAATGACAATCTTAGGATACCCAGGGAGAATTGGAAAAGGATAGTGAAAGAAATTAAAGAGGGAAGAAGAAAGTTCACTGCAGATAGAGAGAAAGATTTGATCACACTGGTCCTCGGCAATGACGAACATGGAGGACGAACGCGAGGCTTCAGTCCTTCTTACCGGTGGTGGCTGTTGGGGAACGTCGCATGGGAAACAAAAATTTTGCTACGCGCACGAAGACCTATCATGGTGATGTCCATCTACGAGAGGGGATGAGTGATCTACGTACCCTTGTAGATCGTACAGCAGAAGCGTTAGAGAACGCGGTTGATGTAGTGGAACGTCCTCACGTCCCTCGATCCGCCCCGCGAACAATCCCGCGATCAGTCCCACGATCTAGTACCGAACGGACGACACCTCCGCGTTCAGCACACGTACAGCTCGACGATGATCTCGGCCTTCTTGATCCAGCAAGAGAGACGGAGAGGTAGAAGAGTTCTTCGGCAGCGTGACGGCGCTCCGGAGGTTGGTGATGACCTTGTCTCAGCAGGGCTCCGCCCGAGCTGTGCAGAAACGCGATCTAGAGGAAAAACCGTGGAGGTCTGTGGTCGGGCAGCCGTGAGAAAGTCATCTCAAATCAGCCCTAATTGCTCCATATATATAGGAGGAGGGAGGGGGGCCTTGCCTTGGGGTCCAAGGACCCCCAAGGAGTCGGCCGAGCCAAGGGGGGGAGGACTCCCCCCCAAACCGAGTTGGACTTGGTTTGGTGGGAGGAGTCCCCCTCCCTTCCCACCTCCTTCCTTTTTTTTCTTTCCTCTTGATTTTTCTTCTCTTGGCGCATTGGGCACTTGTGGGCTGTCCCACCAGCCCACTAAAGGCTGGTGTGGCTCCCCCAATGCCTATGGGCTTCCCCGGGGTGGGTTGCCCCCCCCGGTGAACTCCCGGAACCCATTCGTCATTCCCGGTACATTCCCGGTAACTCTGAAAGCCTTCCGGTAATCAAATGAGGTCATCCTATATATCAATCTTCGTTTCCGGACCATTCCGGAAACCCTCGTGACGTCCGTGATCTCATCCGGGACTCCGAACAACATTCGGTAACCAACCATATAACTCAAATACGCATAAAAGAACGTCAAACCTTAAGTGTGCAGACCCTGCGGGTTCGAGACCTATGTAGACATGACCCGAGAGACTCCTCGGTCAATATCCAATAGCGGGACCTGGATGCCCATATTGGATCCTACATATTCTACGAAGATCTTATCGTTTGAACCTCAGTGCCAAGGATTCGTATAATCCCGTATGTCATTCCCCTTGTCCTTCGGTATGTTACTTGCCCGAGATTCGATCGTCAGTATCCGCATACCTATTTCAATCTCGTTTACCGGCAAGTCTCTTTACTCGTTCCGTAATACAAGATCCCGCAACTTACACTAAGTTACATTGCTTCCAAGGCTTGTGTGTGATGTTGTATTACCGAGTGGGCCCCGAGATACCTCTCCATCATATGGAGTGAGAAATCCCAGTCTTGATCCATACTAACTCAACTAACACCTTCGGAAATACCTGTAGAGCATCTTTATAGTCACCTAGTTACGTTGCGACGTTTGATACACATAAAGCATTCCTCCGGTGTCAGTGAGTTATATGATCTCATGGTCATAGGAATAAATACTTGACACGCAGAAAACAGTAGCAACAAAATGACACGATCAACATGCTACGTCTATTAGTTTGGGTCTAGTCCATCATGTGATTCTCCCAATGACGTGATCCAGTTATCAAGCAACAACACCTTGTTCATAATCAGAAGACACTGACTATCATTGATCAACTGGCTAGCCAACTAGAGGCATGCTAGGGATGGTGTTTTGTCTATGTATCCACACATGTAAATGAGTCTTCATTCAATACAATTATAGCATGGATAATAAACTATTATCTTGATACAGGAATTATAATAATAACTGTACATTTATTATTGCCTCTAGGGCATAATTCCAACAGTCTCCCACTTGCACTAGAGTCAATAATCTAGCCCTCACATCACCATGTGAATTACATTGTAATAAATCTAACACCCATACAGTTCTGGTGTCGATCATGTTTTGGCCGTGGAAGAGGTTTAGTCAGCGGGTCTGCTACATTCAGATCCGTGTGCACCTTGCATATATTTACGTCCTCTTCCTCGACGTAGTCGCGGATGAGGTTGAAGCGTCGTTTGATGTGTCTGGTCTTCTTGTGAAACCTTGGTTCCTTTGCTAAGGCAATGGCACCAGTGTTGTCACAGAACAAGGTTATTGGATCCAGTGCACTTGGCACCACTCCAAGATCTGTCATGAACTGCTTCATCCAGACACCCTCCTTAGCCGCCTCCGAGGCAGCCATGTACTCCGCTTCACATGTAGAATCTGCTACGACGCTTTGCTTGGAACTGCACCAGCTTACTGCACCCCCATTAAGAATAAATACGTATCCGGTTTGCGACTTAGAGTCGTCCGGATCTGTGTCAAAGCTTGCATCCACGTAACCTTTTACGGCGAGCTCTTCGTCACCTCCATACACGAGAAACATCTCCTTAGTCCTTTTCAGGTACTTTAGGATATTCTTGACCGCTGTCCAGTGATCCACTCCTGGATTACTCTGGAACCTTCCTGCCATACTTATGGCCAGGCTAACATCCGGTCTAGTGCACAGCATTGCATACATGATAGAACCTATGGCTGAAGCATAGGGGACGGAGCGCATATGCTCTCTATCCTCATCAGTTGTTGGGCACTGAGTCTTACTCAATCTCGTACCTTGTAACACTGGCAAGAACCCTTTCTTGGACTGTTCCATTTTGAACCTCTTCAAAACTTTATCAAGGTATGTGCTTTGTGAAAGTCCTATCAGGCGTTTTGATCTATCCCTATAGATCTTAATGCCTAGAATGTAAGCAGCTTCTCCTAGGTCCTTCATAGAGAAACTTTTATTCAGGTAACTTTTATGCTCTCCAAAAGCTCTACGTTGTTTCCAATCAGTAATATGTCATCCACATATAATATTAGAAACGCCACAGAGCTCCCACTCACTTTCTTGTAAATACAAGATTCTCCAACCACTTGTATAAACCCAAATGCTTTGATCACCTCATCAAAGCGTTTGTTCCAACTCCGAGATGCTTGTAACAGTCCATAAATGGATCGCTGGAGCTTGCACACCTTGTCAGCATTTTTAGGATCGACAAAACCTTCGGGTTGCATCATATACAACTCTTCCTTAAGGAAACCGTTAAGGAACGCCGTTTTGACATCCATCTGCCAGATTTCATAATCGAAAAATGCAGCTATTGCTAACATGATTCTGACGGACTTAAGCATTGCTACGGGAGAGAAAGTCTCATCGTAGTCAATTCCTGGAACTTGTGAAAAACCCTTTGCCACAAGTCGAGCTTTATAAACGGTCACATTACCGTCAGCGTCTGTCTTCTTCTTAAAGATCCATTTGTTCTGAATAGCCTTGCGGCCCTCAGGTAGTATCTCCAAAGTCCACACTTTGTTCTCATACATGGATCCTATCTCGGATTTCATGGCTTCTAGCCATTTGTTGGAATCTGGGCCCACCATTGCTTCTTCATAATTCGCAGGTTCATTGTTGTCTAACAACATGATTGATAAGACGGGATTACCGTACCACTCTGGAGCAGCGCGTGATCTCGTCGACCTGCGTGGTTCAACAACAACTTGAACTGGAGTTTCATGATCATCATCATTAACTTCCTCCTCAACCGGCGTCACAACGACAGAGGTTTCCCCTTGCCCTGCGCCACCATCCAGAGGGATGAGAGGTTCGACAACCTCGTCAAGTTCTATCTTCCTCCCACTCAATTCTCTCGAGAGAAACTCCTTCTCGAGAAAAGCTCCGTTTTTAGCAACAAACACTTTGCCCTCGGATTTGAGATAGAAGGTGTACCCAACTGTCTCTTTTGGGCAACCTATGAAGACGCACCTTTCCGCTTTGGGTTCCAGCTTTTCAGGCTGAAGCTTTTTGACATAAGCATCACATCCCCAAACTTTAAGAAACGACAACTTTGGCCTTTTGCCATACCACAGTTCGTATGGTGTCGTCTCAACGGATTTTGATGGTGCCCTATTTAAAGTGAATGCAGTTGTTTCTAATGCATAACCCCAAAATGATAACGGCAAATCAGTAAGAGACATCATAGATCGCACCATCTCTAACAAAGTACGATTACGACGTTCGGACACACCATTACGCTGTGGTGTTCCAGGCGGTGTTAACTGCGAAACAATTCCACATTGTCTTAAGTGAGCACCAAACTCGAAACTCAGATATTCACCCCCACGATCAGACCGTAGGAACTTGATCTTCTTGTTACAATGATTTTCCACTTCACTCTGAAATTGCTTGAACTTTTCAAATGTTTCAGACTTGTGTTTCATCAAGTAGACATAACCATATCTACTTAAATCGTCAGTGGAGGTGAGAAAATAATGATATCCGCCGCGTGCCTCCACGCTCATTGGACCACACACATCGGTATGTATGATTTCCAACAAGTCACTTGCACGCTCCATTGTTCCGGAGAACGGAGTCTTAGTCATCTTGCCCATGAGGCATGGTTCGCACGTGTCAAGTGAATCAAAGTCAAGTGACTCCAAAAGTCCATCAGCATGGAGTTTCTTCATGCGCTTTACACCAATATGACCTAAACGGCAGTGCCACAAAAATATGGCGCTATCATTGTTTACTCTAACTCTTTTGGTCTCAATGTTATGTATATGCGTATCGCTATCAAGATTCAATATGAACAATCCTCTCACATTCGGTGCATGACCATAAAAGATGTTACTCATAGAAATAGAACAACCATTATTCTCAGACTTAAAAGAGTAACCGTCTCGCAATAAACAAGATCCAGAAATAATGTTCATGCTCAACGCAGGCACTAAATAACAATGATTTAAGTTCATCACTAATCCCGATGGTAGCTGAAGTGACACTGTGCCGACGGCAATTGCATCAACCTTGGAACCATTTCCTACGCGCATCGTCACTTCGTCTTTCGCCAGCCTTCGTCTATTCCGCAGTTCCTGTTTCGAGTTGCAAATGTGAGCAACAGAACCGGTATCGAATACCCAGGCACTACTACGAGAGCCGGTTAAGTACACATCAATAACATGTATATCAAATATACCTGATTTTTCTTTGCCCGCCGTCTTATCTGCCAGATACTTGGGGCAATTGCGCTTCCAGTGACCCATACCCTTGCAATAGAAGCACTCTGTTTCAGGCTTAGGTCCAGCCTTGGGTTTCTTCGGCGGATTGGCAACAGGCTTGCCGCTCTTCTTCGAATTGCCCTTCTTGCCTTTGCCGTTTCTCTTGAAACTAGTGGTCTTGCTCACCATCAACACTTGATGCTCTTTACGGAGTTCAGACTCTGCGACTTTCAGCATCGCAAACAACTCGCCGGGAGACTTGTTCATCCCTTGCATGTTGTAGTTCAACACAAAGCCTTTATAGCTTGGCGGCAGTGATTGAAGGATTCTGTCAGTGATAGCTTCTTGCGGGAGTTCAATCCCCAGTTCAGCTAGACGGTTTGAGTACCCAGACATTTTGAGCACATGTTCACTGACAGACGAGTTTTCCTCCATCTTGCAAGCATAGAATTTATCGGAGGTCTCATACCTCTCGATCCGGGCGTTCTTCTGAAAGATAAACTCCAACTCCTGGAACATCTCAAATGCTCCATGACGCTCAAAGCGACGTTGAAGTCCCGGTTCTAAGCCATACAAGACTGCACATTGAACTATTGAGTAGTCCTGCTTACGTGCTAACCAAGCGTTCTTAACATCCTGATCAGCCGTAGCGGGTGGTTCATCTCCTAGCGCAGCATTAAGGACATAATCCTTCTTCCCAGCTTGTAAGATTAGCTTAAGATTACGAGCCCAGTCTACAAAGTTGCTTCCATCATCTTTCAACTTAGCTTTCTCTAGGAACGTATTAAAATTCAGGATGACTGTCGCGTGAGCCATGATCTACAACACAAATATATTCAAAGTGGACTTAGACTATGTTCAAGATAATTAGAGTTCAACTTAATCAAATTATATGCTAAACTCCCACTCAAAAAGTACATCTCTCTAGTCATTTGAGTTGTTCATGATCCACTTACACTATCCCAAGTCCGATCATCACGTGAGTTGAGTATAGTTTCAGTGGTAAGCATCCCTATGCTAATCATATCAACTATATGATTCACGATCGACCTTTCGGTCTCATGTGTTCCGAGGCCATGTCTGCACATGCTAGGCTCGTCAAGCTTAACCCGAGTGTTCCGCGTGCGCAACTGTTTTGCACCCGTTGTATGTGAACGTTGAGTCTATCACACCCGATCATCACGTGGTGTCTCGAAACGACGAACTGTAGCAACGGTGCACAGTCGGGGAGAACACAATTTCGTCTTGAATTTTTAGTGAGAGATAACCTCATAATGCTACCGTCGTTCTAAGCAAAATAAGGTGCATAAAAGGATTAACATCACATGCAATTCATAAGTGACATGATATGGCCATCATCACGTGCTTCTTGATCTCCATCACCAAAGCACCGGCACGATCTTCTTGTCACCGGCGCCACACCATGATCATCCATCAACGTGTTGCCATCGGGGTTGTCGTGCTACTTATGCTATTACTACTAAAGCTACATCCTAGCAAAATAGTAAACGCATCTGCAAGCACAAACGTTAGTATAAAGACAACCCTATGGCTCCTGCCGGTTGCCGTACCATCGACATGCAAGTCGATATTTCTATTACAACATGATCATCTCATACATCCAATATATCACATCACATTGTTGGCCATATCACATCACAATCATACCCTGCAAAAACAAGTTAGACGTCCTCTAATTTTGTTGTTGCATGTTTTACGTGGTGACCAAGGGTATCTAGTAGGATCGCATCTTACTTACGCAAACACCACAACGGAGATATATGAGTTGCTATTTAACCTCATCCAAGGACGTCCTCGGTCAAATCCGATTCAACTAAAGTTGGAGAAACCGTCACTTGCCAGTCATCTTTGAGCAAAGGGGGTTACTCGTAACGATGAAACCAGTCTCTCGTAAGCGTACGAGTAATGTCGGTCCAAGCCGCTTCAATCCAACAATACCGCGGAATCAAGAAAAGACTAAGGAGGGCAGCAAAGCGCACATCACCGCCCACAAAACCTTTTGTGTTCTACTCGAGAAGACATCTACGCATGAACCTAGCTCATGATGCCACAGTTGGGGAACGTCGCATGGGAAACAAAAATTTTCCTACGCGCACGAAGACCTATCATGGTGATGTCCATCTACGAGAGGGGATGAGTGATCTACGTACCCTTGTAGATCGTACAGCAGAAGCGTTAGAGAATGCGGTTGATGTAGTGGAACGTCCTCACGTCCCTCGATCCGCCCCGCGAACAATCCCGCGATCAGTCCCACGATCTAGTACCGAACGGACGGCACCTCCGCGTTCAGCACACGTACAGCTCGACGATGATCTCGGCCTTCTTGATCCATCAAGAGAGAAGGAGAGGTAGAAGAGTTCTCCGGCAGCGTGACGGCGCTCCGGAGGTTGGTGATGACCTTGTCTCAGCAGGGCTCCGCCCGAGCTCCGCAGAAACGCGATCTAGAGGAAAAACCGTGGAGGTATGTGGTCGGGCAGCCGTGAGAAAGTCGTCTCAAATCAGCCCTAATTGCTCCATATATATAGGAGGATGGAGGGGGGCCTTGCCTTGGGGTCCAAGGACCCCCAAGGAGTCGGCCGAGCCAGGGGGGGGGAGGACTCCCCCCCAAACCGAGTTGGACTTGGTTTGGTGGGAGGAGTCCCCCTCCCTTCCCACCTCCTTCCTTTTTTTTCTTTCCTCTTGATTTTTCTTCTCTTGGCGCATTGGGCACTTGTGGGCTGTCCCACCAGCCCACTAAAGGCTGGTGTGGCTCCCCCAATGCCTATGGGCTTCCCCGGGGTGGGTTGCCCCCCCCCGGTGAACTCCCGGAACCCATTCGTCATTCCCGGTACATTCCCGGTAACTCTAAAAACCTTCCGGTAATCAAATGAGGTCATCCTATATATCAATATTCGTTTCTGGACCATTCCGGAAACCCTCGTGACGTCCGTGATCTCATCCGGGACTCCGAACAACATTCGGTAACCAACCATATAACTCAAATACGCATAAAACAACGTCGAACCTTAAGTGTGCATACCCTGCGGGTTCGAGAACTATGTAGACATGACCCGAGAGACTCCTCGGTCAATATCCAATAGCGGGACCTGGATGCCCATATTGGATCCTACATATTCTACGAAGATCTTATCGTTTGAACCTCAGTGCCAAGGATTCGTATAATCCCGTATGTCATTCCCCTTGTCCTTCGGTATGTTACTTGCCCGAGATTCGATCGTCAGTATCCGCATACCTATTTCAATCTCGTTTACCGGCAAGTCTCTTTACTCGTTCTGTAATACAAGATCCCGCAACTTACACTAAGTTACATTGCTTGCAAGGCTTGTGTGTGATGTTGTATTACTGAGTGGGCCCCGAGATACCTCTCCGTCATATGGAGTGAGAAATCCCAGTCTTGATCCATACTAACTCAACTAACACCTTCGGAAATACCTGTAGAGCATCTTTATATTCACCCAGTTACGTTGCGACGTTTGATACACACAAAGCATTCCTCCGGTGTCAGTGAGTTATATGATCTCATGGTCATAGGAATAAATACTTGACACGCAGAAAACAGTAGCAACAAAATGACACGATCAACATGCTACGTCTATTAGTTTGGGTCTAGTCCATCACGTGATTCTCCCAATGACGTGATCCAGTTATCAAGCAACAACACCTTGTTCATAATCAGAAGACACTGACTATCATTGATCAACTGGCTAGCCAACTAGAGACATGCTAGGGACGGTGTTTTGTCTATGTATCCACACATGTAAATGAGTCTTCATTCAATACAATTATAGCATGGATAATAAACTATTATCTTGATACAGGAATTATAATAATAACTATACATTTATTATTGCCTCTAGGGCATAATTCCAACAGTGGCTTGGGTTTGCCAGAGACCAAGACACTTACAGAAGCCGAGAGAGAGCACAGAAGCGGCAGCAGGATGAGGAGAATGACAAGTTCAACCAGTTCCTTGCCAGGATTAACGAGCAACAGAAGCAGATTGATGAGCTTAGAGGAGTACCGTGCCAGGAAGATCCTGTAGTTGATATTACCGGCGCCCCATCTAAGCGGAAAAGCAGCGTGGCTGAATCTGAGGCCCCGCCCGACGATGAACAAAGAATGATAGAGGGCGGTCCCAGCTACCCCATGGATCCAATCAAGGAGTCTACATCATGTGAACTCCATCAGAAATTCAAGAACATATCCATGAAGGTGTCCGTCAGACAAGCTTTACCTTCTGGCCCTGATGCACGCTGGCATGGCCGTGAGATTCCAGCTGGCTTTGCTAAAGTCGGGGTGGATGAAATCATGACGGGGTTTAATGATATGGAGCTCGACATAGCTGGACCCGAAGATGAGAGGACACTCGGAGAAGTACTGGGTGGAGTCATCCTATGGGACAAGAACTACATCAAGCTTCCAGGCTCGGCCCCAAGGACAACACCGCCTCCGAGTCGTCGTAGGTCACCTACACCTCCATTACCTCCAAGCCCTCCACATGACGTCGGCCAGCACAGCACGAGTCCATATCGATCACCGCCGCCGGACTTGGGTCGTCCGTCTCCGTCGCCGCCCGCACATGATACTAAGCGGAAGCGTGCCAGCAAGAACGCTTCGTCGATGATTTCTAAGGGACGGAGCTCCCCAAAGCGCAAACTGTCGCCCCTCCCAAAGCTACCTCATGCTAATCTTCCCATCGTACCTTATGATCGTACCCCCGAGGAAAACGCCAGGATAGCAAAGGAACAACATGAGGTGCAGATGAAAAGGAAGGAACCCGAGCCCCGCCCGAAATACACCGAGAAGAACATAGCATGGGAAAAATACTTCATAACCACTCCATCACAGTATGACTTACACTATAAGCCTGATGACTATACACGCACATTGCAGAAGGAAGTGAAAAAGAGCAGGTCACATGCAAGTGCAAGTGGGAGCAAATCAAGTTCAACTACAAGCAAGAAAAAATCAAACGTTCCTCATCTTGGACAATAGGCCAAACAGTCAATCCCACCCCTCAAGGTGTTAACCGAGAATGTTCCCCCTCCGGTGCAGGGTCAAGCTTTTGAAAAAGCAAAGGAGTTGGCGGATGAATGTGGTATCTTGGTTGAAAATTTGCTGGCTTCCCAAGACGACAGGATACCCAAGGCTGTGGTAGCCCCTAAGCCACAGTTTGTCATGGGAGAGCCTTTGGTCATCAAAGATGATCTCCCAACAAATATGCATTACTTGCATAAATGGTACTTAAGTGAATCAAAGAATGGGAGAACGATGACCGTGCTGAGTGTCCCACAGGAGTACTATGGCCACTCCGAAGAAATCCATATCGACTTTGATGAACTCTTCCAGATGTACAATGGCGACGCCCTCGACAAATCGCTTATGAGTTGCTATTGTCTGTAAGTTTTTCAATTTGTTGTCTACATATAACTTGTTTAGTTATTTCAATTCATTGTCTATATATAACTTGTACTCTATTATGCATAATGAAGATTCTGGAGTGTAAAAGTAAGAGCATCATAAATATTGGGTTTATTGATCCAGATAAAATACATATAGCGACGCTAACTAATTATCCCAAGGAGACGGAGGAAAACCTTCTAAGGTTTCTAAGAGATCAAAATTTCTGTGACCACATACTGTTTCCATACAACTTCAGGTGAGGGTCTTTACTCTGTTGTGTCCATTCACTTATAAGTGTAATTGATAAGTTACTCACACACACACACACACACACATATATATATATACATGTGCAGCTTCCATTGGATTCTGTTGGACATTCAAATTGATAAGGGAAGAGTTGATGCCTTCGACCCATTATCGAGACCCTTGGAACAGTTCCAAAGCCTGCAGGACATGCTCCAAGGGTAATTTTAATCATTCTTGCGCTCTATCGGTCTCTTTCGATGATTTTATGATATATCAATTAATGAAAAACTTAGCAAATCATTATCCTTGTCGGGCAGGGTTTGGAATCGGTTCAATTGCGTGACTCCTGGTAACTTTCCTGAGAAGCTGACCTTTAGAGCGGCTCAGGTAAGTAGTAGTATGATATACTTCTATTAATTTTCAATACATTTATGATGCTAGATTATTATTTTGATTAGATATATTCCATTCTCGTAAAGTGCGACGAGCAGCCACGGGGAACGCATCTATGCGGATACTATGTTTGCGAGACCATTCGCACGTTTACCTCTGAGTTCAAGGAGCACAGATTGGACGTAAGCAATGAACATTCACACCTCTATTTGTACCCATCATTCTTTGTTATCATGATTGATATTCATATTCATCTCCTCTTCTTATATATCACACGGCCATGAGGACGAAGGTCCTACCAGAGCAACGCGCGATTGCTGTTGCAGAGGAGCTTGCGGGATTTCTGAGGACAGAAGCTATAGAAGACAAAGGACGATTTAGTGTAGCTAAGGGCCATTACTCATGTTCGTCCATGTAATCAAATAGACGGGCTCTAGTCCCGATAATTCAGATCTCCATATAATTGTATATATATGATCGCTTGTAAGATAAGTTAATCTTATATATATATATATATGCATAATTATTTCTATTTTAAATTATATGAAAACTAATTCCCGAACACAAAACGAGGCATCACGTTAATCTCCTGAACACCTAAACCCTAGAACCCTAAAACCCAAAAATAATTTAATTCAAAAAAAAACCCAAAAGCCAGCAAAATATGAAAATCTTTAGTCCCGGACCGTGTAACGAACCGGGACTAATGGGCCTGCCCCTGGGGAGCTACGAGGCGCCCACGTGGAGCACCTTTAGTCCCGGCGTGTAAGAGGGCCGGGACGAAAAGGTTAGGCCTTTAGTCCCGCCCCTTTAGTCCCGGTTGGTGAACCGGGACTAAAGCCCCTTACGGGCCGGGGCTATAGGCCCTGTCCCCACTAGTGATGGAGATCTATCCGATGTAATCTTCTTTTGCGGTGTGTTTGTCGAGATCCGATGAATTGTGGATTTATGATCAGATTATCTATGAATCTTATTTGAGTTTCTTTTGATCTCTTATATGCATGATTTCATATCCTTGTAATTCTCTTCGAGTTGTGGGTTTTGTTTGGCCAACTTGATCTATGATTCTTGCAATGGGAGAAGTGTTTGGTTTTGGATTCATACCGTGCGGTGACCTCACCCAGTGATAGAAGGGGTAGCGAGGCACGCATTGTGTTGTTGCCATCAAGGGTAAAAAGATGGGGTTTTCATCATTGGTTTGAGTTTATCCCTCTACATCATGTCATCTTGCTTAAGGTGTTACTCTGTTCGTCATGAACTCAATACACTAGATGCATGTTGGATAGTGGTCGATGTATGGAGTAATAGTAGTAGATGCAGAAAGTATCGGTCTACTTGTCTCGGACGTGATGCCTATATGTATGATCATTGCCTTAGATATCATCATGACTTTGTGCGGTTCTATCAGTTGCTTGACAGTAATTTGTTCACCCACCGTAATATTTGCTATTTTGAGAGAAGCCTCTAGTGAACACTATGGCCCCCTGGTCTACTTCACACCATATTTTCAGCCTTACTCTTCTACTTCGTTGCACTTTCCGCCTTCAGATCACACTTTGCAACCAATCTTGAAGGGATTGACAACCCCTTTATAGCGTTGGGTGCAAGCTCTTTTGTGTTTGCGCAGGTGCTCTGGACTTGACGAGATTCTCCTACTGGATTGATACCTTGGTTCTCAAACTGAGGGAAATACTTACTGCTCCTGTGCTGCATCACCCTTTCCTCTTCAAGGGAAAAACCAACGCAAGAAAGTCTCCGTTAATGTGTCAATTTCTCGTGTTGTTGTTTGAGAAGTAGCATGTATCACTACGATCGAGATTCAATAAACCATTCATTCTAGGTGCAAGACCATTTAAGGTATCATTCAAGTAAACAGAATAACCATTATTCTCTTTAGATGAATAATCATATTTGCCATTAACATAATCCAATCATGTCTATTCTCAACGAAACACCAAATAACAATTATTTAGGTTTTACACTAATCTCGATGGTTGGGGGAGCGTGCGATGTGTGATCATATCAACCTTGGAAACACTTCCAACACACATCGTCACCTCGCCTTTAGCTAGTCTCTGTTTATTCCGTAGCTTTTATTTCGAGTTACTAACACTTAGCAACCGAACCGGTATCTAATACCCTGGTGCTACTAGGAGTACTAGTAAGGTACACATCAATATCTTGTATATCCAATATACTTTTGTCGACTTTGCCAACCTTCTCATCTACTAAGTGTCTAGGGTAGTTCCTCTTCAGTGGTTGTTCCCTTTATTACAGAAGCACTTAGTCACGGGTTTGGTTTCAACCTTGGGTCTCTTCACTAGAGCAACAACTGGTTTGCATTTAATGAAGCATCCCTTCATGCCCTTTCCCTTCTTGAAACTAGCGGTTTCACAAACCATCAACAATTGATGCTCCTTTTTGATTTCTACTTCCGCAGTGTCAAACATCGCAAATAGCTCAAGGATCATCATATCCATCCTTGATATGTTATAGTTCATCACGAAGCTCTAGTAGCTTGGTGTCAATGACTTTGGAGAACTATCACTGTCTCATCTGGAAGATCAACTCCCACTCGATTCAAGCGATTGTAGTACTCAGACAATCTGAGCACATGCTCACTGATTGAGCTCTTCTCCTTTACTTTTGCAGACAAAGAATCTTGTCGGAGGTCTCATACCTCTCAACAAGGGAATGGGCATGAAATCCCAATTTCATCTCTTGGATCATGACGTATGTCCTGCGACGTTCGAAACGTCTTTAACGCCTTAATTCTAAGTCATTCAAGCAATATGCACTAAACTATCATGTATTTATCAAAAAGGTGTATGTCGGATGTTCGCAACATCCACAGATCATGCTTGGGGTTCAGTACACCGAGCGGTGCATTAAGGACATAAGCCTTATGTTTAGCAATGAGGACAATCCTCAGTTAACGGACCGAGTCCTCACAATTGCTACTTCTATCTTTCAACCATATTTTCTCTAGGAACGTATCAAATATCGTAGAGCTATATCGTAAGTTACAACATAATTTGCAAACACCAATTTGACTATGTTCATGATAATTAAGTTCATCTAATGAACTCCCACTTAGATCGACATCCCTCTAGTCATCCAAGTGTTACACGATCCATGTTGACTAGCCCATGTCCGATCATCACGTGAGACGGACTAGTCATCAATGGTGAGCATCTCAATGTTGATCGTATCAACCATACGACTCATGTTCGACCTTTCGGTCTCCCGTATTCGAGGCCATGTCTGTACATGCTAGGCTCGTCGAGTCAACCTAAGTGTTTTGCGTGTGTAAACTGGCTTACACCCGTTGTATGCGAACGTTAGAATATATCACACCCAATCATCACGTGGTGCTTCGAGACAACGATCCTTCGCAACGGTGCACACTTAGGGGAATACATATCTCGAAATTTTCATGAGGGATCAGCTTATCTTTGCTAGCGTCGTTCTGAGCAATAAGATGTGAAACATGATAAACATCACATGAAATCATATAGTGACATGATATGGCCATTATCATCTTGCTCCTTTGACCACCATCTTCGGGGCACCATGATCATCATCGTCACCGGCATGACACCATGATCTCCATCATTGTGTCTCCGTTAAGTCGTCACAACAATCTATTACTTCTACTACTATAGCTAACGTTTAGCAACAAAGTAAAGTAATCAACATGGCATTGCATCTCATACAATAAATTAAGACAACTCCTATGGCTCCTGTCGGTCATCATACTCATCGACATGCAAGTCGTGAATCCTATTACAAGAACATGATCAATCTCATACATCACATATGCAACATCACATCCTTTTGGCCATATCACATCACATAGCATACCCTGCAAAAACAAGTTAGACATCCTCTAATTGTTGCTGCAAGTTTTACGTGGCTGATTTGGGTTTCTAGCAAGAAAGTTTGTTACCTACGTGACAGCCACAACGTTGATATGCCAATGCTATTTACCCTTCATAAGGACCCTTGCTTCTAGCTACGCCTATAGGGATTTCCTTGGCAAATATGCATAGGATTCCCCCGCGGCCTAGGAGCCTTGTGTTGGTGTTCCCTTGAAGAGGAAAGGGTGATGTAGCATAGCGGCGGTAAGTATTTCCCTCAGTTTGAGAACCAAGGTATCAATCCAGTAGGAGGATCGCATCAAGACACAAGTACCTGCACAAACACAAAGAGCCTGCACCCAACACTATGAAGGGGTTGTCAATCCCTTATAGATTGTTTGCAAAGTGAGAACTGAAAGCAAAAAGTAAACAAAGCAAAGGAAAAGTAAAAGCGGAGATGATAATTGTGAGTAGACCCGGGGGCCGTAGTGCTCACTAGTGGCTTCTCTCATGAAAGCAAGTAGACGGTGGGTGAACGAATTACTGTCGAGCAATTGATAGAACCGCGCAAAGTCATTACGTTATCTATGGCAATGATCAAAGATATAAGCATCACGTACAAAACAAGTAGACCGATACTTTCTGCATCTACTACTATTACTCCACACGTCGACCGCTATCCAGCATGCATCTAGTGTGTTGAGTTCATAAGAACAGAGTAATGCCTTAAGCAAGATGACATGATGTAGATGGACAATCTCAAATCTATGATGAAAGCCCATCTTGTTACCCTTGATGGCAACAACATGATGCGTGCCTTGCTGCCTCTTCTGTCACTGGGAAAGGTCACCGCACGGTATGAACCCAAAACCAAGCACTTCTCCCATTGCAAAAATCATAGATCTAGTTGGCCAAACAAAACCCAAGACTCGGAGAGGCTTACAAGGATATCAAATCACGCATATAAGAAATCAGCAAAGACTCAAATATAATTCATAGATAATCTGATCACAAATCCACAATTCATCGGATCTCGACAAACACACTGCCAAACAGGATTATATCGGATAGATCTCGATGAAGATCATGGAGAACATTGCATTGAAGATCCAAGAGAGAGAAGAAGCCATCTAGCTACTAACTACGGACCCGTAGGTCTGAAGTACACTACTCACGAGTCATTGGAGTGGCAATGATGTTGATGTAGAAGCCCTCCAGCTCCAAAGTCCCCTCCGGCAGGGCTCCGGGAAGGGTCTCCAGATGAGATCTTGCAGAAACGGAAGCTTGCGGCGGCGGAAAAGTGGTTTCGTGGACGCCCTGATTTTTTCTGGGATTTTAGGGAATATACAGGCCAAAGAGCTAGGGCAGGGGAGTTCCAGGGAGGCCACAAGCCTGGTAGCCGCAGCCCCCCTGGCCGCGGCTACAGGGCTTGTGGGCTCCTGGTGGGCATCCTGCCTTGGCCCTCAAGTCCCCCGATCTTCTTCTGTTCTGGAAAAATTCGATTCGGGGATTTTATTCCGTTTGGACTCGTTCCAAAATCAGACCTGAAAAGAGTCAAAAACACAGAAAAAACAGGAACTGGCACTTAGCACTGAGTTAATAAGTTAGTCCCAAAAAAGATATAAAAGGTATATAAAACATCCAAAGTTGACAAGATAACAGCATGAAACCATCAAAATTTATAGATACGTTTGAGACGTATCAAGCATCCCCAAGGTTAACTCCGGCTCGTCCTCGAGTAGGGAAGTGATAAAGAATGAAATTTTGATGCTTTCATGCTACCTAGCATAGATGTCCTTTGTAACTCCTCTTATGTGACAGTAATGTTCAGATCCGTTAGATTCAAAACAATAGTTTGCTATTGACATGGAGACAATAATACTTCAAGCAAACTAGCAAGGTAATCATGAACTTTCAAAATAACAAGGCCAAAAGAAAGTTATCCCTACAAAATCATATAGTCTGGCTATGCTCTATCATCCTTGCACAATGAATTTAAATCATGCACAACCTCGGTATTGGCCAAGTAATTGATTTCAAACCTTTAATTTCTCAAACTTTTTCAACTCTCACGCAATACATGAGCATGAGCCATGGTTTTAGCACTATAAGTGGAATGGAGTGTGGTGGAGGTTGCAAGGCAAACAAGGAGAAGATGGTCACATTGACTAGGCATATCAATGAGCTATGGAGATGCTCATCAATAGATATCAATATGAATGAGTAGGGATTGCCATACAAATGATGCACTAGAGCTAAGAGTATGTGAAACTCTTAAAGAAAACTGGTGGGTGTGCATCCAACTTGCTTGCTCATGAAGACCTAAGGCAATTTTTAGGAAGCCCATCATTGGAATATAAAAGCCAAGTTATATAATGAAAATTTCCCACTAGCTATTTGGTGGTGACAAAACGAGAGACTCTCAATCATGAAGATCATGGTGCTTAATAAGCACAAGTGTGGAAAGATAGTAGCATTGTCCCTTCTCTCTTTTTCTCTCATTTTTTTTGGTGGGCTCTTTGGCCTCTTTTTTTTGGTGGGCATCTTTGGCCTATTTTTGTAAATGGGCTTCGCTGGCCTATTTTATTTACTGACATGGGACAATGCTCCATCAATGATGATCATCACACTTACAACTCAAAACTTAGAGCAATGATGACTCTATATGGAATCCGTTCGATAGTGTACCGTGGCAATGATCTAGCATGGCATAGACATCAATGGAAACATCATGCTAGATATCTTATGATCATGCAATGGCAATGTAGAAGTGGTGGCACATGTCACGGTGGTAGTTGCATGGCAATATATCTCAGAATGGCTTTGAAAATGCCATAGTAGGTATGTATGGTGGCTGTTTTGAGGGAGGCTATATGGTGGGTTTTATGCACCAGCGAAAGTTGCATGACACTAAAGAAGATAGTGATGGTGGAACGTGAAAGTGCATCTAAACCATGGACTCAACATTAGTCATGAAGAACTCATATACTTGTTGCAAAAGTTTTAGTAGTAATCGAAACAAAGCATTCAACGCATACACCTAGGGGAAGGGATGGTAGGTATAAACCATCGCGCGATCCTGACCGCTACACAAAGGATGACAATCAATAAACTAATCATGCTCAAACTTCATCACATAGCGGTTCACCATGTTGGAAATATGCCCTAGAGGCAATAATAAAATGGTTATTATCATATTTCCTTGTTCATGATAATCGTCTATTGTTCATGCTATAATTTATTAACACGAAACAGTAATACATGTGTGAATAAATAGATCAGAATGTGTCCCTCGCAAGCCTCTAGTTGGATAGCTCATTAGTCAATAGATGATCTTAGTTTCCTGATCATGGGCATTAGATGTCATTGATAATGGGATCACATCATTGGGAGAATGATGTGATGGACAAGACCCAATCCTAAGCATAGCACTAGATCGTATTGTTCGTATGCTAAAGCTTTTCTAATGTCAAGTATCTTTTCCTTCGACCGTGAGATTGTGCAACTCCCGCATACCGCAGGAGTGCTTTGGGTGTATCAAACGTCACAACGTAACTAGGTGACTATAAAGGTGCACTACGGGTACCTCCGAAAGTGTCTGTTGGATTGGTACGAATCGAGATCGGGATTTGTCATTCCGTGTGACGGAGAGGTATCTATGGGCCCACTCGGTAGAACATCATCATGAGCTCAATGTGACTAAGGAGTTAGTCACACGATGACGTGCTACGGAACGAGTAAATAGACTTACCGGTAACGAGATTGAACAGGGTATTGGTATACCGACGATCGAATCTCGGGCAAGTTCTATACCGACAGACAAAGGGAATCGTATACGGGATTGATTGAATCCTTGACATCGTGGTTCATCCGATGAGATCATCGTGGAGCAAGTGGGAGCCACCATGGGTATCCAGAGCCCGCTCATGTTTATTGGCCGGAGAGGCGTCTCGGTCATGTCTGCCTGTCTCCCGAACCCGTAGGGTCTACACACTTAAGGTTCGGTGACAGTAGGGTTATAGGGAATTGTTATACGAGGTTACCAAAAGTTGTTCGAAGTCCCGTATGAGATCTTGGATGCAACGAGGAGCTCCGGAATGGTCCGGAGGTAAAGATTGATATATAGGACGGATGGTTTCGGACACCGGAAGTGTTTCGGGCGTCACCAGTAACGTACCGGGACCACCGGAGGTGGCCCCGGGGGTCCACCGAAGGGGGGAAACGACCCCGAGAGGCTAGATGGGCTAAGTGCGGGAGGGAACCAGCCCCTAGGTGGGCTGGTGCACCTCCCACACCCAGCCCAATGCGCAAGTGGCGGGGAGAGGGGGCAACCCTAGGCGCAGGTGGGCCTTAGGCCCACCAGATGGTGCGCCACACCCCCTCCCACCCTAGCCGCCGCCCCCCTCTCCCATCTGGTGGCCGCCGGCCCCTAGGGAGATAACCCTAGGGGTGGCGCAGCCCTCCCCCCTCCTGCTATAAATAGAGAGGGGTTTTGGCCATTGAGAGACACGGTTTTCCCTCTCTCTCGGCGCAGCCCTGCCCTTCTTCCTCCACCTCTGTGCCGGTGCTTGGAGAAGCCCTGCCGGGAGACCTCATCCCTCCATCGACACCACGCCGTCGTGCTGCTGGAGTTCTTCCCCAACCTCTCCCTCCTCCTTGCTGGATCAAGGTGCGGGAGACGTCACCGGGCTGCACGTGTGTTGAACGCGGAGGTGTCATAGTTCGGCACTAGATCGGAATCCCTGCGAGTACGACTCCATCAACTGTGTTCTAGCAACGCTTCCGCTTAGCGATCTTCAAAGGTATGAAGATACTCTTACCCCTCTCTTGTTGCTGGTCTCTCCATAGGAAGATTTGAATATGCGTAGGAAAATGTTGAATTTATGCTACGTTACCCATCAGTGGCATCCGAGCCAGGTTTTCTATGCGTAGATTCTATGCACGAGTAGAACAGAAAAGTTGTGGGCGATGATTTGTCAATTTGCTTGCCGCTACTAGTCTTATTATTTTCCGGTGGTATTGTGGGATGAAGCGGCCCGGACCGACTTTACACGTACGCTTACGTGAGACTGGTTCCATCGACAGACATGCACACCGTGCATAAAGGTGGCTAGCGGGTGTCTGTCTCTCCTACTCTAGTCGGATTGGATTTGATGAAAAGGGTCCTTATGAAGGGTAAATAGCTTTGGCATATCATCGTTGTGGCTGTCACGTAGGTAAGAAGGCGTTCTTGCTAGAAACCCAAATCAGCCACGTAAAACTTGCAACAACAATTAGAGAACGTCTAACTTGTTTTTGCAGGGTTTGACATGTGATGTGATATGGCCAAAGTTGTGATGTTGCATGTATGATGTATGAGATGATCATGTTATTGTAATAGGTTTCACAACTTGCATATCGATGAGCATGACAACCGGCAGGAGCCATGGGAGTTGTCTTAATTTATTGTATGAGATGCAACGCCATGTGCTTACTACTTTTACTTCATTGCTAACGGTTAGCTATAGTAGTAGTGATAGTAGTAGTTGGCGTGACGACTTCACGGAGACACGATGATGGAGATCATGATGATGGAGATCATGGTGTCACGCCGGTGACGATGATGATCATGCGATGCCTGAAGATGGAGGTCGAAAGAGCAAAGATGATAATGGCCATATCATGTCACTATATGATTGCATTGTGATGTTTATCATGTTTTACATCTTATTGCTTAGAACGACGGTAGCATAATAAGATGATCCCTCTTAAAATTTCGAGAACATATTCCCCTAAGTGTGCACCGTTGCGAAGGATCGTTGTCTCGAAACACCACGTGATGATCGGGTGTGATAGATTCTAACGTTCGCATACAACGGGTGTAAGCCAGATTTACACACGCGAAACACCTTGGTTGACTCGATGAGCTTAGCATGTACAGACATGACCTTGAATACAAGAGACTGAAAGGTCGAACATGAGTCGTATGGTTGAATACGATCAGCATGAAGTTACTCACCATGGTGACTAGTCTGTCTCACGTGATGATCGGACACGGGTTAGTCAACATGGATCATGTATCACTTAGATGACTAGAGGGATGTCGATTTAAGTGGGAGTTCATACTTAATTTGATTAAATGAAGTTAATTGTCATGAACTTAATATAAAAGTTGTCTTTATAAATATTGTAGATGGCCAACGTCAACCTCAATTTCAACGCATTCCTAGAGAAAAACAAGCTAAAAGATGATGGTAGCAACTATGCGGACTGGGTTCGCAACTTGAAGCTCATCCTTGAAGCAGCTAAAAAGGCTTATGTCCTTGATGTGCTGCTACGTGACCCTCCCGCTCCCGCAGCAGCCCAGGACATTCTGAACGTCTGGCAAACGCGGAGTGATGACTACTCTCTGGTTAGGTGTGGCATGTTATACAGTTTAGAAACGGGTCTCCAAAGGCGTTTTGAGCAACACAGGGCATATGAGATGTTCCAGGAGCTGAAGCTAGTTTTTCAAGCTCATGCCCGTGTCGAGAGATATGAAGTATCCGACAAGTTCTTTAGCTGTAAGATGGAGGAGAACAGTTCTGTCAGTGAGCACATACTCAAAATGTCTGGGTTACACGGTCGTCTGACTTCACTTGGAGTCGAACTTCCGGATGATGCTATAATTGACAGAATCCTCCAGTCTCTCCCACCAAGCTACAAAGGCTTTGTGCTTAACTACAACATGAAAGGGATGGAGAAGACCATTCCCGAGTTGTACTCGATGCTCAAGTCTGCAGAAGTAGAAATCAAGAAAGAGCATCAAGTGTTGATGGTCAACAAGACCACTAGTTTCAAGAAGGGCAAGGGTAAGAAGAACTTCAAGAAAGATGGCAAAGTTGTTGCCGCGCCTGGTAAGCCATATGCCGGGAAGAAGAAAAAGAACGGACCCAAGCCTGAGACTGAGTGCTTCTATTGCAAGGGAAAGGGTCACTGGAAGCGGAACTGGCCCAAATACTTAGCGGACAAGAAGGCCGACAACGTTAAAGGTATATGTGATATACATGTTATTGATGTGTACCTTACCAGCGCTCGTAGTAGCTCCTGGGTATTTGATACCGGTGCTGTTGCTCACATTTGCAACTCAAAGCAGGAACTGCAGAATAAGCGGAGACTGGCCAAGGACGAGGTGACGATGCGTGTCGGGAATGGTTCAAAGGTCGATGTGATCGCCGTCGGCACGCTACCTCTACATCTATCGTCGGGATTAGTTTTAAACCTTAATAATTGTTATTTAGTACCAGCTTTAAGCATGAACATTGTATCAGGGTCTTCCTTAATGCGAGACGGCTACTCATTTAAGTCAGAGAATAATGGTTGTTCTATTTATATGAGTGATATGTTTTATGGTCATGCTCCGCTGGTGAATGGTTTATTCTTGATGAATCTCGATCGTGATGTTACACATATTCATAGTGTGAGTACCAAAAGATGTAAAGTTGATAATGATAGTCCCACATACTTGTGGCACTTCCGCCTTGGTCATATCGGCATTAAGCGCATGAAGAAGCTCCATACTGATGAGTATTAGAGTCTCTTGACTTTGAATCATTTGACACATGTGAACCGTGCCTCATGGGCAAGATGACTAAGACTCCATTCTCAGGAATAATGGAGAGAGCAAACGACTTATTGGAAATAATACATACTGATGTGTGTGGTCCAATGAACGTTGAAGCTCGCGGTGGTTATCCCTATGTTCTCACTCTCACCGATGATTTGAGTAGGTATGGGTATATCTACTTGATGAAGCACAAATCTGAGACGTTTGAAAAGTTCAAGGAATTTTAGAGTGAGGTTGAGAATCAACGTGACAGAGAAATTAAATGTCTACGATTTGATTGTGGGAGAATATTTGAGTCACGAGTTTGGCACACACCTAAGGAAGTGTGGAATCGTTTCACAACTGACGCCGCCTGGCACACCGCAACGCAACGGAGTGTCTGAACATCGTAATCGCACTTTATTAGATATGGTACGATCTATGAAGTCTCTTACCGACTTATCGCTATCATTTTGGGGATACGCATTAGAAACTACAGCATTCACTTTAAATAGGGCACCGTCTAAATCCGTTGAGACGACACCGTATGAACTATGGTTTGGCAAGAAACCTAAGTTGTCGTTTCTTAAAGTTTGGGGCTGCGATGCTTATGTGAAAAACTTCAACCAGAAAAGCTCGAACCCAAAGCGGAGAAATGCGTATTCATAGGATACCCTAAGGAAACTATTGGGTATACCTTCTATCTTAGATCCGAAGGTAAAACCTTTGTTGCCAAGAACGGATCCTTTCTAGAGAAAGAGTTTCTCTCGAAAGAAGTAAGTGGGAGGAAGGTAGAACTTGATGAGGTAATCACACCCCCTCTCGAATAGGATAGTAGCGCAGCGCGAGAAGTTGTTCCTGTGGCGCCTACACCAACTGAAGAGGAAGTTAATGATGATGACCATGAAGCTTCGGATCAAGTTACTACTGAACCGCGGAGGTCCACAAGGGCACGCTCCGCACCAAAGTGGTACCCCAACCCTGTGATGGAAATCATGTTGTTAGACAACGGTGAACCTTCGAACTATGAAGAAGCGATGGCGGGCCCGGATTCCAACAAATGGCTTGAGGCTATGAAATCTGAGATAGGATCCATGTATGAGAACAAAGTATGGACTTTGGTGGACTTGCCCGATGACCGGCGAGCCATAGAAAATAAATGGATCTTCAAGAAGAAGACTGATGCAAACGGTAATGTAACCGTTTACAAAGCTCGACTTGTCGCAAAGGGTTTTCGACAAATTCAAGGAGTTGACTACGAAGAGACTTTCTCTCCCGTAGCGAAGCTGAAATCAGTCCGAATCATGTTAGCAATTGCCGCCTTTCATGATTATGAAATTTGGCAAATGGACGTCAAAACAGCGTTCCTTAACGGGAACCTTAAGGAAGAGTTGTATATGATACAACTAGAAGGTTTTGTCGACCCTAAGGGTGCTAACAAAGTGTGCAAGCTCCAGCGCTATATCTATGGGCTGGTGCAAGCATCTCGGAGTTGGAACATTCGCTTTAATGACGTGATTGAAGCGTTTGGGTTCATACAGGTTTACGGAGAAGCCTGTGTGTACAAGAAAGTGAGTGGGAGCTCTGTAGCTTTCCTAATACTGTATGTGGATGACATATTATTGATGGGGAATAATATAGAGATGTTGGAGAGCATAAAGGCCTATTTGAACAAGATTTTTTCAATGAAGGACCTTGGAGAAGCTGCATACATATTAGGCATCAAGATCTATAGAGATAGATCAAGACGCCTCATAGGTGTTTCGCAAAGTACATACCTTGACAAGATATTGAAGAAGTTCAATATGGAAAACTCAAAGAAAGGGTTCTTGCCAGTTTTGCAAGGTATGAGATTGAGTAAGACTCAGTCGCCGACCACGGCAGCAGATAGAGAGAAGATGAGTTATGTCCCCTACGCTTCAGCCGTGGGCTCTCTAATGTATGCCATGCTGTGTACTAGACCTGATATAAAATTTGCCATAAGTTTGGTAGCGAGGTACCAAAGTGATCCAGGTATGGAACACTGGACAGCGGTCAAGAATATCCTTAAGTACCTGAAAAGGACTAAGGAAATGTTTCTCGTTTATGGAGGTGACGAAGAGCTCGTCGTAAAGGGTTACGTCGATGCTAGTTTCGACACAGATCCGGATGACTCTAAGTCACAGACCGGATACGTATATGTGTTGAATGGTGGGGCAGTGAGCTGGTGCAGCAGCAAGCAAGAAGTCATGGCACCATCTACATGTGAAGCGGAGTACATAGCTGCTTCAGAAGCAGCTCATGAAGGAATTTGGATGAAGGAGCTCATCACCGACCTTTTAGTGGTCCAATGACACTCTTCTGTGATAACACTGGGGCCATTGCCATAGCCAAGGAGCCCAGGTTTCGCCGGAAGACGAAGCACATCAAACACCGCTACAACTCCATCCAGGACCATGTCCAGAGTGGAGTGGTAGATATTTGTAAAGTACACACGGATCTGAATATTGCAGACCCGTTGACTAAACCTCTTCCACGAGCAAAACATGATCAACACCATAATGCTATGGGTGTTCGATACATCACAATGTAATTAGATTATTGACTCTAGTGCAAGTGGGAGACTGTTGGAAATATGCCCTAGAGGCAATAATAAAATGGTTATTATCATATTTCCTTGTTCATGAGAATCGTCAATTGTTCATGCTATAATTGTATTAACAGGAAACAGTAATACATGTGTGAATAAATAGATCACAATGTGTCCCTAGCAAGCCTCTAGTTGGCTAGCTCGTTAGTCAATAGATGATCATGGTTTCCTGATCATGGGCATTAGATGTCATTGATAACGGGATCACATCATTGGGAGAATGATGTGATGGACAAGACCCAATCCTAAGCAAAGCACTAGATCGTATTGTTCGTATGCTAAAGCTTTTCTAATGTCAAGTATCTTTTCCTTCGACCATGAGATTGTGCAACTCCCGGATACCGTAGGAGTGCTTTGGGTGTATCAAACGTCACAACGTAACTCGGTGACTATAAAGGTGCACTACGGGTACCTCCAACAGTGTCTGTTGGGTTGGTACGAATCGAGATCGGGATTTGTCACTCCGTGTGACGGAGAGGTATCTCTGGGCCCACTCGGTAGAACATCATCATGCGCTCAATGTGACTAAGGAGTTAGTCACACGATGACGTGCTACGGAATGAGTAAAGAAACTTACCGGTAACGAGATTGAACAAGGTATTGGTATACCGACGATCGAATCTCGGGCAAGTTCTATACCGACACACAAAGGGAATCGTATACGGGATTGATTGAATCCTTGACATCGTGGTTCATCCGATGAGATCATCATGGAGCAAGTGGGAGCCACCATGGGTATCCAGACCCCGCTGATGGTTATTGGCCGGAGAGGCGTCTCGGTCATGTCTGCCTGTCTCCCGAACCCGTAGGGTCTACACACTTAAGGTTCGGTGACGCTAGGGTTATAGGGAATTGTTATACGAGGTTACCGAAAGTTGTTCGGAGTCCCGGATGAGATCCTGGACGTCACCAGGAGCTCCAAAATGGTCCAGAGGTAAAGATTGATAGATAGGACGGATGGTTTCGGACACCGGAAGTGTTTCGGGCGTCATCGGTAACGTACCGGGACCACCGGGACCACCGGAGGTGGCCCCGGGGGTCCACCAAAGGGGGGCAACGACCCCGAGATGCTAGATGGGCTAAGTGTGGGAGGGAACCAGTCCCTAGGTGGGCTGGTGCGCCTCCCACACCTAGCCCAATGCGCAAGTGGTGGGGAGAGGGGGCAACCCTAGGCGCAGGTGGGCCTTAGGCCCACCAGATGGTGCACCACACCCCCTCCCACCCTAGTCGCCGCCCCCTCTCCCATCTGGTGGCCGCCGGCCCCTAGGGAGGGAACCCTAGGGGTGGCGCAGCCCTCCCCCTCCTCCTATAAATAGAGAGGGGTTTTGGCCATTGAGAGACACGGTTTCCCTCTCTCTCGGCGCAGCCCTGCCCTTCTTCCTCCTCCTCTCTACCGGTGCTTGGCGAAGCCCTACCTGGAGACCTCGTCTCTCCATCGACACCACGCCGTCGTGCTGCTGGAGTTCTTCCCCAACCTCTCCCTCCTCCTTGCTGGATCAAGGTGCAGGAGACGTCACCGGGCTGCACGTGTGTTGAACGCGGAGGTGTCGTAGTTCGACACTAGATCGGAATCGTTGCGAGTACGACTCCATCAACCGCGTTCTAGCAACGCTTCCGCTTAGCGATCTTCAAAGGAATGAAGATGCTCTTATCCCTCTCTCGTTGCCGGTCTCTCCATAGGAAGATCTGAATATGCGTAGGAAAATTTTGAATTTATGCTACGTTACCCAACACACCATACGTGCATGCTACAGGAATCACTAACTTCAACACAAGTATTTCTAGATCCACAACATCTTACTAGTATAACTTCAATATTACCACAACCACAACTCAAAACTAATTGAGATGAATCAAACTTCTCTAACTACTCAATGCACATGAAGGTGGAAGTTTTCATATCCCTTTGGATAACTACCCCTTTTGAGACTACTTTCATAGCATAGATCAACTACCATGCCACGCACTGTCGTGCTCCAAAAGATAGAATTGAAGCACATAGAGAAAAATCAACTAGCTCAAAAGATATAAGTGAAACACATGTGAGATGAATTGCCTAACCAAAGGATATAAGTGAAGCTCGACAAAATCACGGTGAGTGCATGTCTCTCTCTCCAGGTGTGCAGCAAGGAAGATTGTGACACAACAAAAATAAAAGACTCCTACGATACAAGACGCTCCAAGCAAAACACATAACATGTGGTGAATAAAAATATAGCCCCAAGTAACGTTACCGATGGATTGAAGACGAAAGAGGGGATGCCTTCCCGGGGCATCCCCAAGCTTAGGATTTTTCGGCATCCTTGAATCAAGTTGGGGTTCCTTGGGCATCCCCAAGCTTGAGCTCTTTCCACTCTTTATCTCTTTGGCCATAAGAACTTCACCCAAAACTTGAAAACTAAACAACATGAAACTTAAACAGAAACTCGTGATATCATTAGTATAAGAAAGCAAATCACCACTTCCTTAGGTACTATAGCAACCTTAAATTCTACTTATGTTGATGTTGGGTTACTTTATTTTCAATCTTCCATGGCTAATACCCCCGATACTATCCATAGTTTCATCAAAATAAGCAACCAACTCAACAAAAATAGAATTTGTTAACAGTAGACCAGTCTGTAGCAATCTGTATACTTCGTATACGTGTGGTACTTAAAAAATTCTGAAAAATTACGACAGAATGAAGAATTTGCGTAGCAATCAGCAGAAAAAAGAATCAACTCAAAATTTCTCATAGAAAAAAAAGAAAATTCTTTTCGTGAGCTGAAAGTTTCTGTCTTTTCCAGCATGATCAAACGATCATCCCCAAAGCTAATCATAACGGTTTCACTGGGCACAAACGCAAAAGAAACACAAAAAACACAATCATAAAAGAATTATGGAAGTGTGGAAAATAGAAAGAAAAAGGATAGATTCGTTGAGTTGCCTCCCAACAAGCCCTATTGTTTAACGCCCTTAGCTAGGCATAAGGTGATGGAATCACGTATGGTCATCTTTGGTGCTCAAACCATAAGTAGTGTGATCATTTATCATCTTAAGATCTTCATCTTTATTGGATGACTCACCACTAGCTTTAGGAACAAAAACAAACTTGACGGTCTTTTTGAGAGTGAGATTTGGAGTATTTTGCACAACAGCAAAAGCGGAACCCAAGTTGGTTATGACATCTTCTAGTTTGCCAATTCTAGAGGAATCATTAACTATAGGTTCCTTCTCCCTTAAATTTTTCAAAACCATTCCCACTTTGGATCCATACTGAGTAATTTGATTGTGGATCTTTCTATCCAAATCCTCAATAAGTTCAATTGTGGCAATTTTGTTTTCAATGGCGTCAAGCCTTTGCATCACGTGTTCCAAGGTCAAGGCAATTTTGTTTTCATTGGCGTCATGATAGCTCCATAGGAGTCAACGGTATGGCTCCCCAAAAATTTCCCGCCTACGATGTTATCAAGAATATACCTATTCCAAGGAAAGATTCCAACATAAAAACTGCGAAGAAGAACGGTAGTGGATTGCTTACGAGTAGATCTACTTTGAGCATTGCAAATCCTGTACCAAGCGTCCTTTAAATTTTCTTCCTCATTCTGCTTGAAATTGAGAACTTCGTTCTCAGGGGTATCATTTGGAGTGGTGGGTCTATCCATTTATGGACTATCCCACACACAAACAAGTAGGAAGTAAGCGAGTGAAACGGGCAAAAGAGAATGGCAAAAAGGCAAATGAAAACGGCAAAAGAGAAAGGCAAATGAAAACGGCAAATGTGAAGTGGGGGAGAGGAAAAGAGAGGCAACTGGCAAAAAATGTAAATGGAAGAGATGAGTTTGTGACACTTACTTGGATAGATCTTGACTTGATCTCTCCCTGGCAATGGCGCCAGAAATCATTCTGCTCCTGGCTACGCCTATAGGGATTTCCTTGGCAAATATGCAACGGATTCCCCCGCGGCCTTGGAGCCTTGCGTTGGTGTTCCCTTGAAGAGGAAAGGGTGATGTATCACAGCAGCGGTAAGTATTTCCCTCAGTTTGAGAACCAAGGTATCAATCCAGTAGGAGGATCGCGTCAAGTCACAAGTACCTGCACAAACACAAAGATCTTGCAGCCAACGCTATGAAGGGGTTGTCAATCCCTTATAGATTGTTTCCAAAGTGAGAACTGAAAGCAAAAAGTAAACAAAGCAAAGTAAAAGTAAAAGCGGAGATGATAATTGTGAGTAGACCCGGGGGCCGTAGTGTTCACTATTGGCTTCTCTCATGAAAGCAAGTAGACGGTGGGTGAACGAATTACTGTCGAGCAATTGATAGAACCGCGCAAAGTCTTGACGTTATCTATGGCAATGATCATACATATAGGCATCACGTCCAAAACAAGTAGACCGATACTTTCTGCATCTACTACTATTACTCCAGACGTCGACCGCTATCCAGTATGCATCTAGTGTATTGAGTTCATAAGAACAGAGTAACGCCTTAAGCAAGATGACATGATGTAGATGGACAATCTCAAATCTATCATGAAAGCCCATCTTGTTACCCTTGAAGGCAACAACACGATGTGTGCCTTGCTGCCCCTTCTGTCACTGGGAAAGGTCACCGCACAGTATGAACCCAAAACCAAGCACTTCTCCCATTGCAAGAATCATAGATCTAGTTGGCCAAACAAAACCCAAGACTCGGAGAGACTTACAAGGATATCAAATCATGCATATAAGAAATCAGCAAAGACTCAAATATAATTCATAGATAATCTGATCAGAAGTCCACAATTCATCGGATCTCAACAAACACACTGCCAAAGAGGATTACATCGGATGGATCTCCATGAAGATCATGGAGAACTTTGTATTGAAGATCCAAGAGAGAGAAGAAGCCATCTAGCTACTAACTACGGACCCATAGGTCTGAAGTAGACTACTCATGAGTCATTGGAGAGGCAATGATGTTGATGTAGAAGCCCTCCAGCTCCAAAGTCCCCTCCGGCAGGGCACCGGGAAGGGTCTCCAGATGAGATCTCGCGGAAACGGAAGCTTGCGGCGGCGGAAAAGTGGTTTCGTGGACGCCCTGATCTTTTGTGGGATTTTTGGGAATATATAGGCCAAAGAGCTAGGGCAGGGGAGCTCCAGGGAGGCCACAAGCCTGGTAGCCGTGGGCCCCCTAGCTGCGGCTACAAGGCTTGTGGGCTCCCTGTGGGCCTCCTGCCTTGGCCTTCAAGTCCCCCAATCTTCTTCTGTTCTGAAAAAAATCATTTCGGGGATTTTATTCCGTTTGGACTCCGTTCCAAAATCAGATCTGAAAAGAGTCAAAAACACAGAAAAACAGGAACTGGCACTTGGCACTGAATTAATAAGTTAGTCCCAAAAAAGATATAAAAGGTATATAAAACATCCAAAGTTGACAAGATAACAACATGAAACCATCAAAAATTATAGATATGTTTGAGACGTATCAACCCTTTTCATCGAATCCGATCCGACTAAAGTGGGAGAGACAGGCACCCGCTAGCCACCTTATGCAACTGGTGCATGTCTGTCGGTGGAACCATTCTCACGTAAGAGTACGTGTAAAGTCGGCCAGGGCCGCTTCATCCCATGATGCTGCCGAATCAAGATAAGACTAGTAATGGCAAGCAATTGACAAAATCAGGACCCAAAACTTTTGTGTTCTACTCGTGCATAGAATCTACGCATAGAACCTTGGCTGTGATGCCACTGTTGGGGAATGTAGTAAATTAAAAAATTTCCTACGCCATACAAGGATCTATCTATGGAGATACCAGCAACGAGAGAGGTTGCAGAGCATCTTCATACCTTTGAAGATCGCTATGAGTAAGCATTACTATGAACGCGGTCGATGGAGTCGTACTCGCAATGATTCAGATCGCGGTCGGTTCAGATCTATGTGCCGAATCACGTCACCTCTGTGTTCAACACACGTACAGCCCGGTGATGTCTCCCACGCCTTGATCCAGCAAGGAGGAGGGAGAGGTTGAGGGGGAGCTCCGGCATCACGACGGAGTGGTGGCGGAGCTACGAGGTCTCCCGGTAGGGCTTTGCCAAGCACCGTGGGAGAGGAGAAAGAGGAGAAGCAGGGCTGCGCCGAGAGAGAGATTTCGTTTGTCTCAAATCAGCCAAAACCTTCACTATATATAGGGGGAGAGGGAGGGGGGCGCCCCCTTTAGGGTTCCCACCCCCAAAGGGTGCGGCAGCCCCATCTAGGGCTAGTGGTGGCGGCCAGGGCAAGAGAGAGGGGGTGACGCGCCCCAGATGGGCCTTAGGCCTATCTGCACTAGGGTTTCCCCCCTTCCCTCTCTTGTGTCGTCCAAAACAATTCCGGAGACCAAATCCTCACTTCCTATATATAATTCTTTACCTCCGGACTATTCCGGAGCTCCTCGTGACGTCCGGGATCTCATCCGGGACTCCAATCAACCTTCGGTAACCTCGTATAACAATTCCCTATAACCCTAGCATCATCAAACCTTAAGTGTGTAGACCCTACAGGTTCGGGAGGCATGCAGACATGACCGAGACACCTCTCCGGCCAATAACCATCAGCGGGGTCTGGATACCCATGGTGGATCCCGCATGTTCCACGATGATCTCATCGGATGAACCACGATGTCAAGGATCCAATCAATCCCGTATACAATTCCCTTTGTCTACCGGTATAGAACTTGCCCGAGATTCGATCGTCGGTATCCCCATACGTTATTCAATCTCGTTGCCGGCAAGTCTATCTACTCGTTCCGTAGCACATCATCCCGTGACTAACTCCTTAGTCACATTGAGCTCATTATGATGATGTTCTAACGAGTGGGCCGAGAGATACCTCTCCGTCACATAGAGTGACAAATCCCGATCTCGATTCGTACCAACCCAACAGATACTTTCGGAGATACCCGTAGTGCACCTTTATAGTCACCCAGTTACGTTATGACGTTTGATACACCCAAAGCACTCCTACGGTATCCGGGAGTTGCACAATCTCATGGTCGAAGGAAAAGATACTTTACATTAGAAAAGCTTTAGCATACGAACAACACGATCTAGTGCTATGCTTAGGATTGGGTCTTGTCCATCACATCATTCTCCTAATGATGTGATCCCATTATCAATGACATCCAATGCCCATGATCAGGAAACCATGACCATCTGTTGATCAACGAGCTAGCCAACTAGAGGCTTGCTAGGGACACATTGTGATCTATTTATCCACACATGTATTACTGTTTCCTCTTAATACAATTATAGCATGAACAATAGATGATCATAATGAACAATGAAATATGATATCATTTTAATATTGCCTCTAGGGAATACTTCCAATACCACCTTCAATAGACCAAGAATCCGACCCAATTTAAGCACCAAATGAAGTAAGAGCATCCGGGAAAATCAGAAGAAATCAACAACTGGCACAAGATAAATCTTCGTTTAATCACTGACCCAATTTTCTAAAATTTGAGGCCATATTTAATGTACAATTGACCAAATGTTTGGGTGTCAACATCTTTTATCCACCTCTCTTGAAAAAGACAAAATTTCGTGATTCGGGTGGAAGCGGGTCAAATTTGAACTACAACTGCATTATAGTTTGCTCTTTATTTTCCCAAAAATCATTTCTAGGTACACAAGTATCTATTTCATCATAGAAACACCAAAAGTTTTCCAAGATTCAACCACTAGCTAGGAACGGTCATACCCGCCTTTATGACCGCATTTTGAAATGGACATGAAAAAAAAAATTGGGAAACCTTCGCATTGTGTCATTATATGTGACAAAGTTACGAGGTAAAACAGTAAATTTGTAATACGACAATTATTTTTAAAAAGTATTATCAGAAATAGGCTATCATCTTTGAAGATTCATGGCTTTCAAGCCAAATGATCAATCTTATGGCGACATTCACGACATAGTTTGTTGAAATTATCTAATATTATGCACAAGGGTGCATATTGGAATGGCAAACAATGTTGATTAAGTAAGTTTTCAATTTCCTTGTATGTAAAAATCATTTTCCATTTTTCAAGTGCCCAAAATGTGTTTTTTATGAAGGACCTACCATATATTTGTTTCAAAATTGGACCAAATTATTTTTATAAAATACTAGGCCATATTTAATGTATAGTTGACAAAATGGTTGGGTGTTAAAAGCTTTTATACACCTCTCGTGAAAAAGACAAATTTATGTCGATTCACGTGGAAGCGGGTTAAATTTGAATTGCAGCTGCATTATAGTTTACTCTTTATTTTTCCAAAAAATCATTTATAGGTACATAAGTATCTATTTAATAAGAAATACATAGTGTGGTGGCTTGACGTCGAGGTTTGGATGGTGGTCGAGGGCCCCAACTCCAGAGCGCGTAAACTTCTATGCCAGCTGCGTGGTCACCGCCTGACCGTTGCGTTGCCACGTGTTCTGGATGGAATAGGCATTTCTGGTGGGTTGGACACTCCCTCGGTAGGTGTTAGCAAGAAGAATACAATAGAAGAATCTCACGAGGAGACTGCACTAAGCTCAAACATGAATTAGCAGCCAAGTGTTTGATTAGAAGTGCGGGTAATGCACATATACAACGGGCCTAGATTTTGGCTGAGGATGATCATCTACTAAGGAGACCCTCTTGGCAAATTTTTAGCTCAAATGGATGAACCTAGGAGGCACTTTCTTGGCAAAGTACCACACTGTGCAGAAATATGGATGTTGAAGCTGGGATCAAATGAATGAATGGATTGAGCTGAAATTTGGTGGGTAATGTTAATTTGGGTATATGAAGGCACTGTAAAAAATTTATACCATTTGGACATGCCAAAGTGACACTTCCTTCACAATGTGCCAATCTGGACAGAAAATGGAATTGAAACTGGGCTCACATAGATGATTGGATTGAGCTGCATTTTGGAGGAGCATGATAATTTGGACACATTAAGTCACTGTAAAAATTTCATAAAATGTGGATAAAGAAAAATTGTACTTCCTTCACAATGCTCTCTACTGAATAGAATATTGGGAAAAATATTTAGGGAAACTACCTGAATTAAATGAGCTAAAATTTGGTGGACTGAGGTTATATGGTCAGTTTCATGCCGTGGTAAATTTTCATCAACTATAAAGCAACATAAAATGTAGTTGCTTCACAAACTGGAAATATTACCAGAAATAAAGATTGGATGATGAGCTCACATTGATTGTTAGATGGGGCTCAAATTTTGTGGAGAGCTATGGTTTGAGCATATACAAGATGTGGAAAAAATCAACTCATTAGGATATTCCTAGCTAGTACTTCGTTCACAAAGCTGTTAGTTGAACACAAACTTAGGAAATTTGCTGAGAAAGATTTGCTAGGCAAATGGATATGAAAGTTTTCGTGAGGCAATGATTTGGATAGGCAAGAGTGTCCAAAAATTTTGAGGGCAATAAAAAAAAGAAATAACACTTCATTGACAAAGTGCTATTATGAACATAATAGGAAAATGAACATTGTTGAATTATTTTCGAACTATGGAAGGAAGGGTTTTCACATATTTGAGGAATATATGATCCAAAGTATTTATGAGATTTTTTTGAGAATTTTTGGAATGACAGAATAGTAGGTTGCTTCACAAACTAGGGCAAAAATTGACAAATGGACATGACACGTAGGCAAAACTGATGATGTGGCACCTAGTCATAGCTATGACCATCTATATTGGTCATAATTAGCTAGAAATTAGGCAGTAGACCATGGCTATCCGCTTTACGACCATTTCCAATAAGGAAGTTTTGATCTTTCTGATGAAAATGGTCGTTAGTTTGTAGGATTAGGAATCCTGAGGACATCTTATGACCAATTGATCTCAAATGGTTTTAGATTTACGACCATTTCTATGAGCGTCACTGCCATAAGGTCGTTAGTTGACATATTTCTTGTAGTGCATGTTAGTACACCTAAACCGTCCGAGCAAATAAATGTTGAGCCTAATGGTGCTATGGTTAAATATCTCTTAGCTGATAACATTTACGGGCAAGTTATTTACCTCTGCAATGAAGCTGCTAGAATTGCAAAGCCTATTAGAAATAAACACGGCGAACTTGATAAAAATAAACGAGTGGTAGATACACCTGTTATCTCGGTTAAGATTGGAGAACTTTGCTACCATGGCCTCTGTGATCTAGGTGCTAGTATTAATGTCATACCTCTTACATTATATCAAGAAATTATGGATGATATAGCACCCATTTTGATTGAAGACATAGATGTCACTATTAAACTTGCAAACCAAGATACTATATAGCCACTTGGGATTATTAGAGATGTTGAAGTATTGTGTGGAAAAGTAAAATATCCCACTGGTTTCTTAGTACTTGGTTCAGAACGAGATAAGTTTTGCCCCATTATATTTGGTAGACCTTTCTTGAATACTTTTAATGTTGAAATTAATTGCTACCGAGAAGGTCAAAGTTACCTTTGGTGATATGTCTCATGAGTTCATTTTTTCGAAGTTTGGTAAACAATCGCATGCATGAAAAGGAATTACCTAATAAAGATGAAATAATTGGTCTTGCTCCTGTTGTTGTACCTCCTACAGATCCATTAGAACAATATCTGCTAGACCATGAGAATGATATGCAGTTAAATGAAAGTAATTAATTCGATAGGATACTTCTTGACCAACAACCTATTCTTAAGCACAACTTACCAGTTGAAATTTTAGGCGGTCCTCCTCCACCTAAGGGAGACCCCGTGTTTGAGCTCAAGGATTTACCTCATACTTTGAAATACGATTATCTTGATGACAAGAAAATATATCCAGTTATTTTTAGTGCTACCTTTAAGACCATGAAGAAAAGAGATTACTCAAAACCTTAAAGAACCAGAGGGCTTCTATTGGCTATACTCTTGATGATTTTAAAGGAATAAGCCCTACTATCTGTCAGTACAAGATCAATATGGAAATGGATGCCAAATCATTTGTTGATCATCAACGCCGCCTAAATCCTAAAATGAAAGAGGTGGTAAGAACTGAAATACTAAAACTTCTGGAAGGAGGTATAATTTATCATATTACTGATAGTAGATGTGTAAGACATGTTCATTTTTTTCCTAATAAAGGTGGTATAACTGTTGTTCCCAATGATAAAAATGAACTCATTCCACAAAGGATAGTAACTAGTTATAGGATGGTTATCGATTTTAGGAAATTGAATAAATCTACCATGAAAATCACTACCCTTTGTCTTTTATTGATAAAATGTTAGAAATATTATCTAAGCACACACACTTTTGTTTCCTTGATGGGTACTCTGGATTTTCTCAAATACCTGTGTCAAAAGAGGACCAAGAGAAAACTACCTTTACTTGCCCTTTTGGAACTTATGCTTATAGGCGTATACCTTTTGGTTTATGCAATGCACCTGCTACCTTTCAAAGATGTATGACTGCTATATTCTCTGACTTTTATGAAAATATTTTTGAGGTTTCATGGATGACTTCTCTATTTACGGGATTTCTTTTGATGATTGCTTGAGCAACCTTGATCGAGTGTTGTAGATATGTGAAGAAACTAATCTTGTTTTGAATTGGGAGAAGTGCCACTTTATGGTGAATGAAGGTATAGTGCTTGGGCATAAAATTTATGAACGATGTACTGAGGTGGATAAAGCTAAAGTTGATGCAATAGAGAAAATGCATTGCCCAAAAGATATCAAAGGTATAAGAAGTTTCGTTGATCATGTTGGTTTCTATAGGTGTTTCATTAAAGATTTCTAGGCCATTAACTAATCTTCTTCAAAAATATGTTCCCTTTGTTTTTGATGATGATTGCGTAGAATCCTTTGAAATACTTGAGAAAGCCTTAATTTATGCACCTATCGTCCAACCATCTGATTGGAACTCAGCCTTTGAAATTATGTGTGATGCTAGTGATTATGCTATTGCTGCTGTACTAGGGCAAAGAATAGATAAGAAATTGAATGTTATTCATTATACTAGTAAGACCCTATATACTCGTAAAATAAATTATGCTACTACTGAAAAGAAATTTTAGGAGTTGTGTTTGCATTTGATAAATTTAGACCTCACATTATTAATTCTAAAGTAACTATACACACTGACCATGCTCCTATTAAGTACCTTATGCAAACAACAATGCTAAACCAATACTCGTAGGTGGGTGCTTTTACTTCAAGAGTTTGATTTGCATATTGTTGATAGAAGAGGAGCTGATAATCGTGTAGCAGATAACTCGTCTAGAATGGAAAATGTTCTTGATGACCCACTACCGACTGATGATCATTTCCCCGATGAGCAACTGGTTGCCGTTAATAATTCTCATAGCTCTCTTTGGTGTGCTCATTATGCTAATTTTATTGTGGACAAATATATTTCACCTAGCTTCACCTATCAACAAAAGAAAACAAATCTTTTATGACTTATGGCATTACTTTTGGGATGAGCCACATCTTTATAAAGGAGTAGATTGTATTACTAGACGTTGTATACTTGAGCATGAACAGGAACAGTTCCTAAGGAAATTTCATTATGAAGCTTATGGAGGACATTATGTTGGTGAGAAAACGAGAGACAAGGTATTACAATCCAGTTTTATTGGACTACTCTTTTTAAAGATGCTCGTAAGTATGTCCTTTCTTGTGATGAATGCCAAAGAGTTGGTAATATTGGTAAACATTAGGAAATTCCTATGAATTATTCACTTTCTATTGAACCATTTGATGTCCTGGCTTTGATTTTATGAGACTTTTTCCTTCCTCTAATGGATATACTCATATTTTAGTTGCTGTTGATTATGTTACTAAATGGGTAGAAGATATTACAACTAGTAGTGCTGATCATAACACTTCTATTAAGAAGCTTAAGGACATTATCTTTCTGAGGTTTGGAGTCCCTAGATATATAATGACTGATGGTGGTTCTCATTTTATTCCTGGTGTTTTTCATAAACTACTAGCTAAATATGATGTTAACTATAGGATTGCATCACCTTATGATCCTCAATCTAGTGGGCAAGTTGAGCTGAGAAATCACAAAATAAAATTAATCTTGCAAAATACTATCAATAGATCAAGGAAGAATTAGTCTAAGAAACTATATGATGTTGTTTGGGCCTATAGGACTGCTTATGAGAATCCTATGGGGATGTCCCCGTACAAAATGGTATGTGTAAAAGCTTGTCATTTAGCTCTTGAGCTAGAACATAAAGCTTATTGGGCAATCCAAGAACTTAACTATGATTTCAAACTTGCCGGTGAAAAGAGGTCATTTGATATTAGCTAATTCGATGAATGGAGGACTCAAGCTTATGAAAATGCTAAGTTATTTAAAGAGAAAGTTAAAACATGGCATGACAAAAGAATTCAAAAACGAGAATTCAATGTCGGATACCTAGTTCTTTTGTACAATTATTGTTTCATATTCTTTGCAGGTAAACTCCTCTCAAAATGGGAAAGGACCCTATGTTGTCGAGGAGATTTATCCCTCCGGTGCCATAAAAATTAATAACTTCGAAGGTAAAAACCCTAGAGTGGTGAATGGGAAAATAATAAAACATTATATTTCACATGCATGCATTAATGAGGAGACTAATATCATCCAAGTCATAACACCAGAAGAGCACATAAAGGAAGTGTTCCGGAACACTCGAGAAACCTGAAAAAGGGTAAGTACATGGTACGGTAAGTAAACCAACTACAAAAATTTGGAAACAATAATTTCTATCTGTTTTGGTATTTTAGAAAAATTATAAAAATAAAAAGGAGTCCAGGGGACCCACAAGGGAGGCACAATCCAAGATGGCACCCCCGTCCGCGCCCCGATGGCTTGTGGGGCCCTCGTGTGCCTCCCGGACTCTCCCTTCTTCCCAAACATGTGGTCTTTCCTAGAAAAATTCCTTATATATACTCCCGGATATTTTGATCAAGGGATCACGAGTTTCTGTTTTGTTCTTATTTCGAGTTGTTTTCTATTAGGCCTTAGAATATCTCGTCTCAACATTCAGATGGAGAGAGCTAAGTCTCCCACTATATTTCAGAACCAAAGATCGTTGGGGATATCTATCCCTATCTTTGGTCCACTGATGAGGAGGGAATTTGATGAAATAAAGGAAGCCAACTCAGATGAAGATGAAGTTCCACTAACTCAACCCGAAGATATGCATGTGGAATTTAAGAAGTCCAGTCTACCAAATAGGGTAAAGAAATATAAAGATCAATTTATCTCATCACGTTTTCTGTAGGAAAGCAAGATGGCACTATGCAAAAAGACATTGAAGCTCGAGCAAGAGAACGATGACTTGAGGGAGTAGAATTTTATCCCCCGATGGAAGTTGGAGAAGAAGAATGAGAAGAATGATGCTACACCACCACCATCACCTAAGAAGGACACTTGAGTACTTAGGTATGGGCACCACCCTTGGCTTGTTCCAAGCTTGGGGAAGGTGCCCAATATCGTACCACCATCACTTCCATCATCATTACTATCTATTTTAGTTCGATCCTTAGTTGTTTCGTTATTTGGAGAAATAAATTTTAGATTTTCTTTGCTTAACATTTTTTGCTTTGATTTCCATCTATCCTTGTAATCGAGTATGCGAGATATATAATAAAGATTAGTTAAGTTTTTATGGTTTACCCATGGGCACCCATCATCATAGCATGTCAATAAAATGAAAGATATAGATCATATGCTCATCCCGTGAGAAGTATTGACTTCGCATATTAAAGAGTATAAGTGATAAAGGTAGTTGAAAATAAACAAACATATTATTAGTCATGGTTACAATCTAAGCAAGACTATGAAAGAGGAGAGGAGATTCTCATATAAATACACTATGTTGGACATCTTTTATGATTGTTAGCCCTCATCAAATATTATATAATGATCAAGTGTATACGTAGGACATGGAATACAACATAATGGTCATGGTATTTCACATTCATATGGAAGTTATATGGTCTCCGATCCTTTAACATGTGATGCTTGCTTTAGACCTTTTGCTAGCCCAAAAACTTCGCACTAAGTAGAGATACTACTTGTGCATCCATAATCCTGAAACCTGATTTCTTGCCATGAGAGTCCACCATACCTACCGAGGGATTGAGTAAGATCCTTCAAGTAAGTTGTCATCAGTGCACCAAGCAATATAAAGTTGCTCCTAAATATGTACGATCTTCTATTGCAAGGGGAAATAAACTTTGTACGATCTTGTGATGGCAAAGAAACAAAAGTGTCAGACTGCATAATAAAGTTTACTATCACAGGGGGCAATATGAAGTGACATTCCTTTGCATTAAGAGTTTGCACATTCAAAAACATAAAAGTGCATGACAAGCTCTACTTCCCTCTGTGAAGGGCCTAAATTTTATCTTTGAAGTTCACTCCTGTGCGTGAGTTACTAAATTCATTCTTCTTTCTACCTATTAATTCTATAGTGGCAAGCATCACGTGTTAAGGAAAGATTCAGATTTATATATCCAAGTGAAAGTAGATTATCATGATTCATTATTGTTGACATTATCCTTGAGGTAAATGAGTTGGGCGGCTCATCATTCAAGCCCCTATTTTCCTATGTGCCCTATGAAAACATGACCTCCAAAAATATGACTTGTGTATGAGTTATCTTAGAAGGATAAATGATAATTGAGTATGTGAACTTGCTAATAAGAAAGCTCTTACATAGACTATCCTCTAAAATATGTTTAATTATGATTGTCTCAGTGACTCACAACATAGTTTGTTGTTTGTCAATAAAGTTTATGCTTCATACTCCAACATTTGTGAATGGATTGTTGCTTATTTATGAGAAGACATATGATAAAATAGTTGTTTCTATGCTAATATTCATGATGCTCTCATGTCCGTATTTTATTTTATTGACTTCTCCCTCTCAAATCATGTGGCCATTATTCTCGAGCTCGACTTTTGCTTGAGGACAAGCGAGATATAAACATGGGGGAGTTGATGCGTCCATTTTGCATCATGAATCTTTATTGATGTTTGTATTAGTATTGTCCATTATTCCCTATTATTATGTAATTATTATGCCTCTTCTCTCTGAACATGCAAGGTACCTCACGAAGAGGGAAGTATGTGGTGACTGAAATTCTTGACCGAAAACCGAGAAAAAGGCAGAAAAATCAAGTTGCTCCAAATGACCTGAAACATCACGGAGAATTTTCCTGGAATATATAAAAATTATTGGGCCAAAAATACACCGGATAGGGACAGCGAGCTGGGCACAAGCCAACAGGGCGCGCCCCCATGCCATGCATTGATGGTTTGTGGGGCCCTTACTGGCCCTCCAACGCCCCTCTTCTCCTATATGGTGTGTTTTACCCTAGAAAAAAAATCAATAGGTAACTTTTGGGACGAAGCGCCACCGTCTCGAGGTGGAAACCTGGACATAGGCCCCTTTTCTCTCTGGTAGAGTGATTCTATCGGAGGAATTCCTCTCCTGGAGGGGGAAATCGAAGCCATCGTCATTACTAACGCTTCCTCCTTCGTGGGAGGACCAATCTTCATCAACAACTTTACCAACACCATCTCATCTCCAACCCTAGTTCATCTCGTGTATTCAATCTTTATCTGAAAACCTGAGATTCGTACGTGTGGGTTACTAGTTGTGTTAATTACATCTTGTAGTTGATGCTAGTTGGATTACTTGGTGGAAGAGATTATGTTCAAATCCTTAATCATTATTATAATACCTCAGGTGTTGAACATGTTGATGAGGTGTGAGTAGTTACTATTGTTCATGTGGACAAGGGAGAAGTCCAGTTATAAGTAATCATATAAAGTTGTTATTCGTTCGATATTTTGCTGATATGTATGTTGTTACTTCCTTTAGTGGTGTCATGTGAACGTCGACTACATGACACTTCACCATGTTCAGTGCCTAAGGTAATTAATTGTGGCGTAATAAGTAGATGATGGGTTGCGAGAGTGACATAAGCTTAAACCCTAGTTTATGTGTTGCTTCATAAGGGGATGATTTGGATCCTCATGTTTAATGCCATGGTTAGATTTATATTAATTCGACCTTCATAGTTACAGATGCTTGCGAGAGGGGTTAATCATAAGTAGGTTGTTACTTCAAGTAAGAAGAACACATTAGCACAGGTCCACCCACATATCAAATTATCAAAGTAGCGAACGCGAATCAACTCAATATGATAAACATGACTAGACAGATATTCCCATGTGTCCTTGGGAGCACTTACTTTATATAAGAGTAGTTTCAGGCCCGCCCTTTGCTATAAAAGGATTGGGCTACATTGCCACACCTTACCTACTATTTTTACTTGTCACTTGTTATGAATTATCTTGCTACAATACTATCTATCACTATTACTTACTACACTTGCACAAAAGTCCTTGCTAAAAACTACTTATCAGTTTCATCTTCTCCTCATTGGGTTCGACACTCTTACTTATTAAAAGGACTATGGTTGATACCCTATACTAGTGGGTAATCAAAGTGGCAAAAATTGGGCCACACTACACAACCCGAAATACGAAGAAACGTATAGTTTGGTTTGAGGCCAGAAAGTTGTTCTAGGGGTTTTTGATTCTTGATCACACAACTAGGAACAAGATTAATGAAATAAAATGTAGTGAGGAATGCATCGTCCCAAAATTTCAAAGGCACATAAGCATGATCAATAAGATAAAGACAAACTTCCACGATATACCTATGTTTGCGTTCAACGGATCTATTTTGTTCGTGAGCATGCGGACATGAAACATGATGGGTGATGCAAATGGGCTCAAAAAGGAGGTTAGCTTTTGATATTCACCTCCCCAATCGGTTTGCATGGAAATAATCTTGCGATCAAATATGCATTCAACATGTTGTTGAAAAATGTGGAATTTCTAAAACACATCAGATTTGTTTTGAATCAAGTAGATCCAACTGAATTTACTGAAATCATCAATAAAATTCACACAATATTTTTGCCTCCCTACAGAGACGGGTCCAGGACCCCAAACATCCGAACAAACATGCTCTAATGGAGCTTTTGTGTCACTAGTGGATCGAGAATATGGTAGTTGACGACTCTTAGCTATCTGACATGCATCACAAACTAGCAGATGATCTTGTTTATTTGAAAGTGGAAGATTGAAATCATGAAGAATTTTTGAACTACCGAAAAGAGGGGTGCCATAAGGTTTGTGCCATCGAGAGTCGGATGGTTTGATTGCACCAACCACTTGACGCTGAGGAGCACTCCGTCGACCGGTCACATGAAGCAACCCCCTCTTACTCCTGTTTTGAAGAATTGTTCTCTGGGTACCCTGATACTTGACAAAAAAGATTTCAGGGTGAAGCTCAAGAAACACATGATTATCTCTCATAAGTTGATAGATCGAAAGAAGACTTTGGGCATCACTAGGAGCATGAAAGATATTATTTAAGATCAAGGAACCAAAAGGTGTAGACAAGACCGAATGGCCAACATGCGCAATTTCATACATTGACCATTTTCAATCTCAATTTGCTGTGTGCCGGTGTAGTGATCACAAACGACAAGTTTCTCCAACTCGCATGTCACATGGTCCATGGCGTGAGTGCCAAGATAGCAGTTGGTATCCATGCCATATGCATGGGCTGCATTGGTAGCATGGTGATTGTCACCACTGCCACAATTACCGCCGGTGCAGCTGCTGCCGCCGTTGCCACCGCCACCGCCCGAGGGGCGACGTACATTGTTGTTGTAGCCGCCATCATATTGTTTCTTGTAGCGCCATGCATCATGGACTTCCTCTTTGCAGATATGGTAGCGTTTGCGATCACCGCGAGCACCACCTCCTTGGCGCGGCGCACCACTAGAGCCACCACCACCTGAATTGTCAGGTAGTGGGAGCCACCTACCTGGTTGTTGTTGCTAAAGCCGCCATGTCCATCGCTGCTACCACCATCGTGGCCACCGCGGTTGTAGTTCCCACGTCCGCGAGACGCAAGGTTGGCTGAGTGGTTGGAGAATGCCGCCTACTGCATGGCTATGCAAGCCTTTGTTGTAAGGAGCCACGAGAAGAGCTCGTTGAGTCCAATCTGTTGGTCTATTTCCGAGCGGGTGGAGATGGCTAAAAGATAAACCGTTGTAGTCGGGATCATGCATTAGACCTTGGAGGATATGGGAAATGATGTCATATTCCTCCATCGGCTTCCCGGTGGCGGCGAGTTCGGCAACGAACCTCTTCATATTGGTGAAGTAGGAGACTGCAGAGAGGTAGCCCTTGCGCGAGTTTTCGAGCATGTAGCGAAGCTGATTAGTTCCTGTCCTAGATTGCAAAAAAAAACTCTCGAACAACGCTTGCCACATGCTAGTAGCAGTCTTGATGGTAGAAAATTGCAACAAATCTTCACGAGAGAGGGAAGCAAGGAAGAACGCCAAAACCGGCTGATCCTGAGTTACCCAAACAACATGTTCAGGGTTCGGCATGGAGGTGACCTCATTCTTCCCTGCGACCTCCTTCTCGGGGAGAAGGACAACGGTTGGCTCCCTAATCAAGCCATCTATATACCCCATCATCCCTACTTCCTAGATATGAGGGAGAACCCGCGCCGTCCAAACCAAGACGTTCTAACTGGTGAGCTTCTCCGTGATGGCATGGCCAAGCGATGCGAGAGAGGGAGCATCCATGGTGGCGAAGGAGGAAGAGGATGACATATCCTTGATGTATTGGAAGAGACTAGCTCTACCACTAGTGGAAAACAAGACATTAGTCCCGGTTCCAGAGGACCTTTAGTCCCCGTTCTGCAACCGGGACTAAACAATCAGGACTAAAGGCCCAAATTTTTAGTCCCTGTTGTGTTACGAATCGGGCCTAAAGGTGCTCCAGCTGGCCGCTGTGGGGCGCGAGGGCAGGAGAACATTTAGTACCGGTTGGTAACACCGACCGGGAGTAAAAGGCGGCCAGGCGTTAGCAGCAGCGAGGCACTGTTTTTTCAAGGAGGGGTTTAGGGGTTTTGGAGGTTTTAGGGGTTTTATATTGTGTTTCCCCTTTTCTTTTCGTGTCCATCATGTTTGGTTCCTTATGCTTGTTAGTGTTCTTGGCTGGTGCCAACTAGACGCTAGCTAGTACGTACATATATATAGCAATGAAGAAACCGTTACATGACATCATCATGAATGTAAAGAGAAGTAACCTCTCTTTCTTCGTGCTTGGTCGAACAACAAGTTTCCGTATATCTATTCGACGCTACTACATATAGTACACGTTCATGCATATATACATTTATTTCTCGCGATCCCTAACCTAGCTAATATATATGTATCTATCTATTACCAACACCGCTACTGAAATCCCTAATGCTCGTCTTTCTCGACAAACTCGTTCAATCTTTTTTTCCAGTTCTTGAATAGTTCTGTCATCTTATTAAGAGCGAACGCCTTAACTTGTCGCTGTATAACTGGGTTATTTGGATCCTGCTATGGCGGTAGGCTGAAATTTGTCATCAACGAGTTCCAAAGCTCATCTTTCTGTCTATCGTCGACATAAGAAACTTCACGGTCCTTCTTCTTATTCCATTTTTGGATGCTAATTGGGATGTTGTCCCTAACAATAACTCCACACTGATATATAAATTTGTCTTTGCTCCGCTTGGGACCAATCTATTAGCTATCTGGAGCCACTTCTTTGATCATGAACCATTCATCCTGGCCCAACCTTTTCTTCGGGCCTCGTCTCCTTATAGAAGTTTGGCTCGATCCGGAGGGCTAAAACAAGAAAGAAGCGTTAATATATGCACATACAAAACAATCAATGCATCTAGTTAGCATAGGCTTAATTAGTATATATATACCTCACCGGACTTTGCAACAGTTAAGCCTTCAACATCGGCGGAGCCGTCATCTCCTCCCTTCTCAATTCAATCACCGGAGCCGTCATCTCCTCCCTCCTCCATTCGATGACCGGAGCCGTCATCTCTTCCCTCCTTCATTCGATCGTTGTCGTTGAGATACGACAAGGTGATATCATCACCTTCGTCGTGGATTATATCCCCCAACAACTCTTATTTTTCTAAGTCTCTGTCCATAGTTTCTGCAGATATTACGACATGGCAATATACAACCACGAGAGATGGATCAGGGATCAAATCCACACAGATGCAACACCACAACTTGTAATTCCACCGATTGAAAAAAATTAGGCAAAACCCAAGTATAGTAGTGCTTGCATGGCAAAAACAACCTAGTAAACCTAGTACTTCAACTCCACTTCTGATCTCACTTCTTGCAAGATGCTTTAGCAAGCTAACTCTAGCTTGCAAAATCGTCTTATATTGTGGGATGGAGGGAATACAATGCAAGATTGCAAAGGAGCTGGATGAGTAGGGGGGCATGGCATCCCGATGGCAGTGGTCAACAACACCTACATGGGCATGAATACCCTCTGTGCTACCAGTGGCTAACCACTACAAGAAATATGTCAACTAACGACCTTATGGCAGTGACACTCTCAGAAATGGTCGTAAATCTATGACCATTCGAGACCAATTGGTCGTAAGATGCCCGGAGGGGTCTTAGCCCTAAAAACTAACGACCATTTCCAGTAACTTCCTTACTGAAAATGGTCGTAAAGCGGATAGCCCTGGTCTGCTGCCTAATTTGTAGGTGATTACGACCAATATAGATGGCCATAGCTATGACTAGGTGCCACAACATCAGTTTTGCCTACGTGTCATGTCCATGTGTCAATTTTTTCCCTAGTTTGTGAAGCAACCTACTATTCTGTCATTCCAAAAATTCTCGAAAAATTCTCATAAATACTTCAGATCATATATTCCTCAAATATGTGAAAACCCTTCCTTCCATAGTTCAAAAATAATTCAGCAATATTCATTTTCCTATTCTATTCAGAATAGCACTTTGTGAAGGAAGTGCTATTTATATTTTTTTGATTGCCCTCAAAATTTTTGGGAACTCTTTCCTATCCAAATCATTGGCTCATGAAAACTTTCATATCCATTTGCCTAGTAAATCTTTCTCAGAAAATTTCCAAAACTTGTGTTCAGCTAACAGCTTTGTGAAGGAAGTACTAGCAAGGAATATCCTAATGAGTTAAAAAAATTCCACATCTTCTATATGCCCAAACCATAGCTCTCCACAAAATTTGAGCCTCATCTAACAATCCATGTGAGCTCATCATCCAATATTTGGTTCTCGTAATATTTTCAGTTTGTGAAGCAAGTACATTTTATATTGCTTTATAGTTGATGAAAATTTACCATGGCATGAAACTAACCATATAACCTCAATCCACCAAATTTTAGCTCATTTAATTGAGCTAGTTCCCCTGAATATTTTTCGCAATATTCTATTCAGTAGAGAGCATTGTGAAGGAAGTACAATTTTTGTTTATCCACATTTTATGAAATTTTTACAGTGCCTTAATGTGCCCAAATTATCATCCTCCTCCAAATTATAGCTTAATCCAATCATCTATGTGAGCCCAGTTTCAATTACCATTTTATGTCCTGATTGGCAAATTGTGAAGGAAGTGTCACTTTGGCATGTCTAAATGGTATGATTTTTTACAATGCCTTCATATGCCCAAACTAACACATCATGCACCAAATTGCAGCTCAATCCATTCATGCATTTGATCCCAGCCTCTATATCCAGATTTTTGGACAGTGTGGTACTTTTCAAAGAAAGTGCCACCTAGGTTCATCGATTTGATCTAAAAGTTTGCCAAGAGAGTCTCCTTAGTAGATGATGATCCTGAGCCAAAATTTAGGCCCATTGTCTATGTGCATTACCCGCACCCCTAATCAGACACTTGACTGCTAATTCATGTTTGAGCTTAGTGCAGTCTCCTCGTGAGATTCTTCTATTGTATTCTTCTTTGTAACACCTACCGAGGGAGTGTCCAACCAACCAGACATGCCTATTCCACCCAGAACGCGTGGCAACGCAACGGTGAGGCGGTGACCACGCGGCTGGCATGCAAGGTTCCGCGCTCTGGAGTTGGGACCCTCGACCACCATCCAAACCTCGACGTCAAGCCACCACACCATGTATTTTTGATTAAATAGATACTTATGTACCTATAAATGATTTTTGGGAAAAATAAAGAGCAAAATATAATGCAGCTGTCGTTCAAATTTAACCCGCTTCCACTTGAATCGGCAACAATTTTTCTTTTTCACGAGAGGTGGATAAAAGCTTTTAACACCCAACCATTTTGTCAACTGTACATTAAATATGTTCTAGTATTTTATAAAAATGATTTGGTCCAATTTTGAAACAAATATATGGTAGGTCCTTCACAAAAAAACCTATTTTCGGCACTCGAAAAATGGAAAATAAATTTTCCGTCCAAAGAAAATGAAAAGTTCCTTAGTCAACATTGTTTGCCATTCCAATATGCACCCTTGTGCATAATATGAGATCATTTCAACAAACTATGCCATGAATGTGGCCATAAGATTGATCATTTGGCTTAAAAGCCTTGAATCTTCACACATGATAGCCCATTTCTAAGAATTTTTTTTAAAAGTAATTACCATATTACAAGTTTATTATTTTTCCTGGTTACTTTGTGACATATAATGACACAATGCAAAGTTTTTCCATTTTTTTTGATTTTGTTTTGAATTTTGCATGCCCATTTCAAAATGCGGTCAAAACGGCGAGTATGATCGTTCCTACCTAGTGGTTGAATCTTGAAATTTTTTAGGTGTTTCTGTGATTAAATAGATACTTTTATACCTAAAAATAATTTTTGGAAAAAAATAAAGAGCAAACTATCATGCAGCTGGAGTTCAAATTTGACCCGCTTCGAGTCGATTCAACGAAAATTTGTCTTTTTCACGAGAGGTGGATAAAAGCCTTTAACACCCAATCCGTTCGTCAATTGTACATTAAATATGTCCTAGTATGTTAGAAAAATGATTTGGTCCAATTTTGCAACAAATATATGGTAGGTCCTTCACAAAAAAACTCATTTTGGATACTCGAAAAATGGAAAATGAATTTTCCGTCCAAAGAAAATCAGAACTTCCTTAGGCAACATTGTTTGCCATTTCAGTACGCCCCCTTGTGGAAAATATGAGATCATTTGAATAAACTATGCCATGAATGTGTCCATAAGATTGATCATTTGGCTTGAAAGCCATGAATCTTCACACATGATAGCTCATTTCTATGAACACTTTTTAAAACTAATCAACATATTACAAGCTTATTAATTTACATGGTAACTTTGTCACATATAATGACACAATGCAAAGGTTTTCCATTTTTTTGATTTTTCTGAATTTTTCATGGCCATTTCAAAATGCGGTCAAAAGGCTAGTATGACCGTTCTTAGCTAGTGGTTGAATCTTGGAAAAACTTTTGGTGTTCCTCTGATTAAATAGATACTTGTGTACATAAAAATATTTTTGGAAAAAAATAAAAAGCAAACTATGATGCAGCTGCAGTTCAAATTTGATCTGCTTCCAACTGATTCGACAAACATTTGTATTTTTCACGAGAGGTGGATAAAAGCTTTTGACACCCAACCATTTGGTGAATTATACATTAAATATGTCCTAGTATGTTAGAAAAATGATTTAGTCCAATTATGCAACAAATATATGGTAGGTCCTTCACAAAAAACTCATTTTGGGTACTCGAAAAATGGAAAATGAATTTTCCGTCCAAAGAAAATCAAAATTTCCTTAGGCAACATTGTTTGCCATTCCAATACGCACCCTTGTACACAATATGAGATCATTTTAACAAACTATGCCATGAATGTGATCATAAGATTGATCATTTGGCTTGAAAGACATGAATCTTCACACATGATAGCTCATTTTTAAGAACGCTTTTTAAAAATAATTATCATATTACAAGGTTATTATTTTATCTCGTAACTTTATCACATATAATGACACAATGTGAAGGTTTTCCATTTTTTGATTTTTTCATGCCCACTTCAAAATGTGGTCAAAACGGCGGGTATGACCATTCATATTATTTGAAAATGTAAAGAAACTATCATGTTTATGAAATTTGGTGTGCTATTGGTTTATAGTCTCTAGAAGGCGTGGAAAATTTGTGATTTTTTTACTAATTTTAATCATGTTTATTTTGGCAAAAGTAATAGTATAAAGAAAGACAAATTATTTGAAGCTTTCCTACTGGGTGGAATAGAACTCTCCTTGATCGATGACGTGGCGGACAAATCCACGCCCCACACCCACCACAAATCCTAGCCCGGTCCCACATGTCATTGTGTCCAAATCGGTTGGGCCCACCGGTCAGCGAGCAATGTACGGGGTCAACCCAACCCCTCGCTCTCCCTTCCCACGAACCCCTCCCCCCTTCCAGATCGATAGAGAGAGCCATAGTGAGATCTCGCCTCCTCCCTTCCAGATCCGCGCAGCCACCTCGCTTCTGAGGTGCTCGCCGCCGTCCTCTTCCTGTCACCCATGGCCTCCCCCATGCCCTCCTCGTCTTGCCCCTTCCTGCCTATTTCCCCTCACGCACGCACGCACACCCCGATCCCATCGAACCACCGCCCCAGATCTCCCTTCCCCTCCTCCAGATCAGGCACCTCGCAAGCTCTGCCGGCGGCCTCATTCTTGGCCGCGGCGATGACGGCGATCGACATCCTCATGCGGGTGGACGCCATCTGCCAGAAGGACGACAAGTACGATGCCAAGAAGCTCAACGGCGCCAACGTCGCCGACGAGGACCCCTTCGCCCGTCTCTACGGCTCCGTCAACGCCGATATCTCCCAGTGCATAGAGGTACCCCTCCGCGCCAGCTCCTACTCTCTCCCTCCCCCACCTCCCGGCGCTGCCCCCCCTCCCGCGGTAATCCGAATATGACCATTTTTCTTTCTGTTGTTGCTGCAGAAATCGGAGGCGGCGAGGCAGGAGAAGAACCGGTCCGCGGTCGTCGCGCTCAATACCGAGATCCGTCGCAGTTCCAATAGTCTCCAGTTTGCCGGAGAAGCAAGCAAGCGAGCGCTGGGAGGAAGGACGACGAGATGAAGAAGTCGGTGAGCCAGTCCGCGAAGGCCGGGCTCCAGTTTCCCTTCGGCCGGGGATCCTACGAGTGGATCCAATTGAGGCTCGCACGATGCGGCCTACGCGGGCGATCGGTCTTCTGACGGGATCTAACCTCCGTACCCAAGGAAATTCAGCTGATCTGCATCGTTTAAATCGTTGTGACGATGACATCGTCGATCTTCGAATCCGGCAACCGTATCAAAGGACTACCTCCATCCTCGGTAAACTACCGTCTCATTGCTTTCTCTCTGCCATGAATTCTGACTGAATCTTTTTCCCCCTCCTCGTGTCTTTCTCCTAATTTTGGCATTAGGTGGTTCATGCGTACCAGGTACTAAATTAACCAGTGGCTAATCTAGAATACGAATGGAGGGTGGGATTAAATCATTAGTTAGTATGCTTACGATTTATAATCTAATTTTTGTGCGCAGTTCAAGTGGTACCGAATTCTTCTTCTGAAATTTTGTGTGCTACCGTACGATGTAACATTTTGAACTCTGAAATACATAGTATATCTTGTACAGTCAATATTCACCATATACCCTTGATTTAGACCCTCTTCGGTATCCTGTCGTTCCCCAACTCTGCTCCCAAAGCTGAAGGCGCTGCAGTTGAAAAAGACAGAGCTGCAGTTTTCCAACTCCTCGGATTCCGGGAGGTGGAGGATAACCGAACAGGGTCTTATTATATCCACAGGCTACTAGAACAAAGCTTTTTCAGAACAAAAATGACCTTGGTGTGCTGGGGGCTTGACCGGTAATCTGGCATGCTTGCTCAGTGTGGCTTCAGCCAGTTGAAGCCGTTCCAGTAGAATGGCCACTAAAATCAGCTAGATTAATTGCGTGGTCTTTTCTGTATGGAACTAAAAATAAACTAGCAAACGTTTTCTAATAATTGTGCAGGGTACAAAATATTAGCATTTCTCCGTTTGTGGAGTTTTATGGCTTCAGCCTTTAAGCTCGCGGCTCTGTGTGGCTACTCACAGTCGGGAATCAAAATTAGCTTATCTCTGAAGTGTATTGCCAGTCTCCTATCTGTACAACTACTGTTGCTGCACAGTGACTGGAGTTCAGATTATTCTGATATTAGATTTTGAGCGGCCTTTTGCTTCGGTTCAGCAGCTTCTGTTGTGCATACCATGTGCACCGAGTTTAGGAGTAGCTCCATTATACTTAGGATGTATTTTGTCAGACGCAAGCTGCATTTTTGCAGAAGCAAAGTTCCTGGGGCTAGTAAAAAAACTTCAAGTTCGTGTGCCACCACGTTTGTTGTTGTGAATGGTGTGCTTAACTGTATGCAGATGAGAAGCATTCGTCGAATCCATTGAATTAGAAAAGGGAAAATCTAACTGGCGCAGACAATAGTTGATGCAATTTTAGCTTTTGAAGTCGACCTCATCTGCACTTGAACAACCTACTATTCTTGTATATTTACAAATTTCTTTAAGAAATCATGATGCTTACTGTCGGCGGATGCGAGGTGGACACCTATGAGAATCAACATGAAACACTTGTGATCTTAGGGCGAGGAAAGGTGACGTGAAGAGCAGAGCTAACAATCAGCACCCGACAAGCCTTTTTACCCAGGTTCGGGCCGCTTACGCGTAAAACCCTACGTCGTGCTTGTCTAGTTGTATTAAACGGTTTGTTGTTGATCGTTACAGTGACCGTCGATGATCGCCTTATGGGTCAATGTTCAAAGAGTCTAACCCCTTGAGAATGAGCTAAGGGCCTCCTTTTATAGGCAAATGGCACTAGTGGGGACAGGGCCTATAGTCCCGGCCCGTAAGGGGCTTTAGTCCCGGTTCACCAACCGGGACCAAAGGGGCGGGACTAAAGGCCTAACCTTTAGTCCCGGCCCTGTTCCAAGCCGGGACCAAAGGTGCTCCACGTGGGCGCCTCGGAGCGCCCTCAGGGGCAGGCCCTTTAGTCCCGGGTCTTTACACGGACCGGGACTAAAGAGTTTCAGATTTTGTTTATTTTTGGGTTTTAGGGTTTTAGGGTTTAGGTGTTCGGGAGATTAACGTGATGCCTCGTTTGGTGTTCGGGAATTAGTTTTCATATAATTCTAAATAGAAATAATTATGCATATATATATAAGATTAACTTATCTTACAAGCGAGCATCTATATACAATTATATGGAGATCTGAATTTTCGGGACTAGAGCCCGTCTATTCGATTACATGGACCAACATCAGTAATGACCCCTAGCTACACTAAATTGTCCTTTGTCATCTATAGCTTCCGTCCTCAGAAAGGTCGCAAGCTCCTCTGCAACAGCAATTGCGCGTTGCTCTGGTAGGACCTTCTCCCTCATGGCCGTGTACTATATAATAAGAGGAGATGAATATGAATATCAATCATGATAACAAAGAATGACGGGTAAAAATAGAGGTGTGAATGTTCATTGCTTACGTCGAATCTGTGATCCTTGTGCTAAGAGGTAAACGTGCGAATGGTCTCGCAAACATAGTATTCGCATAAATGTGTCCCCCGTGGCTGCTGTTTGCACTTTACGAGAATAGAATATATATAATCAAAATAATAATCTAGCATCATAAATGTATTGAAAATAGAAGTATATCATACTACTACTTACCTGAGCCGCTCTAAAGGTCAGCTTCTCAGGCTCGATATCGGGAGTCACGCACTTGAACCGCTTTCAAACCCTGCCCGACAAGGATAATGATTTGCTAAGTTTTTCATTAATTGATATATCAGAAAATCATCGAAAGAGACTGATAGAGCGCAAGAATGATTGAAATTACCCTTGGAGCATGTCCTGCAGGCTTTGGAACTGTTCCAAGGGTCTCGATAATGGGTCGAAGGCATCAACTCTTCCCTTATCAATTTGAATGTCCAATAGAATCCAATGGAAGCTGCACATGTATATATATATATATGTGTGTGTGTGTGTGTGTGTGTGTGTGTGTGTGTGTGTGTGTGTGTCAGTAACTTATCAATTACACTTATAAGTGAATGGACACAACAGAGTAAAGACCCTCACCTGAAGTTGTATGGAAACAGTATGTGGTCATAGAAATTTTGATCTGTTAGAAACCTTAGAAGGTTTTCCTCCGTCTCCTTGGGTTTATCAGTTAGCGTCGCTATATGTATTTTATCTGGATCAATAAACCGAATATTTAGGATGTTCCTATTTTTACAATCCAGAATCTTCATTCTGCATAATAGAGTACAAGTTATATATAGACAATTAATTGAAATAACTAAAGAAGTTATATGTAGACAACGAATTGAAAAACTTACAGACAATAGCAACTCATAAGCGATTAGTCGAGGGCGTCGGCATTGTACATCTGGAAGAGTTCATCAAAGTCAATATGGATTTCTTCGGGGCGGCCGTAGTACTCCCGTGGGACACTCACCATGATCATCGTTCTCACATTCTTTGATTCACTTAAGTACCATGTATGCAAGTAACACATATTTGTTGGGAGATCATATTTGCTGACCAAAGGCGCTCCCATGACAAACTGTGGCTTAGGGGCTACCACAGCCTTGGGTAACCTGTCATCTTGGGAAGCCAGAATGTCTTCAACCGGGATACCCCATTCGCCCACTTCTTTGCTAATTCCAAATCTTGCCCCTGCACCAGAGGGGGGACATTCTCGGGTAACACCCTGAGGGGTGGGATCGACTGTTTGGCCTGTTGTCCAAGCTGAGGAACGTCTGATCTTTTTTTGCTTGTAGTTGAACTTGATTTGCTCCCACTTGCACTTGCACGTGATCTGCTCTTTTTCACTTCCTTCTGCAATGTGCATGTATAGTCATCAGGCTTATGGTGTAAGTAATACTGTGATGGAAGGGTCGTGAAGTATTTTGCATATGCTATTTGCTTCTCGGTGTATTCCGGGCAGGGCTCGGGTTTCTTATTTTTCATCTGCGCATCATGATGTTCCTTTGCTATCTTGGCGTTTTCCTCGGGGGTACGATCATAAGGTCTGATAGGAAGATTAGCATGAGGTACCTTTGGGAGGGGCGACAGTTTGCGCTTTGGGGGGCTCCGTCGCTTAGAAATTGTCGGTGGAGCGTTCTTGCTCGCACACTTCCGCTTAGTATCCGGAGCGGGCGGCAGCGGAGAAAGACGACCCAAGTCCGGCGGCGGTGATCGAGATGGACTCGTGTTGTGCTGGCCGACATCATGTGGAGGGCTTGGAGGTGATGGAGGTGTGTGACCTCCGACGACTCGGAGGCGGTGTTGTCCTTGGGGCCGAGCCTGGAAGCTTGATGTAGTTCTTGTCCCATAGGATGACTCCACCCAGTACTTCTCCGAGTGTCCTCTCATCTTCGGGTCCAGCTATGTCGAGCTCCATATCATGAAACCCCGCCATGATTTCATCCACCCCGACTTTAGCAAAGCCAGCTGGAATCTCATGGCCATGCCAGCGTGCATCAGGGCAAGAAGGTAAAGCTTCTCCGACGGCCACCTTCATGGATATGTTCTTGAATTTCTGATAGAGTTCACATCATGTTGACTCCTTGATTCCATCCACGGGGTAGCCGGGACCGCCCTCTATCATTCTTCGTGCATCGTCGGGCGGGGCCTGAGATTCAGCCACGCTGCTTTTCCGCTTAGATGGGGCACCGGTAATATCAAGTGCAGGATCTTCCTGGCGCGCTACTCCTCTAAGCTCATCAATCTCCTTCTGTTGCTCGTTAATCCTGGCAAGCAACTGGTTGAACTTTTCATTCTCCTCATCCTGCTGCCGCTTCTTTGCTCTCGCTCGGCTTATGTAAGTGTCTTGGTCTGTGGAAACCCAAGCCACCACAGGTAAGAAAGACCGAAGCCTCGCGTTCGTCCTCCATGTTCATCATTGCCGAGGACCAGTGTGAGCAAATCTTTCTCTCTATCTGCAGTGAACTTTCTTTTTCCCTCCTTAATTTCTTTCACTATCTTTTTCCAATTCTCCCTGGGTATCCTAAGACCGTCACTTCAGATGAGGTCCCCTGTTTCTTCGTCGTACGAACCACCATGCGCAAGGAACCAATTTCTTGCTCTCAATTCCCACTCATCACGGAGTGGTTTAGGTATGATGCCTTTAGCTAGGAGATCTTGCTCTTTCTTATCCCACTTTGGGATGGCAGTCTCATAGCCCCCTGGCCCCAGCTTGTGGTGATATTTCTTCTTGTCGGCATTTATCTTGTTCTTTTCTGATAATGCCTGGGCATCTTCTGACTCCTTGTACTCTTGAAATGCCTTCCAGTGATTCGCCTGCTTGGCTAGATACCCCTCGAGTATTGGCACTTTCTTTGTCTTCAGATAGTTTTTCCATAGGTTCTTCTTCCAGCTACGGAACAGTTCGACCATCTTCTTCAGAGTCCACTGCTTGACTTTGGCCCTCAGTTTGTCTGCGGCGTCTTCATTCTCACATTCTGGCAGGTTGAAATGTGACATGAGATCATTCCAAAGATTATCATTGTACCTTTCGGCGACATAGTCATTATCGGCTGCCCCTTTGCGCTTGTTCCACTCCCGAACCCTGATCGGGACGTGATCCCTAACGAGAACTCCGCATTGCTTCTTGAATGTGTCAGCAGCATTCTTAGGAAGCTTGGGTTCGCCCGTAGGCAATATCACCTGAAAGGTGTAATGCGTCCGTGCATCCAACTTTCTAGTCGGGCCTCGTTTCGTAGCTTTGCTCGATGTGGAGGCCTAAGATGGAGAAACATTCGTCAAATGAATGTATATGTATACAATATTGAGCTATCTCCAATATTTTTCACATATTACAAGTGATTGTCGAACTTCATATGTATACCTCGTCAGACTTTATTATTTCTCCACCGGCTTCTCCACCGGCTTCTCCATCAGTGGAGCTATCACCTTCTCCGTCATTGGACCTATCTCCTGCCCCATCGGCTTCATCTTCGTGTCGGTCGACCTCCATTCCATATCCGGAGGGGTTTAGATATGACGACGGAGATTCAGCTGGTTCAACGTCGGGGCCGTCTTTGATTATATCTTCGAGAAGTTCTTCCTCTTCGAGGTTCCTAATATGTGGATCCATAGTTCTGCAAAAAATGGACATTTGATTAACTAATAAACTAACAAACTATATAAGAGGGGTTGGAAACTTCGAAGTGTCGTTTTATATAGGAGGACCTTTAGTCCCGGGTCTTGGCTAGAACCTAAACTCTACAATATGTCTAGCGGATTCTATAACCTTTAAGGATTTAACAAAATGGAGACATTCTAGATGTGTAGAAAATGATCCTATTTTTCCTGATCTCATCTACCCTTCTATATGTCACATTGTCTAGTGTCAAAGGACTTTGTTGAACTTTGTACCAAAAAAGAATTATTCTATCAGGAACTCCGTTCCAAAACAACTTTAGTCCCGGGTCGTGGCTCCACCCGGGACTCCTAGATTTCTGCATAGTATTCAAAGTAGGAGTATTTTTCCAATTTGTGCATTCAATAAGCAAAACCATATCGTAAAATAAAGTAGTATTCAAATTAGCATGAATTCAATTATAAGCAAAACTACATCATCTCTTTTGTCCGTACATCATCGAATATTATCATTAATACTCCTCGAATACTATCATACATATAGCATCACTGATACAGCTAGAATCGTAGCGCCCGACGGGCATCGTCGCGGGCGGTGGACACCCAAAGAGAAGGAACCATCACAGGATCATAGCTCCAGTGAGATCTCCGAAGAACCTGCCAGGTATGCTCGAACCTGCCCTCCAACGCAACCATGTAGCGACGGACGTGCTCATCCTCCTCGCTGACACGGTGACGTACCACCTCCGCGGTGTCCGGAAGCCTCGGCACCGTCACTGGCTCACGTGACCGCCACCAAACAAGGAGCGGATCAACAACGGGCTGGATCCTCACCAACCTACGCCCCCCGGAAGGTAGCACCTGCCAATACCAGCCGGGCGGAGCCCAGTCCCGGACAGGGCCCCTATGATCAAGCAGGTGTCCTCCGCCGAGTCGACGGCGAGGATGCGGGATAGGCATCGTAAAATGAACTAAAAAAATAAACTAGTTCTATTAAATTTCGTGCTAAAAATAAACTATTAACACTTAAGCATATACAGTAGCAAAATTAAACTATTAACACTTAAGCATATACAATAGCAAAATTAAGCAATAATCTAAGAAACACTAATTAAGCATCTATATACGTAGAAATGTCTTCTTCTTCTTCTTCTTCTTTCTTATTTTCTTCTCCGCTTCTTCTTCAACTTCTCTTCTTCTACTTCTCCTCTTCTTCTATTTTTCCTCTTCTTATACTCTCCTCCTCTTCTTATTCTCCTTTTTCTTCTTTTCTTCTCCTCCTCTTCTTATTTTCCTTTTTCCTAATCTTATTTTCTTATTTTTTTTATATTTCTTCTTCTTGTAACCCTAACCTAATTCTAAATATTACTAACCCTAATAATCTAGCACAAACCTAATAACAATAGGAATTAAATGACAAAAAAAATCTTTTTCTTTTTCTTCTTTTCTTCCCTTTTTCTTCTTTTCTTCTCCTTTTTCTTCCTTTCTTCTCCTTTTTCTTCCTTTCTTCCCTTTTTCTTCCTTTCTTCTCCTTTTTCTTCCTTTCTTCTCCTTTTTCTTCTTTTCTTCCCTTCTTCTTCTTTTCTTCTCCTTTTTCTTCCTTTCTTCTCCTTTTTCTTCCTTTCATCTCCTTTTTCTTCCTTTCTTCTCCTTTTTCTTCCTTTCTTCCCTTTTTCTTACTTTCTTCTCCTTTTTGTTCTTTTATTCCCTTTTTCTTCTTTTCTTCTCCTTTTTCTTCTTTTCTTCTCTTTTTCCTTCTTTTCTTCTCCTTTTTCTTCTTTTCTTCTCCTTTTTCTTATTTTCTTCCCTTTTTCTTCTTTTCTTCTCCTTTTTCTTCTCCTTTTTCTTCTCCTTTTTCTTCTTTTCTTCTCCTTTTTCTTCTCCTTTTTCTTCTGTTCTTCTCCTTTTTCTTCTTTTCTTCTACCGGCCGGAGTGTTGGGAAGGAGGGGGCGGGGGGCTTACCGGCCGGAGGCGTCGACGACGGCAGGCGGCGGCGAGGAGGATGGCGGCGGCACGGAGGACGGCAGGCGGCGGCGAGGAGGACGGCGGGTAGCCTGACGGCGTCGTCGAGTTCGTCGGTGTGCCGCGCCGGGCAGGAGAACGAGGAAGAAGGAGAGAAGGAAATGCGGTTTGGGTTGGAAATTTTCTAACTCCCGCTTATATAGGTGGATCTTTAGTCCCGGTTCGGGGCTCGATCCGGGACTAAAGACCCCCTTTAGTCCCGGGTGGAGCCATGACCCGGGACTAAACGCCATTTTTCGGCAGACCAAAAGGCGGGAAGCAAGGGCCTTTAGTCCCGGTTCGTGGCTCCACCCGGGACTAAAGGGGGTCTTTAGTCCCGGTTCGAGCCCCGACCCGGGACTAAAGGCCCGTGCTCGGCAGGCGGCAGGCGAGGGGCTTTAGTCCCGGGTCGTGGCTCCACCCGGGACTAAAGCCCCTCCTCGGCTGCATGATAAGTTTAGTCCCACCTCGCCCAGCGAGGGGGACTAACACTTGTTAATAAGCCCCGTCGCAGCATCTCCATCGAGCTACTCTCTAAAGCACGCTTACGGGCCTAAACTGAATGTAAATTTAAAAACTGAAACTATATTTCAAATTATGGAGAAAATTAAACCTGAATTCAAAGTTAGCTCACTTTGAATTTAGGTTTAATTTTCTCTATAAATTCTCATATAGTTTCAATTTTTTTCTATTTTCAAAATTAACTATTTTGTTATTTTCAATTAAAAACTATGTTTATTAAAATTCTTTTTTCATATTTGAGAATTTGACAAATCTATGATAATGAAAAGTTTTTGAAATTGAATAAATAATTCAAAACAATTTTCCATTTTCAAAAGTAATTATTTTGACTACCCAAACTATTAACTATTTTGTTATTTTCAATTAAAAACTATGTTTATTAAAATTCTTTTTGCATATTTGAGAATTTGACAAAACTATGATTATGAAAAGTGTTTGAAATTGAATAAATAATTCAAAACTATTTTCTATTTTCAAAAGTAATTATTTTTACTATCCAAAATATTAACTATTTTGTTATTTTCAATTAAAAACTATGTTTATGAAAATTCTTTTTGCATATTTGAGAATTTGACAAAACTATGATAATGAAAAGTGTTTGAAATTGAATAAATAATTCAAAACTATTTTCTATTTTCAAAAGTAATTATTTTGACAATCGAAACTATTAACTATTTTGTTATTTTCAATTAAAAACTTTTTTTTTGAGCTAGTTGACCCTGAAATTGAAAAACACTACAAATGAACTCTGAAAATGCTGAAAGTTGGCATGCTATCATCATTTCACCCACATAGCATGTGTTAAAATGTTGAGAGGGCTACGACAAAAACTTGATGCACTTCGTGTACAAAACGGACAATCTCTCTCGAAGTATCAGGGTTTCGAACGAGAACTCATCTCTTACAATGTGATTTCAATTTTTTGAACTTATTTGAACTCCGTACTTTTTGTGTGTTCGTAATGCACCATTCAAAGGCACATCACAAAATTTCAACAATTTCTGACTTCATTTGGTATTCTTCGTGCATTTACTTTATTTTTTTTGAGCTAGTTGACCCTGAAATTGAAAAGCACTACAAATGAACTCTGAAAATGTTGAAAGTTGGCATGCTATCATCATTTCACCCACATAGCATGTGTTAAAAAGTTGAGAGGGCTACGGCAAAAACTGGATGCACTTCGTGTACAAAACGGACAATCTCTCTCAAAGTATCACTGTTTCGAACGAGAACTCATCTCTTACAAAGGGATATCATTTTTTTGAACTTAGTTGAACTCCATACTTTTTGTGTGTTCAAAATGCACCATTCCAAGGCACATCACAAAATTTCAACAATTTCTGACTTAATTTGGTATATTTCGTGCATTTACTTATTTTTTTGAGCTAGTTGACCCTGAAATTGAAAAGCACTACAAATGAACTCTGAAAATGTTGAAAGTTGGCATGCTATCATCATTTCACCCATATAGCATGTGTTAAAAAGTTGAGAGGGCTACGACAAAAACTGGATGCACTTCGTGTACAAAACGGACAATTTCTCTCGAAGCATGAGGGTTTCGAACGAGAACTCATCTCTTACAAAGGGATTTCATTTTTTTGAACTTATTTGAACTCCATAATTTTTGTGTGTTCAAAATGCACCATTCAAAGGCACATCACAAAATTTCAACAATTTCTGACTTCATTTGGTATTTTTCGTGCATTTACTTTTTTTTTTGAGCTAGTTGACCCTGAAATTGAAAAGCACTACAAATGAACTCTGAAAATGTTGAAAGTTGGCATGCTATCATCATTTCACCCACATAGCATGTGTTAAAAAGTTGAGAGGGCTACGACAAAAACTGGATGCACTTCGTGTACAAAACGGACAATCTCTCTCGAAGTATCATGGTTTCGAACGAGAACTCATCTCTTACAAAGGGATTTCATTTTTTTGAACTTATTTGAACTCCATACTTTTTGTGTGTTCAAAATGAACCATTCAAAGGCACATCACAAAATTTCAACAATTTCTGACTTAATTTGGTATTATTCGTGCATTTACTTTTTTTTGAGCTAGTTGACCCTGAAATTGAAAAGCACTACAAATGAACTCTGAAAATGTTGAAAGTTGGCATGCTATCATCATTTCACCCACATAGCATGTGTTTAAAATTTGAGAGGGTACGACAAAAACTGGATGCACTTCGTGTACAAAACGGACAATCTCTCTCGAAGTATCAGGGGTTTCGAACGAGAACTCATCTCTTACAAAGGGATTTCATTTTTGAACTTATTTGAACTCCATACTTTTTGTGTGTTCAAAATGCACCATTCGAAGGCACATCACAAAATTTCAACAACTGCTGACTTAATTTGGTATATTTCATGCATTTACTTATTTTTTTTGAGCTAGTTGACCCTGAAATTGAAAAGCACTACAAATGAACTATGAAAATGTTGAAAGTTGGCATGATATCATCATTTCACCCACATAGCATGTTTTAAAAAGTTGAGAGGGCTACGACAAAAACTGGATGCACTTCGTTTACAAAACGGACAATCTCTGTCGAAGTATCACGGTTTCGAACTAGAACTCATCTCTTACAAAGGGATTTTATTTTTTTGAACTTATTTGAACTCCATACTTTTTGTGTGTTCAAAATGCACCATTCAAAGGCACATCACAAAATTTCAACAATTCCTGACTTAATTTGGTATATTTCGTGCATTTACTTTTTTTTTGAGCTAGTTGACCCTGAAATTGAAAAGCACTACAAATGAACTCTGAAAATGTTGAAAGTTGGCATGCTATCATCATTTCACCCACATAGCATGTGTTAAAAAGTTGAGAGGGCTACGACAAAAACTGGATGCACTTCGTGTACAAAACGGACAATCTCTCTCGAAGTATGAGCGTTTCAAACGAGAACTCATCTCTTACAAAGGGATTTCATTTTTTTGAACTTATTTGAACTCCATACTTTTTGTGTGTTCAAAATGAACCATTCAAAGGCACATCACAAAATTTCAACAATTTCTGACTTAATTTGGTATTCTTCGTGCATTTACTTATTTTTTTTGAGCTAGTTGACCCTAAAATTGAAAAGCACTACGAATGAACTCTGAAAATGTTGAAAGTTGGCATGCTATCATCATTTCACCCACATAGCATGTGTTGAAAAGTTGAGAGGGCTACGACAAAAACTGGATGCACTTCGTGTACAAAACGGACAATCTCTCTCGAAGTATCAGCGTTTCGAACGAGAACTCATCTCTTACAAAGGTTTATTAAAATTCTTTTTGCATATTTGAGAATTTGACAAAACTATGAAAATGAAAAGTGTTTGAAATTTAGTACATTCCATACATGCATTACATAAAAGGTTTAATACATTATTACATTATTGCACCAATATTCCTATCTATTATTTCTGTTTTCTTCTGGGTCGTAGCCATGGAGAATCTTCATCATTCAGTAGGATGCTTGGGTCAGTTTTCACTTTGAAGGGCGGAATTTCATGAATCTTATTATAATCTTCTGACATGTTTGTCTTGTCATCTATTCCCACGATGTTTCTTTTCCGTGAAAGAACTATGTGGCGTTTTGGCTCATCGGACGTTATCTTCTTTTGCTGATTTCTTTTTCTTGTTTTTGTAGACATGTCCTTCACATAGAAAACCTGAGCGACATCATTGGCTAGGACAAATGGTTCGTCCATGTACGCAATATTGTTGAGATCCACTGTTGTCATGTCGTACTTTTGGTCTACAACTACCCCGCCTCCTGTCAGCTTCACCCATTTGCACCGAAACAAAGGGATCTTAAAAGTAGGTCCATAGTCAAGTTCCCATATCTCCTCTATGTACCCGTAATATGTTTCCAAACAGTGCCCATTCTCGTCTGTTGCATCAAAGCGGACACCACTATTTTGGTTTGTGCTCTTTTTATCTTGCGCAACCGTGTCAAATGTATTCCCATTTATCTCATACCCTTGGAAAGTACATATAGTCGAAGATGGTGGCCTGGCCAAACAGTACAGCTGATCTCCAACGGTGTCGTCATTCATGAGATGTGTCTGCAACCAACTGCCGAAAGTCTTCTCGTGTTCCCCTTTAATCCAAGAGTCAGCCTTCCCCGGGTTTTTGGAGCGTAGAATATTCTTGTGTCTCATGATATACGGAGCCACCACGGTGGAATTGTGTAGAACTGTGTAGTGTGCTTGAGAGAAAGAATGCCCGTCCATACATACTTTTGCTTTCCTTCCTAGTGTGCCTTTTCCTGTCAGCCTACCCTCATACTGAGATTCAAGAACACCAATCGGCTTAAGGTCAGGAAGAAAGTCCACATAAAACTCAATGACCTCTCTGTTCCATAGCCCTTGGAGATGCTTCCTTCTGGCCTAACACGGTTACGAACATATTTCTTTAAGACTCCCATGAACCTCTCGAAGGGGAACATATTGTGTAGAAACACAGGACCGAGAATTCTAATATGTTCGACTAGGTGAACAAGGAGGTGTGTCATTATATTGAAGAAGGATGGCGGGAACAACAACTCAAAGCTGACCACACATTGGACCACATCAATCTGTAACCCTGATAGACTTTCTCGATCGATTACCTTCTGAGAAATTGCATTGAGGAATGCACATACCTTCATAATTGCCAGGCGAACATTTTCTGGTAGTATTCCCCTCAATGCAATCGGAAGCAATTGCGTCATAAGCACGTGGCAGTCATGAGACTTTAGGTTTTGGAATTTTTTGTCTTTCATATTTACGATTCCCTTTATATTCGACGAGAAGCCAGTCGGGACCTTGATACTGAAAAGGACTTCAAAGAAGATTTCCTTCTCTTCCTTAGTAAGAGCGTAGCTAGCACGCCCTTGAAACTGCCCTGGATGCATGCCATCTCTTCCTTTATGATGTTCTTGGTCCTCCCGTGCTTCCGTGTATCTTTTGACTTCCCATACAAGCCCAGGAAGCCTAGAATATTCACGCAGAGATTCTTTGTCAGGTGCATCACGTCGATTGCCGAGCGGACCTCATGGACTTCCCAGTAGGGTAGCTCCCAAAATATAGATTTCTTCTTCCACATGGGTACGCGCTTATTAGGGCCGTTAGGAACAGGTTGGCTGCCAGGACCCTTTCCAAAGATTACTTTTAAATCTTTGACCATATCAAATACTTCAGCACCAGTACGGATGACAGGCTTCCCCCGGGGTTCTGCCTTGCCATTGAAATGCTTGCCTTTTTTCTTTAAGGGATTCTTGGGCAGAAGAAAACGACGATTGTACGGATACACATTCTTCCTACATTTGTCCAGATATATACTTTCTGTCTGATCCAAACAGTGTGTGCATGCATTGTATCCCTTGTTTGACTGTCCTGAAATGTTACTAAGAGTAGGCCAATCATTGATGGTTACAAAAAGCAATGCTCGAAGGTCAAATTCCTCTTGTTTGTGCTCGTCCCACACACGTACACTTGGTTCGGCCCACAGCTATAAAAGTTCATCAACTAATGGCCTTAGGTACACATCAATATCGTTGCCGGGTTGCTTTGGACCTTGGATAAGCACTGACATCATAATGAACTTCCGCTTCATGCACAACCAAGGAGGAAGGTTGTAGATACATAGAGTAACGGGCAAGGTGCTGTGACTGCAACTCTGCTCCCCAAAAGGATTCATGACATCTGTACTCAGACCTAACCATAAGTTCCTTGCGTCAGTTGCAAATCTCGGGAACTCTCTCTCGATTTTTCTCCACTGCCAACCATCAGCGGTGTGCCTCAACTTATGGTCTTTCATACGATCTTCCATGTGCCATCGCAACAACTTCGCATGATCTTTATTTCTGAACAAACGTTTCAACCGTAGTATTATAGGAGCATACCACATCACCTTGGCAGGAACCCTCTTCCTGGGTGGCTCGCCCTCAATATCACCAGGGTCATCTTTTCTGATCTTATACCGCAATGCAGTGCATACCGGGCATTTATCCATATTCTCGTACTTCTCACCGCGGTAGAGGATGCAGTCATTAGGGCATGCATGTATCTTCTACACGTCTAATCCTAGAGGGCAGACAAGCTTCTTTGATTCGTATGTGCTGGCGGGCAATACGTTCTTTCTTGGAAGCATCTTCTTCATCAGTACCAGCAACTTTTGGAATGATGAGTCAGTCAGACCGGTCTCTGCCTTCCACTTCAGCAATTCCAGTGTGCTACCCAGCTTCTTCTGGCCATCTTCACAAGTTGGGTACAACAATTTGTTGTGGTCGTGTAACATCTGCTCGAACTGCAACCTCTCCTTTTCTGTGTCGCAACCTCGCCGTGCATCATAAATGACCCGGCCAAGATCATCAGCGGGCTCATCTGGTTCCCGTTCTTCATCCTGATCTTCTTCTTCATTGTCTTCCATTGCAGTATCAGCATACTCAGGGAACATAGATCGGTAGTTGTCATCATCGTTCTCTTCTTCTTCATCGTCGTCTTCCATCATAACCCCTCTTTCTCCGTGCTTGGTCCAAACATTATAGCCCGACATAAAACTGGACCGAAGCAGGTGGCTCTGAATGACTCTTGAGGAAGTGTAATCCTTCTCATTCCGACATTCAACACATGGACAAAACATAAAGCCACCACCATGCTTGTTCGCATCGGGTGCATCTCGAAAAGAATGCACGCCTTCTCTGTAAGCGGCTGTGCGTCGATCACCGTACATCCATGGATGGCTCATCTGCGTTATACGACAGTATATCAAATACAATCACGATCCTAAAAATTAGTACCGCACGTTCTAAACGAGGAAATATAGTTGCTAACCTTTTAGAATAAGTAGAAATAAAGAGGAAGAGGTTTAAGCATGGCTCAGGCATCTCATATCGTAGTTGTGTTCGGTGAACTGAAGCGGCATCGCTCTAACACACATTTCAACAAACACCTCTAGTGCATCAAAAAAAATGCAGAGCTAGCACACACCCACACTCTTCCATCCAAGAAAAATGCAAGGAAGAGGGGAGATGGGGGCTGTGCTATATATAGGCAGAGGACTTTAGTCCCGGTTTGAGACACAAACCGGGACTAAAGGTGGCGCACATGCGGGCTGCACACCGTGTAGCCCTTTAGTCCCGGTTTGGGACACAAACCGGGACTAAAGGCTCCTTACGGGCCGGGACTAAAGCCTCGTGGGAGGCATTGCGATTTGGGGCGACATGGCCGGGCCTTTAGTCCCGGCCGAGAGGCAGGCCGGGACTAAAGGGTCCAGGCCAAAGGCCCGTTTTCCACTAGTGTGGGTCACCTACAGTGCTCGATGGTAGGTTCACGAGGAGTTACAGTGAACGTAGGGCGGTGCTTATCCATCTACCGCTGTCAGGTGCATTAAATGCAAGTCTTGTCCTTGTCTGTGATGTGTTGGTGAAGACACATATCAAGGTGTTTCGACACCTAGACACTACAGTGGCGCATGCGGAATGCGCTGGAACTTGGGGGCGGTGGCACTGTGGCAAGGGCGGCTGCCCACCAGTGGCCAACCCCGTCATCCCGGCAAGGAGCTTGCCGGGGCCTTGGGTTTTCGTGCCGACAACGGAGCTTGCCCACGGCTTCGGTCGTCATCCCGACAAGGGAGCTTGCCGGGGGCTTGTACTTGGTGAGTTCATCACGCCCACCAAATGGGTGTGGCCTTGGTCGTCTTCCTCGCAAGGCACGCATGCCGAGGCCTTGATAATCTTGGGGGCTGCATCTTGACTGGGTCTTTCCACGCCCTGCTGGCAGGGGCTCTTTGCGCCCGTGCACAAGTCTGGGGCACTAGGGACCCGAGTCTTTAGTGCACCGACACTTACTTAATTTTGTTTCTCCTAAAGCTTCAGTCATTCTTTTTTGAAATGGGTTAGTCCCATTGACAAATAAGAAAGAGTGTACAAGACCCAATAGAAGTTTGTATTTTTTTAGAAGAAATAGAAGTTTGTATTTGCTCTTACCAAGTAGTATATCATCTAACGAGGTTCATGAATTATATTCTGCTCCATCTTGTCGATGCACACATTTTTTTTGTAAATTCTGTTATTTAAGTACCTACAGTGTTAGTTCATACCTTTTTTGTAAATTCTATTATTTAAATACCTGCAGTGTTAGTTCACATCTTATGCTTATTTTTGCACAGGTGAAGTACAAAGCCAAGTGTGAAGCTATGAAGCGTATTGATGACGAGATGATGTATATACTTCTCGCACCTCGTTGGTTACCCCAAGTGCAAGGTTGAGATGTAGTAAGTAGCAAGTTTTCCCTCACACAGAGACTGTAAGGTTTATCGAACCAGAAGGACTCCTAGGATCAACAAGTAGGTTTCTTCCACCCTGGCGCTAGCAGAAGACGTGGACCTACACACACAACAAATAACTTTGCTCCCAACGAGTACAGGGAGGTTGTCAATCTCTCCGGCCTTTTATTTATAAAGGATCAAAACACAAGCGGGAAAGTAATAGTGCTTGCAACGGAAAAGTAAATGAAAACGGCAAATGGTGGAGGTGTAAACAATGGTGGTGATATGGACCGGAGTCACATGATGTTCACTAGTGATGTCTCTCTCCCAAACGACGATAAACAACTATGCATGGGTGAACAAATCACAGTTGGGCAATTGACAGAATTATGAACACACCGCAATGCTAATCTTGCTACTTGATAGTTAGAGGTTCAATAGTAATGGGCAGTACGCAAAGACAAGTAGACCGTTTATTCATCAACATCTACTTACTAATCATCCACCTTGAGATATCTATCTAGAACATCTCTCCGGTATTAAGTTGCGAGCCCCACCCGAAGTGTAAACTCAAAGCAACGGACAACTACATTAACGAACTATGTGTAAGGTAAACATTCCTTGCAACCGTGGTCACAAGCACCGTTGTTTTCTCCGTGGTGGCAAAAAGCACATCCCCTAGTCTCATGTTTCTGTCACTCAAGCTAGACATCGAGGGGCATGAACCCACAATCATGCATAACGCTCCCTCTTGGAGTTACAATCTACTACTCGACCAAAGCAATTAATAGCAACGGAGAACATGCATGAATCACTAAGGAACATAATGTAAAAGGATAATCAAATATACAACTCATAACAATCTGAACATAATCTCATAATCCATCGGATCCCAACAAGCCGAGCATAGCAATAGCAAGAGAATTACATAGATGCCTTGATCATGTAGGGCAGCTCACAAGGACTAACCATTGAAGCACAAGATTGGAGAGAAGACATCACATAGCTACTGGTCATGGACCCATGGTCCTAGGAGGACTACTCACGACACATCCGGGAGCGTCCATGGCGGTGGAGAAGCTCCTGGAGGTCAATCCTCCCTCCGACAGGGTGTCGGGAAGAGGTCTTGTGACGCTACCGATCTTGGAAGCGCTGCGGCGGAAGAATGATGGAGAAATTCGTGATTCTGGAAGTTGTGGAAGGGTTTCCTCTCGAGACTCTAAATATAGGACAAAGGAGGGTGCCGGAGGAGGTGGGACCCACCCAGGCAGCCTCCTGGCGCGGCCTAGGGCCTGGCCGCGCCAACAGGTCGCCTGGGAGGCCCCTAGCGCCCCTCTGGCCCATCTTCGATAATCCGGAAGCTTCTGTTTTGCTGAATTTTTTATATTTTTTCTGGAATTTTTTGGGCTTCAGAAAATTGGGCAAAAGCCCCTGCAAAATAGACATGAGCACACAGAAACTGGCACTGGATGCACTCAGTTAGTAGGTTAGTCCAAATATGTGTAAAATGATATAAAAGTGTAGCAAAACATATAACAATGTCACCCAAAGGAACAGACAGAAATTATAGATACGTTTGGGACATATCAACATCCCCAAGCTTAATTTCTGCTCGTCCTCGAGTAGATAAATGATAACACAACAATTTCTGTGGTGACATGCTAACACACATATAAGAACTTCAAAGTAAAGCAAGTGAGATATGCAATTCAAGTCAAGATAATAACAAGCAAGAGTCTATATCTAGTATTGAGTTTAGCAACGTAAGAACATAAAGGTGCAAGAGCTCTCGCTGTCCGTGACTCGAATGTCTCCAAATGGTGTTTGCGTGCAAGAAGTGGGAGATGGGTTGATATCATAAAATATATTTTTTTAATTGAGAACTCAATCTACTAAAATTTCACACTTGGTCTCCTTCAGAATCTTATTTTGACTCATCCCGAGACCACTAGTCAGGCACAAGTCAAAATGATCCTCTCCCTTTCGACTTTGAGCACCCATGCAAGGGATGATTGTAAACAGGATATGTTGGCACTTAGGATGGAAAATACAATAATGATGGGGAAGGAAGACAAAAAGGTGTGAAAGGCTCACATCAACGAGGACAACCATAGGCGAGAGAAAGCCAAATGATAGATATGGTGTGAGGAGTAGGGATTGCCATGTAACGGATGCACATATGAGCTAAGGTAAGCTCACGAATATAACTGGTGGGGGTGCATCCAACTTGTTTGCTCATGAAGACCTAGAGCTCATTTGAGGAGGCTCATCATTGGAATATGCAAACCAAGTTCTATAGTGTAAGGGTCCCCACATAGTTATGCATGAATGATAATATCTATGTAGTACCAATATAGCAATGGAGTACGAGTGTGGATCTTTCAAAAGGAATAGTAGTGTTGCCCCCTTCTCTTTTTTTTCTCTTTTTTTGTGGCCTCTTTGGCTCTTTCTTTTTATCTCTCATTTGTCCTCTTTGGGATCTTTTGTTTTGTCCACTTTGGGATCTTTTCCTCTCTTAAGGGAAACACTCTATGTTTTACATGAATAAAAAGAAAAATCATCACGCTTTTATAAGAAGTACTCAACATAAATATAAGTGAAAACTATCATGATGTATGCAAATGTATGCCTCTGCCAGTGTAGCAGGATATGCAATGATACTAGCGCATCATGTAGTAGTAATTAGGGCAAGGCCCAACTAGCATGAGGATCCTCGATCAAGCAAAAGCATGTATGACATGAAGATCAAGTCATGAGATGGTGGATGTTGCATGGCAATGTATCTCGGAAACGCTATGGAAATGCCTTAATAGGTAGGTATGGTGGCTGTTTTGAGGAAAGATATAATGAGGCTTATGTATGACAGGCATATCATGTCATGGGTTTGGATCCATCGGCGGAGTTTGCACCAACTCTCAATGTGAGAAAGGGCAATGCACGGTACCTTAGAGGCTAGCAAAATATGGATGGTGGAAGTGCCAACAATCGAATACTCATATTAGTCTGAAGAACTCATACACTTATTATCGGTAACTCTCTATATAGTTAGGAAATTCACAAAGAGACAAGTACCCCGAGGAGGAGTGTTTGGGGGTTTGGTTATCCTTGCGCATCCTCGACTCATGGTAACGTGAGGGTACTCTATATATTCCAACCCCTCCAAAGGTTAGCGATCAATTTAGTAGTTAGAGTTCTCAATTAATTTTTAGTTTTTGAAAAACACATGGATTTCCCAAAATACAACACCTATCACTAATAGGCTCAAGCTCTTGGAACCAATAGTCCAATCATTACTCAAATAAATACCTTAAAACTATTACAAGTTACTACTATACTTAAATAGCAACCTCAGTTACCTACCCATGCAAGACACACAACTCAGTGCAACGAGCCAACTCTCTAAACAAGATAAGCATGATAACTCAAGAGAGTTCCATAAGAAACCTAAATAAAAGCTCTTAAAAAGATAAGCATGAAAACTAAGAGCTAAGCATGACAGTAGCTATAGAAAGATGAAGAACACACAAAAAGATAAGCATGAAAACCTATGTTGTGTTCTAGAGTGGAATAGAGCGTGTGTCTCTCCCAAACAAGGTAGGCTAGGTTCCGACTTGTTATGAATAGTAAGCAAAACTAAAACAAACTAAAAAGTAAAGAGCGGGACGCTCCAAGCATAGCACATAACATATGAAGTGATAAAAATATAGCATGGAGATGGACGAACTGATGATTGTTGATAGAGAAGGGGATGCACGGGGGCATCCCCAAGCTTAGACGCTTGAGTGTCCTTTGAATACTTCTTGGGGTGCATGGGGGCATCTCCAAGCTTGAGCGCTTGACACTCTTGTATCTTCTTTCATCATTTCCCATCGCATACTTGAAAACTCCCTTCATACAAAACTCATCATAAGTTGATTAGAGTGGTTAGTTCCCTTAATAAAATAATTCATTACCTACTAGAAATAAAGATTTTCATGAAAAGCTACTGCTTCTCATGAATGCCAAAAAGTTTTTGCAAATAAAAATAAGCTTAGGATTTGCAAAACAATGGAAACGTAAAACATGGCAGAATCTGTGAAAAACAGAACAACAAGTAGTAAATAATTTATTTGGGGCACTTCTGCAACTCAAATAGAAAAACTAAGAAGAGATGCGAGAAAGGAAATTATATATAGCATGCCGTCAAAACAATTCAGATAAAAAAGATGACCTCGTGATTTTTCGAGAATTTTTCCGTCGGGCAGACAGAATCTGTTTTTGGGCACCATGTCACAACTTTTGAACTTTCTTGCAATCGGAGACTATAACTTGGCAGAAAGCTGAAAAGTAAATATACAATGATGTTGCTACAGTAGTAACAAGCATCAAGACCACTAAAACAGAAAGTAAAAACAAATCGGGTTTCCACCCAACAAGCGCTTTCTTTTATGCCTTTGAGCTAGGCATAATGCAAGAAGATCAAGTGTTATCAACTCCAAAAGAATAACTTGCCTAAGTAATGGACTCATAAGGAACTTAATCTTATTTCTAGGGAAGTGGTCCATTCCCTTTTTAAGAGGAAATTTGAATTTAATAATTCCCTCTTTCATGTCAATGATAGCACCAACGGTGCGGAGAAAATGACGTCCCAAAATAATTGGTCATGAAGGATCACATTCAATGTCCATAATAAGAGAATCAACGGGCACATAATTATCATTGACAATAATAAGCACATCATCAATTCTCCCTAAAGGTTTTTTATGGAAGAATCAACAAGACGAACACCAAAAGAACATGGATCATAAGGTTTCCAATCAAGCATATCATACATTCTTTTGGGCATAACGGAAGCACTAGCTCCAACATCACACAATGCAAAGCAAAAGATATTATTCAATTCAATTTTGACCATAGGATCCCAACCATCTTCTAGTTTTCTAGGAATAGAAGTCTCTAGCTTGAGCTTCTCCTCCCTAGCTTTGATAAGAGCATTGGTAATATGCTCGGTGAAGGCAATATTGAGTGTACTAGTGTGGGGGTCTTTAGCCATTCTTTGCAAAAAGGTGATAACTTTGGAGAGACTACAAGTGTCAAAACCAATATTATTGCTATTAAGTAAAATTGTAGTGTCATCCTCTATGCTTGATTTTCTCTCTATTATAAGAGTTTGGACGTCTTCCCAAGTTTGGGGACGTTTAGGAGCAACTTCAAACCAAAGATCTCGTGGCTTCCCAACGCAACCATGCCAAGGGCATAATTCTCCATAATGTCTAGTATAGTCACATGGTTTACTTGTAAAGTGACCCTTAGTAGTAACTGGAGCAATAGAAGAGAAGGTGTAATCATTGTTGTTGTGACTAGTGAAGTCACACAACTTGGTGTTCTTAGTGGAACCCATAGCAGCGGCAACGAGCAAGAACAAAGAAACTAATTATTTTTGTGATTTTTGGTATAAGACTCTAAAGGAAAGACTAAAAAGCAAAGGTAAAGGATAGCGTGCAACTCCCCTATCTTGAAGACTGGAGTCCCTGGCAATGGCGCCAGAAAACTCTTGCTTCATGACGAGATGATGTATATACTTCTCGCACCTCGTTGGTTACCCCAAGTGGAAGGTTGATATGTAGTCAGCAGCAAGTTTTCCCTCACACAGAGACCGTAAGGTTTATCGAACCAGAAGGACTCCTAGGATCAACAAGTAGGTGTCTTCCACCCTGGCACTAGCAGAAGACGTGGACCCCCACACACAACAAATAAAATGATATAAAAGTGTAGCCGAACATATGACAATGTCACCCAAAAGATCATGGAACAAGCAGAAGTTATAGATACGTTTGGGACATATCACGTATATACAAAGAGTAGCATATATATTGTAATAGTAGGCAGTAGTAGGCATATCTGGGTTGTGGTGTAGTGGAAAGATTGTAATAGACAAATTTAATGTTGGTTGGACAAATTTCATTTGCTCCCTAGCCTGTTTGAAATATTGATTGTGAATGTGATTTGAATACCTATGAAATGGCAACTTGACAAGGGGACCAAGTTATGATATTTATTTGACAAAATGTGAAATTTCTGACGTGTGGGACTAATTTTGAGATCAGCATGACATGTGGGACCAGTACAAAAATAAAATGGCCAAAAAAGAAAATCAGTAGAAAGTAAAATGCCACAACCCAAAATTAAAAAGGCTAAAATGTTGGGCCTGGCCCATGTAGCTAAAGAAAATTAATAGGCAAAAATGTAAAAAGGCCGAATTGTTGGGCTCGGCCCATGTAAAACACTGAATTGGATCGGGCTGAATCTTATCAATGACCAATCTAATTGGTCGTAACTTTGCCACTTGGATCCGACGTGGCCTCGACAAACAACCAACGACCAAAATGATTAGTCGTAGAACCAACGACCTTTTGTTTGGTTGTTAAATTCTAGATGATTCCAGCAGAAAGGTCGTTATATTTCATTAGAGACCCTCTGCTTTTGATCGTTTGTTTTTGGTCATAAAAAAGTCGCAAATGAAAATCAACGACCATTCGGTGAACAATATTGAAGGTCGTAAGTTAGCATATTTCTTGTAGTGAACAACACCTACATGTTTGTCCTGTAGGAACAGGAACACCGATTTATCTACTTTGGCTAACTATTTGGAGTTGTCAAAAGTTAAGAATGAAATAATCGAGCAACGCAATAATATAGCCTTTGACACATAGAGAAAAAATATAGCCTTTGTGTTCAAGGGGAGGCAAATCTAGATTTACATTTGTTTTCTCATGGCGTTCCAGGTGTACAACCATTAGTTGTTGTACCAACTCTAGTAAAATCTTATAAATTTTGACCGGATGATGACAAATCTATGAGTGTGTATTACAAAATTAACACAAAGCTTCCAAATTTTTATGCAATCTTGAGCGTTTTCTTACTATTAAAAGTGACAGTTGCAGTGTGTGATGAATTTCTAAATAAGATGAGTTAGGCTTATATATGATTCAGGATTTGAAAAAATAGAAAGGCAAAGAAGAATTCAGACTTAGGCTTTTATATGGGTATGATTCAACATATCCAAAGTGGAAAGAAGAAGCCATGCTTTAGGCTGGCTGTGATAAGACAGTCATACTTCATCATGTTCTTACATAGGCAAATCACAACCAAGCTCTAGTTTTGGATCCATCTATAATGCAACATCACATGGGTTGGCATGATCAATTTGTATCGAAAGAAATAGAGTAAATAGAGAGAGATGTGCAACACAGTTTGTGTAGTGTACAACAATTCAACTAAGTGAAAACAAAAAACAGTAAAGAACACACACAACTAGCTTGTTCTCAAATTATTTGGCTATCAATTGGGATGCTAGGTTTCTGCTCTTCTTATACTTGGTAAAAATATCTGAAATGAAAAATAAAATAACGGGGGTGGAGGAGAGGGGTGGAGGGAGTACATGGTGTTGGCTAACGTAGCATAAATTCAAAATTTTCCTACGCATATTTACATCTTCCTATGGAGAGACCAGCAAAGAGAGAGGGGTAAAAGCATCTTCATACTTTTTAAGATCGCTAAGCGGAAGCATTGCTAGAACGCGGTTGATGGAGTCGTACTCGTAGCAATTCCGATCTAGTGCCGAACTACGACACCTCCGCGTTCAACACACGTGCAGCCCGGTGACGTCTCCCGCACCTTGATCCAGCAAGGAGGAGGGAGAGGTTGGGGAAGAACTCCAGCAACACGACGGCGTGGTGTCGATGGAGAGACGAGGTCTCCCGGCAGGGATTCGCCAAGCACCGGCAGAGAGGAGGAGGAAGAAGGGCAGGGCTGCGCCGAGAGAGAGGCAAAAGTCTGATCTCCTATGGCCAAAAGTGCCCACTATATATAGGGGAGGGGAGAGGGGTTGCCACCCCTAGGGTTCCCACCCTAGGGGGTGCGGCAACCCCCCCAGATGGGAGGTGCGGCGGCCAGAGGGGGGAGGAGGGGGTGGCGCACCACCTGGTGGGCCTTAGGCCCACCTGGCTTAGGGTTTGCCCCCCCCCTTTTCTCTCCCCTGCGCATTGGGCTGAGTGGGGAGGTGCACCGGCCCACCTAGGGGCTGGTTCCCACCCTCACTTGGCCCACCTTACCTCCCGGGGTCGTTGCCCCCTTCGGTGGTCCCCCGAGGCCACTTCCGGTGGTCCCGTTGGTCCCGGTACGTTACCGGTGATGCCCGAAACACTTCCGGTATCCGAAACCATCCGTCCTATGTATCAATCTTTACCTCCGGACCATTACGGAGCTCCTCGTGACGTCCGGGATCTCATCCGGGACTCCGAACAACTTTCGGTAACCTCGTATAACAATTCCCTATAACCCTAGCGTCATCGAACCTTAAGCGTGTAGACCCTACGGTTTCGGGAGACAGGCAAACATGACCGAGACACCTCTCTGGCCAATAACCATCAGCAGGGTCTGGATACCCATGGTGGCTCCCACTTGCTCCATGATGATCTCATCGGATGAACCACGATGTCAATGATGCAATCAATCCCGTATACGATTCCCTTTGTCTGTCGGTATAGAACTTGCCCGAGATTCGATCGTCGGTATACCTATACCTTGTTCAATCTCGTTACCGTTAAGTCTCTTTACTCGTTCCATAACACGTCATCGTGTGACTAACTTCTTAGTCACATTGAGCTCATGATGATGTTCTACCGAGTGGGCCCAGAGATACCTCTCCGTCACACGGAGTGACAAATCCCGATCTCGATTCGTACCAACCCAACAAACACTTTCGGAGGTACCCGTAGTGCACCTTTATAGTCACCCAGTTACGTTGTGACGTTTGATACACCCAAAGCACTCGTGCAGTATCCGGGAGTTTCACAATCTCACGGTCGAAGGAAAACATACTTGACATTAGAAAAGCTTTAGCATACGAACAATACGATCTAGTGCTATGCTTACGATTGGGTCTTGTCCATCACATCATTCTCCCAATGATGTGATCCCGTTATCAATGACATCTAATGCCCATGATCAGGAAACCATGATCATCTATTGACTAACGAGCTAGCCAACTAGAGGCTTGCTGGGGACACATTGTGATCTATTTATTCACACATGTATTACTATTTCCTGTAAATACAGTTATAGCATGAACAATAGACGATTATCATGAACAAGGAAATATGATAATAACCATCTTATTATTGCCTCTAGGGCATATTTCTAACAGTCTCCCACTTGCACTAGAGTCAATAATCTAGTTACATTGTGATGTATCGAACACCCTTAGCATTATGGTGTTGATCATGTTTTGCTCGTGGAAGAGGTTTAGTCAACGGGTCTGCAATATTCAGATCCGTGTGTACTTTACAAATATCTATCACTCCACTTTGGACATGGTCCTGGATGGAGTTGTAGCGGCGTTTGATGTGCTTCGTCGTCCGGTGAAACCTGGGCTCCTTGGCTATGGCAATGGCCCAGTGTTATCACAGAAGAGTGTCATTCGACCCGACGCGCTTGGAACCACTCCAAGGTCGGTGATGAGCTCCTTCATCCAAATTCCTTCATGAGCTTCTTCAGTGTACTCCGTTTCACATGTAGATGCTGCCACGACTACTTGCTTGCTGCTGCACCAGCTCACTGCACCACCATTCAACACATATACGTATCCGGTCTGTGACTTAGAGTCATCCGGATCTGTGTCGAAGCTAGCATCGACGTAACCCTTTACGACGAGCTCTTCTTCACCTCCATAAACGAGAAACATTTCCTTAGTCCTTTTCAGGTACTTAAGGATATTCTTGACCGCTGTCCAGTGCTCCATAACGGGATCACTTTGGTACCTCCCTACCAAACTTATGGCAAGGTTTATATCAGGTCTGGTACACAGCATGGCATACATTAGAGAGCCCACGGCTGATGCGTAGGGGACAGAACTCATCTTCTCTTTATCTGCTGCCGTGGTCGGCGACTGAGTCTTACTCAATCTCATACCTTGCAAATATGGCAAGAACCCTTTCTTTGAGTTTTCCATATTGAACTTCTTCAATATCTTGTCAAGGTATGTACTTTGCGAAAGACCTATGAGGCGTCTTGATCTATCTCTATAGATCTTGATGCCTAATATGTATGTAGCTTCTCCAAGGTCCTTCATTGAAAAACTCTTGTTCAAATAGGCCTTTATACTCTCCAACATCTCTATATTATTCCCCATCAATAATATGTCATCCACATACAGTATGAGGAAAGCTACAGAGCTCCCACTCACTTTCTTGTACAGACAGGCTTCTCCGTAAACCTGTATGAACCCAAACGCTTTAATCACCTCATTAAAGCGAATGTTCCAACTCCGAGATGCTTGCACCAGCCCATAGATGGAGCGCTGGAGCTTGCACACTTTGTTAGCACCCTTAGGGTCGACAAAACCTTCTGGTTGCATCACATACAACTCTTCCTTAAGGTTGGAACGCTGTTTTGACGTCCATTTGCCAAATTTCATAATCATAAAAGGCAGCAATTGCTAACATGATTCGAACTGATTTCAGCTTCGCTACGGGAGAGAAAGTCTCTTCGTAGTCAACTCCTTGAATTTGTCGAAAACCCTTTGCGACAAGTTGAGCTTTGTAAACGGTTACATTACCGTTTGCATCAGTCTTCTTCTTGAAGATCCATTTATTTTCTATGGCTCGCCAGTCATCGGGCAAGTCCACCAAAGTCCACACTTTGTTCTCATACATGGATCCTTTCTCGGATTTCATAGCCTCAAGCCATTTGTTGGAATCCGGGCCCGCCATCGCTTCTTCATAGTTCGAAGGTTCACCGTTGTCTAACAACATGATTTCCATCACAGGGTTGTCGTACCACTCTCGTGCGGAGCGTGCCCTTGTGGACCTTCGCGGTTCAGTAGTAACTTGATTCGAAGCTTCATGATCATCATCATTAACTTCCTCTTCAGTTGGTGTAGGCGCCACAGGAACAACTTCCCGTGTTATGCTACTATCCTGTTCGAGAGGGGGCGTAATTACCTCATCAAGTTCTACCTTCCTCCCACTTACTTCTTTCGAGAGAAACTCTTTCTCTAGAAAGGATCCGTTCTTGGCAAAAAAGGTTTTACCTTTGGATCTAAGATAGAAGGTATACCCAATGGTTTCCTTAGGGTATCCTATGAATACGCATTTCTCCGCTTTGGGTTCGAGCTTTTCTGGTTGAAGTTTCTTCACATAAGCATCGCAGCCCCAAACTTTAAGAAACGACAACTTAGGTTTCTTGCCAAACCATAGTTCATACGGTGTTGTCTCAACGGATTTAGACGGTGCCCTATTTAAAGTGAATGCTGCAGTTTCTAATGCGTATCCCCAAAATGATAGCGGTAAGTCGGTAAGAGACATCATAGATCGTACCATATCTAATAAAGTGCGATTACGACATTCAGACACTCCGTTGCGTTGCGGTGTGCCAGGCGGCGTCAGTTGTGAAACGATTCCACACTTCCTTAGGTGTGTGCCAAACTCGTGACTCAAATATTCTCCTCCACGATCAGATCGTAGACACTTGATTTTTCTGTCACGTTGATTCTCGACCTCACTCTGAAATTCCTTGAACTTTTCAAATGTCTCAGATTTGTGCTTCATCAAGTAGATATACCCATACCTACTAAAATCATCGGTGAGAGTGAGAACATAACGATAGCCACCGCGAGCTTCAACGTTCATTGGACCACACACATCAGTATGTATTATTTCCAATAAGTCGGTTGCTCTCTCCATTATACCTGAGAATGGAGTCTTAGTCATCTTGCCCATGAGGCACGGTTCGCATGTGTCAAACGGTTCGCATGGTTCGCACGGTTCGTATGGAGCTTCTTCATGCGCTTAACGCCGATATGACAAAGGCGGTAGTGCCACAAGTATGTGGGACTATCATTATCAACTTTACATCTTTTGGTACTCACACTATGAATATGTGTAACATCACGATCGAGATTCATCAAGAATAAACCATTCACCAGCGGAGCATGACCATAAAACATATCACTCATATAAATAGAACAACCATTATTCTCTGACTTAAATGAGTAGCCGTCTCGCATTAAGCAAGACCCTGATACAATGTTCATGCTTAAAGCAGGTACTAAATAACAATTATTAAGGTTTAAAACTAATCCCGACGGTAGATGTAGAGGTAGCGTGCCGACGGCGATCACATCGACCTTTGGACCATTCCCGACGCACATCGTCACCTCGTCCTTGGCCAGTCTCCGCTTATTCCGCAGTTCCTGCTTTGAGTTGCAAATGTGAGCAACATCACCAGTATCAAATACCCAGGAGCTACTACGAGCGCTGGTAAGGTACACATCAATAACATGTATATCACATATACCTTTAACGTTGCCGGCCTTCTTGTCTGCTAAGTATTTGGGGCAGTTCCGCTTCCAGTGACCCTTTCCCTTGCAATAGAAGCACTCAGTCTCAGGCTTGGGTCCATTCCTTTTCTTCTTCCTGGCATCTGGCTTACCGGGTGCGGCAACAACTTTGCCGTCTTTCTTGAAGTTCTTCTTACCCTTGCCCTTCTTGAAACTAGTGGTCTTGTTGACCATCAACACTTGATGCTCTTTCTTGATTTCTACTTCTGCAGACTTGAGCATCGAGTACAACTCGGGAATGGTATTCTCCATCCCTTGCATGTTGTAGTTAAGCACAAAGCCTTTGTAGCTTGGTGGGAGAGACTGGAGGATTCTGTCAATTATAGCATCATCCGGAAGTTCGACTCCAAGTGAAGTCAGACGACCGTGTAACCCAGACATTTTGAGTATGTGCTCACTGACAGAACTGTTCTCCTCCATCTTACAGCTAAAGAACTTGTCGGAGAATTCATATCTCTCGACACGGGCATGAGCTTGAAAAACTAGCTTCAGCTCCTGGAACATCTCATATGCCCCGTGTTGCTCAAAACGCCTTTGGAGCCCCCTTTCTAAACTGTATAACATGCCACACCTAACCAGAGAGTAGTCATCACTCCGCGTTTGCCAGACGTTCAGAATGTCCTGGGCTGCTGCGGGAGCGGGAGGGTCACCTAGCGGCGCATCAAGGACATAAGCCTTTTTAGCTGCTTCAAGGATGAGCTTCAAGTTGCGAACCCAGTCCGCATAGTTGCTACCATCATCTTTCAGCTTGTTTTTCTCTAGGAATGCGTTGAAATTGAGGTTGACGTTGGCCATCTACAATATTTATAAAGACAACTTTTAGACTAAGTTCATGACAATTAAGTTCATTTAATCAAATTAAGTATGAACTCCCACATAAATCGACATCCCTCTAGTCATCTAAGTGATACATGGTCCATGTTGACTAACCCGTGTCCGATCTCCACGTGAGAAGGACTAGTCACCATGGTGAGCAACTTCATGCTAATCGTATTCAACCATACGACTCATGTTCGACCTTTCGGTCTCTTGTATTCGAGGTCATGTCTGTACATGCTAAGCTCGTCGAGTCAACCTAGGTGTTTCGCGTGTGTAAATCTGGCTTACACCCGTTGTATGCGAACGTTAGAATCTATCACACCCGATCATCACGTGGTGCTTCGTGACAACGAAACTTCGCAACGGTGCAAACTTAGGGGAATACGTTCTTGAAATTTTAAGAGGGATCATCTTATTATGCTACCGTCGTTCTAAGCAATAAGATGTAAAACATGATAAACATCACAATGCAATCATATAGTGACATGATATGGCCATTATCATCTTCGCCCTTTCAATCTCCATCTTCAGGCATCGCATGATCATCATCGTCACCGGCGTGACACCATGATCTCCATCATCATGATCTCCATCATCGTGTCTCCGTGAAGTCGTCACGCCAACTATTACTATCACTACTACTATAGCTAACCGTTAGCAATGAAGTAAAAGTAGTAAGCACATGGCGTTGCATCTCATACAATAAATTAAGACAACTCGTATGGCTCCTACCGGTTGTCATACTCATCGACATGCAATTCGTGAAACCTATTACAATAACATGATCATCTCATACATCATACATGCAACATCAAAACTTTGGCCATATCACATCACATGTCAAACCCTGCAAAAACAAGTTAGACGTCCTCTAATTGTTGTTGCAAGTTTTACGTGGCTGATTTGGGTTTCTAGCAAGAACGCCTTCTTACCTACGTGACAGCCACAACGATGATATGCCAAAGCTATTTACCCTTCATAAGGACCCTTTTCATCAAATCCAATCCGACTAGAGTAGGAGAGACAGACACCCGCTAGCCACCTTTATGCACGGTGTGCATGTCTGTCGGTGGAACCAGTCTCACGTAAGCGTACGTGTAAAGTCGGTCTGGGCCGCTTCATCCCACAATACCGCCAGAAAAGAATAAGACTAGTAGCGGCAAGCAAATTGACAAATCATCGCCCACAACTTTTGTGTTCTACTCGTGCATAGAATCCACGCATAGAAAACCTGGCTCGGATGCCACTGTTGGGTAATGTAGCATAAATTCAAATTTTTCCTACGCATATTCAGATCTTCCTATGGAGAGACCAGCAACGAGAGAGGGGTAAGAGCATCTTCATACCTTTGAAGATCGCTAAGCGGAAGCGTTGCTAGAACGCGGTTGATGGAGTCGTACTCGCAGCGATTTCGATCTAGTGCCGAACTATGGCACCTCCGCGTTCAACACACGTGCAGCCCGGTGACGTCTCCCGCACCTTGATCCAGCAAGGAGGAGGGAGAGGTTGGGGAAGAACTCCAGCAGCACGACGGCGTGGTGTCGATGGAGAGACGAGGTCTCCCGGCAGGGCTTCGCCAAGCATCGGCAGAGAGGAGGAGAAAGAAGGGCACGGCTGCGCCGAGAGAGAGGCAAAAGTCTAATCTCCAATGGCCAAAAGTGCCCACTATATATAGGGGAGGGGAGAGGGGGTGCCACCCCTAGGGTTCCCACCCTAGGTGGTGCGGCAGCCCCCCAGATGGGAGGTGCGGCGGCTAGAGGGGGGAGGAGGGGGTGGCGCACCACACTACAAGGAATATGCTAGTACACGACGCTATTTTTTCGTCGCTACATCGTCACGGTTTTTCATTTACGACGATCGCACGACGAAAAACCAAGCGTCGAAAACGGAGCGTCAGAAATGAACAACAACGACGTTTTGGTCAAAATCATCGTAACTTTACGACGATTCCTGGATTGTCGTAACCTTTACGACGATCCTAAATCATCGCTGACAATCAAACCTAGTCCTACGTGGCAGTCCTACGTGGCAAAATTACGATGAAATCAAAACGTCATGGCTGAAATCAGCCCAACCCATTTCAATTGATCACATGGGCTCGTTTTTTTTGGGCTATTCTTATTGGGCTTCTTTTGGGCCTTGGCCTATTTTCAGCCACTTTAGTTTTTTTTCGAAAAAAATTTTGGGCCCTCGCCTTTTAGTGCCCAAATACATTTGGTCCAGTTTCATTTTTGGCCTTTTTTCATTTTTGAATTCAACAACTTTTTGTTCCAAAACTTGGTTTCGTTTCTATTTGTTGGGCCTTTTCAACCCAATTATTTGTCCAGTATTAAAGCCAACACTATTTCATATTCAAATCAAGAAATCTCCAAGTAGAATTAAAATTATCCATCATATAACATGACAACTCCCAGGTTTACATGACACGAATAACTCATCTCATGAATACATTTCCTAACACACATATAGCAAGAACGGACAACATCCTCCAAAGCCTTTTGTCCATCGCCAAGCTGAAGCCAGCAGCGGCTCCTGCTAGCGAGTATCTTGCCATCAGAAGGATCACGAGCATCTTGCCATCAGAAGGATCAACTTTCAGTGCCTGCGCCCAACCAAGCAGCATGCATGTGTCAACATATATACTGACTGAAGTTACAATAGCAAATTATTCCAAGAGATACAATAAAATTGCAAACGGATATAGCACATAAAGGGCAGACGCATAATCGCATGTATTGAATCATCAAAATAACTCATGAAGATAATATCTACTCAACAGAGGCCTATGCAAGAATTAATAATTCATGTCACTTTTTGTCTTGGAACTTCTACAGCATAATCGCAGGTACTGAATCATCAAAATAACTCATGAATATAATATCTACTCCACAGAAGCCTATGCAAGAATTAATACTTCATGTCACTTTTTGTCATTGGAACTTCTACAACAATTCTTCTGTAAAACAGGTTAATTGCTGGTTTTTGTGGTTTACACTTCAGACAGTAAGCTACATCCAAAGAGAAGATGATGCTGATACTAGCCATTTAAAAGATTAAACTCTATAAAAGGTGTGTGTGCAAGTAGAACATTTCCCACTTCAAACTTTTACAAATTAACTTATAAAAGATGTAGACCGACCAATTCATTCCAGTTTATATGATCATGTACATAATGTTCAGCATAGTCATAACATCCTTACTGTAAATTATGTTTTATTTCCAGATTATATGAACATGGAGTCCTTATAAACATGCAAACATGATGTTTCTTTCCATGGTTCAAAGAACAAAATCCTGAAGAGACATCACACAGACACAAAAAACTATTCATCATGTAGCTGTGGCATGCAAGTACTTGAGTCTAGTGCAAAAAGTACTGATGGAAAGGACTGACATTCATAACCGAGTTCAACCATCAGGTTGGACATAACACATTCATTCAACAAATGATCCCAAGTTGTTCATCAACTTACTTGTGGTTGCACACCAATGGCCGTGAACCTCGTCGGTTATGATGGTATGCTGTACTGGTGGCTTACGAACATCGATGTGATCTAAGTGCAGTTCTTCATCTCCATGGTGATCGGGCCATAGGTTGTTCTCGTGCAGCGGTCCTGGCCCTCAAATGGCATACCTGAGAAAAAACATGATCAAAATCTGTTTATCATAGTACACGTACTGCTTATGAATTATATTGTTTCAGGTCGCACTACATGTGATGCTGAAGATGATTTGCACATTTTACTGGACACGCTATTTCATCAGTAAGAAAGAGTTGTGGGTATCAACCTTGTAGAAGTTATTCTGGACAAATTAAAGAAACTAGTCGACGAAGTGCACGAGCTAGTATCATAGAAATAATATGCTTTAATGTATACTAGAATACATTCGATTTTCCATTGAAATAATATGCTTTAATGTACAATGTTGATTTGCGTCAAACTTTCTAATATATTATTTAAGGGGGCGTACCAACGTTGATTTCCATTGAAATAATATGCTTTAATTTACATCATAAGTTTATTGTCATTGAAGTTATCTTCATGTTTTGTGTCTATTTCTCCACTTTCCTAGTTGTGTCATGCTAACTGCAGTCAACACATTATACTACTTCTAATATACATGAAACAATCAGAACAGAAAACGTCAATGGAGAACTGATATTATAATGGTCTTAATGTGGAAGTACACAAATCTCTCCCACAAAATTGGAATGAAAAGAACGGTATCGCGATGAAACATTTTGTTTCTGCTTAATTTAATCATTGAGTTAAATGGCATCAGATGTGGACATATTATGAGTACATAACCAAGAAATAAAACACCATTACAATATGCACAAAAGACAAAAAAAATCAGGCTCAAGACATTGCAGCAAATCAGCTTAGGGGAGCTTGCCGATACAGTGATACTGCAAGGAGATTATGAAACAATACTTGAGAACACAAAGTTAACATATCATTAGTGATTGAACTAACACAAAGTTGATTACTGAATGATCAACTCCCACCCACATAAATAGCATAGCATCATGCATGTATAGCGCATCATCTTGATCCACTCCCCGATGGCAGTTAGTAAAGCGCAACGAATCGACGAAATTCTAATACAAACTGCCATCTACTTGTATTCATGTTTGAGAAGAAAAATCTAAAAATTATTGTGCCAGATAGTAACAATATGTAGTAATATTATTTATAATTAATCGGAGGACATGCAGTGTCACATGTTGTTCCGTTTGTAGATCTATACAGGTACCAATCATGCATATATGGATCTGGGCACATGTCCACGTGACCACATAATAATAATTATTAATATTATTTGGAACAATGAGTGACCACATTGGGGTTGGTTGTGCTACTAGTTAAAGCTTAAGATGGCACTGTGTATTTTCCTTTTTCACCAGATAGTCCTTTCTATGGATACGTAAAAATAAATCAAACAGAGTCGCTCTTGAGAGTTCACCAGGACAGGAAACTAGAGCTAATTTAATAGTAAACCAGACCTTATAATTCACTTGTTACTAAAACTAGTAATATGGAAAGGAAAGGCGCGTAAAATGTGAAGATACCGATGTTGACAGGGCCGACGGTGGCCTGCTTGTAGAGGCTGTAGAGGCAGAGCTTGCTCCCGTCGATGGTGGTGTCGGGCAGCGTCTTGGCCTTCTCGGCATACTCCTCAAATTCCTCGCAAGCACAACAGCATAAGTAATAACCGACAGTGACAGCCGCTGCTGTTTGGTATGAAGCTTCTCTAGCTCTGTAGCCATTCTGGAACATCAAAACAAACATATATTCACACGTCATAAGATACACTAGAAAAATTATCACAATAGAATAAGATTTTGGCTCCAAGATTATCACAATAGAATAAGATTTTATCTTTCCAGAGTGAGTATTTCCATTTCCTAGCTATACAAGATTGTGCAAGGAACCACGCAAGAGGATAACAAATAGATTTCTTGACAGTCAGAACCTGAACCTAAGCAATGAGCGACGGTGCCAAATCTAAGAGCATCAAATATGCATTTGAATATAACAGCCAGCACATGCTTTATATTGTGTGAAGCATATATCAAATACACTACAGACAATAAGGGTGGACATCTCATATTTTACATGACTGTAACAAGGACTTTGTTTTTTCTGGATGGCACAAACATTGCAAGCATGAGGCAGTTGCAAGATGGATCCAAAAACATACAAAAGTTGTAGGCGATTTTCCACAACTTTTGAAATTACCGTATTAAAGAGCTTGACGTTCGAGGAAATTTTACAGTAGCCATCCCTGATCACCACATCAAGCACCGTAAAGTGTGCGACACTTGTAGGTGACCTCCTATGAAAAGAGCATACTTACTATGTGAATGTGATTCACATTTTTCCAGAGAAATATTAATTTAGATTTATGTATTTGCAACACACCATGTAAAGGTGAATTTTAACAAGCCACATAACGCATTCTTATGAGAACAAAGTAAGGAGAGATCTACTGGCCAAATAATGATTTTGCTGTATATTTTTTTCTAGTTTATTCTAAAGTTTAGATCAAATTCTGTTCAAACTTTTTAGTTCTGATATGTAATTTTCGTCCAAAACTTTCCATACAAAATATGAAAACCCGAATTTCGCCCGTTTCGTCCAGGTCCGGTAAAATTTTCAAAACAAAATCCAAAATCTTGGTTCGTAGACTATAGATGCATTTTACATGATTGTACTAGATTTCTGAAGCACGTTAAAGTAAAAAAGCAACAGCCAGCATTTCACGTGCTAGCGGCTGATCTGTTAAATCCTATAAGGATTTCTCGTACAGGCAGAATGAGATTACGAGATGGTGGGTAATCTAGGCTGAGTGCCACTTCTTTTGGAAATTACCCTCCCTCCTTACCCAGTTCCGAACAAGTAGCGAGGAGAATAAGAGAGCCTTGGAGGTGGCCATGCCTCCTCTTGTCCTTGCCTCCGCCAGAGCTGAGCCTGTGCATGGCTGGCGACCTGCGTCGGCGTCCTCATCTGCACGAAATTGCACGAAATGTTCCTCCAGTCCCCTTTGCCATACTTCTTCAGGCCTAAGAGGAACAACCTGGACAGAAGAACCGATCATATGATCAGCTTCGGCAACTAGTACGTACTCCCTCTGTCCCAAAATAACTGTCTCAACTTGTACTAGCTCTAGTACAAAGTTGTACGTACTAAGCTTAAGACACTTATTTTAGGACGGAGGGAGTAGTATTGATCTTGCACTCTTGCTTTACATCGGGCTACATGACACCAAAGAACAAAGCATGATCAGCCTCAGCAACTAGTACATATCATGAATTCTTGTTCTACATTAGGCTACATGACACCATCACACATCATGGTACATATGACTGTCTCATCAGTTCCTAGTGAACGAAGACAATTAATTCAGTTTCAGATAGCAGTTCTTGTTCTTCCATGGTTGAATTCAATTATTCTTCCGATTTGGCAAGTTTTAAATACTGGCATAGCCATCTGATGATGTAAAGCCTGTTGATTGATGGTGAATTCAAGAAAAATGCACACGGCTTGCGCATAATCCATACCCCACATTGTCGTGATTACACGCAGCAGCGAAAACAAGTGACAAAGTGGATGGGGAATTCGTGTTTTGTGCTGCCGGAAATGAATTTCTCCAACCGCATCAAACTTACAACCGGCACAGCACAGGACAGAACAGGAGAGGACACTAGGACAAACAGAGCTGAAGTGAAGAGCGAGCTTAGGCAGACCTTGTTGTTGGTGAAGAGGAGCTCGTCGCTGCGGTCGTTCCTCCAGGAGATGACCTGCACGCCGTGCAGGCTCACCTGCAACCAATGCCAAGAAAAACCCCATTAGAAATTCAGAATCACGTCGATCCCAGCCGGCAAGTCTGAGACTGGAGATTGGGGAGGAGCAATGACCGACCCGCGCGGTGGCCCCGGTGGGCGAGCGGAGCAGGACGGCCCCGTTCCCCTCCTCCGGATCCGTGGATCCCGCGTAGCCGCCCTTATCCCGCCCCTCCCCGCTCCTCCGGGCGGTGGAACTGACCGAAGGGGATGCGGGCGGACACGCCAGCCCCAACTACCCATGGCCGGTAACGCGCCCGCCTGCCTCGTCGGAGATGGCCGTGTCGGGGAGGCGGGGTCTGACGACGGCGCTGCGGGAAACCCTAGCTTCTTTGCGGGAGCGAGAGGTGGGGAATGTATTGAGTGCGCTGCATTATTTCCTTTCGCGTGTGAGGATGGTTCATGTGAGCGAGAGAGAGGGAGAGCGCTAGGATGGACTCACCGATGTATGGATGGATGGGGATGGAGAGATGGATGGATGGATGGACGCCATGTCATCGATCCATGCCACATCCAATTCCACCAATCAAAATAAAGCGTATGCAATTGTATTTTTTCTATTTTTTGCTTCTACTTTTTCACATGATAAAATCCAAATATGATCTCTTGAAGTAGACAAGATTGCATCTTGAAATTACAAACAATGTTGTCAAAGGAACTTTTCATTTTCTTTGCACGAAAAATCCATTTTCCATTTTTCGAGTGCACAAAATGAGTTTTTTTTATGAAGGACCTATCAAATATTTGTTGCAAAATTGGACCAAATCATTTTTCTAAAATTTGAAGTCTTATTCAGAAAATAATAGGAAAATGAATATTGCTAAATTATTTCGGAACTATGAAAGGAAAGGTTTTCACATATTTGAGGAATATATGATCCAAAGTATTTATGAGAATTTTTTCGAAAAAATTTAGAATGACAGAATAGTAGGTGGCTTCACAAACTAGGCGGGTTTGGCGCGTGACATAGAATGGGCGAGTGACATGTCAACATAGTTACAACATGTTATGACATTTTTATAATCATCGTAGAAGTTATGACGATCTCATCTTATGCGGTTACGACGTTTTTGACTCACATCGTCGTAATTTATATGTAGATTTGATCCCCTCAAGTGGTTTACGACAATATCGGATGAAATCGTCATAGATTTATGACGAATTCATCAACGACGTCTTAAAAAATGTCATGTATGAGCATATTTCTTGTAGTGCCACCTGGTGGGCCTTAGGCCCACCTGGCTTAGGGTTTGCCCCCCCTCTTTTCCCTCCCCTACGCATTGGGTTGAGTGGGGAGGCGCACCAGCCCACCTAGGGGCTGGTTCCCACCCCCACTGGGCCCACCTTACCTCCCGGGGTCGTTGCCCCCTTCGGTGGTCCCCCGGGGCCACCTCCGGTTGTCCCGGTGGTCCCGGTACGTTACCTGTGATGCCCGAAACACTTCTGGTATCCGAAACCATCCGTCCTATATATCAATCTTTACCTCCGGACCATTCTGGAGCTCCTCATGACGTCCGGGATCTCATCCGGGACTCCGAACAACTTTCAGTAACCTCGTATAACAATTCCCTATAACCCTGGCGTCATCGAACCTTGAGTGTGTAGACCCTACGGGTTCAGGAGACAGGCAAACATGACCGAGACACATCTCTGGCCAATAACCATCAGCGGGGTCTGGATACCCATGGTGGCTCCCACTTGCTCCACGATGATCTCATCGGATGAACCACGATGTCAAGGATTCAATCAATCCCGTATACGATTCCCTTTGTCTATCAGTATAGAACTTGCCCGAGATTCGATCGTCGGTATACCTATACCTTGTTCAATCTCGTTACCGGTAAGTCTCTTTACTCGTTCCGTAGCATGTCATCGTGTGACTAACTCCTTAGTCACATTGAGCTCATGATGATGTTCTACCGAGTGGGCCCAGAGATACCTCTCCGTCACACGGAGTGACAAATCCCGACATCGATTCGTACCAACCCAACAGACACTTTCGGAGGTACCCGTAGTGCACCTTTATAGTCACCCAGTTAGATTGTGACGTTTGATACACCCAAAGCACTCCTACGGTATCCGGGAGTTGCACAATCTCACGGTCGAAGGAAAACATACTTGACATTAGAAAAGCTTTAGCATACGAACAATACGATCTAGTGCTATGCTTAGGATTGGGTCTTGTCCATCACATCATTCTCCCAATGATGTGATCCCGTTATCAATGACATCTAATGCCCATGATCAGGAAATCATGATCATCTATTGACTAACGAGCTAGCCAACTAGAGCCTAGCTAGGGACACATTGTGATCTATTTATTCACACATGTATTATTGTTTCCTGTTAATACAATTATAGCATGAACAATAGACGATTATCATGAATAAGGAAATATGATAATAACCATCTTATTATTGCCTCTAGGGCATATTTCCAACACATGTTGCGGCGGCGTCGGGGCAGGACAAGGGCGCGGGAGCGGGTGCGTCAGGATAGGGGCGTGGTGACGTTAGGACAGGGCAAGGGCGCGGGAAGCGGTGACATCGGGGCAAGGCAAGGGCGCGGGGAGCGGCGACATCAGGGCAGTGGTGCGTCGACGGGCAAGGGCACAGGGAGGGGTTGCGTCGGGGTAGGGCAGGCGTGCGGGAAGCGACAACGGCGGGGTAGGGTAGAGGTGTTGGGGAACGTCGCATGGGAAACAAAAATTTTCCTACGCGCACGAAGACCTATCATGGTGATGTCCATCTACGAGAGGGGATGAGTGATCTACGTACCCTTGTAGATCGTACAGCAGAAGCGTTAGTGAACGCGGTTGATGTAGTGGAACGTCCTCACGTCCCTCGATCCGCCCCGCGAACAATCCCGCGATCAGTCCCACGATCTAGTACCGAACGGACGGCACCTCCGCGTTCAGCACACGTACAACTCGACGATGATCTCGGCCTTCTTGATCCAGCAAGAGAGACGGAGAGGTAGAAGAGTTCTCCGGCAGCGTGACGGCGCTCCGGAGGTTGGTGATGACCTTGTCTCAGCAGGGCTCCGCCCGAGCTCCGCAGAAACGCGATCTAGAGGAAAAACCGTGGAGGTATGTGGTCGGGCTGCCGTGGAAAAATCGTCTCAAATCAGCCCTAAAACCTCCGTATATATAGGTGGGAGGGAGGGGGCCTTGCCTTGGGGCTCAAGGAGCCCCAAGGGGGTCGGCCGAGTCCAAGGGGGAGGACTCTCCCCCCCCCCCAAACCGAGTTGGACTAGGTTTGGTGGGAGGGAGTCCCCCTTCCTTCCCACCTCCTCCCTTTTTTTTTTCTTTCTCTCTTGATTTTCTTCTCCTTGGCGCATAGGGCACTTGTGGGCTGTCCCACCAGCCCACTAAGGGCTGGTGTGTCTCCCCAAAGGCCTATGGGCTTCCCCGGGGTGGGTTGCCCCCCCCCCCGGTGAACTCCCGGAACCCATTCGTCATTCCCGGTACATTCCCGGTAACTCCGAAAACCTTCCGGTAATCAAATGAGGTCATCCTATATATCAATCTTCGTTTCCGGACCATTCCGGAAACCCTCGTAACGTCCGTGATCTCATCCGGAACTCCGAACAACATTCGGTAACCAACCATATAACTCAAATACGCATAAAACAACGTTGAACCTTAAGTGTGCAGACCCTGCGGGTTCGAGAACTATGTAGACATGACCCGAGAGACTCCTCGGTCAATATCCAATAGCGGGACCTGGATGCCCATATTGGATCCTACATATTCTACGAAGATCTTATCGTTTGAACCTCAGTGTCAAGGATTCATATAATCCCGTATGTTATTCCCTTTGTCCTTCGGTATGTTACTTGCCCGAGATTCGATCGTCAGTATCCGCATACCTATTTCAATCTCGTTTACCGGCAAGTCTCTTTACTTGTTCCATAATACAAGATCCCGCAACTTACACTAAGTTACATTGCTTGCAAGGCTTGTGTGTGATGTTGTATTACCGAGTGGGCCCCGAGATACCTCTCCGTCACACGGAGTGACAAATCCCAGTCTTGATCCATACTAACTCAACTAACACCTTTGGAGATACCTGTAGAGCATCTTTATAGTCACCCAGTTACGTTGCGACGTTTGATACACACAAAGCATTCCTCCGGTGTCAGTGAGTTATATGATCTCATGATCATAGGAACAAATACTTGACACGCAGAAAACAGTAGCAACAAAATGACACGATCAACATGCTACGTCTATTAGTTTGGGTCTAGTCCATCACATGATTCTCCTAATGATGTGATCCCGTTATCAAGTGACAACACTTGCCTATGGCCAGGAAACCTTGACCATCTTTGATCAACGAGCTAGTCAACTAGAGGCTTACTAGGGACAGTGTTTTGTCTATGTATCCACACAAGTATAGTGTTTCCAATCAATACAATTATAGCATGGATAATAAAAGATTATCATGAACTAAGAAATATAATAATAACTAATTTATTATTGCCTCTAGGGCATATTTCCAATAGTCTCCCACTTGCACTAGAGTCAATAATCTAGTTCACATCACCATGTGATTCCAACGAATCCAACACCCATATAGTTCTGGGGTCTGATCACGTCTTGCTCGTGAGAGAGGTTTTAGTCAACGGTTCTGAAATTTTCAGATCCGTGTGTTCTTTACAAATCTTTATGTCATCTTATAGATGATGCTACTATGCGCTATTCGGAAATATTCCAAATATCTACTCTACTATACGAATCCGTTTCACTACTCATAGTTATTCGGATTAGTGTCAAAGTTTACATCGACGTAACCCTTTACGACGAACTCTTTAACCACCTCCATAATCGAGAAAAAATTCCTTAGTCCATTAGTTACTAAGGATAAATTTTGACCGCTGCTAGTGATTCAATCATGGATCACTCTCTATACCTCTCAACAGACTTTGAGTCAAGGCACACATCAGGTGCGGTACACAGCATGGCATACTTTAGATTCTACGGCTAAGGCATAGAAGACGACCTTCGTCTATTCTCTTTATTCTGCCGTGGTCGGGTTTTTGAGTCTTACTCAAATTCACACCTCACAACGCAACCAAGAACTCTTTCTTCGCTGATCTATTTTGAACTCCTTCAAAAACTTGTCAAGGCATGCATCTTATTGAAACTTTCATTAAGCGCTTTTGATCTATCTCCATAGATCTTTGATGCTCAACGTTCAAGTAGCGCAATCCAGGTATTCCTTTGAAAACTCCTTTCAAACAACCTTATATGCTTTACAGAAATTCTACATCACTTCTGATCCACAATATGTCAACCACATATACTTATCAGAAATTCTATAGTGCTCCCACTCACTTCTTTGGAAATACAAGTTTCTCATAAACCTTGTACACACCCAAAATCTTTGATCATCTCATCAAAGTGCTTATTCCAACTCCGAGATGCTTGCACCAGTCCATTGAAGGATCGCTGGAGTTTGCATACTTGTTAGTATCCTTAGGATCGACAAAACCTCATGGTTGTATCTCATACAATGTTTACTCAAGGAAACCGTTGAGGAAACAACGTTTTGACATCCTACGTGCAATATTTCATAAATAATGCAGCAAACACTAATATAATTCCAACAGACCTTTAGCATCGCTACGAGTGAGAAAGTCTCATCATAGTCAACTGTTTGAACTTGTCGAAAACATCTTTGCGACAAGTCGAGCTTTTCTTAATATTGACTTATCACCATCATTGTCTGTCTTCTTTTAAAGATCCATTTTTACTCAATAGTCTTATGACCATCAAGTAGTTCTTTCCAAAGTCTACACTTTGTTTTCATACATGGATCATCTCTCGGATTTCATGGCTTCCAGCCATTTGTCGGAATCCGGGCCCACCATCGCTTTCTCCATAACTCGTAGGTTCACTGTTGCTCAACAACATGACCTCCAAGACAGGGTTACTGTACCACTCTGCAGTAGTATGCGACCTTGTCGACCTACGAGGCTTGTAGTAACTTGATCCGATGCTTGATGATCACCATCATCAGCTTCCACTTCAATTGGTGTAGGCGCCACAGGAACAACTTCCTGCGCCCTGCTACACACTGGTTGAAGTGATGGTTCAATAACCTCATCAAGTTCTACTACTCTCCCACTCAATTCTTTCGAGAGAAACCTTTCCTCGAGAAAGGATCCGTTTCTAGAAACAAACACTTTGCTTTCGGATCTGAGAAAGGAGATGTACCCAACTGTTTTGGATATCCTATGAAGATGCATTTATCCGCTTTGGGTTCGAGCTTATCAGACTGAAACTTTTTGACATAAGTGTCGAAGCCCCAAACTTTCAAGAAACGACAGTTTATATTTCTCTAAACCTCAGTCTATACTGTGTCATCTCAACGGAAATACGCGGTGCCCTATTTAAAGTGAGTGCGGTTGTCTCTAATGCATAACCCATAAACGATAGTGGTAATTTGATAAGAGACATCATAGTATGCACCATACCAAATAGTGCGTGGCTATGACGTTCAGACACATCATCACACTATGATGTTCCAGGTGGCATGAACTGCGAAACAATTTCCACATTGTCTTAACTGCGTACCAAAACTCATAACTCAGATATTCATTTCCATGATCATATCGTAGACAGTTTATCCTCTTGTTACGACGAACTTCACTCCGAAACAGAATTGAACTTTTCAATATTTCAGACTTGTGATTCATTGAGTAAATACTCTAGTATCTACTCAAATAGTCACTGAAGTAAGAACATAATGATATCCACTGCGTGCCTCGGCACCCATTGGACTGCATACATCAACATGTATCACTTCCAACAAGTTACTATCTTATTTCATCTCCATGAAAACAAGGCCTTGCTCATGTGGTATGATTTGCATGTCACTAGTGATTCGAAATCAGGTGAGTACAAAGATCCATCAGCATGGAGCCTCTTCATGCAATTTATAATAACATGACTTAAGCGGCAATGCCACAAGTAAGTGGTACTGTCATCATAAACTCGTATCTTTTGGCACCAATATCATGAACATGTGTAACACTACGATCGAGATTCAATAAACCATTGAAGGTGATTATTCAAGAAAACAGAGTAACCATTATTCTCTTTAAATGAATAATCGTATTGCAATAAACACGATCCAATCATGTTCATGCTTAACGCAAGCACCAAATAACAATTATTTAGGTTTAATACCAATCCCGATGGTAGAGGGAGCGTGCGACGTTTGATCATATCAACCTTGGAAACACTTCCAACACGTATCGTCACCTCGCCTTTAGCTAGTCTCCGTTTATGCCGTAGCTTTCATTTCGTGTTACTAATCACTTAGCAACCGAACCGGTATCCAATACCCTCATGCTACTAGGAGTACTAGTAAAGTACACATCAACATCATGTATATCAAATACACTTCTTTTGACTTTTGCCAGCCTTCTTATCTACCAAGTATCTAGAGTTGTTCCGCCTCAGTGACTGTTCCCCTCATTGCAGAAGCACTTAGTCTCGGATTTGGGTTTAATCTTGGGTCTCTTCATTAGTGCAGCAACTGTTTTGCCGTTTCACGAAGTATTCCTTCTAGCCCTTGCCTTTCTTGAAACTTAGTGGTTTTACAAACCATCAACTATTGACGCTCCTTCTTGATTTCTACTTTCGCAGTGTCAAACATCGCGAATCGCTCAAGGATCATTGTATCTATCCTTGATATGTTATAGTTCATCACGAAGCTCTCACAGCTTGGTGGCAGTGACTTTGGAGAACCATCACTATCTCATCTGGAAGATTAACTCCCACTTGATTCAAGTGATTGTCGTACTCAGACAATCTGAGCACATGCTCAACGATTGAGCTTTTCTCCTTTACTTTGTGGACAAAGAATCTTGTTGGAGGTCTTGTACCTGTTAACAAGGGCACAAGCATGAAATCACAATTTCATCTCTTTAGAACATCACTTATGTTCCGTGACGTTTTAAAACGTTTTCGGCGCCTTGCTTCTAAGCCATTTAAGTATTTTGCACTGAACTATCGTGTAGTCATCAGAAACGTGTATGTCGGATGTTCACAGCATCCACAGACGACGCTCGAGGTGCAGCACACCGAGTGTTGCATTAAGGACATAAGCCTTCTGCGCAGCAACGAGGACAATCCTCGGTTTTACAGACTCAGTCTGCAAAGTTTGCTACTATCAACTTTCAACTAAATTTTCTCTAGGAACATATAAAAACAGTAGAGCTATAGCGCAAGCTACATCGTAATTCGCAAAGACCATTAGACTATGTTCATGACAATTAGTTCAATTAATCATATTACTTAAGAACTCCCACTCAAAAAGTACATCTCTCTAGTCATTTGAGTGGTACATGATCCAAATCCACTATCTCAAGTCCGATCATCACGTGAGTCGAGAATAGTTTCAGTGGTAAGCATCTCTATGCTAATCATATCAACTATATGATTCATGCTCGACCTTTCGGTCTCATGTGTTCCGAGGCCATGTATGCACATGCTAGGCTCGTCAAGCTTAACCCGAGTGTTCCGCGTGCGCAACTGTTTTGCACCCGTTGTATGTGAACGTTGAGTCTATCACACCCGATCATCACGTGGTGTCTCGAAACGACGAACTGTAGCAATGGTGCACAGTCGGGGAGAACACAATTTCGTCTTGAAATTTTAGTGAGAGATCACCTCATAATGCTACCGTCGTTCTAAGCAAAATAAGGTGCATAAAAGGATTAACATCACATGCAATTCATAAGTGACATGATATGGCCATCATCACGTGCTTCTTGATCTCCATCACCAAAGCACCGGCACGATCTTCTTGTCACCGGCGCCACACCATGATCATCCATCAACGTGTTGCCATCGGGGTTGTCGTGCTACTCATGCTATTACTACTAAAGCTACATCCTAGCAAAATAGTAAACGCATCTGCAAGCACAAACGTTAGTATAAAGACAACCCTATGGCTCCTGCCGGTTGCCGTACCATCGACGTGCAAGTCGATATTTCTATTACAACATGATCATCTCATACATCCAATATATCACATCACATCTTTGGCCATATCACATCACAATCATACCCTGCAAAAACAAGTTAGACGTCCTCTAATTTTGTTGTTGCATGTTTTACGTGGTGACCATGGGTATCTAGTAGGATCGCATCTTACTTATGCAAACACCACAACGGAGATATATGAGTTGCTATTTAACCTCATCCAAGGACCTCCTCGGTCAAATCCGATTCAACTAAAGTTGGAGAAACCGACACTTGCCAGTCATCTTTGAGCAAAGGGGGTTACTCGTAACAATGAAACCAGTCTCTCGTAAGCGTACGAGTAATGTCGGTCCAAGCCGCTTCAATCCAACAATACCGTGGAATCAAGAAAAGACTAAGGAGGGCAGCAAAATGCACATCACCGCCCACAAAAACTTTTGTGTTCTACTCGAGAAGACATCTACGCATGAACCTAGCTCATGATGCCACTGTTGGGGAACGTCGCATGGGAAACAAAAATTTTCCTACGCGCACGAAGACCTATCATGGTGATGTCCATCTACGAGAGGGGATGAGTGATCTACGTACCCTTGTAGATTGTACAGCAGAAGCGTTAGTGAACGCGGTTGATGTAGTGGACCGTCCTCACGTCCCTCGATCCGCCCCGCGAACAATCCCGCGATCAGTCCCACGATCTAGTACCGAACGGACGGCACCTCCGCGTTCAGCACACGTACAGCTCGACGATGATCTCGGCCTTCTTGATCCAGCAAGAGAGACGGAGAGGTGAAGAGTTCTCCGGCAGCGTGACGGCGCTCCGGAGGTTGGTGATGACCTTGTCTCAGCAGGGCTCCGCCCGAGCTCCGCAGAAACGCGATCTAGAGGAAAAACCGTGGAGGTATGTGGTCGGGTTGCCGTGGAAAAATCGTCTCAAATCAGCCCTAAAACCTCTGTATATATAGGTGGGAGGGAGGGGGCCTTGCCTTGGGGCTCAAGGAGCCCCAAGGGGGTCGGACGAGTCCAAGGGGGAGGACTCTCCCCCCCCCCAAACCGAGTTGGACTAGGTTTGGTGGGAGGGAGTCCCCCTTCCTTCCCACCTCCTCCCTTTTTTTTCTTTCTCTCTTGATTTTCTTCTCCTTGGCGCATAGGGCACTTGTGGGCTGTCCCACCAGCCCACTAAGGGCTGGTGTGTCTCCCCAAAGGCCTATGGGCTTCCCCGGGGTGGGTTGCCCCCCCGGTGAACTCCCGGAACCCATTCGTCATTCCCGGTACATTCCCGGTAACTCCGAAAACCTTCCGGTAATCAAATGAGGTCATCCTATATATCAATCTTCGTTTCCGGACCATTCCGGAAACCCTCGTAACGTCCGTGATCTCATCCGGGACTCCGAACAACATTCGGTAACCAACCATATAACTCAAATACGCATAAAACAACGTTGAACCTTAAGTGTGCAGACCCTGCGGGTTCGAGAACTATGTAGACATGACCCGAGAGACTCCTCGGTCAATATCCAATAGCGGGACCTGGATGCCCATATTGGATCCTACATATTCTACGAAGATCTTATCGTTTGAACCTCAGTGTCAAGGATTCATATAATCCCGTATGTTATTCCCTTTGTCCTTCGGTATGTTACTTGCCCGAGATTCGATCGTCAGTATCCGCATACCTATTTCAATCTCGTTTACCGGCAAGTCTCTTTACTCGTTCCGTAATACAAGATCCCGCAACTTACACTAAGTTACATTGCTTGCAAGGCTTGTGTGTGATGTTGTATTACTGAGTGGGCCCCGAGATACCTCTCCGTCACACGGAGAGACAAATCCCAGTCTTGATCCATACTAACTCAACTAACACCTTCGGAGATACCTGTAGAGCATCTTTATAGTCACCCAGTTACGTTGCGACGTTTGATACACACAAAGCATTCCTCCGGTGTCAGTGAGTTATATGATCTCATGGTCATAGGAACAAATACTTGACACGCAGAAAACAGTAGCAACAAAATGACACGATCAACATGCTACGTCTATTAGTTTGGGTCTAGTCCATCACATGATTCTCCTAATGATGTGATCCCGTTATCAAGTGACAACACTTGCCTATGGCCAGGAAACCTTGACCATCTTTGATCAACGAGCTAGTCAACTAGAGGCTTACTAGGGACAGTGTTTTGTCTACGTATCCACACAAGTATAGTGTTTCCAATCAATACAATTATAGCATGGATAATAAACGATTATCATGAACTAAGAAATATAATAATAACTAATTTATTATTGCCTCTAGGGCATATTTCCAACAAGAGGAATGGGGCAGCAGCGTCCGACAGCCTCGCGGCATCGAGATGGTCGTCGGCGCCGTTGGGGTAGAGGGGGAGAGCAGGAGAAACTCGATCGAGGTGTCAGCGGCCTGGAGGCTTATATACACATGCCTTTAGTCCCGGTTGGTGGCTCCAGCCGGGACTAAAGGTACCCCTTTAGTACCGGTTGGAGCCACCAACTGGGACTAAAGGCCTAGGTTTCTCGCCATTTAGACAAGCAAAATTCACCTTTAGTCCCGGTTGGAGCTACCAACCGGGACTAAATACTTGTTCCTGGCATTGCATCGAGGCGGTGGAACTTTAGTCCCACCTTGCCAAGCAAGAACCCATCGCTGCGGTTTATAAACCCCGCCACGGCTGCCAATTCGAGCTCCTCTCTATAGTATAATACGATGAGCCTACTTTCCATGCGTGCCTTCCCCTATTGGGCCTACTCTTGGCCCATGTTTGGTTGGGTTTCTAGTCGTATGCACGCCGTGGTGGCCTAGTAGGCGGGCTTTTTATTTTTTTGTATGTCATTTTTTTGATATTATAGTTTTGAAAAATACTTTATAAAAATTCTTTTTGCTATTAAAGATTTTAACAAAAAGTACTTTGATAATTTTAGTTGCATAAATTTTATATAATTTTAAGTTAATATTATCTTGATCATAAGTAGAGGTTTATAAAAGCTTTTTAGTTGATTCTTTTTGCTATTGAAGAATATTAATTTTTTAGTATATCATAACAAAGTATTTTAATTGATTCTTTTTAGTTGATTATTTTTACTATTAGAGTTTTATAAAAGCTTTTTAGTTGACTATTTTAATGAATTTTTTGAGCTAAATGACGTGAAAATGAAAATCATAACAAACGAAAAATATTATAAAATACTTTTTTTAACCTAATAATGTTATATTTTATTTTCTCTTAAGTAATTAGTTTAACATAATACTTTTTGTTAACCTAATTTATTTTCATGCATTTAATGATTTTTTGGAGCTAAATGACCCTGAAACTGAAAAACACTACAAATGAACTTTGAAACGGTTGAAACTTGGTATGCTATCATAATTTCACCCACGTAGGATGTGCAAAAAATTTGAGAGGGTTACAGCAAAAACTAGATGCACTCCGTATACAAACTGGACAATCTCTTTCGAAGTATGAGGGTTTCGGGCGAAAACTCATCTATTATATACAAAGGGATTTTCATTTTTAACATATTTTAACTCCAGATTTTTTGTGAGGTCAATATGCACCATTAAAAGCCACATAATCAATTTCCAACCCTTTTTTGACTTCATTTGCTTTTTTTCATGCATTTAATGATTTTTTTGAGCTAAATGACCCTGAAGTTGAAAATAACTACAAATGAACTCTGAAAAGGTTAAAACTTGGCGTGGTATCATAATTTCACCCACATAGCATGTGCTAAAACGTTGAGAGGGTTATGACAAAAACTGGATGCACTTTGTGTACAAACTGGACAACCTCTTTCGAAGTATGAGGGTTTTGGACAAAAACTCATCTAATACAAAGGTAACCCATGTTTTTAACATATTTTAACTCCAGACTTTTTGTGAGGTCAATATGCAGCATTCAAAGCCACATCTTCAATTTTCAACCGTTTTGCGACTTCATTTGCTATTTTCATGCATTTAATGATTTTTTGAGCTAAATAATCCTGAAATTGAATAGCACTACAAATGAACTTTGAAAAGGTTGAAACTTTGCATGGTATCATAATTTCACCCACATAGCATGTGCTAAAAAGTTGAGAGGGTTATGGTAAAAACTGGATGCACTTCGTGTACAAACAGGACAATATCTTTCGCAGCATGAGGGTTTTGGACGAAAACTCATCTATTACAAAGGACTTCATTTTTAACATATTTTCACTCCAGACTTTTTGTGAGGTTCAAAGCCACATCATCAATCTTCAACCCTTTTCTGACTTCAGTTGCTATTTTTCATGCATTTAATGAGTTTTGTGGTAAATGATCCTGAAATTGAAAAGCACCACAAATGAACTCTGAAAAGGTTGAAACTTGGCATGGTATCATAATTTCACCCACATAGCATGTGCTAAAAAGTTGAGAGGGTTACGTAAAAAACTAGATGCACTTCGTGTACGAACTTTACAATCTCTTTCGTAGTATGAGGGTTTCGGAAGAAATCTCATCTATTACAAAGGAATTACATTTTTAACATATTTTAACTCCAAACTTTTTATGAGGTCAATATGCACCATTCAAAGCCACATCATCAATTTAAACCCTTTTCTCAATTCATTTGCTATTTTTCACGCATTTAATCATTTTTTGAGCTAAATAACCCTGAAATTGAAAAGCACTATGAATGAACTCTGAAAACATTGAAACTTGGCATGGTATCAGAATTTCACCCACATAGCATGTGGTAAAAAGTTGAGAGGGTTATGTCAAAAACTGGATGCACTTCGTGTACAAACTTGACACCTCTTTTGAAGTATCACGGTTTCAGACGAAAACTCATCTTTACAAAGGGTTTCATTTTTAACATATTTTAACTCTAGACTTTTTGTGAGGTCAATATGCACCATTCCAGGCCACATCATCAACCCTTTTCTCACTTCATTTGTTATTTTTCATGCATTTAATAATTTTTTGAGCTAAATGACCCCGAAATTAAAAAACACTACAATTGAACTATGAAAGGTTGACACTTGGCATGGTATCATAATTTCACCCACATAGCATGTGCTAAAAAGTTGAGAAGGTTATGGAAAAACTGGATGCACTTCGTGTACAAAACTGGACAATCTCTTTCGAAGCATGAGGTTTTCTAACGAAATCTCATCTATTACAAAGGGATTTCATTTTTTTAACATATTTTAACTCCACACTTTTTGTAAGGTCAATATGCACCATTCAAAGCCACATCATCAATTTTTGACCCTTATCTGACTTCATTTGCTATGTTTCATGCATTTAATCATTTTTGAGCTAAATGACCTGGAATTGAAAAACACTACAATGAACTCTGAAAAGGTGAAACTTGGCATGGTATCATAATTTCACCCACATAACATGTGCTAAAAAGTTGAGAGGGTTATGGAAAAAATTGGATGCACTTCGTGTACAAACTGGACAATCTCTTTCGAAGTATGAGGGTTTCAGACAAAAACTCTTTCGAAGGATGAAGGTATCAGATAAAAACTCATTTATTTAGTTAAGTATATAAAATCCATTACACAACATCACGAATAGAGAAGTGACCAAATTAATACAAGTTTATCATCAAATGTTATTACTGAAAAAATAAATACATAAAGTTCATACATATAGTTCTCGTAGAAGAACATACAACTCTCTAGAGCATCTAATTAAAACATACATTGAAACTAACATACAACTATGTAAAACATTTAACTGCAACAACAAATACGACCAAAATCACAACTAAGGTAACAATTTGTTCAACAACATAATGATACCAAGCCTAATTATCAATATCCAACAACAACTAAGCTAGTACGGCTTATAAACACACCTTTTGTACATGTTTAACAACTGGGATGCACACATCCTAGTGATAACATCAGATTGCTGATTGGACATATATAGTCCCTTTGTTCGTTCGTAGTGTTGTTATATGGAAAATCGTAACAAAACTAGTTCCCTTTCAGTAATTATTTGCAGCAACATTCTCAACATCTTCTTTTGTGTTGTTGCCTGGCTTGGCTTGGGTTTCTCCAACACTAACTGGTGGTGATGAATTGTAAGCCTGTTTTGTATGGGATGATGCTCCAGCGGTTGATCCTTTAGGGATTTATAGCTGTCGTCTCAAAGGGCAAGCGGTTATTGTGGCCTTTAAAGCTTGGTATGGCGAGGCGTTTGCACGTGTGATTTTTCTTTATTGTTGATTATGTGCAATTTTCAATCTCCGGCGAGCCGCATAGGATGTGAGAAAGAAGAAGACTACTCCCTCCGTCACGGTTTAGAAGGCACGCTTGGAAAATCTCCGGGGCCAAGGTAGTCATCGATTGGTTGTGAGATGTAGCAGGTGTAGATGCTAATGCATCTAATCAACTGAGAAAATACTAGTATTAATGCGTGAGCAACAAATTAGGAGGGCGCATGCGTGAATAGTACTAGTACTAATTAATAAGATTATTGCTTTCGCGTCTTAAACCTTGTCTATTTTGAAAACGCACACAAGTTTAACTGTGCCTTCTAAACCGTGACGGAGGGAGTAATATGTTTCTTAATATATTTTTCTACTGGTTGTTCTACGTCCAGTTGGTCATCCATTATTGTCATTTTTTTCCTTGGTATTAATCAAATCTTAGATGTCTTTTGAGTGTCTTTATAAAAAAAACTTCTTTACTACCTCCATCACAGTTTAGAAGGCACAGTTAAATTTACGTATTTTTTCACAATAGACGAGGTTTAGGACGCATTGCATTTACTCCTAGCAGCTAATTACTCCCTCTGTCACGGTTTAGAAGGCAGGTTTGAAAAATCTCTGAGACCAAGGTAGTAACCGATTGGTTGTGAGATGTAGCAGGTGTAGATGCTAATGCGCCTAATCAACTGAGAAAATACTAGTACTAATGCGTGAGCAGCAAATTAGGAGGGCACATGGATGAGTAGTACTAGTACTAATTAATAGAAGTAATTGTTTTCGCGCCTTAAACCTTGTCTATTTTGGAAACGAACGCAAGTTTAACTGTGCCTTCTAAACCGTGACGGAGGGAGTAATACTCTATTGTACTACTCCTATATACATGCGTGGTGTGAATGCCATTTTTTAGCCCATCTCACAGCCAATCAATAACATGTTGAGGTATATGCACCAGCTGAGGCATTTACTCCGAGCAGCTAATTTTGTTGAGGGAGTATTGTATATGCACCAGCTGAGGTAATTATTTTTTGCCAGAGTAGGTTTTTGGAAGCATCCATCAAAACATGTTGCATGCATGAACAATGATGACCGGCGAGAATTATTTCAATAACAGAAAAAACATGTTGCATAAACCACTTTAATTGTTGCAACAAAGAACATATTGATTCACATTTTGACATGCATGCTGAACAACCCCCTATACACAAGCAATTAATTCCGTAGCTTGACAAGAACTGAACCAAGGAATAACCAAAGATAAAGAAAGCCGAGATGATGAATGCTAAAAAAAGCGCGCAGGAAAGATGCGCCAAAATTTAGAACATGAACTCGCTTGAAAAGGTTGAAGCAAACCATCGAGTGATCACCATGCACGTACGAACGGGCGCAGCTGCTGTACCACGTACTCAACTTGTTAGTAGTGGTTGATTGCGCGGCAGTTCTTCCTGATCTGGCCCTGGTAGCCGGTCTTGACCTCGATGCCGGCCATCTTCACCATGGCCTTCTCGAACCTGTCCTCCCACCACCCGGGGATTTTGGCGTTCTCCACCACCATTCTCGCCGTCTCCGCCGACGTCATGAGCGCCGCGTCGGAGGTGAAGAGCACCGTGTGCGACAGCACGTTCTTGTAGTACTGCCTGTCCAGTTTGTTGGGCGTCACCACGTCCTGCATCACCGTCGGGTCGTTGCCGCCAGGCGTCGCGTCGGCCGGGCACTGCCCCCGCAGGAACGCGGCGAGGCCGCCATTGATGTCGGAGGGGGTGTTGAGGCGGTCAGAGACGAAGGACGAGCAGTGGGAGCGTCCGATGGTGTGCGCGCCGGAGAGGATGACCAGGTCCTCCGTGTTGAGGCCCTTGATGACAAAGCTGGCGACGAGGTCGCTGAGGTTGGACGTCGGCGGGACCAGGAACTTGAGCGGCTCGGAGGCGTTGGAGAAGGTACCGTCGCGGCGGCCGGACGGCATGTCGAAGTTCACCTTGCCCCTGCTGAGGATGCAGGACGCGTCACGGGCCGCGAAGGCGACGATGTCTGCACAGGAGACGACGCCCGGGCAAGCCGCTTCGAGGACGTCCTTGATCGCGTCAATCAGCTCGAAGCCGCGCAGAGTAGGGTCGTTCGGCGGGCTGAGCTTCTCCGGCGTCGGGCTGAACGGGGTCGGGTCCAGGAGGACAGAAGCATCACAGCCCTAATCATCATCAACGCAACGAGATCAATCAAGTCAGGCTATATTCGCTGTATACTTTGCAAATTGGTTTCTTGCCGTGCCAGTACCTCGACGAAACAGTCGTGGAAGAGCATGCGGATCATGGCAGCGCCATTGCCGGGGTTCTGGAAGATGGCCTTCTCCATGACGCCCTTGACGACGGCCTCCGCTTGGGGGCACTTGTCGTGGTAGTAGCCGATCTCCAATGGCCAGAAAGGGCTGGCCTGGCATCCCACAGCGAGGAGTAGCAAGGCACAGGCCACCAAAACGTGCACCTTTGCAGCAACAGCCGCCATTATTTCGAAGTTAGCTAGCTAGCTTTGCCTGCTTGACTAAGAATCTAAGATTGGATATAGAAAGAGAGATCGGTGGAGAATGTCTACTGCTATAGCTCGAGGAGGAAGCTCTACTTATATAGGTGGGCAATCGAGCACCTAGTCTTGGGCAAGAATACATGCACATATATGTTGGCATGTGCTTAAAATTAACAATGATTATCTTGGCTTAGTTGGAACGTTACTACACCGGGTTGTTGCCACCGATCGTCATTGAATTGGCTCACTGTGCTCCTCCCACCCAGACCCAGTGGCACCGAAAATTAATCAAAGGGCGTCTTCCGTCCGTAATGATATGATACACAAATAGTAACACAACAGCTGGTTCTTCACTAACCCTGATGGTTACATGTGGTTGACTCGCCTGATATATGAAGCGGACATATGCGTAAGCTGGAGCTAGCTATATTTTTATTTAGATTTTTGGAGCTAGCTATTTCGTAAATACTAGCTACAGATCAGCTGATTGATTTAGCCAGCTCTGTGTTCCTGTTTTGTACTAAATAATTTACCGTAGCAGTGGCAGATGGGGACGCCTGTTTTTCCGGTCGTTGAGAGGTCAGGCTGATGTAGAACGTTTCGTTTGTGCTTCGTCTTCTTCAACTCAGTTAGCGTTAGGGCTTTCTAGCTAGAAATTAATAAGTACTAGGTCATTAATGACGTGTGTGGTTGCTTCCGTCTATTTTTAATGTTTAATATTGATGTTTGATATAAACTAGGACAACTGCCAGTGCGTTGCAGAGGGGAGAATCCATTCATCAACTCTGCTTTGGAAGGCGTTGCAACAGGAAAAACCGTATTCATCAACCCTACTTAGGAAAGAAAATAGTGTGAATGGTAATTTCTAAAAGGGTCAATAGTATTGCAACAGGAAAAACCGTATTCATCAAAAGGTTGGATATGTTCCCTCAAAATTGGCTGCACAAATGGTAGATGATGATTGGGCTTCAGAGAGGCAGATAATGCCCATGTGTACGGGTGAGGTGACAGTATTACATGAGGGGACTGATGCAAATGCACAAGAGGGCTCTGATGGTGTTGCAAGGGTTCTTTCCGTTGATTGGAATTCGGTTGAATTAAATGAACCAACTGATTTAGTCATTGCACCAATGAATGAACTGAGATGGCCAAAAAATTTGGCATTCCAGTACCTGATGAAGATAAGGAAGAGAATGATGAAACTACTAACCCGCTTACTGATGCTCAAAGAGATATATGTGAAGATGTGGATGGACAGCTGATGGAAGATGTTGCAGATGATGTTGATGATGCACATGATGATGAGTTGGTAAATGTCTATGACAAGGAAAACCTTGTTATTCCAGTAGGGAAGTTGTTTCCAAACATGGATGAATTTAGAATGTGTTTCCAGACTTATGCCGTCAAACATGAGTTTGATGCCAAGACAAAGTGGACTGACAGAAAAAAAAATTATGCAAGATGCAGAGGTTTTGATGGAAGTGTCAAGCCTTGCAAGTGGTACATATCTGCTACACGCCAACCTGATGGAAGTACCATTAGGGTCAATCAAATCCCACACCAACATACTTGTATTACAAGTTCACAGAGAGTATCAACCATGACATCACAGCTTTGGATTGCAGAAAAGATCACTCCTATTTTAGCCAAAAAAAACCAAATACTACTACAAAGAAACTTAAAGTAGACTTGGAAAAGTAGTACCCAATTAAGGTGAAGTATAACACAGTGTGGAAGGCAAAACAAAGGGCAATGAAAGAATTATATGGTGACTGGGCAAATACATTAAGGATGCTTTATAATTTCAAAGCAGAGGTGGAGAAGAGGTCACCTTGCAGTGTTGTGGAGATAGATACTGAGGTAACAGAGAAACGAAGAGTCCTTTTCTCAAAGTTTTTTTTGGCTTTAAAGCCTTGCATCGATGGCTTCAAGGCAGGTTGTCGTCTATATTTGAGCATAGACTCATCGTTTTTGACCGGCAAGTGGAATGGTGAATTGGCAGCTTGCAATGCTTTAGATGGACACAACTGGATGTTTCCTGTTGCTATTGGCTTGTTTCAGCCAGAAAAAGAGGTCTCATGCAAATATTTAAAGTCGGGTAGCAACTGCAATTAATCAAAGTCGGGTCGTAACTGCATGTATTCGAAGTCGGGTCGCAATTGCAAGTATTCAAAATTCGGGTCGCAACTGCATGTATTGGAAGTCAGGTCGCAACTGCATGTATTCGAAGTCGGGTCGCAACTGCAAGTATTCAAAGTCGGGTCGCAACTGTAAGTATTAAAGGTCGAGTCGCAACTGCATGTATTCGTAGTCGTGTCGCAACTTCAAGTACTCAAAATCGGGTCGCAACTGCATGTATTCAAAGTCGAATCGCAACGCAAGCATTCAAAGTCGGGCTGCAATTACAAGCATTCAAAGTCTAATCGCAACTGCAATTATTCAAAGTCAGGTCGCAATTGCAAGTACTCCCTTCGTTACTAAATATAAGTTCTTTAAAAGGTTTCACTAGAAGATTACATATGGATGTATATAGACACATTTTAAAGTGTAGATTCATTCATTTTGCTCCGTATGTAGTCACCTAGTGAAATCTCTAAAAAGACTTATATTTAGGAACGGAGGAAGTATTCATAGTCGGGGCGCAATTGCAAGTATTTATAGTCGGGTCGCAACTACAAGTATTAACAGGCGGATCGCAACTGCAAATCTTATTTATACAACAATTACATGAAAAAGCTAGAATCAAGTTGTTTTTTACTAAGAAAAATACAAATTATTATATCACAATTCATATAATAAGGACACACTACCTTTTTATACAAAAATGTTTAGTGATCAAAGTAGTTAAAGTAGTTGAAGCTAACAAACCATTACGTAACTTTTTTTGCTCATTCTTTTTTTAGTTTTATCGGTGATTTTTTTAAAAAGATGCGACGTGCGGCGATAAAAACTGAACGAATAGTTTTTGAGCCGGCTAGATGGAACGCATAACAATGACTACCAAAAATATGACATGTCAGCCCAAAAGAATAAAATGATGGATTAAAGAAAACAAAAATGATAAATAAAAAAAATACAATAATATTATGTGAATGAGACTATATAAAATCTCAGCTAGCTGAGTTCTAGGCACTCCCATAAAGTAATTGAATGTGTAATGTAGTTTACGTCGGGAGACATTAGCAATGCCTAAATTAGTAGGTCACATAGAAAACAACATTGAGTTTAGTAGGATAAAGCATATGACAATAGGAAGGATCCTGGAATACCTTGCTTCCAGCTATACACATAACTATCATAATGCTATTACACAGACAACTCTTTGGCACAATACATCCGGATATGCCATATATACGTTCTACCTAAATATCATGCTTATATAATGTTGTCCCATCAAACATCTGTCACACAAATGAATAGATTAAGTATTATTGGACATGTAGTTAAAATCATGCCCTTAGTGCAATCATTCAAATATAGACAAATTCATGCAAGAATGCAAGTTGAGCGGCGGCCGGGGCATTGTAGCATCGTATTTCTTGCCTGCAGGGCGTCGCCCCAGAATCTGGCTCGACGACGGCGCCAATTTCTGCAACAACAGGCCCTACAAGCGCATGGTGACGGAGCTACGACGACGCTCGACGAAGCCGAAAAACATGGTGCGGGTTGCTCTCTTTCCTTCGTCGACGTCGTGTTTGTGTGAGTGCGGTTCGTTATAGGAAGGGGTGTGATTCGACGGCTACACCGCACTCGATCCAACGGACGACGGGGCGGATGATCTTTTGCCTCACATCAGTGGGTTGATTCCTAGTATCCGCCAATCACAAATCATACGAGGATGCCACTTCTCAAGAATACCAATCATCAGCATATGCACATCACCATTCTCCACACAATCTATCAAATGTCTGAAGATATAACCATGCCAATGGATTGGACTGAAAATTCACATCAGTAGAACGGTCGCCTAATTCACCGCCGGCAGCAATGCCAAGAGTGTTGCGCCGTTTCTTCAGTCAAATATGACTCATCGTCTCGCCCAGAAACCGGCGGCCGACCATGCCCAGCGCATGCGCTTCACAGCCCCATCGTGGCCCTCGGCCATGGACGCCTCCTTGGCTCTATCGGCATGCATCTGGCACGCAGCCGTTTCCTAGAACTGGAGGTTCGAGCACATCGTGACTCGCATCCGGCACATAGTCTGGTCCTAATCATCTACGGGCTCGAGCACATTATGATACATCAACGACTCTCCGGCAGCCAATGGACAGGGTGCTACACCAACCGGCAGACGGCATGGCCTCCGCCTCCCAGTGACGATGGCTTTGGTTGAAAGCTAAAATGACTCAATTGTTTCGTGATGCATGGTCCATGAACCGAGTCCAGGCGAGTAGTGAAAGATAGATCGGGAGAGAGAACGAGATGAGGAGAAAAGGCAGCGCTCTGGTTTGGTCTGGTATTATTTTAACACTTGTGTGTGGCTTTGTTTTTCGCACCTGTTCACATACGAATGACGGAGGAACCAGAAGAAACATTCCTTCTAGCTTCTTGACATCGATTAGATTTGTCCTTGCGCTGTAACGTGAAGAGGAAATTGAAGGGATTGGCTTATAGCGTATCATTGTCTTTCGTAGCTGTGTATGATTTATTTTTTCCAATGTCCTCGCTGGGACGTGTCGTGTATGAGTCCGACTAAGATTCTTTTTTGTGACGGATGAAGCAACAAAGTGATGGACTACGGGTTGAGATGCCTATTTTTCAAGGGCTAGAACATAAAATGGCATGATGGACTAAGAATACCTAATTTTCTTATTAGTAGGTATAGATAAACATTTTACTTTAAGTTAAAGTAGCAGCGGAATTTTGAGTACTTTTTTTACACTGACGGAGCGACGGAATGTGCAGGGAGGCAAAAAAAATACGAGTGTTTGGGAGGGGGGGAGGGCAAATACTAAAAAAGTTCTGATCTAAGTCTTTTCAATAATTTTTTCTTCACAAATTGGTCCAATGGTGGGGGGGCCACAGCCCTCCCCCCCATCACTACATATAGGTCCGCCGCTGTTTTTCTAGTGCATTTGTAGTTTAAGTTGTGAATTATAATTGACCAATACTTATTTGCTTTATTTTATTTTATCTGCTTTCTGTTGTGCTGGGTTGTTTATGGTCCTCTTTGCGTGCTAGTCTATTGTTATACGATGGAGGAATAAGGCCCTGTTTCTTTAAAAAGTCATAGGACTTCTTTTAGTCCCAACTAAAAAGTCCCTAGTCCCTATCCGTTTCTTTTCAGGAACTAAATAAGGACTAGAGATCATTAAATGACATGCAAAAGACCATATTACCCCTAGTAATGTACTAGAAGTTATTAAATGACATGCTAAAAGTAGGGGCACTGTTGGAAAAAGTGACAAAAAGTCCTAAAAAGACTTCTCATAGGGACTTCTTCCTTTAGTCTCAAATACCCCCTTTTAGTCCCTAAAAGTCCCTCCTGTTTTTTTTACATGGGACTAAAATGGATTTTTTTAGACCCTATAGCAAAAAGTCCCTGTAAAGAAACACCCCCTTAACAGTTTCCATATATATGAAGACACAAAACATAGAAATGAAATCTGCATGATTTGTACAAATCCTAAGAAAATATAAAGAGTTCAAATGATAGTACCACATATAGATTAAATTTGTAGTTAAATATTAGATGATTCAAAATAAAGACTAACCAGTAAAAGAGTATATGAAAAGGTCAATTTACCCATCCATACGACTTATACGAGGAGAAAGGTATAACATCACCCGGGTGCCTTGGCACCCTCTAAGAATTTTTTTTTTAAATCTGAAATTTTGGAACATATAAGATGGTCAAACTTTGTAGTTTCTTACAGGTTTTCATGCCAAAATATCATGTAGAAAAAGGTGTGCAGACAAGTTTCAGATTTGAGTGCTAAAACTGCTCAAAATTTAAAGTACTAAAATGTTTTTCCTGTTTAGAGTTCCTCAACTGTTTTTTTGGCATGAAAACTTGCAAGCACCTAGAAAGTTTGATCATCTTTGATCTTGCAAAGTTTCAGGTTTTTTCAATCTTTTTTTCTAGTTGTTTCATTGTTACTGTTCATAAAGGGTGTCTAGGCACCCGGGTGCTGAAAATCCACTCCATATACGATTGGACAGTGGACCCTACAGTTCATACACCCGTTTGTTGTTAACGTTTACTCAATTGTCGCCTCATATAGCCTAACATATATATGGATCCCCACCGAGAGCACAAAATGAACAAACACTGAAATCGTTGAATCATATAACGGTGGAAAACCGAAGAATAATAAATGCATCTCATTGCATTTTAGAAATTGGATAATTATAGCAGGACATAGACCATGACACAATTTACGCACCATCGGATCCAAAATTTTCACCGTGGCTAGAAAACACACAGCATGCATGAATAAATTTAGTGTCACAACACTTGTGGACCAAAGGATCCATAAATATGATAAGATAACGACTGGGCCAGGAGCATCATTTTTTTTCAAGTCACATGAGTCTTATTTTGTCTAATTATTGCCACGCATCTTCTTGTTTTCCTTGTTTCGATCATGTTGACAGCTATACCAAGTTTGAGTTGGTGCCCTAGTGCAGTAAAAGAACCCTATTCAACAACCTAAAATAATGACCCAAATTTGAGCCTAGCTAGAGCTATTGGGAATCCGTTATCTCTAGAAATCAGATAATGAGGGCTAGATGTTGTAATAAAATAATCATCTGCGCCCTGAAATGCGGGACCCCCTGACAAATATTAATTATGCTTACAGTATTTGTATACCTTTTAACTTCTATAAGCAACATGATTTTTATGAGGATTAAGAGGGTGTTTGGATTCAAGGGACTAAAACTAGTCTGACTAAAAATAGTCTTTTTAAGAGGCTAAAGTTTCAAGCACCCGTGACTAAAGAGAGGCTAAAACTAGTCTTGAGGCTAAAATTTTTTAGTCAGGGGTACCCCTACTAAAATGTGGATTAGTCCTCTCTCTCCTCATTTAACTCCTCTCCTTTAACACATGCGAGTTTTGGATTGAAGGATTTGGAGGATAATAAATGCTCATTAACTTGATTTTAGTCTCTTTAGTATTTGGATCCAAACATGGGTGAGGCTAGCAAGTTTTAGTCCCATTACTTTTAGTCATGGGACTAAAACGTATCCAAGCACCCTCTAAGAATATCAAAGGAAACGAAAATTTGTGTTCTTGAGGACATATTATACTGTTCAATTGTGTTCGCTGCAACGTTGCCATGGCATGACATGGTAAAAAAATGATGCTAAGGTACCCTAATTTTCATGTATTAATACTGCTACTCATACGTGAAACTCGATTACAAAGTGGATTCATTGTTGACAAATATTGCAACAAAGTTTAAGATGCTTAGACTCTAGTATATTTGTTTACTTGATAATTGGCTGACTCCAGCATATATCGCAATATGTATGCTTTCAAGCACCTAATATTCAATGCATGCAAAGATAGAATGGTAGGTACAGAAAGAACATAAGGAATAAAACAATAGTAATTAGCATGGATCGAAATTTGATATGGGCCCGAGGGATTTCAAGTGGCATATTTGTGACGACGATTGAAATGTTGAGAGAGACAATCTTGCATAAAAATAATTTCGGGCAATCCTGGAGTAATAAGCAGTACTGGCAATGTACTATTTCCACGTGTTTGGAGTTGGAGCAAGTGCAAGTCCGCTACATAAATCAAAACCCAGAGAGTCAACTTCCTGTATGGAGCACCGATCAAAATGACCATTAACAGAGCAAACACTCTTTTAGACATTTGTGTTGGAGATACATTGGAGACGTATCAACAATTAAATGAAACATAATAGATGAAACAATCAAAAACTATATATATTTTGGAGACGTATCAACATCCCAAACTTAACTCCTACTTGTCCTTTAATATGAAAATGATAGAAATAGAACTTAACAATCATGCACGTAACAATCATATAAGTATTCAGAGAAGACTCAAACATTTATTATGAATAATATGAACATAAAACCAAAATTCATAGGATCCCAATTAAAGCACCGCACAAAAGGAATTACATCATATGGATCAAAGCGAAAATGCGATGATCATTGTATTGAAGATCAAAGAGAGAGAGAGAGAGAGAGAGATTGCCATCTTGGTACTCACTATGGACCCGTAGGTCCGTAGTGAACTACTCACACATCATCGTGAGGACACCAAGGTTGATGAAGAGGCTCTCCGTGATCGATCCCCCCTCCGGCATGGTGTCGGCCGGAACGGAGCTCCAGATGGCCTCCCGTCAGAACAGGGACTTGCAACGGTGTAAAAAGTGTTTCCGGGACTCCCTCTGGTGTTTTAGGATAGATGAGAATTTATAAGCCAAAAACCGAAGTTGGGAGGGCTAAGAGGGAGGCACAAGCCATCAGGATGCCCCCCAGGTCGCGCCCTGTTGGCTTATGGGCCCCTCGTCAGTCCTCCAACCTTCTTCCGATGCTCGCTGGTCTTCTTTTGGTCCAAAAAAATTCACCAATTTTTTTAAGGAAATTGGACTTCCTTTGGTATGGAAAGCCTAAAAATGAAAAACACGCATAAAACAACAACCGACACTGGGCACTAGGTCAATAGGTTAGTGCTAAAAAATAATATAAATTGATAAATAAATACCCCAAAAGTATTCTAGAATGATAATATATCAGCATGGAACAATCAAAAATTCTAGATGCATTGGAGACGTATCACAGAGCAGGAGTCGCAAGCAAGCAGCGGCAGCAAGCATCGACATCGGTAGTAGCCAGCAACAGTAGGAGCAGCAGCTCAGCACGGGGGTAACAGTCGCGCGAGCATTAGCAGGTGAAGGGGCACGACACAGGCGAGCAGCAGGCGCGACGAGCGCAGCCCTAGGCGAGGCAGGGTGCAACATGAAGCGGCGAGAGGCGTGTGGGAGCACGGGCAGGGGCGCAAAGGGCTGCAATGAGAGCGAGCTCCAGTGGTGACAGTGTACGGTGTCGACAACGAGGGAGGAAGAGGGAAAGAGGGAGGACAAAGGCTAGGCTCATCGAGGGGCACAAGATGGCCGGTGAGGAGCCAGGAACAACAGGCGCGCCGGGGTTGAGGAAGTTCGTCGGCGACCGAAGCGGGAAGAAGTGCTCGATCCGCTCAATGCAGGGGATCATGACTCGAGTTCTAGGGCGTAGTCGACATAGGGGACCACGATGCTCCTCCTGGAGACGGCAGCAAGGTGAGGGGAGGCTGGTGGCTACGTGGACAGCGAGGCCGGGCCAATAGCTCCTGCGCGACGTCTTTCCTGGGAATTGGATGGAATGAGACGTTGTTCGACAGAATGGCTCGGCAGCAACAGTTTTGAGCGAGTAAATAGCTCCTGTGCGACATGGCACTTAAGCTGAACTAATATCCTCATTAGCTGTTATGGGTTGGACCCACAATGTATCCACGTAAGCGCGGGACCCACCACTTGTCCAGTAAGCGCGGGACCTACCTCGTCGCGGCTAGAAGCGATTCCGCCCGTGCCCGTCCGTCCGCCGCCACCCATCGCTTTCCCCTTTCCCCATTCTTCTTCTTCCTCGGGTCTCCGGCGACCTAGTGCAGATGTCCACCTCCTCCGCCACGCAATCAAACTGGCGTCAGTATGGTCCAGTGATGCTCACAAGGTGCCCTAACTGTCCACGCCCAGAGCCTCTCAAACGGTTGGTGACTAAGACGGATGAGAATGGAAATCTGTTGGAAATATGCCCTAGAGGCAATAATAAATTAGTTATTATTATATTTCTTAGTTCATGATAATCGTTTATTATCCATGCTATAATTGTATTGATTGGAAACACAATACTTGTGTGGATACATAGACAAAACACTGTCCCTAGTAAGCCTCTAGTTGACTAGCTCGTTGATCAAAGATGGTCAAGGTTTCCTGCCCATAGGCAAGTGTTGTCACTTGATAACGGGATCACATCATTAGGAGAATCATGTGATGGACTAGACCCAAACTAATAGACGTAGCATGTTGATCGTGTCATTTTGTTGCTACTGTTTTCTACGTGTCAAGTATTTGTTCCTATGACCATGAGATCATATAACTCACGGACACCGGAGGAATGCTTTGTGTGTATCAAACGTCGCAACGTAACTGGGTGACTATAAAGATGCTCTACAGGTATCTCCGAAGGTGTTCGTTGAGTTAGTATAGATCGAGACTGGGATTTGTCACTCCATGTGACGGAGAGGTATCTCGGGGCCCACTCGGTAATACAACATCACACACAAGCCTTGCAAGCATTGTAACTTAATGTAAGTTGCGGGATCTTGTATTACGGAACGAGTAAAGAGACTTGCCGGTAAACGAGATTGAAATAGGTATGCGGATACTAACGATCGAATCTCGGGCAAGTAACATACCGAAGGACAAAGGGAATGACATACGGGATTATATGTATCCTTGGCACTGAGGTTCAAACGATAAGATCTTCGTAGAATATGTAGGATCCAATATGGGCATCCAGGTCCCGCTATTGGATATTGACCGAGGAGTCTCTTGGGTCATGTCTACATAGTTCTCGAACCCGCCGGGTCTGCACACTTAAGGTTCGACGTTGTTTTATGCGTATTTGAGTTATATGGTTGGTTACCGAATGTTGTTCGGAGTCCCGGATGAGATCACGGACGTCACGAGGGTTTCCGGAATGGTCCGGAAACGAAGATTGATATATAGGATGACCTCATTTGGTTACCGGAAGGTTTTCGTGCATTACCGGAAAAGTTTCGGGCTCATCGGTAGTGTACCGGGAGTGCCGGGAGGGGTGCCGGGGACCATCGGGAGGGGTGTCACGCCCCAAGGGGTCTCGTGGGCTATGGGAAGAGATAAACCAGCCCCTAGTGGGCTGGAATAAGTTCCCACTAAGGCCCATAAGGTTTGAGAAGGAAAAAACACAAGGTGGAAAGAGTTTCCAAGTGGGAAGGTGGAATCCTACTCCAAGTAGGATTGGAGTAGGACTCCTCCACCTCCAATTTCGGCCAAACCTTTAGGTTTTGAGGCTGCCTCCTCCCCTCCCTCCCACCTATATATACGGAGGTTTTAGGGCTGATTTGAGACGACTTTTCCACGGCAGCCCGACCACATACCTCCACGGTTTTTCCTCTAGATCGCGTTTCTGCGGAGCTCGGGCGGAGCCCTGCTGAGACAAGGTCATCACCAACCTCCGGAGCGCCGTCACGCTGCCGGAGAACTCTTCTACCTCTCCGTCTCTCTTGCTGGATCAAGAAGGCCGAGATCATCGTCGAGCTGTACGTGTGCTGAACGCGGAGGTGCCGTCCGTTCGGTACTAGATCGTGGGACTGATCGCGGGATTGTTCGCGGGGCGGATCGAGGGACGTGAGGACGTTCCACTACATCAACCGCGTTCACTAACGCTTCTGCTGTACGATCTACAAGGGTACGTAGATCACTCATCCCCTCTCGTAGATGGACATCACCATGATAGGTCTTCGTGCGCGTAGGAAAATTTTTGTTTCCCATGCGACGTTCCCCAACAGTGGCATCATGAGCTAGGTTCATGCGTAGATGTCTTCTCGAGTAGAACACAAAAGTTTTTGTGGGCGGTGATGTGCGTTTTGCTGCCCTCCTTAGTCTTTTCTTGATTCCGCGGTATTGTTGGATTGAAGCGGCTTGGACCGACATTACTCGTACGCTTACGAGAGACTGGTTTCATCGCTATGAGTAACCCCGTTGCTCAAAGATGACTGGCAAGTGTCGGTTTCTCCAACTTTAGTTGAATCGGATTTGACCGAGGAGGTCCTTGGATGAGGTTAAATAGCAACTCATATATCTCCGTTGTGGTGTTTGCGTAAGTAAGATGCGATCCTACTAGATACCGATGGTCACCACGTAAAACATGCAACAACAAAATTAGAGGACGTCTAACTTGTTTTTGCAGGGTATGCTTGTGATGTGATATGGCCAACGATGTGATGTGATATATTGGATGTATGAGATGATCATCTTGTAATAGATAATGTCGACTTGCACGTCGATGGTACGGCAACCGGCAGGAGCCATAGGGTTGTCTTTATAACTAACGTTTGTGCTTGCAGATGCGTTTACTATTTTGCTAGGACGTAGCTTTAGTAGTAATAGCATGAGTAGCACGACAACCCCGATGGCGACACGTTGATGGAGATCATGATGATGGAGATCATGGTGTGACGCCGGTGACAAGAAGATCGTGCCGGTGCTTTGGTGATGGAGATCAAGAAGCACGTGATGATGGCCATATCATGTCACTTATAAATTGCATGTGATGTTAATCCTTTTATGCACCTTATTTTGCTTAGAACGACGGTAGCATTATGAGGTGATCTCTCACTAAAATTTCAAGACGAAATTGTGTTCTCCCCGACTGTGCACCGTTGCTACAGTTCGTCGTTTCGAGACACCACGTGATGATCGGGTGTGATAGACTCAACGTTCACATACAACGGGTGCAAAACAGTTGCGCACGCGGAACACTCGGGTTAAGCTTGACGAGCCTAGCATGTGCAGACATGGCCTCGGAACACATGAGACCGAAAGGTCGAGCATGAATCGTATAGTTGATATGATTAGCATAGAGATGCTTACCACTGAAACTATTCTCGACTCACGTGATGATCGGACTTGAGATAGTGGATTTGGATCATGTACCACTCAAATGACTAGAGAGATGTACTTTTTGAGTGGGAGTTCTTAAGTAATATGATTAATTGAACTAATTGTCATGAACATAGTCTAATGGTCTTTGCGAATTACGATGTAGCTTGCGCTATAGCTCTACTGTTTTATATGTTCCTAGAGAAAATTTAGTTGAAAGTTGATAGTAGCAAACTTTGCAGACTGAGTCTGTAAAACCGAGGATTGTCCTCGTTGCTGCACAGAAGGCTTATGTCCTTAATGCACCAGTCGGTGTGCTGCACCTCGAGCGTCGTCTGTGGATGCTGTGAACATCCGACATACACGTTTCTGATTACTACACGATAGTTTAGTACAAAAATACTTAATGGCTTAGAAGCAAGGCGCCGAAAACGTTGTAAAACGTCACGGAACATAAGTGATGTTCTAAAGAGATGAAATTGTGATTTCATGCTTGTGCCCTTGTTAAGAGGTACGAGACCTCCGACAAGATTTTTTGTCCACAAAGCACAGGAGAAAAGGCTCAATCGTTGAGCATGTGCTCAGATTGTCTGAGTACGACAATCGCTTGAATCAAGTGGGAGTTAATCTTCCAGATGAGATAGTGATGGTTCTCCAAAGTCACTGCCACCAAGCTGTGAGAGTTTCGTGATGAACTATAACATATCAAGGATAGATACAATGATCCTTGAGCGATTCGCGATGTTTGACACTGTGAAAGTAGAAATCAAGAAGGAGCGTCAATAGTTGATGGTTTGTAAAACCACTAAGTTTCAAGAAAGGCAAGGGCTAGAAGGGATACGTCGTGAAACGGCAAAACGGTTGCTGCACTAATGAAGAGACCCAAGATTAAACCCAAACCCGAGACTAAGTGCTTCTGTAATGAGGGGAACAGTCACTGAGGCGGAGCAACTCTAGATCCTTGGTAGATAAGAAGGCTGGCAAAAGTCGAAAGAAGTGTATTTGATATACATGATGTTGATGTGTACTTTACTAGTACTCCTAGTAGCATGAGGGTATTGGATACCGGTTCGGTTGCTAAGTGATTAGTAACACGAAATGAAAGCTACGGTATAAACGGAGACTAGCTAAAGGCGAGGTGACGATACGTGTTGGAAGTGTTTCCAAGGTTGATATGATCAAACGTCGCACGCTCCCTCTACCATCGGGATTGGTGTTAAACCTAAATAATTGTTATTTGGTGCTTGCGTTAAGCATGAACATGATTGGATCGTGTTTATTGCAATACGATTATTCATTTAAGGAGAATAATGGTTACTCTATTTTCTTGAATATTCACCTTCAATGGTTTATTGAATCTCGATAGTAGTGTTACACATGTTCATGATATTGGTGCCAAGAGATACGAGTTAATGATGATAGTACCACTTACTTGTGGCACTGCCGCTTGAGTCATCTTAGTATAAATTGCATGAAGAGGCTCCATGCTGATGGATCTTTGTACTCACCTGATTTCGAATCACTAAGTGACATGCAAATCATACCACATGAGCAAGGCCTTGTTTTCATTGAGATGAAATAAGATAGTAACTTATTGGAAGTGATACATTTTGATGTATGCAGTCCAATGGGTGCTGAGGCACGTAGTGGATATCATTATGTTCTTACTTCACTGACGATTTGAGTAGATACAGGAGTATTTACTTAATGAATCACAAGTCTGAAATGTTGAAAAAGTTCAATTCCGTTTCAGAGTGAAGTTCGTCGTAACAAGAGGATAAACTGTCTACGATATGATCATGGAAATGAATATCTGAGTTACGAGTTTTGGTACGCAGTTAAGACAATGTGGAAATTGTTTCGCAGTTCATGTCACCTGGAACATCATAGTGTGATGACGTGTCTGAACGTCATAGCCACGCACTATTTGGTATGGTGCGTACTATGATGTCTCTTATCGAATTACCACTATCGTTTATGGGTTATGCATTAGAGACAACCGCACTCACTTTAAATAGGGCACCGCGTATTTCCGTTGAGATGACACAGTATAGACTGAGGTTTAGAGAAATCTAAACTATCGTTTCTTAAAAGTTTGGGGCTTCGACACTTATGTGAAAAAGTTTCAGTCTGATAAGCTCGAACCCAAAGCGGATAAATGCATCTTCATAGGATATCCAAAACAGTTGGGTACATCTCCTATCTCAGATCCGAAAGCAAAGTGTTTGTTTCTAGAAACGGATCCTTTCTCGAGGAAAGGTTTCTCTCGAAAGAATTGAGTGGGAGGGTAGTAGAACTTGATGAGGTTATTGAACCATCACTTCAACCAGTGTGTAGCAGGGTGCAGGAAGTTGTTCCTGTGGCGCCTACACCAATTGAAGTGGAAGCAGATGATGGTGATCATCAAGCATCGGATCAAGTTACTACAAGCCTCGTAGGTTGACAAGGTCGCATACTACTACAGAGTGGTACGGTAACCCTGTCTTGGAGGTCATGTTGTTGAGCAACAGTGAACCTATGAGTTATGGAGAAAGCGATGGTGGGCCCAGATTCTGACAAATGGCTGGAAGCCATGAAATCCGAGAGAGGATCCATGTATAAAACAAAGTGTAGACTTTGAAAGAACTACTTGATGGTCATAATACTATTGAGTAAAGATGGATCTTTAAAAGAAGACAGACGATGATGGTGATAAGTCACTATTAAGAAAAGCTCGACTTGTCGCAAAGATGTTTTCGACAAGATCAAACAGTTGACTATGATGAGACTTTCTCACTCGTAGCGATGCTAAAGGTCTGTTAGAATTATGTTAGTTGTTGATGCATTATTTATGAAATATTGCACGTAGGATGTCAAAACATTGTTTTCTCGACGGTTTCCTTGAGCAAACATTGTATGTGATACAACCAGAAGGTTTTGTCGATCCTAAAGATACTAGCAAGTATGCAAGCTCCAGTGATCCTTCAATGGACTGGTGCAAGCATCTCGGAGTTGGAATATACACTTTGATGAGATGATCAAAGATTTTGGGTTTGTACAAGGTTTATGAGAAACTTGTATTTCCAAAGAAGTGAGTGGGAGCACTTTAGAATTTCTGATAGGTATATGTGGTTGACATATTGTGGATCAGAAGTAATGTAGAATTTCTGTAAAGCATACAAGGTTGTTTGAAAGAAGTTTTCAAAGGAGTACCTGGATTACGCTACTTGAACGTTGAGCATCAAAGATCTATGGAGATAGATCGAAAGCGCTTAATAGAAGTTTCAACAAGATGCATGCCTTGACAAGTTTTTGAAAGAGTTCAAAATAGACCAGCAAAGAAGGAGTTCTTGGTTGCGTTGTGAGGTGTGAATTTGAGTAAGACTCAAAACCCGACCACGGCAGAATAAAGAGAATAGACGAAGGTCGTCTTCTATGCCTTAGCCGTAGAATCTAAAGTATGCCATGCTGTGTACCGCACCTGAAGTGTGCCTTGACTCAAAGTATGTTGAGAGGTACAAAGAGTGATCCATGATGGAATCACTAGCAGCGGTCGAAATTTATCCTTAGTAACTAATGGACTAAGGAATTTTTCTCGATTATGGAGGTGGTTAAAGAGTTTGTCGTAAAGGGTTACGTCAATGCAAGCTTTGACACTAATCCGGATAACTATGAGTAGTGAAACGGATTCGTATAGTAGAGTAGATATTTGGAGCATTTCCGAATAGCACGTAGTAGCAGCATCTATAAGATAACATAAAGATTTGTAAAGAACGCACGAATCTGAAAGTTTCAGAACCATTGACTAAAACCTCTCTCACGAGCAAGACGTGATCAGACCCCATAACTATATGGGTGTTGGATTCGTTGGAATCACATGGTGATGTGAACTAGATTATTGACTCTAGTGCAAGTGGGAGACTGTTGGAAATATGCCCTAGAGGCAATAATAAATTAGTTATTATTATATTTCTTAGTTCATGATAATCGTTTATTATCCATGCTATAATTGTATTGATTGGAAACACAATACTTGTGTGGATACATAGACAAAACACTGTCCCTAGTAAGCCTCTAGTTGACTAGCTCGTTGATCAAAGATGGTCAAGGTTTCCTGCCCATAGGCAAGTGTTGTCACTTGATAACGGGATCACATCATTAGGAGAATCATGTGATGGACTAGACCCAAACTAATAGACGTAGCATGTTGATCGTGTCATTTTGTTGCTACTGTTTTCTACGTGTCAAGTATTTGTTCCTATGACCATGAGATCATATAACTCACGGACACCGGAGGAATGCTTTGTGTGTATCAAACGTCGCAACGTAACTGGGTGACTATAAAGATGCTCTACAGGTATCTCCGAAGGTGTTCGTTGAGTTAGTATAGATCGAGACTGGGATTTGTCACTCCATGTGACGGAGAGGTATCTCGGGGCCCACTCGGTAATACAACATCACACACAAGCCTTGCAAGCATTGTAACTTAATGTAAGTTGCGGGATCTTGTATTACGGAACGAGTAAAGAGACTTGCCGGTAAACGAGATTGAAATAGGTATGCGGATACTAACGATCGAATCTCGGGCAAGTAACATACCGAAGGACAAAGGGAATGACATACGGGATTATATGTATCCTTGGCACTGAGGTTCAAACGATAAGATCTTCGTAGAATATGTAGGATCCAATATGGGCATCCAGGTCCCGCTATTGGATATTGACCGAGGAGTCTCTTGGGTCATGTCTACATAGTTCTCGAACCCGCCGGGTCTGCACACTTAAGGTTCGACGTTGTTTTATGCGTATTTGAGTTATATGGTTGGTTACCGAATGTTGTTCGGAGTCCCGGATGAGATCACGGACGTCACGAGGGTTTCCGGAATGGTCCGGAAACGAAGATTGATATATAGGATGACCTCATTTGGTTACCGGAAGGTTTTCGTGCATTACCGGAAAAGTTTCGGGCTCATCGGTAGTGTACCGGGAGTGCCGGGAGGGGTGCCGGGGACCATCGGGAGGGGTGTCACGCCCCAAGGGGTCTCGTGGGCTATGGGAAGAGATAAACCAGCCCCTAGTGGGCTGGAATAAGTTCCCACTAAGGCCCATAAGGTTTGAGAAGGAAAAAACACAAGGTGGAAAGAGTTTCCAAGTGGGAAGGTGGAATCCTACTCCAAGTAGGATTGGAGTAGGACTCCTCCACCTCCAATTTCGGCCAAACCTTTAGGTTTTGAGGCTGCCTCCTCCCCTCCCTCCCACCTATATATACGGAGGTTTTAGGGCTGATTTGAGACGACTTTTCCACGGCAGCCCGACCACATACCTCCACGGTTTTTCCTCTAGATCGCGTTTCTGCGGAGCTCGGGCGGAGCCCTGCTGAGACAAGGTCATCACCAACCTCCGGAGCGCCGTCACGCTGCCGGAGAACTCTTCTACCTCTCCGTCTCTCTTGCTGGATCAAGAAGGCCGAGATCATCGTCGAGCTGTACGTGTGCTGAACGCGGAGGTGCCGTCCGTTCGGTACTAGATCGTGGGACTGATCGCGGGATTGTTCGCGGGGCGGATCGAGGGACGTGAGGACGTTCCACTACATCAACCGCGTTCACTAACGCTTCTGCTGTACGATCTACAAGGGTACGTAGATCACTCATCCCCTCTCGTAGATGGACATCACCATGATAGGTCTTCGTGCGCGTAGGAAAATTTTTGTTTCCCATGCGACGTTCCCCAACAAAATCTTGGGCGGGAGTTTGTGAAATGCTTGAGCAAACCAGTGCCAGGAAGGGATGGCAAGGTTAGATCTCGGTTCTAAGCCCGTTATTTCGCTGTTGTTTGCTTTGATTTCTCCATATTTTGTTTTTTCTCCTCGAATTTGAGATTTAGGGTTCATTTTGTGGTTTGCAGATCCTGACAAATGCACACATTTCGAGTGGATTGATGAATATGTTCAGAGGATTAAATCTGAGGGCTACATTGATTCTAGCGTGGCCGCAACCTGGGAGCTCAATTTGGGCGGGGTGCCGCAGATGGAGAATTGGGGGAGCTCGGACAGAGGGGCGGGCAGAGTTGTGCCGATGGCGAGGTACTTGGAGTCTGAACTGACCGATGAACTGAAGATAAAGAAAAATCAAAGGAAGATGATCGATTTGCAGAAGCAAGCAAATATCATGGCAGTGTTTTTTTATTGTTGTGTCATTGCTCTGTTTATGTTTTACTTGCTATTCATCGTCATTAGAGGGGGCATTTAGGTCTGTCCAGTGTAGATGATGTGATCTGTGCGCCATGACAAGTTCATGTATCTTAAATGAATCAGCAGTTTGGAACACAAATTATTCAGTTTTCATGTTGTGTTTCCTCTGTTTTTTGTTCTTCAGTTAACAGAGTACACACCCAAATTCAGTTTGCAGTAAAAAAAACAAAATTGGGCTGCCGAGTGCGAGACCAAACAAAGTTCAGTTTCAGTACAAAAAAATTATTCGTGGGCTCGCGAATAGATGTTGGGCCCAAAATAAAAACGACTGATTATAACCAGGCCCAAAGGTGTAATTTACAAAAGGTACTACTGATTTCAATAGGAATAACCAGGCCCAAAATTATTTGACTGGTCATGTATGATTTTCAATAGGAAATAAAAACGACGCATTATATACAACAATCCAAGTTCATTTATCTTAACAGGGTTGAACATCTAATCTGATCTGTATTATTTACAAACATGGCCTAAGCGGCCTGCAAGATACAAGTGTAAAATCTACAGAGCTAGTACTACACGGGGCAACTACACGTGAGGAACGTCGGGCACGTCGTCTGACTGCTCCTTTTCTGCCCCTTACTCACTGCAGAATCGCTTGTGATGCGTGGAACAGTGGCTAGAATGTCCCCGGCTGGAACAGGTTCTGGCTGCTTCTTTTCTGGCCCGCCCCTTGGTCGCTGCGGCTACGCTCCATTGGCCCCCCTCCATTGCTGCCTTGCTGCTCCTGGGTCAACCAAAGGAGAGATTAGTTCCTGGTGAATGGTGACAAGATAAACACAGAACCATGAATGGTGACAAGAAAGGATCAGCCCAATACCTGGTGCACTGCGTCACTGATAAATATATAAACTGACAGATAAACACATAGATGTGCACAACATAGATAAGATATAAACACGGGCATCACATAAACTGGCACAACAGTACGTAGGGCACAACAGTACGGGCGATTACAATAAACTTATAGATACGATAGTGTTTAACATTACAGATACGATAGATAAGAAAGATTAAACTACGATAAACCCGGCATGGAGGGGCGACGGGCGCGCGTCTTCACTCCCCGGGCACCCTCACTCGTCATCATCGTCGGCCGGTGGGAGGTTGTAGGGGAGGGTGTGCATGGCGTGCTCGTTGGGCCAGATGTTGTCGAGGTCGGTGAAGATGTTGTAGGTGGTGAAGCATATGAACTCGCACCCCCCAAACCAGACACGACCGAGGAGGTGATACGCGTCGTAGGGGTTGCGGAAGCGCACGATCATGCCAGTTCCTCCCATGCGAGACTCGTCGATGGTGAACATCTGGGGAGTTCCCACATGGAGGTGGCGATAGAGGGCGCGAAGGAAGAGCCCCGCGAACTCCCGTCCACCCCGCCAGCGCGACATGGCCCAGACCCGAAGCTGGTTCTCCACGACGACCCCAGCGGGGTACGTCCTTTCCGGCCTGGTGCCGGGCGCTTGGAACGTCGGGCCGTGGAACTCCATGCCGGGGCTTGCGGTTGCTTGGATGTGATGCGAGGGGGGCTGGGGAGAAGGAGGGCAAGGAGGAAGATGAAGATGTTCACGGGGCAGAGGAGGGTTAAATAGCAGGTTTTGGGCTACGTCGGTTTGTCGATTCAGTTGCAGCAATTAATGGATGCCGCCCATTTGAGTTTGCCCATTGGATCAAAGGGTGCGTCCCCGATTCACACACTGCGTCGAGGACTACGTCGAGCACGCCCGCCGTTCAGACTTTCGTCGGTGCACCGCGTCGAGCAAGCCCCTCATATTCAGAGCCCATTCAGACTGCGGTCCTCGATGCGCTGCTAATGGCTCGGATGCGACGCGTGCATGCATGCAGAAAAACCGACGCGTGTCATGCAACAAAGAAGCACACGAAGTCAGAGGCGCGTACGCCACATCCATGCACCGATTCATTTCCAATCGTCGGATCTTCACCGAACTGACTAGATCCAATGGACAGGCCCTCACTCGGGCCCTCGATCCAAACCCCCGCTCGCCAGCCAATCAGCACACGCGGATCACGGGCGGATCACAAACGCGGATCGACGTTAGATCCAACCGCTCACTCAGCAATGATCGACGGCTATAAACATGGCGGGGTTTCGGATGGGGTTTCCGGGGTTATGGAGTTTAGGGTTGTAGTGAGTTAGGGTTGAGCACAAAAAATTCAAAAAAATCAAAAAATATATAAAACTTTCTCCCACTATCTACTGATGCAACTATGTTGCTATAAAAAATTGATTCATGTTATATCCATGTTTAAATGAAAAAGATTCACACAATTCATGTTATTGATGGAATGATCTAGGGTAGAGCATAAGTAATTCAAAAAAAAATTCAAAAAATACAAAACCAGCACACATTGTGTACTTATTCAACTGAGTTGCTATAAAAAAATGGAAACTTGTTATATGCAAAGTTTAAAACCAAAATTCACACGTTCACGATATCAACGAAATGAGCTAGGGTTGAACATAATTAATTCAAAAAAAAATAAAAAAATATAAAACTAGCACACATTGTCATTTTACATCACATACTTAGCAAACAAAAATATAAACTTGATTTTGAGTCGGTCAACGTTTTTGTGAAAAAGTTGACTATTTTTCAAATGAGCACAAATAATTCAAAAAAATCGAAAAAAAACAAAACTTGTGCCCATAGTCCTATTATGTTGCATAGAAATCAAAAAAAATAAACATGGTTTATATACAATTGCAGGAAAATGCCTTCAAGAAGATGAGAGTTTGTTACAATGTACAATGTACTATGGAGGGGTTTAGGATGGGGTTTTCGGGGTTTAGGGTTGAAGTGAGCTAGGGTTGAGCATAAAAAATTCAAAAAAATCAAAAAAAATATGAAACTTTCTCCCACTGTCTACTGATGGAACTACGTTGCTATAAAAAAAATTGATTCATGTTATATCCATGTTTAAATGAAAAAGATTCACACAATTCATGTTATTGATGGAATGATCTAGGGTAGAGCATAAGTAATTCAAACAAAATTCAAAAAATACAAAACCAGCGCACATTGTGTACTTATTCAAGTGAGTTGCTATAAAAAATGTAAACTTGTTATATGCAAAGTTTAAAACCAAAATTCACACGTTCACAATATCGACGAAATGAGCTAGGGTTGAACATAATTAATTCAAAAAAATCAAAAAAATATAAAACCAGCACACATTGTCATTTTACATCACATACTTAGCAAACAAAAATATAAACTTTGATTTTGAGTCGGTCAACGTTTTTGTGAAAAAGTTGACTATTTTTCAAATGAGCATAAATAATTCAAAAAAAATCAAAACTTGTGCCCATAGTCCTATTATGTTGCATAGCAACCAAAAATATATGTGAACATGGTTTATATACATTTACAGGAAAATGCCTTTAAGAAGATGGCGTTTACCCTACCTTATGAGGTCGTTTGTCACACATTTTTCATGACTATGGCTCTAACTTAACAAAAGAGCTCAGAATGATGACATAACAACCATAGTTGAGTTGTTGTGGTAGCATTGAAACATCATACCCGAGTCAAAAGTTCAACTTACTCCAAATTTGAATTTAAACCGAAATTTTTATTTTTCATCAAATTTGAAATTCAGTTTGAAAACAATAATAATCAAACAAGTTTTGATGGAAACATGTGGGTACATAGTGCCCAACAATTTTTATTACATGCCATAAATTTCAAATGATCAACAGTTCTATCTCTTCCGACCACGCCGTGTACCCTTCTTCGCCTTGGCATTTCTTGTTTTTGGTTGTACTGCACACACAAGTTCACTGATCATCTTGGTTTTCTTCACTGGACTCGATGCTATCGCCTCACGAAACTGGATAGCAGCTTTAGTTTAGACAGTTTCGACAGTGTGCACAGCTTCAGTTTCAGTTTCGATAGTCTGCACAACTTCAGTTTCGACAGTGTGCACAGCTTTAGTTTCAGTTTCGACAGTGTGCACAACTTCAGTTTCGACAGTGTGCACAACTTCAGTTTCGACAGTTTCGACAGTGTGCACAGCTTCAATTTCGTCACTTGCAGCACCAAACTGTTCCATCCACTGACTTGTTTGCCTTGTGCTGCCACTCACTCTTGCTCTTTTTGTTGGCCAACACTGTTCAACAACAATAGGCTGACTTGGAAGCTTCCTCCTTAAAACAACAAAGCATGCCACATATTTATAATTTAAACAAAATCAAAATATGAACAAACACAAATAAACAAGCACATACTTTCTCGGATTAGGAGGAGAGAAAATGCATAGTCTGGATCCCTCTGTGTGCCCAAGTATTTGGCACCTTTTGCATCTGTTTTGTTACCCTTTTGAGCCCTTTTTGGCTTTGCATCTTTCTTGTCCTACTTGCCCTTCTTACTACTCCCACCTTTTTCAAACCATGCTTTGAATCTACTCTCTTTAGGTCTGCCTGCCTTTCTTTTTGTTAGAGGAGGACACATGGAATATTCAAGCGGCACTTCTGGCCAATGTTCCTGATCTGTAAGAGGTGGAATTGGAGTTGCATATGCAGCTCTGAATTTTGCTACCGAATAATACTCATGCAGATATGGATGCATATTTATCTTTGGTTGGCCGGCTAAGAATAGAATGGCATGATCACATGGTTTACCAATGGCCTGCCATTCGAGGCAACTGCAATCATGCAATTCAGTGTTAACAACATGCCTCCTTCCAGTCTTGTTATCTCTAACTTCAGCACCCCACAGTGATGACTTTTCAACACAGAAATGTGTAAGACCTCTGCTTCTGTTGACCACCTGTTGCACCACTGCTGGAAGTTTATCACCTTGCAGACAATCAACAATCTTTTTTCTCAATTCCCACAGCCGCATGAGCATGATCCTGATTTGATCAACCATGTCATGCACAGGCAAATCTTTTAGCTGCTTCACCTTGTTGTAGAAACTTTCTGCCAAATTGTTGTTGATATGGTCACACTTGATGGCAGTGTTGAATCCTGACCTGTACCATAATAAAGAATGGTAGGTGTTCAACCATGTACCAAACTCCTCACATGTTGCCATTACCTTACTAAGATGATATGAATGTGTCTATTTAGTGTAAGATCTTGCTGCTGGCCACATTCTCCCAAATTCATCTCCTCTGAATTTTTTGATCAAATTCATCCACAAATGGCCAAAGCACTCCCTTTGCTCAGCATGTGGGAACACATTTTTAACTGCATTTTCCAGACCTTTGCATGCATCTGTGTGTATTGCCAAAGGTGACACTGGCCCTAAGCATCTTTTCAACTGCATCATGAACCATGTCCATGAAGCCTCTGTCTTTGACTGAAACAAGCCAATAGCAACTGGAAACATCCAGTTATGTCCATCTAGAGCATTACATGCTGCCAACTGACCATTCCACTTGCCTGTCGAAAATGATGAGTCTATGCTCAAATATGGACGACATACTGCTTTGAAGCCATCGATGCAAGGCTTTAAAGCCATAAAAAATTTGGAGAAATAAACCTTGCCATCCTCTATTACCTCAGTATCTATCTCGACAACACTGCCAGGTGACCTTTTCTCCACCTCTGCTTTGAAATTGAAAAGCAGCCTAAATGTGTTTGCCCAATCACCATACAAATTCTTCATTGCCCTTTGTTTAGCCTTCCACACTGTGGTATAATGTAGTTTAATGGGGTACAACTTTTCCAAGTCTACTTGGAGTCTTTTTGCAGTAGTGTTGGGTGTTTTGGCCAAAATTGGAGTTATCTTTTCTGCAACCCAAATCTGTGATGTCATGCTTGCTTTTTTCTCTGAACTTGTGAGACAAGTATGTTTATTAGGGATTTGGTTAACCCTGACAGTACTTCCATCAGGCTGCAGTCTAGCAGATATGTACCACTTGCAAGCCCTCCTACCACTACCATCAAAACCTCTGCACTTAGCATAAACTTCTTTCTATCAGTCCAAACTGTCTTGGCATCAAACTGATGTCTGACTGCATAAGTCTTGAAAGACAACCTGAACTCATCCATGTTTGGCCACAACTTCCCCACTCGAATTACAGGGTTTTCCTTGTCATACACATGCACTAGCTCTTCATCATGTGCATCATCTACATCATCTGCAGCATCTTTCATCAACTGTTCATCTACATCACTCAATTCTCTGTCATCATTATCACTTGTATTAGCTTCATCCCTCTCCTCCTCATCTGTGTCATCGACTGGAATGCCAAATAGTTTGGCCATCTCAGTGTCAGAATTGGTGCAATGACCAAATCAGTAGGCTCCTCCAACTCAAGTGCATTCCAATCAACAACATTAACATTTCCCTCTTCTGCATGTGCATTAGCCCCATCGGCTATTACTGTTAGATCCGTAATAATGGGAACGATATGCCTCTGCGAAGCCCAATCATCATCTGCCTTCTGCATAGCCAAGTATGACGGCACATAACCTACCTTCGAGTCAATATTCAGATCAACGAGCTCAGCAAAAAATTTAGCCTTGAGGCTTGCCCAACCCTCTTGCCTATTGATTTCAACAACAATATCTTCACCATCTTCAATTCTGACATACTCTCCTTTGAAATCATCATACCGCAATAGTGAAACCTCTTGCTCTGGACCCCAAAGCACATTTTCCCCAATTTTCTCCACCAATTTCATCACTGCCTTCTCTTCCATCGACTGTATCTCATTGGGATCAATTTCTGCACAATCAACCTCCCATTTCACAGTTGTGACTCTCTGGATGTTCTCAATGCTACCATCAACTATTTTTACCGTCGATGGAAAGAAATGATTGCAAATTCAAATGTTTCAGCAGCATTCCCTCTGTTATAGGCGGGCGGGCAGCGTGAGACAGAGCAAAGATTGCCTTCAATCGCACTCACAAAATGGGCGGAAGGGAGACGCATTACCTGTTCGAAGCTGAATCGGGCGGCTCCTTCTCGACCTGACCACGGGCTCCTCTCACCGCGCCGCCCCCTCTCACCTTCTATCGATTTCACCAAGCAAAACAGAGAGCTCAGATCTACAAGGCGGAGGGGATTGGGACTAGAGTATCGAATTCACTCACCACCATGGCCGCCACAGCCGCCGAAAGGGGGCTACGCCGTCGTCGAGAAATTGGGCTCCTCCGCCATAGCCGCCGCCGGAGCTGAAGATGTCGGGCAGTTTCACGAGATGCCGTGCTAATTAATTTGGGCCCAAATTAGGTAAGACATGACTTAACGCAAATTGGACTAGTTGACTAAGGTTTTATCGCATGTGTGACCGTGAGCTATTTTCTCCCTGCAAACCGTCGCACGAGAGCTATTTCATCGAAAGATATCGCACTGCTTCCAATTCCCAGGAAAGACGTCGCAGAGGAGCTATTGGCCCCAGCGAGGCCATGGCGACATCTATGCTTGGGTCTGTGCGGGGGAGAAGGCAGCGGTGCGTGGAAGGGGAAGTGAGGCGGTCTAGGGTTGTCGGAGCGTCCAAGGCCACTTGTAGGTCGTCGGGAAGCGGTGGATGGCCGGCATGTGGCCGATCCGCGGCGTGTACGGGCACACAGCGGCCACCGAGCTCCTTGTGAACACAGGAGGAAGATAACCTCCTGGTGGGCTGGGCCTCGCGATGTAGGAGTAGGCTACAAGAGGTCAATATTGCCTTTTGTTTTATTATTTTATCTAATATGTTTTACTTTTTTATTATTTTGCATTTAATTTTAATACCAAATGAATTTTTTTAGATGTGAAACTTGGTACACAAATCTAAGGCAATATTCTGTAGTGGCTCACAATGTTTGGGGACATTTGGATGTTACATGCTATATCAAGCCCAATTACCATAATGACGATTTCACCATTCCTTTTTTAAACAATAAGTATGCATTCACTTAGTGTTATAAGCTAAGCATATATTCATGGATGCATTGTTTTTTATTTGATCATGTCTTTGTATTTTGTACACTATGATTACGTATTGCATATGTCCATACATCTTTGGCGAAATATAATGAATGTTCTTCATGTGGACACTATTTGTTCGATTGCATATTCTAGCAAGTTTGCTATTCGCATGGTGATTCAAATGCAATATTTTACAATAACCTGGTCATTTAACTCCACACGGCTCAAGTAACTAAGTGTGTGCGATCCAGAACAAAAAGCACACGTAACTCATAGCGCAACCGTCTATGATCCACAGAAAAAAAAACACGAGATATAAACTGAAACGTTGGTGATACATAAGAAATCACACACGATATGCAACATCTGTACGTGTGTGTGGGAGCTACTCAATCGTTTGCTATAGCACTTTATTTCGCATGTGAGCTAACTGAAAACCATGCCTGATGCTAAAAGCAACCCCACGCACAAAATATTCAAAAAACATATGCGATCATATCATGGATGGCAAACAGTTGCCTAAGAAAACTCGCGGGCGATTATGTATACATCACACACAGTTTCTATGATCGCTTGTCTGACTTAGCTAATATTTCACAAATGGTTAAATGTCAAACACCGTTTGTTTTTCAAAAGCAATTAGACATGTTTTAGTCGTGATAAACATGGGCGATTGGTCCCCAAATCCCACACGTCTGCCCAAAATATAGTGTGTGCGTACGTTACTGCATCCACACAATTATATTTGGTAGGGCGTGTGCATTATTGGTCACCATTGCAAACGCTTTCGTCATGTGGGATGGACACGCCCCTTATCATCCACACAGACAACACGACGTTCTAAATTTACGTCACAAAAAGGGGTTAAAAACTATTTGTATAGGATGTCGCTCCACCGGTGGGAGAGAGAAGAGGGGGACCATGTATGTGGGGAGAGAGAGAGAGAGATAGAAGAGAGGAGGACCACGCGGAATCTTTTGGTTCGTCAAGTGGATGTCCAGACTCCGATATAGCTTCCCCTTGTTTGTCTTCACTTTGCCGGAAAACAGAAGTGTGGCTCACTTCACGAACCGATGTACGACCGCATTGGATTATAAAATCGAACAAAAGTGTCCGATCGGACATATACCAGAGTTTTATAGGTCTCCCTTGCAGATGCTTATATATGAAAATTATAGAGTGACTAGAACTCATCTAGATGAGATATAATTTATCCTCATTCACTTGAAAAACAAAAACAAATACAAAATAGTACTATAACCCATGGCAACTCACGTATCTTATGATATCATTCCAGTGGCTATAAAGGTGAATGAGACATAACTAAAACTAAGCAAGATGAGTTCTAGCAAAACCGAAAATTATAAGTGAACCAGTTCCTTTCTAGTCATCGCTGATAGCAACATTCTCGATATTCTATGCACCAGCTGAGGTAATTCGAGAGTAGTAGGTTTTCTGGAAGCACCCAAGATCTTTTTCTGCAGTTCAAAACATGCTGCATGCATCACTTTATTATTTCAACAGAGAACATTGATTCGCAATCAAACATGCAAAACCCATATACACGAACAATTCCATAGCTTGCGTGAATTGAACCAAGGAATAACCACAGAAAAAAAAATATACGACAATGATGAATGCCAAAAAAGGCGTGCAGTGAAAGAATGGCTAAATTTCACAACATGAACTCGCTTGCAGGTTGAAGCAAACCATTGAGATCGAGTGATCCTTCAACATGCATGCATGCACGTACGAACGTGCGCAGCTGCTGTACTCCACTTGTCAATTAGTAGTGGTTGATTGCGCGGCAGTTCTTCCTGATCTGGCCCTGGTAGCCAGTCTTGACCTCGATGCCGGCCATCTTCACCATGGCCTTCTCGAACCTGTCCTCCCACCACCCGGGGATTTTGGCGTTCTCCACCACCATTCTCGCCGTCTCCGCCGACGTCATGAGCGCCGCGTCGGAGGTGAAGAGCACCGTGTGCGACAGCACGTTCTTGTAGTACTGCCTGTCCAGCTTGTTGGGCGTCACGACGTCCTGCATCACCGTCGGGTCGTTACCGCCAGGCGTCGCGTCGGCCGGGCACTGCCCCCGCAGGAACGCGGCGAAGCCGCCATTGATGTCGGAGGGGGTGTTGAGGCGGTCAGAGACGAAGGAGGAGCAGTGGGAGCGTCCGATGGTGTGCGCGCCGGAGAGGATGACTAGGTCCTCCGTGTTGAGGCCCTTGATGACGAAGCTGGCGACGAGGTCGCTGAGGTTGGACGTCGGTGGGACCAGGAACTTGAGCGGCTCGGAGGCGTTGGAGAAGGTGCCGTCGCGGCGGCCGGACGGCATGTCGAAGTTCACCTTGCCCCTGCTGAGGATGCAGGACGCGTCACGGGCTGCGAAGGCGATGATGTCTGCACAGGAGACGACGCCTGGGCAAGCCGCCTCGACGGCGTCCTTGATCGCGTCAATCAGCTCGAAGCCGCGCAGGGAAGGGTCGTTCGGCGGGCTGAGCTTCTCCGGCGTCGGGCTGAACGGGGTCGGGTCCAGGAGGACAGAAGCATCACAGCCCTAATCATCATCAACGCAACGAGATCAATCAAGTCAGGCTATATTCGTTGTATACTTTGCAAATTGGTTTCTTGCCGTGCCAGTACCTCGACGAAACAGTCGTGGAAGAGCATGCGGATCATGGCGGCGCCATTGCCGGGGTTCTGGAAGATGGCCTTCTCCATGACGCCCTTGGCGATGGCCTCTGCCTGGGGGCACTTGTCGTGGTAGTAGCCGATCTCCAGTGGCCAGAAAGGGCTGGCCTGGCACCCTACAGCGAGGAGCAGCAAGGCACAAGCCACCAAAACGTGCAGCTTTCCAGCAACAGACGCCATTTCTTCGAAGCTAGCTAGCCTTGCTTGCTTGACTAAGAGTGAGGCGATTGGATGTAGAAAGAGTAAAAGAGAGATCGGTGGAGAATGTCTGCTGCTATAGCTCGAGGAGGAAGCTCTACATATATAGGTGGGCAATCGAGCACCTAGTCTTGGGCAAGAATACATGCACATATATGTTGGCATGTGCTTAAAATTAACAATTATTATCTTGGCTTCGTTGGAACGTTACTACACCGGGTTGTTGCCAACGATCGTCATTGAAAATGATCACTGTGCTCCTCCCACCCATTGGCACCGAAAATTAATCAGAGGGCGTGTCGGTAATGATACGACAAACAAATATGTTGTTGTAACAAACAGCTAGCAGTTCACTAACCCTGATAGTTACATGCGGTTGACTCACCGATGTATATATGAACCGGTCATATACATAAAGCTGGAGCTATTTGCTACTCCCTCCGTTCTTAAATATAGGTCTTTTTACAAGTTTTACTAGAAATCTATATACGGATGTATATAGGCATTTCATAATTTCTTCGTATGTAGTTTTTTAATGAAATCTTTAAAAAAACTTATACTTAGAAACGGAGGAAGTAGTTTAATAGCTAGAGAGCAGCTGATTGATGTAGCCATCTACTCTCTCTATTCCTAAATATAAATCTTCTTAAAGATTCTACTAAAGAACTACATACTGATGTATATAGATATATTTCAGAGTGTAGATACATTTATTTTACTCCGTATCTAGTCCTCTAGCGAAATCTTTAAAAATACTTTTATTTAAGAATGGAGGGACTAGGATGCAAGCGAACACGTCCGCGATGTTTCGCACGATACCGAAAATAAGCTAATCAATTAGGACGTGGCTTTATTGAGCTCGAGCTCAAATGCACCCACATAAACAGTAAAATCGAAAAAAATCAAAAACATTTCAATAAATTCTGAATTTTTTTATGAAATTTGATAAAATTTTAAAGTGCTTGCAAATTTTAATCATGAGATCACATTCGGGTAAGGCATGATAAAAAAAGATGCTATGGAAATGCTACTACTTCAAAAGGCATTTTGAAGCACTGATTTTGTTATTTTTTGACACGCCTTACATGAATGTGATCTCATGATGAAAAATTACAAGCACTTAAAACATTTGTCAAAGTTCATCACAAAAACATTTCAGAACTTTTTGAAACATTTTTATTTTATTTCAATTTTACTGTTAATGCAGGTGCTTTTGAGTTCGAGCTCAAAAGGATACTTTTCAATTAATCACCGTTACTTTAACATGATAATAATCAAGTGGTAAGGTACTACTGTATAATTTAAAATCGAATGTAAAAATGATTAACGTAAACGGTCGTGGACTTCACAGACGCGTCCACCTGCATCCCTATAGCCAGCTCCTTGTTTCCTTCTTTCCTTTTTTTTTTTTTTTTGAGTGGAGTGTTTCCTTCTTTCCTGTTTTCTACTCTATAAACGACATGATCCACCGTGCCAGTGGCAGATGTGGACGCCTGCTTTTCCGGCCGTTGAGAGGTCAGGTTAATTAAGAACGTTTCCTCTGTGCTTCGTCTTCTTCACATCCGTTAGGTCTTCTAGCTAGAAACGAATAAATAAATAGACATACTTCCAGCGCGAGAAATTTCCAGCGAAGCCACTTTCTTTCGTTAGAGGGCACGAGTTTTTCCTTCGCAAAAAACAACATTTAGGCGGTATGAGCTTTTAGCAGGTGAGACGTAGGTATGCTCCTCGAAGCGTCGTACACTTTAATTGCGTCGTTTCTTTGACCAGCTCATTTGTCACGTCTGACCATTACATGGCTTTTAGATAGCTGAGATGTTAAAGTTAAACCTAACCTGACGTGCATATCTTTCGTAATTTAGATGAGGGGCCGACAGCTAGCGTCTAGAATGCGAAATAAAGAGCTGTGGTACATATACCGTGAGACTCTTGATGTGATACTTCGTTTGCCAATAATGTTGAAGCAACTTGTAGTACAGCACTACAGATAACGAAGATGATCGAAATGTCAATATACTTCTTATAGTATATGTCTCTTGCACGATTTTAGTAAACTCCGTAGCAGCTTGTCATCTACTCCCTCCATGTCTAAATAATTGTAATTGGGGAGAGTTCCTTAATAATTGTAGTTGGAGAAAACTCTCCTCAACTATAATTATTTAGGCATGGATGAAGTAGGTAATAACTTGTTTAAATTTGTATGTTGTCGGTTGTAAGATGATGGTTTCTTGACATGGCGTCCAAATAGTGGTGGGATGAGCAGCGAGGATCCATGTTTATGCTGATTTCAGCTAATAAAGTTCATACAACCGCCAATTCATTTTAGGCCGGGCGAAAAACGCTAGTGATAGATATAAGGAGTAGAAGCATCTCTTTCATGCTGTCGATGAATTAGACAAGAAATTTCAGAGTACTTATGTCTACTACGCATTTCTGTTTTTGTAAGCCTTGTGTGGGTCTGCAAGTGTATAGAATTGTAAGACGATAATAAAAATTTCTTAAGTGAATGATCTAAAGTTTGTTAATCCATGAGTAGTGTAGGATGAATGTATTTTTCTCTCAAGCCACCCTAAAATAAGATACAAGTAGTCCATTGTGACCACAACGCACCTAGCACAATTGTCGATTGTGTATAGGTGCACTGTTTCGGTAAATATATTGATAATTTGGACGATGGATGGATAGTATGAATGATGACAATATTTTTTGTATTTTCTGAAGTAATAAGAACAGAAAGGTAACAAGATGAAAATGTGACAGAAATGATGTTTGAAAGAGTTGGAAACAATGCCTAAAGTGCGAAGGTTCACTACTGTCAACTCTCAACATTGACATATTCATTAAAATACATAATATAGCCTAGTAGGAAAAGGGTCATTAGTCTCGATTTCAGAGAGACTTTAGTCCCGGTTCTGCAACCGGGACTAAACAACCAGGACTAAAGGCCCAAACTTTTAGTCCCGGTTGTGTTACGAACCGAGACTAAAGTTGCTCCATGTGGCCGATGTGGGACGCGAGGGCAGGAGGACCTTTAGTCCCGGTTGGTCACACCGGTTGGGACTATAAGGCGGCCACGCGTCAGCAACAGCCAGGCGCTCGTTTTTTTTAAAAGGAGGGGTTAATGGGTTTTGGAGGCTTTAGGGGTTTCATATTGTGTTTCTGCATTTTCTTTTTGTATCCATCATCTTTGGTTCCTTATGCATGTTGGTGTTCTCGTTCGTTGCCATTATTGAGCTCCATTCAACTAGACGCTAGCTAGTACGTACATATAGCAATGAAGGAACCGTTACACGACATCGTCATGAATATAGAGAGAAATGACCTTTCTTTCTCTGTGCTTGGTCGAACAACAAGTTTTCGTATAAGAATTCGACGCTACTACATATAGTACACGTTCATGCATATATACGATATATAACATCTCTTGCGATCCATAACTAGCTAATATCTATCTACCAACATCCATAAGAAAATCCTGATGGTATTCTTCGTCTGTAGGTATCATATGCTCAACAAAGAATCCCGCCAATTCCTGTTGTATTGCTCGTATGCGATCAGTTGGTAGGAGTTCGTCACGCTTCCTCATGATCTATATATATATAATTACTAGATACCTTAAAGTGAGTTTCATGAAAAATAATAATCAAGCATAAAAATGGTATTGAAACTAGAATGAATGAGAGATGCGCGGAACTACCTAGTACCACTTACTTTGGAATTTGAAAATCACAGCTCCTTTTTCTATTCACCCCTAGCGGTGCCTGTGAACTTTTTCCAAACCCTGTACGGCAAACAGAATGATTACTTGATATGAGGAAATGAACAAAAGTTGCCGATATGATGGAATAATGATTGAACTTTCTTCTGGAGCATTTCACTCATCGTCGCCCACTCTGTAGGGTCTTTACGTCTCGAGTCCAAGACAATTACTAGTCCCGCCCCAAGCTTAATGATTAGCTGAATAAAGTGAAACCTACGCACACATAACTCATCAATTAGACTTAACCTCGAGTAAGCGAAACAGAATGTGCACAAGACAGCTAGTAACACTCACCGAAAGTTGTAAGGAAGTGGTATTTCCCTTCTTTCATGTTGTCAAATTAACGCGTTTAGCAAGCATTTCTCTGCATCCACGGGCATGTGATGTGTCGTATACCCATTTACAATATCTGGGTTAATGAATCCAATGTCATATATTTGTCCTCTTTTGCATTCGAGGATCTTCAATCTGCATAACATAATGAGGATAATTACACATGCAATGAACGAGCTGAGCTAGAGACTTAATTAAAGAAATAATACTTGCAGACAATAGCAACCGACGAGCATTTTGTCGAGGGAATCTTGATTGTATAACTGGAAGAATTCTTCAAATTCAATGTACAACGCCTTGACTCTATTGAAGTAGTGCTCATCTTTAATTCCCACGTAGATACTGTTGGTCCCATCCTTGCAGGTTTTCAAGTACCAGTCATGGAGTCTTCGCATCATCATTGATAGTTTCATGAACTGCTCAGGTTTGACGAGAGGCTTTCTGTGCTTGTATCTAAAGGGTGCTACTACCTTGACAGTTTCGAACTGTACATCATCGCTTAAGAAATCACCAGGAGTGGAACGAGGAGTAGCGGCTACTACCCCTAGACCAATATTAGCGATATCGGCAAACACCTTGAGTGGGGGTCATGATTGTGTTTCCTGTTCGCTGAGTTGGGGAATTGTTTTCCCACTTCTTGCTGTTGGGGACCGTTGCATGGGAAACAAAAAAATTCCTACGCACACGAAGACCTATCATGGTGATGTCCATCTAAGAGAGGAGATTTAGATCTACGTACCATTGTAGATCACACAGCAGGAAGCGTTAAGAACCTCGGTAGATGTAGTGGAACGTCCTTACGTCCCTCGATCCGCCCCGCGAACCGTCCCACGAACCATCCCGCGATCCGCTCCGATCTAGTGCCGAACGGACGGCACCTCCGCGTTCAGCACACGTACAGCTCAACGATGACCTCGGCCTTCTTGATCCAGTAAGCAAGACGGAGAAGTAGATGAGTTCACCGGCAGCGTGACGACGCTCCTGTGGTGGTGAAGGATCTACTCCTGCAGGGCTCCGCCCGAGCTCCACAGAAATATGATCTAGAGGTAAAACTATGGTGTCTAGATCTGAATTGCATGTGACAAAAGTTGTCTCAAATCAGCCCTAAATCACCACTATATATAGGAGGGAGGGGGAGGAGGCTTGCCTTGAGGGCCAAGCCCTCAAGAGTGCGCCGGCTAGGAGGAGGAAGAGTCCTACTCCAATCCTAGTCCAACTAGGATTGGAAAGTGGAGTCCTTCTCTACCTTCCCACCTTTCTCTTTTTTTCTTTTCTTTGGTTTTTTCTTTCTCTGGCGCATAGGCCTTCTTGGGCTGTCCCACCAGCCCACTAAGGGCTAGTGCGCCACCCGTAAGTCCTTTGGGCTTCCCCCGGGAGGGCTGCCCCCCTTCCGGTGAACTTCCGGAACCCATTCGTCACTCCCGGTACATTCCCGGTAATGCCTAAAAATTTTCCGGTAACCAAATGAAGTCATCCTATATATCAATCTTCATCTCCGGACCATTCCGGAAACCCTCGTGATGTCCGTGATCTCATTCGGAACTCCAAACAACATTCGGTAACCACATATATAACTCAACTATACTAAAGCATCGCCGAACCTTAAGTGTGCAGGCTCTGCGGGTTCTAGAACTATGTAGACATGCCCCGAGGTTCTCCTCGGTCAATATCCAATAGCGGGACTTGGATGCCCATATTGGATCCTACATATTCTTCGAAGATCTTAACGGTTGAACCTAAGTGTCAAGGATTCATATAATCCCGTATGTCATTCCCTTTGTCCTTCAGTATGTTACTTGCCCGAGATTTGATCATCGGTATCCACATACCTATTTGAATCTCGTTACCGGCAAGTCTCTTTAGTCGTTCCGTAATACAAGATCCCGTGACTTACATTTAGTCACATTGCTTGCAAGGCTTGTGTGTGATGTTGTATTACTGAGTGGGCCCCGAGATACCTCTCCGTTACACGGAGTGACAAATCCCAGTCTTGATCCATACTAACTCAACGGACACCTTCGGAGATACCTGTAGAGCACCTTTATAGTCACCCAGTTACGTTGCGACGTTTGATGCACACAAGGTATTTCTCCGGTGCCAGTGAGTTATATGATCTCATGGTTATAGGAACAAATACTTGTAACGCAGAAAACAATAGCAATAAAACGACACGATCAATATGCTACGTTCATAGTTTGGGTATTGTCCATCACATAATTCTCCTAATGATGTGATCCCGTTATCAAGTGAAAACACTTGTCTATGGTTACGAAACCTTTGACCATCTTTGATCAACGAGCCAGTCAACTAGAGGCTTACTAGGGACAGTGTTTTGTCTATGTATCCACACATGTATATGAGTTTCCAATCAATACAATTATAACCTGGATAATAAGCAATTATCAGGAACAAAGAAATATAATAATAACTAATTTATTATTGCCTCTAGGGAATATTTCCAACACTTGCACCACTACTAGTACTTCCTGATTGCTTCACTTGATTAAATGTCTTTACAATACACTGGTCATAGTGTGATAGCAGCAGAGGCGGTGGTTGTCACTTAAGGGCATCCAGGCAGCGCTTCGCTTTTACCGGATCTGTTTTCTACTTTGGAGGTGGACGTTTTGGTGCAAATATTGTTTCACTTCGGCAGCCATGATTTCATTGTTTAGCTCCACAGTCATGTCGTAGGGTCTCTTGGGATGAGCCTTCTTGACTCTTGGACCATCTCCGGATTTCTTCGTTGAAGTAGTACTAGCCATCAGAGCGGTGGCGACTCTCTTCCACTGGTGCTGAGGAGGCAGAATCAGCTGACACGGAGGAGGAGGCATAGTACACTAACGCGGCGGAGGAGGCGGATACAATTGAGGCGGTGGAGGATTCTGGTGAGGGGCCTCCTCCACGGAGTTTGTTGAGGCGATGAAGATAGCTGAGGCGGCGGAGTGTGCTCATGCGGCGCAGAAGGCTAGGGTTGCGGAGATAGAGCTGGAATGTGAGGAGTCTGCTGAGGGGTGGTCTCCTCCGGCTGAGTTTGCTGACGCGGCGTCCATTATGGAAGCATGATGTTTTCCTTTCTCCATAGAATGGTACTCCTTAAGGCAGATCCTAGATGATTCTCCCCTTCACCTGTAGGGTAATCAAGGTCCAGCCCCTCAAATACCTTGGTAACTTCATCCACCCCGACAACAACATAGCCATCTGGAATCGGAGTGCAATGCAAAGTTCCATCAGGTCCACGAGGTAAGGCATAGCGGACCGCCACCTTCAAGGTTATGTTCATGCATTTCGCAATTAGCTGACAAGGTCCCTTCTCCGTGATATCATCCACGGGGTAGCGAAGAGCCATGATATGGTGGGGTAGCTCTGTGGAAGCCACATTGCTTTTCCACTGAGATGGTAGGGTACCTTCGTGGGCAGTATTGAATGAAGGATCTTTGTGCTGCTGAGAAGCTCGCTGACAGGTATATGCCTCTAATTTCTTCGCCTGTAACTCTAAACTTTCTTCTACCTTCTGCAACTGGTCTGCTTCCTCTTCTTTCTTTCTTCCTCAGCTTCTATAACCAATTCTATGGGAAAATCCAAGCTTCCACGGAAATGAGCCTGATGTGCCTCATGTTCGTCCAGGGTGTTCAGGATTCCCGAGGGCCTTTGACAACTCATTCTTCTCTCTGTCACGATGGAACATCCCTTCCTACACTTCCTTGATTGCTTCCAGAATATTTTTGACGGGTGTATCAAGAATAGCTTTCGTGTAAACACACTTCCCTGTTTCTGGGTGCAAAGTTCCCCCATGCCTGAAGAACCAAGTCCTTGCCCGTTCAGGCCAGTCCAATGTCTCTAGCTGAATCCCTAAATCAAGAAGGTCGTTCTCAGCTTTTTCCCACATAGGCCGGGCAACATCATATCCACCTGACCCTGTAACATGGTGAAACCTCTTCTTTGCAGCATTACGTTAATTTATATGTGACCTTTTCTTATCTTCCTCCGATTTCTTGTACGCCACAAATGCTGGCCAGTGATCTTTTATCTTCACATATTGACCGGTGAATTCTGGAGTCTCGTCTTTCTTGACAAATTATTCGTTCCATCTTTTCTTCTAGTTATTGAATTGTTCTGCAATCTTATTAAGAGCAAAGGCCTTGACTTTTTGCTGTACAACTGGTTATTTGAATCCTCGTGTGGCGGTAGGCTGAAATTTTCCATGAGCGAATTCCAAAGCTCATCATTCTATGTCGGTGAAAGGATCGACACCTATGGGGGCCTCAATGGTCCCCTTTAGCTAGTTTGGCAGGGAGAGAGGTCGCGACAAGAGTAGAACCAACAGTCAGGGCCCGGCAAGGTCGTTTTTACCCAGGTTCGGGCCGCGTTGCACGTATATCCCTACTCCTGCATGTGTTTAGTTATTTGTTTTAGTTTACTGTAGATCTTTCCCTCTTAAAGGCTTTTGATTGGTCAAAAAGCCGAAAAATTCCCTTCTACTGATCCTTGGGCCTCCTTTTATAGGCGAAGGGGTCACCACAGTGGCTCAACGGGTGAACGGTGGGTTCACGAGTGGAACAGTGCCGACCGCCCGCCACAGTGTTTTTGCGGTGCATTAAATGCTTTGACAGACTTCCTGACCTTGTCAGGGGGAGTTGGACACGTACCCACACATGGCAACTTCGGGGTGTTGCGCTGGCGTGTGGACGGACGTTGGTCCATGCATCGGTGGTGGCGTGTTCGTCGTTGGAGGCGTTCACAGGACGCGAAGGCTCCCTAGGCCCGCGCCTCTCTTTGGGCCTTCTTTTCCTCCCCGACAGGGTTACCTTGCCGGGGCTCTTCTCGTTCCTCTCGGCAGGTAGGTGATGGCCTGCCGAGGCCTTGTCAATCTTCCCGGCAAGGATGGCTTGCCGGGGCTCAGTCCTACTTCCTTGGCGTAAGGGTCTCTCCTTGTTAGTGTTTATCTTCCCAGAGGAGAGCTCCTGCCGGGGTCTCTCATTCATTCCCGGCAAGCGGGTGCTTGCCGGGGGGCTTGCAGTCGGCACTTGGTGGGCTTCCGAGCCATGCTTCCGCCTTATGCTCTAGCGACGCGCCTTGCCGCTGTGGAGGGGGCTGCCGGTGTCCGCGCACTAGTCTGGGGCACTGTAGACCCTCGTCTTTAGTGCACCGACGGGAGCCCCTGGGCCTGGGCCACACACGCATGCGGGGCGTTGTTGGCCCAGGCCCAAAGCGGTGCGCGGACTTGCAGGCACCGAGCTTATCGGAATCGAGCTGTTGCACGCTTTATTTCCCCATGTCGTGCATTGAACGCGCGAAGTGCGAGGGTGCGCGGCGTGCGCGTGATGGCCCCTTTATTCCCTGAAAACGCTTCTGCCATGCGTAGGGCATGCGCAGCGGCGGTCGGGAAAGTGGCGATTGTGGCCTCAAAAGCCGCGGGCGTGGATGGGCCCGCCCATGCATGCATTGGCGCATCAGAGCGGTTCCATATTCCGCTCGTGACTTGAGGGCGATTGGGTGAGAGGGGCGGTGGCTTCTAGAGCAAGGAGGGTGGCCTTCGAGCTTTGCCCTATAAATTTGGGTGTTTGCGTGGAGGTTTTTCCCATCCATCTCACTCTTGAAGCCTTCAACGCATGTCGCCTTGTCTCTCTTGCTACTTTTCATCTTTGCCGGTGGCACCCATCCCTAACCATGGTTAGGGGACGGGGCCAGCCTCCGTTTGCCACCAGGGCGGCAAGGGGATCCCGCTTGGATCATGCCACAGCTTCTGCGGGCGCAGCCAGCGGCAGCCCCGTCGACCATAGTGGGAGAGGCTTGAGGGGCCGAGGACGTGGTTGAGGGAGGCGGAGCCCTGCCTCGATCTCCCTCCTCGTGCCCTCTTCTTCGGGTGGCCACTCGGAGGCGATGCCAATCGAATTCATCGTGGAGCTTCGTGGCCCCCTTCGGGGTCACTTGCATCTCCCTCGTGGCCTCGCCGTGGTGATGGAGGCCGAACGGCCTCCCGCCTTCTGGCTACGAGCACACGGATGCTCTCATGGCGCCATGCAAATGCACGCAGAGTATTCGAAGCCGCATTCCATGCTACCTGGGCGCGGCTGGAAGGCCTTCGCCCTTGCTCATGGACTCAAGGACGGCTACGTCCTCCGTTTTAAGCTGGCAGAGGCTTGTATGCTCGTCGTCAAGTTCTACGGGTGCTCCGGTGTGCATCTCGACTGCTGCGAAGAAGGCTCGAGCGGCATCCAATGCTTTGCTTCGAGCAACAGCGACGGGGAGGGCGGCAGCGGTGACGGTGCTGGGCCTTGTCTCAAGCTTGGGGGAATCGAATCGGAGGACGATTCCTCCGGCTAGGACTGAGTGCTTCTTGCACTGGCATGGCCTGGTCACACCCCTCCCCCTCCCTGTTGGGGGGGGGGTCTCAACCATATCAGTCGTCCCTTCTCGCGGCTTGACGAGGCCGAACCCGCTCCCATCGGTACATCGCTGGTCCCGGAGGAGCCAACATGGATGTACCGCGGGCCTTGCCGTGTCTTGTCTTCATGAACTCCAATTCCTCCGCGTGGGTCGATCCTTGTTTTAAAATACAAAGTCTTTAGGTTAGGATAACAACGCTTTGTAAGTGGAATCAAATGTATCCAGACGAATGAGTGAATAGATGCATCCTTTATTCGACTCTCATCTTGTATGATTATTCTCTTGTACTTTCCTGATGCTTGCCGGCTTGACTTATCCTGGTGCGAGTACTTAGAGGAGCGGATCCTTAGAAAACTTAACAGAGGAGGTCGTCGCCGGCAAGACTCCTTATCGCACTCAGTGCAACCATGTAAATCGTCGAGTGCGACTCGAGGCGAAGTACGGTGCTACGTAGCCGTCCGAAACATTGAACAAGTTCTAAACAAGATGAGGGCGCTCTGTGGCCACTCAAGTCGTTGAACAGGCTCGAAACAAAGTCGGAGTGCACTGATCCTAGCAAGGTCCATTTGCACCCGATATTTTCATACAAAAGTCAAAGCTTCAAAAGGATACAACTAGTCTACCCAGAGTCTGGCAAGAGGTTTGCCTCTGCACTTATCTTGCGTCTCGCGGCATTCTTAGCCGCAGCGTGTGAAGGTGCTGCCGGGGGGAATATCTTGCACCCCCGGCAAGCTGACGTTGCCCCCAGCGGCCTCATTGCTGACGAGGTTTTCGCCGGTGGCTTTTGGCCACACTGAAGGAAAGAGGCACGCCGGGGCGCAACACTTTCTCATCTATTTTGCAAGAGGTTTGCTGGCGGAGCCCCCGAGCGCATCTTTCCTGCGTCACACCGCTCCAAGGAGAAATTCGAACCGAAGGGCACATAAAGGGGCGGTTCGGGGCCTCGGACGCGTCCTCGACGGCCATGCAGCAATCCAGAGATGTGCGATGACTGGAGTAAGCGTCGCAGGCCTGGCCGAAGCCCCCTGTCTCGACAATAACGTGGGTGTTCCAAGGAGGTGTGCCGGCTAGGCGATGCAAAGCTCGGGGCTTCCGCTCGTTCCACCCGCGCTCGCATAGGACCCATGGAGGTGCTATGTACTCTCGCGCGCGAGGAGAGCAGTGCTACGGCAACAAAAGTCATTCCCCGGCAACGGCGCCAGAAATCCTTCTGCTACTTCCCAAACAACAGCGCCAGAAATTGACACGTTGACGGAGACTGGGCTTGCGTTGGTTTTTTACCTTGAAGAGGAAAGGGTGATGTAGCATAGGAGCAGTAAGTATTTCCCTCAGTTTGAGAACCAAGGTATCGATCCAGAAGGAGGGTCTCGTCAAGTCCAGAGTACCTGCGCAAACACAAACAAGCTTGCACCCAACGCTTCAAAGGGGTTGTCTATCCCTTCAAGATTGTTTGCAAAGGTGAGATTTGAAGGCGGAAAGTGCAACGAAGCAAAAAGTGTAAGGCTGAAAATATGGTGTGGAGTAGACCCTGGGGGCCATAGTGTTCACTAGAGGCTTCTCTCAAAATAGCAAGTAATACGGTGGGTGAACAAATTACCGTCGAGCAATTGATAGTACTGCGCAAGGTCATGACGATATCTAAGGCAATGATCATACATATAGGCATCACGTCCGAGACAAGTAGACCGATACTTTCTGCATCTACTACTATTACTCCACACATCGACCTCTATCCAGCATGCATCTAGTGTATTGAGTTCATGACGAACAGAGTAACGCCTTAAGCAAGATGACATGATGTAGAGGGATATTCTCAAACCAATGATGAAAACCCCATCTTTTTACCCTTGATGGCAACAACACGATGCGTGCCTCGCTACCCCTTCTGTCACTGGGTGAGGTCACCGCACGGTATGAACCCAAAACCAAGCACTTCTCTCATTGCAAGAATCATAGATCTAGTTGGCCAGACAAAACCCACAACTCGAAGAGAATTACAAGGATATGAAATCATGCATAAGAGAGATCAGAAGAAACTCAAATAAGATTCATAGATAATCTGATCATAAATCCACAATTCATCGGATCTCGACAAACACACCGCAAAAGAAGATTACATCGGATAGATCTCCATGAAGATCATGGAGAACTTTGTATTGAAGATCCAAGAGAGAGAAGAAGCCATCTAGTTACTAGATATGGACCCGTAGGTGTATGGTGAACTACTCACGCATCATCGGAGAGGTCATGGTGTTGATGAAGAAGCCCTTCGTATCCGAATCCCCCCTCTGGCAGGGCACCAGAACGTGCCCCAGATGCGATCTTGCGGAGACAAAAGCTTGCGGCGGCGGAAAAGTACTTTCGATGATCTCCTTATTTTTTTGGGATTTTTAGGGAATATATAGGCGCAACCCCTAGCGCAGAGGGCGCCCAGGGGGCCCACAAGCCTGTCGGCCGCGGCCTCCCCCCTGGTCGCGGGGTGGGGGCTTGTGGGGCCCCTGAGGCTCCCCTGCCTTGGCTCTCAAGCTTCCCGATCTTCTTCCTTTACGGAAAAAATCTTTTCGGGGATTTTCTTCCGTTTGGACTCTGTTTCAAAATCTCCTCTGAAAGGGGTCAAAAACACGGAAAAACAGGAACTGGCACTTGGCACTGAGTTAATAAGTTACTCCCCAAAAATATGTAAAAGGCATAACATCCAAAGTTTGACAAGATAATAGCATGAAACCATCAAAAAAATTAGATACGTTGGAGACGTATCAAGCATCCCCAAGCTTAAATCTTGCTCGTCCTCGAGTAGGGAAGTGATAAAGAATGAATTTTTTATGTGGAATGCTACCTAGAATAGTTGTCCTTTGCAACTTCTTTCACGTGATATGAATGTTCAGATCTGTAAGATTCAAAACAATAGTTTGCTATTGACATGAAAACAATAATACTTCAAGCAAACTAGCAAGGTAATCATGAACTTTCAAAATAACAAGGCCAATGAAAGTTATCCCTACAAAATCATATAGTCAAGCAGCCACTGCGTCCTCCCGCTCCGGGAGGACGCTCTGGCGAACTGAGATCCGTGGAGCCGTCGAACGACTCGTCGGATCGGGAAGACGCTGACGCCGGCCTACTTCTGGCGATCCCCCTACCTGGCGCGCCAAAGATGTCGGTGAAAGGATCGACACCTATGGGGGCCTCAATGGTCCCCTTTCGCTGGTTTGGCGGGGAGAGAGGTCGCGGCAAGAGCAAAACCAACAGTCGGGGCCCTGCAGGGTCTTTTTTACCATGGTTCGGGCTGCGTTGCGCGTAAAACCATACTCTTGCATGCATTTAGTTATTTATTTTAGTTTACTGTAGATCTGTCCCTCTTACAGGCTTTCGATTGGTCAAAAAGCCAAAAAAAGTCCCTTCTACTGAGCCTCGCGCCTCCTTTTATAGCTGAAGGGGTCACCACAGTGGCTTAGTGGGTGAACGGTGGGTTCATGAGTGCAACAGTGTCGATCGCCCGCCATAGTGTTACTGCGGTGCATTAAATGCTTTGACAGACTTCCTGACCTTGTGAGGGGGGAGTTGGACACGTACCCACACGTGGCAACTTCGGGGTGTTGTGCTGGCGTGTGGGCGGACGCATGGTCCATGCATCAGCGGTGGTATGTTCGTAGGTGGAGGCATTCACAGGATGCAAAGGTGCCCTGGTCCCGCGCCTCTCTTCGGGCCTTCTTTTCCCCCTGGCACGGTTACCTTGCCGGGGCTCTTCTCGTTCCTCTCGGCAAGGAGGTGATGGCCTGCCGAGGCCTTGTCAATCTTCCCGCGAAGGATGGCTTGTCGGCGCTCAGTCCTGCTTCGTTGTCGGGAGGGTCTCGCCTTGTTAGTGTCTATCTTCCTTGTGGGGAGCTCCTGTCGGGGTCTCTCCTTCATTCCCGGCAAGCGGGTGCTTGCCGGGGGGCTTGTAGTATACACTTGGTGGGCTTCCCGAGCCTTGCTTCCGCCCTATGCTCCAGCGATGCGCCTTGTGCTGTGGAGGGGGCTGCCGTTGTCCGCGCACTAGTCCGGGGCACTGGAGACCCTGGTCTTTAGTGCACCCACATTCTGTCTACCGTCGACATAAGAAACTTCACCTTCCTTCTTCTTATCAAATTCTTGGATGCTCATCGGTTCGCTGTCCCTAACAGGAATTCTCCATTGATGTACAAATCGGTCTTTGGTCCGCTTGGGAAAATTCAGTTGGCCATCCGGAGCGACTTCTTCGATCGTGAACCTTTCATGCTCGCCCGACCTTTTCTTTGGGCCCCGTATCCTTATATAAGTTTGGTTCGATCCGGAGGGAAAACGAAGAAAGAAGCGTTAATATATGTACATACAAAACAATTAATGCATCTAGTCAGGAGAGGCTTAATTAATATATATACCTCACCGTACTTTGCAACAGTTAAGGCTCCAACACTGGCGGAGCCGTCATCTCCTCCCTCCTCCATTCGATCACCGGAGCCGTCTTCATATCTTCCCTCACCATCAGTGTCGTTGAGAAACAATGAGGACGAGGTGATATCATCACCTGTGTCGCGGATTATATCCCCCAACAACTCTTCTTGTTCTCAGTCTCTGTCGCGTTCCATAGGTTCTGCAAATATTAAAAACATGGCACTTCAAACTAGGTCACACATAAAGCATTGACACTTGAAACTAGCCATCACATAAAGCAAAAAAGAAGTATATTTGTCACCAAAATACAACACTTGACAGAGTTCCCTCTATTTCCAAGGACATCCAAGCCGTGTAATTCATATAAGAAACAAGGATGAGTACAAAGACTCATCAAGTTCATAAAGCAAGGGATCATAAACAACACTCATATCAACATACCTAGTCTATGTCAACACCATACACTCAACAACATTCAACACATATAAGGGTATCCTACATGCCTAAATGCTCATCTTATTTCATTGCGTATAGCGCTATCACTTGAGTGGAGGCCCATCGACATCCACTCACTCCAACATATGGAGGTTGCCTCCAAAGTAGGTCACGACCCAACAATGGAGGTCTCAATATGCCTACCCCAGGTAGGGAACTCTTTCTTTCATTATCATCATGAATGCAAATATGCAAATGCAAGCAAAGTACTTGGATCAACATGTCTTTGTCATCATCATCTCCATAATAATAAGCATCATTGACATTGGGCAAATATGATAATGGTAAAAAAGTGCGGGAGGAAGTATATGAGTAGATATCATGTCAAAAGCTAGCAGGGCCTAGCTGTGCTTTCCTGTTTGCAACAAAATCAAGATATGAGCATGTAAAATATGATATAAAACATCAGTTTTTTTTAAATTTATAGATGATCACAAGAATCTATCCTTTTACATATCATAAAAATTCTCTATTTAACCTTTACTTGTTCCCTCTTCCTACCCCACCTATCTATCAATCTGACATCACCGTCAGTCCACTCTAAACCTATTTGCAAACCTGAACTATTAGTGCATCAATTATTATTATTTTTAGAGAATGACACTGCCCCAACTATAATTCAAAGAAGTTCAAAGAACTCTGACATCTAAACTATAGGAGGCTTTGCGGAACACAAACAGGTTGCATGTGATGGTGTCGGCAGCATAGAGCACATAACAATGCAATCCAGGAAAAGGACATGAACAACTGCTCCAAAAAAAGGGAACCTATTTTTTGCTTATTGATAATAGAAATATAGTGTGATATCATATAGAGTTGAAATCTGAAATTATACTCATTCAACTATTATATAGTGTGATATCATGCACGCCGTCATCAACGCCAAAATGTCATTGGGGAAGCAATGCACTTCCATTACTAACATTGATATTTTTTATGAACAACATCTACAGAACAACCGACTCATCCATGGCTGCGGCAGGAACAGGGGAAGAGGGAGGAAGGAGGGAGGAGAGGGGCGGAGGGAGGAGGGAGTACCTTGCCAGGTGTGGAGCGATGCTCCAGGTGGCGGCGCGAGCTGGAGAGTCGTCGGAGGGCGCGCATGGGGAGCGGCAGCGTCGGGGCGTAGGGTGCGACGAGGAGCGGTGGTGTCAGGGCAGGGCGTGGCGAGGGTGCGCGCATGTCGTGGCAGGGTGCGGCGAAGGTATCGGTGAGCAGCAAGGCGTCGCGACAGCCTAGCGGCATTGGGCAGAGTTGAGAAGCAAGAAGAAGGTTTGGGTCCTATTTATATAACCCACCCTTTAGTTTCGGTTGGTGGCTCCAACTGGGACTAAAGGCCCCCCTTTGATTCTGGTCCTAGCCACTGATGACCCACAAGTATAGGGGAACAATCGTAGTCCTTTCGATAAGTAAGAGTGTTGAACCCAACGAGGAGCAGAAGGCTCTGATAAACGGATTTCAGCAAGGTAATAACTGCAAACACTGAAAGTAGCGGTAACAAGTGATTGTGTAGCGAGGTGAAATGTAGCAAGCAAAGAGTAAAAAGTAACAAGTAGTAGCAATGGTGCAACAAGTGGCCCAATCCCTTTTGTAGCAAGGGACAAGCCTGAACAAAGTCTTATAGGAGGAAACATGCTCCCGAGGACACACGGGAATTTCTGTCATGCTAGTTTCGTCATGTTCATATGATTCGCGTTCGTTACTTTGATAGTTTGATATGTGGGTGGACCGGCGCTTGGGTACTGCCCTTACTTGGACAAGCTTCCCACTTATGATTAACCTCTCTCGCAAGCATCCGCAACTACAAAAGAAGAATTAAGACAAAGTCTAACCATAGCATTAAACTAGTGAATCCAAATCAGCCCCTCACGAAGCAACGCATAGACTGGGGTTTAAGCTTCTGTCACTCGAGCAACCGATCATCTACTTACTACTTCCCAATGCCTTCCTCTAGGCCCAAATATGTGAAGAGTTATGTAGTCGACGTTCACATAACACCACTAGAGGAAAAGACAACATACAACATATCAAAATACCGAACGAATATCAAATTCACATGACTATTATTAACATGACTTATCCCATGTCCTCAGGAACAAAAGTAACTACTCACAAAACATAATTATAATCATGATCAGAGGTGTAATGAATAGCATCAAGGATCTGAACATAAACTCTTCCACCAAGTAATCCAACTAGCATCAACTAGAAAGAGTAATCAACACTACTAGCAACCTTACAAGTACCAATCGGAGTTGCGAGACGTAGATTGGTTACAAGAGATGAACTAGGGATTGGAGAGGAGATGGTGCTGATGAAGATGTTGATGAAGATGCCTCCCCTCCGACGAGAGGAGTGTTGGTGATGACGATGGCGACGATTTCCCCCTCCGGGAGGGAAGTTTCCCCAGCAAGATCGTCTTGCCGGAGCTCTAGATTGGATCTACTCAAGTTCCGCCTCGTGGCGGTGACGAAACCACGAAAAAGCTCCCTTTTGATTTTTTTTTCTGGACAAGGACGCTTCATATAGCAAAAGAGGGGGCTAGTGGGCCGTCAGGGAGCCCACAAGCCCCCACTCCGCCACCAGGGGGTGGCGGTGTCAGGGCTTGTGGCGCCCTGGCAGCCCCCCTCCGGTAGTTCTTTCACCCAGTATTTTTTATATAATCCAAAAAAGTTCCATGTAACTTTTCAGGGCATTTGGAGATGTGCGGAATAGTGGACTGGGATTTGCTCCTTTTCCAGTCCAGAATTCCAGCTGCCTTAATTCTCCCTCTTCAAATAAACCTTGCAAAATAAGAGAGAAAAGGCATAAATATGGTACCACAAGTAATATAACAACCCAAAAAGCAATAAAAATCAACATGAAAGCATGATGCAAAATGGACGTATCAACTCCCCCAAGCTTAGACCTCGCTTGTCCTCAAGCGAAAACCAAGTCCCATTAACATGTCCACATGTTGAGGGACGAAGGTGTCGATAAAACATAATACGGACATGAGGGCATCATGATCACACATAGAACAGCAATACATCATAAAGATTCTTATGGGAAAGTAACAATTCCTTCACAAAGGATGAAGCAAAAACCTTATCGATAAGTAACCAACAATGAACCATAGTCATTGAAGCAATTGCAATTTATCACAACATGAGAAAGAGTCAAATAAGAGCTTGTAAGGCAAACCAACATACTCAATCATCTCTTTTTTCCACAATTGTTACAACTCACGTGGTACTCATGGTGTCAAAGTTTCAGCTGGACACAGAGGAAGATAGGGGCTTATAGTTTTGCCTTCCAACCATTTACCTCAAAGGTAAAGTCAACAACAATAAAGCATAAGTACTCAACTCCAAGTTGATATATGAATATAGATGTTTCCCAAGCATGTGACGGTAGCCATGATAAAGGCAAAAAGGGAATTGGTGTAGATTGATACGTCTCCAATGTATCTACTTTTCCAAACTCTTTTGCCCTTGTTTTGGACTATAATTTGCATGATTTGAATGGAACTAACCTGGACTGACGCTGTTTTCAGCAGAATTGCCTTGGTGTTATTTTTGTGCAGAAATCAAAGTTCTCCAAACATCCTGAAAATTTACGGGGAGCAGTTTTGGAAAATATCAAAAATACCTGCGCCAGGATCCACCTCAGGGGTGGGCCAGTGGGCCACAAGCCCCTGTTCCGCCACCACCCCCTGGTGGCGGTGGGCAGGCTTGTGGGGCCCACACGCACCTGCCGCCCCCAACTCCAGCTCTATAAGTTGTCTTTCGTCCCAGAAAAAATAAAAAGAGAAGTTTTCGTCGTGTTTTCGATACGGAGGCGCCGCCACCCCCTGTTCTTCATCTAGAGGGCAGATCTGGAGTCCGTCTTGGGCTCCGGAGAGGGGAAATCGTCGCCATCGTCATCATCAACCTTCTTCCCTCTCCAATTCCATGAAGCTCTTCGTCGTTCGTGAGTAATCTATTTGTAGGCTCGCTTGGCGGTGATGAGTAGGATGAAATCTATCATGTAATCGAGTTAGTTCTGATGGGGTTTGATCCCTAGTATCCACTATGTTCATGTTGCTACTACTTTGCCATGCTCAATGCTTGTCACTAGGGCCCGAGTGCCATGATTTCAGATCTGAAATTATTATGTTGTCACCAATATATGTGTGTTTTAGATCCGATCTTGCAAGTTGTAGTTACCTATTATGTGTTATAATCCGGCAACCCCAGAGTGACAATAACCGGAACCACTCCCGATGATGACCATAGTTTGAGGAGTTCATGTGTTCACCAAGTGCTAATGCGTTGGTCCGGTTCTTTATTAAAAGGAGAACCTTAATATCCCGTAGTTTCCTTTTGGACCCCGCTGCCACGGGAGGGATGGACAATAGATGTCATGCAAGTTCTTTTCCCTAAGCACGTATGACGACACACGGAATGCATGCCTACATCACATTGACGAACGGGAGCTAGCCACTTATCCCTCCGTGTTATAGGTGTTGCATGATGAATATCATCCAAACAAATCACCGACCCATTGCCTACGAGTTTGTCCTACTGCTACTGTTACTTGTCTTGCTCTCGTGCTGCTACTACTGTTGCTACTTGCTCATGCTGACACTACTACTGTTCCTTGCCACTGCTATTGCTCGTTACACTGCTGCTACCTGTTACATTATTGGATCGCCTACCGTTGACGGGAATTGACAACTTTCGTCAACGCGGCAACGGAAGCGACATTGATACAATCGTTAGGAATAGTCTGCTGTCAACAGATCATTTCTGACACCGTTGTTATCATATTACTTTGTTGTTACTATTGTGCTCGCAGATACTAATCTTTCAGGTGTGGTTGAATCCGACAAATTCAGCTGCTAATACTCGAGAGTATACTCTCACCTCCTAAGGCTTATCTACAAATTGGGTCAAATACTCTACCCTCGAAAACTGTTGCGAACCCACGCGCTGGTGGGCCATCAACAACATTTTTCCAGTTTCATTGCCGGGGAGTGCTAGCAGCATTCTTCTGGTGCCGTTGTAGGAGAAGGTTTCTTGTTATAACCATTCGTCTAGCTAACACTAGAGATTGCAGGATCAACACTTTTCTGGAGCCATTGCCAGGGAAGCACAGCTGACGTCAGCATTTTTCTGGCGCCGTTGCCGAGGAGGTATTGCTATATTCTCTGAGTCACTTGCAATTTATATCTATTGATCACTATGAAGAATCTAAAGGATCCGAAGACCAAAGTCTTGCCCTCAACTACGAGGGGAGGTAAGGAATTGCCATCTAGCTCTGCACTTGATTCACCTTCAGTTATGAGTAAGTTTGCGACATCACCTCCTGCTAGAAATCTTGATATGTCGCCTGTGTTTGATGATGCTTGTGATACTACTGTTAGAGATGCTATGCTTGATACTATGCTTGATGATACTATGATTGATACTATGCCTGATACTGCTAGAGATGCTATGCTTGATACTGCTAGAGATGCTATGCTTGATACTGCTTTGCCTGATGATGCTAGAGATGCTACTATGCCTGATGATGCTATGCTTGATACTGCTAGAGATACTCCTTTGCTTGATGTTCCACTCGGAGCGTTCCTTGATGCTCATATTGCTAGAGTTACTGCCAATGCTCGTGATGCTTCTAATACTGCCGATGCTATCGAGATAGAACCTGCTTTTGCTCCTGTTAGATCTAGCTCTCCTAGATATGAATTGCCTTTTATACCTTAGGGTTACGTTATGGAGGGAGAGATAGCTAAGGATTTTCTTACGTGTAAGGATGCCTATGACGCTGAGAAATTAGTTCTCAAGTGGAAGGAAAAATCTCGGGAAGTTAGGATGAAAAATGGTCCGGAGTTTGCCACTTCGCCTATCTTTGTCACCGATAAGGATTATGAATTCTCTGTCGACCCTGAGATAATCTCTCTAGTCGAATCTGATCCTTTTCACGGTTATGAGTCTGAGACGGTCATAGCCCATCTTGCCAAACTATCCGAAATAGCCAACCTTTTCACTGATGAGGAGAAGATCCGCCACTACTGTATGCTTAAGCTGTTTCCTTTCTCTCTAAAGGATGACGCTAAAGTCTGGTTCACCTCTCTTGCTCCTAGATGTGTGTGTAGTCCCCAGGAGATGGTCTATTACTTCTGTGAGAAATATTTCCCTGCCCATAAGAAGCAAGCTGCCTTGCAGGAAATATACAAATTTGCTCAACTCCAAGAAGAGAGTCTTCCACAAGCTTGGGGGAGGCTCGTCCAGCTACAGAATGCTTTTCCTGATCACCCTCTTAAGAAGAACGAGATACTTGATATCCTCTATAACGGACTTACCGATGCCTCTAGAGACCACCTAGATAGTTGTGCCGGTTGTGTTTTTTGGGAACGAACTGTAGAACAAGCCGAGACTCTGTTGAATAACCTCTTGATCAACGATAATGCTTTGACTATTCCCGAATCACCTCCTAAGCCAACTCCTAAGAAAAGAGGTATTCTATTCCTCGGTCCTGAAGATATGCAAGAAGCCAAGAAATCTATGCAAGAGAAAGGCATTAGATCTGAAGATGTCAAGAATCTACCACCTATCGAAGAGATCCACGGTCTCGATAACCCGATACAGGTAGTAGAAGTGAATTCTCTGCGTAGGTTTGACGAGAGTGATATTCCTTTTGATAAACCTGCTAGCCTATGCTTTGATGAATTTGACAACTTTGTTGCTAAACAACAGAGTTTCAATAATTATGATAGCAGACATTTGGAACAAAGTACTCGTATGCTTAGCCATTTAAGTGCTTGTTTAGACAGAAATGTCAATGCTCTGAAGCTTCTGAGTAAACATGCCTCTATGATTACTACTCAGGTAGAACAAGTACTTAAAGCTCAGAATGACCTGCTCAATGAATAAAATGACAACTGTGTCAGAGTCATTACTAGAGGAGGCAAAATGACTCAGGAACCTTTGTATCCTGAAGGTCATCCTAAGAGAATTGATCAAGATTCTCAAGGAATCAATGCTGATACACCTAGTCATCCTAAGGAGAAGAAGAAGGATGATAGAAACCTGCATGCCAGTTCGCCAAATACTGTCACACCTGAAGAACCTAATGATATTTCTGCGGCTGATGCAGAAACACAATCAGGTGATGAACATGAACCTGGTGACAATGTGGACAATGATGTTCATAATAATGCTCACCCTAGCCATGATGAGGATGTGGAGATTGAACCTACGGTTAATCCTGATAATCCACAACCTAAGAGATACGACAAGAATGACTTTACTGCTAGGAAGCATGGTAAAGAAAGAGAGCCATGGGTTCAGAGACCTATGCCCTTTCCTCCTAAGCCATCCAAGAAAAGGGATGATGAGGATTTTGAGCGCTTCGTTGAGATGATAAGACCCGTCTTTCTACAGATGCGGTTAACTGATATGCTCAAGATGTCTCCGTATGCCAAGTACATGAAAGATATCGTGACTAATAAACGGAAGATACCAGATCTTGAGATCTCCACCATGCTTTCCAACTACACTTTTAAAGGTGGAACTCCTAAGAAACTTGGTGATCCCGGAGTGCCCACTATACCTTGCTCCATTAAAGGAAACTACGTAAGAACTGACTTATGTGACCTTGGAGCCGGTGTTAGTGTTATGCCACTCTCTCTTTATCGTAGACTTGACTTGGATAAGTTGACGCCCACTGAAATTTCTCTGCAAATGGCCGACAAATCAACTTATTTCCCTATCGGCGTTTACGAGGATGTGCCTGTTGTGGTTGCTAATACCACTATCTTAACAAACTTTGTTATCTTGGATATTTCCGAGGACGATGCCATGGCTATCATCCTCGGAAGACCCTTTTTAAACACTGCAGGGGCTGTTATAGATTGCAACAAAGGCAATGTCACTTTCCACGTCAACGGTAATGAGCACACAGTGCACTTTCCGAAGAAATGATATCCAGTACATTGCATCAATGCTATCGAAAAGACTTCATCGATTCTCATTGGGAGATTTGAATGCCCTATTCCTCGTGTCAAGATGAAGTATGATTTGCTTGTTGGGGAGATTCACATCCCCATTGAGGTGACTTAGTGGCTATTCGAAAATTCTCCGTTCTCTTTTGTGATTCGAGAAGGTTTTGTCATAAGGACTTGATCAATCCCATTGACGGATTTCTTCCGATGACCATGAAACTGATGAATTAGAGAGTCACATACCTCTGTTTTGAGTCTTCATTTTCTGTTGCTTAGAAGAAAAATGATGGAATTGGTTTAGCTTTTCCTGTTTTCTGTTTTAGCGTCCGGGAGAAAAAATACCTCGAAAATAAAAGTTCTCCCATGGTCCTGAAAATTTAGTATGATTTTTTCTAAAAATTTTGAAAATTTCTGGGCCTGAGAGCTGGTCAGGGGGCCTGACCAGTGGGCCACAAGCCCCCCACCGCCACCTACCCCCTGGTGGCGGGGTGCAAGCTTGTGGGGCCCACAGGCACCTGCACTCACTCCAGCTCTCAGCCTCTTCTTCCACCTCTAGAAAAAATTGTTTCGCAGCTCAAACCCGTGTTCTTGCTCATTTGGCTGTGATTTTCGATCTCCTTGCTCAAAGCACCATTCTCCGAACTGTTTTGGGGAAATTGATCCTTGGTAAGTGACTCCTCCATTGGTCCAATTAGTTTTTGCTCTAGTGCTTTATCCTTCGCGAATTCTTGCTACCTTGGTGACCCTGTTCTTGAGCTATAAAAGTTGATTTTAGCTGGTCCCAAGTAGTTTTAGCGCGTGATATGGTCTCTAGGCACTAGTAGGAGTAGTTGCTACAAGGTGTGGTGGGTCTTTATTCACTTTTCTCTTGAACTTCAAAAATTTCAGCATAAGGAAATTACGTTCAGGAGGAAGTTTCATGGTGGTTCCTCAAGTAAGAAGGGTCCTTGTCTCTCCTTTCGGGAGCCCGAACCTTTTCAACTAAGGGACGCACCGGTGCAACCATGTGAATGGCCTTCCGATGAGTTCATGATCGAAGGAGGCTTCAAGGATGAGTTTGATGCACTTGTCCGCAATGCCGGGTTAGAAGAATTCCTCTCAGATAAATGTGAACAGTATGCTATGCTCACTGCCTCTTTCGTGCATAGATTTAAATTTTTAGCTGGCCATGAGTCATCCATACTGTTTGATATGTATGATAAATCCTATACCGTGGGTCTGGAGGATTTCAATAGGATTTGCAAGATACCGGATGGAGGTAGTGTTATTGATCCTCCTAAGTCTTCGGTCAGAGACTTTGTCTCCAGTATAACTGTTGGAGAAACCAAAGATATCACGCAAGCCACCATAGGAAGCATCCATTTCCCTGCCTTGCACTACCTTGCCCTCTTCATAGGTAGGTGCATTAACGGCAAGGGTGCACATTGTCACCTATGCGCTTCCGACCTTAGTATCCTTAAGAGCGCAGTAACAGGTGACAGGAGCTTCAATATGGGAGCTATTATAGCAAGGAGGCTGAATAAAAATGCCAGTGAGGGGGATTTCTTTGGTGGAGTTTATGCTACACGCTTAGCAAATTTTCTGGGAGTATCCATCCGTCTAGAAGACCCTCCTCTCCGTACAGCCTACCTTGATCATGTCACTCTAACACGCTACCAGTTCCTTGAGAGAGATCATGGATCCCTCCTATACCGCTTGATATTTAACCGGCAGCGTGTTTTCCATATTACCCTTCCTGCTCCTGCTTTCTTTGACTTTCAGGTTATGTTGGGGATATTACCTGTTAATAACCCACCCTAGTTGGGCCGGGTCACCGAATCACGCGATTCATCTGAGCGTGGTTCGGGCCTTGGCCTGGCAAGGCCGAAAGTTGTGTGGCGGTTTACAATTTCCGGAAGGTCTCCAAGCTTTGGAAGATGGCGACTTGGAGATCGTAGATGTCACGATTTGTAGGAAGGAAAGTATCCTTGTAAACCCTAGGGATTCGACCTGTATATAAAGGCGAGTCCCAGGGAAGCAGAGGGCAGGTTAGAAATCATCGAGTGCTAGGTTTGGCGAGTTACACCCTCCTTGTAATCGAAACTACATCAATACAACTCAAAGCAGGACGTAGGCTTTTACCTCCTCACGAGGGGCCGAACCTGGGTAAATCGCCGTGTCTCTCCTACTCAACCCCTTTGAGTCGCCACCAAGGTGCGATGGCTCCAGTACTAAGTCCTTTCACGAGGACATCCGCCGTGACAAAACCACGACAGTTTGCGCCCACTGTGGGGCCTACGCACGGTGGAGTTGAGTTCTCAAAGGGAGCCCTACCAGGGTTTGGGAGTTACGCGACGGGGCTCATGACCCGGAGCTGCCGCGGGAAGACCTACATCGACAACCGGCAATGGGGGCTCGAGGCGGATTCAATCGAATCTGGTTACAGGGTCCCCTTCGGCAAGATCAACATCTTCATCGGCATGATCGGATCATCCGTGCCTGAGCCGGACATCTTCACCGACATCGTCGAGCCGGCCAGGTACGTCCGCCCAGTAGTGACGCCAAATCTGACTCGCCCGGTCTTTGTTGGGTTTACGCAGGGATCGAAGGAGCCATAACGCTCGGCGTCCCAGGAAACCACACCAGTCAACACTGATGACGAATCATCCATGGGCGATTCAGATTCATTCCGGTCTCTACATGGGCATTGTCTTGGGGGCTTGTCGCTGGCCATGGACCCCGAAGTCCTTGACCGAACCTGTCGCCAGATCGCCATTTATATGGCGGGGGCGACTCAACCCTCGCAAAACCCTACAGCAGGCGATGGAACCGGCGAGACGTCTAGAAGCCCGGCCGTTGTCCTGGTGGAATTAGCGACGGAAATCACAAGGCTGATGGCGACTTCCCTCATGCCAGAAAATCAGGAGGAGATAAACGCGGAGCTGGCGAAACTCAGAGAGGCAGTGGCAAAGGCTCATCGGGATGCCGAGGTGGAGTCCGCCAGGATCGAGACTCGACAAGCTCAAATTGCGGCCGAGAGGATTCGCTTAAATACTGACAACTGGCGGAACGAAAGACACCAACGCGCATCCGACGCCGTCCATCAACGGAGACACCAAGGTCGCCTGCCTCATGATCTCAACCCGACCCGCTTGTTCGATACTCCGCGAACCCCGGGGGCGGGAGCCGCCCCAGGGGGAGGACCGGGTCAACCGCCTAACCCGCCGGATCAGACGATTGAGGATTGCATTCCCCGATTCCGGACGCCTCAAGGCCACTTTTCCAACCCGGTGGACAACGTCCTGGCTGCAACTCGCCATCTGGAATCTCTTCCGATTCACGGCAACACCCCTGCCGAGATAGAAGCAAGGAACGCCATTGAGATGTTGAAGACGGCGGTGGTTCAAAACGCCCAGTTCTCACATAGCCTAGATAGGCTGCATTCCACTCCCCAGGCGAGTTACACCAGGAGTCGGCCAGAGGATCAGCCCGCCGTAAACAGCGGGCCGCGACCCGTCCCTCAGGACAACCCGCCTGATCATCAGAACCCGCCGGGCCGGGATCTCCCGAACATCCAAATTGCCCCGGCCCCTCTCGTCGGGAGCGGTGGGCGAGTGGGGGTGCCATGCTTGGCCCCCGCCCTTCACAACGAAAGAATGCCCAAAGATTTTAAGGGACCAAGAAAGGTGCCTAACTACACCCCGGACCTTGAGCCGGCATCGTGGGTCGAGAGTTATGAAATCGCCATGGACATGCTCGACGTGAACGAGGCAGTTTGCGCCAGATACTTCACGATGATGCTCGAGGGGTCAGCACGTACTTGGTTGCAAAACTTACCTCCCAACTCCATCCAGACCTGGGCCGAGTTGAAAGAGTGATTCATCAAAAACATCCGAGGAACCTGCAAACAACCAATGACGATCGTCGATCTGCAGCACTGCGTTCAGCGCCCTGATGAGTCGGCCCACCATTGGTCACGGCGGGTTGCGGAAATTATCCATTCGTCAGATGGTATTACGGTGGCTCAAGCTGTGTTGATCCTCGAGCAGAATTGCCATTATGAACCCTTGGTACAGAAATTGGGGCGACTCAACCGAAAGGTCCAAGACATGGGAGAGCTGATTGACACCCTCACTAGGTATGCTGAAGCGGATGACACCAAAGATCCCGGTGAGGACGGTAAAGCTAATTCGCCCAAGAAAGGCGAGTCATCCAAAAATCATACCCGGTTCCAGGGACGTAACGGCCACAATCAAGGAACCAATGGCAAGCGAAGGCAGCAAGAGGAACCCTCAGACTTAGTCGCCAACACTAACACCAACAGTGGCAACCAACGCTAGAAGAAAAATAGGGGATTTAGTGGGAAGAGGCCGCGTAACTATGAAGAGTTACTCAAATGCCACGGCAGACGGTCCTATGAAGAGTCGCCCTTGCCCGCACCATGCCACGGCAGACGGTCCGGCGACTCACTCCTCGGAGAACTGTTTCTTAATGCGGGAGTTTCGAACGGAGGCGATCAAGAAAAGCCAAAACGATGACCCGGACCAACGGCAAGAGCAATTTGCTGCACCCAACCAACGACAGAACCCCTTTGGCGGTTTTCCCGAACAGGGGGCTCAGGGAGGCCCGTAGCCAAGCAGCGGCCAGTATCCGGTGCACCACTAACGGCGGTATAACCCGCCAGGAGCCTTTCAGCAGCCGCCCCCACAGGGGGCTCCGCAGGGTCAGGATGACAACGGAGGTTTCCGCAACAATCCCAAACAGTTAAGCAATGGGTAGTATCACGTTTTCAGCACCAATGCTTGCAGACGTGATAAAAAGGTGAGTCACCGGGCGTACAGTGTATCTGAGCCGGCGCTTCCCAGGTACCTCCACTGGTCTGAACAGATCATATCGTGGAGTAGGGAGGATCACCCGCCAAGAGTTGACAATCCTGGCGATTTAGCGTTGGTCGTGGCTCCCCAAGTTGGGGGCTACACCCTGTCCAAAGTACTAGTGGATGGTGGCAGCAGCATTAATATCTTGTATTTTGACACTTTCCAAAGGATGAACCTATTGGAAAAGGACCTGATGCCTTCAACCACGGTTTTCCACGGAATCGTCTCGGTCAAGTCGGCGTACCCCATAGGCCGAGTCAGACTCACAGTGGCGTTCGGAACGGCGCAGAATTACAGGTCCGAGTCACTGATATTCGAGGTGGTCAAATTGAAAAGCCCCTACCATGCGTTATTTGGGCGGCCGGCTTATGGCCGTTTCATGGCTCGCCCGTGCTATGTTTACCTTAAGCTCAAGATGCCCGGTCCTAAGGGACCCATCATGGTTGATGGGGATAGAAGGATTGCAAAGGAATGTGAAGAAGGGGACGCGGCTTATGCGGAAGTCGCCTGCGCTGCAGAGGAGCTCAAACACCATCGGGCCAATGTTGACCCGGCACACATGTCACCCGTAAAGAAGCCAACAACAGATGTTGAGTCGCCCCTCAAGTTCAAACCAATGGATGACAATAAAACAATCGATTTTGTTCCCGGCGATTCATCCAAGCAGTTCACCATCGGGACGGGTCTGGATCCCAAATAGGAAAGCGCGCTCATCGAATTCATCCGTGAGAATCGGGACATCTTCGCATGGAAACCGTCTGACATGCCTGGTGTGCCGAGAGAATTCGTTGAGCACCATCTTAATGTTCACCCAAAGGCAAAACCCATCCAGCAGTATCTTTGCAGGTTTAACGAGGAGCGACGCAAGGCGGTCGAGGAAGAGGTCGCCCGTCTCTTAGCCGCCAAATTCATCATGGAAGTTTTCCACCCCAAATGGCTGGCTAACCCGGTTTTGGTACTCAAGAAGAACGGTACCTTCCGTATGTGCATTGATTACACGGACCTCAACAGAGCTTGTCCAAAAGATCCTTTCGCTCTTCCCCGCATCGACCGGATCATTGACTCGGTGGCGGGATGCGAACGATTGTGCTTTTTGGACGCCTACTCAGGATATCACCAGATCAAGATGGCCGTGGAGGATCAAGAGAAAACAACTTTTATACCCCCCCTTTGGGGCTTTTTGCTATGTGTCCATGCCTTTTGGACTCAAGAGTGCGGGGGTGACTTATTAGCGCTGCATCCAGAATTGCCTCCGCAGCCAAATCGGTCGCAACGTCCACGCCTATGTCGATGATATTGTGATCAAAACCCACCAGGGGGAGACGCTACTGGAGGATCTCAAGGAAACTTTCGATAATCTACGGGTATATCAGATGAAGCTGAATCCCACCAAGTGTGTTTTTGGTGTTCCTGCAGGGAAATTGTTGGGCTTCCTAGTGTCTGAGCGTGGCATTGAAGCTAACCCGGACAAAATCGAAGCAGTTACATCCCTTGGAAGGCCGACAAACGTTAATCCAGTTCAACGACTAGCAGGTCGCATTGCGGCTCTAACTCGCTTCGTAAGTCGCCTGGGTGAAAAGGCGATTCCTCTTTATCAGTTACTAAAGAAATCCGACCGGTTTGTTTGGACAAATGAGGCAGACGAGGCGCTCGAAACCTTGAAACGGCAATTGGTTAACCCGCCGGTCCTGGCCGCCCCGACTGAGAAAGAGCCCATGCTTCTGTATATTGCGGCAAATTCCAAAGCAGTAAGTGTGGCAGTGGTCGTTGAAAGAAAGGAGGAAGGGAAGGAGTACCCAGTGCAACGCCCGGTGTATTTTATCAGCGAAGTGCTAACCCTTTCCAAGCAACGGTACCCACACTGGCAGAAGTTAGTGTATGGGGTGTTTATGGCGAGTCGGAAACTTAAGCATTATTTCCAAGAACACCCTATCACAGTGGTTAGCTCTGCCCCCCTTGGGGACATCATCCAGAATCGGGAGGCAACAGGGCGGATTGCCAAGTGGGCGATTGAACTTGGGCCGCATCACGTGTAGTACACCCCCCGCACAGCCATCAAGTCTCAGGCCTTAGTTGATTTCGTCAATGACTGGACGGAGTTGCAGGCTCCGGAAGACAGGCCTGATCTTACTTACTGGACTATTTATTTTGATGGATCTAGACAGTTGGAAGGCTCGGGGGCTGGTGTGATATTCGTATCCCCTCAAGGAGATAAATTCTGTTATGTCCTCCGACTCATGTTTCCGTGCACTAACAATGCCGCGGAATACGAAGCTTTGCTTTACGGCTTGCGATTCGCCAAGGAGATGAATCTAACGCGAGTCAGGTGTTTTGGCGACTCTGATTTGGTGGCGCAGCAAATTTTTGGTACCTGGGATTCTCGGGACCCCATGATGGCGGCTTACAGAAGAGCTGTGTCTGACGTGGCGGGTTATTTTCATGCTTATCAGGTTGACCACATTGATCGACGCCTCAACGCGGCGGCTGACGCCCTTTCACGTCTTGGTTCCCAGCGAAAGCCAGTTCCTCCCAATGTTCCCAGCAAAATGCACATCACCGCCCACAAAAACTTTTGTGTTCTACTCGAGAAGACATCTACGCATGAACCTAGCTCATGTTGTCACTGATGGGGAACGTCGCATGGGAAACAAAAAATTTCCTACGCGCACGAAGACCTATCATGGTGATGTCCATCTACAAGAGGGGATTTCCGATCTACGTACCCTTGTAGATCGCACAGCAGAAGCGTTAGTGAACGCGGTTGATGTAGTGAAACGTCCTCACGTCCCTGGATCCGCCCCGCGAACCGTCCCATGAACCGTCCCGCGATCCGTCCCACGATCCGCTCCGATCTAGTCCCGAACGGACGGCACCTCCGCGTTCAGCACACGTACAGCTCAACAATGATCTCGGCCTTCTTGATCCAGCAAGAGAGACGAAGATGTAGATGAGTTCTCCGGCAGCGTGACGGCGCTCCGGAGGTTGGTGGTGATCTAATCTCACCAGGGCTCCGCCCGAGCTCCGCAGAAACGCGATCTAGAGGAAAAACCGTGGAGGTATGTGGTCGGGCTGCCGTGGCAAAAGTTGTCTCAAATCAGCCCTAAAACCCCACTATATATAGGAGGGAGGGAGGGGAGGAGGAAGCCTCAAAACCTAAAGGTTTGGCCGAAATTGGAGGTGGAGGAGTCCTACTCCAATCCTACTTGGAGTAGGATTCCACCTTCCCACTTGGAAACTCTTTCCACCTTGTGTTTTTTCCTTCTCAAACCTTATGGGCCTTAGTGGGAACTTATTCCAGCCCACTAGGGGCTGGTTTATCTCTTCCCATAGACCATGAGACCCCTTGGAGCGTGACACCCCTCCTGATGGTCCCCGGCACCCCTCCCGGCACTCCCAGTACACTACCGATGAGCCCGAAACTTTTCCGGTAATGCACGAAAACCTTCCGGTAACCAAATAAGGTCATCCTATATATCAATCTTCGTTTCCGGACCATTCTGGAAACCCTCGTGACGTCTGTGATCTCATCCAGGACTCCGATCAACATTCGGTAACCAACCATATAACTCAAATACACATAAAACAACGTCGAACCTTAAGTGTGCAGACCCTGCGGGTTCGAGAACTATGTAGACATGACCCGAGAGACTCCTCGGTCAATATCCAATAGCGGGACCTGGATGCCCATATTGGATCCTACATATTCTACGAAGATCTTATCGTTTGAACCTCAGTGCCAAGGATTCATATAATCCTGTATGTCATTCCCTTTGTCCTTCGGTATGTTACTTGCCCGAGATTCGATCGTCAGTATCCGCATACCTATTTCAATCTCGTTTACCGGCAAGTCTCTTTATTCATTCCGCAATACAAGATCCCGCAACTTACACTAAGTCACATTGCTTGCAAGGCTTGTGTGTGATGTTGTATTACCGAGTGGGCCCCGAGATACCTCTCTGTCACACGGAGTGACAAATCCCAGTCTCGATCCATACTAACTCAACGAACACCTTTGGAGATACCTGTAGAGCATCTTTATAGTCACCCAGTTACTTTGTGACGTTTCATACACACAAAGCATTCCTCCGGTGTCAGTGAGTTATATGATCTCATGGTCATAGGAACAAATACTTGACACGCAGAAAACAGTAGCAACAAAATGAGACGATCAACATGCTACTTCTATTAGTTTGGGTCTAGTCCATCACACGATTCTCCTAATGATGTGATCCCGTTATCAAGTGACAACACTTGCCTATGGTCAGGAAACCTTGACCATCTTTGATCAACGACCTAGTCAACTAGAGGCTTACTAGGGAGAGTGTTTTGTCTATGTATCCACACAAGTATTTTTGTTTCCAATCAATACAATTATAACATGGATAATAAACGATTATCACGAACAAAGAAATATAATAATAACTAATTATTATTGCCTCTAGAGCATATTTCCAACAGTCACCACCATGGGAAGGACCGTTCGTCGTCAGCAAGAATCTTTGCAACGGTTCTTATTATCTGGTGGATCTTCGGCCTAACCGGCCAACCATGGAGGCTGAGTCAACTCGCCCGTGGAATATTGCCCACTTGCGGCCTTATTACACTTGAGCTCTTAAGATCTGCATTTTGTAAGTTTTTCAGTTTCATTATGAAGTAATAAAATTAAAATGCTTCCCGACTTGGGGGCTTCCTCATTGAGATCAATTTTGTCATCCTATTGTGACCTTATGAGCCGACAGAATTATTATCTTAGGGTGGCGCTTGAGCTTTCTGACTCACCCCATCCTGTCGTGACCTTATGAGCCGACGAAACCATCATCTTAGGGTGGCGCTTGAGCTTTCTAACTCGCCCCATCCTGTCGCGACCTTTTGTGCCGACGAAACCATCATTTAGGGTGCGCGCTTGAGTTTTCTGACTCGCCCCATCCTGTCGCGACCTTATGAGCCGACGAAACCATCATCTAGGGTGTGCGCTTGAGCTTTCTGACTCGCCCCATCCTGTCGCGACCTTATGAGCCGACGAAACCATCATCTAGGGTGTGCGCTTCAGCTTTCTAACTCACCCCATCCTGTCGCGACCTTATGAGCCGACGAAATCATTTAGGGTGCACGCTTGAGCTTTCTGACTCGCCCCATCCTGTCGCGACCTTATGAGCCGACGAAACCATCATTTAGGGTGTGTGCTTGAGCTTTCGGACTCGCCCCATCCTGTCGTGACCTTATGAGCCGACGAAAATATCATTTAGGGTGCGCGCTTGAGCTTTCTGACTCGCCCCATCCTGTCGCGACCTTATGAGCCGACGAAACCATCATCTAGGGTGGCGCTTGAGTTTTCTGACTTGCCCCATCCCGTCGCGACCTTGTGAGCCGACGAAATTGCTATTTTTTATTTTCCTTCCTGGCACTGCCACAAGGTTTTCCAAACCTTTTTCCTGATTCATCTTGAAAATATTTGTTATCATTTATAATTTATTTGATTTCACATATGTTTTTCAAGCTTAAAATAGGTTGATGATCAAAATCAATTCATCCATGGTGGATTAAGCATTATAAAGAATTTTCAAACGGCGGATCGAGTATTTCAAATTGCCTTAAGGGCGACATAAGGATTCTTTTCGAAAGTATCACAAAAGCAGTACCGATTCCTAACAGAGACATTTTACATGGATCTTAGGGCCAAATCAATGAAGTTTATTCTGCTGGCGCCCTTGGATCGTTTTGCTGCGAGCTTTGGCCGACCTCAATTTGCAAGTCGCCCAGTACCCAGTTACACTTGGCCAGAGCCGCAAAGTCATCTTCATCGGTCAGGATTGATGAAAGATCTGCACCCAAGTCAAAAGGGTTCTTGGGTCACCGTGGAGTTAAGCTGGTCGTCACAAAGGTTGGCGGGTTGACCTTCTTGTTCTTGCTATCATAAGCAGCCTGATACTTTGATAAGTCCAGACTTGCAGCAAGTTGAGTCGCCGCCAGCTGGGAGTCCTTGACGACACGCTGATAGTCCTCTTCGACGAATTCTGACCCGTCATCCTTGAGTTGAGGAAAGCCCGCTGCTACTTCTTCCAGGTTGATCTCTGGAGCATACGCTAAGCAGCGAGTTAATGTAGTCAGCACTCCCTTCCGGGCGGCTGACCGTGTCAACTCGCCAATCTGGGGAGGAAGCGTGGATAGGCAGCCAAGCATCTTCCTTATGGAGGTTATAGGCTCCTTGGCGCCCATCACTGCTTTCACAGTTAGTACACTGCCGGTATACAGCTGTTCGGTCAGCGTGTAAATCGCCTTCAGCATCACCACGCAATCATCTTGAAGGTTGGCGGCTCTCGGACCTGTGCAAGGGGTAATGATAATCAGCGACTCGGGATAAGAGTTATTGGTTTAACAAAGATCAAAATTTCGAGTATTTTACCAAAGACGGCTTGTGCCATGTTTGAGATATGACGTTTCAAGCCAGATAGCTCTTGTTGCACAGTAGCCAGCTTGGCTTCAGCTTTCTCTCCTCTTTTTGTTGCAGCATCTTGGTCAGCTTGAGCCCTTTTTAAATCGGCTTTTAGTTTTTCCATCTCAGCTAAGACCAGTTGATACTTTCTCCGACTTGGTTCGGGCATCTTGCTGAACAGATAAGTTTTTCTTCAAGTCGCCAAGTGCTGATTCAGTCTGAATAAGAGTTTCCTGTTGAAATGCATGATAAAGGGCAAGTCTCAGAACTATTGCAAGCAATATCCCTCACACTTGGGGGCTAATGTATAATTTTTTCAGACAAAATTATACAACATCAAGACCCGGCTCATCTTTGTACTGATGACCCGGCCCTTGGGGGTTACTGGTCGAAAGTTTTTCTAAGTGATCAAGACCCGGCTCATCTTTTTACTGATGACCCGGCCCTTGGGGGTAATTGGTCGAAAGTTTTTCTAACTGATCAAGACCCGACTCATGTTTTTACTGATGACCCGGCCCTTGGGGGTTATTGGTCGAAAGTTTTTCTAAATAATCAAGTCCCGGCTCATCTTTTTACTGATGACCCGGCCCTTGGGGGTTAATGGGGATAATATAATATATAACAAAGCTTACCTCATGTATATTTTTTAGCATCCGGAGCAGGCTTTTCTCCATCTCATAACTCGCCTCCAGGCGACTTGCAAAACCAGAGTAGAGTTCTTTGAATTCCAGATGTTCATATTCAGAAAGCTTAGCCTTGGAGAGTCCAGACTCAGGAATGGTTTGAGAGGATGATGGCACATGCTTTGACAAAACCGTTGTGGCCGGTTTAGAAAAGCTGGTACCAGTGATAATTACAGCATCCGGGTCTTCTGTTGTGGTCAATGGACTTGGCGGCTTAGGGGCATCCATTGTTTCCTTGGGTGAGCTAGGAAGATCCATTTGATCCTCAGGCTCGTCTTGATCTGGGTTATCTTGGATCGGCGCTGACTCTTTGATGGGCTCTGAAATTATGATAGGAGTTGACCTGCTGGTCTTCCTTTCTTCTCCTGTGCCCTAAAATAGGGGAGAGGCGCATTAAAGGACTGAAAATTTATCACCCTCAGATTCAAAGTAAAATTATCAAAGGACTTACCCAGGGACTTGAATCATTGGCAGAAGTGTCGACATTACTGAGGCGCCAGATGTCGGAGGAGAATTCTGCAAGAATTATACGTCAAAGATATAGGCGGGTTACATATGTGATCCAAAGAAACATGAAGAAGTGTTGTTCATGGGTACCTCATTTGGTTTCCTCTTGTTCTTTGCTGGTAAGCCGGACACCAGATCACCGGAATGACTTCGGGTCTTCCGATTTGAAGTATGTTGTGCTTTCTTCAGTAGAAAATTTGGGTCCAAACAAGCATTTGGATGTGAGAAGGGAACTTTCCCACAAATTCGCCTGGCCGGCTTAGGTGGAGAAGGAGATGAATCGGAGGAAACAGAAATTACCTCTACAGAATCCTCTTGGCTTTCGTTGTCTTCATTCTATTCAAGAGAGGCAGAGACATAAATACAAAGTTAACAGTAGCGGATGGCGAGTGAAAAGAGGATAGGTTTTTACCTCTGAAGGTGCGTCGCCGACTTGAGATTCATCGGCTTCGGATGGCTCGGCCACAGCAGCTTTGCCCTAGCCCTTGGTTTTCTTTGGGGCGGCTTAGCTTGCTTCATGGCTGGCCTTTTGGGTTTCTTGGACCAAAATTTATCACCTTTCTGGAATGGCATATGTTACAAAAGGCCACAATTCGAATGAAATATAAGAAGTAAAGACAAAAGGCGGGTTAAAATTGCTTACCTTGGGCGCCGGATTAATTTTGCAGAAGGGTTTGACGCCGATTTGGCCGCATTTTCCCGCGGGCTCGCCGGTCAACTTCTTGATGATGGTGACAATATCCTTTTCCGTTAAAGCTGTATGGCAATAACATTGAGGATGATCTAAGGTGCCATCAAATTCGCACATTAGCCCGTCCCGGCGACTCAAAGGGAGGATGCGCCATTCGATCCAGCAGCGGATCAAGTCGACCCCAGGGAGGCCGTTGTTTGTCAAAGATCTTAACTCGGACAATACTGGGATAAAATCTGATTCCTCCTCTTTGGTGAGCTTGTCCGGAAGCTTGAAATTCGTTGGAAGGCGATCTTTCCTATAGCCCAGAAGCTTGTTTTCGCCTACAGGCGAGGTCTCTTGACAATAGAACCAAGACTTGCCCCAGCCTTTGGGATGGCTTGGCATGGCGAGTGAGGGAAACGGGCTATCCGTGCGGCACTGAACATTTACACCGCCAAGTTCCAGGCTGGGGCCATTGTGAAATTCCGTTTGGCGATTTAAGTGGAAAAGTACCAAAATAAGGGAACTGAGGGTTCCATCCGCAGGTAAGCCTCACAGAACACTTGGAACTGGCATAGGTTACTTATCGAATTAGGTCCCAGATCCTGGAGGCGGACGTTCATGAAAGCCATGGCGTCTCTAAGGAACTTTGATCCGGGCGGCTTAAAACCTCGCTCAAGGTGTTCGACGAAAACGACTATCTCCCCTTCTTTGGGGTTGGGGAGATCCTCTCCGAACCCGGTACGCCAACCGATAACATCCTGAGGGTCCAAATTGCCCGTTTTCACATAATCTGCTAGTATGGTATCGTCGACTTTGGTAGGGAGCCAGTCACTTTTGAAGACGGTGCCCATGCTACAAAGGAGTAAAGTACGGGTGAATTTACACGCTTGAACATCTACCGTAAGAGGTGAAATAAGTTCATTTGACTCGCCAAGTAATTTGTTCATGGACTGAGGAAAAATCTTGACCCGCCATATAAAGATCCGGGTCGGGTTGCTATGGCGACTTACGAAGTTTGGCTACTCACGAGAGTTGTGTCTTAAAGCATTGGAGACATTTGTTCAAAATGGTGAAGTGGGAAGACTATAAACAACTTTTACGCGATGAGCGATAAACTATGGATCTACTCGACAACCGAAAATACATGAGGAAAATGACTGGATACGACAACTTACTACCAGGATAAGATGATGTTGTCCGTTTGACGAAATATTGCTCTAAACACGCAAATCAAGGGCGGATAAGTGAAGGTATTTAGAGACATTAGCTATCTCGTCGTCATCAATACTAATCAATCAAGGATAGGTAACAGATACTCGTGAAGGCATCAAGAACATGGCAATGATGAAACTTCGAAAAGGGATGAGGATCTGCTCTTAAATAAGCGGTGACCTAACCTGATTGGTTCGGCCAGAAGTGGTCGACGGCGACGAAGGCTTTTGGAGGAGCACGAAAGTCTCGGTCGGGTGCGGAGATCTCCGGCGGCAACGAAGTGCCTGGCAATGGCGAGGTGGTCGACGACGGTGAGATGGTCGATGGCGGCGAGCAGCTCGGCCGCGATAAGGTGCTTGACGGAGACAAGATCTGTGGGTGGCGCCAAGCTTTCGGGCGACGACAGGAATTGCGGTCGGCGGCGGAGCTCTCGGAAGGCGATAAGGTTTCCTTACTGCGATAATGGGGAGGAGATTGACGAGACTGGTAGGTGGAATGCGCCAGTCTTGTGTCCCCCCCCCCACCTATTTAACAAGGCGGTCGTTGGAATCGAGGCACCGTGAGCAGGAACCGCCGAAGGATAAAAAGATTCGCTATAATGGCGCTCCGAAAATTTTGGGATAACAATACCAAAGGATCCGTTAGGATTACGTCAGTCTTCCCGGAATTCAAGGGACAAGAAGATGCCAACGAGAAATGGTTTGGCGATTTAAAGATCTTCCACGACAGATGGCGGGTTAAAGTTTCTGATGTATAAAGAAGGATAAAGGATGAATCGTCTTTAACTGAGCAGGAATATTGGTGTGAAGAGAATTCAAGTCAATCTGGGGCCTAATGTTGGGGATATTACCTGTTAATAACCCGCCCTAGTTGGTCCAGGTCACCGAATCAGGCGATTCATCTGAGCGTGGTTCGGGCCTTGGCCTGGCGAGGTCGAAAGCTGTGTGGCGGTTTACAATTTCCGGAAGGTCTCCAAGCTTTGGAAGACGGCGACTTGGAGATCGTAGAGGTCGCGATTTGTAGGAAGGAAAGTACCCTTGTAAACCCTAGGGATTCGACCTGTATATAAAGGCGAGTCCCAGGGAAGCAGAAAGCAGGTTAGAAATCATCGAGTGCTAGGTTTGGCGAGTTACGCCCTCCTTGTAATTGAAACTACATCAATACAACTCAAAGCAGGACGTAGGCTTTTACCTCCTCACGAGGGGCCGAACTTGGGTAAATCACCGTGTCTCTCCTACTCAACCCCTTTGAGTCACCACCAAGGTGCGATGGCTCCAGTACTAAGTCCTTTCACGAGGACATCTGCCGTGACAAAACCACGACAGGTTAAATGAAGATACTACATAACCATAGGAGAGGCAGAGGAGTATGAGAGGGAGGCGATGGCTGCTCGACTTCGCGAGACAGCTATTCAGACAGTGGCTGTAGCACTCCCGTATAACACCCATTATGACTTTGGGTTTCGCGAGGATCATCCATGGGAGTAGACCAAGCTAGGCCAAAAGCCTAAGCTTGGGGGAGTACGTGTTCTCACCGACTCTACATTCATGCTTATGCTTTCACTTTGTTAGCCGGTGTTTACACTTTGCCAGTGTATTATACATGCTAGTTTCTTTTCATTTTCTTGTTTTCTTGTTTTGTGTCCTTTTGAGAAAACCCAAAAAGATTTTTCTTTCTTCTTTTGCTTGTTGGGAGCTTTCCCGTGTAAATAGTTTTCTTTTTCTTTGTGTCAAGGTAGAAGATACTAGTTACAATATTTAGTGGTTCTTACATGCTTACCTGTTTAGATTTCAAAGAGCCATATTATTTTGTCTTCTCCTTCGTGTTTTCCTGCAGATTCAGCTTAGTCCAATGTGCTTATTATCGTTTTCATCGTTCGATCGTGCAAATGAAAGGCAACAATGCGGATATATGATGAAGTGACTGAGACTGAAAAGCTGGTATGAACTCTATCTATTTTGTTTTTGTAAATATGACTAGCTTGTCTACCCAGATTTAGCTTTGTTGTGAGAGAACCATGTTTGCAATGACAACTTAGAGATCATAGTTTCTGATGCCATGCTTATTTAGCTCGGAGCTTATAATGGTTTGTCTTGATTGCCAACATTGATTTTGAGATGACTATGATGTAGTATGATAGGATGGTATTCTCCTTTGAATGTTTCAAGTGGCTTGACTTGGCGCATGTTCATGCATGTAGTTGAAACAAAATCAACATAGCCTCTATGATGTTCGTATTCATGGTGATTTATATCCTGTTCATGCTTGCATTCAATGTTAGTCAAACTCATTGCATCTTGATGACTGTTGTCGCTCTCTAGTTGGTCGCTTCCGAGTCTTTTGCTGGCCTTTACTTGTACTAAGCGGGAATGCTGCTTGTGCATCCACTTCCATAAACCCAAAAGTTTTTCCATGAGAGTCCACCATACCTACCTATTTGCGGTATCTACCTGCCGTTCCAAGTAAATTTGCATGTGCCATTCTCTAAACCTTCAAGACATAAATCTGTTTTGCATGCCTGAACCACTCATGTGGTGACAGAGGGCTATTGGTATCTTCCATGCTAGGAGTGTTATCCTCGACACGAGTTTATTCATAGTCATTCGCGAGAAAGGGGCCGGTATTTGGGATGCCCAGTTCCATGCTTAAATTGAAAACATAACTGTAAAACAAGACTCCCCCCGGATTGATGTTAGTATGGACAGTAACCCGAGGATTCGGCTAGCCGTGGAGTGTGATTGATTGGTGGTGGGGGAGTTAAAACTTTACTTTTCTGTTTGGGAACCGCCTATAGCATGAGTAGCATGGAAGATATTGAGAACTCTTGGTCATTGCGTTGACAATGAAAGCATGCCACCCAAAATTATTATCTCTGTTTTCAAAAGCTTGAGCTCTGGCACCTCTGCAAATCAATGCTTCCCTCTGCGAAGGGCCTGTCTATTTATTTTCCTGTCGAGTCATCCTCCTCTTTTATAAGCACCAATTAGAGAGCACCTCTGTCATTTTTATGCTTTGCTTTTGATTGATATTTAGTATGACTATGACTGGATCTTCGTTGCTATGAATTACAATGTTTAGTCAGCCCATGATCTTTGAAAGTGCTCTACATTTATGTTTTGCGGTCTCAGAAAGAGCTAGTGAGATACCACCTATTCATATTGCTTCATGCTTGTTTTGATTGAAGTGTTGGTATTTGAAACTCATTATTATTTGCTCGTTAGCTGATTATGCAATTGATATTAGTTTACCGTGAGACCTTTGTGTCATTTGCTTATGTGGTTAACTTGTGATCTTGCTGAAATTCTGGTTATGAGTTAGACATAGTTGCAACAACAAGATCAAACAGAGTTTGTCACAGTTTTTCTTTCTCTCTCAGTTTGTCAACTGAGTTGCTTGAGGACAAGCAAGGTTTTAAGCTTGGGGGACTTGATACGTCACCAACGTATCTACTTTTCCAAACTCTTTTGCCCATGTTTTGGACTATAATTTGCATGATTTGAATGGAACTAACGTGGACTGACGTTGTTTTCAGCAGAATTGCCTTGGTGTTATTTTTGTGCAGAAATCAAAGTTCTCCAAACGTCCTGAAAATTTATGGGGAGCAGTTTTGGAAAACATCAAAAATACTTGCGCCAGGATCCACCTCGGGGGGTGGGCCAGTGGGCCACAAGCCCCTGCTCCGCCACCACCCCCCTGGTGGCGGTGGGTAGTCATGTGGGGCCTACAGGCACCTGCTGCCCCCAACTCCAGCTCTATAAGTTGTCTTTCATCCCAGAAAAAATAAAAAGAGAAGTTTTCGTCGCGTTTTTAATATGGAGGCGCCGCCACCTCCTGTTCTTCATCTGGAGGGCAGATCTGGAGTCTGTCTTGGGCTCCGGAGAGGGGAAATCGTCGCCATCGTCATCATCAACCTTCTTCCCTCTCCAATTCTATGAAGCTCTTCGTCGTTCGTGAGTAATCTATTTGTAGGCTCGCTGGGCGGTGATGAGTAGGATGAGATCTATCATGTAATCGAGTTAGTTTTGATGGGGATTGATCCCTAGTATCCACTATGTTCTGAGATTTGATGTTGCTACTACTTTGCCATGCTTAATGCTTGTCACTAGGGCCCGAGTGCCATGATTTTAGATATGAAATTATTATGTTGTCACCAATATATGTGTGTTTTAGATCCGATCTTGCAAGTTGTAGTTACCTAGTATGTGTTATGATCCGGCAACCCCGGAGTGACAATAACCGGAACCACTCCCGATGATGAGCATAGGTTGAGGAGTTCATGTGTTCACCAAGTGCTAATGTGTTGGTACGGTTCTTTATTGAAAGGAGTACCTTAATATCCCGTAGTTTCCTTTTGGACCCCGCTGCCATGGGAGGGATGGACAATAGATGTCATGCAAGTTCTTTTCCCTAAGCACGTATGACGACACACGGAATGCATGCCTACATCACATTGACGAACGGGAGCTAGCCACTTATCTCTCCATGTTATAGTTGTTGCATGATGAATATCATCCAAACAAATCACCGACCCATTGCCTACGAGTTTGTCCTACTGCTGTTGTTACTTGTCTTGCTCTGCTGCTGCTACTACTGTTGCTACTTGCTACTGCTGACACTACTGCTGTTCCTTGCCACTGCTATTGCTCGTTACACTGCAGCTACGTGTTACACTGTTGGATCGCCTACCGTTGACGGGAATTGACAACTTCTGTCAACGCGGCAACGGAAGCGCCATTGATACAATCGTTAGGAATAGTTTGTTGTCAACAGATCATTTCTGACACCGTTGTTATCATATTACTTTGTTGTTACTATTGTGCTCGCAGATATTAATCTTTCAGGTGTGGTTGAATCCGACAAATTCAGCTGCTAATACACGAGAGTGTACTCTCACCTCCTAAGGCTTATCTACAAATTGGGTCTAATACTCTACCCTCGAAAACTGCCGCGAACCCACGCGCTGGTGGGCCATCAACAACATTCTTCCAGTTTCATTGCCGGGGAGTGCTAGCAGCATTCTTATGGTGCCGTTGCAGGAGAAGGTTTGTTGTTATAAGCATTCTTCTAGCTAACACTAGAGATTGCAGGATCAACACTTTTCTGGAGCCATTGCCAAGGAAGCACAGCTGACCTCAAAGATCACCATGACTCTTACAAGGGTAAAAAGTAAAGGTACAAGATAGGCCCTTCGCAGAGGGAAGCAGAGGTTGTCATGCGCTTTTGAGGTTTGAATGCGTGTCTTCTTAGTGCGGAGGAACGTCACTTTATATTGCCTCCTGTGATAAAGAACTTTATTATGCAGTCTGTTGCTTTTATGTCTTCCTCATCCCAGGTTCGTACAAAGCTTATTTTACACACACTAATATATCATACATATTAGAGAGCAATTTTTATTGCTTGCACCGATGACAACTTACTTGAAGGATCTTATTCAATCCAAAGGTAGGTATGGTTGACTCTCATGGCAAAACTGGGTTGGAGGTTTATGGATGCACAAGTAGTATCTCTACTTGGTGCGGGAGTTTTGGCTAATATGAGGTGGAAGCAATCGTCACATGCTAAGGGATCTCTAATCATATAACATTGTTTGGAACCAAGCAAACACAATTCATTATGTTGTCTTCCTTGTCCAACATCTACTCCTAAGCATGTAATAGTTTGGTGAGTGCTCACAATTGTAAAAAGTGTCTAAGATGATATATTTATATGTGAACCTCTCTTTCCTTATTACTTCTTATTAATTGCAACAATGACTGAGGTCTGTGTTGATTTATTCTCAACAAGTTTCAATCATCATACGTGTCATAAGTGAAGTTATCACTTTCCATAAGATCGTATCATGATCTTTCATGCTATCGTTCCTTTCATACTTTTGATCATGGCACAAAGCAAAGCCCTTAACTGAGATACTCTTTATTATATAGCTCGTAAGCTCGAATACATCGGGGGAGAGACAAAAGCAAAAGACTCAAACTAAGCACTAAAGACTTATTCCTCTAAAAGAAGAAATAAAAACTAAAAAGGAAAGAACTAAAACAAAGGTAAAAGCAAAAGATATAAAGGCGATACGATACCAGGGCAACTCCCCCAAGCTTGGCAGAAGCCAAGGGGGTTGCCCATACCAATGCTTAGTTGCCTTCCTTCGGTGGTGATGGTGGTGTTGTTGTCGGAGTAGTCTGATCCTCCGTCTTCCAAGGCATAGGTGCTCCATCATGGTAGGATGAACGAGTCGCCGGAATCCTCAAATCTGCATCCAACCTTATTGATTTAAATCTATACTCATACTCACAGTTTTGGTTCTGCACGTCATAGATCTGGCCCTGCAGTTGATGAACCCTGTCATAGAGCCTGTAGAGGTGTTTTCCAATATCAATGGCATCCATCTTGTGATTGCTAGTGAACTCCGTGATCATTGTGTGGTTGGCATTGAGTCCACGCTCCACCAAACCATGGCACTTGAAGACTTGTTGCTCCATTGCTTCGAGCCTCGTCTCCACGCTTCCGGTCTTCTTAGGCCCCTGAACATCACGGATGTGCAACATCCCCTCACTCATCTTGATAGATTGAGGGTGTTTCAGCACTTCTGTGAGGTAGGGATTGATGACCTTCTCGAAGATCTTGTCCTTAGGAGCGTTTGGGGAAGTCATGATGATCTAGATCTGTCACAGAAACAGGCTCGAAACGAAAACAGAGGAAAACTACACGATACGGAGATCAAAACCTTCGGGCAACTATATATTGAATTTTTCTAGGCCAGAAGGAGTCCTCCGCAAGAAAACGGAGTCAGGGAGGCACACGAGGTGCCCACAAGCTTGCCCTCCGCCACCAGGGGGGTAGGGGTGGTTGCAGGGCTTGTGGCCGCCTCGTTTGCTCTCCGGACTCCTTTTTTTTCTAATTTTCCAAAAATTCCAGAATGGAGGAATTTTCCTATTGGAAAAGCATCGGAGTCCAATTTCTTACCGAAACAGATACATCTTCGTTTTCAAGGTCTGAAACAGGCTGATAAACAACCCTTATGTACTCCTGTGGAGTTATGACATTGATGATATTGGTCTCAACATTTATGGGAGTACTAGAGATGTAATGCTTGATTCTTTTCCCATTTACCACTCTAGGAAAATTTCCTTCCGCGTTATTGATTTTGATGGCACCGGAACGATATACTTCCTCGATAACATAGGGAACTTCCCATTTAGAGAGAATCTTGCCTGCAAAGAATCTCAAACGAGAATTGTATAGCAGGACATAATTACCTACATTGAACTCCCGTTTCTGTATTCGTTTGTCGTGCCATCTCTTAACCTTTTCCTTGAACAACCTGGCATTCTCATATGCCTGGGCGCTCCATTCAGCTAACAAGCTGATATCAAACAATCACTTCTCACCGGCAAGTTTGAAATCAAAGTTGAGCTCTTTGATTGCCTGATAAGCTTTGTGTTCCATCTCAAGAGGTACATGACAGGCCTTACCGTAAACCATTTTATACGGTGACATGCCCATGGGATTCTTATAAGCAGTCCTATAAGCCCATAGTGCATCGTCAAGTTTGTTAGACCAGTTCTTTCGAGATCTATTGACGGTCTTTTGTAGGATCAACTTGATCTCCCTATTACTCAACTCCACTTGACCACTAGACTGAGGATGATAAGGAGATGCAAATCTATGGTTGACATCATACTTAGCTAGCATCTTGCGGAAAACACCATGAATGAAGTGTGAACCGCCATCAGTCATCAAGTATCTAGGGACTCCAAATCTTGGGAATATGACTTATTTAAGCATCTTAATAGAGGTGTGGTGATCAGCATTTTTAGTGGGGATAGCTTCTACCCACTTAGCAACGTAATCCACAGCAACTAAGATGTGACTGTGCCCATTGGAACTCGGGAAGGGTCCCATATAATCAAGGCCCAGACATCAAATGGTTCAATGACAAGTGAATAGTTCATAGGCATTTCCTGACGCTTACTGATGTTCCCTATTCTTTGGCATTCGTCACAAGACAAGACAAACTTACAGGCATCCTTGAAGAGAGTGGGCCAATAGAAACCTGGTTGCAATACCTTATGGGCAGTTCTATCTCCAACGTGGTGTCCTCCGTAGGCTTCGGAATGACACTTCTGCAAGATCTGTCCATGTTCATGTTCAGGCACACAACGTCTAATAACACCATCTACTCCTTCTTTATAAAGGTGAGGATCATCCCAAAAGTAGTGTCTCAAATCAAAGAAGAATTTCTTTTTTTGTTGATAGGTGAAACTGGGTGGTATGTATTTGGCTACGATATAGTTTGCATAATCGGCATACCACGGTGCACTATGTGAAGTGCGGATGACACTTAATTGCTCATCAGGAAAGCTATCATCAATAGGTAGTGGGTCATCAAGGCAATTCTCTAACCTAGACATGTTATCTGCTACAGGGTTATCAGCACCCTTTTGGTCAACGACATGCAAATAAAATTCCTGTAGCAGGAGAACCCATCTGATAAGCCTAGGCTTAGCGTCCTTCTTCTCCATGAGGTACTTAATAGCAGCATGATCAGAGTGAATAGTGACTTTGGAGTCAACTATATAAGATCTGAACTTTTCACATGCAAACACGACTGCTAAAAATTCCTTCTCCGTAGTGGCATAGTTTCTTTGGGCACTGTCTAGAGTTTTACTAGCGTAGTGAATAACATTCAACTTCTTGTCAACTCTTTGTCCTAGAACAGCACCAACAGCATAATCACTAGCGTCGCACATGATTTCAAAGGGCAAGTTCCAGTCAGGTGGTTGAACAATAGGTGTGGTTATCAAAGCCTTCTTAAGTATTTCGAAGGCTTCCTCACAATCCTCATCAAAAACAAAAGGAACATCCTTCTGCAAGAGGTTGGTAAGAGGCCTAGAAATCTTAGAGAAGTCTTTAATGAACCTTCTATAGAAACCAGCATGACCTAGGAAACTTCGTATACCTCTGATATCTGTGGGGCAAGGCATTTTCTCAATTGCATCAACCTTAGCCTTATCAACTTCAATGACTCTCTCAGAGATTTTGTGTCCTAAGACGATACTTTCATTAACCATAAAGTGGCACTTCTCCCAATTCAAGACGAGGTTGGTTTCTTTGCATCTCTGTAAGACTCGATCAAGGTTGCTGAGGCAATCATCAAAGGAAGACCCGTAAATGGAGAAGTCATCTATGAAAACCTCGACAATCTTTTCACAAAAGTCAGAGAAAATAGCCATCATACATCTTTGAAAGGTGGCAGGTGCGTTACATAAGCCAAAAGGCATACGTCTATAGGCAAAGGTACCGAAAGGGAAGGTGTTGGGGATATTACCAGTGACTGACCCGCCCTAGTTGGGCCAGGTTAGTCATTAGGTGATTCATCCGAGCAGGTATTTGGGCCTTGTCCTGGTCAAATCAAGGTCATATGACGGTTTGTGATCATGGAAAGTCTCCAAGCTTCGGAAGATAGCGACTTAGAGACCCCCGGGGTCACGATTCGTAGGAAGGAAAGTATCCTTGTAAACCCTAGGGGATTTGACCTGTATATAAAGGCGAGTCCCAGGGGACGAGAGGGCAGGTTAGAAACCATTGAGTGCTAGGTTTGGCGAATTATGCCCCCTTGTAATCGAATCCACATCAATACACACAAAAGCAGGACGTAGGCTATTACCTCCTCACGAGGGGCCGAACCTGGGTAAATCGCCGTGTCTCTCCCGCTTAACCCCTTTGAGTCTCCACCAAGGTGCGATGGCTCCAGTATTAAGTCCTTTCACGAGGACATCTGCCGTGACAAAAACCACGACAGTTGGCGCCCACCGTGGGGCCTACGCACGGTGAAGTTGAGTTCTGAAAGGGAGCCCTACCAGGGTTTGGGAGTTACGCGACGGGGCTCATGACTCGGAGCCGCCGCAGGATAACCTACATCGACAACCAGCAATGGGGACCTGAAGCGGATTCGATTGAATCTGGTTACAGGGTCCCCTTCACCAAGATCAACATCTTCATCGGCACGATCGGATCATCCGCGCCTGAGCCGGACATCTCCACCGACATCGTCGAGCCGGCCAGGTACGTCCGCCAAGTCGTAGCGCCAAATCTGACTCGCCCGGTCTTTGTGGGGTTCATGCAGGGATCGGAGGAGCCAGAACGCTCGGTGACTCAGGAAACTACACCGGTCAACTCCGATGACGAATCTTCCATGGGTGACTCAGATTCAATCCGCTCTCTGCATGGGGATTGCCTTGGGAGCTTGTCGCTGGCCATGGACCCAGAAATCCATGACCGAACTCGCCGCCAGATCGCCATCTACATGGCTGGGGCGACTCAGCCCACATAAAACCCTACTGGGGGCGATGTAACCGGCGTGACGTCCAGGAGCCCAGCCGCAGTCCTAGTGGATTTGGCGGCGGAGGTCACAAGGCTAATGGCGACTCCCCTCACACCAGAGAACCAAGAGGAGATAAACACGGAGCTGGCGAAACTTAGAGAGGCAGTGGCAAAAGCTCATCGGGACGCCGAGATGGAGTCCGCCAGGATCGAGACTCGGCAAGCTCAAATTACGGCCGAAAGGATGCGTTTAAACACCGACAACTGGCGGCTCGAGAGACAGCAGCGCGCGTCCGACGCCGTCCATCAGCGGAGACACCAGGGTCGCCTGCCCCATGATCTCAACCCGACCCGCCTGTTCGACACTCCATGAACCTCTGGGGCGGGAGCCGCCCCGGGGGGAGGACCGGGCCGCCCGCCTAACCCGCCGGCTCAGCCGGTTGAGGATCACATTCCCCGATTCTGGACGCCTCAAGGCCACTTTTCCAACCTGGTGGATAACATGCTTGCCGCAACTCGCCATCTGGAGTCTCTTCCGATTCACGGCAACACCCCTGCCGAGATAGAAGCAAGGAACGCCATCGAGATGTTGAAGACGGCGGTGGTTCAAAACGCCCAGTTCTCACATAGCCTCGAGATATTGCATTCCACCCCCGAGGCAAGTTACACCAGGAGCTGGCCAGAGGACCAGCCCGCCGTGAACAGCGGTCCGCGACATGTCCCACAGGACAACCCGCCTGAACGGAACCCGCCGGGTCGGGATCTCCCAGACACCCAAGACGCCCCGGCCCCCCTCGTCGGGGGCGGAGGGCGAGCCGGGGTACCATGCTTGTCCCCCGCCCTTCGTAACGAAAGGATGCCTAAAGACTTCAAAGGGCCAAGGAAAGTGCCTAATTATACCCCGGACCTCGAGCCAGCATCATGGATCGAAAGTTATGAAATCGCCATGGACATGCTCGACGTAAACGCGGCGGTTTGCGCCAGATACTTCACAATGAAGCTCGAGGGGTCGGCACACACTTGGTTGAAAAACTTGCCTCCCAATTCCATCCAGTCCTGGGCCGAGTTAAAAGAGCGTTTCATCAAAAACTTCCGAGGAACTTGCAAACGTCCGATGACGATCGTCGATCTACAGCATTGTGTTCAGCGCCCGGATGAGTCGGCCCACCATTGGTCACAGCGGGTTACAGAAATCATTCATTCATCAGATGGTATTACGGCGGCTCAAGTTGTGCTCATCCTCGAGCACAATTGTCATTACGAACCCTTGGTGCAGAAATTAGGATGACTCGAACGAAAGGTCCAAGACATGGGCGACCTGATGGACACCCTCACTAGATATGCCGAGGCCAATGATACCAAAGATCCCGGCGAGGATGGCAAGGCTAATTCGCCTAAGAAGGACGAGTCCTCCAAAAATCATACCCGGTTCCAGGGGCGTAACCGTCACAATCAAGGGACCAATGGCAAGCGGAGACCACAGGAGGAGCCCTCGGACTTGGTCGCCAATACCAACGCTAATAACGGCAAAAAGAAGAATCGAGGTTTCAGTGGGAAGAGGCCGCGTAACTATGAAGAGCTACTCAAGGGCCCTTGCCCGCACCACGCCACGGCTGACGGCCCGGCGAGTCACTCTTGGGAAAACTGCTTCGTGATGCGAGAGTTTCGGGCAGAGGCAATCAAAAAGAGTCAAAACAAAGACCCGGACCAGTGCCAGGAGCAAAGACAGAACCCCTTCGGCGGATTTCCCGAACAGGGGTCCAGGGAGGCCCGCAGCCAGGCGGCGGCCAATACCCGGTGCACCACCAGCGGCGGTACAACCCGCCAGTAGTCTTCCAGCAGCCACCCCCACAGGGGGCTCCACAGGGTCAGGACGATAATGGGGGCTTCCGTAGCAACCCCAAACAGTTAAGTAATGGGCAGTACCACGTTTTCACCACTAATGCTTGCAGGCATGATAAGAAGGTGAGTCACCAGGCGTACAGTGTATCTGAACCGGCGATTCCGAGATACCTCCATTGGTCTGAGCAGACCATAACATGGAGCAGGGAGGATCACCCGCCGAGAGTAGATAACCCGGGCGATCTGGCGTTGGTCGTGGCTCCCCAAGTGGGGGGTTACACCCTATCAAAGGTACTAATGGATGGTGGCAGCAGCATCAATATCCTATACTTCGACACCTTCCAAAGGATGAACCTATTGGAGAAAGACCTGATGCCTTCAACCACAGTTTTCCACGGAATTGTCCCAGGCAAGTCGGCTTATCCCATAGGCTGGGTCAGGCTCACAGTGGCATTTGGAACTGCACAGAATTATAGGTCGGAGTCTCTAATCTTCGAGGTGGTCAAATTGAAAAGCCCCTCCCATGCGCTGTTTGGGCGACCGGCTTACGCCCGCTTCATGGCTCGTCCGTGCTATGTCTATCTCAAGCTCAAAATGCCTGGTCCCAAAGGACCCATCACAGTTGATGGAGATAGAAGGATCGCAAAGGAATGTGAAGAAGGGGATGCGGCTTATGCGGAAGTCGCATGTGCTGCAGAAGAGCTCAAACACCATCGGGCCAATGTTGACCCAATGGACATGTCACCCCTGAAGAAGCCAACTACAGACTCTGAGTCGCCCCTCAAGTTCAAACCAACGGATGACACTAAGACAATTGATTTCGTGCCTGGCGATTCATCCAAGCAGTTCACCATTGGGATGGGTCTGGACCCCAAATAGGAAAGCGCGCTCATCGAATTCATCCGTGAGAATCGGGACATCTTTGCATGGAAACCTTCTGACATGCCTGGTGTGCCGAGAGAATTCGCTGAGCACCATCTTAATGTTGACCCAAAGTGCAAACCCGTCCAGCAGTACCTTCGCAGATTCAACGAGGAGCGACGCAAGGCGATTGGGGAAGAAGTCGCCCATCTTTTAGCCGCCGGATTCATCATGGAAGTTTTTCACCCCAAATGGCTGGCTAGCCCGGTTTGGGTACTCAAGAAGAATTGTACTTTTCGCATGTGTATTGACTATACAGACCTCAACAGAGCTTGTCCAAAAGATCCCTTCGCTCTTCCCCGCATCGACCAAATCATTGACTCGGTGGCGGGATGCGAACGATTGTGATTTCTGGACGCCTATTCAGGATATCACCAGATCAAGATGGCTGTGGAGGATCAAGAGAAAACGGCCTTCATAACCCCCTTTGGGGCCTTTTGTTATGTGTCCATGCCCTTCGGACTCAAGAGTGCGGGGGCGACTTATCAGCGCTGCATCCAGAATTGTCTTCGCAACCAAATTGGTCACAACGTCCATGCCTATGTCGACGATATTGTGATCAAGACCCGCCAGAGGGAGACACTACTGGAAGACCTCAGGGAAACGTTCGATAATCTACGGGTATATCAGATGAAACTAAATCGTACCAATTGTGTTTTTGGTGTGCCTGCAGGAAAATTGCTGGGTTTCCTGGTATCGGAGCGCGGCATCGAAGCTAACCCGGACAAGATCGAAGCGGTTACCTCCCTCGGAAAGCCGGCGAACGTTAATGAGGTTCAACGACTGGCGGGTCGCATTGCGGCTTTAAGTCGATTTGTGAGTCGCCTCGGGGAGAAGGCGATCCCTCTTTATCAATTGTTGAGGAAATCCGATCGATTTGTTTGGACAAATGAGGCAGACGAGGCGCTCGAGGCCCTGAAACGCCAATTGGTTAACCCGCCGGTCCTGGCAGCCCCAACTGAAAAGGAGCCCATGCTTCTGTATATCGCGGCAAATTCCAAAGCAGTAAGTGTGGCAGTGGTCGTTGAGAGAAAGGAAGAAGGAAAGGAATACCCAGTGCAGCGCCCAGTATATTTTATCAGCGAGGTGCTAACTCTTTCCAAGCAGCAGTACCCACATTGGCAGAAGTTGGTATATGGGGTGTTTATGGCAAGTCGAAAACTTAAGCATTATTTCCAGGAGCACCCTATCACAGTGGTTAGCTCTGCCCCCCTTGGGTATATCATCCAGAATCGGGAGGCAACAGGGCGAATCGCCAAGTGGGCAATAGAGCTTGGGCCTCATCACATACAATATACTCCTCGCACAGCTATCAAGTCTCAGGCACTAGTTGATTTCGTTAACGACTGGACAGAGCTACAGGCTCCGGAAGACCGGCCTGATCTCACTTACTGGACTATTTACTTTGATGGATCCAGGCAGCTGGAAGGCTCGGGGGCTGGTGTGGTGTTGGTATCCCCTCAAGGAGATAAGTTCTGTTATGTTCTCCGACTCATGTTTCCGTGCACTAACAATGCGGTGGAATATGAAGCTTTGCTTCACGGCTTGTGACTCGCCAAGGAGATGAACCTAACACGAGTCAGATGTTTCGGTGACTCCGATTTGGTGGCACAACAAGTTTCGGGTACCTGGGATTCTCGGGACCCCATGATGGCGGCTTACAAGCGAGCTGTGTTTGATGTGGCGGGTCATTTTCATGGTTATCAGGTGGACCATATTGATCGGCGCCTCAATGAAGCAGCTGATGCCCTCTCGTGACTTGGCTCCCAGAGAAAGCCGGTTCCCCCTAATGTTTTTCTGGATATCTTACATAAACCATCCGTGATTCTACCGTCAGAGGAGGAATTGGCAATACCAGATCCCGAGTCTCAGCTCGTGGCGGCTCTCCATGTCACTCCGGATTGGGTTCTCCCTTATCTGGCTTATCTCGCTCGGGGCGAGTTACCGGCCGACGAAGTTTTGGCTCGCCAGATCGTTCAGCGCAGCAAATCCATGGTCATCATTAATGGCGAGTTATATAAACGGAGCGCCTCTGGAGTTTTTCAGCGATGTGTTTCCCCCGAAGAAGGATGCGTAATCCTAAATGACATTCATTCCGGAGACTGTGGGCATCACGCCGGGTCACGTTCTTTGGTATCAAAGGCTTTTCGTCATGGTTTCTTTTGGCTGACGGCTCATGCAGATGAAGAAGACATAGTTCGTCGGTGCGAGGGGTGCTAGCGTTATGGGAGGTAGGCTCATGTCCCGGCTCAAGAATTAAGAATGATTCCCATTACTTGGCCTTTTGCGGTCTGGGGGCTGGACATGGTTGGCCCCTTTAAGATGTCCTCCAACAAGAAGACCCACCTGCTGGTGGCGGTTGATAAGTTCACCAAGTGGGTTGAGGCGGAACCTGTTGGGGCTTGCGATGCGGAAACAGCGGTCAAATTTTGAAGAAGCTGATTTTCCGGTTTGGATATCCGCATAGTATCATCACTGATAATGGTACTAACTTGTCCCAAGGGGCGATGCAGGAGTTTTGTCGTCGAGAACATATACGACTTGATGTTTCTGCAGTCGCTCACCCACAATCTAATGGGCAGGCAGAGCGGGCGAATCAGGAGGTTTTGCGAGGGATTAAGCCCCGACTTATGGTTCCCTTGGAAAAAACCCCAGGGTGTTGGGTTGAAGAGTTACCTTCAGTATTGTGGAGTATTCGGACTACCCCGAACCGATCCACGGGATTCACCCCTTTCTTTTTGGTCTACGGAGCAGAGGCTCTTCTCCCTACTGACATAAGGCATGACTCGCTTAGAGTCGCCGCATATGTGGAACAAGACAATGAGCTGGCGCGTCAAGACTCTTTGGATGCCTTAGAGGAGGCGCGTGACCTGGCCGCGGCCCGTTCGGCTATCTACCAGCAGGATCTGCGGCGGTATCATATTTGCCGGGTTAAGAGTCGGACCTTTCAGGAAGGTGACTTGGTTCTTCGGCTGTTACAACATCGAGCAGGCATGCACAAGCTGTCACCACCTTGGGAAGGGTCGTTCGTCGTCAGCAAGAACCTCCGCAATGGCTCTTATTATTTGGTGGATCTCCGGCCTAATCGGCCGACCACGGAGGCTGAGTCGACTCGCCCCTGGAATATTGCCCATCTGCGGCCTTATTACACTTGAGCTCTTAAAGCTCTACACTATGTAAGTTTTTCAGTTTCATTATGAAGTAATAAAATACTCCCTGACTTGGGGGCTTCTTTATTAAAAAGCAATTGTGTCATCCTGTTGCGACCTTATGAGCCGACAGAATTTGCATTTAGGGTGTGTGCTCGAGCTTTCTGACTCGCCTCATCCTGTTGTGACCTTATGAGCCGACGAAACCTGCATTTAGGGTGTGTGCTCGAGCTTTCTGACTCGCCTCATCCTGTCGCGACCTTATGAGCCGACGAAACCTGCATTTAGGGTGTGTGCTCGAGCTTTCTGCCTCGCGTCATCCTGTCGCCACCTTATGAGCCGACGAAACCTGCATTTAGGGTGTGTGCACGAGCTTTCTAACTCGCCTCATCCTGTCGCGACCTTATGAGCCGACGAAACCTGCATTTAGGGTGTGTGCTCGAGCTTTCTGACTCGCCTCATCCTGTCACGACCTTATGAGCCGACGAAACCTCCATTTAGGGTGTGTGCTCGAGCTTTCTAACTCGCCTCATCCTGTCGCGACCTTATGAGCCGACGAAACCTGCATTTAGGGTGTGTGCACGAGCTTTCTGACTCGCCTCATCCTGTCGCGACCTTATGAGCCGACGAAACCTGCATTTAGGGTGTGTGCTCGAGCTTTCTGACTCGCCTCATCCTGTCGCGACCTTATGAGCCGACGAAACCTGCATTTAGGGTGTGTGCACGAGCTTTCTGACTCGCCTCATCCTGTCGCGACCTTATGAGCCGACGAAACCTGCATTTAGGGTGTGTGCACGAGCTTTCTGACTCGCCTCATCCTGTCGCGACCTTATGAGCTGACGAAACTTGCATTTTTGGGTGCATGCTTGAGTTTTCTGACTCGCCTCATCCTGTCACGATCTTATGAGCCGACGAAACTTGCATTTTTGGGTGCATGCTTGAGTTTTCTGACTCGCCTCATCCTGTCGCGACCTTATGAGCTGACGAAATTGCTGTTTTTGTTTAAAGGCATAGCCTTGAGGGTTTTGTACCTTTCTTTCTGATCCCTCTAGGAAATATTTGTTGTCGCTTTTTGGGTTTTCATATATGCTGTTTTCAAGGCCTAAAGACGGGTTAATGATCAGAACTACTTTGTCCATGGTAAGTTGAGCATCTTAAAGGAGTCTCAAATATTTCAAAATCGCCTTACGAGCGACATAAAGATTCTTGCAAAGGGTATCACCAAAACAGTACCGACTTATGAAATAAACCTATTACATGGCTCTCAGGCCAAAATCAGTAAGGTTCATTCTGTTGGCGCCTTAGGATCATCCTGCTGTGAGCTTTGGCCAACTTCGATTTGCAAGTCGCCAAGTACCCAATTGCACTTAGCCAAGGCTGCGAAGTCATCGTCATCAGTCAGGATCGATGCCAGGTCTGCTTCCAAGTCAAAAGGGTTCTTGGGTCGCCGAGGAGTTAAACTGGTCGTCACAAAGGCTGGCGGGTTGACCCTCTTGTTTTTACTATCATAAGCCGCCTGATACTTTGATAAATCAAGGCTTGCTGCAAGCTGGGTTGCTGCTAGTCGGGAGTCCTTGACGACACGTTGATAGTCCTCTTCAACAAACTCTGGCCCATCATCTTTAAGCTGAGGAAAGCCTGCTGCTACCTCTTCCGGGTTGATTTCCGGAGCATACGCCAAGCAGCGACTCAGGGCAGTCAGAACACCCTTTCGAGCGGCTGACCGAGTTAGCTCGCCAATTTGAGGGGGAAGTGTGGATAAGCAGCCAAGCACCTTCTTTATGGAAGTGATAGGCTCTTTGTCACCCATCACAGCCTTAACAGTCAAGACGCTGCCGGTGTACAGTTGCTCTGTGAGCGTGTAAATCGCCTTCAGCATCAGCACGCGGTCTTCTTGAAGGTTGGCGGTTCTCGGACCTGAGTAAGGGGTCATGATGATCAGCGACTTACGATAAGAATTATTTATAAAATAAATGGAGATCAAAGGTTTAAGTAAACTTACCGAAGACGGCTTGCGTCATGTTGGAGATATGATGCTTCAAGCCGGATAATTCCTGTTGCACAGTGGCTAGCTTGGCTTCAGCCTTTTCTACTCTTTTTATGGCGGCATCTTGGTCAGCTTGTGCTCTTTTCAACTCGGCTTTGAGTTTCTCCAACTCATCCAAGGCTAATTGATATCTCTCCTCCGACTTGGCTCGGGCGTCTTGCTGACCAGATAAGATTTCTTTAAATCGCCAAGCGTCGATTCAGTTTGAGCAAGAGTTTCCTGTTGAAAGTACAAAACAAGGGCAAGTCTCAGAACTATTGCAAGCAATATCCATGACACTTGGGGGCTAATGTATAAATTTTTTTTCTTTTCAGATGAAATTATACAATATCAAGACCCGGTTCATCCTTTTACTGATGACCCGGCCCTTGGGGGTTACTGGTCGCAAAGTTTTTCTAACTTTTTCAAGACCCGGCTCATCTTTTTACTGATGACCCGGCCCTTGGGGGTTACTGGTCGCAAAGTTTTTCTAACTTTTTCAAGACCCGACTCATCTTTTTACTGATGACCCGGCCCTTGGGGGTTACTGGTCGCAAAGTTTTTCTAACTTTTTCGAGACCCGGCTCATCTTTTTACTGATGACACGGCCCTTGGGGGTTACTGGTCGCAAAGGTTTTCTAACTTTTTCAAGACCCGGCTCATCTTTTTACTGATGACCCGACCCTTGGGGGTTACTGGTCGCAAAGTTTTTCTAACTTTTTTAAAACCCGGCTCATCTTTTTGCTGATGACCCGGCCCTTGGGGGTTACTGGTCGCAAAGTTCTTTCTAAATTTTCTTAAGACCCGGCTAATCTTTTTATTGGATGACCCGGCCCTTGGGGGTTAATGGGAGTAATACAATATAACAAGTTTGCCTCATGTTTGTTTTTTAACATTCGCAGCAGGCTCTTTTCCATCTCATAGCTCGCCTCCAGGCGACTTGAAAAACCAGAGCAGAGTTCCCCGAACTCCAGGTTTTCATACTCAGAAAGCTTGGCCTTGGAGAGTCCCGATTCAGGAATGGCTTGGGAGGAGGATGCCACATGTTTTGACAAAACCGTCGCCGCCGGCTTCGAGAAGCCAGTACCAGTAATAATCACAGCATCTGGGTCTTCTGTTGTCGTCAATGGACTTGGCGGCTTAGGAATATCCGTTGTTTCCTTCGGCGATTCAGGAAGATCCATCTGATTTTCAGGCTCGGCTTGATCCGGTTCATCCTGATTCGGTGCTGAGTCTTTGATGGGTTCTGAAGTTGGGACAGGAGTTGACCCGCTGGTTTTCTTGTTCTTGGTCTGTGCCCTAAAAAGAAGGGAGAAGCGCATTAAGGAATTGAAAGGCTCGTTACTCTCAGAATTCAAAACAAGATTATCAAAAGATTTACCCTGGAACTCGAATCATTGGTGGAAGTGTCAACATCACTGAGTCGCCAGATGTAGGAGGAGAGTTCTGCAAAAATTATATGCCAACAATATAGGCGGGTTACAGGCGTGATTCAAGGAGAACATGAAGAATTGTCATTCACAAAATACCTCATTTGGTTTCCTCTTGTTCGTTGCTGGTAAGCCGGACACCAGATCATCGGAATGACTTTGCGTCTTCCGATTAGAAGTGTGATGTGCTTTCTTCAGTAGGAAATTTGGGTCCAAACAAGCATTTGGGTGTGAGAAGGGAACTTTCCCACAAACTCGCCTGGCCGGCTTAGGTGGAGAAGGAGATGAATCGGAGGAAACAGAAATTACCTCAACAGAGTCCTCCTGGCTTTCGTTGTCTTCGTTCTATTACAAAGAAAGGGAAAGACGTAAAAACAAAGATTAACAGTAGTGGATGGCGAGTGAAAAGAGGATGAATTTTTACCTCCGAAAGTGCATCGCCGACTTGAGATTCATCGACTTCGGATGGCTCAGCCACAACAGCTTTGCCCTTACCCTTGGTTTTCTTTGAGGACGGCTTAACATTTTTCATGGCTGGCCTTTTGGGTTTTCTGGACCAGAACTTATCGCCTTTCTGAAATAGTATATGTTACAAAAACACAATACAAATGAAGCATAAGGAGTAAAACCAAAGGCGGGTTATATTTGTTCACCTTGGGCGCCGGGTTAATTTTGCAGAAAGGCTTGAGGCCGATTTGGCCGCATTTTCCCGCAGGCCCGCCAGTCAGTTTCTTGATAATGGTGACAATGTCCTTTTCTGTTAAAGTCGTACGGAAATAACATTGAGGATGATCTAGGGTGCCATCAAATTCGCACATCAGACCGTCCCGGCGACACATAGGGAGGATACGCCATTCGACCCAGCAGCGGATTAGGTCAACTCCAGTAAGGCCATTATTCGTCAAGGACCTTAATTCAGACAGTACTGGGATGAATTCCGATTCTTCTTCCTCGGTGAGTTTGTCTGGGAGCTTGAAGTTTGTTGGAAGGCGAGTTGGCCGGTAGCCCAGAAGTTTGTTTTCGCCAGCGGGAGAAGTCTCTTGACAGTAGAACCAAGACTCGCCCCAACCTTTGGGATGGCTGGGCATGGCGAGTGAGGGAAACGGGCTATCCCTGCGGCTTTGGACATTGACACCGCCGAGTTCCAGGCTGGGACCATTGTGGAATTCCGTTTGGCGATTCAGATGAAAAAAGTGCCAGAATAGAGGAACAGAGGGCTCAATCCGCAGATAAGCTTCACAGAAAACTTGGAATTGGCATAAGTTGCTTATGGAATTGGGTCCCAAATCCTGGAGGCGGGCGTTCATGAAAGCCATGGCGTCTCTAAGAAACTTCGATCCAGGCGGCTTAAAACCTCGCTCCATGTGTTCAACAAAGATGACTATTTCTCCTTCCCTGGGGTTAGGAAGATCCTCTCCAAACCCGGTGCGCCAGCCGATAACATTCTGGGGATCCAGGTTGCCCGTTTTCACGTAATCAGCCAATATGGTATCGTCAACCTTAGTAGGAAGCGAGTCACTTTTGAAGACGGCGCCCATGCTACAAAGAGGTAAGGTGTGAACTTACATGCCTCAAACATCTACTGTAAGGGATGAAATAAGTTCATTTAAATCGCCAAGTACTTTGTCCACGGACTAAGGGAAGGACTTGACTCGCCATGTCAAAGGGCCGAGTCGGTTTATTATGGCGACTTACGGGGTGTGGCTATTTACAAGAGCTGCGCTCTAGAGATGATGGGGACGTTCGCTTGAAATGTCAAAGTGTGAAGACTACAAACAGCTTTCCGCAAACAGTAGGTAAATGGTGGATCTATCGGGCAGGTAAAAAAATCTGAGAAAAACGACTGGATGCGGCCATTTCTTACCAGGGCAAGACGACGCCCCTCATTTGATGGAACACTATACTAAAAGATCCACAAGTAAAGATGGATAAATAAAGGTATTCAAGGGCATTGGATATCTCATCAATGTTCGTGATAATCGGTTCAGGGTATGCGACGTCTGCTCGCGAGGAATATCAAGAACTTAGCAATGGCAGGAACATGGCAATGGTCGGAATTCTGAGCAGGGATTGGATCTTTTCCTAAAAAGGGGGCGAAGGCCTAACCTGATTCTCTCAGACGAAGAGGGCCGATGACGACGAAGGTTGTTGGAGAAGCACGGAGTTTTCGTCGGACGACGAGGTCTTCGGCGGCGGAGGAGTTCGTAGCAGACGGCAAGATGGTCGGCGATGATGTAGTGGTCGACGGTGGCGGACAGATTGGCCGCGGTGCAAAGTTGGACGGCGGCGAAGGCCTAGGGGCGGCGCCAAAGCCTCTCGCGTGAAGGTGGGAAGGACGGCGGCGCCGAAGTCCTCGGAAGGTGATGAGGTTTTCTCGATGTAGTGATGGGGAAGAGATTGACGAGACGGGTAGGTGGGGAGCACCAGTCCTGTCCCCCCCTATCTATTTATCAGAGCCAGCGCTGGAATCGAGGCGCCGTGAGCGGGAACCGCCAGGGAATAAAAAGATTCGCTATAAATGCACGCCGAAGACTTCGGGATAACGATGTGCTAAGATCCGTTAGGGTTGTGTCAATCCTCCCAAAAATCGAGGAATAAGAAGAGGCCGACAAGAAATGGTTTGGCGACTTAAAGAATTCTCAGTGCCCGATGGCGGGTTACAATTTCTGACATATGAAGGAAAATGAGGAATAAATCGCCTTCAACTAAGCAGATGTATTGGCATGAAAAAGAAGTTCAAGTCAATTTGGGGCCTAATGTTGGGGATATTACCAGTGACTGACCCGCCCTAGTTGGGCCGGGTTAGTCATTAGGCGATTCATCCGAGCAGGTATTTGGGCCTTGTCCTGGTCAAATCAAGGTCATATGACGGTTTGTGAATCATGGAAAGTCTCCAAGCTTCGGAAGATAGCGACTTAGAGACCGCCGGGGTCACGATTCGTAGGAAGGAAAGTATCCTTGTAAACCCTAGGGGATTTGACCTGTATATAAAGGCGAGTCCCAGGGGACGAGAGGGCAGGTTAGAAACCATTGAGTGCTAGGTTTGGCGAATTATGCCCCCCTTGTAATCGAATCCACATCAATACACACAAAAGCAAGACGTAGGCTATTACCTCCTCACGAGGGGCCAAACCTGGGTAAATCGTCGTGTCTCTCCCGCTTAACCCCTTTGAGTCGCCACCAAGGTGCGATGGCTCCAGTATTAAGTCCTTTCACGAGGACATCTGCCGTGACAAAACCACGACAGCAGGTGAAAGTGGTTTTCTCCTGATCAGATTGTGCAACAGGTATTTGCGAGAAACCTGAATAACCGTCTAGAAAGCAGAAGTGTGTGTGCTTTGATAGCCTTTCTAGCATTTGGTCGATGAACGGCAAAGGATAATGATCTTTCCTGGTTGCCTTGTTCAGTTTCCAAAAGTCAATCATCATCCTATAGACGGTAATAATCCTTTGTGGGATTAGTTCATCTTTATCATTAGGAGCGACGGTGATACCTCCCTTCTTAGGTACGCAATGTACTGGACTTACCCAATCACTATGAGCAACAGGATAAATGATTCCTGCTTCCAGAAGCTTTAATAATTCTTTTCTAACGACCTCTTTCATCTTAGGATTTAATCTCCTTTGATGATCAACAACTGGTTTAAAGTCAGGATAGGTTTTAATCTTGTGCTGACATAAAGTAGGACTAATACCCTTAAGATCATCAAGAGTATATCCAATAGCAGCGCGGTGCTTCCTGAGAGTCCTTAGTAACTTCTTCTCTTCGTGTTCTGGGAGGAGGGCACTAATAATGATAGGATATATATCCTTCTCATCAAGATAGGCATACTTAAGAGTATCAGGCAACTGTTTAAGCTCGAACACAGGATCACCCTTTGGTGGGGGAGGATCCCCAAGCAATTCAACAGGCAGATTATTCTTGAGAATAGGATATTGTTCTAAGACAATTTTATCTATCTCATCTCTCAACTCCATATGCATATCATTTTCATGCTCAAGCAGATATTGCTCTAAAGGATCCGTAGGAGGTATGGCAATAGAGGCAAGAGCAATGATTTCATCTCTACCAGACGACTCTCTTTCATGAGGTTGTGTTCCAAACTTGGAGAAGTTAAATTCATGAGATACACCCTCGAAACTTACTATGACAGTCTGCTTAATGCAATCAATGTGAGCATTGACAGTGTTGAGAAAGGGTCTACAAAATATGATGGGACAAAATCTATCTTGTGCAGTACCAAGAACGAGGAAATCAGTAGGATACTTCGTCTTACCACACAGGACTTCTACGTCTCTCACACTTCCGAGAGGGCAGATAGTGTCTCTATTAGCTAGCGTGATAGTGACATCAATGGGTTCTAACTCAGCAGGTGCAATCTCATCTTTGATTTTATCATATAGAGAACGGGGTATTGCACTAACACTAGCTCCCATATCACATAAACCATGGTAATAGTGGTCCCCTATCTTAACAGAAACAACGGGCAGGCCAACTACAGGTCTGTGTTTGTCTTTCGCGTGAGGTTTAGCAATTCTAGCGGAGTCCTCACAGAATTTGATAACATGCCCATCTATGTCTTCGGCTAAGAGATCTTTGATAATAGCAACACTAGGTTCAACTCTAATCTCCTCAGGGGGTGCAAGTGGTCTAATGTAACCCCTACGTATCACAGTTGGAGCTTTAGAATAATCCTTTATCCTAGCAGGGTATGGTGGTTTCTCAGTGTAAGCACAAGGAACAACAGGATCACTAAAAGCAATGATTTTCTCCTCAACTAGATTGGTTTTGGCTATGTTTCTTTCTACGGGAGGATGGTATTTAAACCACTTCTCTTTGGGAAGATCAACATGAGCAGCAAAAGATTCACATAGAGAAGTTACTATCTCAGAGTCAAGTCCATACTTAGCGCTAAAATCTCTAGAAGTGTTTGTCTCAAGAAAAGATTTAACGCAATCAAACTGGAAATTCATACCTGACTCCTTACCTTCCTCCAGATCCCAATCTTCAGAGTTGCGTTTGATTCTCTCCAATAAATTCCATTTGTGATCAATATCCTTCTTCATAAAAGAACTAGTACAAGAAGTGTCAAGCATGGTACGATCTTCATGAGAAAGCCGAGCATAAAAGTTTTGAGTGATGATTTCTCTCGAGAGTCATGATTGGGGCATGAATATAGCATTGATTTAAGCCACCCCCAAGCTTGAGCTATGCTTTCCCTATCACGAGGCCAAAAGTTATAAATAAAGTTCCGATCACGATGTACTAAATGCATAGGATAGAACTTTTGATGAAATTCCAATTTCAACCGATTGTAGCCCCATGATCCAGTATCATCACATAGCCTATACCATGTCAACGCCTTATCCTTCAAAGATAAAGGAAATACTTTCTTCTTTACCTCATCCTCGGGCAAACATGCAAGCTTAAATAAACCACAAACTTCATCTACATAGATTAGATGCAAGTCTGGATGTCAAGATCCATCTCCTGTGAAAGGATTAGCCAGCAGTTTCTCAAGCATAGCCGAAGAAATTTCATAAAAGATATTTTCAGTAGGTACCTCAGGTTGAGGAAAAACTCCTCATACTTCCGTTCGTGGTGAAGATACCCCGAACAAACTCCTCAAAGGAACAGTTTCCGTAGTGACAAGTGACAATAAATTTCAGCATAGTATATAAATGTTTCCTTACCAATTTCCACTTACCAAAGGCGCTTCACTCCCCGGCAACGGCGCCAGAAAAGAGTCTTGATGACCCACAAGTATAGGGGATCAATCGTAGTCCTTTCGATAAGTAAGGGTGTCGAACCCAACAAAGAGCAGAAGGCTCTGATAAACGTATTTCGGCAAGGTAATAACTGCAAGCACTGAAAGTAGCGGTAACAAGTGATTGTGTAGCGAGGTGAAACGTAGCAAGCAAAGAGTAACAAGTAACAAGTAGTAGCAACGGTGCAGCAAGTGGCCCAATCCCTTTTGTATCAAGGGACAAGCCTGAACAAAGTCTTGTAGGAGGAAAAACGCTCCCGAGGACACACGGGAATTTCGGTCATGCTAGTTTCATCATGTTCTTATGATTCGCGTTCGTTACTTTGATAGTTTGATATGTGGGCGGACCGGCGCTTGGGTACTGACCTTACTTGGACAAGCATACCACTTATGATTAACCTCTCTCGCAAGCATCCGCAACTACAAAAGAAGAATTAAGACAAAGTCTAACCATAGCATTAAACTAGTGGATCCAAATCAGCCCCTCACGAAGCAACGCATAGACTGGGGTTTAAGCTTCTGTCACTCCAGCAACCCATCATCTACTTACTACTTCCCAATGCCTTCCTCTAGGCCCAAATATGGTGAAGTGTAATGTAGTCGACGTTCACATAACACCACTAGAGGAAAAGACAACATACAGCATATCAAAATACTGAACGAATATCAAATTCACATGACTATTATTAACATGACTTATCGCATGTCCTCAAGAACAAAAGTAACTACTCACAAAACATAATCATCATCATGATCAGAGGTGTAATGAATAGCATCAAGGATCTGAACATAAACTCTTCCACCAAGTAATCCAACTAGCATCAACTACAAAGAGTAATCAACACTGCTAGCAACCTTACAAGTACCAATCGGAGTTGCGAGACGAAGATTGGTTACAAGAGATGAACTAGGGATTGGAGAGGAGATGGTGCTGATGAAGATGTTGATGAAGATGCCTCCCCTCCGACGAGAGGACTGTTGGTGATGACGATGATGACGATCTCCCCCTCCGGGAGGGAAGTTTCCCCGGCAAGATCGTCCTGCGGGAGCTCTAGATTGGATCTGCTCAAGTTCCGCCTCGTGGAGGCGGCGAAACCACGAAAAAGCTCCCTTCTAATTTTTTCTGGACCAGGACGCTTCATATAGCAAAAGAGGGGGGCTAGTGGGCCGTCAGGGTGCCCACAAGCCCCCACTCCGCCACCAGGGGGTGGCGGTGTCACGGCTTGTGGCCCCCTGGCAGCCCCCCCTCCGGTAGTTCTTTTGCCCAGTATTTTTTATAGAATCCCAAAAAAATCCACGTAACTTTTCACGGCATTTGGAGATGTGCAGAATAGTGGACTAGGATTTTCTCCTTTTCCAGTCCAGAATTCCAGCTGCCTGAATTCTCCCTCTTCAAATAAACCTTGCAAAATAAGAGAGAAAAGGCATAAATATGGTACCACAAGTAATATAACAGCCCAAAAAGCAATAAAAATCAACATGAAAGCATGATGCAAAATGGACGTATCAGCCACCAACCGGGACCGAAGGGCGAGAAGCCAGGCCTTTAGTTCCTGTTGGTGGCTCGGATGAGGACTAAAGGGGGCCTTTATTGCCGGTTGGAGCCACCAACCGAGACTAAAGGTCTCTTGCTCGCACGACCGAGGTGCGGTGGAAGTTTAGTCCGACCACACCAAGCGAGAGCCGCTCGCAGCAGTTTATAAGCCCTGTTGTGACTACGGTCCCGAGCTCCTCTCTAATGCAAACAGTAAATGCCTAACGTTCCTCTCTACCCCGTGGGCCCTACTTTCCCTACGGGCCTGCATCCTAGCCCACATATAGTTGGGTTTCTAGTCGTATGCACGTCCTGGTGGCCTTAGCAGGCGGGCATTTTTTTATTTTTATGTTATTTTTTGGATATGTTATGTCAATTTTTTGACCTTCAAATCACATCCTATTTTTTATACATACTAACTTATGTTATTTTTTGCATATGTTATGTCAATTTTTTGACATTCTCAAAATCACATCGTACTTTTCAATACATACTCACTTATGTTTTAATTTAATTATTTTTGCTATTAAAGATTTTAAACAAAAATACTTTATGAAAAATTTAGTTGCATAAATTTTGTATAATTTTAAGTTACTGTTATTTTGATCATAACTCAAGTTTTATAAAAGCTTTTTAGTTGATTTTTTTTGCTATTAGAGTTTTATAAAAGCTTTTTAGCTGATTATTTTAATAATTTTTGAGCTAATTGACCGTGAAAGTGAAAAGCACTACAAATGCAGAATATTATAAATGTACTTTTTGTTATCCTAATAATGTTATCTTCTCATGCATTTAATATTTTTTGAGCTAAATGACCCTGAAATTGAGAAGCACTATAAAAGAACTCTGAAAAGGTTGAAACTTGGCATGGTATCATAATTTCACCCACATAGCATGTGCTAAAAAGTTATGAGGGTTACGACAAATACTAGATGCACTTCACGTACAAACTAGACAATCTCTTTCGAAGTATCACGGTTTCGCAGAAAAACTCATCTATTACAAAAGGGATTTCATATTTTTAACTTATTTTAACTACATACCTTTTGTGCGTTCAATATGCACCATTCAAAGCCACATCATCAATTTTCAACCCTTTTCTGACTCCATTTGTTATTTTTCATGCATTTAATAAAAAAATTAGGGTTCAGTGGAACCATTTGGTTGGTGAGCATGCGGACATGAAACATGATGGGTGATGCCAATGAGCTCAAAAAAGGAGTTTAGCTTGTGATATTCACCACCCTAATCGATTTGCATGGAAATAATCTGGCGATCAAATAGGCATTCCACACGTGGTTAAAAATGTGGAATTTCTAAAACACATCAGATTTGTTTTGAAGCAAGTAGATCCAACCGAATTTAGTGAAATCATTAATAAAATTCACACAATATTTTTTCCTGCCTACACAGACGAGTCCAGGACCCCAAACATCCGAAGAAACAAGCTCTAAAGGAGCTTTTGAGTCACTAGTGGATCAAGAATATGGTAGTTCATGAATCTTAGCCATATGACATGCATCACAAACTAACAAGTGATCTTGTTTATTTGGCACTAGAAGACTAAAATCACGAAGAATTTTCCAAACTACCGAAAAGAGGGGTGCCATAAGAGTTTGTACCATCGAGAAGTGAATGGTTTGATTGCACCAACTACTTGACATTGAGGAGCACTCTGCCGACCGGTCACAGGAATCAGCCCCCTCCTACACATGTTTTGAAGAATTGTTCTCCGGGTATCGTCATCCTTGACAAAAAAGATTTCAGGGTGAAGCTCAAGAAATACATGATTATCGCTCATAAGTTGATAGGCGAAAGAAGAATTTGGGCAACACTAGGAGCATGAAGGATATTATTTGAGCTCAGGGAACCCAAAGGAGTAGACAAGACTGAATGGCCAACATGCACAATTTCCATACCTTGACCTTTTGTAGTGTGGATTTGCTTGGTGACGGTGTAGTGATCACGAACCGCAAGTTTCTCCAACTCGTAGGTCACATGGTTTATGGCGCCAGTGTCAAGATAATAGTTGATATCCACGCCATATGCATGGGTTGCATTGGCAGCACGATGATTGCCACCACCTCCGCCATTGCCGTCGGTGCATCCGTTGTCTCCATTGCCGCCGCCACCGCCCGCGGAGTGACGAACATTGTTGTTGTAGCAGTGAGCGTATCATTACTTGCAGCGCCATGCACCATGGCCATCTGATACGTCACAAACGTATCTATAATTTCTGCTTGTTCCATGATCTTTTAGGTGACATTGTTATATGTTTTGCTACACCCAGTGCCAGTTTCTGTTTGCTGATGTCTATTTTGCAGGGGCTTTTAACCAATTTTTTTAAGCCCTGAAAATTCCAGGAAAAATATATAAAAAATCAGTGAAATAGAAGCTTCCAAATCACCGAAGATGGACCACAGGGGGCCAGGGGCTGCCCAGGCGACCTACTGGCGCGGTCAGGCCCTAGGTCGCGCCAGGAGGCTGCCTGGGTGGGCCCCACCTCCTCTAGTACCCTCTTTTGGCCTATATTTAGATTCCCGAGAGGAAACCCTTCCACAACTTCCAAAATCGCAAATTTCTCCATCGTTCGGCCGTCGTAGCGCTTCCGAGATCAGGAGCGTCAGGAGACCTCTTCCCGGCACCCTGCCGGAGGGAGGATTGACCTACGGGAGCTTCTCCACCGCCATGGACGCTTCTCGGACGTGCCGTGAGTAGTCCTCCTTGGACCATTGGTCCATGACCAGTAGGTCGTGCAAGGAGGCTGCCCTACATGATCAAGGCATCTATGTAATTCTCTTGCTATTGATATGCTCGGTTTGTTGGGATCCAATGGATTATGAGATTATATTCAGATTGTTATGAGTTATATATTTGATTATCGTTTTATATTATGTTCCTTAGTGATTCATGCATGTTCTACATTGCTGTTTATTGCTTTGGCCGAGTAGTAGATTGTAACTCCAAGAGGGAGCGTTATGCATGATTGTGGGTTCATGCCCCTCGATGTCTAGCTTGAGTGAAGGAACATGAGACTAGGGGATGTGTTGTTGCCACCAAGGAAAAAATAACGGTGCTTGTGACCACGGTTGAAAGGATTGTTTACCTTACGCATAGTTCGTTAATGGAGTTGTCTGTTGCTTTGAGTTTACACTTTGGGTGGGGCTCGCAACTTAATACCGATGAGATGTTCTAGATAGATATCTCAAGGTGGATGATTAGTAAGTAGATGCTGATGAATAAACAATCTACTTGTCTTGGCGTACTTCCCATTACTATTGAACCTCTAACTATCAAGTAGCATAATTAGCATTGCGGTGCTTTCATAATTCTGTCAATTGCCCAACTGTGATTTGTTCACCCAAGCATAGTTGTTTATCGTCTTTTGGGAGAGAGACATCACTAGTGAACATCATGTGACTCCGGTGCATATCACCATCACTGTTTACACCTCCGTCATTTTCCGCTTTCATTCACGTTTCTGTTGCAATCACTATTTCCTTCCCGCTTGTTTTTTGATCCTTCGCAAACTACAAGACTGGAGAGATTGACAACCTCTCTGTACTTGTTGGGAGCAAAGTTATTTGTTGTGTGTGCAGGTCCACATCTTCTGCTAGCGCCAGGATGGAGGACACCTACTATTGATCCTAGGAGTCCTCCTGGTTCGATAAACCTCACATTCTTCATGTGAGGGAAAACTTGCTGCTGACTACTTCTCAACCTTTCACTTGGGGTAACCAACTGTTGGGGAACGTCGCATGGGAAACAAAAATTTTCCTACGCGCACGAAGACCTATCATGGTGATGTCCATCTACGAGAGGGGATTTCCAATCTACGTACCCTTGTAGACCGCACAGAAGAAGCGTTAGTGAACGCGGTTGATGTAGTGGAACGTCCTCACGTCCCTCGATCCGCCCCGCGAACCGTCCCGCGATCAGTCCCACGATCTAGTGCCGAACGGACGGCACCTCCGCGTTCAGCACACGTACAGCTCGACGATGATCTCGTCCTTCTTGATCCAGCAAGAGAGACGGAGAGGTGGATGAGTTCTCCAGCAGTGTGACGGCGCTCCGGAGGTTGGTGGTGATCTTGTCTCGGTAGGGCTCTGCCCGAGCTCCGCGGAAACGCGATCTAGAGGTAAAACCGTGGAGATATGTGGTCGGGCTGCCGTGGCAAAGTTGTCTCAAATAAGCCCTAAAACCTCCGTATATATAGGGGGGGAGGGGGAGCCTTGCCTTGGGGTCCAAGGACTCCCAAGGGGGTCGGTCGAGCCAAGGGGGGCAACCCTCCCCTTCCAAACCGAGTCCAACTAGGTTTGGAAGGAGGAGTCCTTCCCCCTTTTCCCACCTCCTCTTTTTTTTTCTTTTCTCTTTGATTTTTCTTCCTATGGCGCATAGGGCTTTCTTGGGCTGTCCCACCAGCCCACTAAGGGCTGGTGCGCCACCCTCAATGCCTATGGGCTTCCCCGGGGTGGGTTGCCCCCCCCCCCCCCCCGGTGAACTCCCGGAACCCATTCGTCATTCCCGGTACATTCCCGGTAACTCCGAAAACCTTCCGGTAATCAAATGAGGTCATCCTATATATCAATATTCGTTTCCGGACCATTCCGGAAACCCTCGTGACGTCCGTGATCTCATCCGGGACTCCGAACAACATTCAATAACCAACCATATAACTCAAATACGCATAAAACAACGTCGAACCTTAAGTGTGCAGACCCTGCGGGTTCGAGAACTATGTAGACATGACCCGAGAGACTCCTCGGTCAATATCCAATAGCGGGACCTGGATGCCCATATTGGATCCTACATATTCTATGAAGATCTTATCGTTTGAACCTCAGTGCCAAGGATTCATATAATCCCGTATGTCATTCCCTTTGTCCTTCGGTATGTTACTTGCGCGAGATTCGATCGTCAGTATCCGCATACCTATTTCAAACTCGTTTACCGGCAAGTCTCTTTACTCGTTCCATAATACAAGATCCCGCAACTTACACTAAGTCACATTGCTTGCAAGGCTTGTGTGTGATGTTGTATTACCGAGTGGGCCCCGAGATACCTCTCCGTCACACGGAGTGAAAAATCCTAGTCTCGATCCATACTAACTCAACGAACAACTTCGGAGATACCTGTAGAGCATCTTTATAGTCACCCAGTTACGTTGCGACGTTTGATACACACAAAGCATTCCTCCGGTGTCAGTGAGTTACATGATCTCATGGTCATAGGAACAAATACTTGACATGCAGAAAACAGTAGCAACAAAATGACACGATCAACATGCTACGTCTATTAGTTTGGGTCTAGTCCATCACATGATTCTCCTAATGATGTGATCCCGTTATCAAGTGACAACACTTGCCTATGGCCAGGAAACCTTGACCATCTTTGATCAACGAGCTAGTCAACTAGAGGCTTACTAGGGACAGTGTTTTGTCTATGTATCCACACAAGTATTGTGTTTCCAATCAATACAATTATAGCATGGATAATAAATGATTATCATGAACTAAGAAATATAATAATAACTAATTTATTATTGCCTCTAGGGCATATTTCCAACACCAACAAGGTGCGAGAAGTATATACATCATCTCGTCATCAAGCAAAGTTTTCTGGCGCCGTTGTCGGGGACTCCAGTCTTCAAGATAGGGGAGTGCACACTATCCTTTACCTTTGATTTTTAGTCTTGTTAGTTTGCTTTCTAGTTTTTGCTTTAGAGTCTTATACCAAAAACAACAACAAAATAGCTGCTTTGTTCTTGCTTGTTGTCGCTGCTATGGGTTCCACTGAAAACACCAAGTTGTGTGACTTCACTAGTCACAACAGCAATGACTTTATATGCACTCCTATTGCTGCTCACGCCACTGGAGCCACGTCCTATGAGATTAAACCTGCTTTACTGAACCTAGTTATGAAAGATCAATTCTCCGGTGCTGGAGATGATGCTGCTTTGCACTTGAACAATTTTGTTGAGTTATGTGATGTGCAAAAATATAAAGAAGTAGATGGAGATATTGTTAAGATTAAGCTTTTTTTCCTTTCTCCTTGAGAGGAGGAGCTAAAGTGTGGCTTCAATCTTTGCCTAGGTTAGCATAGATTCTTGGGATAAGTGCAAATATGCTTTTATTGGGAAGTATTACCCGCTTGCTAAGATTATCCAGTTGAGGAGTAACATTATGAATTTTAGGCAATTGGATAATGAACATGTTTCTCAAGCTTGGGAACGTATGAAATCTCTTGTTAAGAATTTCCCTACACATGGTTTGACTACTTGGATGGTTATCCAAACTTTCCATGCAGGATTGAACTTTACCTCGCGAAATCTATTAGACTCGGCCGCAGGAGGAACATTTATGTCAACTACACTTGGTGCTGCCACAAAGCTATTGGATGAGATGATGACAAATTATTCTCAATGGCACACCGAGAGAGCTCCAACAGGTTGGAAGGTAAACTCTGTTGAGGAGATCTCCTCCCTTAATGATAAGGTTGACATAATCATGACTCTACTTACTAAGCAAGCTCCTATTGATCCTCATGATGTTCCCTTAAATTCTTTGGTTGCTCAAGAAAGAGAGAAAGTAGATGTTAATTTTATCTCTAGGAACAACTTTAATAATAATGCTTATAGGAGTAATTTTGGTAGCAATCCTAGACCATTTCCATCCAATAACTATGGGAACAACAACAATTATCCTAGCACCAAAAACTCCACTTCTGAATTAGAGAGCATGCTTAAAGATTTTATCACTTCTCAGAAAGCTTTCAACAAGAATGTAGAAGAGAAACTAGAAAATTAGATAGTCTCTCTTTGAAGGTGGACCACATAGCTCATGATGTAGAGATGCTTAAAATTAGAACTTCCCCACTTGAGGAAAGGAACACTACACCCATGAATGCTATCCAAGTCCAAATTAATGAGAACATAAGGATGCTAGCCAAACTTAAGGATAGATGGGATAGAGAAAAGGAAGAGGAAGAGAGAATTAAGAGCCTTCCTACACACACTACCATTGCTACTATACAAGTTGTTGAGGACCTCAAAACTTTTAGCACCCATCACACTCCTAGTCCCAATGGACCTATTAATGGTGATGCTAATACCTCAACTATAGGACAAGAAGGTCCTTTGAATTTAGAGACTACTAAAATAATGAGCTTATATGACATTACTACCACTTTAATTAATGGTAGTAATCTTGATTTTGAAAATTCTAGTCTTTCCAAAGTCATCACCTTTTTGCAAAGAATGGCTAAAGACCCCCACACTAGTACACTCAATATTGCCTTCACCGAGCATATTACCTATGCTCTTATCAAAGCTAGGGAGGAGAAGCTCAAGCTAGAGACTTCTATTCCTAGTAAACTAGAAGATGGTTGGGATCCTATGGTCAAAATTAAATTTAATAATACCTCTTGCTTTGCTTTGTGTGATGTTGGAGCTAGTGCTTCCGTTATGCCCAAAAGAATGCATGATATGGTTGAATGGAAACCTTATGATCCATGTTCTTTTGGTGTTCATCTTGTTGATTCTTCCATAAAGAAACCTTTAGGGAGAATTGATGATGTGCTTATTATTGTCAATGATAATTATGTGCCCGTTGATTTTCTTATTATGGACATTGAATGTGATCCCTCATGTCCAATTATTTTGGGACGTCCTTTTCTCCGTACCGTTGGTGCTATCACTGACATGAAAGAGGGAATCATTAAATTCCAATTCCCCCTTAAAAATGGAATTGAACACTTCCCTAGAAAGAAGATTAAGTTATCTTATGAGTCTGTTACTCAGGCAAGTTATTCTTTTCGAGTTGATAATACTTGATCTTCTTGCATTATGCCTAGCTCAAAGGCATAAAAGAAAACGCTTGTTGGGAGGCAACCCAATTTATTTTTACTTTCAGTTTTAGTGGTATTTATGCTTGTTACTACTGTAGCAACATCATTGTATCTTTATTTTTAAGCTTTGTGCCAAGTTATAGCCTCCGATTGCAAGAAAGTTCAAAATTTGTGATAGGTTGTCTAGAAACAGATTCTGTCTACTTGACGGAAAAATTCGCCAAAAATCACCAGATCATCTTTTTTATATGAATTATTTCTACATAATTCTCTATATAATTGCCTTTCTGGAATCTATTCTCAGTTTTTTGATTCGAGTTGCAGAAGTGCCCGAATAAATTATTTACTACCAGTTGTTCTATTTTTCACAGATTCTGCCATGTTTTGCATTTTCATTGTTTTGCAAATCCTAAGCTTACTTTTTATTTGCAAAAACCTTTTGGCAATCATGAGAAACAGTAGATTTTCATGAAAATCTTTATTTCCAGCAAGTAATGAATTATTTTATTAAGGGTACTAACCACTCTAATCACCTTATGATGAGTTTCCTATGAAGGGAGGTTTCAAGTATGCGATGGGAGATAATGAAAGAAGATACAGGAGTGTCAAGCGCTCAAGCTTGGGTATGCCCCCATGCACCCCAAGAAATATTCAAGGAGACTCAAGCATCTAAGCTTGGGGATGCCCCCGTGCATCCCCTTCTCTATCAACAATCATCAGTTCGTCCATCTCCATGCTATATTTTCATCACTTCATATGTTATGTGTTATGCTTGGAGCGTCCTTCTATTTGCTTTTTAGTTTGTTTTAGTTTTTCTTGCTGTTCATAACAAGTACCTAGCCAACCTTGTTTGGGAGAGAGACACGCTTCATTCCACTCTAGAACACAACATAGGTTTTCATGCTTATCCTTTTTTGTGGTCTTCATCTTTACATAGCTATTGTCATGCTTAGCTCTTAGTTTTCATGCTTATCTTTTTAAGAGCTTTTATTTAGGTTTATTTTGGAACTCTCTTGAGTTATCATGCTTATCTTGTTTAGAGAGTTGGCTCGTTGCACTGAGTTGTGTGTCTTGCATGAGTAGGTAACTAAGGTTGCTATTTAAGTATAGTAGTAACTTGCAATAGTTTTGAGGTATTGATTTGAGTAATGTTTGGACTATTGGTGCCAAGAGCTTGAGCCTATTAGTGATAGGTGTCATATTTTGGGAAATCCGTGTGTTTTTCAAAAACTAAAAATTAGTTGAGAACTCTAGCTACTAAATTGATCGCTAACCTCTGGAGGGGTTGGAATATATAGAGTACCCTCATGTTACCATGAGTCGAGGATGCGCAAGGATATAACCAAACCCCCAAACACTCCTCCTCGGGGTAATGGTCTCTTTGTGAATTTCCTCACTACATAGAAAGTTACCGATAATAAGTGTATGAGTTCTTCGGACTAATGTGAGTATTCGATTTTTGGCACTTTTACCATCCATATTTTGCTAGCTTCTTCGGTACCGTGCATTGCTCTTTCTCACATTGGGAGTTGGTGCAAACTCCGCCGGTGCATCCAAACCCATGACATGATACGCTCTGTCATACATAAGCCTCATTATATATTTCCTCAAAATAGCCACCATACCTACCTATTAAGCCATTTCCATAGCCTTTCCGAGATACATTGACATGCAACATCCATTATCTCATGACTTGATCCTCATGTCATACATGCTTTTGCTTGATCGTAGAGCCGCGTGATAGTTGGACCTTGCCACAATTATTGCTACATGACACGCTATTATCATTGCATATCATGCTACACTGGCAAATGCATACATCATGATAGTTTTCACTTGTCTTTATGTTGAGTACTTCTTATAAAGTGTGATGATCTTCTTTTTATTCATGTAAAACATAGAGTGTTGCACTTAAGGGAGGAAAAGATCCCAAACAGGACAAACAAAAGATCCCAAAGAGGACAAATGAGAGATAAAAAGAAAGAGCCAACGAGGCCACAAAAAAATAAAGAAAAAAGAGAAAAAACGAGAGAAGGGGGCAACACTACTATTCCTTTTGAAGATCCACACTCGTACTCCATTGCTATATTTGTACTACATAGAGATTATCATTCATGCAGAACTATGTGGGGGCCCTTACACTATAGAACTAGGTTTGCATATTCCAATGATGAGCCTCCTCAAATGAGCTCTAGGTATTCATGAGCAAACAAGTTGGACGCACCCCCACTAGTTCCTTTGCAGAGCTTATCTTAGCTCATATGTGCATCCGTCACATGGCAATCCCTACTCCTCACATCATATCTATCATTTGGCTTTCTCTCGCCTATGGTTGTCCTAGGCTTTCACAGCCTTTTTGTCTTCCTTCCCCATCATTATTCTATTTGCCATCCTAAGTGCCAACATATCTTGCTTACGCTCATCCATTGCATGAGTTCTCAAAATCAAAAAGGAGAGGATCATTTTGACTTGTGCCTGACTAGTGGTCTGGGATGAGTCAAAATAAGATTCCGAATGAGACCAAGTGTGAAATTTTAGTAGATTGAGTTCTCAATTAAAAAATATATTTTATGATCTCAACCCATCTCCCACTTCTTGCACGCAAACACCATTTGGAGACATTTGAGTCACGGACAGCGAGAGCTCTCGCACCTTTATGTTCTTACTTTGCTAAACTCAATACTAGATATAGACTCTTGCTTGTTATTGTCTTGACTTGAATTGCATATCTTAATTGCTTTACTTTCAAGTTCTTATATGTGTGTTAGCATGTCAACACATAAATTATTGTGGTATCATTTATCTACTCGAGGACGAGCAGAAATTAAGCTCGCGGATGTTGATACGTCCCAAACGTATCTATAATTTCTGCTTGTTCCATGATCTTTTTGGGTGACATTGTTATATGTTTTGCTACACTTTTATATCATTTTACACATATTTGGACTAACCTACTAACTCAGTGCACCTAGTGCCAGTTTTTGTCTACTCATGTCTATTTTGCAGGGGCTTTTACCCAATTTTCCGAAGCCCGAAAAATTCCAGGAAAATATATAAAAAATCAGCGAAACGGAAGCTTCTGGCTCACTGAAGATGGGCCAGAGGGGGGCCAGGGGCTGGCCAGGCGACCTGCTGGCGCGACCATGCCCTAGGCCACGCCAAGAGGCCGCCTGGGTGGGCCCCACCTCCTCCGGTGCCCTCCTTTGGCCTATATTTAGAGTCCCGAGAGGAAACCCTTCCACAACTTCCAGAATCGAGAATTTCTCCATTGTTCCGCCGCCGCAGCGCTTCCGAGATTGGGAGCGTTAGGAGACCTCTTCTCGACACCCTGCCGGAGGGAGGATTGACCTCCGGGAGCTTCTCCACCGCCATGGACGCTTTCCGGGCATGTCGTGAGTAGTCCTCCTTGGACCATGGGTCCATGACCAGTAGATATGTGATGTCTTCTCTCCAATCTTGTGCTTCAATGGTTATTCCTTGTGAGCTGCCCTACATGATCAAGGCATCTATGTAATTCTCTTGCTATTGCTATGCTCGGTTTGTTGAGATCCGATGGATTATGAGATTATGTTCAGATTGTTATGAGTTATATACTCCCTCCGTCCAAAAATAACTGTCTCAACTTTGTACTAGTTCTAGTACGAAATTGTACTAATTAAGCTTAAGACACTTATTTTGGGACGGAGGGGGTATTTGATTATCCTTTTATATTATGTTCCTTAGTGACTCATGTATGTTCTCCGTTTCTATTTATTGCTTTGGCCGAGTAGTAGATTGTAACTCCAAGAGGGAGCATTATGCATGATTGTGGGTTCATGCCCCTCGATGTCTAGCTTGAGTGAAGGAACATGAGACTAGGGGATGTGTTGTTGCCACCAGGGAGAAAATAACGGTCCTTGTGACCACGGTTGCATGGATTGTTTACCATACACATAGTTCGTTAATGCACTTGTCTGTTGCTTTGAGTTTACACTTTGGGTGGGGCTCGCAACTTAATACCGGCGAGATGTTCTGGATAGATATCTCAAGGTGGATGATTAGTAAGTAGATGCTGATGAATAAGCGATCTACTTGTCTTGGCGTACTGCCCATTACTATTGAACCTCTAACTATCAAGTAGCATAATTAGCATTGTGGTGCGTTCATAATTCTGTCAATTGCCCAACTGTGATTTGTTTACCCAAGCATAGTTGTTTATCGTCTTTTGAGAGAGAGACATCACTAGTGAACATCATGTGACTACGGTCCATATCACCATCATTGTTTACACCTTCGTCATTTTCTGATTTCATTTACTTTTCCGTTGCAATCACTATTACCTTCCCGCTTGTGTTTTGATCCTTTGCAAACTATAAGGCCGGAGAGATGGACAACCTCTCTGTACTCGTTGGGAGCAAAGTTATTTGTTGTGTGTGCAAGTCTACGTCTTCTGCTAGCGCCAGGGTGGAAGACACCTACTTGTTGATCCTAGGAGTCCTCCTGGTTCGCTAAACCTCACAGTCTCCGTGTGAGGGAAAACTTGCTGCTGACTACATCTGAACCTTCCACTTGGGGTAACCAACGAGGTGCGAGAAGTATATACATCATCTCGTCATCACCATCCTCTTTGCAGATCTTGCAGACTTCGTGAGCATCGCGGTCACCACCTCTTTGGCGGCGCGCACCGCCAGAGCCGCCACCACCTGAATTATCGGGTAGCGGGAGCCACCTCCCTGGTTGTTGTTGCTAAATCCGCCACGTCTATCGCTACTCCCACCATCGTGGCCGCCGCGACTGTAGTTCCCACGTCCGCGAGATGCAAGGTTGGCGGAGTGGTTGGTGAATGTCGCCTGCTGCGCGGTGATGCGAGCTTCCGCTGCAAGGAGCAGCGAGAAGAGGTCGCCGAGCCCAATCTGCTGGTCTGTTTCGGGTGGGTGGAGATGGCCAAAAAATAAACCATTGTAGTCGGGCCCATGTAGTTGACCTTGGAGGATATGGGAGACGATGTCGTCTTCCTCGAGCGGCTTCCTGGCGGTGGCAAGTTCGTCAGTGAACCCCTTCATCTTGGTGAAGTAGGAGGCTGGTGAGAGGTCGCCCTTGCATGTGTTTCCAAGCGCATAGCAAAGATGAATAGTTCACATCATAGATTGCGAAGAAAAGCTCTGGAGCAGCACTTGCCAGATGCTAGCAGCAGTCGTGAAGGTAGAAAATTGTAGCAAAACTTCACGAGAGAGGGAAGCGATCAAAGACATCAGAACATGTTCATCCTGAGTTACCCAAACAACATGTTCAGGGTTTGGCATGGAGGTGACCTCCTTCTTCCCCGCGACCTCCTTCTCGGAGAGAAGGGCAGCGGTTGGCTCCCGGATCGATCCATCTATATACCCCCATCATCCCTACCACCCGGATATGAGGGAGAACCTGCGCCACCTGTGAGGAATCTGACGTATGTATAATGTACAGGATTGATCATATGCATGTACCACTTGTGCAGCCGCACTCGGCCTCCTAGAATCAAGGCCCCTCATTCAGGACATGTCATCTAGATATTATACGTTTAGAAATGAAAACAGGAATTAGAAATGAAAAAAAAAGCAGATGAGGGGGCCCTTTCTTTGGTCTTGCACAAGGGGCCCTACATGACAGGGGAGCAACTAATGGAGAAGTACTCCTCCGGAAGCCTCCCTAAGAGTCATTCATGTCTCTCAACCGCCGTCAAGTATCACGCTTTGGACGCTTCCATCGAAAAAAAAGTATGTATGTGTTTTAGGCTCACACTGTGACCGTTCACATTAGTTCCGGTTCGTAACGCAATCGGGACTATTGCTCCGATACGGCTAGAACGAAAGCCTTGTTTCTACTAGTGTTATATATGCAGCAGCTAAGGTAATTTTTTATTTATTTTTTGTGGGAGTAGATTTTTGGAGGCATCCATCAAAACATGTTGCATGCATGAACGATGATGATTCGCGAGAATTATTTCAACAACAGAAAAACATGTTGCATACACCACTTTAATTGTTGCAACAAAGAACATATTGATTCACAATTAGACATGCATGCTGAACAACCCTCTATACACAAGCAAGTAATTCGGTAGCTTGACAAGAATTGAACCAAGGAATAACCAAAGATAAAGAAACTCGAGATGATGAGTGCTAAAAAAAAGCGTGCAGTAAATATTCGCCAAACTTTAGAACATGAACTCTCTTGAAAAGGTTGCAGCAAACCACTGAGGTCGAGTGATCCTTCAACATGCATGCATGCACGTACGAACGGGCGCAGCTGCTGTACCACGTACTCCACTTGTTAGTAGTAGTTGATTGCGCGGCAGTTCTTCCTGACCTGGCCCTGGTAGCCGGTCTTGACCTCGATGCCGGCCATCTTCACCATGGCCTTCTCGAACCTGTCCTCCCACCACCCGGGGATTTTGGCGTTCTCCACCACCATTCTCGCCGTCTCCGCCGACGTCATGAGCGCCGCGTCGGAGGTGAAGAGCACCGTGTGCGACAACACGTTCTTGTAGTACTGCCTGTCCAGCTTGTTGGGCGTCACCACGTCCTGCATCACCGTCGGGTCGTTGCCGCCAGGCGTCGCGTCGGCCGGGCACTGCCCCCGCAGGAACGCGGCGAGGCCGCCATTGATGTCGGAGGGGGTGTTGAGGCGATCAGAGACAAAGGACGAGCAGTGGGAACGCCCAATAGTGTGCGCGCCGGAGAGGACGACCAGGTCCTCCGTGTTGAGGCCCTTGATGACAAAGCTGGCGACGAGGTCGCTGAGGTTGGACGTCGGCGGGACCAGGAACTTGAGCGGCTCGGAGGCGTTGGAGAAGGTGCCGTCGCGGCGGCCGGACGGCATGTCGAAGTTCACCTTGCCCCTGCTGAGGATGCAGGACGCGTCACGGGCTGCGAAGGCGATGATGTCTGCACAGGAGACGACGCCTGGGCAAGCCGCCTCGACGGCATCCTTGATCGCGTCAATCAGCTCGAAGCCGCGCAGGGAAGGGTCGTTCGGCGGGCTGAGTTTCTCCGGCGTCGGGCTGAACGGGGTCGGGTCCAGGAGAACGGAAGCATCACAGCCCTAATCATCATCAACGCAACCAGATCAATCAAGTCTGGCTAATCCATGTATACTTTGCAAATTGGTTTCTTGCCGTGCCAGTACCTCGACGAAACAGTCGTGGAAGAGCATGCGGATCATGGCGGCGCCATTGCCGGGGTTCTGGAAGATGGCCTTCTCCATGACGCCCTTGACGATGGCCTCTGCCTGGGGGCACTTGTCGTGGTAGTAGCCGATCTCCAGTGGCCAGAAAGGGCTGGCCTGGCACCCCACAGCGAGGAGCAGCAAGGCACAAGCCACGAAAACGTGCAGCTTCGCAGCAACAGACGCCATTTCTTCCAAGGTAGCTAGCCTTGCTTGCTTGACTAAGAGTCTGAGGCGAAGAGAGATCGGGGGAGAATGCTTGTTGCTATAGCTCAAGCAGGAAGCTCTACTTATATAGGCGGGCACTCGGGGAATGCATATGTATGTTAGCACGAGCTTAAAATTAACAACGATTATCTTGGCTTCGTTGGAACGTTACTACACCAGGTAGTTGCCACCAATCGCCATTCATTTCGTTCACTGTACTCCTCCCACCCAGCGGCACCGAAAATTAATCAAAGGGCGTGTCGGTAAACACACAAATATTTTGTAGTAACAAACAGCAAGCAGTTCACTAACCCTGATTGTTACATGCGGTTGACTCCATCCATGCACTTCCTCTGTACCGGGTTTTTCCAACTACAATTATTTAGATATAAAGAAAATATATATGAACCGGTCACATATATACATAAGTTGGAGCTATTTCGTAGCTAATAGCTAGAGAGCAGCTGATTGATCTAGCCATCTAGGATGCAAGCTAACACGTCCGCGACGTTTGCACGAAACTGAAAATAAGCTAATCAATTAGGATGTGGAGTTTTTGAGCTCGAGCTTAAATACACCTACATGTATAATAAAATCGATAAAAAAATTCAAAATCATTTCACAAAATAATATATTTTGCCACGCCTTATATAATGTGATCACATGATGAAAATTGCAAGCATTTAGAACATTTATCAAAGTTCATCACAAAAAAAACAATTATTTTAAGGTTTTTAATTAATTTATTTATTTACTGTTCATGTGTGTGCATTTCAGCTAGGACTCAAAGGAATACTTTCTAATTAGTCACTTTTACTTTAACATAATAATAATCAAGTGGTAAGATATTATTCCCTTTGTATCTAAATATTTATAGTTGGAGGAAACTAGACTAGAGGGAGTATAATTTAAAATGGAAAGTAAAAATGATCAACGTAAACGGTCATGGACTTCGCAGACGCGTCCGCCTGCATCCTTATTGCCAGTTCCATGCTTCCTTCTATCCTCTTTTTAGTGGAGTGTTTCCTTCTTTCATGTTTCCTACTCTATAAACGACATGATCCACCGTGCTAGTGGCATATGTGGACGCCTGCTTTTCCGGTCGTTGAGAGGTCAGGTTAATTAAGAACGTTTCATCTGTGCTTCATCTTCTTCAAATTCGTTAGAGCATCTCTAGCAGACCCCTTGTAATGTTTCGACCCACAAAATAACTGTTAAAAAAGGATTGGGATGGAAAATGTTGTCAGATCAGATCCCGCAAACTCGTTCGACCGTAAAAAAAATTAAGGGGCGCGGTAAAATCCCCTTCCCGATCCGTGAAAATACATGTTTCTGCCTCGCGTATACGGTGCCCTGTATCGCAGGGAAACGGTTGGCCGGACGGGCGTTTCAGCCCGCTCCCTTTGCCCACCCCCTTCCGCCGCCGCCCCACCATTGGTTCCCCGAGTCCGCCACCGGCTCTGGGGCGCCGCTATTAGTCGAATCTTCTGGGCGAATCGTATCGCTAGTTCGCCGCTTCCCTCTTTCGCCGAGCCGCTGCACCGGCTCCCCTGGTGCCGCCTATCCACGGTGGTGGGAGAGCCACCGCCGGAGATGGACTTGAGCCTGTGCGAGAAGTATATGCTCGAGGATTCATCATCTTCCGATGACTCGGATGTTGGGCGGATGCTTGTCACATTTCACCAACAGAGCTTAGTGACGGCCCTTGCCGTGAAGGAGCACGAAGACAAGAACCAAAAGAGGCAGCGTGGATCGACTGTCGATCGTCTTTGCATTCCTCGAAATCGCCATCTCAGCAACGAGATGTTGATGTGAGACTACTTCGCCGCCAATCCAACATACCCGCCGCACCTCTTCCGGAGAAGGTACCGTATACGTAGATTCCTGTTTGTTAAAATTGTTCAAGCTTGCAAGGCAAATTGTCGATATTTTACTCAAAGAAGGAATGTCACGGGCTTGAAGGGATTTAGTGCATATCAGAAAATCTCGGCAGCCATGCGGGTAATTTCATACGGCGTTCCAACTAACTATACCGATGAGTACCTTCGCATTGGGAAAGATAGTACAATTGTGTCGGTGCGTAGGTTTGCCAAGGTGATTGTCCGCGTCTTTGGTCCTGAATATCTTCGGGCACCGAACGAGGAAGATACAAAAAAATTGATGGCATTTAACGAAAGAAGAGGTTGGCTTGGCATGCTGGGAAGCATAGAATGTATGCATTGGACTTGGAAAAATTGCTCAAAGATATGACAAGTAATGTATGGTGGCAAGTCTCGTGATGCAACAATTGTGCTAGAGGTCGTAGCTTCACATGATTTATGAATTTGACATTGCTTTTTTGGTATGCCGGATAATTTAAATGATACCAATGTGTTGCAACGGTCTCATTTGCTTGCTAGACTTGCTAGTGGTGATGCTCTAGCTTGCAACTACACTATCAATGCGCATGAATACACAAAAGAATACTATCTTACAGATGGTATATACCCTTCTTGGTGCATTTTTGTGAAGAGTATCAAAGACCCCCAAAATAGGAAAGAGTATGAATTCACAAGGACGCAAGAGGCAACCCGAAAAGACATTGAAAGAGCATTTGGGGTTTTGCAATCTAGCTAGGTTTGCCATTGGTCGTGGTCCTGCTCGGTTTTGGGACAAACGATCCTTCAAAAATATCATGACATGATGTGTTATTCTTCACAATATGACTCGAAGATGAGAGAGGCATGAACTTAGAGTTCTTCTATGACAATGTGGGCAGCCGTGTCAAACCAGCTAGAGACCCTAACTGAATCAGAGCTTTTCTTCAGACCTACAAAGAGATTCAAAATACAAACACCCACTGTCAACTAAAGAATGATCTCATTGAGCACCATTGGCAAAGGGCTGGGGGATAGTAACATTCCATTTTTCCATTATTTTGATTTCATTCGTGTGTCATTTGTTTACAAGACAAGTTTTGTATTCATGTGTGACATACATTTAGTTTGCTACGGTGATTTGAATAATTATTATGCTTTGGATGATTAATGTATTGATATTCTATTTATTTTGCACATGATGAGTAATTCTGATTTACCTAGTATTCGGTTTGTGGGTTCACAGGGTGTCGCTCGAACAGAACCCGCATTGACGACCTGTATAGCAGCATTTTCTGCGAATATGCTTTTATATGTGTCCGTTTTAGGGAGTATGCTTCTGTCCACATCCGCGCCTACCTGCAAAATCTGTTTTTCGTGAACTAACGATCTTTGTGGGTCTTTGTGGGTCGGCATTATACGGGATCAGTTAGAGATGCTCTTAGGTCTTCTAGCTATAAAGGAATAAATAAATAAACATACTCCCAGCGCGAGAAATTTCCATCGAGGCCACTTTCTTTCGTTAGAGGGCACGAGTTTTTCCCTCGCATAAAACAAAAGGCGGTATGAGCTTTTAGCAGGTGAGACGTAGGTATGCTCCTGGAAGCGTCAAACACTTTAATTGCGTCGTCTCTTTGACCAGTTCATTTGTCACGTCTGACCATTACATGGCTTTTAGATAGCTGAGATGTTAAAGTTAAACCTAACCTGACGTGCATATCTTTTGTAATGTACATGAGGGGTTATGGCCACGCGTGCGAACTGGCCGACCGCTAGCGTGTGGAATGTGAACTCTTTTTTTTCTCAAAATAAAATAGAAAATAAAGAGCTGTAGTACATAACATACCGTGAGAATATTGATGTGATACTTCGTTTGCCAATAATGTTGAGCCACTTGTGGTACATCACTACAGATAGCGAAGATGACCGAAATGTCAATATACTTCTCATAGTATATGTGCCTTGAACGATTTCAATCTCTGAACACACGACTCATTCAGTAAACCCCGGCTTGTCATCTACTTCCTCCGTTTCTAAATATAAATCATTTTAAAAAAAATTATTAGAGACTACATATGAAATAAAATGAATGTATCTATAATATAAATTATGTCTATATACATTCGTATGTAGTCTCCTAATAAAACCTTTAAAAAAATTATATTTAAAAACAGAGGGAGTAGGTAATAACCAGTTGTTTAAATTTGTATGTTGTCGGTTGCAAGATGATGGTTTGTGGACATGGCGTCCAAATAGTGGTGAGATGAGCATCGAGGATCCATGTTTATGCAGATTTGTCCTAATAAAGTTCACACAACCGCCAATTCTTTTTAGGTTGACATAGATAAGTAGTAGAAGCATTTTTTCCATACCGTTGATGATTTAGAGCAACTCCAACGCAAAGATCAAACGGACATCAGTTTTTATCCATTTGTGTCGGCTAAACGGACATGTTTGGCCGCTTTTTTATTTGGATCACGTAATGCGTTCAATAACAGTTGAGTGGATGCATGGATGGGAGAAGAGAGAGGTGGGATGGGATGGATAGGTGGATGACAAGTGGGCCACGCGGTGGCTTTATGACCGGGAAAAAAGAGAGGAAGAACGAGAGAGATGGGATGCCATGGGTGGGTGAATGGCAGGTGGGGCACGCTCACATGCAGCGGACAAAGGCAGACGAAGAAGATACAGAAAATGTCTGTTTTGTGTCCATCCGTGATCCAAATACGGACCAAATTTGGCATAAAAATAGGTTTGCACGGACAGAGGATGGACACAAAAATGGAAATGAGTCTCCGGTTTGGGCCATATTTTTTCCGCGGTGACCCAAAAAGACATGTACGGACGAAATGGGTCACCCGGTTCGAGTTGCTCTTAGGCAAGAAATTCCGGCATACATATGTCTACTACACATTTCTGTTTCTGTAAGCTTTGTTTAGTCCTCCAAGTGTATATAATTGTAAGACGCAACAAATTTCTTTCAAGTGGAATATTTAAAATTTATTAATCCATGAGCGGTGTAAGATGAATGTATTCTTCTCTCAAGCCACCCTGAAATAAGATACAAGTAGTCTCCTATGATAACAATGCACCTAGTACAATTGTCAATCGTGTATAGGTCCACTACTTCGACAAATGTATTCATAATTTGGACAATACATAGATAGTACGGATGATGACAATATTTTTTGTATTTTCTGAAATAATAAAAACAAAATGGTAACAAGACGAAAACGTGACAGAAACAATGTTTGAAAGAGTTGGAAACAATGCTTAGAGTTCAAAGATTCACTATTGTCAACTCTCAACATTGACAACTTCAATAAAATACATAATATAGCCTCACAAAGTTCTGTTATATTGCATCAAACCCAGATGAAATCTATTAAGCCACCCCAGTGGGTGTGTAAAGTACAACACCTCAAAGTTATTTTTTAATGATAATCTATTAAGCCACCCCAGTGTCACTTCACACATCCTTCGAAATTATTCTAGCCAGCAACATATTATATAGAGTCGTCCCAATGTCACTATAGATGTATCCAAAAATTATACTCGATGTGCATCATTAATCTCATTAATTTCCAATATTCAACATAACATGACCAAGATTCAATCCATAAAGAAACTCATCAAAAGAGGTACTCCCTCCATCACAGTATATTGGGCGTATCTCACAGGGCTCTCGGACCTAGATGTTTTTCTATTGCTAGAAAAAACCGAGCCGACGAGCTGTAAAAGCATTGTACTGCAAGGTGCAGTTGCCTGCACGGGTGGTGCTGACGCGAGCGCAAGCAGCGCTGCTGGATCCCGTGTGTGAGGAATTTTTGCTTTAGGTGCGTTGGTGGTGTATTGCTTGAAAACGATGTTGCTAATCTAACGTGTGGGGATCCTTTGATCGGATGGATAGGGACCCGACTTATTACCACCTTGGAATCCGTTTCTTGTGTAATTTCTACCGTTTGGCACGTCATCCACACGTTTGCCCCAAAAATAGAGGCCTTCCCGGGGGGAGCACAACGCTCTTTGTGAAGAACGGAGTCGAAAAATTGAATTTCATCGAGTTCGGAGGACGAAACCTGCAAGGCGGCATATGCTAGTCTAAAGAAATCAACATATAGTGAAAAATTCGAGCAGGGGGTCAACATCGCCCCTCCGGTTGGGGATTGCTCGGAAGGTCCGGAGCTAGACAAGCCGCTTCGGGGACGTAAAGAACCTATAGAACCTATTTTCATTATTTCAGTGTGTACCTGGAACGACCTAATAGAAATTCCCATGGGTGTGGAGGAGAGCGGCTCCACCCAAACCACATGCCCTCTCTTGGATGGGCACATGGAGGGAACCTTTCAAAAGACAAAAGCCACAAATGTTCCCTAGATCAAACAAACGCAAAGGGGGACCAAGATTTCAGGTTGAACCTTTTGGAAACCATAAAAAGGGACAATATCATTGAAGAAGTACATGTGATTTAGTTTCAAAGATCCTTACGCAAGAGCTTCCATGGTGAAATGGTTTGGGATTTGACGCATAGTTCCAGATATAAAATATTTTAAATAAATAAATCTACGAAAAAAGAAAACATTCAAGTCGCGACAGGTGATGCACATACAATACGCCACTTGTCAGCATTCAAGAAGGGGGTTGTGACACTTGCAAGGGCTAACACTTTAACTAGTGATTTCATCGTACATGACGGCTAGTCATATTGGTCACACAACTAGCGATGCAACGTGCACCATCCTACTGCGCACGTCCTTTGTACGGGCTATCCCATATTGAGTTTTCCCCCACCGATTTTGGGAACTTTCTAGAACCTTCTTGGAATCGATTTTCCCTTTTCTTATTCTTTTTCATTTTATTTCATGTTATATATTTTTCTGATTACCCATTTCTTTTTTCTTTTTAATTTTCTAAAATTGTGAGAGCCTGACATCGCTAATATTTTTCAATTTTTCAACAAAATTTGGGAAATTTTCTTAACAAACTAACATTTTGTAAATTTTGCTAAAACAATCTTCACAAGCTTTCCTCGATACAAATTGATTCTTCGCTGGAGTACTCCTACCGCCTAGGAGTCTTTGACCCCAAAGAGTAACATGATCAAGGGGGGGAATTATTAAGATTGCTAATATAACGACTTAAGCTGATCAAAAGAGGGAGAGGGAGAGTGGATCTATGTATGGTGAAATTTGTCTCAAGGGCTTAAGAATCTCCACGAAATCTTCGTTTTGGTGTGTGGGAGAAAGAGGGAACCTTTCTCACATCTAAGGTTCTTAGTGTTGTGTTGGTAAAGCCCTCAACAAAGTGGTGGAGGAGTATTTGTACACCTTGAGAAAACTAGCCATTTTAGGCTGAAAACAGATGGCTTGTACAATCTCTCCGCTAAAGCACTTACATTAGAGTCCAGAATTCAATAAGAAAATGGATAGTTCGGCATGGTTAGCCGAACAAAGACAACTCCTATGTGATCATCTAGCACTAAGTTCAACTAATTTTTTCACGTACTCATGTCTCGGTGAGGGTCCGTAAGACAGTCCCGCATGTTGCCGAGCAAAACCCAATTTTGTCTAACCACCCGATGAACCGGTTGGCTATATTTTTTGCTTTTTGTACATGGACGCTAGGTAGTCGGACAGTGCGACACATTTTCATGGATAGTCCTACCACATACATAAACTCATTCTTTTGCCAAATTGGAAATAGGACTTTGGTAGGCTTTTGGCATTCATTTTTTATATGATTGGAACGGAATAATGATTGTGAGCTGAGAAATTATCTCGTGATCCCATTTCAATCCCTCTTAATAGTATGGGATGCCAAAGAGAAAGGATTCGTTTCTCATTATTGTTGCACATTTCCTAAGTCATTATCATTTTTTTTTGGGGGGGGGGGGGGTCTATGATCCGCAAACGAACTATCCTTGGGCACTAAAACACATTACTTCGTGAGCAAACCTCATTAATCCCCTAGAAGTATATTTCCATCAATACCAAAATACGATTAGGGGCGTGATTGCACTTTTAGTAGTGCATGTCAACTTACTTGGAATGGCTATGAAAATAACATTTTAGGTAGATATGGTAATTGGTTTTAAGGAGATATGGGGATCATGTAGAGGAGAAAGAGAGGAACTCCTCTCATAGAGTTGGGCGTACCATTGAAATATGCACCATGTCCAATTTAAGAGTAGTGAATGCTCAGTACCGTAGAGGCTAGCAATAAGTTTTTTATGAAAGTATGGAGCTCTAGAACTTGCATTAATCATAAGGAACTTGACAAGTCAACAAGTGATTCATGGTATAATATTGCATAATACAACTATCAAAGTATCCCATGGACGAAGGTTGGTCGGTTAAAAACCAATGCATCGCTTCAGCCATATTAATATCACTAGTCGAAAATTATAGGATCTAATATGGAGGCATAGCGGTTTAAACAGGCAACAAGTTATGTATTCAGCTCGAGCCAGGGCTAGAGGCCAACGACTAACTTGATCATGATGGCATGACCACTTGACATGAGTGGTACGCTATATCAAAATCAATGAACAAATCAATGAAAAATGATCATGATGGCATGACAATATAATCTTCGGTTGCTTCAAACTTCATCTCCCCTCCATTTCTCCTTTCCTAGGAGGACAACAGACTAAGGGGAAAAAGTTTACCTATTTTTTTATGCTCGGCTTTTTTTCATTAAAGGTTAGTTGGACTCCTTTTGTAATATATTCCCGCCCTTCCGGTTTAAAGAGCCCAACTTAAAACTTTCATATTTTCATTATATTTGTCCCATTTTAAGTCCTATCCAGTTTAAAGTGTTTTGAATCCCATGCCACATTTAATAATTGGAGACGAGAGGAACAAAAGTAATGAGGAAGGGTGATGCACCTAATGCTTTTATATTCAAACGTGTAGGGCATATTTCATTAGTCAATTTTAAGCCCACGAAAACCATGCCCTTCACTCGCCATCAACCTTCGTTGCTGAAAATTTTGAGATGACCCACTTGAATAGGAAGGGAGAGAGTAGTCATGTATAGCACCTAAACTTTTCGCCCCCACCCCTATATTTTTTTTGTTTTATCTTATCTTGGTAGTTTGCCTTGGTTTGTATTTATTTTCTTTGTAATCTCAAAGACATGGGCGGAGGATGTCTTTCTTTTCCCTAGAAAAAAAAGATGTCTTTCTTTAGGAGAAAATAAGATTTATTTTATAGAAAAATAAGCACTTTTTGGAATATGTAAACATTCGTTTACACGTCAAAAACATGTTATTCCAATGTTTGAACATTTCATCTCGAATATATGAACAATAGTTCGGAGTATAGGTAGACGTTTATTTCTTTAGCATAGAATACATTTGGTGCTGAGGAAGAATTCATTGAAGTCAAATGAAGTATGTTCATTTGAGCGGCTTATGTATTAGTAGAAAAATGAAAATCGAAGTTAGGTGTTGGGATAGAATTTAAAGTTGAATGAACTTGCAGAATCCATGGTTGGAGGGTGGAGGTCGATGGGAGCTTCTATTGGATGGTCCTTGCGGCAAACAGCGAGCGACACACATGGGCAGCCCCGACTACGCCACCGGCCCGTTGCACGTACTGCTACCTCTGTACCGGTTTGATATTCTGTAGCGGGCCAAAAACATTTGTAGTGAACCCATTGTAACACGTGATATTCCGATTTAAACATTTTTAGAAAACGCTATTACAACACTATTAACAAGGTTGTTTTTTATAAAGAAGTTTAATTTTTCAAATTTGTGAACATTTCTTAAGAAATAAAATATTCTAAAAATTTGCAGAAAAAAATGTAAACAAGAACGTCTTCTCAAAATGTGAATATATTTAAAAGTTCTGACTTTATTCTTAAAACTTGAGCAATTTTCTGAATTCTAAACATTTTCGTGAACAAGTTTTGGAAAGAAAACAAACAAATTTTAAAGTTCCAAATATTTAATTTCATGAGAAGTAAAAAAACAAAACAGTAAAGGAAAAAAAGAATCATTCGAGAACCTTCTAGCAGCTCCAAAAACTGATAAAAGTTGGACTAAAAGCTTATCGAAGGTTCACTAAAGCCAGAACCAGAACCTCCTCCTCTGTTTAGCGCTAAAATGGCCGGTCCAGTTTGCTCTAGTTAACCTCTCTCCTGTGCGAAACAACGCCATTTTGAAGCAGGCCTAAATCTGTGCATTCAGTTTGCACGGTTCAGTTTAATTCGGTATTAATTAATAATTTGGTAAATACGATAAGAAATTAAGATATGGTTCGGTTTTCATATATATCAAATTATTTTGCTATGATTTGGGTATATACCATAATAACCAAAGTGACGTAAATTTGAAAAGGGTAATGCTACGCGTCGGCCGATGAATTTTTTAAAGCTCCGTCACTTGCGCAGCCATTTGATTTGAGGCTATCTTTTCCCCACTAATGCAACAAAGGTAGTGTTGCGGAATTCTTTGCAACATATTTTCTGTTGCAGGAACATATGCAACAGAGATTTTATAGCAAATGTTTTTCTGTCTCAATTTTTCCAAAACATGTGTACCGTTCCGGAAGGATTTCTCCAACACAGATGATGTTGCAGAATTTTTTCATCTTAAAATTTCCATAACGTGGCTATTGTTATGGAATGACTTTTGCAACACGGATGATGTTGTAAAAAGTAGTCAAAATGCCATAGGCACACCTCTAGTGATGAACGTCATGATCGGCTGTTCGATCAAATAGTATCTGACGGCTGCGCGTGCGACGGAACTCAATACGTGATCGGCATATTGTAATTATTTTCCATTTAAAAAGCATAATAACAATTTACAAATTTATTACTCAACACACATGCTTTTCTTATAAAAGCAACATATAACATATATATGCACGCATGGTTTCATGCCTTGACGTGCTTAGCGTTTACTAAAAGAAATGTAACTATATTACAACTAAAATGACTAAGTTACTAGAAAAACAATATCTAAAGTTCATATTATACCGAAACCATACAAAATGTAAACAATAAAATTGGCTCGTCTCAGCTTATTTTCACCATAGTTGTTTGGTAGTATGGTTTTAAATTGCACAGATTGATGCAGCCAAATCTTATTTTCCGCCAGAGCGCGGCAAATAGTCATGGCTTCGCTGAAGCCATCCTCCGGTTAGGCCAGCCATTTTCTTGGTCTTTTTAGGCTATTTTTTCCTTCTTCTTTTCGTGTGTGTTATTTCCTTTTTTATTCATATATTTAGTTATTTTTTATTATTTTTTTACTTCTGGTATTAAGTTCTCTGTGCACATATGCTTTTTTATATTTTTTGCAATATATAGTCAATTTTGTTTCGGAATAGACGGTGAAATTTTCCTTTTTGCTCCTTTTTAGTATGATAACACTGTTTTTTTCTATATGGTGAACAAAAATAATATATATTAAATTTATTTAATGGGCTATGAACATTTTTAAACTACATGATGAAAATTCATTTAAACGGTGAACCTCTTTTTAACATACACTAGTCTCTTTTGAAAACAAATAAACATTTTAAGCATGTTCAAAACTTCCATTCGTATTTTAAGAAATTTTTCAGGAAAACCCGATTAAAATATCGCTACAGTATTGTGCTTGCTTTTTTAATTAGGATTTTCTCGGCTTTCTATATTTACTCTTGTTTATAATACATCAACCGTGACAGTGTTCCGCCGAATAGTTCTTTTAATGGCTTAAAAAATAAGCTGCCTTTTCTCTAGTTTTTTTCATAAACCGTCTCCCTTATTCATTGGGGGCTTCTAAACTAGTTATGAAACAATTAATTTAAAGCCCTAAAAAAATTGAGAAAGGCTTAATTTTTAAGCTGGAAAGAGGCAGCTTATCTTCTATTCTTAAATAGTTGCAATCCACTATCTATTTTTCCTTCTCATTCAACCATGTCACATCATCAAATCATGCATTTAGTCATAAATATTGTTTTTTTCTCATGTAACCATGCCACATCATCAAGTCATACATGTGGTCATAAGTTATATTCTGCATTTCTGTGTACATTAATCTACACATTGTTTCATTAATTTTTGTTATGGGCATAAGCAGTATCTAGCAAATACATGTAGATCGTGTTACACTTTTTTAGGCATCTTTTGTCAGATGCTTCATATGAGTTATTGTTCTTAAAATATAAAACAAAAGCAATCCTAATATCTTTTAGTAATAGTTTTTATTTTTTAACACCTATTTATACATATATTTATCATATTTCCCGCAGCAACGCGCGGGACATCATCTAGTTTTTTAAGCCGCCCATAATGTGCCGGCTAATGAGGACAGTAGGCATTGAGCGCGTTATTTTAAGTTCGTTTTCCTCCCATGTATTTGCTTTATTTTCCTTACTTGGATTTCAAAATTGACTAAATATATTCACTGTGAAAATCACTTCCGATAATAGATTGAAAAATATTCGTCACACATATAAAAAATGTTAAACATGTATAGGGAAATATTTATAATGTACGTGCAAAAAGTTAGTAATAAAACATATTGCGAAAATGTTAATCATATGTTTTAAAATGTTATTCAAAAACGTAAGTCAGGTATAAAAAGATATTTCTGATGTGTACAAAATATGTATAATCTGTATATAGAAACTAAAGTAGATAAAAAAATGTTAACCGTGTATAAAAAATGTTATTCATGTAGGCAATGTGTATGAAAAAAAGTTGACATGAAAAAATGTATTCAAAAAATGTAATTGTGTATTGAAAAAATCAATGTGCACACAACAATTGTTTAATGTACTAGAACAAATGTCTAGTTTATATATTAAACTAGTAGAAGGTCCGTATGTTGTTACATGCTATGTTGCATATACTTTAGGAAGCAACTCTCGTCTGAACTCTTAATCCAACTATGTTCTCAATATAGTCGATTACACCTATTGCTTATTATTATTTTTATTATTTTTGAAGGAAAACTATAAGGAAAACCCCCACAGCGAGCTTTTTTTTAAATAATAAGAACCCAAATTCGCGTCCGTGGGGACTTGAACCTGGATGGCTGGGTTGTACATCCACTGCACTAGCCAAGTGAGCTAGGCTCTATTTTTTAAATGGACCTTTTGTTTGGTTGTGAGTATATCGTGGAATAAAATTGAGCTACAAAATAAAATTCACTAATTAAACATGCATGACCATGGTATCAAGAATGATTGCTATCAAATAAAATTCAGTAACTAGACCTGCACAACCTTGATATCAGGAATGAACACTAATTAAACATGTTTTCATACTTTTGTATACATGTTTGGATGAACCGGATATACAAAATGGTTGTGTGCATTATTCGATGCAGAGACCGGTATTTATTCTACTTTTTGGAAACAAGAAAACCTAGGGACTCGTAGGGGAGAATGGCGTTTTGGAGCTCGGCCTCCATGAAGGCCGAAATATTTGAAAAAATCAAAATTCAAAAAAAATTGTTTTGAAAAATCTGAAAAATATATACGACTAAACAAGGATGTGATCCGTGTGTGTGTGTAAAATTTCAGGTCAAAATACTTTGAAACACGACCTGTACAAAAAAGAAAAAATCATGATCTGAAATGATGAATAGTAACATGTGTTAAAAGGTTTCAGATTTGTCTTTTTTGCACAGCCCTTTCAACGTATTTTGTTCTGAAATTTTACACACTTGTGTATTATACATTTATCTATCTATATAATTTTTTCAGAATTTTTTGAAATATTAAAATACAAATTTTTACGAAATTTGGAGTTTGAATTTAAAGGCCTCCATGGAGCACGGGAGTCAAAAGCAGTTTCCACTCGTAGGGCTATTATACTTTTATATGAACTCACACTTGAGGTGAGCCTTTGAGCAATGTCGATTGCTTAGGACTGGACTAATTCATATAGTTTAGTCTGTTTAGAACTCTCATATGGCAATAGAAATGTCATGGATGAATGGAACTATATACTACTCCTTCCGTTCCATAATATAGTGTTAGTAGTTTTTCCTTGAAGTCAAACTTCATCAACTTTGACCAAGTTTCAAGAGAAAGTATCAACATATATAATATCAAATTCATATCACTACACAAGACAGAAGATATACTTACATATGGTATTATTTTGTATTGTTGTTGTCAATATTTTCCTTAATAAACATGGTGAAACATTGTAATGTTTGACTTTAAGAAAGAACTATGCTTTGCTGGAATCCGAACAACGGCCACGTAGAACTAGTTTGACTTTAAGAAAAAAATACTATGCTTTGCGGGAGTTCAAGAAGTACAACTACACACTTTTTCCGCAAAGTTGAAACAAACATGGGGTCCTTTGCCGGAATTCACACAGCAGCCACGTAGAACTCGACACCCACAGCCCTCCCAAACCTACTCTTGAACCCCGCTCGTCCATCCTCCCGTCCTTTTCTGATTATTTTTCTCTCTTGCCTTCGTCGTCACTTCACCACGACCCCAGTGACCAGCCACACCATTGTTGGGACTAGACGACTCCATCTCCTCCAACGCTACCCTCGGGCTCGACGTCGCTTATCCCCCGTCATCATTCCATTCCTCTCCTCCGTCTATCGCTCAGGTACTATCCGCCACTACGGTACTGGACATGCCTGACAAGTGTTCGGTGAATTTACCGTGCTAATTTGTTTGTCCCTTCTTCTTTGAAGCAATGAATTTGTATATGAAGTACATATATGAGCACTATGTTGAGTAGTCGGACGACTCTTCCGACGAGGAGGACTACACGGATGAGACGACAATGATGTAGAGGTGGTCCTTGCAGAAGCGGAGCCTGTGGAAGAGCGTGTTCTAAATTTCAAGGATTCAATCAAGGGTCATTGAGTGCTCAAACGCAATAGTGGGCGCGACCATTTGATGTTGATGTACGAGTACTTTTCCGTGGATGCCCTATTTGCTCGCAATTTTTGCAACCTCTTTTGGATGCAAATATTATGTCTTAGATCGTCTTTACCATGACATTTGGTCCTTTGATGACTAGTTCATATTGAAGAAGGATGCCATGTGAAGGACTCGGTTCTTCGGTAACATAATTTCATGATCGTTGATTAATGGGACAAATACCTATGAATGTCGGAGAGGGCATATGCGAAGATGCCATGGTAAGATTTGCTACTGTCGTGGTCTCGGTGTTTGGACTACAGTACATGAGAGAACCAACTATCACAGGCAAAGAGAGGATCTTGACAATATGTGAAGTAAGAGGGCGGCCACGTTTGGTCTGATCTCTTAACTACATGCATTGGAGATGGACAAACTAATGAAAGCTCTACAAGGGCAATACCACGGTCATGTTAAGAAGCCCACCATCATTATTGAAGCAGTTGCATCACATGTTCTTTGGATTTGACACTCTTTTTGTCTTGTGCGGGTCTCACGATGACATTAATATGCTGTAGCGATCACCATTTTTTGCCAGCCTGAGTGAAGGGAAAGCTCCTCCTTGCCAATATACTATCAATTGGCTACTATCTTGTTGATGACATCTATCCTTCGTGGGCTACATTTATGAAGATCATCACTAACCGAGTTGGCCATAAAAAGTCTCACTTTGCCCAAAAACAAGACACGACTAGAAAGGATGTTGAGAGGCCATTTGGAGTTCTACATGCACGTTTTGTAGTTTTCTGTGAACCTGCTAAACAATGCGATCCGCAGACCTTGTTGATACGTCTCCAACGTATCTATAATTTTTGATGGTTCCATGCTATTATCTTGTCAAACTTTGGATGTTTTGTATGCCTTTTATATATTTTTGGGGACTAACTTATTAACTCAGTGCCAAGTGTCAGTTCCTGTTTTTTCCATGTTTTTTACTCTTTTCAGAGGAGAATTTTAAACGGTGTCCAAACGGAATAAAACTTCCGAAAAGATTTTTTCCGGAACAGAAGATACGCACGGGATGTGCGAACCAAGGCAGAGGCCACCAGGGGAGGCCACAAGCCCCCTAGGCGCGGCCAGGGGGCCGCGCCTAGCAGGCTTGTGGGCCCCTTCTGGTTCATCTGCCCTACCTCTTCCACCTATAAATTCCCGAAAAATCCAAAACTGCGCGAGAGATCCACGAAAATACTTTTCCGCCGCCGCAAGCTTCTGTCTCCGCAAGATCCCGTCTGGGGCACATTCTGGTGCCCTGCCGGAGGGGGGATTCGGATACGGAGCGCTTCTTCATCAACACCATCGCCTCTCTGATGATGCGTGAGTAGTTCACCATAGACCTTCAGGTCCATAGCTAGTAGCTAGATGGCTTCTTCTCTCTCTTGGATCTTCAATACAAAGTTCTCCATGATCTTCATGGAGATCTATCCGATGTAATCTTCTTTTGCGGTGTGTTTGTCGAGATCCGATGAATTGTGGATTTATGATCAGATTATCTATTAATCTTATTGGAGTTTCTTCCCATCTCTTATATGCATGATTTCATATCCTTGTAATTCTCTTCGACTTCTGGGTTTTGTTTGGCCAACTTGATCTATGAGTCTTGCAATGGGAGAAGTGCTTGGTTTTGGGTTCATACCGTGCGGTGACCTCACCCAGTCACAGAAGGGCTAGCGAGGCACGCATCGTGTTGTTGCCATCAAGGGTAAAAATATGGGGTTTACATCATTGGTTTGAGTTTATCCCTCTACATCATGTCATCTTGCTTAAGGCATTACTCTGTTCGTCATGAAGTCAATACACTAGATGCATGCTGGATAGCGGTCGATGTGTGGAGTAATAGTAGTAGATGCAGAAAGTATCGGTCTACTTGTCTCGGAGGTGATGCCTATATGTATGATCATTGCCTTAGATATCGTCATGACTTTGCTCGGTTCTATCAATTGCTCGACAGTAATTTGTTCACCCACCGTAATATTTGCTATTTTGAGAGAAGCCTCTAGTGAACACTATGGCCCCGGGGTCTACTTCACATCATATTTTCAGCCTTACACTTTTACTTCGTTGCACTTTCCGCCTTCAGATCTCACTTTGCAATCAATCTTGAAGGGATTGACAACCCATTTATAGCGTTGGGTGCAAGCTTGTTTCTGTTTGCGCAGGTACTCTAGACAGTTGGCTTGATTCTCCTACTGGATTGATACCTTGGTTCTCAAAACTGAGGGAAATACTTACTGCTACTGTGTTGCATCACCCTTTCCTCTTCAAGGGAAAAAACAACGCAAGCTCAAGAGGCAACAGAAGGATTTCTGGCGCCGTTGCCGGGGAGGATCAAGTCAAGAATAGTCTCCCGTCAACGTGTCAATCTCTGGCACCGGGGATTATTCTAGGTGAAGCTCATCCAAGTAAGTGTTGCAAACTCATCTCTTGCATTTACTTTTTTGCCTCTCGTTTTCCTCTCCCCCACTTCAGAAAAACAAAAAATTACAAAAATATTTGCCTTTTTCGTTCGCCCTTTTCTCTCGTTTGCTTTCTGCCTTCTTGAGTGGGATAGTCTACCTGTCCTCATGGCTAGACCCACCGCTTCGAATGATACTCCCGAGAATGAAGTTCTCAGTTTCAAACAAAATGAGGAAGAGAACTTAAAGGATGCTTGGTATAGGATTTGCAATGCTCAGAGTAGATCTACTCGTAAGAAATCTACTACCGTCCTGCTTCACAGCTTTTATGTGGGTATTTCCCCTTGGAATAGGTATTTTCTTGACACCATCGTAGGTGGAAATTTCTTGGCTATCCATACCGTTGATTCTTACAGAGCTTTAATAAATTTGGTAGGCTCACCCCCACTCATGGTTAATGGAACTACCTTAACTCTGGAACATGTGATGCGTAGGCTGGATATCATTGAAAATAAAGTTGCTACGATTGAACTCACTGAGAATTTGGATAAAAAGATCCACAATCAAATCACTCAGTACGGATCCAAGGTGGGAATGGCTTTGAAAATTTTAAAGGAGAAGGAACCCACAGTTAACGAAAAACTAGGTCATGATTCCGCTAGGATTGGCAAACTAGAGGATGTTATAACCAACTTGGGTTCCGCTTTTGCCCTGTGCATAACACTCCAAATTTTGCCCATAATAAGGCCACCAAGTCTGTTTTTGTTCCTAAAAGTAGTGGTGAACCATCTAGTAAGAGAGATGAAGACCTTAAGATGATGAGTGATCACTCTACTTATGGTTTGAGCACCAAAGACGACGATACGTGATTCAATCGCCTTATGCCTAGCTAAGGGCGTTAAACAATAGCGTTTGTTGGGAGGCAACCCAATAATTCTGTTATGATTGTGTTTCTTTTTGTGTTTGAGCAAAACCTTTATGACTAGTTTGGTGTGGGTTGTTTGATCATGCTGGAAAAAGACAGAAACTTTTCGCTCACGAAATTATTTTTCATTTATTCAGAAAGAGCTTTTGAGTTGATTCTTCTTGTTGCTGGTTGATATGCCTTTTTCCCAGGCTCTCTGAATTTTTCAGAATTTTTGAGGTACCAGAAGTATACGAAGTATATAGATTGCTACAGACTTGTCTGTTTTTGACAGATTCTGTTTTTGTTGTATTGGTTGCTTGTTTTGATCAAACTATGGATAGTATCGGGGGGGGGGGGGTACTAGCCATGGAAAAGTGAGAATACAGTAATCTAACACCAATATAAATAGAAATCAAGATTTCTACAGTACCTCAAGAGGTGGAAGTTTGTTTTCTTGTGCTAATGATATCATGGGTTTCTGTTTAAGTTTTGTGTTGTGAAGTTTTCAAGTTTTTGTTGATGTTCTCAGGGACAAAGGGATAAAGAGTGGAAAGAGCTCAAGCTTGGGGATGCCCAAGGCATCCCAAGCCCAATTCAAGGACACCAAAAAGCCTAAGCTTGGGGATGCCCCGGGAAGGCATCCCCTCTTTCGTCTTCAATCCATCGATAACATTACTTGGAGCTATATTTTTATTCACCACATGATATGTGTTTTTCTTGGAACGTCTTGTATCGTAGGAGTCTTTTCTTTTTGTTGTGTCACAATCATCCTTGTTGCACACCTTTTGAGAGAGACATGCACTCATTGTGAATTTGCTATAATACTCATTGTGCTTCACTTATATCTTTTGAGTTAGGCAATTTAGCTCACATGTGCTTCACTTATATCTTTTGAGCTAGATAACTTTGCTCTATGTGCTTCACTTAGATCTTTTAGAGCACGACGGCGTCATATTTTGGAGAAATAATAACTCTCGATCTTCACTTATATCTTTTTGAGAGTGATCTCTCTGAGTAACTTGGTAGTTGGCTTGTGCTATGAAAGTAGTCCCAAAGGTGATAGGTACCCAAAGAGGATACAATAAAACTTCCATCTTCATGTGCATTGAGTAGAAAGAGAAGTTTGATTTCTCTCAATTAGTTTTTAGACGTGGATTCGGTAATATTAAGAGTTATGTTAGTAGGGTGTTGTGAATCTAGAAATACTTGTGTTGAAGTTAGTGATTCCCGTAATATGCACGTATGGTGAACCGCTATGTTAGGAAGTCGGAGCATAATTGATCTATTGATTGTCATCCTTTGTGTTGCGGTCGGGATCACGCGATGGTTTACACCTACCAACCCTTCCCCTAGGAGTATGCGTTTAGCACTTCGTTTCGATTACTAATAAAAACGTTCGCAACAAGTATGTGAGTTCTTCATGACTAATGTGAGTCCATGGTATAGATGCACTTTCACCTTCCACCATTGCTAGCCTCTCTAGTACCGCACAGTTTTTCCCAGTGCACAAACCCACCATATGCCTTCCTCAAAACAGCCACCATACCTACCTACTATGGCATTTTCATAGCCATTCCGAGATATATTGCCATGCAACTCCCACCGTTCCGTCTCATGACTTGTGCCGTCACTCTCATATTGCCATTGCATGATCGTAAGATATCTAGCGAGATGTTTCAACGTCATACACCTACCAACCCTTCCCCTAGGAGTATGCCCAAGCTTGTATATTCCAATGATGGGCTTCCTCAAAATTGCCCTAGGTCTTCGTGAGCAAGCAAGTTGGATGCACACCCACTAGTTCTCCTTTTGAGCTTTCACATACTTATAGCTCTAGTGCATCCTTTGGATGGAAATTCTGGTTATGGGTTAGACATAGTTGCAACAACAAGATCAACCAGAGTTTGTCAAAGTTTTTCTTTCTCTCTCAGTTTGTCAACTAAGTTGCTTGAGGACAAGCAATGTTTTAAGCTTGGGGGAGTTGATACGTCTCCAACGTATCTACTTTTCCAAACTCTTTTGCCCTTGTTTTGGACTATAATTTGCATGATTTGAATGAAACTAACCTGGACTGACGTTGTTTTCAGCAGAATTGCCTTGGTGTTATTTTTGTGCAGAAATCAAAGTTCTCCAAACGTCCTGAAAATATACGGGGAGCAATTTTGGAAAATATCAAAAATACCTGCGCCAGGATCCACCTCAGGGGGTGGGCCAGTGGGCCACAAGCCCCTGATCCTCCACCACCCCCCTCGTGGCGGTGGGCAGGCTTGTGGGGCCCACAAGCACCTGCCGCCCCCAACTCCAGCTCTATAAGTTGTCTTTCGTCCCAGAAAAAAAATAAAAAGTGAAGTTTTCGTCGCGTTTTCGATACGGAGGCGCCGCCACCTCCTGTTCTTCATCTGGAGGGCAGATCTGGAGTCCGTCTTGGGCTCCGGAGAGGGGAAATCATCGCCATCGTCATCATCAACCTTCTTCCCTCTCCAATTCCATGAAGCTCTTCGTCGTCCGTGAGTAATCTATTCGTAGGCTCGCTGGGCGATGATGAGTAGGATGAGATCTATCATGTAATCGAGTTAGTTTTGATGGGGATTGATCCCTAGTATACACTATGTTCTAAGATTTGATGTTGCTACTACTTTGCCATGCTTAATGCTTGTCACTAGGGCCCGAGTGCCATGATTTCAGATCTGAAATTATTATGTTGTCACCAATATTGTGTGTTTTTAGATCCGATCTTGCAAGTTGTAATTACCTACTATGTGTTATGATCCGGCAACCCCGGAGTGACAATAACCGGAACCACTCCCGGTGATGACCATAGTTTGAGGAGTTCATGTGTTCACCAAGTGCTAATGCGTTGGTCCGGTTCTTTATTAAAAGGAGAACCTTAATATCCCGTAGTTTTCTTTTGGACCCCGCTGCCACGGGAGGGATGGACAATAGATGTCATGCAAGTTCTTTTCCCTAAACACGTATGACGACACACGGAATGCATGCCTAAATCACATTGACGAACGGGAGCTAGCCACTTATCTCTCCGTGTTATAGCTGTTGCATGATGAATATCATCCAAACAAATCACCGACCCATTGCCTACGAGTTTGTCCTACTGCTGATGTTACTTGTCTTGCTCTGCTGCTGCTACTACTGCTAACACTACTACTGTTCCTTGCCACTGCTATTGCTCGTTACACTGCTCCTACCTGTTACACTGTTGGATCGCCTACCGTTGACGGGAATTGACAACTTCCGTCAACGCGGCAACGGAAGCGCCATTGATACAATCGTTAGGAATAGTCAGCTGTCAACAGATCGTTTCTGACACCGTTGTTATCATATTACTTTGCTGTTACTATTGTGCTCGCAGATACTAATCTTTCAGGTGTGGCTGAATCCGACAAATTCACCTGCTAATACTCGAGAGTATTGTCACCTCCTAAGGCTTATCTACAAATTGGGTCGAATACTCTACCCTCGGAAATTGCTGCGAACCCACGCGCTAGTGGGCCATCAACAACATTCTTCCAGTTTCATTACCGGGGAGTGCTAGCAGCATTCTTCTGGTGCCGTTGCAGGAGAAGGTTTGTTGTTATAAGCATTCGTCTAGCTAACACTAGAGATTACAGGATCAACACTTTTCTGGAGCCATTGCCAGGGAAGTACAGCTCACGTCAAAGATCACCATGACTCTTACAAGGGTAAAAAGTAAAGGTACAAGATAGGCTCTTCGCAGAGGGAAGCAGAGGTTGTCATGCGCTTTTGAGGTTTGAATGCGTGTCCTATTAGTGCGGAGGAACGTCACTTTATATTGCCTCCTGTGATAAAGAACTTTATTATGCAGTCTGTCGCTTTTATGTCTTCCTCATCACAGGTTCGTACAAAGCTTATTTTCCACACACTAATAGATCATACATATTAGAGAGCAATTTTTATTGCTTGCACCGATGACAACTTACTTGAAGGATCTTATTCAATCCAAAGGTAGGTATGGTGGACTCTCATGGCAAAACTGGGTTGTAGGTTTATGGATGCACAAGTAGTATCTCTACTTGGTGCGGGAGTTTTGGCTAATATGACGTGGAAGCAATCGTCACATGCTAAGGGATCTATAATCATATAACATTGTTTGGAACCAAGCAAACACAATTCATTATGTTGTCTTCCTTGTCCAACATCTACTCCTAAGCATGTAATAGTTTGGTGAGTGCTCACAATTGTAAAAAGTGTCTAAGATGATATATTTATATGTGAACCTCTCTTTCCTTATTACTTCTTATTAATTGCAACAATGACTAAGGTCTGTGTTGATTTATTCTCAACAAGTTTCAATCATCATACGTGTCATAAGTGAAGTTGTCACTTTCCATAAGATCGTCTCATGATCTTTCATGCTATCGTTCTTTTCATACTTTTGATCATGGCACAAAGCAAAGCCCTTAACTGAGATACTCTTTATTATATAGCTCGTAAGCTCGAATACATCGGGGGAGAGACAAAAGCAAGAGACTCAAACTAAACACTAAAGACTTATTCCTCTAAAATAAGAAATAAAAACTGAAAAGGAAAGAACTAAAACAAAGGTAAAAGCAAAAGATATAAAGGCGATACGATACCAGGGCAACTCCCCCAAGCTTGGCAGAAGCCAAGGGGGTTGCCCATACCAATGCTTAGTTGCCTTCCTTCGGTGGTGATGGTGGTGTTGTTGTCGGAGTAGTCTGATCCTCCGTCTTCCAAGGCGTAGGTGCTCCATCATGGCAGGATGAACGAGTCGCCGGAATCCTCAAATCTGCAGCCAACCTTATTGATTTAAATCTGTACTCATACTCACAGTTTTGGTTCTGCAGGTCATAGATAGTTGATCAACCCTGTCATAGAGCCTGGAGAGGTGTTTCCCAATATCAATGGCATCCATCTTGTGATTGCTAGTGAACTCCGTGATCATTGTGTGGTTGGCATTGAGTCCACGCTCCACCATCCCTTGGCACTTGAAGACTTGTTGCTGCATTGCTTCGAGCCTCGTCTCCACGCTTCCGGTCTTCTTAGGCCCCTCAACATCACGGATGTGCAACATCCCCTCGCTCATCTTGATAGATTGAGGGTGTTTCAGCACTTCCGTGAGGTAGGGATTGATGACCTTCTCGAACATCTTGTCCTTAGGAGCGTTTGGGGAAGTCATGATGATCTAGATCTGTCACAGAAACAGGCTCGAAACGAAAACAGAGGAAAACTACGCGATACGGAGATCAAAACCTTCGGGCGACTATATATTGATTTTTTCTGGGCCAGAAGGAGTCCTCCGCATGAAAACGGAGTCCAGGAGTCACAGGAGGTGCCCACAAGCTTGCCCTCCACCACCAGGGGGGTAGGGGCGGTGGCAGGGCTTGTGGCCGCCTCGTTCGCTCTCTCGACTGCTTTTTATTTTTCTAATTTTCCAAAAATTCCAGAACGGAGGAAATTTCCTATTGGAAAAGCATCGGAGTCCAATTTCTTACCGAAACAGATACATCTTCGTTTTCAAGGTCTGAAACAGGCTGATAAACATCCCTTATGTACTCCTCTAGAGTTATGACATTGATGATATTGGTCTCAACATTTATGGGAGTACCAGAGATGTAATGCTTGATTCTTTGCCCATTTACCACTCTAGGAAAATTTACTTCCTCGATAACATAGGGACCTTCCCATTTAGAGAGAAGCTTGCCTACAAAGAATCTCAAACGAGAATTGTATAGCAGGACATAATCACCTACATTGAACTCTCGTTTCTGTATTCGTTTGTCGTGCCATCTCTTAACATTTTCCTTGAACAACCTGGCATTCTCATATGCATGGGCTCTCCATTCATCTAACGAGCTGATATCAAACAACCGCTTCTCACCGGCAAGTTTCAAATCAAAGTTGAGCTCTTTGATTGCCCAATAAGCTTTGTGTTCCATCTCAAGAGGTAAATGACAGGCCTTACCGTGAACCATTTTATACGGTGACATGCCCAATGGATTCTTATAAGCAGTCCTATAAGCCCATAGTGCATCGTCAAGTTTGCTAGACCAGTTCTTTCGAGATCTATTGACGGTCTTTTGTAGGATCAACTTGATCTCCCTATTACTCAACTCCACTTGACCACTAGACTGAGGATGATAAGGAGATGCAACTCTATGGTTGACATCATACTTAGCTAGCATCTTGCGGAAAACACCATGAATGAAATGTGAACCGCCATCAGTTATCAAGTATCTAGGGACTCCAAATCTTGGGAATATGACTTCTTTAAGCATCTTAATAGAGGTGTGGTGATCAGCTTTTTTAGTGGGTATAGCTTCTACCCACTTAGCAACGTAATCCACAACAACTAAGATGTGAGTGTACCCACTGGAACTCGGGAAGGGTCCCATATAATCAAAGCCCCAGACATCAAATGGTTCAATGACAAGTGAATAGTTCATAGGCATTTCCTGACGCTTAGTAATGTTCCCTATTCTTTGGCATTCGTCAGAAGACAAGACAAACTTACGGGCATCCTTGAAGAGAGTGGGCCAATAGAAACCTGATTGCAATACCTTATGAGCAGTTCTGTCTCCAGCGTGGTGTCCTCCCTAGGCTTCGGAATGACACTTCTGCAAGATCTGTCCCTGTTCATGTTCAGGCTCACAACGTCTAATAACACCATCTACTCCTTCCTTATAAAGGTGAGGATCATCCCAAAAGTAGTGTCTCAAATCAAAGAAGAATTTCTGTTTTTGTTGATAGGTGAAACTGGGTGGTATGTATTTGGCTACGATATAGTTTGCATAATCGGCATACCACGATGCACTATGTGAAGTGCGGATGACACTTAATTGCTCATCAGGAAAGCTATCATCAATAGGTAGTGGGTCATCAAGGACATTCTCTAACCTAGACAAGTTATCTGCTACAGGGTTATCAGCACCCTTTCGGTCAACGACGTGCAAATCAAATTCCTGTAGCAGGAGAACCCATCTGATAAGCCTAGGATTAGCGTCCCTCTTCTCCATGAGGTACTTAATAGTAGCATGATCAGAGTGAATAGTGACTTTGGAGTCAACTATATAAGATCTGAACTTTTCACATGCAAACACGACTGCTAAAAATTCCTTCTCCGTAGTGGCATAGTTTCTTTGGGCACTGTCTAGAGTTTTACTAGCATAGTGAATAACATTCAACTTCTTGTCAACTCTTTGTCCTAGAACAACACCAACAGCATAATCACTAGCGTCGCACATGATTTCAAAGGGCAAGTTCCAGTCAGGTGGTTGAACAATAGGTGCGGTTATCAAAGCCTTCTTATGTATTTCGAAGGCTTCCTCACAATCCTCATCAAAAACAGAAGGAACATCCTTCTGCAAGAAATCTTAGAGGAGTCTTTAATGAACCTTCTATAGAAACCATCATGACCTAGGAAACTTCATATACCTCTGATATCTGTGTGGCAAGGCATTTTATCAATTGCATCCACCTCAGCCTTATCAACTTCAATGCCTCTCTCAGAGATTTTGTGTCCTAAGATGATACCTTCATTAACCATAAACTGGCACTTCTCCCAATTCAAGACGAGGTTGGTTTATTCGCATCTCTGTAAGACTCGATAAAGGTTGCTGAGGAAATCATGAAAGGAAGACCCGTAAACAGAGAAGTCATCCATGAAAACCTCGACAATCTTTTCACAAAAGTCAGAGAAAATAGCCATCATACATCTTTGAAAGGTGGCAGGTGCGTTACATAAGCCAAAAGGCATACGTCTATAGGCAAAGGTACCGAAAGGGCAGGTGAAAGTGGTTTTCTCCTGATCAGATTGTGCAACAGGTATTTGCGAGAAACCTGAATAACCGTCTAGAAAGCAGAAGTGTGTGTGCATTTATAGCCTTTCTAGCATTTGGTCGATGAACGACAAAGGATAATGATCTTTCCAGGTTGCCTTGTTCAGTTTCCGAAAGTCTGTCACCATCCTATAGCCGGTAATAATCCTTTGTGGGATTAGTTCATCTTTATCATTAGGAACGACGGTGATACCTCCCTTATTAGGTACGCAATGTACTGTACTTACCCAATCACTATGAGCAACAGGATAAATGATTCCTGCTTCCAGAAGCTTTAATATTTCTTTTCTAACGACCTCTTTCATCTTAGAATTTAATCTCCTTTGATGATCAGCAACTGGTTTAAAGTCAGGATCGGTTTTAATCTTGTGCTGACATAGAGTAGGACTAATACCCTTAAGATCATCAAGAGTATATCCAATAGCAGCGCGATGCTTCCTCAGAGTCCTTAGTAACTTCTTCTCTTCGTGTTCTGAGAGGAGGGCACTAATAATGATAGGATATATCTCCTTCTCATCAAGATAGGCATACTTAAGAGTATCAGGCAACTGTTTAAGCTCGAACACAGGATCACCCTTTGGTGGGGGAGGATCCCCAAGCAGTTCAACAAGCAGATTATTCTTGAGAATAGGATATTGTTCTAAGACAATTTTATCTAGCTCATCTCTCTCCTCCATATGCATATCATTTTCATGCTCAAGCAGATATTGCTCTAAAGGATCCGTAGGAGGTATGGCAATAGAGGCAAGAGCAATGATTTCACCTCTACGAGACGACTCTCTTTCATGAGGTTGTCTTCCAAACTTGGAGAAGTTAAATTCATGAGCCACACCCTCGAAACTTAATGTGACAGTCTGCTTAATGCAATCAATGTGAGCATTGACAGTATTGAGAAAGTGTCTACCAAATATGATGGGACAAAAGCTATCTTGTGAAGTACCAAGGACGAGGAAATCAGTAGGATACTTAGTCTTACCACACAGGACTTCTACGTCTCTCACAATTCCGAGAGGGCAGATAGTGTCTCAATTAGCTAGCGTGATAGTGACATCAATGGGTTCTAACTCAGCAGGTGCAATCTCATCTTTGATTTCATCATATAGAGAACGGGGCATTGCACTAACACTAGCTCCCATATCACATAAACCATGGTAACAGTGGTCCCCTATCTTAACAGAAACAACGGGCAGGCCAACTACAGGTCTGTGTTTGTCTTTCGCGTGAGGTTTAGCAATTCTAGCGGAGTCCTCACAGAATTTGATAACATGCCCATCTATGTCTTCGGCTAAGAGATCTTTGATAATAGCAACACTAGGTTCAACTCTAATCTCCTCAGGGGGTGCAAGTGGTCTAATGTAACCCCTATGTATCACAGTTGAAGCTTTAGAATAATCCTTTATCCTAGCAGGGTATGGTGGTTTCTCAGTGTAAGCACCAGGAACAACAGGATCACTAAAAGCAATGACTTTCTACTCAACTAGATTGGTTTTGGCTATGTTGCTTTCTACGGGAGGATGATATTTAAACCACTTCTCTTTGGGAAGATCAACATGAGCAGCAAAAGATTCACATAGAGAAGCTATTATCTCAGAGTCAAGTCCATACTTAGCGCTAAAATCTCTAGAAGTGTTTGTCTCAACAAAAGATTTAACGCAATCAAACTGGAAATTCATACCTGACTCCTTACCTTCCTCCAACTCCCAATCTTCAGAGTTGCATTTGATTCTCTCCAATAAATTCCATTTGTGATCAATATCCTTCTTCATAAAAGAACCGGTACAAGAAGTGTCAAGCATGGTACGATCTTCATGAGAAAGTCGAGCATAAAAGTTTTGAGTGATGATTTCTCTCGAGAGCTCATGATTGGGGCATGAATATAGCATTGATTTAGGACTCCCCCAAGCTTGAGCTATGCTTTCCTTGTCACGAGGCCAAAAGTTATAAATAAAGTTCCGATCACGATGTACTAAATGCATAGGATAGAACTTTTAATGAAATTCCAATTTCAACCGATTGTAGCCCCATGATCGAGTATCATGACATAGCCTATACCATGTCAACGCCTTATCCTTCAAAGATAAAGGAAAGACTTTCTTCTTTACCTCATCCTCGGACAAACCTGCAAGCTTAAATAAACCACAAACTTCATCTACATAGATTAGATGCAAGTCTGGATGTGAAGATCCATCTCCTGTGAAAGGATTAGCCAGGAGTTTCTCAAGCATACCTGAAGAAATTTCGTAAAAGATATTTTCAGTAGGTACCTCAGGTTGACGAACAACTCCTCGTGCTTCCGTTCGTGGTGAAGATACCCCGAACAAACTCCTCAAAGGAACAGTTTCCATAGTGACAAGTAACAATAAATTTCAGCACAATATATAAATGTTTCCTTACCAATTTCCACTTACCAAAGGCGCTTCACTCCCCGACAATGGCGCCAGAAAAGAGTCTTGATGACCCACAAGTATAAGGGATCAATCGTAGTCCTTTCGATAAGTAAGAGTGTCGAACCCAACGAGGAGCAGAAGGCTCTGATAAACGGATTTCAACAAGGTAATAACTGCAAGCACTGAAAGTAGCGGTAACAAGTGATTGTGTAGCGAGGTGAAACGTAGCAAGCAAAGAGTAACAAGTAACAATTAGTAGCAACGATGCAGCAAGTGGCCCAATACCTTTTGTAGCAAGGGACAAGCCTGAACAAAGTCTTGTAGGAGGAAAAACGCTCCCGAGGACACACGGGAATTTCTGTCATGCTAGTTTCATCATGTTCATATGATTCGCTCCTTTTCGAGTCCAGAATTCCAGCTGCCTAAATTCTCCCTCTTCAAATAAACCTTGCAAAATAAGAGAGAAAAGGCATAAATATGGTACCACAAGTAATATAACAGCCCAAAAAGCAATAAAAATCAACATGAAAGCATGATGCAAAATGGACGTATCAGCCACCAACCGGGACCAAAGGGCGAGAAGTTAGGCCTTTAGTTCCTGTTGGTGGCTCGGATGAGGACTAAAGGGGGCCTTTAGTCCCGGTTGGAGCCACCAACCGAGACTACAGGTCTCTTGCTCGCACGACCGAGGTGCGGTGGAAGTTTAGTCCGACCACACCAAGCGAGAGCCGCTCGCGGCGGTTTATAAGCCCTGCTATGACTACGGTCCCGAGCTCCTCTCTAATGCACACAGTAAATGCCTAACGTTCCTCTCTACCCCGTGGGCCCTACTTGCCCTACGGGCCTGCATCCTGGCCCACATATAGTTGGGTTTCTAGTCGTATGCACGTCCTGGTGGCCTTAGCAGGCGGGCATTTTTTTATTTTTATGTTATTTTTTGGATATGTTATGTCAATTTTTTGACCTTCTTCAAATCACATCCTATTTTTTATACATACTAACTTATGTTATTTTTTGCATATGTTATGTCAATTTTTTGACATTCTCAACATCACATCCTACTTTTTAATACATACTCACTTATGTTTTAATTTAATTATTTTTGCTATTAAAGATTTTAAACAGAAATACTTTATGAAAAAATTAGTTGCATAAATTTTGTATAATTTTAAGTTACTGTTATTTTGATCATAACTCGAGTTTTATAAAAGCTTTTTAGTTGATTTTTTTGCTATTAGAGTTTTATAAAAGCTTTTTAGCTGATTATTTTAATAATTTTTTGAGCTAATTGACCATGAAAGTGAAAAGCACTACAAATGCAGAATATTATAAATGTACTTTTTGTTATCCTAATAATGTTATCTTTTCATGCATTTAATATTTTTTGAGCTAAATGACCCTGAAATTGAGAAGCACTATAAAAGAACTCTGAAAAGGTTGAAACTTGGCATGGTATCATAATTTCACCCACATAGCATGTGCTAAAAAGTTATGAGGGTTACGAAAAATACTGGATGCACTTCATGTACAAACTGAACAATCTCTTTCGAAGTATCACGGTTTCGCACAAAAACTCATCTACTACAAAAGGGATTTCATATTTTTAACTTATTTTAACTACATACCTTTTGTGCGTTCAATATGCACCATTCAAAGCCACATCATCAATTTTTAACCCTTTTCTGACTCCATTTGTTATTTTTCATGCATTTAATAAAAAAATTAGGCTTCACTGGAACCATTTGGTTGGTGAGCGTGCGGACATGAAATATGATGGGTGATGCCAATGAGCTCAAAAAAGGAGTTTATCTTGTGATATTCACCACCCCAATCGGTTTGCATGGAAATAATCTCGCGATCAAATAGGCATTCCACATGTGGTTGAAAATGTGGAATTTCTAAAACACATCAGATTTGTTTTGAAGCAAGTAGATCCAACCGAATTTATTGAAATCATTAATAAAATTCACACAATATTTTTTCCTGCCTACACAGACGAGTCCAGGACCCCGAACATCCGAAGAAACAAGCTCTAAAGGAGCTTTTGAGTCACTAGTGGATCAAGAATATGGTAGTTCATGAATCTTAGCCATCTGACATGCATCACAAACTAACAAATGATCTTGTTTATTTGGCACTAGAAGATTAAAATCACGAAGAATTTTCCGAACTACCGAAAAGAGGGGTGCCATAAGAGTTTGTGCCATCGAGAAGTGAATGGTTTGATTGCACCAACCACTTGACATTGAGGAGCACTCTGTCGACCGGTCACAGGAATCAGCCCCCTCCTACACCTGTTTTGAAGAATAGTTCTCCGGGTATCGTCATCCTTGACAAAAAAGATTTCAGGGTGAAGCTCAATAAATACATGATTATCGCTCATAAGTTGATAGGCGAAAGAAGAATTTGGGCAACACTAGGAGCATGAAGGATATTATTTGAGCTTAGGGAACCAAAAGGAGTAGACAAGACTGAATGGCCAGCATGCACAATTTCCATACCTTGACCGTTTGTAGTGTGGATTTGCTTGGTGACGGTGTAGTGATCACGAACCGCAAGTTTCTCCAACTCGTAGGTCACATGGTTCATGGCGCGAGTGTCAAGATACTAGTTGATATCCACGCCATATGCATGGGTTGCATTGGCAGCAGGATGATTGCCACCACCTCCGCCATTGCCGTCGATGCATCTGTTGTCTCCATTGCCGCCGCCACCGCCCGCGGAATGACGAACATTGTTGTTGTAGCAGTGAACGTATCATTTCTTGCAGCGCCATGAACCATGGCCATCTCATACGTCACAAACGTATCTACAATTTCTGCTTGTTCCATGATCTTTTAGGTGACATTGTTATATGTTTTGCTACACTTTTTTATCATTTTACACATATTTGGACTAACCTACTAACTCAGTGCACCCAGTGCCAGTTTCTGTTTGCTGATGTCTATTTTGCAGGGGCTTTTAACCAATTTTCCAAAGCCCTGAAAATTCCAGGAAAAATATATAAAAAATCAGTGAAACAGAAGCTTCCGGATCACCGAAGATGGACCACAGGGGCTAGGGGCTGCCCAGGCGACCTGCTCGCGCGGTCAGGCCCTAGGCCGCGCCAGGAGGCTGCCTGGGTGGGCCCCACCTCCTCCGATGCCCTCCTTTGGCCTATATTTAGATTCCCGAGAGGAAACCCTTCCACACCTTCCAAAACCGCGAATTTCTCCATCGTTCGGTCGCCGTAGCGCCTCCGAGATCAGGAGCGTTATGAGACCTCTTCCCGGCACCCTGCCGGAGGGAGGATTGACCTCCGGGAGCTTCTCCACCGCCATGGACGCTTCTCGGACGTGCCGTGAGTAGTCCTCCTTGGACCATGGGTCCATGACCAGTAGGCCGCGCCAGGAGGCTGCCCTACATGATCAAGGCATCTATGTAATTCTCTTGCTATTGCTATGCTCGGTTTGTTGGGATCCGATAGATTATGAGATTATGTTCAGATTGTTATGAGTTATATATTTGATTATCCTTTTATATTATGTTCCTTAGTGATTCATGCATGTTCTACGTTGTTATTTATTGCTTTGGCCGAGTAGTAGATTGTAACTCCAAGAGGGAGCGTTATGCATGATTGTGGGTTCATGCCCCTCGATGTCTAGCTTGAGTGAAGGAACATGAGACTAGGGGATGTGATGTTGCCACCAAGGAAAAAATAATGGTGCTTGTGACCTCGGTTGCAAGGATTGTTTACCTTATGCATAGTTCGTTAATGCAGTTGTCTGTTGCTTTGAGTTTACACTTTGGGTGGGGCTTGCAACTTAATACCGATGAGATGTTCTAGATAGATATCTCAAGGTGGATGATTAGTAAATAGATGCTCATGAATAAACAATCTACTTGTCTTGCCGTACTGCCCATTACTATTGAACCTTTAACTATCAAGTAGTATAATTAGCATTGCGGTGCTTTCATAATTCTGTCAATTGCCCAACTGTGATTTGTTCACCCAAGCATAGTTGTTTATCGTCTTTTGGGAGAGAGACATCACTAGTGAACATCATGTGACTCCAGTGCATATCACCATCATTGTTTACACCTCCGTCATTTTCCGCTTTCATTCATGTTTCCGTTGCAATCACTATTTCCTTCCCGCTTGTTTTTTGATCCTTTGCAAACTAAAAGACTGGAGAGATTGACAACCTCTGTGTACTCGTTGGGAGCAAAGTTATTTGTTGTGTGTGCAGGTCCACATCTTCTGCTAGCCCCAGGATGGAGGACACCTACTTGTTGATCCTAGGAGTCCTCATGGTTCGATAAACCTCACAGTCTTCGTGTGAGGGAAAACTTGCTGCTGACTACATCTCAACCTTTCACTTGGGGTAACCAACGAGGTGCGAGAAGTATATACATCATCTCGTCAGCAAGAAAAGTTTTCTGGCGCCGTTGCCGGGGACTCCAGTCTTCAAGATAGGGGAGTGCACACTATCCTTTACCTTTGCTTTTTAGTCTTGTTAGTTTGCTTTCTAGTTTTTGCTTTAGAGTCTTATACCAAAAACCACAAAAAAATAGTTGCTTTGTTCTTGCTTGTTGCCGCTGCTATGGGTTCCACTAAAAACACCAAGTTGTGTGACTTCACTAGTCACAACAACAATGACTTTATATGCACTCATATTGCTGTTCACGCCACTGGAGCCACGTCCTATGAGATTAAACCTGCTTTACTGAACCTAGTTATGAAAGATCAATTCTCCGGTGCTGGAGATGATGCTGCTTTGCACTTGAACAATTTTGTTGAGTTCTGTGATATGCAAAAATATAAATAAGTAGATGGTGATATTGTTAAGCTTAAGCTTTTTCCTTTCTCCTTGAGAGGAGGAGCTAAAGTGTCGCTTCAATCTTTGCCTAGGAATAGCATAGATTCTTGGGATAAGTGCAAATATGCTTTTATTGGGAAGTATTACCCGCTTGCTAAGATTATCCAGTTGAGGAGTAACATTATGGATTTTAGGCAATTGGATAATGAACATGTTTCTCAAGCTTGGGAACATATGAAATCTCTTGTTAAGAATTGCCCTACACATGGTTTGACTACTTGGATGGTTATCCAAACTTTCTATGCAGGATTGAACTTTACCTCGCGGAATATGTTAGACTCGGTCGCGGGAGGAACATTTATGTCAACTACACTTGGTGCTGCCACAAAGCTATTGGATGAGATGATGACAAATTATTCTCAATGGCACACCGAGAGAGCTCCAACATGTTGGAAGGTAAACTCTATTGAGGATATCTCCTCCCTTAATGATAAGGTTGACATAATCATGACTTACTTACTAAGCAAGCTCCGGTTGATCCTCATGATGTTCCCTTAAATTTTTTGGTTGCTCAAGAAAGAGAGCAAGTAGATGTTAATTTTATCTATAGGGACAACTTTAATAATAATGCTTATAGGAGTAATTTTGGTAGCAATCCTAGACCATTTCCATCCAACAACTATGGGAAAAACAACAATTATCCTAGCACCAAAAACTCCACTTCTCAATTAGAGAGCATGCTTAAATATTTTATCACTTCTCAAAAAGCTTTCAACAAGAATGTAGAAGAGAAACTAGAAAATTAGATAGTCTCTCTTTGAAGGTGGACAACATAGCTCATGATGTAGAGATGCTTAAAATTAGAACTTCCCCACTTGAGGAAAGGAACACTACACCCATGAATGCTATCCAAGTCCAAATTAATGAGAACATAAGGATGCTAGCCAAACTTAAGGATAGATGAGATAGAGAAAAGGAAGAGGAAGAGAGAATTAAGAGCCTTCCTACACACACTACCATTGCTACTATACAAGTTGTTGAGGATCTCAAAACTTTTAGCACCCATCGCACTCCTAGTCCCAATGGACCTAGTAATGGTGATGCTAATACCTCAACTATAGGACAAGAAGGTCCTTTGAATTTAGAGACTACTAAAATAATGAGCTTAGATGACATTACTACCACTTTAATTAATGGTAGTAATCTTGATTTTGACCATTCTAGTCTTTCCGAAGTCATCACCTTTTTGCAAAGAATGGCTAAAGACCCCCACACTAGTACACTCAATATTGCCTTCACCGAGCATATTACCAATGCTCTTATCAAAGCTAGGGAGGAGATGCTGATGAATAAGCGATCTACTTGTCTTGGTGTAGTGCCCATTACTATTTAACCTCTAACTATCAAATAGCATAATTAGCATTGCGATACGTTCATAATGCTGTCAATTGCCCAACTGTGATTTGTTTACCCAAGCATAGTTGTTTATCGTCTTTTGGGAGAGAGACATCACTAGTGAACATCATGTGACTACGGTGCATATCACCATCATTGTTTACACCTCCATCATTTTCCAATTTCATTTACTTTTCCGTTGCAATAACTATTACCTTCCCGCTTGTGTTTTGATCCTTTGCAAACTATAAGGCCGGAGAGATGGACAACCTCTCTGTACTCGTTGGGAGCAAAGCTATTTGTTGTGTGTGCAAGTCTACGTCTTCTGCTAGCGCCAGGGGGGAAGACACCTACTTGTTGATCCTAGGAGTCCTCCTGGTTCGATAAACCTCACAGCCTCCGTGTGAGGGAAAACTTGCTGCTGACTACATCTCAACCTTCCACTTGGGGTAACCAACGAGGTGCGAGAAGTATATACATCATCTCGTCATCACCATCCTCTTTGCAGATCTGGCAGACTTCGTGAGCATCGCGGTCACCACCTCTTTGGCGGCGCGCACCGCCAGAGCCGCCACCACCTGAATTATCGGGTAGCGGGAGCCACCTCCCTGGTTGTTGTTGCTAAATCCGCCATGTCTATCGCTGCTCCCACCACCGTGGCCGCCGCGACTGTAGTTCCCACGTCCGCGAGATGCAAGGTTGGCGGAGTGGTTGGTGAATGTCGCCTGCTGCGCGGTGATGCGAGCTTCCGCTGCAAGGAGCAGCGAGAAGAGGTCGCCGAGCCCAATCTGCTGGTTTGTTTCGGGGTGGGTGGAGATGGACAAAAATAAACCATTGTAGTTGGGCCCATGTAGTTGACCTTGGAGGATATGGGAGACGATGTCGTCTTCCTCGAGCGGCTTCCTGGCGGTGGCGAGTTCGTCAGTGAACCCCTTCATCTTGGTGAAGTAGGAGGCTGCTGAGAGGTCACCCTTGCATGTGTTTCCAAGCGCAGAGCAAAGATGAATAGTTCACACCCTAGATTGCGAAGAAAAGCTCTGGAGCAGCACTTGCCAGATGCTAGCAGCAGTCGTGAAGGTAGAAAATCGCAGCAAAACTTCACGAGAGAGGGAAGCGATCAAAGACATCAGAACCTGTTCATCCTGAGTTACCCAAACAACATGTTCAGTGTTTCGCATGGAGGTGACCTCCTTCTTCCCCGCGACCTCCTTCTCGGAGAGAAGGGCAGCGGTTGGCTCCCGGATCGATCCATCTATATACCCCCATCATCCCTACCACCCGGATATGAGGGAGAACCTGCGCCACCTGTGAGGAATCTGACGTATGTATAATGTACAGGATTGATCATATGCATGTACCACTTGTGCAGCCGCACTCGGCCTCCTAGAATCAAGGCCCCTCATTCAGGACATGTCATCTAGATATTATACGTTTAGAAATGAAAACAGGAATTAGAAATGAAAAAAAAAAGCAGATGAGGGGGCCCTTTCTTTGGTCTTGCACAAGGGGCCCTACATGACAGGGGAGCAACTAATGGAGAAGTACTCCTCCGGAAGCCTCCCTAAGAGTCATTCATGTCTCTCAACCGCCGTCAAGTATCACGCTTTGGACGCTTCCATCGAAAAAAAAGTATGTATGTGTTTTAGGCTCACACTGTGACCGTTCACATTAGTTCCGGTTCGTAACGCAATCGGGACTATTGCTCCGATACGGCTAGAACGAAAGCCTTGTTTCTACTAGTGTTATATATGCAGCAGCTAAGGTAATTTTTTATTTATTTTTTGCGGGAGTAGGTTTTTGGAGGCATCCATCAAAACATGTTGCATGCATGAACGATGATGATTCGCGAGAATTATTTCAACAACAGAAAAACATGTTGCATACACCACTTTAATTGTTGCAACAAAGAACATATTGATTCACAATTAGACATGCATGCTGAACAACCCTCTATACACAAGCAAGTAATTCGGTAGCTTGACAAGAATTGAACCAAGGAATAACCAAAGATAAAGAAACTCGAGATGATGAGTGCTAAAAAAAAGCGTGCAGTAAATATTCGCCAAACTTTAGAACATGAACTCTCTTGAAAAGGTTGCAGCAAACCACTGAGGTCGAGTGATCCTTCAACATGCATGCATGCACGTACGAACGGGCGCAGCTGCTGTACCACGTACTCCACTTGTTAGTAGTGGTTGATTGCGCGGCAGTTCTTCCTGACCTGGCCCTGGTAGCCGGTCTTGACCTCGATGCCGGCCATCTTCACCATGGCCTTCTCGAACCTGTCCTCCCACCACCCGGGGATTTTGGCGTTCTCCACCACCATTCTCGCCGTCTCCGCCGACGTCATGAGCGCCGCGTCGGAGGTGAAGAGCACCGTGTGCGACAACACGTTCTTGTAGTACTGCCTGTCCAGCTTGTTGGGCGTCACCACGTCCTGCATCACCGTCGGGTCGTTGCCGCCAGGCGTCGCGTCGGCCGGGCACTGCCCCCGCAGGAACGCGGCGAGGCCGCCATTGATGTCGGAGGGGGTGTTGAGGCGATCAGAGACAAAGGACGAGCAGTGGGAACGCCCAATAGTGTGCGCGCCGGAGAGGACGACCAGGTCCTCCGTGTTGAGGCCCTTGATGACAAAGCTGGCGACGAGGTCGCTGAGGTTGGACGTCGGCGGGACCAGGAACTTGAGCGGCTCGGAGGCGTTGGAGAAGGTGCCGTCGCGGCGGCCGGACGGCATGTCGAAGTTCACCTTGCCCCTGCTGAGGATGCAGGACGCGTCACGGGCTGCGAAGGCGATGATGTCTGCACAGGAGACGACGCCTGGGCAAGCCGCCTCGACGGCATCCTTGATCGCGTCAATCAGCTCGAAGCCGCGCAGGGAAGGGTCGTTCGGCGGGCTGAGTTTCTCCGGCGTCGGGCTGAACGGGGTCGGGTCCAGGAGAACGGAAGCATCACAGCCCTAATCATCATCAACGCAACCAGATCAATCAAGTCTGGCTAATCCATGTATACTTTGCAAATTGGTTTCTTGCCGTGCCAGTACCTCGACGAAACAGTCGTGGAAGAGCATGCGGATCATGGCGGCGCCATTGCCGGGGTTCTGGAAGATGGCCTTCTCCATGACGCCCTTGACGATGGCCTCTGCCTGGGGGCACTTGTCGTGGTAGTAGCCGATCTCCAGTGGCCAGAAAGGGCTGGCCTGGCACCCCACAGCGAGGAGCAGCAAGGCACAAGCCACGAAAACGTGCAGCTTCGCAGCAACAGACGCCATTTCTTCCAAGGTAGCTAGCCTTGCTTGCTTGACTAAGAGTCTGAGGCGAAGAGAGATCGGGGGAGAATGCTTGTTGCTATAGCTCAAGCAGGAAGCTCTACTTATATAGGCGGGCACTCGGGGAATGCATATGTATGTTAGCACGAGCTTAAAATTAACAACGATTATCTTGGCTTCGTTGGAACGTTACTACACCAGGTAGTTGCCACCAATCGCCATTCATTTCGTTCACTGTACTCCTCCCACCCAGCGGCACCGAAAATTAATCAAAGGGCGTGTCGGTAAACACACAAATATTTTGTAGTAACAAACAGCAAGCAGTTCACTAACCCTGATTGTTACATGCGGTTGACTCCATCCATGCACTTCCTCTGTACCGGGTTTTTCCAACTACAATTATTTAGATATAAAGAAAATATATATGAACCGGTCACATATATACATAAGTTGGAGCTATTTCGTAGCTAATAGCTAGAGAGCAGCTGATTGATCTAGCCATCTAGGATGCAAGCTAACACGTCCGCGACGTTTGCACGAAACTGAAAATAAGCTAATCAATTAGGATGTGGAGTTTTTGAGCTCGAGCTTAAATACACCTACATGTATAATAAAATCGATAAAAAAATTCAAAATCATTTCACAAAATAATATATTTTGCCACGCCTTATATAATGTGATCACATGATGAAAATTGCAAGCATTTAGAACATTTATCAAAGTTCATCACAAAAAAAACAATTATTTTAAGGTTTTTAATTAATTTATTTATTTACTGTTCATGTGTGTGCATTTCAGCTAGGACTCAAAGGAATACTTTCTAATTAGTCACTTTTACTTTAACATAATAATAATCAAGTGGTAAGATATTATTCCCTTTGTATCTAAATATTTATAGTTGGAGGAAACTAGACTAGAGGGAGTATAATTTAAAATGGAAAGTAAAAATGATCAACGTAAACGGTCATGGACTTCGCAGACGCGTCCGCCTGCATCCTTATTGCCAGTTCCATGCTTCCTTCTATCCTCTTTTTAGTGGAGTGTTTCCTTCTTTCATGTTTCCTACTCTATAAACGACATGATCCACCGTGCTAGTGGCATATGTGGACGCCTGCTTTTCCGGTCGTTGAGAGGTCAGGTTAATTAAGAACGTTTCATCTGTGCTTCATCTTCTTCAAATTCGTTAGAGCATCTCTAGCAGACCCCTTGTAATGTTTCGACCCACAAAATAACTGTTAAAAAAGGATTGGGATGGAAAATGTTGTCAGATCAGATCCCGCAAACTCGTTCGACCGTAAAAAAAATTAAGGGGCGCGGTAAAATCCCCTTCCCGATCCGTGAAAATACATGTTTCTGCCTCGCGTATACGGTGCCCTGTATCGCAGGGAAACGGTTGGCCGGACGGGCGTTTCAGCCCGCTCCCTTTGCCCACCCCCTTCCGCCGCCGCCCCACCATTGGTTCCCCGAGTCCGCCACCGGCTCTGGGGCGCCGCTATTAGTCGAATCTTCTGGGCGAATCGTATCGCTAGTTCGCCGCTTCCCTCTTTCGCCGAGCCGCTGCACCGGCTCCCCTGGTGCCGCCTATCCACGGTGGTGGGAGAGCCACCGCCGGAGATGGACTTGAGCCTGTGCGAGAAGTATATGCTCGAGGATTCATCATCTTCCGATGACTCGGATGTTGGGCGGATGCTTGTCACATTTCACCAACAGAGCTTAGTGACGGCCCTTGCCGTGAAGGAGCACGAAGACAAGAACCAAAAGAGGCAGCGTGGATCGACTGTCGATCGTCTTTGCATTCCTCGAAATCGCCATCTCAGCAACGAGATGTTGATGTGAGACTACTTCGCCGCCAATCCAACATACCCGCCGCACCTCTTCCGGAGAAGGTACCGTATACGTAGATTCCTGTTTGTTAAAATTGTTCAAGCTTGCAAGGCAAATTGTCGATATTTTACTCAAAGAAGGAATGTCACGGGCTTGAAGGGATTTAGTGCATATCAGAAAATCTCGGCAGCCATGCGGGTAATTTCATACGGCGTTCCAACTAACTATACCGATGAGTACCTTCGCATTGGGAAAGATAGTACAATTGTGTCGGTGCGTAGGTTTGCCAAGGTGATTGTCCGCGTCTTTGGTCCTGAATATCTTCGGGCACCGAACGAGGAAGATACAAAAAAATTGATGGCATTTAACGAAAGAAGAGGTTGGCTTGCCATGTTAGGAAGTATAGAATGTATGCATTGGACTTGGAAAAATTGCCCAAAGGCATGACAAGTAATGTATGGTGGCAAGTCTCGTGATGCAACAATTGTGCTAGAGGTCGTAGCTTCACATGATTTATGAATTTGGCATTGCTTTTTTGGTATGCCGGATACTTTAAATGATATCAATGTGTTGCAACGGTCTCATTTGCTTGCTAGACTTGCTAGTGGTGATGCTCTATCTTGCAACTACACTATCAATGCGCATGAATACACAAAAGAATACTATCTTACAGATGGTATATACCCTTCTTGGTGCATTTTTGTGAAGAGCATCAAAGACCCCCAAAATAGGAAAGAGTATGAATTCACAAGGACGCAAGAGGCAGCCCGAAAAGACATTGAAAGAGCATTTGGGGTTTTGCAATCTAGGTTTGCCATTGGTCGTGGTCCTGCTCGGTTTTGGGACAAACGATCCTTAAAAAATATCATGACATGATGTGTTATTCTTCACAATATGACTCGAAGATGAGAGAGGCATGAACTTAGAGTTCTTCTATGACAATGTGGGCAGCCGTGTCAAACCAGCTAGAGACCCTAACTGAATTAGAGCTTTTCTTCAGACCTACAAAGAGATTCAAAATACAAACACCCACTGTCAACTAAAGAATGATCTCATTGAGCACCATTGGCAAAGGGCTGGGGAATAGTAACATTCCATTTTTTCCATTATTTTGATTTCATTCGTGTGTCATTTGTTTACGAGACAAGTTTTGTATTCATGTGTGACATACATTTAGTTTGCTACGGTGATTTGAATAATTATTATGCTTTGGATGATTAATGTATTTGTAATATTGATATTCTATTTATTTTGCACGTGATGAGTAATTCTGATTTACCTGGTATTCGGTTTGTGGGTCCACAGGGTGGCGCTCGAACAGAACCCGCATTGAAGACCCGTATAGCAGCATTTTCTGCGAATATGCTTTTATATGTGTCCGTTTTAGGGAGTCTGCTTCTGTCCACATCCGCGCCTGCCTGCAAAATCTGTTTTTCGTGAACTAACGATCTTTGTGGGTCGGCATTATACGGGATCTTCTAGAGATGCTCTTAGGGCATGTACAATGGGGTACAGTCAGCCGTCTGTAACACCTGACACATAGGAAAATAAATGATATGGAAGAAAGAAAAAAAGAAAGAAATCGAGTCTGTCTGCAGAATTAACGACGATCTATTCCCGTGCAAGTCGCTCGTTACAGACGAGCTTTTCCCTGTTGTACGAGGGCGTCGTCAACGGTGGGTTGCATCTGGATCTCGTGTTCTAGGAAAACAGATTTTCCCCTTTCCCGCGAACCAGGTTTCCTTCTCCCGCGAACTCTTGTTCTCGCGCGCCAACGAAATCAGATCGAGCGCACCTTCTTCTCCATGATTTGCTCATCCTCCACTTCCCCTTCTCCACGACGCCCTCTCCTGGTGTAGCCTTTTCTCTGCTCTGGAGAGGATGGAGCGCCAATCCATGCGGATCCCTACGCCGCCGCCGCCGCCGCGGGAGCCTGAGCAGGTCACCACCGCCGAGCAAGGAGCCGATGTTCCCCACTTCAGAGCAGCCTCTTCCTCGACTCAGCCTCCTCCAATGGACAAGCAGGCATGGAACGCTGCAGCCGCTGCCTCCGAGTTCTTGTCCCCAATATTAAATTGGTATGATCCATCTCAGTTTTCAGTTTAGAAATCAACAAGATCTTGTGGGATAATCTGTAGCTGTTAGGTTAGTTTCTAAAGATCTTGTGGGATAACCTCTACGTACATGTTCTGTAATTATGAGTACTTTGTAAGTAACGTGTACATGTTTAGACATCAAACAAGATCTTGTGGGATAACTAGTTTGTAAGTAACCTGTACATGTTGTGCAAATATGAAAACTCAATAGAAAATGGAAAAAAGCAAGCCTTGAGTTAAATAGTTCATGAATTTAGAAAATCAAAGCTTGGCCTACAGCATGACCATGTTATTTTTCAGGGGTGTGGATCCCCGTCCGCCAGGTGGTTTCGTAAGCTATTTGGGAAATCCTTCAAGTTACCCTCTTCCACAACAGCCGCTTAATCAGCAGGCCATGTTGCAACATCTCCATTACTCTGGTGGTCACACTATGTTCCATGTCCAGCACCACAACCATCACCATCAATTCGCAAGCCAAGAACTCCAGTTAAACCTTCTGGTTCACAACAAACAATCAGTGTTGACAATGGAGAGGATGGAGATAAGAGGACCGAGAAGCGACTTGCATGGACATCGCAGGAGGATGTAAGATTGGTAAGTTTTCTGTGTACACATATTTGATAATCTAAATTATTATGCCAGAAGGAACACTCATGAACTTTGTTGAAATTGTAGATGAGTGCCTGGTTACGTTGCTCTACTGACCCAATTAATGGCAACAACAAGAAGAGTGATCAGTATTGGGGAGATGTCACTAATGTCTACAACAGCACCACTCCAAAAAATCGAAGAAGACAAGTGAAGCAAGCAAAAGACCATTGGCATACTCTTAATAAGCTAGTATTCCAGTTCCATTGTTGTTGTACCAAGGCTTCTGTCATATATGTGAGTGGACAGTCGGACGCCCAGTTGTTGGAGAAAGCACACGCATTCTATGAATCTGACTACACAGCACAGTTCCATCACATGGATTGTTGGCGGGCTGTTAATGAGCACACGAAATGGACTACATACAATGAGTGGCTCGAGCAATCAAAGAAAAGAAAGATGCCAGAAACAGGGGAGATGGGAAAGCATACTTCCACTCTAGAAGACGCTGAAGATATTCCACGCCCACCTGGAATAAAAAAATCCAAGAAAGAATGTAACGGCAAAGGTAAGTCAAAGGAGGTTGCAGCTGATATGGAGTTGCTCGAGAAATTGGTAGCCACTCACGAGGAAGCTAAGAAAACTCGTAGGGATATGATAGAAATGCAGCAACGTTCCTCTAGTGAGAAACTTGAGGTAGCAAGGCTCTCGGCGAAGACAGCACGGCTGTCAGCCCTTGCAGCAAAGGACAACATTGAGGCTAAGAAGCAAGAAAAGGAGGCTGAAATGATGAGAGCTTATAGAGCGCTCCTTGTGCAGGATACAATAGGAATGACAGATGAAATGAAGAATGAGCTTGTGAAGACACTGAAGGTTATGAGAGAGAGGTTATTTGGTACATAGGCTCTTTGGAGTGCTTACTGTTTACGGACTGACACGTGAAGAAAGAGTTAGATGGTTTGCTTTATTTCCAGTCTTTAATTTGTGTATCTGAAGACCTAGTAGAAGTTTTCTATGTTTACATACTTTAGATTGCATGTCGTTTTATGTATTTCGCTGAACCTGTCAAGTTTGCTTTTGAAAGAACATGTGTTTGCCTGAAATTACACTGAAGTTTAATTTGGTACTCCTTTGGATGCGCTAGCATCCAGTGCAGTTACGTCTACTTTCACCTGGTCTATAGTACCCGAATTTTTGTCCAAAGGGACCCCCTGTCGAACGTGATTGCCAAAAGAGACCAGCTGCGAATGGAAAGAAGGGAAAGGACCCCCACCCCGGGTGGCGGCAGGCGCGCCAGGCGGCACGTGGCACCTACCGCCACCGCACGAGGCGGCCGTGGGGCCTGCCGCCACCGCCCGAGGCGGCTGGGGCCTGCCGCCACCAGCTGAGGCGGCCGGCTGGTCACCCCGTTCCCGCCACGCATGCCCGTAACGGACAGCGCTGGGTGGGCCCTGCCGCCACCTCCCAAGGCGGCCGGCCGCTCTGCGCTGCTCTTCCCGCTCGAGGCACTGGGTGATTTCGCTGACTACGAGGCACTGGCCGCGCTTCCCGCTCGAAATTTTGCCGCTCTAAGTTGCATGCGGTATTGGATGTAGTCCATCCGTTCCAAAATATAAGACCTTTTAGGTATTTCACTCGGAGACTACATACGGAGCAAAATGAGTTAATTTATACTCTAAAGTATATCTATGTACATCCGTATGTAGTTTATTGTACAATTTCTAAAATGCCTTATATTTAGCAATGGAGGGAGTTTATTTTTTACGGAGGGAGATTTCCTAAATATAAGTTTTTTAAGAAGTTTGTACTAGAAGACTACATATGATGTATATGGACTCATTTTAGAATGTAGATTCTGTCATTTTGCTTTGTATATAGTCATGTGCGCCTAAGTTTCCCGCTGCAGTTTCCCGGCTAAATTCCCACACGTTATTTTTCCGCCTAAGTTTCCCGCCAAATTTTCCCGCTGCAGTTTCTCGTTTTCGCGCCCTTTTTTCCCGCGTAGACATCCGGCAGGGCCTATAAAAGGAGGCAGGGAGTGAAACTCTCTTCACCATCAGCCAGACTTCAAAGCACCTGCGCCTCCATAGTCAGTATGAGTTTGCCTTGTTCGGATCAGAGCATTAGGCCTAGGAAAATGCAGAGTGCAAGCTTGCCTCGGGGGATGGAAGCAGTTCGATGTTGGTGCGGAGATGTCTGCAAGGTGAAGGAGGTGACGGATTTTTCAGATTGGTTGGGCATGAAGTTTTTCATGTGCGCCAATTATGAATCTGATCCACCCGAATCTATTTCTGCGTACGTCAGGCCTCCGGTATGCTCAAGTCATCCAGATTATTGTTATTTGATATTATTGTTTACTTGAATCTGATTCATCCTTTAGTCTCCTCCTCCTCTCTGCATGTACTATCGTTGGATTGACACGGAAATGCCGGACTGGGCGGTGACCGAGATTCGTGAAAGAGGTCATCGTGCATGGGCTAGCTTGGACTTGGAAGAGCGTCGTGAGAAGGCTGAAGCAGAGGAGAAAGGAGAGCAGAAGAAAGAGTGGGAAGATTACTGTGTGGAGCAGAGGGCTTTTCTTGATGAGATGAAAAGGAAAAATCAAGAAGAGAAACTTCGGCTGGAGGAGGTTTACAGACAGCGGGAACAGGCCCGTGAAGCTGAGAGGGAGAGAAAGAGATAAAGGGCTCGTGCCGCCAAGGGAGCAGAAGAAGCTGGTGATGGAAAAGGAAAATATCCACGTTGGACTCAGTAGATTTATTTTATTGTATGTTAAGTTGTCTTAGTTGTATCTTAATTTCTGTAAGATGTATCTTAATTTCGGCAAATTGTATCTTATTTTCAGTAATGTGTATCTTAGTTTCCACAATGGGTATCTTAATTTCAGCTACGTGTATGTTCATTTTATCCCGCCATTTATTTCCCGCCTCGCTTTCCCGCCATTTTATCCCGCGTATAGCTTTGCCGCCATTTTGTTCCCGCCTCGCTTTCCCGCCCTCGCTTTCCCGCCTCGCTTTCCCTCCTCGTTTTCCCGCCATTAGTTATTCGTCTCGCTCTGCTGCACCTATAAGACCCCCTCCAGACCAAGGTGGGTAAGGAGTGTGCTGAAAATGTCTCATTATCCTTTCGATCGTAGTTTTCATAGTGGTATGTCCGAGTGTCTTCTGCGCTTAGCTAGCAATTTTAAGATAGATAATAGAATAGTTTCATGGGACGAACTCATCAGTAGTGACACGCTACTGAATGAGGTTGCCCACGCATTAGCTAGGAAGGGGTGGCCTGCAAGGACATATGAGGAGATTCGGAAAGAACTTCTGCGGTTGAATGAAAGATGGAAGAAGAAAGGCCAACACATACGCGGTGGAGGTGGAGTAAAACATCCCTTCTTATGGATTGACGATAGTGAGGACGAAGACGATATCTTCATGCCGAATACCAAGAGCGCGTCATCGACGAAGGCCAAGAGCGCATCATCGACGAAGGCCAAGAGTAGCGCTTCGTCAAAGGGCGAGAGTTCTACATCGTCGAAGGATGACGACGACTTTATGTAGTTTTTTTATGAACTCTACATCTTAATGTATCTTATTTTATGTATGTTATTTTATGTATGTTATTTTATAAATCTTATTTTATGTATCTTATTTTATGGAAGCAACTTCAAACATATCGAGAACTTTTATTTCATGAAACTACATAGATGTCTTGTACGTACATCTGAAAGTTTGAAACTGACATAGAGAGATGCAATTGTTCGCACACATACATAGACGAATCACCCTATGCGACGACGACCAGCTGGCCTTGCCCGACGACCGGAGGGTGACAATCGATCAGGGGGTCTGTGTTCACGAAGACCACGACCGTACTGTCCCTCGTGTTCCTGTGTCTGCGACTCATGCATAGGTGGTGGAGTCTGAAATCCATATTGAGATGATGATTCTAAATTGTAAGTGAATGGCTGTGACTCAGAATTGATATAAGATGGACCAATAACGTCCTGCTCGAAAAAATCATTTATCATTCCTGGGAGCGTGCATTGAGTATCATGGGTTTCTGTGAGTATTTCTTTCTGTACGCCACGCTGGGTATGTTCATCTCCCCATGATGGATCATTAATTTCCTGCTCCACGAAAAAATGTTTTTAAAATAAACTGTGTGTAGGAAAAAGATGTGTAAATAGAAGTTATGTAATTGCTTATTATAATTGTACATACCTGACCGCTGTTGTAGCTTTGTGCTCCCTCGCTTGTCTCAGCCCAACGATTCTCCTCGGGCATCCTAATCCCTCGCGTGGGCAGATATGGCTGAGATCCTTGAGTGTGTGCGCCATATGCTGTATATGCATCCTGCTCCACGAAATGAGCCTGTTCGGGCGTCGAACCTAAATCTGGAGCATTTACCTGTGATGTCTGCCCATGTATTGGTAGAGACGAGTCATGTCGTGGAAGTGTCGGCGTAGTATTAGGACCCTCTCCCCACCGCATGGACGACGACGGCGCCGCACTCGGTCTAGCTGACCTTGGTTCCGGAATGTTGTACGCTGCAGTGACAACGTCGTTCTCTGTACCGCATCTCGTAAACCTTGTGCTGGCGAATTCGCTAATTTTTTTAAAGAAGGACCTGCCTTTAGAATCAATTCCCTGGGCTCGCATTCCTTCCCTCGCCATCGCTTGTACTTGGGTGCAAATATCAATCTGAAAAAAATCGTTGTTCGTTGGTTAAATTGTTCATGAAATGATGGACCTGAATAGCAAGATGTTGATTATTACCGCGGAGTCACGATAGTAAGCTGATGATGTGTCCATCCGTCTCTGCAACTGCCCGCAATACGTGACTGCAAGGATATCCCAGAAGCTTGGGCTTGTTGCAAGTGCACTCACACGAGGTTGCGCCAAGCGTCACAGCTTGTTTTTTGCTCCCCTGTGGTGACCCTTCACAAACTTTGCTCGCACACTAACTTCTCATTTATTCCTAAGTGCATCTACCTGCCTGCACCCATGTCTTTGCGACTTCTTTGCTTTGTCATCAAGATGTCTTTGCATCTTCTCAGACCAGGTCTTGTTCAAATCAACTAGTGCCTTGGCAACGGTGACTCTATCTGCAAAGTATGACACAGTCCGGTTCCAAGTTTCATCAATTAGTGCTGTGATAGGTAGTGGCCTCACCCCTTTAAGAACACCATTGTACACCTCGGACATGTTGCTTGTCATTATACCGTATCTAGCACCAGTGTCATGAGACTGCGCCCACTTGTATAAATTGGGACAATTCTCATTAATCAACTGGCTCAAATTTATTGTTGTTCGACGACCCCTCCGGTCTTCTCTCGTCGGGAGGGATGCGCGCTCGATCTGACCATTGATACCTGCCCAGATAGCATTCATTTTTGTTGTAGTTTTCTGCATGCACATCCTCTTGAATAGCTTGAACCAATCTTTGTTTTTGAATTTCGAATAAAAATTAGCTGCCAAATGCCTCATGCACCACCTTGTCTCCAGATCGGGCCAGCCCCAATCTGGATCTTGTGAAGCCTTAATTATCTCAAGCGCGCTTAATAGTCCGGTGTTGCGATCAGAGATGATGCAAACCCCTTCCCGATCTTTGATGACACCCATCTTCAGGCAACACAGGAACCATAGCCAACTATGTTTGTTTTCGCTCTCCACTAGTGCATAGACAATAGGAAGAAGTTGATTGTTTGCATCAGCTGCCATCGCCACTAAGAGTGTGCCCTTGTACTTTCCAGTGAGAAATGTACCATCAATTGATACAACCGGACGACAATGCTTGAATGCTTGTATAGTCTGGGCGAATGCCCAGAATAAGCGGTCCAGGATTTGCTCGTCCGGGTTCAATGGATTTGGACGTTCTTTCCGGAAAACTTGAGTCCCCCTGTTAGCAACTGAAATCTGATGCAACATTCTAGGGGCAAAAGAGTACGCCTCCTCATAGGTTCCATACAACCTTTGAAATATCTTTTCCTTTGCATGACGAGCCTTGCTATAGCTGACAGGGAAACCAATCAGATCAGATGCAGTTGCACGCAAAGCCCTAATACTAATACTAAGACTTTGCTGCACAATGGTTTGCATCACCTGTGACACATATTCTGCAGTCACATTGCGGTGCTCTGAAAGAGTGCCGGTTTGCTCACAACCATGTTGCTCTATTTTTGTGACATGCCATGGCTGACATACCCCAGGCTTCTGGCGAGCAATAACTCTTCCGCGGCAACCCGCTTTGCGATGGATGCATATGAGCTTCAACTCCTTTTTATCAGACTGCTTCACTCTATGTTGCCTGTGTATAGCAATTTCATAGCTATGTATTGCTTGTTTAGCAGATTTCTTATCTAGGAAAATCTGTCCAACGGCCAGACTCCCCGCGTCTAGGCCAGCAACAGAGTGAAATTCATTGGTGATGCTCATAACCTGTAAAAACTCTGGGTTGATTGCTGCAGCGACCGCCTTCTCAGAAGGAACAACTTCATCATCATCTGATTCCGAAGACGCAGAAGAATGACCATCATCGTCATCATCTAGCGCCTCCGGCAATCCCTCGACATGTTCGCTCATGTCAACGACCGTAGACCAATATCCCGTGTCATACACTTGTTGGCCACCTGTTGGTTCCGTTGGGCCGGCGTCGGGGGCTACAGTTATGGCCACTTGTTGGCCACCCCTTGGTTCCGATGGGCCGGCGTCGGGGGTTACAGTTATGGCCAACTCGGCCTCACCGGCACCGCTACTGCACTCGGCGACATCACTGGCAGAAATGAACTCCACATAAGCCATGGGTTGTCCATACATGGAGTTACTGGGATTGCTTGCAAAACCCATGTACGACGCCCATGCTCTTTCACCAGTAACCCGTCGCAGAACCCAACGATTTCCTCCCTCAACCACGAAAGCCTCCAGGGTCATTTTTTTTCCATTCATCGTTGAACCAAACACCGATCGGATGCACCTTCTAACTGCCGCATACTCTACATTAACCATGTCTTTCACTACAACCGTAGTCATCCCGCACCTAGACACATCCACACCAGAAGGACCCTCACGTACGATGTGCCCATAAAACACTAACAAATTTTCCATAGTACCTAACGAGCAGCCATATTTACATCGTTAGTCCATTAAAAATCATATTTTTATATTTACATTGTAATAACAATATCCATTACTTATCTTTTTTACATATAACAATTTAACAACATTCATTACATCTACGCATAATAATTTATATTGTATCATTTATCGTGACACTACATCTATAAAATAAATAGAAGATGAATTACAATATGTCATTCATACCTCTGGTTTAAATAAGGATATCCTTCCGAATATAATATATCACCAGAATAATATCAGCGAATTCCACCTATTTTCATATGAACAAAAATATTACACACATAATTATTTCCGTGCTAGCAAAAGTCTAAAAATACATACTGCAAGCATATATATATATATATATATATATATATATATATATATATATATATCACGAGTCATATTTCTACGGGGTTGACAAATTATCACATAAACAAATATATTACACACGCGTCTTGCATGTAATAATACTAATGGAGCTAACATATTATTACGTGTTTTTTACAAAAATGCTAGTTACATAGGCATTTTTCCGGCTCCTTTCTAAATACCAGTTGCATGCAAACACGAACAAATCGTCGGTAATATATGAACATAGTCGACCTATTATCACATGAACACAAATATGAACAGAGTCTCATACCTTGATCTTCAACTTAGTAGTTCATATCGCATGACAAAATAGTTCCACAAAAGTGATAATACGCTCCCTAAGACAAAAGAAAACACATACTTAGAAACTAATCAAACAAAATAAAACATCATGCATGCAAACACAACCAACACAAATGGAAATCTCTTACCTTGATCTATCTTTTCTTCAACTACAACGTCTTCAAAATAGTTCCACAAAAGTGATAATACGCTTCCTAAGACAAAAGAAAACACATACTTAGAAACTAATCAAACAAAATAAATACATCATGCATGCAAACACGACCAACAGATATGGAAAGCTCTTACCTTGATCTATCTTTTCTTCAACTACAACGTCTTCAAAATCTAACTTTAAACCGTCCTAAATCGCCACTTAAAAATTCATACGGAGTAGCTCTTGAGAGAAAGAGAAGAGAGTGAGAAAGAGAAAGAGAAGAGAGTGACACGGGAGGCAACGGCAGGAGAAGAGAGTGAGAGAGGAGGCAGCGACGCGGTTCGCTTATGAAGAAGAAGTTTCGCACTGTTTCGTCGGTGGGAGGGGGAAAATTCCCACTGTTTCGTCGGTGGGAGCGGGAAATATCTGTCTCAGCCTGGGAATCAGCGTGTACGAAAATCAGCGCAGTCAGCAACAGTGCGACATGTCTGCCGCGCGGAAACAGTGTCGGCCGCCTCCTCCCGAGGCGGCAGGGCCCGCCTGGCCGCCTGCTCCCGAGGCGGCAGGGCCCGCCTGGCCGCCTGCTCCCGAGGCGGCAGGGCCCACCGCTCTGTCGCCGTTACGTTGCAGCGGGGCGGGAACGGGATCTGGCGTCGGCCGCCTGGCCTCGTGGCGGCAGCCCTGCCGGCCGCCTGCGCCCGTGGCGGCAGGTGCCACGTGCCGCCTGGCGCGCCTGCCGCCACCCGAGGTGGGGGTCCTTTCCCTTCTTTCCATTCGCAGCTGGTCTCTTTTGGCAATCACGTTCGACAGGGGTTCCTTTTGGACAAAAATTCATAGTACCCTGCATGTGTGGAACTAATTCATCTCTTCGGCTGGTGATAGTCAAAGATTGCATGGAGGAAAGTAATGTGTATCTTTACTCCGTCTATGTACTGCCTGCATGTGTGGAACTAATCCACCTCTTCCGTAGGTGCAAGTCAAGATTTCCATAGAGAAAATTTCGGATCAGGTAGCTGACCACCTGGACTACTTCACTCACGTACCTACCTTTTCTATTGCACATAAAGTCAGTGCCCACACGGGCATCTTACCTCTTCTCTCTTCCATCAACATCTTCCCTGTTTGTTCTCTGGCTACACCTCCAAAGTGTGTCCGCTGCTGTGTTGTGTAGATCGCTACAACACCTTTTGGGCTTCTGATAATAATTTGTAAGTCATTGCATTATATTATCATGATGAATAGAGGAAATTTGAGATTTCCCGTGTTATTGTTTGTGATTGGCACATCCAGGCTTGTTTTTCTATGTGATTTACTAATACTGGGTCAATTTGAATATAGTATAAATTGCATATTCATGTAGCGTGTGATATTATCATAGGGAAGATAGACCAAAGTTTGTTTCAGAAATTTTGTCTTAGTACTTTGTAAAGTAACCCTAGTAACAAAATTTGACATACTAAATTTCTACACTCATGTAGGACCTCAACGACACGACATGTCGCATCAATCCGACTCTTCATCTTCCACTAATGAGGATGATAACTTGAATAATTTTGGCCGAGTCGAGGACATCGACACATGGGAAGTCTTCACAGTGGAGCAAGAAATATTTGAACGAGTCATTGATAGGATAGATGAGCGTCTCACTGATAGGTTGATCACCAGGTTCGAGGAATGAAATTTTGAGCAATCTGTCCGTCGAAGCGGCACGAGAAGGTACATATATAGGATTCGTGAAATAGCCCATCAGAACCTCGTGCAGTATTACTTCTCTAAAAATCCAATGTACACCGATGAGATGTTCCGTGGAAGGTTTCGCATGAGAAGGCCTTTGTTCTTACGAATTGTGAATGCTCTTGGCGCATGGGATCCTTATTTTACTCATAGAACAGATGCCACCAACCGACCCAGGCTCACACCTCTGCAAAAGTGTACAGCCGCAATCCGCATGTTAGCGTATGGAACCTCCGCGGACCAACTTGATGAGGTACTGATGTTAGCTGCAAGCACTACTTTAGAATGCTTGGGGATGTTCGCACAAGGGGTGATTGACATGTTTGGCCAAGAGTATCTGAGGCCCCCAAGATGTGATGAAGTGGAACATTTGCTTCAAATTGGTGAATCTCGTGGATTCCCTGGCATGTTAGGGAGCATCGATTGTATGCACTGGCAATGGGAGAAATGCCCTAATGCTTGGAGAGGACAATTTACCCGTGGTGATCACGGTGTTCCTACTATGATCCTTGAAGCAGTTGCTTCTTACGACCTTCGCATATGGCATGCTTATTTTGGTGTTGCCGGCTCAAACAATGATATAAATGTGCTCAACAAGTCACCTTTGTTTGTCCAAGAGTTGAAAGGGGAAGCTCCACGGGTACAGTTCATTGTCAATGGAAGGCAATATAATCAGGGTTATTACCTTGCAGATGGTATTTATCCAGAATGGGTTGTATTCGTGAAGACTATAGCACTACCTCAGATAGAGATTGACAAATTGTTTGCACGACATCAAGAAGGGGCAAGGAAAGATGTTGAACGGGCATTTGGAGTGTTGCAATCCCGTTTTAACATCGTGCGACGTCCTGCAAAGTTATGGAAGCGTGCTTCGGTCGGTAAAATCATGGAAGCTTGCATCATTCTTCATAATACGATTATCGAAGATGAGGGAGACATGGTTCACGTCCCTTTAGATTTGAATGAGAATCCTGAAACATGTTTTGCTTTACCGCCGGAGGTCAATTGTGGTCTCAACATCTTCTTTACAAATGTGCTACAAAGGAATTCCTCTATTCGTGAACGATCAACACATCTAAAACTGAAGCAGGATTTGGTCGAGCATATTTGGCAGAAATTTGGGGATGAGTGAATAATTGTAACTAGTTTAAATAAATTTTTATGTATTGTTTTTTCATTAATGATCGCCATATATCATAATTTTGAACCAATTTAAGTGAATAATTACAAATAGTTTGAATAATTTTGTATGTGTTAATTTGTTTCATTATTGATTTCGATATTTAATAATTTTGTGCCAATTTGAGTTTATATTATTTTTATTACTTTCTATATAGTTCACGTATACACATGTTACCATCATGTAATTTATGTGTGATCTCATTTGCAAACAGAAGCAACAGAATAACGTATAATGATATTATCCGTGCTTGATCATGGATGCATGCATGCATTGTGCAGTAGTACACAGTCAAATAGACGGCTCATTGTACAAGATGTCTGTTTAGCCGTCTGCAAGTGAGGTATCAAGTAGTTACAGATAGCTGCCGTCTAAACCATTGTACATGACCTTAGGGTCTTCTAGCTATAAAGGAATAAATAAATAAACATACTCCCAGCGCGAGAAATTTCCATCGAGGCCACTTTCTTTCGTTAGAGGGCACGAGTTTTTCCCTCGCATAAAACAAAAGGCGGTATGAGCTTTTAGCAGGTGAGACGTAGGTATGCTCCTGGAAGCGTCAAACACTTTAATTGCGTCGTCTCTTTGACCAGTTCATTTGTCACGTCTGACCATTACATGGCTTTTAGATAGCTGAGATGTTAAAGTTAAACCTAACCTGACGTGCATATCTTTTGTAATGTACATGAGGGGTTATGGCCACGCGTGCGAACTGGCCGACCGCTAGCGTGTGGAATGTGAACTCTTTTTTTTCTCAAAATAAAATAGAAAATAAAGAGCTGTAGTACATAACATACCGTGAGAATATTGATGTGATACTTCGTTTGCCAATAATGTTGAGCCACTTGTGGTACATCACTACAGATAGCGAAGATGACCGAAATGTCAATATACTTCTCATAGTATATGTGCCTTGAACGATTTCAATCTCTGAACACACGACTCATTCAGTAAACCCCGGCTTGTCATCTACTTCCTCCGTTTCTAAATATAAATCATTTTAAAAAAAATTATTAGAGACTACATATGAAATAAAATGAATGTATCTATAATATAAATTATGTCTATATACATTCGTATGTAGTCTCCTAATAAAACCTTTAAAAAAATTATATTTAAAAACAGAGGGAGTAGGTAATAACCAGTTGTTTAAATTTGTATGTTGTCGGTTGCAAGATGATGGTTTGTGGACATGGCGTCCAAATAGTGGTGAGATGAGCATCGAGGATCCATGTTTATGCAGATTTGTCCTAATAAAGTTCACACAACCGCCAATTCTTTTTAGGTTGACATAGATAAGTAGTAGAAGCATTTTTTCCATACCGTTGATGATTTAGAGCAACTCCAACGCAAAGATCAAACGGACATCAGTTTTTATCTATTTGTGTCGGCTAAACGGACATGTTTGGCCGCTTTTTTATTTGGATCACGTAATGCGTTCAATAACAGTTGAGTGGATGCATGGATGGGAGAAGAGAGAGGTGGGATGGGATGGATAGGTGGATGACAAGTGGGCCACGCGGTGGCTTTATGACCGGGAAAAAAGAGAGGAAGAACGAGAGAGATGGGATGCCATGGGTGGGTGAATGGCAGGTGGGGCACGCTCACATGCAGCGGACAAAGGCAGACGAAGAAGATACAGAAAATGTCTGCTTTGTGTCCATCCGTGATCCAAATACGGACCAAATTTGGCATAAAAATAGGTTCGCACGGACAGAGGATGGACACAAAAATGGAAATGAGTCTCCGGTTTGGGCCATATTTTTTCCGCGGTGACCCAAAAAGACATGTACGGACGAAATGGGTCACCAGATTCGAGTTGCTCTTAGGCAAGAAATTCCGGCATACATATGTCTACTACACATTTCTGTTTCTGTAAGCTTTGTTTAGTCCTCCAAGTGTATATAATTGTAAGACGCAACAAATTTCTTTCAAGTGGAATATTTAAAATTTATTAATCCATGAGCGGTGTAAGATGAATGTATTCTTCTCTCAAGCCACCCTGAAATAAGATACAAGTAGTCTCCTATGATAACAATGCACCTAGTACAATTGTCAATCGTGTATAGGTCCACTACTTCGACAAATGTATTCATAATTTGGACAATACATAGATAGTACGGATGATGACAATATTTTTTGTATTTTCTGAAATAATAAAAACAAAAGGGTAACAAGACGAAAACGTGACAGAAACAATGTTTGAAAGAGTTGGAAACAATGCTTAGAGTTCAAAGATTCACTATTGTCAACTCTCAACATTGACAACTTCAATAAAATACATAATATAGCCTCACAAAGTTCTGTTATATTGCATCAAACCCAGATGAGATCTATTAAGCCACCCCAGTGAGTGTGTAAAGTACAACACCTCAAAGTTATTTTTTAATAATAATCTATTAAGCCACCCTAGTGTTACTTCACACAACCTTCGAAATTGTTCTAGCCAGCAACATATTATATAGAGTCGTCCCAATGTCACTATAGATGTATCCAAAAATTATACTCAATGTGCATCATTAATCTCATTAATTTCCAATATTCAACATAACATGACCAAGATTCAATCCATAAAGGAACTCATCAAAAGAGGTACTCCCTCCATCACAGTATATTGGACGTGTCACACATGGCTCTCGAACCTAGATGTTTTTCTATTGCTAGGAAAAGCCGAGCCGACGAGCTGTAAAAGCGTCTAATTAATCATAAAACTGACGCATTAGTAACCTCCGTCCACTAAACGAGCAACTTCCTCGCATATATTGATGAAGACGGCTTTCAAAACACCCCAATTAATAAGTTAATTAATGTCATGCATCTTATTTCCTTCTAATTGTAAAAAAGAAAATTTGAAGATACACCCAATATACTGTGATGGAGGGAGTACGTCATATAATTAAACTAATCATCAATTTCTTCTCTCTTTCCCTTACATCTCATCGCAAGAAGAGCAGTCATGACAAGCACCAACACAGCAACTAGCAAGTAGCAGCCTGAGTTCCTCCAGCGATATAGCTACAAAGCAAAGGAGGAGCTCCTTCAGCGGCATAGCTTCAAAGCAGAGTCTACGATGGGGAGCCATGTCGAGCACCACCACCACAAGGGAATCGAGAGCTGCTGTCGATGATGCAAAACGACGCTCGTCCACGAATGTCGTTGCTACCGGGATGCGATGCAGAAACTTTCTCCATGGCTATCGCGCTGCCTTGCAACCTCGACTGCGCTGCAATGCAACCTCGTGCTCTCGCGGCGGAGCTTCAAAGGACCGCTTGTCGCCGGGGTCGCAGCTGCCATGGAACCCGCATCGCTGTCGTCCGCGTGGAGCTGCAATGGAGCGCCCGTTGTCGGCGTTGGAGCTGCCATGGAGCGCCCGTCGCCCGCGGTGGAGCTGCACTGGAGCGCCCGTCATCGACGGTGGAGCTGCCATGGTGCGTCCATCGTCGTCTCCCGCGCGAAGCTGCAACAGGGCGCCCGTCACCGACGGGGGAGCAGCCATGGAGTGACCATCATCGTCGCCCGTGCGGAGTTGCAATGCAGCGCCCGTCGTCAACGTCGGAGCTGCCATGGAGTGCCCGTCGTCGTCGCCCGTACGGAGCTGCAATGGAGCGCCCGTCGCCGGCGACAGAGCTGCAATAGAGCTCTGATCGTCCACGGCGGAGCTGCAATGGAGCGCCCGTCGGCGTCAGAGCTGCAATGAAGCACTCGTCACCGGCTCCCCCGAGCCCCGATGAGGCTCTCGTGGGACAGGCCCCGAACTCCCGATGCAGCGTCACAGGTGGCTCTTGGGGGTGCTTGGCATTGGTCCCACATTGCGGGCGGCTCTTGAGGGAGCTTGGCGCTGATGTCATGCCTGGAGTCAGCCTCGTTACCCTGACTGACGACGATGCTGCATCGTACCAGGTTGGTCTACTGCAGAAGCGAGTTGCCATGGTCGGGGTGGTGGTGTAGGGGAAGGCACCGGGTACTGCAAGGTGCTGCCTGCACGGGTGGTGCTGACACGAGCGCAAGCAGCGCTGCTGGATCCCGTGTGTGAGGAATTTTTGCTTTAGGTGCGTTGGTGGTGTACTAGCAAAATGGCCCATGCGTTGCAATGGGAGAAAGAAATACCATACGACACACGCTCTTAATTTATAAAAAAATGTCTATAATTTGAGAATTTATAGTTACGATATAAATAAAGATGGTCTTATCCTACAAAAATGCAGTTTAAAATTTCACATGTCTTTTATTTTAACACGGTTTGCATGTAGATTTAATACGTACAAAGAATCATTCAGTGACCTTCAGTTTCATCTCTAATCCTGATTTTGTTGACGTGTTCATCCCCAACCCGGATGAGTACCGGTATGAAAGAAAGACGAATAATGACTTATTTATTAAGATTGCACCCTAGATAGTATTTTTATTAAACGTTTAACAGATAAAATAATATCATATTTAAATTCTACATATTTTTCTAATCAAATTCCATGTATAATATGTTAAATTTGGAGTTATGGTTTAAAAGATATGAGTATTTTAAAAAATATTTAATATATACTACGAGTTTAATGTCATAAACAGTAAGGTTTTTTTTGTAAAATCACCTCGGTGGGTTTTCCGACGGAAGCGATAGCCTCTTTATTATTAGGTAAAGATTGCTTGAAAACGATGTTGCTAATCTAACGTGTGGGGATCCTTTGATCGGATGGATAGGGACCCGACTTATTACCACCTTGGAATCCGTTTCTTGTGTAATTTCTACCGTTTGGCACGTCATCCACACGTTTGCCCCAAAAATAGAGGCCTTCCCGGGGGGAGCACAACGCTCTTTGTGAAGAATGGAGTCGGAAAATTGAATTTCATCGAGTTCGGAGGACGAAACCTGCAAGGCGGCATATGCTAGTCTATAAAAATCAACATATAGTGAAAAATTCGAGCAGGGGGTCAACATCGCCCCCCCCCCCCCCGGTTGGGGATTGCTCGGAAGGTCCGGAGCTAGACAAGCCGCTTCGGGGACGTAAAGAACCTATAGAACCTATTTTCATTATTTCAGTGTGTACCTGGAACGACCTAATAGAAATTTCCATGGGTGTGGAGGAGAGCGGCTCCACCCAAACCACATGCCCTCTCTTGGATGGGCACATGGAGGGAACCTTTCAAAAGACAAAAGCCACAAATGTTCCCTAGATCAAACAAACGCAAAGGGGGACCAAGATTTCAGGTTGAACCTTTTGGAAACCATAAAAAGGGACAATATCATTGAAGAAGTACATGTGATTTAGTTTCAAAGATCCTTACGCAAGAGTTCCCATGGTGAAATGGTTTGGGATTGGACGCATAGTTCCAGAGATAAAATATTTTAAATAAATAAATCTATGAAAAAAGAAAACATTCAAGTCGCGACAGGTGATGCACATACAATACGCCACTTGTCAGCATTCAAGAAGGGGGTTGTGACACTTGCAAGGACTAACACTTTAACTAGTGATTTCATCGTACATGACGGTAGCCGTATTGGTCGCACAACTGGCCAAGTAGCGACGCAACGTGTACCATCCTACTGCGCACGTCCTCTGTACGGGCTATCCCATATTAAGTTTTCCCCCACCGATTTTGGGAACTTTCTAGAACCTTCTTGGAATCGATTTTCCCTTTTCTTATTCTTTTTCATTTTATTTCATGTTATATATTCTTCTGATTACCCATTTCCTTTTTCTTTTTAATTTTCTAAAATTGTGAGAGCCTGACATCGCTAATATTTTTCAATTTTTCAACAAAATTTGGGAAAATTTCTTAACAAACTAACATTTTGTAAATTTTGCTAAAAAAATCTTCACAAGCTTTCCTCGATACAAATTGATTCCTCGTTGGAGTACTCCTACCGCCTAGCAGTCTTTGACCCCAAAGAGTAACATGATCAAGGGGGGGATTATTAAGATTGCTAATATAACGACTTAAGCTGATTAAAAGAGGGAGAGGGAGAGTGGACCTATGTATGGTGAAATTTGTCTCAAGGGCTCAAGAATCTCCACGAAATCTTTGATTTGGTGTGTGGGAGAAGGAGGGAACCTTTCTCACATCTAAGGTTCTTAGTGTTGTGTTGGTAAAGCCCTCAACAAAGTGGTAGAGGAGTATTTGTACACCTTGAGAAAACTAGCCATTTTAGGCTGAAAAGAGATGGGTTGTACAATCTCACCGCTAAAGCACTTACATTAGAGTCCAGAATTCAATAAAAAAATGGATAGTTCGGCATGGTTAGCCGAACAAAGACAACTCCTATGTGATCATCTAGCACTAAGTCCAAAGCAGAGGCGGCAGATACCGAGTCTTTACAAAAGGCAATAGTGGAGTAATTTTGTATGATATTTTATTTTATAGATTGCCTGCCTTATTTGCTTGCAGCTAGAAACTACTTATCAGTTGGCGGTAAAGCGTATTCTGAGCAAGTTGTTTTGTCAGGATCCGCTTCCCTAGAGTCCATGTAACCACAACCTTCTTTGCCTCCTTCCTTGCATTGGTGACCCGGCCAAAACACCTATTCCAGTAACTGGTTCTAATTGCGTCTGAATTTAAGGAGCCTGATCCAGTGGCGCACACCGATTGAAGGAAACACTTGTCCTTGTGAATAAAGATGCTCGCCAACTAATTTTTTCACGTATTCATGTCTCGGTGAGGGTTCGTAGGACAGTCCCGCATGTTGCCGAGCAAAACCCAATTTTGTATAACCACCCGATGAACCAGTTGGCTATATTTTTTGCTTTTTGTACATGGACGCTAGGTGGCCGGACAGTGCGACACATTTCCATGGATAGTCCTACCACATACATAAACTAATTCTTTTGCCAAATTGGAAATAGGACTTTGGTAGGCTTTTGGCATTCATTTATTATATGATTGGAACGGAATAATGATTGTGAGCTGAGAAATTATCTCGTGATCCCATTTCAATCCCTCTTAATAGTATGGGATGCCAATAGCTCAACAATAAAGAGAAAGGATTCGTTTCTCATTATTGTTGCACATTTCCTAAGTCATTATCATTTTGGGGGGGGTCTATGATCCGCAAACGAACTATCCTTGGGCACTAAAACACATTACTTCGTGAGCAAACCTCATTAATCCCCTAGAAGTATATTTCCATCAATACCAAAATACGATTAGGGGCGTGATTGCACTTTTAGTAGTGCATGTCAACTTACTTGGAATGGCTATGAAAATAACATTTTAGGTAGATATGGTAATTGGTTTTAAGGAGATATGGGGCTCATGTAGAGGAGAAAGAGAGGAACTCCTCTCATAGAGTTGGGCGTACCATTGAAATATGCACCATGTCCAATTTAAGAGTAGTGAATGCTCAGTACCGTAGAAGCTAGCAATAAGTTTTTTATGAAAGTATGGAGCTCTAGAACTTGCATTAATCATAAGGAACTTGACAAGTCAACAAGTGATTCATGGTATAATATTGCATAATACAACTATCAAAGTATCCCATGGACGAAGGTTGGTCAGTTAAAAACCAATGCGTCGCTTCAGCCATATTAATATCACTAGTCGAAAATTATAGGATCTAATTGTTGGAAATATGCCCTAGAGGCAATAATAAATTAGTTATTATTATATTTCTTAGCTCATGATAATCGTTAATTATCCATGCTATAATTGTATTGATTGGAAACACAATACTTGTGTGGATACATAGACAAAACACTGTCCCTAGTAAGCCTCTAGTTGACTAGCTCGTTGATCAAAGATGATCAAGGTTTCCTGGTCATAGGCAAGTGTTGTTACTTGATAACGGGATCACATCATTAGGAGAATCATGTGATGGACTAGACCCAAACTAATAGACGTAGCATGTTGATCGTGTCATTTTGTTGCTACTGTTTTCTGCGTGTCAAGTATTTGTTCCTATGACCATGAGATCATATAACTCACGGACACCGGAGGAATGCTTTGTGTGTATCAAACGTCGCAACGTAACTGGGTGACTATAAAGATGCTCTACAGGTATCTCCGAAGGTGTTCGTTGAGTTAGTATGGATCGATATTGGGATTTGTCACTCCGTGTGAAGGAGAGGTATCTCGGGGCCCACTCGGTAATACAACATCACACACAAGCCTTGCAAGCAATGTGACTTAGTGTAAGTTACGGGATCTTGTATTATGGAACGAGTAAAGAGACTTGCCGGTAAACGAGATTGAAATAGGTATACGGATACTGACGGTCGAATCTCGGGCAAGTAACATACCGAAAGACAAAGGGAATGACATACGGGATTATATGAATCCTTGGCACTCAGGTTCAAACGATAAAGATCTTCGTAGAATATGTAGGATCCAATATGGGCATCCAGGTTCCGCTATTGGATATTGACCAAGGATTCTCTCGGGTCATGTCTACATAGTTCTCGAACCCGCAGGGTCTGCACACTTAAGGTTCGACGTTGTTTTATGCATATTTGAGTTATATGGTTGGTTACCGAATGTTGTTTGGAGTCCCGGATGAGATCACGGACGTCACGAGGGTTTCCGGAATGGTCCAAAAACGAAGATTGATATATAGGATGACCTCATTTGATTACCGGAGGTTTTCGGAGTTACCGGGAATGACGAATGGGTTCCGGGAGTTCACCGGGGGGGCAACCCACCCCGGGGAAGCCCATAGGCATTGGGGGTGCCGCACCAGCCCTTAGTGGGCTGGTGGGACAGCCCAAAAGAGCCCTATGCGCACTGGAAGAAAAATCAAAGAGAAAAAAAAGAAGGAGGTGGGAAAGGGAAGAAGGACTCCACCTTCCAAACCAAGTAGAACTCGGTTTGGGGGGGGAGACCTTCCCCCTTAGGTTCGGCCGACCCCTTGGGAGTCCTTGGACCCTAAGTCAAGGCTCCCCCCTCCTCCTCCTATATATAGTGGGGTTTTAGGGCTAATTTGAGACAACTTTGCCACGGCAGCCCGACCACATATCTCCACGGTTTTACCTCTAGATCGCGTTTCTGCGGAGCTCGGGCGGAGCCCTGCTGAGACGAGATCATCACCAACCTCCGGAGCGCCGTCACGCTGCCGGAGAACTCTTCTACCTCTCCGTCTCTCTTGCTGGATCCAGAAGGCCGAGATCATCGTCGAGCTGTACGTGTGCTGAACGCGGAGGTGCCGTCCGTTCGACACTAGATCGTGGGACTGATCGCGGGATAGTTCGCGGGACGGATCGAGGGACGTGAGGACGTTCCACTACATCAACCGCGTTCACTAACGCTTCTGCTGTACGGTCTACAAGGGTACGTAGATCTCACATCCCCTCTCGTAGATGGACATCACCATGATAGGTCTTCGTGCGCGTAGGAAAATTTTGTTTCCCATGCGACGTTCCCCAACACTAATATGAAGGCATAGCGGTTTAAACAGGCAACAAGTTATGTATTCAGCTCGAGCCAGGGCTAGAGGCCAACGACTAACTTGATCATGATGGCATGACCACTTGACATGAGTGGTACGCTATATCAAAATCAATGAACAAATCAATGAAAAATGATCATGATGGCATGATAATATAATCTTCGGTTGCTTCAAACTTCATCTCCCCTCCATTTCTCCTTTCCTAGGAGGACAACAGACTAAGGGGAAAAAGCTTACCTATTTTTTTATGCTCGGTTTCTTTTTCATTAAAGGTTAGTTGGACTCCTTTTGTAATATATTCCCGCCCTTCCGATTTAAAGAGCCCAACTTAAAACTTTCATATTTTCATTATATTTGTCCCATTTTAAGTCCTATCCAGTTTAAAGTGTTTTGAATCTCATGCCACATTTAATAATTGGAGACGAGAGGAACAGAAGTAATGAGGAAGGGTGATGCACCTAATGCTTTTATATTCAAACGTGTAGGGCATATTTCATTAGTCAATTTTAAGCCCACGAAAACCATGCCCTTCACTCGCCATCAACCTTCGTTGCTGAGAATTTTGAGATGGTCCACTTGAATAGGAAGGGAGAGAGTAGTCATGTATAGCACCTAAACTTTTTGCCCCCACCCTCATATTTTTGTTTGTTTTATCTTATCTTGGTAGTTTGCCTTGGTTTGTATTTATTTTCTTTGTAATCTCAAAGACATGGGCGGAGGATGTCTTTCTTTTCCCTAGAAAAAAAAAAGAAGATGTCTTTCTTTAGGAGAAAATAAGATTTATTTTATAGAAAAATAAGCACTTTTTCGAATATATAAACATTCGTTTACACGTCAAAAACATGTTATTCCAATGTTTGTACATTTCATCTCGAATATATGAACAGTAGTTCGAGTATAGGTAGACCTTTATTTCTTTAGCATAGAATACATTTGGTGCTGAGTAAGAATTCATTGAAGTCAAATGAAGTATGTTCATTTGAGCGGCTTATGTATTAGTAGAAAAATGAAAATCGAAGTTAGGTGTTGGGACAGAATTTAAAGTTGAATGAACTTGCAGAATCCATGGTTGGAGGGGTGTACGGAGGTCGATGGGAGCTCCTATTGGATGGTCCTTGCGTCAAACAGCGAGCGACACACATGGGCAGCCCCGACTACGCCACCGGCCCGTTGCACGTACTGCTACCTCTGTACCGGTTTGATATTCTGTAGCCGGCCAAAAACATTTGTAGTGAACCCATTGTAACACGTGATATTCCGATTTAAACATTTTTAGAAAATGCTATTACAACACTATTAACAAGGTTGTTTTTATAAAGAAGTTTAATTTTTCAAATTTGTGAACATTTCTTAAGAAATAAAATATTCTAAAAATTTGCAGAAAAAAATGTAAACAAGAACGTCTTCTCAAAATGTGAATATATTTAAAAGTTCTGACTTTATTCTTAAAACTTCAGCAATTTTCCAAATTCTAAGCATTTTCGTGAACAAGTTTTGGAAAGAAAACAAACAAATTTTGAAGTTCCAAATATTTTAATTTCATGAGAAGTAAAAAAACAAAACAGTAAAGGAAAAAAATCATTCGAGAACCTTCTAGCAGCTCCAAAAACTGATAAAAGTTGGACTAAAAGCTTCTCGAAGGTTCACTAAAGCCAGAACCAGAACCTCCTCCTCTGTTTAGCGCTAAAATGGCCGGCCCAGTTTGCTCTAGTTGACCTCTCTCCTGTGCGAAACAACGCCATTTTGAAGCAGGCCTAAATCTGTGCATTCAGTTTGCACGGTTCGGTTTAATTCGGTATTAATTAATAATTTGGTAAATACGATAAGAAATTAAGATATGGTTCGGTTTTCATATATATCAAATTATTTTGCTATGATTTGGGTATATACCATAATAACCAAAGTGACGTAAATTTGAAAAGGGTAATGCTACGCGTCGGCCGATGAATTTTTTAAAGCTCCGTCACTTGGGCAGCCATTTGATTTGAGGCTATTTGATGGTATGTATCTTTTCCCCACTAATGCAACAAAGATGGTGTTGCGGAATTCTTTGCAACATAATTTCTGTTGCAGGAACATATGCAACAGAGATTTTATAGCAAATGTTTTTCTGTCTTTATTTTTCCAAAACATGTGTACCGTTCCGGAAGGATTTCTCCAACACAGATGATGTTGCAGAATTTTTTTCATCTTAAAATTTTCATAACGTGGCTATTGTTATGGAATGACTTCTGCAACACGGATGATGTTATAAAAAGTTGTCAAAATGCCATAGGCACACCTCTAGTGATGAACGTCATGATCGGTTGTTCGATCAAATTGTATCTGACGGCTGCGCGTGCGACGGAACTCAATACGTGATCGGCCGGCATATTGTAATTATTTTCCATTTAAAAAGCATAATAACAATTTACTAATTTATTACTCAACACACATGCTTTTCTTATAAAAGCAACATATAACATATATATGCACGCATGGTTTCATGCCTTGACGTGCTTAGCGTTTACTAAAAGAAATGTAACTATATTACAACTAAAATGACTAAGTTACTAGAAAAATAATATCTAAAGTTCATATTATACAGAAACCATACAAAATGTAAACAATAAAATTGGCTCGTCTCAGCTTATTTTCACCATGGTTGTTTGGTATGGTTTTAAATTGCACAGATTGATGCAACCAAATCTTATTTTCCGCCAGAGCGCGGCAAATAGTCATGGCTTCGCTGAAGCCATCCTCCGGTTAGGCCAGCCATTTTCTTGGTCTTTTTAGGCTATTTTTTCCTTCTTCTTTTCGTGTGTGTTATTTCCTTTTTTATTCATATATTTAGTTATTTTTTATTATATTTTAACTTCTGGTATTAAGTTCTCTGTGCACATATGCTTTTTTATATTTTTTGCAATATATAGTCAATTTTGTTTCGGAATAGACGGTGAAAAATTTCCTTTTTGCTCCTTTTTAGTATGATAACGCTGTTTTTTTCTATATGGTGAACAAAAATAATATATATTAAATTTATTTAATGGGCTATGAACATTTTTAAACTACATGATGGAAATTCATTTAAACGGTGAACCTCTTTTTAACATACACTAGTCTCTTTTTAAAACAAATAAATATTTTAAGCATGTTCAAAACTTCCATTCGTATTTTAAGAAAATTTTCAGGAAAACCCGATTAAAATATTGCTACGGTATTGTGCTTGCTTTTTTAATTAGGATTTTCTCGGCTTTCTATATTTACTCTTGTTTATAATACATCAACCGTGACAGTGTTCCGCCGAATAGGCCAACACAGTTTTATCGGTCCTGACGCATGAGTTCTTTTAATGGCTTATTAAAAAATAAGCTGCCTTTTCTCTAGATTTTTTCATAAACCGTCTCCCTTATTCATTGGGGGCTTCTAAACTAGTTATGAAACAGTTTATTTAAAGCCCTAAAAAAATTGAGAAAGGCTTATTTTTTAAGCTGGAAAGAGACAGCTTATCTTCTATTCTTAAATAGTTACAATCCACTATCTATTTTTCCTTCTCATGCAACCATATCACATCATCAAATCATGCATTTAGTCATAAATATTTATTTATTTTCATGTAACCATGCCACATCATCAAGTCATACATGTGGTCATAAGTTATATTCTGCATTTCTGTGTACATTAATCTACACATTGTTTCACTAATTTTTGTTATGGGCATAAGCAGTATCTAGCAAATACATGTAGATCGTGTTACACTTTTTTAGGCATCTTTTGTCAGATGCTTCATATGAGTTATTGTTCTTAAAATATAAAACAAGAGCAATCCTAATATTTTTTAGTAATAGTTTTTGTTTTTTAACACCTATTTATACATATGTTTATCATGTTTCCCGCAGCAACGCGCGGGACATCATCTAGTTTTTTAAGCCGCCCATAATGTGCCGGCCAATGAGGACAGTAGGCGTTGAGCGCGTTAGTTTAAGTTCGTTTTCCTCCCATGTATTTTCTTTATTTTCCTTACTTGGATTTCAAAATTAACTAAATATATCCATTGTGAAAATCACTTTCGATAATAGATTGAAAAATATTCGTCACACATATAAAAAATGTTAAACATGTATAGGGAAATATTTATAATGTATGTGCAAAAAGTTAGTAATCAAAACATATTGCGAAAATGTTAATCATATATTTTAAAATGTTATTCAAAAACTTAAGTCAGGAATAAAAAGATATTTCTGATGTGTAGAAAATATGTATAATCTGTATACAAAAACTAAAGTAGATAAAAAAAATGTTAACCGTGTATAAAAAATGTTATTCATGTATGCAATGTGTATGAAAAAAAGTTGACATGAAAAAATGTATTCAAAACATGTAATTGTGTATTGAAAAAATCAATGTGCACACAACAATTGTTTAATGTACTAGAATAAATGTCTAGTTTATATATTAAACTAGTAGAAGGTCCGTGTGTTGTTACATGCTATGTTGCATATACTTTAGGAAGCAACTCTCGTCTGAACTCTTAATCCAACTATATTCTCAATATAGTCGATTACGCTTACTGCTTATTATTATTTTTATTATTTTTGAAGAAAAACTGTAAGGAAAACCCCCATAGCGAGTTTTTTTTTGAAATAATAAGAAACCAAATTCGCGCCCGTGGAGACTTGAACTTGGATGGCTGGGTTGTACATCCACTCCACTAACCAAGTGAGCTAGACTCTATTTTTAAATGCACCTTTTGTTTGGTTCTGAGTATATCGTGGAAAAAAATTGAGCTACAAAATAAAATTCACTAATTAAACATGCATGACCATGGTATCAAGAATGATTGCTATCAAATAAAATTCAGTAATTAGACCTGCACGACCTTGATATCAAGAATGAACACTAATCAAACATGTTTTCATACTTTTGTATACATGTTTGGATGAACCGGATATACAAAATGGTTGTGTGCATTATTCGATGCAGAGACCGGCATTTATTCTACTTTTTTGAAACAAGAAAACCTAGGGACTCGTAGGGGGGAATGGCGTTTTGGAGCTCGGCCTCCATGAAGGCCGAAATATTTGAAAAAATCAAAATTCAAATAAATTTGTTTTAAAAAATCTGAAAAAAAATATACGACTAAACAAGGATGTGATCCGTGTGTGTGTGTGTAAAATTTCAGGTCAAAATACTTTGAAACGCGACCCTACAAAAAAGAAAAAATCATGATCTGAAATGATGAATAGTAACATGTGTTAAAAGGTTTCAGATTTGTCTTTTTTGCACAGCCCTTTCAACGTATTTTGTTCTGAAATTTTACACACTTATGTATTATACCTTTATCTATCTATGTATTTTTTTAGAATTTTTTGAAATATTAAAATACAAATTTTCACGAAATTTGGAGTTTGAATTTAAAGGCCTCCATGGAGCACGGGAGTCAAAAGCAGTTTCCACTCGTAGGGCTATTATACTTTTATATGAACTCACACTTGAGGTGAGCCTTTGAGCAATGTCGATTGCTTAGGACTGGACTAATTCGTATATTTTAGTCTGTTTAGAACTCTCATATGGCAATAGAAATGTCATGGATGAATGGAACTATATACTACTCCTTCCGTTCCATAATATAGTGTTAGTAGTTTTTCCTTGAAATCAAACTTTATCAACTTTGACTAAGTTTCAAGAGAAAGTATCAACATATATAATATCAAATTCATATCACTACACAAGACAGAAGATATACTTACATATGGTATTATTTTGTATTGTTGTTGTCAATATTTTCCTTAATAAACATGGTGAAACATTGTAATGTTTGACTTTAAGAAAGAACTATGCTTTGCTGGAATGCGAACAACAGCCACGATAGAACTATGTTTGACTTTAAGAAAAAAACTATGCTTTGCGGGAGTTCAAGAAGTACAACTACACACTTTTTCCGCAAAGTTGAAACAAACATGGGGTCCTTTGCGGGAATTCACATAGCAGCCACGTAGAACTCGACACCCACAGCCCTCCCAAACCTACTCTTGAACCCCGCTCGTCCATCCTCCCGTCCTTTTATGATTATTTTTCTCTCTTGCCTTCGTCGTCGCTTCACCACGACCCCAGTGACCAGCCACACCATTGTTGGGACTCGACGACTCCATCTCCTCCAACGCTACCCTCGGGCTCGACATCGCTTATCCCCCATCATCATTCCATTCCTCTCCTCCGTCTGTCGCTCAGGTACTATCCGCCCCTACGGTACTGGACATGCGTGACAAGTGTTCGATGAATTTACCGTGCTAATTTGTTTGTCCCTTCTTCTTTGAAGCAATGAATTTGTATATGAAGTACATATATGAGCACTATGTTGAGTAGTCGGACCACTCTTCCGACGAGGAGGACTAAACGGATGAGATGACAATGATGTAGAGGTGGTCCTTGCAGAAGCGAAGCCTGTGGAAGAGCGTGTTCTAAATTTCAAGGATTCGATCAAGGGTCATTGAGTGCTCAACCGCAATAGTGGGCGCGACCATTTGATGTTGATGGACGAGTACTTTTCCCTGGATGCCCTATTTGCTCGCAATTTTTGCAACCTCTTTTGGATGCAAATATTATGTCTTAGATCGTCTTTACCATGAAATTTGGTCCTTTGATGACTAGTTCATATTGAAGAAGGAGGCCATGTGAAGGACTCGGTTCTTCGGTAACATAATTTCATGACCGTTGATTAATGGGACAAATACCTATGAATGTCGGAGAGAGCATATGCGAAGATGCCATGGTAAGATTTTCTACTGCCGTGGTCTCGGTGTTTGGACCATAATACATGAGAGAAACAACTATCAGAGGCAAAGAGAGGATCTTGACAATATGTGAAGTAAGAGGGCGACCACGTTTGGTCTGATCTCTTAACTACATGCATTGGAGATGGACAAACTAATGAAAGCTCTACAAGGGCAATACCACGGTCATGTTAAGAAGCCCACCATCATTATTGAAGCAGTTGCATCACATGTTCTTTGGATTTGACACTCTTTTTATCTTGTCCGGGTCTCACGATGACATTAATATGCTGTAGCAATCACCATTTTTTGCCAGCCTGAGTGAAGGGAAATCTCCTCCTTGTCAATATACTATCAATTGGCTACTATCTTGTTGATGACATCTATCCTTCGTGGGCTACATTTATGAAGATCATCACTAACCGAGTTGGCCATAAAAAGTCTCACTTTGCCCAAAAACGAGACACGACTAGAAAGGATGGATAGAGGCCATTTGGAGTTCTACATGCACGTTTTGTAGTTTTTCTGTGAACCTGCTAAACAATGCGATCCGGAGACCTTGTTGATACGTCTTCAACGTATCTATAATTTTTTATGGTTCCATGCTATTATCTTGTCAAACTTTGGATGTTTTGTATGCCTTTTATATATTTTTGGAGACTAACTTATTAACTCAGTGCCAAGTGTCAGTTCCTGTTTTTTTCATGTTTTTACCCTTTTCAGAGGAGAATTTTAAACGGTGTCCAAACAGAATAAAACTTCCGAAAAGATTTTTTCCGGAACAGAAGATACACAGGGGACGTGCGAACCAAGGCAGAAGCCACCAGGGGAGGCCACAAGCCCCCTAGGCGCGGCCAGGGGGACCCGCGCCTAGCAGGCTGGTGGCCCCCCTCGGCTCGTCTGCCCTACCTCTTCCGCCTGTAAATTCCCGAAAAATCCAAAACCGCCGCAAGCTTCTGTCTCCGCAAGATCCCGTCTGGGGCACGTTCTGGTGCCCTGCCGAAGGGGGGATTCGGATACGGAGGGCTTCTTCATCAACACCATGGCCTCTCCGATGATGCGTCAGTAGTTCACCATAGACCTTCGGGTCCATAGCTAGTAGCTAGATGGCTTCTTCTCTCTCTTGGATCTTCAATACAAAGTTCTCTATGATCTTCATGGAGATCTATCCGATGTAATCTTCTTTTGCGGTGTGTTTGTCGAGATCCGATGAATTGTGGATTTAAGATCAGATTATCTATGAATCTTATTGGAGTTTCTTCTGATCTCTTATATGCATGATTTCATATCCTTGTAATTCTCTTCGACTTATGGGTTTTGTTTGGCCAACTTGATCTGTGATTCTTGCAATGGGATAAGTGCTTGGTTTTGTGTTCATACCGTGCGGTGACCTCACCCAGTGACAGAAGGGCTAGCGAGGCACGCATCGTGTTGTTGCCATCAAGGGTAAAAAGATGGGGTTTACATCATTGGTTTGAGTTTATCCCTCTACATCATGTCATCTTGCTTAAGGCATTACTCTATTCGTCATGAAGTCAATACACTAGATGCATGCTGGATAGTGGTCGATGTGTGGAGTAATAGTAGTAGATGCAGAAAGTATCGGTCTACTTGTCTCGGAGGTGATGCCTATATGTATGATCATTTCCTTAGATATCGTCATGACTTTGCGCGGTTCTATCATTTCCTTAGATATCTAGTGAACACTATGGCCCCGGGGTCTACTTCACATCATATTTTCAGCCTTACACTTTTACTTCGTTGCACTTTCCGCCTTCAGATCTCACTTTGCAATCAATCTTGAAGGGATTGACATCCCATTTATAGCGTTGGGTGCAAGCTTGTTTCTGTTTGCGCAGGTACTCTGGACACTTGGCTTGATTCTCCTACTGGATTGATACCTTGGTTCTCAAAACTGAGGGAAATACTTACTGCTATTGTGTTGCATCACCCTTTCCTCTTCAAGGGAAAAACCAATGCAAGATTAAGAGGCAACAGAAGGATTTCTGGCGCCGTTGCCGGGGAGGATCAAGTCAAGAATAGTCTCCCGTCAACGTGTCAATCTCTGGCACCAGGGATTATTCTAGGTGAAGCTCATCCAAGTAAGTGTCGCAAACTCATCTCTTGCATTTACTTTTTTGCCTCTCGTTTTCCTCTCCCCCACTTCGAAAAAACAAAAATTTACAAAAATATTTGCCTTTTTCGTTCGCCCTTTTCTCTCGCTTGCTTTCTGCCTGCTTGAGTGGGATAGTCTACCTGTCCTCATGGCTAGACCCACCGCTTCGAATGATACTCCCGAGAACGAAGTTCTCAATTTCAAACAAAATGAGGAAGAGAACTTAAAGGATGCTTGGTATAGGATTTGCAATGCTCAGAGTAGATCTACTCGTAAGCAATCTACTACCGTCCTGCTTCGCAGCTTTTATGTGGGTATTTCCCCTTGGAATAGGTATGTTCTTGACACCATCGTTGGCGGAAATTTCTTGGCTATCCATACCGTTGATTCTTACGGAGCTTTAATAAATTTGGTAGGCTCACCCCCACTCATGGTTAATGGAACTACCTTAACTCTGGAACATGTGATGCGTAGGCTGGATATCATTGAAAATAAAGTTGCTACGATTGAAGTCATTGAGAATTTGGATAAAAAGATCCACAATCAAATCACTCAGTACGGATCCAAGGTGGGAATGGCTTTGAAAATTTTAAAGGAGAAGGAACCCACAGTTAACGAAAAACTAGGTCATGATTCCGCTAGGATTGGCAAATTAGAGGATGTTATAACCAACTTGGGTTCTGCTTTTGCCGTTGTGCAGAACACTCCAAATTTTGCCCATAATAAGGCCACCAAGTCTGTTTTTGTTCCTAAAAGTAGTGGTGAACCATCTAGTAAGAAAGATGAAGACCTTAAGATGATGAGTGATCACTCTACTTATGGTTTGAGCACCAAAGACAACGATACGTGATTCTATCGCCTTATGCGTAGCTAAGGGCGTTAAACAATAGCGCTTGTTGGGAGGCAACCCAATGAATTTATCTTTTTCTTTCTGTTTTCTTGCATCCACACCATCATAATTCTGTTATGATTGTGTTTTTTGTGTTTCTTTTTGTGTTTGAGCAAAACCTTTATGACTAGTTTGGTGTGGGTTGTTTGATCCTGCTGGAAAAAGACAGAAACTTTTCGCTCACGAAATTATTTTTCATTTATTTAGAAAAAGCTTTTGAGTTTATTCTTCTTGCTGCTGGTTGATATGCCTTTTGCCCAGGCTGTCGTAATTTTTCAGAATTTTTGAGGTACGAGAAGTATACGAAGTATACATATTGCTACAGACTGGTCTGTTTTTGACAGATTCTGTTTTTGTTGTGTTGGTTGCTTGTTTTGATCAAACTATGGATACTATCGGGGGTACTAGCCATGGAGAAGTGAGAATACAGTAATCTAACACCAATATAAATAGAAATCAAGATTTCTAGAGTACCTCAAGAGGTGGTAGTTTGTTTTCTTGTGCTAATGATATCATGGGTTTCTGTTTAAGTTTTGTGTTGTGAAGTTTTCAAGTTTTGGGTGATGTTCTCATGGACAAAGGGATAAAGAGTGGAAAGAGCTCAAGCTTGGGGATGTCCAAGGCATCCCAAACCAAATTCAAGGACACCAAAAATCCTAAGCTTGGGGATGCCCCGGGAAGGCATCCCCTCTTTCGTCTTCAATCCATCGATAACATTACTTGGAGCTATATTTTTATTCACCACATGATATGTGTTTTGCTTGGAACGTCTTCACTACAACAGGACAGACCTTTGGTAACACCGTCTTGTGTTACTACAGGCCCAAAAGTGTGTTACTAGGTCAGAGAGTAACACAATTTGAAATGTGTTAGATTATCCCGTGTTACTAAATGATGTCAACTGTTACACATAGTAATTGTTACCATATGTTAAAAATAGTGTTACAATTATAGTATAGTAACATGCATATTATGTGTTACCAAACACACTGGTAACACTTTTTTGTAGTTATAGTAACACCCAGAGTAACATATTTGCACAGACGTACAACATTGGTGGTAACATGTTTTTCTAACTCTAGTAACACAAGCGGTACACATCAACTAGTAACATAATATCGGACTATTGTAACACTATGATTTATAGTTGTTAAGTACTGTAGTAACAAAATTTTGTAACTATAGTAACACTACTATATCAATATGGTAACCTAATTGGTGTATTCTTTATTATTAATCACAAAACTCAGTACCCCTTTTATGGAATATAAATTTATTCAATAAAGTTGATGCAATTGCGCAAGTGGTTGATCATTTTATCATTATGCCGGCAACATCAAAATGGTATAGAAATAAAATCCCAACACACATAGAAATCCTCAATATGAAGATACTGATTAAGAATATACAAGTGTATGATACATATGCATTACAATAAAGATATCATTCATATCATTTTGAGCGTAGAAAACACAACTATGAAGAATATTACACCATAGAATTAGCATCAACTGGACGAAAGAAAAAGATCTTGTGGTTCATATTAGATTTTTCAATCTATCAATGTAAACTACGACTATTGGTAGATAAAATCTTCAGAATATATTTGATTCCGCATCCAAGAATTCAGTCGTAACTCAATTATCCTTCTCTCGAATCTGTAAAAGAAAATTGCACGTTAGATATATGTGATTAAATGCACACAAATATGATTTGAGAATGTTGAAGAGAAGATTTAACTTACAAAAGTTGAAGGCCATGCAATTAAGTATCCTAAAGAGAACGCTTCACCAATTGTCTTGCAATCAGAAACTTCCCTTACCAACTCCTCATTATCAAGCAAAGCTTGATCTATGCGCACAAGGGCAAATTCAGCACCTAACTCAATACCACACGCCTTAGTTCTTGGATAAGTACTACGAATAGTACCATACGCAACATTCCTCTTGTTGGGATATGTTGAAGTCTTTAAAACTACTTTGGAACCAGCCTATATTATGATCAATATTAGCATTCAGTGACAATGATAATATAATTTACATGAACAATGTAAACACTTCTTAATGTCAGCCCAGCTTTTTGGAAATAACTAGCATGATGCCCGTGCTTTGCTACGGAGCTATGAAAAAATAGAAAAGTAACTTGCATGTATTTTTATTATGGAGCAATGCAAAAAAACATGGCTTCCCAAGTAAGTATGACGGTGTTGTATACATTGTCAAGTATGTGCAATTTCAGTATGACAACATAGACAAAAATTCAATGCATATTAAGACTTATATATCTTAATTCCGGATTTCCCGTGCTTGATTAAAAATATATCCAAAATTCTAAAGTGATATAGTTTCTCAATGTCCATAGCTTACTCCTCACTATTGCATTGTAGTGCATGTTCAGTATTATGAGTAATATGATAGAGAATGTCCTCCTGGCCAAGGTACAAATGGCCGGCTACGACATCGAGGACTAATGCACTGCCAATGCATAAACAGTAACATCCTTACATTTTACGACAACCCTGCCAATGCATAAACAGTAACATCCTTAGATTTTATCAGTGGTGAATAGTAACAGGGTGAGCTGGTTGTGCGTTCAAATCTACGGGATGAATAGTAGCATCCTATTTACCCATAAAAAATCTGCTGCCACAATTTTTTATACGTGTGCCATGCCATAGTAGTAAAGATATGGTTTCTTGGAAAAATATTGGTATTAAATACTTTGAAGTGTTTGGCTTAAAAACTTATTATATTTGAACTTACTGTGGTATATCCTATACTGAAGTTTTCTAAAACTGAATCAAGAGAAATCATTGGGGCGAGATTGGCCTGTTGACGTCTCCGTGTACGTGCAATTCAGAAAATTCTACAAATTATTTAGTTGTTGATTACTTTCTGAAAATCTCGAACCAAGATAGATCACTAAATAAATTGGTAGTTGGAGCACACTTGTATACAGGACTACAGAAAACTGACTTTGTGCATGGCCATGTAACTTAGGTGATTAATCTAGTCGTACACTACGATACTTGCATATAGCACATCAAACAAATACATTGGCTTTTTAAAAACTGTGTTCCAAACTAAGCCTTACTTGCATATAGCAGATCCAACAAAACTTGTAACAAAATCAAGTTGCAAGCAGGCATGATAACGTGGTTTGAGTTGGGAATATGGCTGCAGTAAACCATGGCCCCTAGCGGATCTTTACCTTGATGGTAGAAGTATGCCTTTTTCTTGAGCGAGCGTTTGGATGTTCAGTTCTAGTACCATGCTGGTTCTGTCTAGGAAAAGATTCACCCATAGGATCCCTCATTTCCCTCACCTACCAAGAGACAATATATTAGATGGAAGGGTATTAATATCTTGAAGCTACAGAAACTTGCAACTTCAAACTCAAAAGCACACACAAAAATAACCTCTGGCACGGAATCGATTGTGACATTGTGTTCAATTTGTACAGAATAATCATGGCCAAACATAGAAGGAAGTCTGTAAGAATGCATTCCATTGTGTTCAATCTCTACCGTGAAATGTCCATCAAAATCACATACAATCCAGAGAATGCAGACACATTCAGTTGACAAAGAAAATTTTCATAGCTACTGTCAAAAATTTCAGTTATCTACTATCAAAAAATTCAGTTATCTATTGTGAAAAAATTCAGTTAGCTACTGTCAAAAATTTCAGTTATCTACTGTCAAAAAATTCAGTTAACTATAGTTCATAAAAATTACAAACTTCTATACCCAATCCAATGTTTTGGCAGGAGCAAAAATGTTCTAACAATCTTGTACAATAGGTGGTTAATTTTTGAGGCATATAGGAATGTTTCATTTCAGAAAACAGAGGACACTGCAATATTATGATTCAATTTGAGAAGAATACAAGAAAAACATCATCCTCACGGGGAGAATAAGAACTACACAATACATATGTACGTCAATAGCCAATTTTCAGCATAGCCTGATGCTTGTCTTGCCGTGCAGCAAATATACAGCAACAAGATCAGATTACACAAGGGGGCGTTCAGGTCAGAGAAGGGGGAGACACTCCGATCAATACCAGCCAGGAGACGAGTCGGAGCTGAAGATCCACGAAGTTGTAGCCGCAACGATCCAAACGACTCTGAGGCAGGTCGAGGAAGATCCAGATCGATATGGTGGTTGATGTGGGATGGGGGTTGCTTCAGCCGATGGTCGGGCTGGGCGCTGTAGGGCGGCGTGCTCTGCTTTGAAGGGTGGTGAGCTAGCAGCCAGAGTTGAGGTGGGGAGGGGGATGAGGTTGCGGCTGGGCCAGTTGAGGAGGGGAGGGGATTGCAGGTGATGGCCGGGCTTGGCACCGAAGGGCGGCGATGGAAAAGGAGTTCTGGGCAGTCAGGCGGTTGATGATGCGTGATTTATTCAGAGTCTTTTAGATAATTGGAGGGAAAAGTAAGCGCGAAATTAGAACTTTTGCGCGTGAAAAGATTTATTTTTTCACACTCGATAACTAGAGGTAAATTTGGATCTATTATTTTTTTTATTCCTAAAAAACTGGAGGGAAATTGTTTTATAAGAAGTGGGACATTGTTACATATATTTATTTGTTTGTATGGAAATTATCTGAAAGTGCTTTTTGCATAAAAAGTATATTTGATTTTATTTTTTCTTGAGAGGGAAGTTAGATGTAATTAAATAGTAGTGACGATTGTCCCGGTGTTGTTATGATCATCGATAATTGTTCGTTAAAGCTGCGGTCACAAAGCCGACGAGGAAGAAAGCTACGACCACGAGGTCGACAACTTTCGATGGGTGCTAAGAGCACATGAGGTGGTGCTCGAAAGTGCCGACGAGGAGATCTCTCGGGTGCAACCGGCTACCGACGGTGTTATAATGATAGACATGAGAGTTTAGCACATGAACCAGTCCCCTCCTTTGTTTCGCCTCCACGACGGCGGAGAATTAATGAATAGGAGAGAAAGTACACCGATGGTCTAAAAACTGGTCATGCTTACAGCAAGAGCGAAAAATGAGAACATCCAACCTAGATGGTTGGTTAAAGAAAAACATTGTAATTTGGCCGATTGATCTCACTCGAGATCGGTCACCAACCAAACTATATTGTTTTTTATACCATATTACCAAAGAATGCAAACACTATTTACCAAGATAATAATATATATATATATATATATATATATATATATATATAATCATATTGACATATGCGTCCTATATGCCAAAGGTATTTATGATCTATGTATGAAGTTGATTTTAGGTTTTTCTAGTCCCCCTATAAATAATAGAATATGTAACAATATGTATCAGCCATGCTTATGTGGTACTAACACGCAACACATTTTTATATGTTACAGATGTAATATTGATGTAACACATTTTGAGGTCTTATATAGTCTGTGTTACTGCCTGTCGTTGGACACAAAATGATGTGTTACAACAATTTCACTTGTAACACATTTTTCAATCTGTTACATGATTGTGTTACTTAAAGTCTGTTTTCTTGTAGTGCTTGTATCGTAGGAGTATTTTATTTTTGTTGTGTCACAATCATCCTTGTTGCATACCTTTTGAGAGAGACATGCACTCATTGTGAATTTGCTAGAATACTCATTGTGCTTCACTTATATCTTTTGAGTTAGGCAATTTAGCTCACATGTGCTTCACTTATATCTTTTGAGCTAGATAACTTTGCTCTGTGTGCTTCACTTAGATCTTTTAGAGCACGGTGGTGTCATATTTTGGAGAAATAAGAACTCTTGATCTTCACTTGTATCTTTTTTAGAGTGATCTCTCTGAGTAACTTGGTAGTTGGCTTGTGCTATGAAAGTAGTCCCAAAGGTGATAGGTACCCAAAGAGGATATAATAAAACTTCCATCTTCATGTGCATTGAGTAGAAAGAGAAGTTTGAGTCCTCTCAATTAGTTTTCAGACGTGGATTCGGTAATATTAAGAGTTATGTTAGTAGGGTGTTGTGAATCTAGAAATACTTGTGTTGAAGTTAGTGATTCCCATAATATGCACGTATGGTGAACCACTATGTTAGGAAGTCGGAGCATAATTGATCTATTGATTGTCATCCTTTGTGTTGCAGTCGGGATCGCGCGATGGTTTACACCTACCAACCCTTCCCCTAGGAGTATGCGTTTAGCACTTTGTTTCGATTACTAATAAGAACTTTCGCAACAAGTATGTGAGTTCTTCATGACTAATGTGAGTCCATGGTATAGATGCACTTTCACCTTCCACCATTGCTAGCCTCTATAGTACCGCGCAATTTTTGCCGGTGCACAAACCCACCATATGCCTTCCTCAAAACAGCCACCATACCTACCTACTATGGCATTTTCATAGCCATTCCGAGATATATTGCCATGCAACTCCCACCGTTTCGTCTCATGACTTGTGCCGTCACTCTCATATTGTCATTGCATGATCGTAAGATATCTAGCAAGATGTTTCAACGTCATACACCAAGCTAGATCCTTGCACATCCCGATACACTGCCGGAGGCATTTCCTATAGAGTCATCATCGTTCTAAGCTTTGAGCTGTGAGCAAATAAAAATGTGATGATCATCATTATTAGAGCATTGTTCCATGTGAGGAAATAAAAAAAAAGAGGCCAACTGCCCACAAAAAAAGGGAGATATGGAAAGAGGCCAAAGAGCCCAAACAAAAAAAAGAGAAAAAGAGAGAAGGGACAATGCTACTATCTCTTTCCACACTTGTGCTTCATAATAGCACCATGTTCTTCATGATTGAGAGCCTCTCATTTTGTCACCACCATATGCTAGTGGGAATCTTCATTATATAACTTGGCTTGTATATTCCAATGATGGGCTTCCTCAAAATTGCCCTAGGTCTTCATGAGCAAGCAAGTTGGATGCACACCCACTAGTTCTTCTTTTGAGCTTTCACATACTTATAGCTCTAGTGCATCCTTTGTATGGAAATCCCTACTCGTTCACATTGATATCTATTAATGGGCATCTCCATAGTCCTTTGATACGCCGAGTCAATGTGACCATCTCCTCCTTTTTGTCTCACAACCTCCACCACACTCTATTCCACCATAGTGCTATATCCATGGCTCATGCTCATGTATTGCGTGAGAGTTGAAAAAGGTTTGAGAAAGTAAGAGTGCGAAACAATTGCTTGGCCAATACCGGGGGTTGTGCATGATTTAAATTATTTGTGTGGGGATGATGGAGCATAGCCAGAATATATGATTTTGTAGGGATAACTTTCTTTGGCCTTGTTATTTCGAAAGTTCATGACTACCTTGCTAGTTTGCTTGAAGTATTATTGTTTTCATGTCAATAGCAAACTATTGTTTTGAATCTTACGGATATGAACATTCATGTCACATGAAAGAAATTACAAAGGACAACTATGATAGGTAGCATTCCACATCAAAAATCCAGTCTTTATCACTTCCCTGCTCGAGGACGAGCAGGAGTTAAGCTTGGGGATGCTTGATACGTCTCCAACGTACCTATAATTTTTTATGGTTCCATGCGATTATCTTGTCAAACTTTGGATGGTTTGTATGCCTTTTATATCTTTTTTGGGACTAACTTATTAAGTAAGTGGCAAGTGCCAGTTCCTGTTTTTTCCGTGTTTTTGACCCTTTTCAGAGGAGAATTTTAAACGGTGTCCAATCGGAATTAAACTTCCGAAAAGTTTTTTTTCCGGAACGGAAGATAAGAAAGGGACGTGAGAACCAAGGCAGAGGCCACCAGGGGAGGCCACAAGCCCCCTAGGCGCGGCCAGGGGGCCCGCACTTAGCAGGCTTGTGGCCCCCTCTCGCTCGTCTGCCCTACCTCTTCCGCCTATAAATTCCCGAAAAATCCAAAACTGCACGAGAGATCCACGAAAATACTTTTCCGCCGCCGCAAGCTTATGTCTCCGCAAGATCCCATCTGGGGCACGTTCTGGTGCCCTGCCGGAGGGGGGATTCAGATACGGAGGGCTTCTTCATCAACACCATGGCCTCTCCGATGATGCGTGAGTAGTTCACCATAGACCTTCGGGTCCATAGCTAGTAGCTAGATGGCTTCTTCTCTCTCTTGGATCTTCAATACAAAGTTCTCCATGATCTTCATCTGCTACTATTACTCCACACATCGACCGCTATCCAGCATGCATCTAGTGTATTGAGTTCATGACGAACAGAGTAACGCCTTAAGCAAGATGACATGATGTAGAGGGATAATCTCAAACCAATGATGAAAATCCCATCTTTTTACACTTGATGGCAACAACACGATGCGTGCCCCGCTACCCCTTCTCTCACTGGGTGAGGTCACCGCACAGTATGAACCCAAAACCAAGCACTTCTCCCATTGCAAGAATCATAGATCTAGTTGGCCAAACAAAACCCACAACTCGAAGAGAATTACAAGGATATGAAATCATGCATAAGAGAGATCAGAAGAAACTCAAATAAGATTCATAGATAATCTGATCATAAATCCACAATTCATCGGATCTCGACAAACACACCGCAAAAGAAGATTACATCGGATAGATCTCGATGAAGATCATGGAGAACTTTGTATTGAAGATCCAAGAGAGAGAAGAAGCCATCTAGCTAGTAGCTATGGACCCGTAGGTCTATGGTGAACTACTCACGCATCATCGGAGAGGTCATGGTGTTGATGAAGAAGCCCTTCGTATCCGAATCCCCCCTCCGGCAGGGCACCAGAACGTTCCCCAGATGGGATCTTGCGGAGAGAGAAGCTTGCGGCGGTGGAAAAGTACTTTCGATGATCTCCTAATTTTTTCTGAGATTTTAGGGAATTTATAGGCAGAAAACCTAGGGCAGAGGACCCAGGGAGCCCACAAGCCTGGGACGCGCGGGGCCCCCCTGGCCGTGGCTAGGGGGCTTGTGGGGTCCCTGCTGGCCCGTGCCCTGATTCTCACGCTTTCCGATCTTATTCTGTGTCGGAAAAAATCGTTTTGGCAGTTTCGTTCCGTTTGGACTCCGTTTAAAATCCCCCTCTAAAAGGGGTCAAAAACATGGAAAATAACGGGAACTGGCACTTGGCACTGAGTTAATAGGTTAGTCCCAAAAATATGTAAAAGGCATACAAAACATCCAAAGTTTGACAAGATAAAAAGCATGAAATCATAAAAAATTATAGATACGTTGGAGACGTATCAGTGTGCTGCATCACCCTTTTCTCTTCAAGGGAAAAACCAACGCAAGCTCAAGAGGCGGCACTTGTGTGAGGTGATCAGATGTTGTGTGATCATGCACAACATGATCATGAAGGATGATGGCAAGGATGGAGCCGGAGGTATTGAATTTGAGCTAAAAAATAAAATTCACTAATTATGCCTCTCAATCTAGTCTGATACACATACTACCTATTTTCAAATGCATTCTTTGTTATTTTAGTTGTCGGTGTATCATGAAAAAAAATTGAGCTACAAAAGAAAACTCACTAATTTGGCATGCCTAAAATCATTCTTGAAAGCAATGTCATGCATATTTCAGATCGCCGAGACGTCCGCTGCAACACTCAACCCATGATGAAAATAATGTATGGGAAGATCAATTGGGTGAAGTCTGCATGGGCGAGGATTCTTCCTACAACTTCCTCTCTAAGGGTACATCCGTGTGTCTCATCCTCCTACCAGCGCCGCTGTAACACCCCGGAACCGACGCTCCAGAAGAATCCTTTTTATTTTGTTATCGTCATATGATTTATTTGGTTGTCGTATTCATAATCGCATCATGCGTATTAGCCTCATTGCATCGGCACTTCGTTGTCGCCTGTTTTCAAAACATGCATGCGTTGATAGCTGCATGTTCTCTCTGTTGTTGTCGTCGACCATTTAGGGACCAAAACCACACGCACGCGTCCGCGACATCGTTAAAATAGTGTTTTTAAAGTGTGTATAAAACTTTATCGGATTGCGTTGAAAGTTGGCATGGTGTCTTGTTTTAGTGTAGTTAGGCCCCGGGCAAATTTCATCGCAATTGGAGTCCGTTTCATACCCAAACCGTTAAACTTATAACGACACTATAACTGGTTTAAAAAAACCCTGTCATGGGCCGCAAACCTCCCTCTCATCCCCACCTAGCCCATCTACACATCTCACTAGACCCACCTAAAACCCAGCCATCGCCAGAACCATCCGATTATGATCGGAGGCTCCAAATTCATCCAAAAAACCCCTAAACCTAGCCCCTCGGTATAAAAGGAAGGTCTCCCCTTCAAAATCTGGTTCCTCCCCCTCTCCTCCTTAAATTTCGCGTTGTCCAACCCTAGCGTTGCCACACCAACGATTGGGCCGCCACCTGCGCCTCCCCACCAGCCTCTCCCAAGACGCCACATTACCCTGCCCCACCCACCAGCCGCCGCAGGCCCGGCCAAGCCTGTAGTCGGCCCTCCTGGGCCCATTTGCCGCTCGGTCGCGGCTCGCCCGACCGTGCCTCCCGTGCGCCGCACCCACGCTGCACTTTCGGCCGCCTGAGTCCACCCCGTCAGAGCCGCACGGTCCGTCGCCTTCGCTCGGGGATTTGACGCCCACCCTACTGCGCCTCCCTGCAGGAGCGCCGTCGCGCGCGACCTCCTCGACCCCGTACCAGCGCCCTTGTTACGCAATCTCGGGTCCGCTAACACCAACGTTTCTGACCCTCATGCGTCAACAGGACCAACCAGAGAGCAACACCGACTTATGACAGGCCTCGGGCCCTCTCCCCCCAAAATACTAGCCTATTAGGAGGGGACACCCTCATCCTTATAAGTCGTGTTATGTCTCCTCCCACAACCGATGTGGGACTAAACCCAACAATCTCCCCCTCACACATCGGTCACCCATCAGCCCGCTAACACCAGCGTTCCAGCCCACCTACCATGACCGACCACCCGTGAGTTCATCAAGATTTATTCCAGGCACCTGGGCTCTGATACCAGTTGTTACGCAATCCTGGGTCCGCTAACACCAGCGTTTCCGACCCACATGCGTCAACAGGCCCAACCAGAGAGAAACACCGACTTATGACAGACCTCGGGCCCTCTCCCCCCAAAAGACTAGCCTATTAGGAGGGGACACCCTCACCCTTATAAGTCGTGTTATGTCTCCTCCCACAATCGATGTGGGACTAAACCCAACAGCCCTTAGCCGCCGTCGGCCCCACTAACCTTGCTCGCCATCGGACCACGTGCCTCCGGTCCCCTCCTTTTCGGGGATCTGGTCTCGTCCTCGCGAGGTCAACCGCCGCCGCCGATGTATCCTCCTGCTCGGAAGAGAGCGAGGAGGAGGATGAGCCAGCGCCTCGCTCAGTTGTTGCGCCCGCGCGGGGCGTAGCAGCGCCCCGGCCCGCCTCCGCCTCAAGGCCCAGATCCGTCAAGGCCGCTTCCCATGCCATCGCATGGGTCACGCCCAGAGGCCCAGCCTGGCCTCGGCCTAGTAGCCGCTAGGTGAGCGTCCCGGTGTTATCCACTACCCATGGTGACTTTTAGATATATTGCGCTCACTGTATAGTCATGCCCCTATTCACATTTAGCTTGTATTGTTTCTTCTCTCGTTTATGAATTTAGCTATTATCCTGAGTATTACAAATTATTCCATGGTTAAAAATGCTAATAAAGGACTAACCGTGCATTGGGTCAAAATATGTTAGATATGTAAAATGTGTAGAATATTGCATAGGTTACTAATTTGCAACTTCCACACATCTTAAAAAATTTAACTTGCGGTTCACGTAATTCGCGTAGGTGTCAAAATCTTACGTAATTGTTGTGTCATTTTTTCCCATAGTAAACACCCACATGTTATATATGATTTTCGGATAGAAAAATCCATAGAATCCATCTGTACAATAAGTTTTTTTCATTTGAGTAAATTTGTGTTCATGCTATTTTGTTGTGATGCCCTTTTATATTTTTGTCTGATTTAATCCGTGCATCGAAATTAAACAAACTTAATATTGAAAATGTTTAGAATATTGTGTACATTCATAATATTCAACTTTCATGCTTGTGTAAAATATTAAACTTGTTGTTTGCATTGTTTTACGTAAATGTCATTGTTGAAAAGATGTATTTCGTAGCTAAATAACCGTAGCTCCGATTTAAACAAACTTTATATGAAATTTTCTGTCTTGAGGTGCTCTACATGATTGTGGCATTTGCATGCATAATAGGTTGCATCTACATGCTTAATATCTGTTGCAAGTGCTTCGTGAATACGTCTAAACTGTTATTTTATTCAATCTTGTGTGGATGGTTGCAACTAGAGCATATGCCTTTTGCATGTGGTTTCTTCGTGAGATGTCCTCTATAATATGTCTACTATGATGCCATGTCTTTGGTGACCATGTAGATTATCACTCCCAAGTTGTTGTCATGTGAAAAATGCAAATCTGTTTTCGTATAGTTCCAGTTTGTGAAGCTCAAATTAAGTAAACCATGCCTTTTTTGAATGTGTGAAACGGAGCGATTTGTAGTAGGATATGCCTAGTTACTGTTAGTAGGTTTCCCATGCCATGTATGTCATGCTTAGTTGTAGTTTTCATCATCTGAACATGCTAAGATGATGTTGTTGTTTGGTAGGGTCAAATATTTCAAGTGTGAGTATCTGATTATTTCAGACTGCCATGTTATAGGGATGCTGATACGTCTCCGTCGTATCTATAATTTTTGATTGTTTCATGCCAACTAACATATTGATCTAGTGCCCAGTGCCAGTTCCTGTTTGTTGCATGTTTTTTGTTTCGCAGATTATCCATACCAAACGAAGTTCAAACGCAATAAAAAAACCTACGGGGATTATTATTTTTGGAATATTTATGATTTTTGTGAAGAAGAATCTACGTGAAACGATGGCCGAGGAGGTCACAAGCCCAGGAGGTTCCCCCTTAGGCCGTGGCTGGCAGGATTGTGACCAATCCCTAAGGTGGTTGCGGCCCTTCTTTCGCCGCAAGAAAGATAATATCCAGAAGAAAATCGTGTTAAAATTTCAGCCCAATCGGAGTTACGGATCTCCGGGAATTTAAGAAACGGTGAAAGATAAAATCTGGGAGCGCAGAAACAAAAGGACACATAGAGAGATCCAATCTCGGAGGGGCTCTCGCCCCTCCGCCGCCATGGAGACCATGGACCAGAGGGGAAACCCTTCTCCCATCTAGGGAGGAGGTCAAGGAAGAAGAAGAAGAAGAAGAAGGGGGGCTCTCTCCCCCTCTCTCCCGGCGGCGCCGGAACGCCGTCCGGGACATCATCGTGTGACGGCGATCTACACCAACACCTCTGTCATCTTCACCAACACCTCCATCACCTTCCCCCATCTATATTCAGCGGTCCACTCTCCCGCAACCCGCTGTACCCTCTACTTGAACATGGTGCTTTATGCTTCATATTATTATCCAATGATGTGTTGCCATGCTATGATGTCTGAGTAGATTTTCGTTGTCCTATCGGTGATTGATGAATTGCTATGATTGGTTTAATTTGCTTGTGGTTATGTTGTTGTCCTTTGGTGCCCATCATATGAGCGCGCGCGTGGATCACATCATAGGGTTAGTAGTATGTTGATAGGACTATGTATTGGAGGGCAAGGGTGACAGAAGCTTCAGCCTAGCATAGAAATTGATGCATACGGGATTGAAGGGGGACCAATATATCTTATTGCTATGGTTGGGTTTTACCTTAATGAATGTTAGTAGTTGCAGATGCTTGCTAATAGTTCCAACCATAAGTGCATAGAATTCCAAGTAAGGGATAACATGCTAGCAGTGGCCTCTCCCACATAAAACTTGCTATCGGTCTAGTAACGTAGTCAATTGCTTAGGGACAATTCCGCAACTCCTACCACCACTTTTGCACACTCGTTAAACTAACGTAATTGTTTCTTTATCTAACCAACCCCTAGTTTTTATTTATGTGTTCTTTCTTTTCTTGCAAACCTATCCTATCACTCTTACAAAGTACTTCTAGTTTCATACTTGTTCTAGGTAAAGCGAACGTAAAGTGTGCGTAGAGTTGTATCGGTGGTCGATAGAACTTGAGGGAATATTTGTCCTACCTTTAGCTCCTCGTTGGGTTCGACACTCTTACTTATCGAGAAAGGCTACAATTGATCCCCTATACTTGTGGGTTATCAGATGCTAGCTATGAACGTGTGCATATTTAGACCTTGATAGTGTGGAATGAAATGAAGTGCATCATGCCTACTACTATGCGACAAATTTTCATGCCATTATATGTCGTGTAGCATGTGTTTGTCTGGCTGTCAATATGCCTTCATGATTAAAATTGCATTGTTAAAACTGATAATTTCACTAAGTCTGAAATTGTGTTCAACTTGCCATTTTGTGCGCTATTTTTCTAGTGATTCATGCTTCTATTCAATTTGTTGTTAGGAGATGATTGTTGTGCATCTTGTCAACTACTAACTCATGTATTGTTTGTGCATTTTGAATTCTGATAGCTTGTTGTTTTGATGTGTGCAAAATATGTCATGTTGTTGTTTTTGGCAAATTATAGCTATAACTTGTGTTGGTTGCATTTGTTGAACCATTGCTCCAATTTGAACATGTCATATATGAAACTTGCTTAAAATATCATGTAGTTTCATAATATCTTGTTGCATACATGATTTAACATGCATGTGGCTATCTTTTGCATACATTTGGCATTCATGGCATATTATCTTGTGATGGTCATACCTTTTAGACCGTAATTCTGTTTTAGAGGATATATATGTGTGTAGAATCACATGGTCCACTTTATTTTTCTATTTAATAAATATGAAATATGTTTAGTTAAGAGCTTGACTAATTTCAAAATTAACATATGGCGTCATTTTGGAAATGATATATGTTGTTTCCAACCTCATATAAAATGCCTAGATAGTGTAGTTTAATTATGCTTCACCTCTCACCAAGTTTAAGAACATTTAACATTGTCGTGTACCTAAACGGAGGTGAACTAAGTAATTCCAGTATGGAGTTTCGTCAATAAGCAACTCATTGCATATTGAGCTTCACTTAATGTGTAGAAGTTGATTTTTATAATGTGTCGTGCCTTGCACAATTAAAATAGACATGCATCATATTTGATTGTGCATCATGTTATGAATATGTTGTGCTGTTTTCGTGTGTTGATTGCTTGTTTCCGAATTGTTTCTTCTTGATAGACTTCTGAAACTGCTTCAGAGTGTGAGGACTCGTTCGACTACGTTGGCTCATCTACTTCATTGATTCGTTCATCTTCCAAGCGAGATCTCAGGCAAGATGGTCATTTTCCGAGATACCACTACTATCATTGCCATTCTAGTTGTCTCGTTTCTATTGCTATGTCTCGCTGCCTACCACCTCTTATGTCAAGCCTACCAACATTGCCATAAAAAGCATCTAACCTCTGCACATCCCAGCACTCCTTTGTTTGGCTATGTTACCGCTTGCTCAACCCTTCTTATAGCGTTGCTAGTTGCAGGTGCAAGTTGCTTCCCATGTGATAACATGGTTTTCTTGTTATATCACAATATTATTGATATTTAATTTAATGGACATATATACTTGGTAAAAGGTGGAAGGCTTGGTCTTTTGGCTCAGCATTTTGTTCCATCTTTGCATCCCTAGTTACTTGTGCATCGGTGTTATGTTCCATATTGAGCGCTCCTAACATGTTTGGGGTGTTATGGGGACCCCCTTGATCTTCGTTTTCTGATAAAACTCTTCCGACAAGGCCCAACATTGGTACTATATTTGCCGAACATAATAATACTGATCACCATTAGTAAAGGATAGGGCGTCATGAACCCGAGGATTAATTCAACACAATACATGGGGTAGTGTAGATGGTGTTGGTCCCAAAGAGAGCCACTTGCGGGGCTACCCCGGGGCAACTCAGGGGATTTCTATCAAGCCGTCGTACGTAGTGCTCATATGGTAGTGTCGTGAGAAAGATATATGCGTGACTCCTATTGGGATGTGGCCTCCGGGCGGTCTTCCTCGAGTTGTTTCACTCTTAGCAAATGTCTTGTACACTGGGATGTCGATGATACCTCGGTCTATCTCGAGGTTGATATTTTCTCTCAAAGGAAGCTTGTGATAGTTTGTGATGGACTAGTTGGAGCACCCTTGCAAGGTTAAATCTTTCGGAAAGTCATGCCCGTGATTAGGCCTGGGCGTTTGGCAGAAACCGAAAGTTTGGTTTCTACTGTTCGGTCTTTTTTGAAAATCGGTTTCTAATATTGCTAACCGAAAAGAGCACAAAAAAATTGAAAACCGAAAAATTCGGTTCGGTTTCAGTTTATACCGAAGAGAAACATCAATTGTTCTCACCATGTTTCGAGCGTGTATTTTTCCTCTGGCAGCAGGCCTTCTTAAGTAGACCAACTCACTGCCTCATCTCGTGTAGCTAGGCGAGGTGGGACAAATCCAAATGCATGCGGAATGAACGAGCGAGCGGGCTTCAGCAGAGGCGATACGTCGAGGCCAGCCTGGCACAATCTATCATGCAAAAAAGTGGGCCTAATTACCTGTGTTATGTGACCGGCCGAGGCGCCCAACACGTCTCGCATGCACACATGCGGCAATTTCCATAGCAAGTACGGTTTTTGTTTCTGTGTCCGATATAAAACTGAACCGACTGAATACAATTCGGTTAGTAGAGTTCAAAACTGAATTTTCCTGTAGCAGTATGAAAAACCGAAAATTTGGTTTTTCCGGTTTCGGCATCGGTTCGGTCTTCAGTTCGTCGGCTTTTATGCCCAGGCCTACCCATGATTATGTGGAAACTTGGAAACATTGTTTAACACCCGGTCATAGCAAACTTTAAGTAAAATTAATTAAAATATGCCAATTGTGTGCGTAACCGTGACTATCTCTTCTCATGAGTTCTGCATCTGAGGGACGACGCAATGGGGTTATGTTTGACTCGTAAGGAGGTGTTCAGGATCATTTCTTAATCATTATTAGTTCGCATCCATTTATGCGTAGATCACCCCTCTTATTCTTGTACTTGTAAGTAAGCCACTCAGATAAATACTTAGTGCTTGTTGCAGCCTCACCACTTAACCATACTTCTTCCATTAAGCTTTGCTAGTCTTCATACCTTTGGAAATGAGATTGTTGAGTCTCTATGGCTCACAGATTACTACAACATCAGTTGCATGTTGAGGTAATCCGATGATTTGACGTGAGAGCGATGATTGTTCTATTTGGAGTTTCTTCACCTTCTTCTTCATCGATCTAGGATGGGTTCCAGGCCGATAGCCTGGGATAGCAAGGATGGACGTTGTTTCTTTTATCGTTCGATTTCGTTCGTAGTTGGACCGTGCTCTTCTGACTGGTGATTGACCGAATATTTGTATTGAGATGATCATGATTAGCTTGCGGCGAGTGTAAGCCAATTCCATATACCCATCTCTTCTTTACATCTACTTGTAATGATATCCGTTCTTGCGAAATGACGAGATGCGCTTCTATCCCTGTCGAGGCCCTTGTGCCAAAATAAGGATAGGATCCCATCTTGGGCATTACAAGTTGGTATCATAGCAGTACCGACCTAGCAGCCCCCTTAATTGATCGAACTTGGCCGAGTCGAGTCTAGTGAAAAGCTACATTGAGTCTATTTATATATCACAGAGTAGCATTCTTTTTACTCCTCTTCCCTCCTCTCGTGAAGTTTACGACTTAGGAATCTTAATTCCAAACCTCTTCTTGCTCAAAAAAATATAGTACCACCTGGGTATTTTGGAATCTATATGATGCCAATGTGACGGAATTATGACTTGGTGCCTGTTGTTATCTAGGAGTATAGATGCAATGGGTTTCAACACATTGTTATCGTTCATCTTCCTGCTACGTTCATAGTTTGAGTCTTGTTCATCACATCATTCTTTTAATGATGTGATCCCATTATCAAATGACAACTCATGTCTATGCCAAGGAAACTTTGACCATCTTTGATCAACAAGCTAGTCCTTTAGAGGCTCACTAGAAACAATGTGTTGTCTATGTATCCACACGTGTATTTAAGTTTCCAACCAATACAATTCTAGCATGAATAATAAACGATTATCATGAACAAAAAAATATAATAACAATCACTTTATTATTGACTTTAGAGCATATTTCTGATATTTCTCTGAGTGTAAAGAGGTGAGAGCTGATGGGTTTTCCGTAGGGTTTAAGGGAGGGAAGTTGGAGTTACCACCTACAATCCCAACTCCCTTTTAATAGTAGAAATAAGGTTGAATTTTTTTCCTACTATTAATTATCTAGATCACTAATTAAATATGTGACTAATTAATCAATTGTATTAATGACTCGCTTTCATAAAAAAATTGTGTGAAAAAATTGTACTAAACCAAATTAAATTAATTGCTTGTTCGGCTAATTATTTGCATTAGTGACTAGATTTTCAAGTTGATTTGGTTTAGTTTCTAAATTCTTTTTGTATTAGTGATTGGTACCAACGAACGACGTACCAAATCCCTCTTTTGGAGTAGAGATGTTCTGGTTTTGCACGAAAGTAATAGCCTAATGAAACCCAAAAAACAAAGAAGAAAACCAATGAAAATGGACAAAGAAACAAAGAAAAAAGAAAAAAATAAAACCAATGCAACAGATTAAAAACTAAGAAGGAAACAAAGGAAAACAAGAAAGAAAAAAAGAGAAGAACGAAGAAAGATGTGAAACACAAGTACCATGAAAAAAAACTCTCCCCTAATAATAAAGCACGCATTGCTTCTGGCGTCCGTCACGGCATTTTTGCAAAAACACCCCTGCAGTTTTCTCTAATTAACCCGCGGTACGTTTTTAAGTGAGGCCGAACCGTTTTTTCAAATTTTACACAAAACCCCCTTACTTTCGTGCTAAATAACCCGCGGTCCAAATTATATTCAGAATCGTTTTTTCAAATTTTTACGTACACCCCTTACATATGCGTTAATAACCTCGAAGTCCATTCAGAATAAATATGTATTTTCAAATAACAATATCTTTTAAACTGTAAATCCAATTTAAGATTAGAAAAATGTGTAGAGTTTGAATATGTTGTTATTTTACATATTAAATATTTTTAAAAATACTATTTAGGATACAATGCTAATCAATATTTGTCTTTATTTCGTACCGACTATTTGTATTGTAACATGTTAACTTAAGCATCAATATTTGGGAAATGTTATAATCTTTGGACATGATATACTTGTACTAGGTTCTTTCTTTGTACATATTTTATAATCTAAGACCTTACGTACGTGTCTTTTTTTTACAGTATCCACGCGCGTTTTTACCAATGAACTACACTTTTTTTATTTTTTATTTTTCTCCCGTTGCAACGCACGGGCATTTGTGCTAGTAAATGAAAAACTAAGGAAACAAATGAAGACACATTGAAACTCAAAAGGAAAAAATAAAGGAAATATTAAAAACATTAAACAGACTAAACTAACCAAGCGGTAGTACCGGAACGAGAGAACCGGTAAAATGGACTGGCCCAAAAATGACGCGCATGGAAAATTTGCTTCACACGAGTGTGGGGGGCGCTCCTGCAAGGGTTAGTTTTGTGGTTTAGGAGCATGCCAAATGGTGTGTTAGCCATCGTCATGTGTCGCGTGTTGGATGCTCTTTCTAAATTTCTTTATTATTGTTATTGTTATTATTATCATCTGCATATTTTTTTAATTTAGAGATTGTTTTTATGTGCTTATTTCAGCTATAGGTTTACACCTCGTTTTCTTAGGTTTGGGAGATTTTTTTAACGAAGAACAGTTGTGCTTCTCAGAAAGAAATGTCTATGTGCTTTTCAAAAAGGGAAAAAATTCTATGCTTCTTCAAAAAGCACATATTTGCATCTTGTTGGGTTTTACCGTAGGTGCATCGCATGCAAATTAAAATTTTCCTACACATAGAACATCGAAGAACATGCTACGGAGATGAATCACAGATTATTACCACTAGACGCATAGTGTCGTGCAACGGCTAGAGTTGGGGCAGCACGTTCACGTGGCTGTCTCCTCCTCGTTCGATCTCCCTTGAAAAGCATGTCGCGGATCCCACATATAGGTTCGTCGGAGCGGCGTAAGTGCACCGCCTCTAACGGTATCCGCGCGTGCAAGAGGAACAGTGTGTGACGGACTACTAGGTCTGATCACACTGTAGACGACGGCGAGTGGAGGTCACTAGTTGTAACATATGCAAAGCCCTAATGACGACGCCGAAGTGATCAACAAAGTAAGTGTGTCGCACCTTCACTATATATAGGCATCCGGTCTGGGGTCAACTCTTGGGCCTTGCACGAATCCTAAATCTCATGTGTTCCTTACCTTAAGCGTGTGACCCCTTAGGTTCTCGTGCACTTGGTCACGAGTCCGATCAGATCCGACTCGGCTAGTTGGTAATGGCCTCTAGCAAAGCATGCCGACTCCAAGTGTCCGATGAGGATGGTTAGGCGAACATGTACTTCATACTTCTATTCCCTTTGCCACACGATATATGTTGTCATGCACAACGCAACATGGTCATCCTTGTTGCAGCACGACCTCTTTCTCGTTCCGGTGAATCTGACTAGCATTCAGGTTATCTCATAATCCTCATCGCATGGCCATGCTTATCCAGCTCAGATCACCCGAGGGGCCTAGAGTATATCTCTCCTGGTCGAAGGGGCAAATCCCATCTTGCTCGACCATGTCTTATAGTATGGGTCTCAACAAGCCCGTAACCTACCTTTGTAACTACCCAGTCATGGAGTAGCGTTTGGTCAGCCCAAAGCAAGTCTGTCACCATCTCGAGTACATGCGTCAGCTCAAGTCTTAGGACATAGAACATATGTTGTACTAGAGACTCAAAGATGACTTATCGTCGCGTCGCATACTTGGGTCTGTCTAACTCAAACCTTATCTCGACTTGGATCCGACTACATCAAATCTGACCAGATCTTTCCGTGTCCATATTATTCGACTAGCATCCAATGCTATATCGTTAGTGAGATCGAAACATCTGTCATGTCATATGCTAATCACTATGGTCGCACATCCACACAACCCTTTCGATTAGGTACCATTTAGAACAGTCATCATGCAATGCATAGTCTCACAAACAAGTCACGTACTTGTTGATACACATCATTGACAATGTACAAGGACTATATTTATTCATAAACATATAGGAAATATCATCATACATGATAGCCTCTACGGCATATCACCAACACATCTCGTGGGGCACAAATTTTCTTCCATAAAAAAAGTTGTGCTTCTCGCAAAAATTAAGTGGAGTTACTTTCATTGTGCTTCTCAAAAAAGGAAAAAAATATTCTTTGATGGAGCACAACTTCACATATTTGTTTGATGGAACCATAGATTGGCTTGCGCATAAAAAATTACAGTTCTGCTCGCGAAGTACATATTTTCTTCCGTGAGAAGGACAATACCTATTGGTAACAAAAATGTGCCTCTCAAAAACGAAAATGATAAAAATCTTCAAGCATGCTTCCATGCACAACATTTTTTTCTTGTTATTTGTATTTTTCGATTGCTGGCTTTTCAATTTTACTATTTTCGCCTCAATTTTTTTGGTTTTACTAGAAAAAAACTCTTTCATTTTTCATTTTTTTCTGATTTTCCATTTCCTTTTTCTTTTTATTTCGTGTTATCTTTTGCTTTTTTGCGTGCTCATTTCTATTAATTTTATTTATCAATTATTTTTGTTTTATTTTTTTCTTTCAGTTTATATTCTCCATTTTCCTTTCCTTTCATTTCCGCGAACCAAATTGAAATTGTGAAAAAAGTTGTGAAATACGCAATTATTTTAAATAATAATAAACATATTCTGAAATAGTTAATATTTTTCAAATTTCCAAACAATTTGCAAAATTATGAACATTTTTTTAGCAAATTTGTAAAGATTATTTTGGAATTGTGGTCATTTTTGGAATCGATGAACATTTTCCTAATTTTGGGAACATATTGTCATATTCAGGAACAATTTTGAGTGTTTGATGAACAATGTTGTAAAAAATATGGGAACAATTTATGGGATTCTCAACTTTTTCCACATCATGATTTATTTAATGAACATTTTCTAATATAAAAAATATGAAAATCATGTAAGTTTTCTGAATTCTCTATGAGGGAGGATATGAGGGCGGCCCGAGCACGTCCGTCACGTCGGTTTGGCCCAGCCTCGCCAACCCCGACCCCATAAATATCATCATTCGAGAAACCCTATGTATCGTTCAATTCAAAGTCCACTCCACTCTTGTCTCCGTCCATTCCACTTCTAATCCCCCCCTCCGATCCGATGGCCGGCAACGGAAGTAGAAGTGTCTCCTACGGAGAATCCGATGCTTCGACCATTGATGTGGAGGAGCTCGCCCTCTGCGCCGCCGTTAGGAGGTCGCTTCTCGAGCAAGGCGGGCCCGGCGGATCTTCCTCGACGCTTTTGCCCATCAACGCAGTGTCGACGACGTCTCCGACCATTCTCACCCGACGTGTTGCCTCGGCAACTCCACTGCGCTTTTTCAGGTATGTCGCCCATCACGACCACCCTCTGGTCCAGAACTGGTGCTGGACCACTGTTGGGTCCTCATGCCCGCGCCGGGGCTGGAGCGCACGAGGACGTCCGAGTCCGAGGCACGCGCAGGCCGACATGAGCGCCAGCGAGCGGAGGAGAGGGGGGAGGCGATGTCCATAGGCCGTTCGCGCGCGAGCGCACCCGTCGATCCCGGGAACGTGCTCCTCACAACGATCCTCCGCCGCTCTCTCATGACTGCGGAGGCGGACGTATGGCGCCTCCGTCGCAATAATGCCAAGACGTTTCGACTCGTCATCGAATTGTCGGAGCGCGAGGAAAATTAGGAGGCAACGGCAAAGGCGAAGGCGGCCCACCATGCGATGGTGCAGAATCGCGTGCTCCGCGGGTTGTCGGGCATGAGGTGTAGCTCCGACTCCGACTTGATGGACGGCTCCACCTCCCACTATGAGGACGACATACCTCCGCACGTCGACGCCTAGACGGAGGATGGGCACAGCCGCCACGACGCATAGAAAGGGAAGAGGTCGACGAGGAAATGGCAATTTCTTCCGCTCTTCCACGCTTTGTTCATATTATAAGTTTGTTTTAAGTAGTCTGTAGTATGGATTTGCCGTTAAACTTCGATGAACTATGCTCATTTTGTCCGCCAATGCAATATGATCCATGAGAGCATCTATAGCCGGACATTGCAAATATGACCCCCTAAACACCCGCGGACACGCCCGGTCACTCTATTTGTCTGTCTGCGCAGCCTCACTCCTCATTTTTTTTCATCATATTTCCGGTCACTTGCACGTGATTGACGGAGAGAAAGAGAGAAAAATAATAAAATGAATAAAGAAAACAAAAAGGTGATCCATGCCGCGTCCTATGTGGCGGACTGCCCGGGCGCGTCCACGAGCCCTCATATCCTCCTCATATTAGAGATGGATATGAAGGTTCGCGGACAGCGCAGACGTATAGGGATGCTATGAGAGGTCCGGTTGTGTCACTTTTTTCTTCTCGCTCCTGTTCGGTCACTGATCAGGTGCGTCCGCGGACATATGAAGGGTCATTTGAAACGTCCGGCTATAGATGCTCTAAACTACGTATTGATCTAGTTTTACATACCATTGTATGAGTTGCATGGTTTGAGGGTTTAGATATGAGAGATGCGTATGTGAAAGCCAACAATGAGACTTGCTGAGTCAGTGATAGCGGACACGTCCGACCGTGTTGGCGGGCGTTTAAAGGCCTGAATTTGTTATCCAACCGTGTTCGCGAGCGTTTAAAGACTTGAATTTGTTATGTTTGACTGTAGGTACTCTGATGATCCTTTATTCTCGTCTCAGTTCTTTAGCATCGTAGTATATGCTAAAAAGAAGGTGTCTTTAGCATCGGGACCGAACAAAGCGGTAGAGGCAGTGGCGTCACACCGCGACGCCTACGTGTTTAGCCCGGCAAAGCGGACAGCAGTAAACTCCATGGCATAGCAATACTAGCTAGGTCCAAGCTTGTCTCACGACATACCCCTTGTCGCCATTTAAGCCCATCATGCCCTGCAGCTGCATCGCCGCTCGTCGCCATAGATTGTGTGGTGCCACCCCAAACCCACGTAGAGTACGTAGGAAATTTAATAACGGTCGCAGAACTGAGTAATGTATCAACGTGCTCGCCTATATGAGCCCTGCTCGCTAGCCCGGGCGGAGGCACTTGAACGCGGCGCGGAGTACCACGTAGTGGTAGTAGACTGGAGTACTTCCGTTTCGTTCGTTGGATGCGCATGCATTGCGCCCGCGCCGGGTCGGTCGATTCGATTCGATTCGGCCCGGCCCGGCCCATCGCCCCACCCAACAAACGGGCAACGGACAGAGCACCAGGCCTAAACGGACGAAGGGGTCTTGTAGTGGGGCTCGATCGATCGCGGTGGGGGACCCCCTCGCTCGGCTCTAGAACTGAGAGGAAATGAAGGGCGCATCACGCGTGACACCGATTTGCAGGGGCAGCACCGCACCGCGGCAGAACAGGTGTTGACCGACCCGGCCATGCCTGCCTCGGTGTCACCGGCCACACAAAGCCATTATTAATTGCGGAAACCGGCAGGGATCTCGTACGTATCCTCGCCTTGATTGCGCCTTTCGTTCGCCCCTCCTTGCGTACCGGTACGGTCTTCGATCGCTGCCGGAGCAGGAGCCGCGGCTCCGGCGTCAATTCTCGTCTGCATCGAGGGAGCGACCGAGCGAGCGCCTGTGTTGGGCGCACGCAGCTCTCCCCGCCCGGACTGTCGGCCGGCACCGAAAGCGGGCGGCTCGTCCGTAGTAGCAGTAATTAGGATCGTCGCCGGAGGAGTGTACCGGCGCACCGCTTTGGTTTCCTTGGCCGCTACGCGTTGATGCGTGGAGAGAGGGAGATCGATCCGTGCGTGCGTACGGTCCGCACCAGATCCTGGAGCCGGTGCTCTCGCCGTGCGGCGCGTACGTACTTTTTCCCTACGTACCGTGCGGAACCGAATCCCTCTACGGACTACGGGTCTACCAGTCTACCCCAACCTTCCCCGGTATGTAAAGTGTATGTATTCGTCGTGGGTTTGTGAAGAGACATACTACGTACAGTAGACAACTTCTCCTACGCTGTGGCCGGTGGGATCCAGCACCGGAGATCATCCCATCCGGTTTGAAAACTTTATTTATTCCTCCGGTCACGACGGCTCGACGGCGACGGCGACGGCGACGGATGGCGTCATCGGGCCGTGTTGGGAGCCGGGCGTACGCAGCGCGTGGCGTTAAATAATTATGTTGCGCCCGTACTTTACTCGCAGCCCCATTGAAATTTGGCACGGCTTGCGTCACGCGCGCGTCCGCGTCGCTCCCCGGAAGGGGGGCCCAGGTGTTTCTGTTTCGCGTATTGTAATGTGAATAATCATCGTCGGTTGCGCGGGGCACGTGAGCGCGGTGGTTAACGATGGGATGGATACTTGGCCCCGTTGCGTGTTCCGTGTAGATTAAATACCCGTGCTTCCCGTACTCCTTGTATGAAACATTGAATATCTAATCCATGGTTAAACGTAGCACCAAGCACCAACACTCTCCTAGTCAAAAAAAAAGCACCAACACTCGCGACCAATCCTTACTTGAATGATCATCAGGACAATGGTATATCAGCAAATTTAAGTTATAAACTTAAAGTTGATGCTCATATTTTTTGAATTTATTTCAGACTTTCCAACGATATGCGTTTAATGGGACGAAGCATTTCCGTCGATAAAGAAGGCATCTATGATGAAATCGTCAAATCTTTAGATGATATGACGATTCAGTCTCTTGAAGATGTTCATAGAAGTATGATGTATGTGTGTGTGTTTATAGAGGTGAGTGTATATTCATGTGTTTGATCGACTTTGATATTACTGTGTTAAAAAAGTCTTGTAGGATAGAAAGTATGTCTAGAGAGGGTGATTAGACTACTTAACAAGATAAAAAAAATAGCATTTTTTCCAATTTTAGTTGAGGTGCAGATTTGGCTGTTATGACAAGTCAAGTACACCCTACCACTAGTGGGGACGGGGCCTTTAGCCCCGGCCCGTAAGGGGCTTTAAAGGGGCGGGACTAAAGGCCTAACCTTTAGTCCCGACCCTTTTACAAGCCGGGTCTAAAGGTGCTCCACGTGGACGCCCCACGGGCAGGACTTTTAGTCCCGGTTCGTTACACGGGCCGGGACTAAAGATTTTCAGATTTTGCTTATTTTCGGGTTTTTTTAATGAAATTATTTTTGGGTTTTAGGGTTTTAGGGTTTAGGTGTTCGGGAGATTAACGTGATGCCTCGTTTGGTGTTCGGGAATTAGTTTTCATATAATTTAAATAGAAATAATTATGCATATATATATAAGGTTAACTTATCTTACAAGCGAGCATATATATATACAATTATATGGAGATCTGAATTATCGGGACTAGAGCCCGTCTATTTGATTACATGGACGAACATCAGTAATGGCCCCTAGCTACACTAAATCGTCCTTTGTCATCTATAGCTTCCGTCCTCAGAAAGGTAACAAGCTCCTCTGCAACAGCAATCGTGCGTTGCTCTGGTAGGACCTTCGTCGTCATGGCCGTGTGCTATATAAGAAGAGGAGATGAATATGAATATCAATCATGATAACAAAGAATGACGGATAAAAATAGAGGTGTGAATGTTCATTGCTTACGTCGAATCTGTGATCCTTGTGCTCAGAGGTAAACGTGTGAATGGTCTCGCAAACATAGTATCCGCATAGATGCGTTCCCCATGGCTGCTGGTCGCACTTTACGAGAATAGAATATATATAATCAAAATAATAATCTAGCATCATAAATGTATTGAAAATAGAAGTATATCATACTACTACTTACCTGAGCCGCTCTAAAGGTCAACTTCTCATGCTCGATACCGGGAGTCACGCACTTGAACCGCTTCCAAACCCTGCCCGATAAGGATAATGATTTGCTAAGTTTTTCATTAATTGATATATTAGAAAATCATCGAAAGAGACCAATAGAGCGCAAGAATGATTGAAATTACCCTTGGAGCATGTCCTGCAGGCTTTGGAACTGTTCCAAGGGTCTCGATAATGGGTCGAAGGCATCAACTCTTCCCTTATCAATTTGAATGTCCAAGAGAATCCAATGAAAGCTGCACATGTATATATATATATGTGTGTCAGTAACTTATCAATTACACATATAAGTGAATGGACACAACAGAGTAAAGACCCTCACCTGAAGTTGTATGGAAACAGTATGTGGTCACATAAATTTTGATCTATTAGAAACCTTAGAAGGTTTTCCTCCGTCTCCTTGGGATAATTAGTTAGCGTCGCTATATGTATTTTATCTGGGTCAATAAACCCAATATTTAGGATGCTCTTACTTTTACAATCCAGAATCTTCATTCTGCATAATAGAGTACAAGTTATATATAGACAATGAATTGAAATAACTAAACAAGTTATATGTAGACAACGAATTGAAAAACTTACAGACAATAGCAACTCATAAGCGATTTGTCGAGGGCGTCGCCATTGTACATCTGGAAGAGTTCATCAAAGTCGATATGGATTTGTTCGGGGCGGCCGTAGTACTCTTGTGGGACACTCAACACGATCATCGTTCTCCCATTCTTTGATTCACTTAAGTACCATTTGATGCAAGTAACGCATATTTGTTGGGAGATCATCTTTGTTGACCAAAGGCTCACCCATGACAAACTGTGGCTTAGGGGCTACCACAGCCTTGGGTATCTTGTCGTCTTGGGAAGACAGCAATTCTTCAACCGAGACACCACATGCAGCCGCCAACTCCTTTGCTCTTTCTAAAGCTAGCCCCTGCACCGGAGGGGGAACATTCTCGGTTAACACCTTGAGGGGTGGGATCGAATGTTTGGCCTGTTGTCCAAGCTGAGGAACGTCTGATTTTTTCTTGCTTGTAGTTGAACTTGATTTGCTCCCACTTGCACTTGCACGTGATGTGCTCTTTTTCACTTCCTTCTCCAATGTGCGTGTATAGTCATCAGGCTTATGGTATAAGTCATAAGGTCTGATAGGAAGATTAGCATGACGTACCTTTGGGAGGGGCGACCGTTTGCGCTTTGGGGTGCTCTGTGGCTTAGGAATCGTCGGCGGAGCGTTCTTGGTGGCACGCTCCCGCTTAGTATCCGGAGCGGGCGGCGGCGGAGACGGACGAGCCAAGTCCGGCGGCGGTGATCGAGATGGACTCGTGTTGTGCTGGCCGACATCATGTGAAGGGCTTGCACGTGATCTACTCTTTTTCACTTCCTTCTGCAATGTGCGTGTATAGTCATCAGGCTTATGGTGTAAGTCATACTGTGATGGAAGGGTCGTGAAGTATTTTGCAAATGCTATTTGCTTCTAGGTGTATTCCGGGCGGGGCTCGGGTTCCTTCTTTTTCATCTGCGCATCATGATGTTCCTTTGCTATCCTGGTGTTTTCCTCGGGGGTACGATCATAAGGTCCGATAGGAAGATTAGCATGACGTACCTCTGGGAGGGGCGACCGTTTGCGTTCGGGGTGCTCTCTGGCTTAGGAATCGTCGGCGGAGCGTTCTTGGTGGCACACTCCCGCTTTGTATCCGTGACAGGCTCAGGCTTTGTATCCGGAGCGGGCGGCGGCGGAGCGTTCTTGGTGGCACGCTCCCGCTTTGTATCCGTGGCAGGCTCAGGCTTTGCATCCGGAGCGGGCGGCGGCGGAGCGTTCTTGGTGGCACGCTCCCGCTTTGTATCCGTGGCTGGCTCAGGCTTTGTATCCGGAGCGGGCGGCGGCGGAGCGTTCTTGGTGGCACGCTCCCGCTTTGTATCCGTGGCAGGCTCAGGCTTTGTATCCGGAGCGGGCGGCGGCGGAGACGGACGACCCAAGTCCGGCGGCGGTGATCGAGATGGACTCGTGTTGTGCTGGCCGACGTCACGTGGAGGGCTTGGAGGTAATGGAGGTGTAGGTGACCTGCGACGACTCGGAGGCGGTGTTGTCCTTGGGGCCGAGCCTGGAAGCTTGATGTAGTTCTTGTCCCATAGGATGACTCCACCCAGTGCTTCTTCGAGTGTCCTCTCATCTTCAGGTCCAGCTATGTCGAGCTCCATATCATTAAACCCCGTCATGATTTCATCCACCCCGACTTGAGCAAAGCCAGCTGGAATCTCACGGCCATGCCAGCGTGCATCAGGGCCAGAAGGTAAAGCTTGTTTTATATAGGAGGACCTTTAGTCCCGGGTCTTGGCTAGAACCTAAACTCTAAAATACCAGCCGGGCGAAGCCCAGTCCCGGACACTTAAGCATATACAATAGCAAAATTAAACTAGTTCTATTAATTTTTTTGCTAAAAATAAACTATTAACACTTAAGCATATACAATAGAAAAATTAAACTATTAACACTTAAGCATATACAATAGCAAAATTAAGCAATAATCTAAGAAACACTATTAACACTTAAGCATATACACTATACAATAGCAAAATTAAATGACAAAAAATAGTTCTTCTTCTTGTAACCCTAAACTAATTTTTCCTCTTCTTCTATTTCTCCTCTTCTTCTACTTCTTCTTCTACTTGTACTTCTCCTCTTCTTCTACTACTTCTCCTCTCCTCTTCTTCTATTTTTCCTCTTCTTCTCCTCTCCTCCTCTTCTTATTCTCCTTATTCTTCTTTTCTTCTCCTCCTCTTCTTATTCTCCTTTTTCTTCCTTTCTTCTCCTTTTTCTTCCCTTTTTCTTCCTTTCTTCTCCTTTTTCTTCCTTTCTTCTCCTTTTTTTTTCCTTTCTTCTCCTTTTTCTTCCTTTCTTCTATTTTTATTCCTTTCTTCTCCTTTTTCTTCTTTTCTTCTCCTTTTTCTTCCTTTCTTCTCCTTTTTCTTCTTTTGTTCTCCTTTTTCTTCCTTTCTTCTCCTTTTTCTTCTTTTCTTCTCTTTTTTCTTTCTTTCTTCTCCTTTTTCTTCCCTTCTTCTCCTTTTTCTTCTTTGCTTGTGCTGGCCGGAGTGTTGGGGAGGAGGGGGCGTGGGGCTTATCGGCCGGAGGTGTCGACAACGCACGGCGAGGAGGACGGGGCGACGCGCGGCGAGGAGGGCGGCGCGCGGCGAGGAGGGCGGTGCGTGGCGAGGAGCACGGCGGCGGCGAGCAGGACGACGGCGACGGCAGGCGGCGGCGAGCAGGACGGCGGGCAGCCTGACGGCGTCGTCAAGTTCGTCGCTTGCCGCGCCGGGTAGGAGAACGAGAGGAAGAAGAAGAGAAATGGATGATTTGGGTTCGAAATTTACTAACTCCCGCTTATACAGGTGGATCTTTAGTCCCGGTTCGGGGCCGATCCGGGATTAAAGACCCCTTTAGTCCCGGGTGGAGCCACGACCCGGGACTAAAGGCCCTGACTAAAGGCCCTTTTTCGGGCAGACCAAAAGGCGGGAAGGAGGGGCCTTTAGTCCCGGGGCGTGGCAAGAACCGTGACTAAAGGGGGTCTTTAGTCCCGGGTGGAGCCATGCCCCGGGACTAAAGGCCCTTTTTCGGCAGACCAGAAGGCGGGAAGCAGGGGCCTTTAGTCCCGGGGCGTGGCAAGAACCGGGACTAAAGTGTTGCCTATATAAACCCTCGCCCCTGCCCACCATATCTCCTGTTTTTTGGTTGTTGAAGTGTGACCATGCCATGCTCTTGCCACTCTAGTTCATGCAGATGACGTGCTCGATGAAATGCCCGAGCCATTCTACTTAAGCTTTCTCCTCTCCAAGCTCGACCTCCAAGCTCCATTTTCCTTAATTTTGTCTAGGTTTGGCCGTGCACCAACTGCGAGCACCACCGTGGTGAGCCTCTTGTTCTTATCTTCTTTTTAAAATCAAAAAAATCTTACTTCTATGATTTAGATACATACTTGTATAAATTATTCACTTTCATTATTTTTTGTTATTATATAGTGCGATGGTTTTGGTATCCGCCTCCGTCGGCCCTCGTCCTGTCTATGATTCGGATGTGGTATATATTATCTTTTATAACTATTTGTTTTATTTAGTGTTTATGACAATTATGACGACCAACGTGACATATATTTTTTTAATCTAGGAGGTATGTGAACCGGAAATTCCAACCCACATAAAAATTCTTGTCGAGAAGTTAAATTTGGTTGAAAAAGAAAACAAATACTTGAAGAAAAAATTGAAAATAATTGAGGATAAGAATATGGAACTGGAGTTGCATGTCGCCGATGTCATCGATGATCGCAAGATGAAGATCGATGCGATGCGGTTGAAGATGGATGCAATGCGCTTGAAGATGGATGAAATGCGCTTGAAGATTAGGAATATTAGAAAATATGCCATTGATAAAGAGGCTTGGTATCATTATACTGTTGAGTCAATTGTTACCTTAGTTGCGATTTTGATCGCGTTTGTTGTTGCATTTAAATGTTTTACATAGTTTTATGTTGTTTTATCAGAGAACTTTATGTATTTATTTTTTGCAAAAATAACATTTGATCACTACTCTTCTTTGGCTTTAATGTGATGATGAACTTGTATTAATTTGGTCATATGTTCTGCAATGGTTTTTTGATATATTTGATTTCATAATAGAGATGAATCGCCAATGATAATATTTAATTTCATAATATAGTTTTTTAAACTCCATACTTTTTGTGTGTTCAACAATTTCTGACTTCATTTGGTATATTCCGTGCATTTACTTATTTTTTTTGAGCTAGTTGACCCTGAAATTGAAAAGCACTACAAATGAACTCTGAAAATGTTGAAAGTTGGCATGCTATCATAATTTCACCCACATAGCATGTGTTAAAAAGTTGAGAGGGCTACGACAAAAACTGGATGCACTTCGTGTACAAAACGGACAATCTCTCTCGAAGTATCAGGGTCTCGAATGAGAACTCATCTCTTACAAAGGGATTTCATTTTTTTGAACTTATTTGAACTCCATACTTTTTATGTGTTCAAAATGCACCATTCAAGGGCACATCACAAAATTTCAACAATTTCTGACTTCATTTGGTATATTTCGTGCATTTACTTTTTTTTGAGCTTGTTGACCCTGAAATTAAAAAGCACTACAAATGAACTCTGAAAATGTTGAAAGCTGGCATGCTATCATCATTTCACCCACATAGCATGTGTTAAAAAGTTGAGAGAGCTACGACAAAAACTGGATGCACTTCGTGTACAAAACGGACAATCTCTCTCGAAGTATCAGGGTTTCGAACGAGAACTCATCTCTTACAAAGGGATTTCATTTTTTTGAACTTATTTGAACTCCATACTTTTTGTGTGTGCAAAATGCACCATTCAAAGGCACATCACAAAATTTCAACAATTTCTGACTTCATTTGGTATATTTCGTGCATTTACTTATTTTTTTTGAGCTAGTTGACCCTGAAATTGAAAAGCACTACAAATGAACTCTGAAAATGTTGAAAGTTGGCATGCTATCATCATTTCACCCACATAGCATGTGTTAAAAAGTTGAGAGGGCTAAGACAAAAACTGGATGCACTTCGTGTACAAAACGGACAATCTCTCTCGAAGTATCAGGGTTTCGAACGAGAACTCATCTCTTACATGGATACTATGAAAATGAAAAGTGTTTGAAATTTAGTACATTCCATACATGCATTACATAAAAGGTTTAATACATATTACATTATTGCACCAATATTCCTATCTATTATTTCTGTTTTCTTTTGGTTCGTAGCCATGGAGAATCTTCATCATTCAGTAGGATGCTTGGGTTAGTTTTCACTTTGAAGGGCGGAATTTCATGAAACTTATTATAATCTTCTGTCATGTCTGTCTTGTCATCTACTCCCACGATGTTTCTTTTCCCTGAAAGAACTATGTGGCGTTTTGGCTCATCGGACGATATCTTCTTTTGCTGATTTTTTTTTCTCGTTAATGTTGACATGTCCTTCACATAGAAAACCTGAGCGACATCATTGGCTAGGACAAATGATTCGTCCATGTACGCAAGATTGTTGAGATCCACTATTGTCATGCCGTACTTTTGGTCTACAACTACCCCGCCTCCTGTCAGCTTCACCCATTTGCACCGAAATAAAGGGATCTTAAAAGTAGGTCCATAGTCAAGTTCCCATATCTCCTCTATGTACCCGTAATATGTTTCCAAACAGTGCCCATTCTCGTCTGTTGCATCAAAGCGGACACCACTATTTTGGTTGGTGCTCTTTTTATCTTGGACAACCGTGTAAAATGTATTCCCATTTATCTCATACCCTTGGAAAGTACATATAGTCGAAGATGGTGGCCTGGCTAAATAGTACAGCTCATCTCCAACGGTGTCGTCATTCATGAGATGTGTCTGCAACCAACTGCTGAAAGTCTTCTCGTGTTCCCCTTTAATCCAAGAGTCAGCCTTCCCCGGGTTTTCGGAGCGTAGAATATTCTTGTGTCTCACGATATACGGAGCCACCACGGTGGAATTGTGTAGAACGGTGTAGTGTGCTTGAGAGAAAGAATGCCCGTCCATACATACTTTTGCTTTCCTTCCTAGTGTGCCTTTTCCTGTCAGCCTACCCTCATACCGAGATTCAGGAACACCAATCGGCTTAAGGTCAGGAAGAAAGTCCACACAAAACTCAATGAACTCCTCTGTTCCATAGCCCTTGGAGATGCTTCCTTCTGGCCTAGCATGGTTACGAACATATTTCTTTAAGACTCCCATGAACCTCTCGAAGGGGAACATATTGTGTAGAAACACAGGACCGAGAATTCTAATCTCTTCGACTAGGTGAACTAGGAGGTGTGTCATTATATTGAAGAAGGATGGCGGGAACAACAACTCAAAGCTGACCAGACATTGGACCACATCAATCTGTAACCCTGATAGACTTTCTCGATCGATTACCTTCTGAGAAATTGCATTGAGGAATGCACATACCTTCACAATTGCCAGGCGAACATTTTCCGGTAGAATTCCCCTCAATGCAACCGGAAGCAATTGCGTCATAAGCACGTGGCAGTCATGAGACTTTAGGTTTTGGAATTTTTTGTCTTTCATATTTACGATTCCCTTTATATTCGACGAGAAGCCAGTCGGGACCTTGATACTGAAAAGGACTTCAAAGAAGATTTCCTTCTCTTCCTTAGTAAGAGCGTAGCTGGCACGCCCTTGAAACTGCCCTGGATGCATGCCATCTCTTCCTTTATGACGTTCCTGGTCCTCCCGTGCTTCCGGTGTATCTTTTGACTTCCCATACAAGCCCAGGAAGCCTAGAATATTCACGCAGATATTCTTCGTCAGGTGCATCACGTCGATTGCCGAGCGGACCTCATGGACTTCCCAGTAGGGTAGCTCCCAAAATATAGATTTCTTCTTCCACATGGGTACGCGCTTATCAGGGCCGTTAGAAACAGGTTGGCTGCCAGGACCCTTTCCAAAGATTACTTTTAAATCTTTGACCATATCAAATACTTCAGCACCAGTACGGATGACAGGCTTCCCCGGGGTTCTGCCTTGCCATTGAAATGCTTGCCTTTTTTCTTTAAGGGATGCTTGGGCGGAAGAAAACGACGATTGTACGGATACACATTCTTTCTACAGTTGTCGAGATATATACTTTCTGTCTGATCCAAACAGTGCGTGCATGCATTGTATCCCTTGTTTGACTGTCCTAAAATGTTACTACGAGCAGGCCAATCATTGATGGTTACGAAAAGCAACGCTCGAAGGTCAAATTCCTCTTGTTTGTGCTCGTCCCACACACGTACACCTGGTTCGGCCCACAGTTGTAAAAGTTCATCAACTAATGGCCTTAGGTACACATCAATATCGTTGCCGGGTTGCTTTGGACCTTGTATAAGCACCGGCATCATAATGAACTTCCGCTTCATGCACAACCAAGGAGGAAGGTTGTAGATACATAGAGTAACGGGCCAGGTGCTGTGACTGCAACTCTGCTCCCCAAAAGGATTCATGCCATCTGTACTCAGACCTAACCATAAGTTCCTTGCGTCAGCTGCAAATCTCGGGAACTCTCTCTCGATTTTTCTCCACTGCCGACCATCAGCGGTGTGCCTCAACTTATCGTCTTTCATACGATCTTCCATGTGCCATCGCAACAACTTCGCATGATCTTTATTTCTGAACAGACGTTTCAACCGTGGTATTATAGGAGCATACCACATCACCTTGGCAGGAACCCTCTTCCTGGGTGGCTCGCCCTCAATATCACCAGGGTCATCTTTTCTGATCTTATACCGCAATGCAGTGCATACCGAGCATTTATCCATATTCTCGTACTTCTCATCGCGGTAGAGGATGCAGTCATTAGGGCATGCATGTATCTTCTGCACGTCTAATCCTAGAGGGCAGACAAGCTTCTTTGCTTCGTACGTGCTGGCGGGCAATTCGTTCTTTCTTGGAAGCATCTTCTTCATCAGTACCAGCAACTTTTCGAATGACGAGTCAGTCACACCGGTCTCTGCCTTCCACTTCAGCAATTCCAGTGTGCTACCCAGCTTCTTCTGGCCATCTTCACAAGTTGGGTACAACAATTTGTTGTGGTCCTGTAACATCTGCTCGAACTGCAACCTCTCCTTGTGTCGCAACCTCTCCGTGCATCAGAAATGACCCGACCAAGATCATCAGCGGGCTCATCTGGTTCCCGTTCTTCATCCTGATCTTCTTCTTCATTGTCTTCCATTGCGGTATCAGCATACTCAGGGAACATAGATCGGTAGTTGTCATCATCGTTCTCTTCTTCTTCATCGTCGTCTTCCATCATAACCCCTCTTTCTCCGTGCTTGGTCCAAACATTATAGCCCGACATAAAACCGGACCGAAGCAGGTGGCTCTGAATGACTCTTGAGGAAGTGTAATCCTTCTCATTCCGACATTCAACACATGGACAAAACATATAGCCACCACCATGCTTGTTCGCATCGGCTGCATCTCGAAAAGAATGCACGCCTTCTCTGTAAGCGGCTGTGCGTCGATCACCGTATATCCATGGATGGTTCATCTGTGTTATACGACAGTATATCAAATACAATCACGATCCTAAAAATTAGTACCGCACGGTCTAAACGAGGAAATATAGTTGCTAACCTTTTAGACTAAGTAGAAATAAAGAGGAAGAGGTTTAAGCGTGGCTCAGGGATCTCATATCGTAGTTGTGTTCGGTGAACTGAAGTGGCATCGCTCTAACACACATTTCAACAAACACCTCTAGTGCATCAAAAAAAGTGGAGAGCAAGCACCCACCCACAATCCTCCATCCAAGAAAAATGCAAGGAAGAGGGGAGAGGGGGGTTGTGCTATATATAGGCAGAGGACTTTAGTCCCGGTTTGAGACACAAACCGGGACTAAAGGTGGCGCACATGCGGGCTGCCCACCGCGTAGCCCTTTAGTCCCGGTTTGGGACACGAACCGGGACTAAAGGCTCCTTACGGGCCGGGACTAAAGCCTCGAGGGAGGCATTGGGAATTGGGGCGACGTGGCCGGGCCTTTAGTCCCGCCCAGGGGTAGGCTGGGACTAAAGGGTCCAGGCCAAAGGCCCGTTTTCCACTAGTGTACACATACAGTTCTAATAATGTACGAGTGGAATGTAAAACATGCAAGTTTAAAGTAAGTAGTAAGGTAGGGAAATCAAACGAATGAGGTTGACACGATGATTTTTTTATGGTTCCGATATGTGGCGCTATCGTACGTCCACGTTAGTGGAGACTTCAACCCACGTAGGATAACGACTGCGAGAGTCCACGGAGGGATCCACGCACAAGGGGTCCACGAAGAAGCGGCCTTGTTTATTCCATCATGGCTTTCACCCACGAAGGACTAACCTTACTGACGGTAGATCTTCACGAAGTAGACGATCTTCTTGCCCTTACAAACATCTTGGTTCAACTCCACAATACAAAGTAGGAGGCTTCCAAGCGACACCTAACCAATCTAGGAGGCACCACCCTCCAAAAGGTAATAGATATGGTAGAACGATGAACTCCTTGCTCTTGTGCTTCTAAAGGTAGTCTCCTCAACACAAAATCACTCTCTCAGAGAATTGACATGGGTGGGAGAGATTGATTTGGTAGAAAGAAACTTGGGGAGGCTAGAGATCAAGTTTCAAATGATTGCATTGAATTATCTTGGTTTCAACACATGAGTAGGTTACGCTCTCTCAGAAAAATACATCTGCCAATGAAGTGTGTGTTCTGAGTGTTTCTCCCACGAATGAGAGGTGGGTGAAGGGGTATACATAGGCAGCACACAAAATCCAACCGTTACACCTAAAGTGGCAAACTCGGTGTAACCGGAGTCATAGACTCGGTGGTACCGACTTACACTAAAGGCATCAACTTTTGAATCTCGGTGGGACCGATATACACAACTCGATGGCACCGAAAAGGTGGCTAACGGTCAGATGACACAACTCGGTGACACCGATACAGAAACTCAGAAATTTCGATTTTGTGTACCGAGGCAATAGAAAGTTGGTGAACTTGAACTCGGTAGCACCGATATGGTTTCGATTGCACCGATTTGGTGGGACTGGCTAGGGTTCTGTCTAAGATCAAACTCGGTAGGGCTGAATTGGAAAGTCGGTGGCACGGAATTTGAGTGTGTGGAATAGGATAGAATGGTTTATGTAGGAAAAATGACTCAGTATTTTGGTGGCTAACTTTGAGCACTCGAGCAACTAGTTCATTTTAATACATCACCCCCTTTTAATAGTATTGGCTTTTATATGCACTCAAAAATGATTTCTCACAAATATAAAATGAGGAGTCTTTTAGCTTGAAGCTCGGGCCAAACCTATTCCTTTCTTGCATCAAGTGGCATCTCCACATAAGCCTTTAGCCAAAGCATCTTTTTATTTTTTCTGAAATATACTTGGATAAACATATTAGTCCAATGATGCATATGTTGTGATCAATTATCAAAACCATCCTAGGGAGCAATTGTGCTTTCAAGTCTTAAGATGATGTGTCGGCTCAATATCTTGAAGAATTCATAGATATAGAATATACGTGCATGCGTTTATAGAGATGAATATATATGGGTAAATCCAATTATGCAATGTTCAGAACGTCACCTCGGTAAAATTTCCATATTCTTTTAAAACAAGCAAAATCATTGTATTGGTAGTCTTCATGGTTGTATATGGAGTATGCTTTATAACATTTTCCAGGCCACGACAAACTAAATGAAATTCATATAGTTAGATTATGTATGGTGGAACCAAACGATCAACGTTCAAGTCCTATACTTTACACTAAAGGCCATATTTTTTATATTTATTTCATGTCTTCCGATGATATGTGTATAGTGGGATCACGTCGACTACGAAAGCGTTATAACGTTTCATCAGACTCAAGATATTGTGTCGGTTCAATATCTTCAGGGTGCTCATAATAATAGAGTGTGCATGTATGCGTTCCTATGGTTAAATGTATGTCTGGGTATGTGAAAATCTGCGTTTGTACGGTGTGAGAAGAACATTTTATATGCCCGAAGGCTGCCACAAATACTAAGTCGGCATACTTCAGTCTACATATTTATCTTGCAAGTAGATCTTGAAAATATGCCTTCGTGGCAATAATAAAGTGGTTATTATCATATGTTTTTGTTTATGATAATCGTTTGTTATCCATACTAGAGTTGTATTGACGTGAAACTTCAATACATGTGTGGATATATCAACAACACTGTGTCGCTACTAAGCTTCTAATAGACTAGCTCGTTGACCAAAGATGGTTAAGGTTTTCTAATCATAGACATGAGTTGCCATTTGATAAAGGGATCACATCATTAGGAGAATGATGTGATGGACAAGACCCAACGTAAGCATAACATTTGATCATATCACTTAGTTTATTGCTAATGCTTTCTTCATGTCAAGTATTTGTTCCTAAGACCATGAGATCATGCAACTCCGTGAGACCAAAGGAATACCTTGTGTGTATCAAACGTCATTTTGTAACTGGATGATCATAAAGGTACTTTATAGGTATCTCCAAGGATATCTGTTAGGTTGGCAAGGATCGAGATTGAGATTTGTCACTTTGTGTGACGAAGAGGTATCTTTATGCCCTCTCGGTAATACAATATCACAAGAATCTTGCAAGCAATGCGACTAACGAGTTAGCCACGTGATCTTGTATTACGAAACGAGTAAAGATACTTGCCGGTAATGAGACTAAACTAGGTATGAGATGTCGACGACTGAATCTCACGCAAGTAACATACCAATGGACAAAGGGAACTGCATACTGAATCGAGTGAATCCTTGACATCGTTGTTCGACCGATAAAGATCTTCATGGAATATGTAGGAACCAATATGGGCTTCCACGTCCCGCTATTGGTTATTGACACGAGAGGTGTCTCGGTCATGTCTACATGATTCTCGAACCCGTAGGGTCCACATGCTCAACACCCGATGACGATATAATATTATTGGGTAATGTATGTTGGTGACCAAATATTTTTCGGATTCTTGGATGAAATCCTGGACATGACGAGGAGCTCTAGAATGGTCCATAGGTAAAGATTCATATATAAAAAGTTGGTATTCGGGTTCTGGAAAGGTTCTGAGATTTACCTGGTTTTCATTTGGAATGCAGGAAGGGTTTCACGGTTCCACCTGCCCTAGAGAGCCCCATGGGCTGAGAGGGGAGGCGCACCATCCCCAGGCGGGCTGGGCGCCCCACCTCCCTAAGGCCCATGCGACCAAGGGTGGGAAACCCTAGGGTGACCGCCACCCTCCTTGCCTTGGGGGCCAAGCCAGCCCCCTAGGGCGCCGCCCCCACCCCTAGGGAAAACCCTAGAGGGGCTCACTATCACGCCCAAGATGCGACCCTATCCTCAATTTGGCACGAAGGCCTCGTCAGGGATAGAAGCGCATCTCATCGTGTCGCAAGAATGGATATCGTTACAAGTACATGTTCTGAAAAGAAGATATATATATATATATATATAGAATTGGCTTACACTCGCCACAAGCTACATCAGAGTCACAGCAGTACAATACATATTCATCAAGAGTAAGAGCAGGGTTCGACTACGGACGAAAACAAACGACAAAAGAAGAACGACGTCCATCCTTGCTATCTCAGGTTGCCAGCCTGGAACACATCCTAGATCGATGAAGAAGAAGAAGAAGAAGCAACTCCAAATGAACAATCAACGCGCTCGCGTCAAGTAACCTTTACCTGCACCTGCAACTGGTGTTGTAGTAATCTGTCAGCCACAGGGGACTCAACAATCTCATTTCCAAAGGTATCAAGACTAGCAAAGCTTAATGGGTGCGGTATGGTTAAGTGGTGAGGTTGCAGCAGCGGCTAAGCATATATTTGGTGGCTAAGCTTACGAGTACAAGAAATAAAGAGGGGAAGATGTACGCATAACGGACGTGAACTATTGTTGATCAAATGAATGTTCCTGAACACCTACCTACGTCAGACATAACCCCACCGTTTCCTCGATTGGAGAAGGAACTCACGAAAGAGACAGTCACGGTTACACACAAAGTTGGCAAGTTTTATTTAAGTTAACTTCAAGTTATCTAGAACCAGTGTTAAACAAAGTTTCCACGTTGCCACATAACCGCGGGCACGACTTTCGGAAAGATTTAACCCTGCAGGGGTGCTCCAACTAGTCCATTACAAATTACCACAAGCCGCATAGAAATCCTCGATCATGACACTCTCGATCTCGTCGGACTCCTGAGTGGAAAACCTCAACTCTGAGATTACCCGAAGCATCACCGGAATCCCGATGCACAAGATATCTCGTCAAAGGTAAAACTAATCCAGCAACGCCACCCGACGTGTCGACGATCCCGATAGGAGCCACGTATCTCGTTCTCAGGACACGACGGATAAGCTACGCGTACGGAGGCCTGATAGAAATCACCCAAGTTTCCGTGGGTTGGCCCCGCACAGTGCTCTGTTTTGGACCAGCACCATCAGCACTGGCCCCCCTGTATTATGTAGAATTACTCCTCGGGTAGCGCTAACTCCCTATGCATTTCAGTTTAACGGAATTATTATGTTGGGCAAATGTAGTACCAATGGTGGGCCTTGCCAGACCAGATTTAATCTAAAACGAATTATCAAGGGGGTCCCCATAACAACCCCGATCGTGTTAGGAGCGCTCAAATATGGAACATAACACCGGTAGCCGAAACTAAGGGGCAAAGGTGGAACAAAACACCAGGCTAGAAAGGCCGAGCCTTCCACCTTTTACCAAGTATATAGGTGCATTAAATTAAATAGCAGTAATATGGTGATATGACAAGGAACCCATGTTTTCACATGGAAGCAACTGCACCTGCAACTAGCAACACTAACACAGGGTTAAGCAAGCGGTAACATAGCCAATCAGTGGTTTGCTAGGTTGAACAGGTTGAAAGTTTTCATGGCATTGTTGAGAGGCTGATACTTAACATGTGGTAGGAAACGAAACATAACGATAGAAACGGTAAAACTAGCATGGCAATGATAGTAATGGTATCTGGGGAAATGGTCATCTTGCCTGAGATCCCTCTTGGAAGAAGAATGACTCCGTGAAGCAGACGAACCGATGTAGTCGAACGGGTCCTCACAATCCGACACACTTGCGGAACTCTATCGAGACGAAGCAAAGAGGAAACAAGCATCAACACACGATATTCAGCACACGATGCACAACACATATGATGCATGAGCAGCTGAGTACATGCAAATCACGGCATGGCAATTCACCTCAACCAAATACTACACATTAAGTGAAGTTCAATATGCAACGAGTTGCATATTGACGAAACTCCACGTTTAATTATTTAGTTCTATCCCGATTAGGTACTCGACAATATTAAATGTTATTAAACATGGCAAGAGGTGAAGCCTAGTTAATCTACCTATCTAGGCATTTTAAATGAGGTCGGAAATGACATATAGCACCTCCGAGACGACCTCACATGTTAATTTACAATTCTGTCCAGATCTGAACTAACACATTTAATTAGTTGTTAAACAGCAAAACAAATAGGTTCACGTGATTCTACGCGTCGTTACAAGCAATTTACACATAGAGATCATCTCCAACGGAGCTACGGTTCAAAAGATACAAGCACCGCAAGATATGATGGCATGAATGCAATATGTGTGCAACGACGGTCACGAGCACTTCAAAATATACAACCAGCAAGAGAAAATGAAACTACACATGATTTTAAGCAAGTTTCATGTAGGACACGATCAAATCGGAGCTACGGTTCATAAACTACGAGCAAAACAAGATATCACTACAATCTGCCAAAATCAGCCACATAGCGTTTTCCACATCCCACAACTACGAGCTACACAAGTCCAATCTACTCAACCAAGGCATGACACGATAGAGGGCAAGAAGCACTACAACACACAACTAACAACAACTAGCATGGCATCATGGATCACTAGGAAAAGAAGTCACAAAATGGCATCTCACACACTATTTCAGACTTAGTGAAAATAACACTTCATGAAAGTGCAGTTTTCGATCTGAAGGCATATTGACAGCAGAAAAATCACAAGCTAAAGGACTCCAAATGGCATGAAAATTCACAGCATGCTAGAGAAACACAAGGTCTACAACTAACTCCATTGCACCAACCTCAAAAGAGCAACAGATCACAAGATAGAAGCAAGGCAAGACAACAACAAAATATAACAGATCTCAGACTTGGAAATATTTCAGCATCTCTAAAACTTCACTATTTCTAGCAACTTGAGAGCACGCAAACCACACCTAAACATGCATTTCTATTGCAACCAAAATACCAGGGGCTAGAGTAAACATCAAAGGGCAACTCTCTAGTTGACGCCTCCTTCAAATGAAGCACGGATTAAATCCTACGAAATAGACAAGAGGGCAACATGGCAAACTATCGCACGAACTAACTTGTTCAAAAGCTAAAACTAAATGCACAGCCGAAAACATATAAAATATGTGGGGTTGCAACACAAAAATATTACCACACGTAAATGCGAGATAAAAACCTATACACGGAAAAATAAACTAGCGGCAATCTCTACATGCAAAAATATCAACATCTACTCTAAAATACATGGAAAAGTGGTTCCTACAACATGGGCATTTCTACTACGGCATTCGAGCAACCCGGTCTTGGGCGAAAAATAAATGTGGGCGTCTATCCTATTGGAACAGCATGTTAATCTACGCATTTGGCACAGCAAACCACGTCAAACAAATATGCAAGTTTTAAAATCGGATTCTACGCGAAATTCTACACCAAAACCATATACAACTCATCGCGATCCGACTTACGAATTAAAAGTTACGGGGGTTTATTATACACCTTTTTTCCTGAAAATTAATATATTCTGAGGAAAAAAATACTAAGCTAAATGGGCCTAACAGGGGCGCAAAACAAAAAGGTGCGCTCGGGGTGAGGGATAGATCTAGGCTCACCTTGGGGGAGCCTCGGGTCGGTTGGAGGTTTGGTGGAGTGGGCCTCGGTGGCCTGCTGGTGCACGGGAGCTCGCTTGGAGCTGGTGCTGGGCCGGCCGCGGGGCCACTGGCGGGCGGTGGATGAGCCGAGGCCTGGCCAAAGCTGGAGCAGGCCCAGCCGAGGCGCTGGTGAGCGAGGCCCAGGCGGGAGGAACTGTGCGCTCGGGCGGTTCCCAGGCGTGGAGTCAACGCCGGCGCGAGGGCTCGCTGCCTTGTTCCATCGCCCGAGGCGAGGAAACGACTGGCACTGGAGCGGTTCCACCTGACGGCTCGGTTCAGATCTGGAGACCCGATCCAGATCAAGGGAAGGCGGCAGCGCTCCCGAGGCGACTGTCGACAGGAGGAACACGAAGGACACGGGCGGATCGGGGACGCGGCACTCGCGGCTCGGAATTCGAGCGGATTTGGCGGCTCGCTCGATCGAGGGAAGGGCTGCGCGGGCTGACGCTTGGATGGATGGATGGATTCGGGTGGCTGGCTTCGCGACTGGCTGCAACGGATCTGGGGATTGGCTGGTGGTTGAAACTGAGGGAGGAAAGGATCCCGAGGAAGAAGAGTGACTCGGCGGCGGCAGGGGGACAAATCTCCTAGAATTCAGGGCTTGACTGTTTGGCTAGGGTTAGATTAGGGGTTATCTGGACCCTCCGATATTGTGACAGCCCGATGCCGACGCCCCAAAAGATTCCCCTTTTATTCCGTTTTCGTCGTGCTAATTATTTGTTTGTTGCATTCATCATGCCATCATGCCATTAAATTTTTCTGCAACTCAAATAAATTATTTGCTTGAATCTTCGATCTATTTAAATTGAGGGATTCATGTGATGATTCTCTTTATAACATATCCTCTCAATATTTTAGGGAGCTACTATAAAATATTACATTATTTTGGAATCACCCATAACACACTTGCAAAATTAACTCCATGCTTAAATTCCTTCTCTAACATTTTCTCCCTCCCTTCTCTTTCTTTCTATTTTTTACCTCTTTTCTGCTGTTGGAAGCGGTGAGAAAGAGTAGCCGATTCGACCACTTGGGCCTCCAGGCTGGACCGTAGCCCAGCCGCCCCTGGCCAACCCTAGCGATAGGGAGAGCTAGCTCGATCCCTGTCTCCATCCTCCTAGCGCCGTCACCAGGGAACCCTTGCGTAGCACTCCCTAGCCCGATCCCTCTTCCTTCCCTCAATCTCCTCTCCTTGCCCTGGCCAAGAGAGCCCCCATCCACGAACCCCTCGACCTCGCGTCCTCCCACTGAGTTCTGCCCCGCGCTGGAGCGCAACGCCGCCACCACGTCGCCCTCCATCATGCCTGCGCTCCGCCCCCGTGCCCTCAAGCCACCCTTGGCTGGAGCCGCCGCAGACCTCCGCACGCCCCGCCCTGCCATGGTTGGCCTGAGTGCCCCGCGCTCCCGTGTCTTTGCTCCACCCGACGAGCTCCACGTCGGAGAGTGCGTGTCGCTTCTGCTGCCTTGCTGCGACGAGCACGCCGCCCCGCCGTGTTCGCCTCCCCGCACCGCCCCGCCGTCCTCGCCTCCCTGCGCTGCCCCGCCATGCTCGCCAGCCCCGTGACAGCCCCTCCAGGGCCCCCGACCTCCTCCTTCCTTGATGCTCGCCCCGCTGCTGTTGCTGATGCTGTCGCCGATGCTCTTGCTGCTTGCTGCCTGCCTGCTGTAGCTGTGCCTGCTTGCGTGGCCTGCTAGTAGCTTGCTGCTTGCCATTGCTGCCGCTTGCCGTTGTTGTTGCCAGCTTGCTATTGTTGCTATGCCTGCCTGCCGCTATGTTGTTGCTGTTACTTAAGCTGTCGCTGCTGCCGAGGCTTGCTGCTAGTTGTTGCTATCGCCGCCTGATGCCTGCTCCTGTGCTTGCTTGCTATTGCTATGTAGATGTTGTTGTTGCTTGTTGCCTGCCTAGTGATGTCGCCGAGGCTGCTAGCTGTTGCTGCCATCGCCGATGTGCCTGATAGCTGTTGTCGCTGATTCCGCTGCTGCCGTAGTTGCTGTGCTCGTGCTGTTGCGTAGTGCTGCTGTAGCGGCTTGTGTGCTCGCTTGTCGTTTTGCTTGCTAGGCTAGGTTGCCGTGCTTGGCATGCTTGCTGTAGATTCATAGCTGCGTTTGCTGTTGCTTAGTATTGTAGTTGCTATAGCTATTGCCCTGGCTGCTGCATGCCGATTGCCTTGCGTGAGGCTTGCATTTTGTTGCTGCGTGTTGCTGCCGCTTGCGTCGCCGCGTGCACCATCCCCGCCGCCGAGGAATGTCGACAAGATCGGCGAGTACTACGACGTCCTCGCCGAACCCCGAACATCGACGGAGACGTGATCGACTACCGATGCTGAAGACCGTGAACCACGACACCGAGCGAACGACTACCGTGGACGAGACCCGAGTACCACGACTTCCACGACGACCACGACGACCATGACTTCCACGACGTCCACGACGATCGTTGATCTCCTTCACCGAACCGATCCGCTTCGAATCGCACGCTTCGAAGGTATACCGATGAGACGTGTCGTGTAATGAACGAATGTGTTGTATGAGTTGAATGTATGTTGCACCGTATGTTGCATGTTGCATGTTGTCTTCTTTCGTCGTGCGTCGACACATGGGAACCCGAGATACGGGATCACCCCATCTGTATTTAACGTTCCCACACACGCTTCCAGATCGTGGCACCGATATCTCGTTGAGTATCGAGAAAGGTACGTTGTCGTGGCATCGTTTCCGTATTGCCGACATAGTTCCCCTTTCGCTCGCCGTGGCGACACCTCCTCCTCTCCCTTCTTGTCGTGGTTGAACTTGCATGCATGACGCATTCATGGCATATAATCTTGTGTTGCATGTTCTTGTGCCGTAGCTCCGATCTTTGTTCCGCGTGTTAACCGACTAGGATGACATGTAGGTTCACCGCTTCACCCCTTGCCATGTTAACAACAATTTAATATTGCCGTGTAAATAATCGGGAGTGAATTAAATAATTAATCGTGGAGTTTCGTCGATATGTAACCCGTTGCATATCGAGCTTCACTTCATGTGTAGTGTTTGCGTGAGGTGAATTGCCATGCCATCCTTTGCATCGATGAACTGATCATGCATCATATTAGGTTTGCATCATGTTGTGCATCGTGTGGTGAATATATGTGTTGATGTTTGTTTCCGGTTTGCTCCGTCTCGATAGAGTTCCGCAAGCGTGTCGGATTGTGAGGACCCGTTCGACTACGTCGGTTTGTGTGCTTCACAGAGTCATTCTTCTTCCAAGCGGGATCTCAGGCAAGATGACCATTTCCCCAAATACCATTACTATCATTGCCATGCTAGTTATTTCGATGCTATTGTTATGTCTTGTTGCCTACCACATGTTAAATATCAGCCTCTCAACAATGCCATGTTTACCTACAACCTGTTCGGCCTAGCAAACCACTGATTGGCTATGTTACTGCTTGCTTAACCCTGTTGTTAGCGTTGCTAGTTGCAGGTGCAGTTGCTTCCATGTGAAAACATGTGTTCCTTGTTATATCACCCTATTAATGCTATTTAATTTAATGCACCTATATACTTGGTAAAAGGTGGAAGGCTCGGCCTTTCTAGCCTGGTGTTTTGTTCCACCTTTGCCCCCTTAGTTTCCGGCTACCAGTGTTATGTTCCATAAATGAGCGCTCCTAACACGATCGGGGTTGTTATGGGGACCCCCTTGATAATTCGTTTTAGATTAAAGCTGGTCTGGCAAGGCCCAACTTTGGTACTACATTTGCCTAATAACTAATGAACTGCATAGGGAGTAATTAACCCGAGGATAATTTAATCAACCCCCGGGCCAGTGCTCCTCATGAGTGTTGGCCACACCTGAGCGATGTCCGGCGCCCCTCTGGTCACCCGGAGGTTTAGTGATCCCGACGTCTAGCTCATCCTCCGTGTCCTGAGAACGAGGTACGCGACTCCTATCGGGATCGTCGACACGTCGGGCGGCCTTGCTGGATTGGTTTTATCTTTGACGAAATATCTTGTGCATCGAGATTCCGGTGATGCTTTGGGTAATCTCAGAGTTGAGGTTTTCCACTAGGGAATCCGACGAGATCGCGAGCTTCGTGATTGAGGATTTTTATGCGGCTTTTGGTAATTTGTGATGAACTAGTTGGAGCACCCCTGCAGGGTTAAATCTTTTCGGAAAGCCGTGCCCGCGGTTATGTGGCAACGTGGAAACTTTGTTTAACACTCGTTCTAGATAACTTGAAGTTAGCTTAATTAAAATATGCCAACTGTGTGCGTAACCGTGACTGTCTCTTTCGTGAGTTCCTTCTCCGATCGAGGACACGGTGGGGTTATGTCTGACGTAGGTAGGTGTTCAGGATCATTCATTTGATCATCTGTAGTTCACGTCCGCTATGCGTAGATCTTCCCCCTTTTACTTCTTGTACTCGTAAGTTAGCCACCAAATATATGCTTAGCCGCTGCTGCAACCTCACCACTTGACCTTGCTCACCTATTAAGCTTTGCTAGTCTTGATACCTTTGGAAATGAGATTGCTGAGTCCCGTGTGGCTCACAGATTACTACAACACCAGTTGCAGGTACAAGTAAAGGTTACTTGACGTGAGCGCGTTGATTGTTCATTTGGAGTTGCTTCTTCTTCTTCTTCTTCATCGATCAAGGATGGGTTCCAGGCTGGCAGCCTGGGATAGCAAGGATGGACGTCGTTCTTATTTTTCTCATTTGTTTTCGTCCATAGTCGAACCCTGCTCTTACTCTTGATGATTATGTAATGTACTGATGTGACTCTGATGTAGCTTGTCGCGAGTGTAAGTCAATTCTATTATATATCTCTTCTTTTCAGTACATGTACTTGTAACGATATCCATTCTTGCGACACGACGAGATGCGCTTCTATCCCTGACGAGGCCTTTGTGCCAAATTGAGGATAGGGTCGCATCTTGGGCGTGACAAGTTGGTATCAGAGCAGTACGGACCTAGGAGCCCCCTTGATTGATCGAACTTGGCCGAGTCGAGTCTAGTGAAAAACTACTTTGAGTCTAGTTATATGTCGGAGTGTAGGATTCTTTTTTCTCCTCTTCTATGCTCTGGTGAGGAATCTTGACGTAATAATTTAATTCTACTCCTCTTCTCACTCAACAAAAATTTAGGATCATGCGTATATATTTGGAATCTATATGATGCCGATGTGACAAAGTTCTGTCTTGGTGCCTCCTATCTGCTTTGAGTTTCAGGGGAGTTGAGCTCCAGGGGATTCTTGAGCACATCGTTATCATTCAGATTTCTTAGTATCTCAGGACGAAGGATGTTCGTAATTGCTTCAATACTAGTAGTGGCGAGATAACCCCAATGTCCCCAGTACTGGTGCAGATTATTCGGGAGTACTGCCATACTTTGTATCGTTGTGATCAGGAGGGTCTGTTGTAGATGAAGGTCCGATATTCTGGTTGTGTGTTGACGGATGTGATACAGGTGACGGGTTAGTATAGGAGTTGTGTGAATATTACTCCTTGTATCCGTGTACCAGATTGCATGACCAGATATTTCGGGAATTCATAGGTGGGAATTCTAGTAGTTGCTTATAGGATAATCTTCCAACAAATGCATGATGTTAGGTTGGGGTTCGACATATAGTGGATTCCTGTCCACGAAAATATCGTCCGAAATCTTTCTCATGAGTTTGTTCTGGCTTGTTTCTTAAGCCTCACCCTTTGTTTTGTTGAATGTGGTAATTCAAGATGCTTCAATGTCAAGTGGTGAATTCAGATCTTTCCTAAGAGGTGTTCCCATATTTTTTTTATGTGAATGCTAATTCTTTTGCTCAATCAGTTGCCTTATCAATTCTTGTCAACCGGAGTCGTCGTCTCAATTCCATTTTACCGGTGTGCTTCTCTGCAACTGAATTCAATCTTCTTCAATTGTTGCAGATCATTCTCTCATTTTATTCCGGAGTTCATCTCATCTGTCCCATGTTGTCTTTGTTTTTCCCGCCCTCCCACCCTTTTCTTCAGTGATTCAATTTCCATCCAAGAGTTTTCTTTTTCATTGTGCTTCCGCTGTGTGTTCTTTTCTCTATTACCCGATGATTCGTTGTGAAGATTCTCAGGAGCTTCATGTTCATCTTTGTTCATTCTTGTCATCCTTACCGGTGAATTCATTTCAGTTATCCATGGTCATCATATCCTTTTCAACCATTAAATTCTTTCCGACGTTCGAAATTCTTTCAGCCTATCTTGTTTATTAATTCCTCTCTCTTTCTATCCGGAGTGTTAAAGATATTTCAGTAGTTTCTCGTTTTCAATTCTTTTAATTATTTCGAGGTGCTAACTTCATCTAGTTTTCTTATATCGGTGCAATATGTCTCGTTCTAGCAATTGTTTCAACGGTGATTTCTTTGAGTGGGCCCATAACCCACATGTTTTCCCATGATCTTGTCTGGCTCTTGTAATCATACGAAGATCTTTAATTCTTTTCAACTATGACGTAAGTATGAATTTCAACAGTTATATTCTTTATTGAAGATCTATTCGAATTAATTCTCATATTTGGCTCAACCTTTCATTCTTCATTATTCCGTAGTGTCTCAGTATTCTTGGTGTTGTTTCTCGTCTTCATTCTCAGCTTGCAAATTTGAAGGAGGTTTCTCTCGAATTTTGGTTCATTCTCTTGAAGATATCATTTCAGCTTCGTGTTATCATCTTGAATTTGTTTTCAATCATGAGTGATTCATTTCTTGCTATCCGGTGCATTTCTGAGTTGTTTTTATTTCTCGATCCTCCGAAGGCCATCATTTCAGAAGACTTCTTCGTTCTCAGCTTTCAGCTTTCGTTCTCCAATTCTTCTCCATTGTTGTCTCTTCGTTCGTCTCTCAATTATTCTGGTGTCTTGTTCTAGTTTTCTGTTAGGTGGATCATGATCTCTTCATTCTCATGTATCTCCATTAATTCGTGGTGTTCCCATTCAATTGTGAATTCTTACCGGTGCTTCCTTCGTTTATGCTTGATGTGGTGCATATGTATCTCTCTCTTCAAGTTTCCTTCAAGAAGAATAAGTTGTATGCTAAATCCGTTGCTTCTCATCAATTAAATTTGATGAAGGATGAGCATAACATAATTCTTATTCTTTTTCATAGTAATCTGAATTCTTCTTCCGGAGTGGCTCATTATGTCAATTCCTTTTTCTCAAGTGTTCTTATCTTTTCTTTTCCGGAGTTCCAAGTTTTCTCAAGTATCTCTTTGTGAAGCTTCATCTAAATCTTGGCAAGGTCATAATCTTATTCTCTCTCTACCTTCATATCTTTGCACCATTCATTTGTATACGGCGGTCCTTCATGGTGGTTCATCAAGGTTTCAATCCATTCTCAAGTGTTCTTCAGGATTCTTGTTGGAGAACCTCAAGTATCCTTTCTCTTGCATTTCTATGTGCATTTGTCCTTCCTTTATCCTTTGAGGTGGTATTATGGCATTCTTGTTAGTGTAGGAGCCTCGAAGAGATTTCCTTTCAAGAATGAGATAATTAAATCCACCAATCCTTTGATCATGAGATTATTCTTAACTCATGGTTTCTTCATTGAGCTATCTTGGTTTAGACTTCACCTAAAGCTTTTTCTATGGATTATGCTATCATGGTGCTTGTCATTGATCCAAGTTCTCAAGGTATCCTCGTGGTGTAAGAATTCTCCATATCTTGTTTCTCCCAATCAACCCTTGTTTCTTTTAGTGGTTGGTCGTCACCTCTTATATGTGAGATGATTTTCATAAGCCCACTACTATCTTGTTCTTTTCGTTGTTGGTTTTCCAACTACTACGTCAATTCTCTTTCCGAAGGCTCTTCAATTCTATTGTGTTGATAGTTGCCATTTTTTCTTCATTCTCTTCTTCCGCTTGAGCTAGTTCCTATTCTCTTGTTCCGGAGGCATTGTGATGTTTCTCTTTTGGGTCTATTATCTTGTTCTGTCAAGATTGTGGTGTTCCCTTGTTCTATCTAGTTGTTGGTTGTGAATATTGTCTAATTCTCTCTTCTTATCGAATTTTTTGTCCCATTTTCCTACCGAAGTGCTGCCGAACTTTTCCGTGAATTCTTGCTTCTTTCTCATATCAGTCCTCATCTCTTTGCAACCTTCAAGGATTGTTGGTGTCACTCGTTTGTCAAAGAAGCGACTAAATTTTACCTCTTGTGCTTTCTCATCCTCTCCCCCCTTTCATTCTTGGAGATCGGGGCGAGATCCTCTTGTGGTGTAGGATAGTTGTGACTGCCCGATGCCGACGCCCCAGAAGATTCCCCTTTTATTCTGTTTTCGTCATGCTAATTATTTGTTCGTTGCATTCATCATGCCATCATGCCATTAAATTTTTCTGCAACTCAAATAAATTATTTGCTTGAATCTTCGATCTATTTAAATTGAGGGATTCATGTGATGATTCTCTTTATAACATATCCTCTCAATATTTTAGGGAGCTACTATAAAATATTACATTATTTTGGAATCACCCATAACACACTTGCAAAATTAACCCCATGCTTAAATTCCTTCTCTAACATTTTCTCTCTCCCTTCTCTTTCTTTCTATTTTTTTCTCTTTTCTGTTGTTGGAAGCGGTGAGAGAGAGTAGCCCAGTCGGCCAGTTGGGCCTCCAGGCCGGACCGTAGCCCAGTCGCCCCTGGCCAACCCTAGCGATAGGGAGAGCTAGCTCGATCCCTGTCTCCATCCTCCTAGCGCCGTCACCAGGGAACCCTTGCGTAGCACTCCCTAGCCCGATCCCTCTTACTTCCCTCAATCTCCTCTCCTTGCCCTGGCCAAGAGAGCCCCCATCCACGAACCCCTCGACCTCGCCTCCTCCCGCTGAGCTCTGCCCCGCGTTGGAGCGCAGCGCCGCCACCGCGTCGCCCTCCATCATGTCTGCGCCCCACCGCCGTGCCCTCAAGCCACCTTTGGCTGGAGCCGCCGCGGACCTCCGCGTGCCCCGCCCTGCCGTGGTTGGCCTGAGTGCCCCGCGCTCCCCCTGTCTTCGCTCCACCCGACGAGCTCCACGTCGGAGAGTGTGTGCCGCTTCTGCTGCCTTGCTGCGACGAGCACGCCGCCCCGCCGTGCTCGCCTCCCTGCGCTGCCCCGCCATGCTCGCCTCCCCGCGCCGCCCCGCCGTGCTCGCCATCCCCGTGACAGCCCCTCCAGGGCCCCCGACCTCCTCCTTCCTCGCTGCTCGCCCCACTATTGCTGCGGATGCTGTCGTCGATGCTCTTGCTGCTTGCTGCCTGCCTGCTGCCGCCTGCTGTAGTTGTGCTTGCTTTCGTGGCCTGCTAGTAGCTTGCTGTTTGCCATTGCTGCCGCTTGCCGCTGTTGCTGCCAGCTTGCTGCTGTTGCTATGCCTGCCTGCCGGTATGTTGTTGCTCTTACTTAAGCTGCCGCTGCTGCCGAGGCTTGCTGCTAGTTGTTGCTGTCGCCGCCTGATACCTGCTGCTGTGCTTGCTTGCTATTGTTATGTTGATGTTGTTGTTGCTTGTTGCCTGCCTAGTGCTGTCGCCGAGGCTGCTAGCTGTTGCTGCCGTCGCCGCTGTGCTTGATAGCTGCTGTCGCTGATGCCGCTGCTGCCGTAGTTGCTGTGCTCGTGCTGTTGCGTAGTGCTGCTGTAGCGGCTTGTGTGCTCGCTTGTCGTTTTGCTTGCTAGGCTAGGTTGCCGTGCTTGGCATGCTTGATGTAGATTCATAGCTGCGTTTGCTGTTGCTTAGTGTTGTAGTTGCTATAGCTATTGCCCTGGCTGCTGCATGCCGATTGCCTTGCGTGAGGCTTGCATTTTGTTGCTGCGTGTTGCTGCCGCTTGCGTCGCCGCGTGCACCATCCCCGCCGCCGAGGAACGTCGAAAAGATCGGCGAGTACTACGACGTCCTCGCCGAACACCGAACATCGACGGAGACGTGATTGACTACCGACGCCGAAGACCGTGAACCACGACGCCGAGCGAACGACTATCATCGACGAGACCCGAGTACCACGAGTTCCACGACGACCACGACGACCACGACTTCCACGACGTCCACGACGATCGTTGATCTCCTTCACCGAACCGATCCGCTTCGAATCGCACGCTTCAAAGGTATACCGATGAGACGTGTCGTGTAACGAACGAATGTGTTGTATGAGTTGAATGTATGTTGCACCGTATGTTGCCCGTTGCATGTTGTCTTCTTTCGTCGTGCCTCGACACATGGGAACCCGAGATACGGGATCACCCCATCTGTATTTAACGTTCCAGCACACGCTTCCAGATCATGAGACCGATATCTCGTTGAGTATCGGGATAGGTACGTTGCCGTGGCATCGTTTCCGTCTTGCCGACATAGTTCCCCTTTCGCTCGCCGTGGCGACACCTGCTTCTCTCCCTTCTTGTCGTGGCTGAACTTGCATGCATGACGCATTCATGGCATATAATCTTGTGTTGCATGTTCTTGTGTCGTAGCTCCGATCTTTGTTCCGCGTGTTAACCGACTAGGATGACATGTAGGTTCACCGCTTCACCCCTTGCCATGTTAACAACAATTTAATATTTCCGTGTAAAGAATCGGGAGTGAATTAAATAATTAATCCTGGAGTTTCATCGATATGTAACCCGTTGCATATCGAGCTTCACTTAATGTGTAGTGTTTGTGTGAGGTGAATTGCCATGCCATCCCTTACATCGATGAACTGATCATGCATCATATTAGGTTTGCATCATGTTGTGCATCGTGTGGTGAATATCTGTGTTGATGTTTGTTTCCGGTTTGCTCGGTCTCGATAGAGTTCCGCAAGCGTGTCGGATTGTGAGGACCCGTTCGACTACGTCGGTTCGTCTGCTTCACAGAGTCATTCTTCTTCCAAGCGGGATCTCAGCCAAGACGACCATTTCCCCTGATACCATTACTATCATTGCCATGCTAGTTATTTCGATGCTATTGTTATGTCTCGTTGCCTACCACATGTTAAATATCAGCCTCTCAACAATGCCATGTTTACCTTCAACCTGTTCGGCCTAGCAAACCACTGATTAGCTATGTTACTGCTTGCTTAACCCTGTTGTTAGCATTGCTAGTTGCAGGTGCAGTTGCTTCCATGTGAAAACATGGGTTCCTTGTTATATCACCCTATTAATGCTATTTAATTTAATGCACCTATATACTTGGTAAAAGGTGGAAGGCTCGGCCTTTCTAGCCTGGTGTTTTGTTCCACCTTTGCCCCCTTAGTTTCCGGCTACCAGTGTTATGTTCCATAAATGAGCGCTCCTAACACGATCGGGGTTGTTATGGGGACCCCCTTGATAATTCGTTTTACATTAAAGCTGGTCTGGCAAGGCCCAACTTTGGTACTACATTTGCCTAATAACTAATGAACTGCATCGGGAGTAATTAACCCCAGGATAATTTAATCAACCCCCGGGCCAGTGCTCCGCATGAGTGTTGGCCCCACCTGAGCGATGTCCGGCGCCCCTCTGGTGACCCGGAGGTTTAGCGATCCCGACGTCTAGCTCCTCCGCCGTGTCCTGAGAACGAGGTACGCGACTCCTATCGGATCGTCGACACGTCGGGCGGCCTTGCTGGATTGGTTTTACCTTTGACAGAATATCTTGTGCATCGGCATTTCGGTGATGCTTTGGGTAATCTCAGAGTTGAGGTTTTCCACTAGGGAATCCGACGAGATCGCGAGCTTCGTGATTGAGGATTTCTATGCGGCTTTTGGTAATTTGTGATGGACTAGTTGGAGCACCCCTGCAGGGTTAAATCTTTTCGGGAAGCCGTGTCCGCGGTTATGTGGCAACGTGGAAACTTTGTTTAACACTCGTTCTAGATAACTTGAAGTTAGCTTAATTAAAATATGCCAACTGTGTGCGTAACCGTGACTGTCTCTTTCGTGAGTTCCTTCTCCGATCGAGGACACGGTAGGGTTATGTCTGACGTAGGTAGGTGTTCAGGATCATTCATTTCATCATTTGTAGTTGACGTCCGCTATCCGTAGATCTTCCCCCTTTTACTTCTTGTACTCGTAAGTTAGCCACCAAATATATGCTTAGCCGCTGCTGCAACCTCACCACTTGAGCTTGCTCACCTATTAAGCTTTGCCAGTCTTGATACCTTTGGAAATGAGATTGCTGAGTCCCGTGTGGCTCACAGATTACTACAACACCAGTTGCAGGTACAAGTAAAGGTTACTTGACGCGAGCGCGTTGATTGTTCATTTGGAGTTGCTTCTTCTTCTTCTTCTTCATCGATCTAGGATGGGTTCCAGGCCGGCAGCCTGGGATAGCAAGGATGGACGTCGCTCTTATTTTTCTCGTTTGTTTTCGTCCGTAGTCGGACCCTGCTCTTACTCTTGATGATTATGTAATGTACTGATGTGACTTTGATGTAGCTTGTGGCGAGTGTAAGCCAATTCTATTATATATCTCTTCTTTTCAGTACATGTACTTGTAACGATATCCATTCTTGCGACACGACGAGATGCACTTCTATCCCTGACGAGGCCTTCGTGCCAAATTGAGGATAGGGTCGCATCTTGGGCGTGACAAGTTGGTATCAGAGCAGTACCGACCTAGGAGCCCCCTTGATTGATTGAACTTGCCCGAGTCGAGTCTATTGAAAAACTACTTTGAGTCTAGTTATATGTCGGAGTGTAGGATTTTTTTCTCCTCTTCTATGCTCTGGTGAGGAATCTTGACGTAATAATTTAATTCTACTCCTCTTCTCACTCAACAAAAATTTAGGATCACGCGGATATTTTTGGAATCTATATGATGCCGATGTGACGAAGTTCTGTCTTGGTGCCTCCTATCTGCTTTGAGTTTGAGGGGAGTTGAGCTCCAGGGGATTCTTGAGCACATCGTTATCATTCAGATTTCTTAGTATCTCAGGACGAAGGATGTTCATAATTGCTTCAATACTAGTAGTGGCGAGATAACCCCAATGTCCCCAGTACTGGTGCAGATTGTTCGGGAGTACTGCCATACTTTGTATCGTTCTGATCACGAGGGTCTGTTGTAGATGAAGGTCCGAGATTCTGGTTGTGTGTTGACGGATGTGATACAAGTGACGGGTTAGTATAGGAGTTGTGTGAATATTACTCCTTGTATCCGTGTACCAGATTGCATGACTAGATATTTCGGGAATTCATAGATGGGAATTCTAGTAGTTGCTTATAGGACAATCTTCCAACAAATGCATGATGTTCGGTTGGGGTTCGACATATAGTGGATTCCTGTCCACGAAAATATCGGACGAAATCTTTCTCATGAGTTTGTTCTGGCTTGTTTCATAAGCCTCACCCTTTGTTTTGTTGAATGTGGTAATTCAAGTTGCTTCAGTGTCAAGTGGTGAATTGAGATCTTTCCTAAGAGGTGTTCCCATATTTTTTTATGTGAATGCTAATTCTTTTGTCAATCAGTTGTCTTATCAATTCTTGTCAACCGGAGTCGTCGTATCAATTCCATTTTACCGGTGTGCTTCTCTACAACTCAATTCAGTCTTCTTCAGTTGTTGCAGATCATTCTCTCATTTTATTCCAGAGTTCATCTCATCTGTCCCATGTTGTCTTTGTTTTTCCCGCCCTCCCACCCTTTTCTTCAGTGATTCAATTTCCATCCAAGAGTTTTCTTTTTCATTGTGCTTCCGCTGTGTGTTCTTTTCTCTCTTACCCGATGATTCGTTGTGAAGATTCTCAGGAGCTTCATGTTCATCTTTGTTCATTCTTGTCATCCTTACCGGTGAATTCATTTCAGTTATCCATGGTCATCATATCCTTCTCAACCATTAAATTCTTTCCGACGTTCGAAATTCTTTCAGCCTATCTTGTTTATTAATTCCTCTCTCTTTCTATCCGGAGTGTTAACGATATTTCAGTAGTTTCTCGTTTTCAATTCTTTTAATTATTTCGAGGTGCTAACTTCATCTAGTTTTCTTATATCGGTGCAATATCTCTCACTCTAGCAATTATTTCAACGGTGATTTCTTTGAGTGGGCCCATAACCCACAGGTTTTCCCATGATCTTGTCTGGCTCTTGTAATCATCCGGAGATATTTAATTCTTTTCAACTATGACGTAAGTATGAATTTCATCAGTCATATTCTTTCTTCAAGATCTATTCGAATTAATTCTCATATTTGGCTCAACCTTTCATTCTTCATTATTCCGTAGTGTCTCAGTATTCTTGGTGTTGTTTCTCGTCTTCATTCTCAGCTTGCAAATTTGAAGGAGGTTTCTCTCGAATTTTGGTTCATTCTCTTGAAGATATCATTTCAGCTTCGTGTTATCATCTTGAATTTTTTTTCAATCATGAGTGATTCATTTCTTGCTATCCGGTGTATTTCTGAGTTGTTTTTATTTCTCGATCCTCCGAAGGCCATCATTTCAGAAGACTTCTTCGTTCTCAGCTTTCAGCTTTCGTTCTCCAATTCTTCTCCATTGTTGTCTCTTCGTTCGTCTCTCAATTATTCTGGTGTCTTGTTCTAGTTTTCTGTTAGGTGGATCATGATCTCTTCATTCTCATGTATCTCCATTAATTCGTGGTGTTCCCATTCAATTGTGAATTCTTACCGGTGCTTCCTTCGTTTATGCTTGATGTGGTGCATATCTATCTCTCTCTTCAAGTTTCCTTCAAGAAGAATAAGTTGTATGCTAAATCCGTTGCTTCTCATCAATTAAATTTGATGAAGGATGAGCATAACATAATTCTTATTCTTTTTCATAGTAATCTGAATTCTTCTTCCGGAGTGGCTCATTATGTCAATTCCTTTTTCTCAAGTGTTCTTATCTTTTCTTTTCCGGAGTTCCAAGTTTTCTCAAGTATCTCTTTGTGAAGCTTCATCTAAATCTTGGCAAGGTCATAATCTTATTCTCTCTCTACCTTCATATCTTTGCATCATTCATTTGTATACGGCGGTCCTTCATGGTGGTTCATCAAGGTTTCAATCCATTCTCAAGTGTTCTTCAGGATTCTTGTTGGAGAACCTCAAGTATCCTTTCTCTTGCATTTCTATGTGCATTTGTCCTTCCTTTATCCTTTGAGGTGGTATTATGGCATTCTTGTTAGTGTAGGAGCCTCGAAGAGATTTCCTTTCAAGAATGAGATAATTAAATCCACCAATCCTTTGATCATGAGATTATTCTTAACTCATGGTTTCTTCATTGAGCTATCTTGGTTTAGACTTCACCTAAAGCTTTTTCTATGGATTATGCTATCATGGTGCTTGTCATTGATCCAAGTTCTCAAGGTATCCTCGTGGTGTAAGAATTGTCCATATCTTGTTTCTCCCAATCAACCCTTGTTTCTTTTAGTGGTTGGTCGTCACCTCTTATATGTGAGATGATTTTCATAAGCCCACTACTATCTTGTTCTTTTCGTTGTTGGTTTTCCAACTACTACGTCAATTCTCTTTCCGGAGGCTCTTCAATTCTATTGTGTCGATAGTTGTCATTTTTTCTTCATTCTCTTCTTCCGCTTGAGCTAGTTCCTATTCTCTTGTTCCGGAGGCATTGTGATGTTGCTCTTTTGGGTCTATTATCTTGTTCTGTCAAGATTGTGGTGTTCCCTTGTTCTATCTAGTTGTTGGTTGTGAATATTGTCTAATTCTCTCTTCTTATCGAATTTTTTGTCCCATTTTCCTACCGAAGTGCTGCCAAACTTTTCCGTGAATTCTTGCTTCTTTCTCATATCAGTCCTCATCTCTTTGCAACCTTCAAGGATTGTTGGTGTCACTCGTTTGTCAAAGAAGCGACTAAATTTTACCTCTTGTGCTTTCTCATCCTCTCCCCCCTTTCATTCTTGGAGATCGGGGCGAGATCCTCTTGTGGTGTAGGATAGTTGTGACTGCCCGATGCCGACGCCCCAGAAGATTCCCGTTTTATTCTGTTTTCGTCGTGCTAATTATTTGTTCGTTGCATTCATCATGCCATCATGCCATTAAATTTTTCTGCAACTCAAATAAATTATTTGCTTGAATCTTCGATCTATTTAAATTGAGGGATTCATGTGATGATTCTCTTTATAACATATCCTCTCAATATTTTAGGGAGCTACTATAAAATATTACATTATTTTGGAATCACCCATAACACACTTGCAAAATTAACCCCATGCTTAAATTCCTTCTCTAACATTTTCTCTCTCCCTTCTCTTTCTTTCTATTTTTTTCTCTTTTCTGTTGTTGGAAGCGGTGAGAGAGAGTAGCCCAGTCGGCCAGTTGGGCCTCCAGGCCGGACCGTAGCCCAGTCGCCCCTGGCCAACCCTAGCGATAGGGAGAGCTAGCTCGATCCCTGTCTCCATCCTCCTAGCGCCGTCACCAGGGAACCCTTGCGTAGCACTCCCTAGCCCGATCCCTCTTACTTCCCTCAATCTCCTCTCCTTGCCCTGGCCAAGAGAGCCCCCATCCACGAACCCCTCGACCTCGCCTCCTCCCGCTGAGCTCTGCCCCGCGTTGGAGCGCAGCGCCGCCACCGCGTCGCCCTCCATCATGTCTGCGCCCCACCGCCGTGCCCTCAAGCCACCTTTGGCTGGAGCCGCCGCAAAGTCATGATTCTCTCAAAATAGCAAATAATACGGTGGGTGAACAAATTACTGTCGAGCAATTGATAGAACCGCGCAAAGTCATGACGATATCTAAGGCAATGATCATACATATATGCATCACGTCCAAGACAAGTAGACCGATACTTTCTGCATCTACTACTATTACTCCACACATCGACCGCTATCCAGCATGCATCTAGTGTATTGAGTTCATGACGAACAGAGTAACGCCTTAAGAAAGATGACATGATGTAGAGGGATAAACTCAAACCAATGATGAAAACCCCATCTTTTTACCCTTGATGGCAACAACATGATGCGTGCCTCGCTGCCCCTTCTGTCACTGGGCGAGTTCACCGCACGGCATGAACCCAAAACCAAGCACTTCTCCCATTGCAAGAATCATAGATCAAGTTGGCCAAACAAAACCCACAACTCGAAGAGAATTACAAGGATATGAAATCATGCATATAAGAGATCAGAAGAAACTGAAATAAGATTCATAGATAATCTAATCATAAATCCACAATTCATCGGATCTCGACAAACACACCGCAAAGAAGATTACATCCGATAGATCTCCATGAAGATCATGGAGAACTTTGTATTGAAGATCCAAGAGAGAGAAGAAGCCATCTAGCTACTAGCTATGGACCCGAAGGTCTATAGTGAACTACTGATACGTCTCCATCGTATCTACTTTTCCAAACTCTTTTGCCCTTGTTTTGGACTCTAATTGGCATGATTTGAATGGAACTAACCTGGACTGACGCTGTTTTCAGCAAAATTGCCTTGGTGTTATTTTTGTGCAGAGATCAAAGTTCTCCAAACGTCCTGAAAATTTACGGGGAGCAGTTTTGGAAAATATGAAAAATATCTGCGCCAAGTTCCACCTGAGGGGGTGGGCCAGTGGGCCACGAGCCTTGGTTCCGCCACCACCCCCTGGTGGCGGTGGGCAAGCTTGTGGGGCCCACACGGCTCTGCCGCCCCAACCTCAGGTCTATAAGTTCACTTTCGTCCCAAAAAAGAGAAGTTTTCGTCGCGTTTGCAATATGGAGCCGCCGGCACCACCTGTTCTTCATCTGGAGGGCAGATCTGGAGTCCGTCTTGGGCTCCGGAGAGGGGAAATCGTCGCCATCATCATCAACAACCTTCTTCCCTCTCCAGTTCCATGAAGCTCTTCGTCGTTCGTGAGTAATCTATTCATAGGCTCGCTGGACGGTGATGAGTAGGATGAGATCTATCATGTAATCGAGTTAGTTTGATGGGGATTGATCCCTAGTATCCACTATGTTCTGAGATTGATGTTGCTACTACTTTGCCATGCTTAATGCTTGTCACTAGGGCCCGAGTGCCATGATTTCAGATCTGAAATTATTATGTTGTCACCAATATATGTGTGTTTTAGATCCAATCTTGCAAGTTGTAGTTACCTACTATGTGTTATGATCCGGCAACCCCGGAGTGACAATAACCGGAAGCACTCCCGGTGATGACCATAGTTTGAGGAGTTCATGTGTTCACCAAGTGATAATGCGTTGGTCCCGTTCTTTATTAAAAGGAGAACCTTAATATCCCGTAGTTTCCTTTTGGACCCCGCTGCCACGGGAGGGATGGACAATAGATGTCATGCAAGTTCTTTTCCCTAAGCACGTATGACGACACACGGAATGCATGCCTACATCACATTGAAAAACGGGAGCTAGCTGTTGGAATTGTGCCCTAGAGGCAATAATAAATGTATAGTTATTATTATAATTCCTGTATCAAGATAATAGTTTATTATCCATGCTATAATTGTATTGAAAGAAGACTCATTTACATGTGTGGATACATAGACAAAACACCGTCCCTAGCATGCCTCTAGTTGGCTAGCCAGTTGATCGATGATAGTCAGTGTCTTCTGATTATGAACAAGGTGTTGTTGCTTGATAACTGGATCATGTCATTGGGAGAATCACGTGATGGACTAGACCCAAACTAATAGACGTAGCATGTTGATCGTGTCATTTTGTTGCTACTGTTTTCTGCGTGTCAAGTATTTATTTCTAAGACCATGAGATCATATAACTCACTGACACCGGAGGAATGCTTTGTGTGTATCAAACGTCGCAACGTAACTGGGTGACTATAAAGATGCTCTACAGGTATCTCCGAAGGTGTTAGTTGAGTTAGTATGGATCAAGACTGGGATTTGTCACTCCGTATGACGGAGAGGTATCTCGGGGCCCACTCGGTAATACAACATCACACACAAGCCTTGCAAGCAATGTAACTTAGTGTAAGTTGCGGGATCTTGTATTACGGAACGAGTAAAGAGACTTGCCGGTAAACGAGATTGAAATACGTATGCGGATACTGACGATCGAATCTCGGGCAAGTAACATACCGAAGGACAAAGGGAATGACATACGGGATTATACGAATCCTTGGCACTGAGGTTCAAACGATAAGATCTTCGTAGAATATGTAGGATCCAATATGGGCATCCAGGTCCCGCTATTGGATATTGACCGAGGAGTCTCTCGGGTCATGTCTACATAGTTCTCGAACCCGCAGGGTCTGCACACTTAAGGTTCGACGTTGTTTTATGCGTATTTGAGTTATATGGTTGGTTACCGAATGTTGTTCGGAGTCCCGGATGAGATCACGGACATCACGAGGGTTTCCGGAATGGTCCGGAAACGAAGATTGATATATAGGATGACCTCATTTGATTACCGGAAGGTTTTCGGAGTTACCGGGAATGTACCGGGAATGACGAATGGGTTCCGGGAGTTCACCGGAAGGGGGCAACCCACTCCGGGGAAGCCCATAGGTGTTTGTGGGGATCACACCAGCCCTTAGTGGGCTGGTGGGACAGCCCACCAAATCCTATGCGCCAAGGAAGAGAAAATATCAAAGGAAAGGAAAAAAAAGGGAGAGGTGGGAAGGGGGAAGGACTCCCTCCCACCAAACCAAGTAGGACTCGGTTTGGGGGGGGAGAGTCCTCCCCCCTGGCTCGGCCGACCCCTTGGGGTTCCCTTGGACCCCAAGGCAAGGTCCCCCTCCCTCCTCCTATATATATGGGGCTTTTAGGGCAGATTTGAGACGACTTTCTCACGGCTGCCCGACCACATATCTCCATAGTTTTTCCTCTAGATCGTGTTTCTGCGGAGCTCGGGCGGAGCCCTGCTGAGACAAGATCATCACCAACCTCCGGAGCGCCGTCACGCTGCCGGAGAACTCTTCTACCTCTCCGTCTCTCTTGATGGATCAAGAAGGCCGAGATCATCGTCGAGCTGTACGTGTGCTGAACGCGGAGGTGCCGTCCGTTCGGTACTAGATCGTGGGACTGATCGCGGGATTGTTCGCGGGGCGGATCGAGGGACGTGAGGACGTTCCACTACATCAACCGCGATCTCTAATCACTTCTGTTGTACGATCTACAAGGGTACGTAGATCACTCATCCCCTCTCGTAGATGGACATCACCATGATAGGTCTTCGTGCGCGTAGGAAAATTTTTGTTTCCCATGCGACGTTCCCCAACAGTGGCATCATGAGCTAGGTTCATGCGTAGATGTCTTCTCGAGTAGAACACAAAAAGTTTTGTGGGCGGTGATGTGCGTTTTGCTGCCCTCCTTAGTCTTTTCTTGATTCCGCGGTATTGTTGGATTGGAGCGGCTTGGACCGACATTACTCGTACGCTTACGAGAGACTGGTTTCATCGTTACGAGTAACCCCCTTTGCTCAAAGATGACTGGCAAGTGACGGTTTCTCCAACTTTAGTTGAATCGGATTTGACCAAGGAGGTCCTTGGATGAGGTTAAATAGCAACTCATATATTTCCGTTGTGGTGTTTGCGTAAGTAAGATGCGATCCTACTAGATACCCTTGGTCACCACGTAAAACATGCAACAACAAAATTAGAGGACGTCTAACTTGTTTTTGCAGGGTACGATTGTGATATGATATGGCCAAACGATGTGATGTGATATATTGGATGTATGAGATGATCATGTTGTAATAGAAATATCGACTTGCATGTCGATGGTACGACAACCGGTAGGAGCCATAGGGTTGTCTTTATACTAACATATGTGCTTGCAGATGCGTTTACTATTTTGCTAGGATGTAGCTTTAGTAGTGATAGCATAAGTAGCACGACAACCCCGATGGCGACACGTTGATGGAGATCATGATGATGGAGATCATGGTGTGGCGCCGGTGACAAGAAGATCGTGCCGGTGCTTTGCTGATGGAGATCAAGAAGCACGTAATGATGGCCATATCATGTCACTTATGAATTGCATGTGATGTTAATCCTTTTATGCACCTTGTTTTGCTTAGAACGACGGTAGCATTATCAGGTGATCTCTCACTAAAATTTCAAGACGAAATTGTGTTCTCCTCGACTGTGCACCGTTGCTACAGTTCGTCATTTCGAGACACCACGTGATGATCGGGTGTGATAGACTCAACGTTCACATACAACGGGTGCAAAACAGTTGCGCACGCGGAACACTCGGGTTAAGCTTGACGAGCCTAGCATGTGCAGACATGGCCTCGGAACACATGAGACTGAAAGGTCGATCATGAATCATATAGTTGATATGATTAGCATAGGGATGCTTACCACTGAAACTACTCTCGACTCACGTGATGATCGGACTTGGGATAGTGTAAGTGGATCATGAACCACTCAAATGACTAGAGAGATGTACTTTTTGAGTGGGAGTTTAGCATATAATTTGATTAAGTTGAACTCTAATTATCTTGAACATAGTCTAAAGTCCACTTTGAATATATTTGTGTTGTAGATCATGGCTCACGCAAGTGTCATCCTCAATTTTAATACGTTCCTAGAGAAAGCTAAGTTGAAAGATGATGGAAGCAACTTTGTAGACTGGGCTCGTAATCTTAGGCTAATCTTACAAGCTGGAAAGAAGGATTATGTCCTTAATGCTGCGCTAGGAGATGAACCACCCGCTACGGCTGATCAGGATGTTAAGAACGCTTGGCTAGCACGTAAGGAGGACTACTCAATAGTTCAATGTGCAGTCTTGTATGGCTTAGAGCCGGGACTTCAACGTCGCTTTGAGCGTCATAGAGCATTTGAGATGTTCCAGGAGTTGAAGTTTATCTTTCAGAAGAACGCCCGGATCGAGAGGTTTGAGACCTCCGATAAATTCTATGCCTGCAAGATGGAGGAAAGCTCGTCTGTCAGTGAACATGTGCTCAAGATGTCTGGGTACTCAAACCGTCTAGCTGAACTAGGGATTGAACTCCCGCAAGAAGCTATCACTGACAGAATCCTCCAATCACTGCCGCCAAGCTATAAAGGCTTTGTGTTGAACTACAACATGCAAGGGATGAACAAGTCTCCCGGCGAGTTGTTTGCGATGCTAAAAGTCGCAGAGTCTGAACTCCGTAAAGAGCATCAAGTGTTGATGGTGAGCAAGACCACTAGTTTCAAGAGAAACGGCAAAGGCAAGAAGGGCAATTCGAAGAAGAGCGGCAAGCCTGTTGCCAATCTGCCGAAGAAACCCAAGGCTGGACCTAAGCCTGAAACAGAGTGCTTCTATTGCAAGGGTATGGGTCACTGGAAGCGCAACTGCCCCAAGTATCTGGCAGATAAGAAGGCGGGCAAAGAAAAATCAGGTATATTTGATATACATGTTATTGATGTGTACTTAACCGGCTCTCGTAGTAGTGCCTGGGTATTCGATACCGGTTCTGTTGCTCACATTTGCAACTCGAAACAGGAACTGCGGAATAGACGGAGGCTGGCGAAAGACGAAGTGACGATGCGCGTAGGAAACGGTTCCAAGGTTGATGCAATCGCCGTCGGCACCGTGTCACTTCAACTACCATCGGGATTAGTGATGAACTTAAATCATTGTTATTTAGTGCCTGCGTTGAGCATGAACATTATATCTGGATCTTGTTTATTGCGAGACGGTTACTCTTTTAAGTCTGAGAATAATGGTTGTTCTATTTCTATGAGTAACATCTTTTATGGTCATGCACCGAATGTGAGAGGATTGTTCATATTGAATCTCGATAGCGATACACATATACATAACATTGAGACCAAAAGAGTTAGAGTAAACAATGATAGTGCCATATTTTTGTGGCACTGCCGCTTGGGTCATATTGATGTAAAGCGCATGAAGAAACTCCATGCCGATGGACTTTTGGAGTCACTTGACTTTGATTCACTTGACACGTGCGAACCATGCCTCATGGGCAAGATGACTAAAACTCCGTTCTCCGGAACAATGGAGCGTGCAAGTGACTTATTGGAAATCATACATACCGATGTGTGTGGCCCGATGAGCGTGGAGGCACGCGGCGGATATCGTTATTTTCTCACCTTCACTGACGATTTGAGTAGATATGGTTATGTCTACTTAATGAAGCACAAGTCTGAAACATTTGAAAAGTTCAAGCAATTTCAGAGTGAAGTAGAAAATCATCGTAACAAGAAGATCAAGTTCCTACGGTCTGATCGTGGGGGTGAATATCTGAGTTTCGAGTTTGGTACTCACTTAAGACAATGTGGAATTGTTTCGCGGTTAACACCGCCTGGAACACCACAGCGTAATGGTGTGTCCGAACGTCGTAATCGTACTTTATTAGAAATGGTGCGATCTATGATGTCTCTTACTGATTTGCCGTTATCGTTCTGGGGTTATGCATTAGAAACAGCTGCATTCACTTTAAATAGGGCACCATCGAAATCCGTTGAGACGACACCATACGAACTGTGGTATGGCAAAAGACCAAAGTTGTCGTTTCTTAAAGTTTGGGGATGTGATGCTTATGTCAAAAAGCTTCAGCCTGAAAAGCTGGAACCCAAAGCGGAAAAGTGCGTCTTCATAGGTTACCCAAAAGAGACAGTTGGGTACACCTTCTATCTCAAATCCGAGGGCAAAGTGTTTGTTGCTAAGAACGGAACTTTTCTCGAGAAAGAGTTTCTCTCGAGAGAATTGAGTGGGAGGAAGATAGAACTTGACGAGGTTGTCGAACCTCTCATCCCTCTGGATGGTGGCGCAGGGCAAGGGGAAACCCCTGTGATTGCGACACCGGTTGAGGAGGAAGTTAATGATGATGATCATGAAACTCCAGTTCAAGTTTCTGTTGAACCACGCAGGTCGACGAGATCACGCGCTGCTCCAGAGTGGTACGGTAATCCCGTCTTGACAATCATGTTGTTAGACAACAATGAACCTGCAAATTATGAAGAAGCAATGGTGGGCCCAGATTCCAACAAATGGCTAGAAGCCATGAAATCCGAGATAGGATCCATGTATGAGAACAAAGTATGGACTTTGGAGATACTACCTGAGGGCCGCAAGGCTATTCAGAACAAATGGATCTTTAAGAAGAAGACGGACGCTGACGGTAATGTGACCGTTTATAAAGCTCGACTTGTGGCAAAGGGTTTTTCACAAGTTCCAGGAATTGACTACGATGAGACTTTCTCTCCCGTAGCGATGCTTAAGTCCGTCAGAATCATGTTAGCAATAGCTGCATTTTTCGATTATGAAATTTGGCAGATGGATGTCAAAACGGCGTTCCTTAACGGTTTCCTTAAGGAAGAGTTGTATATGATGCAGCCCGAAGGTTTTGTCGATCCTAAAAATGCTGACAAAGTGTGCAAGCTCCAGCGATCCATTTATGGACTGGTGCAAGCATCTCGGAGTTGGAACAAACGCTTTGATGAGGTGATCAAAGCATTTGGGTTTATACAAGTGGTTGGAGAATCTTGTATTTACAAGAAAGTGAGTGGGAGCTCTGTGGCGTTTCTAATATTATATGTGGATGACATATTGCTGATTGGAAACAACGTAGAGCTTTTGGAGAGCATAAAAGGTTACTTGAATAAAAGTTTCTCTATGAAGGACCTAGGAGAAGCTGCTTACATTCTAGGCATTAAGATCTATAGGGATAGATCAAAACGCCTGATAGGACTTTCACAAAGCACATACCTTGATAAAGTTTTGAAGAGGTTCAAAATGGAACAGTCCAAGAAGGGGTTCTTGCCAGTTTTACAAGGTACGAGATTGAGTAAGACTCAGTGCCCAGCAACTGATGAAGATAGAGAGCATATGCGCTCCGTCCCCTATGCTTCAGCCATAGGCTCTATCATGTATGCGATGCTGTGCACTAGACCGGATGTTAGCCTGGCCATAAGTATGGCAGGCAGGTTCCAGAGTAATCCAGGAGTGGATCACTGGACAGCGGTCAAGAATATCCTAAAGTACCTGAAAAGGACTAAGGAGATGTTTCTCGTGTATGGAGGTGACGAAGAGCTCGCCGTAAAAGGTTACGTCGATGCAAGCTTTGACACAGATCCATACGACTCTAAAGTCGCAAACCGGATACGTATTTATTCTTAATGGGGGTGCAGTAAGCTGGTGCAGTTCCAAGCAAAGCGTCGTAGCAGATTCTACATGTGAAGCGGAGTACATGGCTGCCTCGGAGGCGGCTAAGGAGGGTGTCTGGATGAAGCAGTTCATGACGGATCTTGGAGTGGTGCCAAGTGCACTGGATCCAATAACCTTGTTCTGTGACAACACTGGTGCCATTGCCTTAGCAAAGGAACCAAGGTTTCACAAGAAGACCAGACACATCAAACGACGCTTCAACCTCATCCGCGACTACGTCGAAGAGGAGGACGTAAATATATGCAAAGTGCACACGGATCTGAATGTAGCAGACCCGCTGACTAAACCTCTTCCACGGCCAAAACATGATCGACACCAGAACTGTATGGGTGTTAGATTTATTACAATGTAATTCACATGGTGATGTGAGGGCTAGATTATTGACTCTAGTGCAAGTGGGAGACTGTTGGAATTGTGCCCTAGAGGCAATAATAAATGTATAGTTATTATTATAATTCCTGTATCAAGATAATAGTTTATTATCCATGCTATAATTGTATTGAAAGAAGACTCATTTACATGTGTGGATACATAGACAAAACACCGTCCCTAGCATGCCTCTAGTTGGCTAGCCAGTTGATCGATGATAGTCAGTGTCTTCTGATTATGAACAAGGTGTTGTTGCTTGATAACTGGATCATGTCATTGGGAGAATCACGTGATGGACTAGACCCAAACTAATAGACGTAGCATGTTGATCGTGTCATTTTGTTGCTACTGTTTTCTGCGTGTCAAGTATTTATTTCTAAGACCATGAGATCATATAACTCACTGACACCGGAGGAATGCTTTGTGTGTATCAAACGTCGCAACGTAACTGGGTGACTATAAAGATGCTCTACAGGTATCTCCGAAGGTGTTAGTTGAGTTAGTATGGATCAAGACTGGGATTTGTCACTCCGTATGACGGAGAGGTATCTCGGGGCCCACTCGGTAATACAACATCACACACAAGCCTTGCAAGCAATGTAACTTAGTGTAAGTTGCGGGATCTTGTATTACAGAACGAGTAAAGAGACTTGCCGGTAAACGAGATTGAAATAGGTATGCGGATACTGACGATCGAATCTCGGGCAAGTAACATACCGAAGGACAAAGGGAATGACATACGGGATTATACGAATCCTTGGCACTGAGGTTCAAACGATAAGATCTTCGTAGAATATGTAGGATCCAATATGGGCATCCAGGTCCCGCTATTGGATATTGACCGAGGAGTCTCTCGGGTCATGTCTACATAGTTCTCGAACCCGCAGGGTCTGCACACTTAAGGTTCGACGTTGTTTTATGCGTATTTGAGTTATATGGTTGGTTACCGAATGTTGTTCGGAGTCCCGGATGAGATCACGGACGTCACGAGGGTTTCCGGAATGGTCCGGAAACGAAGATTGATATATAGGATGACCTCATTTGATTACCGGAAGGTTTTCGGAGTTACCGGGAATGTACCGGGAATGACGAATGGGTTCCGGGAGTTCACCGGAAGGGGGCAACCCACTCCGGGGAAGCCCATAGGTGTTTGTGGGGTCACACCAGCCCTTAGTGGGCTGGTGGGACAGCCCACCAAATCCTATGCGCCAAGGAAGAGAAAATATCAAAGGAAAGGAAAAAAAAGGGAGAGGTGGGAAGGGGGAAGGACTCCCTCCCACCAAACCAAGTAGGACTCGGTTTGGGGGGGGGAGAGTCCTCCCCCCTGGCTCGGCCGACCCCTTGGGGTTCCCTTGGACCCCAAGGCAAGGTCCCCCTCCCTCCTCCTATATATATGGGGCTTTTAGGGCAGATTTGAGACGACTTTCTCACGGCTGCCCGACCACATATCTCCATAGTTTTTCCTCTAGATCGTGTTTCTGCGGAACTCGGGCGGAGCCCTGCTGAGACAAGATCATCACCAACCTCCGGAGCGCCGTCACGCTGCCGGAGAACTCTTCTACCTCTCTGTCTCTCTTGCTGGATCAAGAAGGCCGAGATCATCGTCGAGCTGTACGTGTGCTGAACGCGGAGGTGCCGTCCGTTCGGTACAAGATCGTGGGACTGATCGTGGGATTGTTCGCGGGGCGGATCGAGGGACGTGAGGACGTTCCACTACATCAACCGCGATCTCTAATCGCTTCTGCTGTACGATCTACAAGGGTACGTAGATCACTCATCCCCTCTCGTAGATGGACATCACCATGATAGGTCTTCGTGCGCGTAGGAAAATTTTTGTTTCCCATGCGACGTTCCCCAACACTAGCCACATATCTCTCCGTGTTATAGCTGTTGTATGATGAATATCATCCAAACAAATCACCGACCCATTGCCTACGAGTTTGTCCTACTGCTGTTGTTACTTTTCTTGCTCTACTGCTACTGTTACTACTGTTGTTACTTGTCTTGCTCTGCTGCTACTATTGCTACTGTTGTTACTTGTCTTGCTCTGCTGCTACTGTTGCTACTACTGTCGCTTGCTACTGTTGCTACTTGCTACTGCTGTCACTACTGTTGTTCCTTGCCGCTGCTTTTGCTTGTTACACTGCTGCTACCTGCTACAATCTTGATCGCTGGTCGTTGACGGGAACTGACAATTTCCGTCAACGAGGCAACTTGGCGCCATTGATACAATCATTAGAAATAGTCTGCTTTGTCAACAGATCATTTCTGACACCATTGTTATCATACTACTTTGCTGTTACTACTTTGCTTGCAGTTACTAATCTTTCAGGTGTGGTTGAATCTGACAAATTCAGCTGCTAATACTCGAGAGTATTCTCTCACCTCCTGTCTGGCTTACCAACAAGTTTGGGTCGAATACTCTACCCTCGAAAACTGCTACGATCCCACGTGCTGGTGGGCCGTCAACAACAATCTTCTAGTTTCGATTGTTGGAGAGTGCTAGCAGCATTCTTCTGGTGCCGTTGCAAGGGGAAGAACAATTGACATCAACTACTCACGCATCATCGGAGAGGTCATGGTGTTGATGAAGAAGCCCTCCGTATCTGAATCCCCCCCCCTCCGGCAAGGCACTAGAACGTGCCCAGATGGGATCTTTCAGAGACAGAAGCTTGCGGCGGAGGAAAAGTATTTTCGTGGATCTCTCTCGCAGTTTTGGAATTTTTCTGAATTTATAGGCGTAAGAGGTAGGGCACACGAGCCACAGGGGGCCCACAAGCCTGCTAGGCGCCCCCCTAGCCGCGTCTAGGGGGCTTGTGGGGTCCCCTGGTGGCCCCTGCCTTGGTTCTCAAGTCTCGTGCGTATCTTCTATTCTGGAAAAAATCTTTTCGGAAGTTTTATTCCGTTTGGACACCGATTAAAATTCTCCTCTGAAAATGGTCAAAAACACGGAAAAAACAGGAACTGGCACTTGGCACTGAGTTAATAAGTTAGACCTAAAAAGATATAAAAGGCATACAAAACATCCAAAGTTTGAGAAGATAATAGCATGGAACCATAAAAAATTATAGATACGTTGGAGACGTATCAAGCATCCCCAAGCTTAACTCCTGCTTGTCCTCGAGTAGGGAAGTGATAAAGACTGAATTTTTGATGTGGAATGCTACCTAGCATAGTTGTCCTTTGTAACTTCTTTCATGTGACATGAATGTTCAGATCCGTAAGATTCAAAGCAATAGTTTGCTATTGACATGAAAACAATAATACTTCAAGCAAACTAGCAAGGTAATCATGAACTTTCGAAATAACAAGGCCAAAGAAAGTTATCCCTACAAAATCATATAGTCTGGCTATGCTCCATCATCCTCACACAACTAATTTAAATCATGCACAACCCTGGTATTGGCCAAGTAATTGTTTTCGCACTCTTACTTTCTCAAACCTTTTTCAACTCTCACGCAAATACATGAGCGTGAGCCATGGATATAGCACTATAGGTGGAATAGAGTGTGGTGGTGGTTGTGAGACAAAGAGGAGGATTTGGTCACATTGACTCGGCGTATTAAAGGGCTATGGAGATGCCCATTAATAGATATCAACGTGAATGAGTAGGGATCGCCATACAAAGGATGCACTAGACCTATAAGTATGTGAAAGCTCAAAAGGAGAACTAGTGGGTGTGCATCCAACTTGCTTGCTGACGAAGACCTAGGGCAATTTGAGGAAGCCCATCATTGAAATATACAAGCCAAGTTCTAAAATAAATATTCCCACTAGTATATGGTGGTGACAAAACAAGAGGCTCTCAATCATGAAGAACATGGTGCTATTATGAAACACAAGTGTGGAAAAATATAGTAGCATTGTCCCTTCTCTCTTTTTCTTTTTCTTATTTGGGCTCTTTGGCTTCTTTTTTTCTCTCTTTTTTTGTGCGCAACTTTGGCCTCTTTTTTTTATTTCATCACATGGGACAATGCTCTAACAATGACGATCATCACACTTTTATTTACTCACAGCTCAAAGCTTAGAACGATGATGACTCTATAGGAAATGCCTCCGGCAGTGTACCGGGATGTGCAACGATCTAGCTTGGCGTATGACGTTGAAACATATCGCTAGCTATCTTACGATCATGCAATGGCAATATGAGAGTGGCGGCACAAGTCATGAGACGGAACGGTGGGAGTTGCATGGCAATATATCTCAGAATGGCTATGAAAATGCTAGAGTAGGTAGGTATGGTGGTTGTTTTGAGGAAGGCATATGGTGGGTTTGTACATCGGCGAAAATTGCACGGTACTAGAAAGGCTAGCAACAGTGGAAGGTGAAAGTGCATCTATACTATGGACTCACATTAGTCATGAAGAACTCACATACTTGTTCCGAAAGTTTTTATGAGTAATCAAAACAAAGTGCTAAACGCATACTCCTAGGGGAAGGGTTGGTAGGTGTAAACCATCGCGCGATCCCGACTGCAACACAAAGGATGACAATCAATAGATCAATTATGCTCCGACTTCCTAACATAGCGGTTCACCATACGTGCATGTTACGGGAATCACTAACTTCAACACAAGTATTTCTAGATTCACAACACCCTACTAACATAACTCTTAATATTACCAAATCCACGTCTCAAAACTAATTGAGAGGAATCAAACTTCTCTTTCTACTCAATGCACATGAAGATGGAAGTTTTTTGTATCCTCTTTGGGTACCTATCACCTTTGGGACTATTTTCATAGCACAAACCAACTACCAAGTCATGCATCGTCGTGCTCTAAAAGATCTAAGTGAAGCACATAGAGCAAAATTATCTAGCTCAAAAGATAGAAGTGAAGCACGATGAGCATTCTACCAAATTCACGTTGAGTGCATGTATCTCTCAAAAGGTGTGCAGCAAGGATGATTGTGACACAACAACAAAAAAAGACTCCTACGATACAAGACGCTCCAAGCAAAACACATATCATGTGGTGAATAAAACTATAGCTCCAAGTAATGTTACCGATGGATTGAAGACGAAAGAGGGGATGCCTTCCCCGGGCATCCCCAAGCTTAGGCTTTTTGGTGTCCTTGAATTTGGCTTGGGATGCCTTGGGCATCCCCAAGCTTGAGCTCTTTCCACTCTTTATCCATTTGTCCATGAGAACATCACCCCAAACTTGAAAACTTCACAACACAAAACTTGAGGTACGACTGCCTGGGATTTCTATTTATATTGGTGTTAGATTAATGTATTCTCACTTTTCCATGGCTAGTACCCCCGATACTATCCATAGTTTCATCAAAACAAGCAACCAACTCAACAAAAACAGTTTCTGTCAAAAACAGACCAATCTGTAGCAATCTGTATACTTCGTATACTTCTGGTAACACAAAAATTCTGAACAATTACGACTACCTCGGAAAAAGGCATATAAACCAGCAGCAAAAAGAATCAACTCAAAAGCAATTTATGAATAAAAATGCAAAAATAATCTCGTGAGCGAAAAGTTTCTGTCTTTTTCTAGCAGGATCAAACAACCATCACCAAGACTAGTCATAAAGGGTTTGCTTGGCTCAAACTCAAAAATAAACACAAAAGACACAATCATAACATAATTATGATGGTGTGGACACAACAAAACAGAAATAAAAAGATAAATTCATTGGGTTGCCTCCCAACAAGCGCTATTGTTTAACACCCTTAGCTAGGCATAAGGCGATAAAATCAAGTATCGTCGTCTTTGGTGCTCAAACCATAAGTAGCCCTCATCATGGATTCATAAGGCAATCTTATTTTATTTCTAGGAAAATGCTCCATGCCCTTCTTTAAAGGAAATTGAAATCTAATATTCCCTTCCTCCATATCGATGATAGCACCGATAGTCCTTAGGAAAGGTCTACCAAGAATGGTAGGGCATGTAGGATTGCAATCAATGTCAAGCACAATGAAATACACGGGTACATAGTTCCTATTTGCAATAATGAGAACATCATTGATCCTTCCCATGGGTTTCTTGACAGTAGAATCCGCAAGATGCAAATTAAGAGAACACTCCTCAATCTCATTAAAACCGAGAACATCACATAAAGACTTTGGAATCGCGAAAACACTAGCACCCAAATCACACAAAGCATTGCATTCATAGTTTTTGATTTTGATTTTGATAGTAGGTTCCCACTCATCATGAAGCTTTCTAGGGATAGAAACTTCCAATTCAAGTTTCTCTTCAAGAGATTTTATCATAGCATCGATGATATGATCGGTAAAGGCCTTGTTTTGGCTATAAGCGTGTGGACAGTTTAGCATGGATTGCATCAAGGAAATGCATTCAATCAAGGAGCAAATATCATAATTGAATTCCTTGAAATCAAAAGTAGTAGTTTCATTACTACTCAAGGTTTTAATATCTTCTACTCCACTTTCAATGCTTTTAGCATCAAGATAGATGGACTCCGAATCATTGGGGCGTTTTTAACCAAAGTGGATTCATATCCAGCCCCATCATCATTAGGTTTGACACAAGAAAACAATTCAATGGGAGTCACACCAAGCACTTTAAGATCTTCGTGATTCTTATCACGAGAACACGCCCTTTTAAGCCATTCATGTCTAGCACGAATTTGGGCGGTTCTTTCTTTGCTCTCACTCATGGAAACACGCATAGCTTTCAAAGCTTCATCCATATTGATCTTGGGAGGAGCACATCTAACTTTCGAAGCATCGATATCACTAGACATTTTATCAACGCTCCTAGCCAAATCGTCAATTTTGAGTAGTTTTTCCTCTATGGACGCATTGAAAATATTTTGCGAGTTGATAAACTCTTTGATATTACTCTCTAGATCAGAGGGTAATCTATTGTAATTTACATGAGTATTGTTGTAGGAGTTGCCAAATTTATTAGAGGGGTTACTAGGAAAAGGCCTAGGAACATAGTTTCCTCTAAAAGCATCGTTGTTGCCAAAATTATTCCTACCAACAAAATTAACGTCCAAGCTAGCGTTGCTACTCTCAATCAAGGAAGACAAGGGAATGTCATTAGGATCTAAAGGAGCACTTCTTCTAGCAACCAAATTCATTAACTCATCCATCTTAGCACTCAACAAGTTAATTTCTTCTATAGTGTGTACCTTCTTACTAGTAGGTGACCTTTCAGTGTGCCACTGAGAGTAGTTCGTCATGATATTGTCTAGAAGTTTTGTGTCTTCTCCTAACGTGATTTCCATGAATGTTCCACCTGAGGCGAAGTCCAAGATATTTCTAGAAGCGAAATTCAAGCCAGCGTAGAAGATTTGTATAATCATCCAAAGACTCAATCCATGAGCGGGACCATTTCTAATCATCAATTTCATTCTCTCCCAAGATTGTGCAACATGTTCATGATCAAGTTGCTTAAAATTCATGATATCATTACGGAGTAAGATAATCTTAGCCGATGGAAAATACTTGGATATATAAGCATCTTTGCACTTGTTCCAAGAATCAATACTATTTTTGGGCAAAGAAGAAAACCAAGTTTTTGCTCGATCTCGCAACGAGAACGGAAAAGGCTTCAATTTAATCACATCATTATCCACATCTTTCTTCTTTTGCATATCGCAAAGCTCAATGAAGGTATTAAGATGGGATGCGGCATCTTCACTAGGAAGGCCGGAGAATTGCTCTTTCATAACAAGATTCAGCAAAGCAGCATTGATTTTGTATGAGTCCGCACTAGTGGTGGGAGCAATCAGAGTACTAATAAAATCATTATTATTAGTATTCGAGAAGTCACAAAGTTTGGTGTTTTCAGTCATGGTGACTTCAGCAAGCAAACAAGCACACAAGCGAACATAAAGCAAGCGAGAGAAAAGGGCGAATGAAAAAGGCAAAGGAAAAAAGGCAAATATTTTTGTAATTTTTGTTTTTCAGAAGTGGGGGAGAGGAAAATGAGAGGCAAAAAAAGTAAATGCAAGAGATGAGTTTGCGGCACTTACTTGGATGAGTTCTTGACTTGATCCTCCCCGGCAACGGCGCCAGAAATCCTTCTGCTACAGCGCCAGAAATCCCCGGCAACGGTGCCAGAAATCCTTCTGCTGCCTCTTGAGCTTGCGTTGGTTTTTTCCCTTGAAGAGGAAAGGGTGATGCAGCACAGGAGTGATGACCAACAAGTATAGGGGATCAATCGTAGTCCTTTCGATAAGTAAGAGTGTCGAACCCAACGAGGAGCAGAAGGCTCTGGTAAACAGTTTTCAGCAAGGTAATAACTGCAAGCACTGAAAGTAGCGGTAACAAGTGATGGTGTAGTGAGGTGAAACGTAGCAAGTGAAAAGTAACTAGTAACAAGTAGTATCAATGATGCAGCAAGTGGCTCAATCCCTTTTGTAGCAAGGGACAAGCATGAACAAAGTCTTATAGGAGGAAAAACGCTCTCGAGGACACACGGGAATTTCTGTCATGCTAGTTTCATCATGTTCATGTGATTCGCGTTCGTTACTTTGATAGTTTGATATGTGGGTGAACCGACGCTTGGGTACTGCCCTTACTTGGACAAGCATCCCACTTATGATTAACCCCTCTCGCAAGCATCCGCAACTACGAAAGAAGAATTAAGACAACGTCTAACGATAGCATTAAACTAGTGGATCCAAATCAGCCCCTTACGAAGCAACGCATAGACTGGGGTTTAAGCTTCTGTCACTCCAGCAACCCATCATCTACTTACTACTCCCCAATGCCTTCCTCTAGGCCCAAGTATGGTGAAGTGTTATGTAGTCGACGTTCACATAACACCACTAGAGGAAAAGAAAACATTCAACATATCAAAATACCGAACGGATACCAAATTCACATGACTAATATTAACATGACTTATCCCATGTCCTCAGGAACAAAAGTAACTACTCACGAAGCATAATCATAATCATGATCAGAGGTGTAATGAATAGCATCAAGGATCTGAACATAAACTCTTCCACCAAGTAATTCAACTAGCATCAACTACAAAGAGTAATCAACACTACTAGCAACCTTACAAGTACCAATCGGAGTCGCGAGACGGAGATTGGTTACAAGAGATGAACTAGGGATTGGAGAGGAGATGGTGCTGATGAAGATGTTGATGCAGATGCCTCCCCTCCGACGAGAGGAGTGTTGGTGATGACGATGGCGACGATTTCTTCCTCCGGGAGGGAAGTTTCCCCAGCAGGATCGTCCTGCGGGAGCTCTAGATTGGATATGCTCAAGTTCCGCCTTGCGGCGGCGGCGAAACCACGAAAAAGCTCCCTTTTGAATTTTTTTCAGGAACGAAACCCTTCATATAGCAAAAGAGGGGGCCAGTGGGCCGTCAGGGAGCCCACAAGCCCTGTAGCCGCCACGAGGGGTGGCGGCTACCAGGCTTGTGGGGGCCTGGTAGCTCCCCTTTCGTACTTCTTTCGCCCAGTATTTTTTATATATTCCCAAAAAATTCCACGTAAATTTTCACGGCCTTTGGTGTTGTGCAGAATAGAGGACTCAGATTTGCTCCTTTTCCAGTCTAGAATTTCCAGCTGCCTGAATTCTCCCTCTTCAAATAAACCTTGCAAAATAAGAGAGAAAAGGCATAAATATGGTACCACAAAGTAATATAACAGCCCATAAAGCAATAAATATCAACATGAAAGTATGATGCAAAATGCACGTATCAAGGAGCAGTAAGTATTTCCCTCAGTTTGAGAACAAAGGTATCAATCCAGTAGGAGAATCACGCCAAGTCAAGAGTACCTGTGCAAACACAAAAGAGCTTGCACCCAATGCTATAAAGGGGTTGTCAGTCCCTTCAAGATTGATTGCAAAGTGAGATATGAAGGTGGAAAGTGCAACAAAGTAAAAGTGTAAGGCTGAAAATATTGTGTGAAGTAGACCCAGGGGCCATAGTGTTCACTAGAGGCTTCTCTCGAAATAGCAAATAATACGGTGGGTAACAAATTACTGTCGAGCAATTGATAGAACCGCGCAATGTCATGACGATATCTAAGGCAATAATCATACATATAGGCATCACGTCCAAGACAAGTAGACCGATAATTTCTGCATCTACTACTATTACTCCACACATCGATCACTATCTAGCATGCATCTAGTGTATTGAGTTCATGACGAACAGAGTAATGCCTTAAGCAAGATGACATGATGTAGAGGGATAAACTCAAACCAATGATGAATACCCCATCTTTTTACCCTTGATAGCAACAACACGATGTGTGCCTCGCTGCCCCTTCTGTCACTGGGAGAGGTCACCGCACGGTATGTGATACGTCTCCAACGTATCTATAATTTTTGATGGTTTCATGCTCTTATCTTGTCAAACTTTGGATGTTTTGTATGCCTTTTATATCTTTTTTTGAGACTAACTTATTAACTCAGTGCCAAGTGCCAGTTCCTGTTTTTTCCATGTTTTTGACCTCTTTCAGAGGAGGATTTTAAACGGAGTCCAAACAGAACGAAACTGCCAAAAAGATTTTTTTTTTTAAACAGAAGAAGATCGGGGAGCTTCAGAATCACGGCAGGGGGCCACCAGGGACCCCACAAGCCCCCTAGCCACGGCCAGGGGGCCCACGCCTCCCAGTCTTATGGGCTCCCTGGGCCACCTCTATCCAAGGTCTTTCGCCTATAAATTACCTAAAATCCCAAAAAAAATCAGGAGATCATCGAAAGTACTTTTTCGCCGCCGCAAGCTTCTGTCTCCGCAAGATCCCATCTGGGGCACGTTCTGGTGCCCTGCCGGAGTGGGGATTCAGATACGGAATGCTTCATCAACACCATGACCTCTCCGATGATGCGCGAGTAGTTCACCATAGACCTACGGGTCCAAAGCTAGTAGCTAGATGGCTTCTTCTCTCTCTTGTTCTTCAATACAAAGTTCTCCATGATCTTCATGGAGATCTATCTGATGTAATCTTCTTTTGCGGTGTGTTTGTCGAGATCCGATGAATTGTGGATTTATGATCAGATTATCTATGAATCTTATTTGAGTTTCTTCTGATCTCTCTTATGCATGATATCATATCCTTGTAATTCGCTTCGAGTTGTGGGTTTTGTTTGGCCAACTAGATCTATGATTCTTGCAATGGGAGAAGTGCTTGGTTTTGGTTTCATACCGTGCGGTGACCTCACCCAATGACAGAAGGGATAGCGAGGCACACATCGTGTTGTTGCCATCAAGGGTAAAAAGATGGGGTTTTCATCATTGGTTTGAGTTTATCCCTCTACATCATGTCATCTTGCTTAAGGCGTTACTGTGTTCGTCATGAACTCAATACACTAGATGCATGCTGGATAGCGGTCGATGTGTGGAGTAATAGTAGTAGATGCAGAAAGTATCGGTCTACTTGTCTCGGACATGATGCCTATATGTATGATCATTGCCTTAGATATCGTCATGACTTTGTGCGGTTCTATCAATTGCTCGACAGTAATTTGTTCACCCACCATAATATTTGTTATTTTGAGAGAAGCCTCTAGTGAACACTATGGCCCCCGGGTCTACTCCACGCCATATTTTCAACCTTACTCTTTTTCTTCTTTGCACTTTCTGCCTTCAGATCTCACTTTGCAATCAATCTTGAAGGGATTGACAACCCCTTTATAGCGTTGGGTGCAAGCTCTTTTGTGTTTGCACAGGTACTGTGGACTTGACGCGATTCTCCTACTGGATTGATACCTTGGTTCTCAAACTAAGGGAAATACTTATTGCTCCTGTGCTGCGTCGCCCTTTCCTCTTCAAGGGAAAAACCAACGCAAGCTGAAGAGACGACAGAAGGATTTCTGTCGCCATAGCAGAAGAATTTCTGGCGCCGCTGCCGGGGAGGATCAAGTCAAGAACTCATCCCAGTAAGTGTCGCAAACTTATCTCTTGCATTTACTTTGTTTGCCACTTGCCTCTCGTTTTCCTCTCCCCCACTTCTGAAAAACAAAAATTTACAAACAAATATTTGCCTGTTTCGTTTGCCTTTTTCGTTCGCATTTTCGTTCGCCCTTTTTCTCGCTTGCTCTTTGCCCGCTTGTCTGCCTGCTAAAACCCGCATGGACCAACCAAGGGATTTTGATGCTCACTATGCTAGGTTGGAAGAGATTTAAACTAGTGTTAAAGGCTTCATGTCTACTCAATTTATATACAACAGTTACTGTCGTAGAGAACTGAAGGAGCAAAATTCTTTTCTAGCTTTTATGAGTAGAGAAGTTGATGATATGGCCAAAGAATTCCTTGCGCTAAATTCTCAGTTTGCTCGTCTTGAAAAGTTGGTAGGCCAGATTTCTGATAAGCAGGCTACCTTAATCAATAAAATGGCTGCTAAACCTGAAACTCGTGATGAGACTCACGAAGATCTTAAAGTGCTTGGTGTGCCTCCCATTGAATCTTTGTTTTCTTGTGTCAAACGTAATGATGATGGGGCTGGATATGAATCCACTTTGGTTGAAAAACGCCCCAATGATTCGGAGTCCATCTATCTTAATGCTAAAAGCATTGAAAGTGGAGTAGAAGATATTAAAACCTTGAGTAGTAATGAAACTACTACTTTTGCTTTCAAGGAATTCAATTATGATAGTTGCTCCTTGATTGAATGCATTTCCTTGATGCAATCCATGCTAAACTCTCCACACGCTTATAGCCAAAACAAGGCCTTTACCGATCATATCATCGATGCTATGATAAAATCTCTTGAAGAGAAACTTGAATTGGAAGTTTCTATCCCTAGAAAGCTTCATGATGAGTGGGAACCTACTATCAAAATCAAAATCAAAAACTATGAATGCAATGCTTTGTGTGATTTGGGTGCTAGTGTTTCTGCGATTCCAAAGTCTTTATGTGATGTTCTGGGTTTTAATGAGATTGAGGAGTGTTCTCTTAATTTGCATCTTGCCGATTCTACTGTCCAGAAACCCATGGGAAGGATCAATGATGCTCTTATTATAGAAAATAGGAACTATGTACCCGTGGATTTCATTGTGCTTGACATTGATTGCAATCCTACATGCCCTATTATTCTTGGTAGACCTTTCCTAAGGATTATCTCTGCCATCATCGATATGAAGTAAGGGAATATTAGATTTCAATTTCCTTTAAAGAAGGGCATTGAGCACTTTCCTAGAAAGAAAATAAGATTGCCTTATGAATCCATGATGAGGGCCACTTATGGTTTGAGCACCCAAAGAGGACGATACGTGATTCTATCGCCTTATGCCTAGTAAGGGTGTTAAACAATAGCGCTTGTTGGGAAGCAACCCAATGAATTTATTTCTTTTTCTTTCTGTTTTGTTGCGTCCACACCATCATAATTCTTTTATGATTGTGTTTTTTGTGTTTCTTTTTGTGTTTGAGCCAAGCAAAACCTTTATGACTAGTCTTGGTGATGGTTGTTTGATCCTGGTGGAAAAAGACAGAAACTTTTCGCTGACGAGATGATTTTTCATTTTTATTCAGAAAGAGATTTTAAGTTTATTATTTTTGCTGCTGGTTGATATGCCTTTTGCCCAGGCATTTGTACGTTTTCAGAATTTGGAGGTACCAGAAGTATATGAAGTATACAGATTGCTACAGACTAGTCTGTTTGTGACATATTATGTTTCTGTTGAGTTGGTTGCTTGTTTTGATGAATCTATCGATAGTATCGGGGGGTACTAGGCATGGAAAAGTGAGAATACAGTATCCCAACATCACTATAAATAGAAATCAAGATTGCTATGGTACCTAAAGTGGTGGTAGTTTGTTTTCTTGTGCTAATGTTATCACGAGTTTCTGTTTAAGTTTTGTGTTGTGAAGTTTTCAAGTTTTGGGTGATGTTCTCATGGACAAAGATATAAGGAGTGGAAAGAGCTCAAGCTTGGGGATGCCCAAGGCATCCCAATCCAAATTCAAGGACACCAAAAGCCTAAGCTTGGGGATGCCCCGGGAAGGCATCCCCTCTTTCGTCTTCAATCCATCGGTAACGTTACTTGGAGCCATATTTTTATTCACCACATGATATGTGTTTTGCTTGGAGCGTCTTGTATGTTAGGAGTCTTTTCTTTTTCTTGTGTCACAATCATCCTTGCTGCACACCTTTAGAGAGAGACATGCACTCATCATGATTTTGCTAGAATGCTCATAGTGCTTCACTTATATCTTTTGAGCTAGATAATTTCACTCTTTGTGCTTCACTTAGATCTTTTAGAGCACGGCGGTGCGTGACTTGGTAGTTGGTTTATGCTATGAAATTAGTTCCAAAGGTGATAGGTACCCAAAGAGGATACAAAAACCTCCATCTTCATGTGCATTGAGTAGAAAGAGAAGCCTTGATTCCTCTCAATTAGTTTTGAGATGTGGATTTGGTAATATTAAGAGCTATGTTAGTAGGGTGTTGTGAATCTAGAAATACTTGTGTTGAAGTTAGTGATTCCCATAGCATGCACGTATGGCGAACCGCTATGTTAGGAATTCGGAGCATAATTGATCTATTGATTGTCATCCTTTGTGTTGAGGTCGGGATCGCGCAATGGTTAACACCTACCAACCCTTCCCCTAGGAGTATGCGTTTAGCACTTTGTTTCGATTACTAATAAAAACTTTCACAACAATTATGTGAGTTCTTCATGACTAATGTGAGTCCATGGTATAGATGCACTTTCACCTTCCACCATTGCTAGCCTCTCTAGTGCCGCGCAATTTTTGCCGGTACACAAACCCACCATATGCCTTCCTCAAAACATCCACCTTACCTACCTACTATGGCATTTCCATAGCCATTCCGAGATATATTGCCATGCAACTCCCACCGTTCCGTCTCATGACTTGTGCCCTCACTCTCATATTGCCATTGCATGATCGTAAGATAGCTAGCAAAATGTTTCAACATCATACGCCAAGCTAGATCGTTGCACATCCCGGTACACTGCCGGAGGCATTTCCTATAGAGTAATTTCTAAACTTTGAGTTGTGAGTAAATAAAAGTGTGGTGATCATCATTATTAGAGCATTGTCCCATGTGAGGAAATAAAAAAAGAGCCCAAAGAGCCCAAATAAAAAAAATAAAAAAAGAGGCCTAAGAGCCCAAATAAAAAAAATAAAAAAAAGGAGAGAAGAAGAGAGAAGGGACAATGCTACTATCTTTTTACACACTTGTGCTTCCTAATAGCACCATGTTCTTCATGTTTGAGAGCCTCTCGTTTCGTCACACCATATGCTAGTGGGAATCTTCATTATATAACTTGGCTTGTATATTCCAATGATGGGCTTCCTCAAATTGCCCTAGGTCTTCGTGACCAAGCAAGTTGGATGCACACCCACTAGTTCTCCTTTTGAGCTTTCACATACATATAGCTCTAGTGCATCCTTTGTATGGCAATCCCTACTCATTCACATTGATATCTATTAATGGGCATCTCCATAGCCCTTTGATACGCCGAGTCAATGTGACCATCTCCTCTTTTTTGTCTCACAACCACCACCACACTCTATTCCACCTATAGTGCTATATCCATGGCTCACGCTCATGTATTGCGTGATAGTTATAAAAAGTTGGAGAAAGTAAGAGAGCGAAAACAATTACTTGGCGAATACCGGGGTTGTGCATGATTTACATTAGTTGCGTGAGGATGATGGAGCATAGCCAGACTATATGATTTTGTAGGGAAAACTTTCCTTGGACATGTTGTTTTGAAAGTTCATGATTACCTTGCTAGTTTGCTTGAAGTATTATTGTTTTCATGTCAATAGCAAACTACTGTTTTGAATCTTACGGATCTGAACATTCATGTCACACAAAATAAGTTGCAAAGGACAACTATGCTTGGTAGCATTCCACATCAAAAATTCAGTCTTTATCACTTCCCTACTCGAGGACGAGCAGGAGTTAAGCTTGGGGATGCTTGATACGTCTCCAACGTATCTATAATTTTTGATGGTTCCATGCTATTATCTTGTCAAACTTTGAATGTTTTGTATGCCTTTTATATCTTTTTTTTGAGACTAACTTATTAACTCTATGCCGAGTGCCAGTTCCTGTTTTTTCCATGTTTTTGACCCCTTTGAGAGGAGGATTTTAAACGGAGTCCAAACGGAACGAAACTGCCAAAAAGATTTTTACCAAAACAGAAGAAGATCGGGAAGCTTGAGAATCAGGGCAGTGGGCCACCAGGGACCCCACAAGCCCCCTAGTCGCGGCCAGGGGGGCCAGCGCCTCCCAGGCTTGTGGGCTCCCTGGGACACCTCTGCCCTAGGTCTTTCGCCTACAAATTCCCTAAAATCCGAGAAAAAATTAGGAGATCATCGAAAGTACTTTTCCGCTGCCGCAAGCTTCTGTCTCCGCAAGATCCCATCTGGGGCACGTTTTGGTGCCCTGCCAGAGTGGGGATTCGGATACGGAGGGCTTCTTCATCAACACCATGACCTCTCTGATGATGCGCGAATAGTTCACCATAGACCTGCGGGCCCAAAACCAAGCACTTCTCCCATTGCAAGAATCATAGATCAAGTTGGCCAAACAAAACTCACAACTCGAAGAGAATTACAAGGATATGAAATCATGCATATAAGAGATAAGAAGAAACTCAAATAAGATTCATAGATAATCTGATCATAAATCCACAATTCATCGGATCTCGACAAACACACCGCAAAGAAGATTACATCGGATAGATCTCCATGAAGATCATGGAGAACTTTGTATTGAAGATCCAAGAGAGAGAAGAAACCATCTAGCTACTAGATATGGACCCGAAGGTCTATGGTGAACTACTAATGCATCATCGGAGAGGTCATGGTATTGATGAAGAAGCCCTCCGTATCTGAATCCCCCCCTTGGGCAGGGCACCAGAACGAGCCCGAGATGGGATCTTGCGGAGACAGAAGCTTGCGGCGGCGAAAAAGTATTTTCGTGGATCTCTCTCGCAGTTTTTGAATTTTTCTGAATTTATAGGCGGAAGAGGTAGGGCAGACGAGCCACAGGGGGCCCATAAGCTTGCTAGGCGCCCCCCTAGCCGCGCCTAGGGGGCTTGTGGGGTCCCCTGGTGGCCCCTGCCTTGGTTCTAAAGTATCATGCGTATCTTCTGTTCCGGAAAAAATCTTTTCGGAAGTTTTATTCCGTTTGGACACCGTTTAAAATACTCCTCTGAAAAGGGTCAATAACACAGAAAAAACAGGAACTGGCACTTGGCACTGAGTTAATAAGTTAGTCCCAAAAAATATATAAAAGGCATACAAAACATCCAAAGTTTGACAAGATAATAGCATGGAACCATAAAAAATTATAGATACATTGGAGACGTATCAAGATGTCATCAAGGTGCACGTGTGCTAAACGCGGAGGTGTCATCCGTTCGGCGTTTGATCTGGATGGATCATGATTGGATTTTGAATATGTACTATTACATCAACCACATTTTTAAAGCTTCTGCTTAGCGATATACAAGGGTATGTAGACAAACTCTCCCTCTCGTAGTTGTGCATCTTCATGGATATATCTTGCATGTGCGTAGGAATTTTTTTGTTTCCCATGCAACGTTCCCCATTAGTGGCATCATGAGCTAGGTTTATGCGTACATGATATGGACGAGTAGAACACAAAGAAGTTGTGGACGTTGATGTTCAGATTGCTAACCTCCTTTGTCTTATCTTGATTTGACGGTAGTGTGGGATGAAGCAGTTCAAACCAACCATACTTGTCCTCGCACAAGAGACCAGTTCCACCGACTAACATGCAACTTGTTTGCATAAAGGTGGCTGGCGGGTGTCTGTCTCTCCCACTTTAGTTGAATTGGATTCGATGAACGTTGTCCTTGTATAAGGTTAAAAGGCAACTTGATTATCATTGTTGTAGATTTTGCGTAGGTAAGAACGGTTCTTGCTAGTTGCCCATAATAGCCACATACAACATGCAACAACAAAGTAGAGGGCGTCTAATTTGTTTTTGCAGGAATGATGTGATGTGATATGGCCAAGACATGATATGATATATGTCATGTATGAGATGATAATATTTTGCCATAATTATCACGACTTGCATGCCGATGATTACGACAACAAACATGAGCCATAGGGTTGTCTTTAATTTATTTTATGCCGTTTGCTTTAGTTTATCGCTGACTTAGCAATAGTTGTAGAAGCAATAGTTGGCACGACAACAACATGGCGACATGATGATGGAGATCATGATGATGGAAATCATGGTGTCATGCCGGTGACGATGGATATCATGTTGGTGCTTTGAAGATGGAGATCGAAAGCACAAGATGATGATGGCCATATCATGTCACTTATTTGATTTGCATTGATGTTTATCTTTATATGCATCTTCTTTTGGTTAGGACAACAATAGCATTACAAGTTGACCCCTCACTTAATTTCAAGACAAAATTGTTCTCCCCAAGTATGCGCCATTGTGAAAGTTCATCGTTTCAAAGAACCTCATGATTATTGAGTGTGATAGACTCTTCTTCACATACAACGGGTGTAAGCCAGTTTTGCACATGCAGAATACTTGGGTTAAACTTGACGAGCCTAGCATGTATGAACATGGCCTCAGAACACAGGAGACCGAAATGTTAAACATGAGTCATGTAGTAGATATGATTAACATGGAGATGTTCACCATTGGAACTACCTCATCTCACATGATGATCGGACTTGGGTTGGCGGATTTAGATCATGTCACACTTAGACAACCTAAGGGATGTTTATTTGAGAGGGAGTTCTTTAGTAATATGATTATCTGAACTCATTATCACGAACTTAGTCTGGAATTGTCTTTGAAAACTATGTTGTAGATCAATGGCTTGCGTAGTAGCTCCCTCAAATTTTAATGTGTTCCAAGAGAAAGCTAAGCTAAAACATGATGGAAGTAACTATAGGCACTGGGTCCATAATCTAAGGATTATCCTCATGGCATCACAAAAGGCTTATGTCCTTGATGGACTGCTTGGTGCGCCACCCTCTCCAGCATCGTGATACTTATGATCTGCATTGGGTTTTCCGTGAAGAGGAACGAGTAATTGCACCATAATACATGTAAGTATTTCCCTCGGTTAAGAAACCAAGATTTATTGAACCAATAGGAATATCAATCCTCGACCGTCTTCAATGGATGCACATAAAAGAGCAAAATTTGCACCCAACCCGGGCAAGAGGGTTGTCAATCCCCTTGATCTCGTTATTTGCAAGAAAATGAGGTGTGTACATAATTGCAGAGAATTGTAAACTGCAAAAATAAAGTACAAACAAATAAGAACAACGAGGAAATTATAAGTTTTGTGAATATATAAGTGAATAGACTCGGGGGCCATACTATTCTCTAGTGTCATCTCTCATGAAAGCAACATATGGTGGGTAAACAAATTACTGTTGGGCAATTGACACAAAAGTGGATAGTTATGCCATTTTCACGGCAATGATCATGTGTATATAGGCATCACGTCCATAAGCAAATAGGATGACTCATGCCTACACCTACTACTACTAATCCACTTAAGAGTGCTTCTATCCTTCCATCTCTACGTATTGAGTTCATGACAAACAGAGTAATGTTTGGAGAACGATGACAATGATGTAGGCAAAGCAAACTCAAGCAATATGAATAAATCAGATCATTTTATCCTTAGTGAAAACAACACAAAGACACACTTGTCCCCTTGTGTCACTGGGATATAGAAACTCATCAGGTTGAACCCACTACAACGCACCCCTCTCACTAAAGAAATACAAAACTATTTGGCCAAAGCAATTCAATAGATCATAGAGAACTATGAAGCTATGATGAACATGCAAATAAGAATCATAAAACTAAGATAAGACTCAAATAATTCTCATGAATAATCTGAAGAAAAACCCACAATTCATCGAATTCCAACAAACACATCATACAAAATAATTACATCGGATAGATCAAAGCGAAGATGCGATGATCATTGTATTGAAGATAAAGAGAGATAGACATCTAGGTACTATCTACGGGCATGTAGATCTGTAGTGAACTAATCACACATCATCACGAGGGCAACAAGGTTGATGAAGAGTCCCTCCTTGATTGATCCCCCTCCGATGGGGTGCCGGAACGGAGCTCCAGATGGGATCACCGTGGAATAGAGACTTTCGACAGCACAAAAAGTGTTTCTCTCTTATATTTAATGTTTTTTGTAATATATGTGAATTTATAGGCTAGAGAACAGAGGTAGAGGGGCCACGAGAGAGGGATGAGCCATCAGGGCGCGCCGACCCCTCAGTCGCGCCCTGTTGGCTTGTGTCTCCCTCGTCTGTGTTCCGGACTTCTCCCGAGGCTTCCAGGTCTTCTTTTGGTCCCAAAAAATCATAAAAATAATTATATCAATGGTCTCCCCGATAACCCACAAGTATAGGGGATCGCAACAGTTTTCGAGGATAGAGTATTCAACCCAAATTTATTGATTTGACATAAGGGGAAGCCAAACAATATTCTCAAGTCTTAGTAGTTGAGTTGTCAATTCAACCACACGTGAAAGACTTAGTATGTGCAGAAAAGTATCAGTAGCAGAGTAGTGTGATAGCAACAGTAACCAGTAACAGTAGCAACAGTAACCAGTAGTAGCAAAGTGACAGCAGTAGCAGCAAAGTAACATCACTAGCAACACAGTAACAGTAGCAGCAGTGAGAGCAGTAGCAGCAAAGTAACATAGCAAGGACCAGTAGGAAAAACTCGTAGGCATTGGATCGGTGATGGATGATTATGCCAGATGCTATTCATCATGCAACAGTTATAACACAGAGAGATATGTAACTAGCTCCAGTTCGTCAATGTAATGTAGGCATGTATTCCATATATAGTCATACGTGCTTAGGGAAAAGAAGTTGCATGACATCTATTATCCATCCCTCCCATGGCAGCGGGGTCCTAATGGAAACTACGGGATATTAAGGTTCTCCTTTTAATAAAGAACCGGACCAACGCATTAACACTTAGTGAATACATGAACTCCTCATACTATGGTCATCTCCGGGAGTGGTTCCGGCTATTGTCACTCCGGGGTTGCCGGGTCATAACACATAGTAGGTGACTACAACTTGCAAGATAGGATCAAGAACTCACATATATTGACGAGAACATAATAGGTTCAGATCTGAAATCATGGCACTCGGGCCCTAGTGACAAGCATTAAGCATGGCAAAGTAGTAGCAACATCAATCTCAGAACATAGTGGATACTAGGGATCAATCCCCGTCAAAACTAACTCGATTACATGATAGATCTCATCCAACCCATCACCGTCCAGCAAGCCTACGATGAGATTACTCACGAACTGTGAAGAGCATCATGGAATTGGCGATGAAGGAAGGTTGCTGATGACGATGGCGATGATCTCCCCTCTCCGGAGCCCAGAACGGACTCCAGATCTGCCCTCCAGAGGAAGAACAGGAGGTGGCGGCGCCTCCGTATCGTAAAACGCGATGAACTCTTCTCCTTGATTTTTTTCGGACGAAAGAGGCTAAATTGAGCTGAGATTGCAGGCGGTGGAGCTTTGTGGGCCCCACAAGCCTGCGAGGCGCGGCCAAGGGGGCCGCGTCTAGTGGGTTGTGGGCTCCACGCTCCACTTCCTCCGCTAATTCTTGTGCCAGTATTTTTTATATATTCCACAAAAATTCTCCGTAAATTTCCAGGTCATTCCGAGAACTTTATTTCTGTGCAAAAAGAACACCATGGCAATTCTGTTGAAAATAGCGTTAGTCCGGGTTAGTTTCATTCAAATCATGCAAATTAGAGTCCAAAACAAGGGCAAAAGAGTTTGGAAAAGTAGATACGATGGAGACGTATCAACTCCCCCAAGCTTAAAACCTTGCTTGTCTTCAAGCAATTCAGTTGACAAACTGAAAGAGACAAAAGAAAAACTTTTATGAACTCTGTTTGATCTTGTTGTTGCAACTATGTCTAACTCATATCCAGAATTTCAGCAAAATCACAAGCTAACCACATAAGCAAATAACATCTAGGTCTCACGGTAAACTCATATCAATTGCATAATCAACTAGTGAGCAAATAATAATAAGTTTCAAACGTCAACACTTCAATAAAAACAATCATGAAGCAGTACGAGCAGATGGTATCTCGCTAGCTCTTTCTGAGACCGCAAAACATAAATGCAGAGCACCTTCAAAGACCAAGGGCTAACTAAACATTGTAATTCATGGTCATACTCAATCAAAGTTAAAAGCAAAGCATAAAAATGACAGAGGTGCTCTCTAATTGGTGCTTTTGTAAGAAGAGGATGGCTCAACAGGAGCATAAATAGACAGGCCCTTCGCAGAGGGAAGCATTGATTTGCAGAGGTGCCACAGCTCAAGCTTTGAAAATAGAGATAATAATTTTGGGTGGCATGCTTTCATTGTCAACGCAATGACCAAGAGTTTTCACCATCTTCCACGCTACACATGCTATAGGCGGTTCCCAAACATAAAAGTAAAGTTTTGACCCCCCCCCACCATCGATCAATCACGCTCCACGACTAGCCGAATACTCGGGTGCCGTCCATACCAACATCAATCCAGGGGGAGTTTTGTTTGCAATTATCTTTTCGATTTGAGCATGGAACTGGGCATCCCAATTACCGGCCCCTTTCTAGTGAATGATAGTGAATAAACACATATCGAGGATAACACGCCTAGCATGGAAGATGCTGATCGTCCCTTTTCGCCACATGAGCGGTTCGGGCATGCAAAACAGATTATTTCTTGAATGTTTAGAGAGTGGCACATGCAAATTTACTTGGAACGGCAGGTAGATACCGCATATAGGTATGTATTGTGGACTCATATGGAACAACTTTGGGTTTATGGAAGTGGATGCACAAGCAGTATTCTCACTTAGTACAAGTGAAGGCTAGCAAAAGACTGGGAAGCGACCAACTAGAGAGCGACAACAGTCGTCAAAATGCATTGAGATTAACCAACATTGAGTGCAAGCATGAGTAGGACATAAATCACCATGAACATGAATATCATAGAGGCTATGTTGATTTTGTTTCAACTACACGCGTGAACATGCGCCAAGTCAAGCCACTTGAATCATTCAAAGGAGGATACCATCCTATCATACTACATCATAGTCATCTCAAAATTCATGTTGGCATCCAAGACAAACCATTATAAGCTCCTAGCTAATTAAGCATGGCATCATAAACTATGATCTCTAAGTTGTCATTGCAAACATGTTTCTCTCACAACAAAGTTGAATCAGGAACGATGAGCTAGTCATATTTACAAAAACAAAATAGATCGAGTTCATACCAACTTTTCCAGGCTCAGTCACTTCATCATATATCGTCATTATTGCCTTTCACTTGCACGACCGAACGATGTGAACAATAATAAGAGTGCTCGTGCATTGGACTAAGCTGGAATCTGCAAGAAAACACAAAGGAGAAGACAAAGTAATATGGCTCTTTGACAGATAAACAGATATGCATGCGAGAGCCACTAAACATTGTAACCATGGTCTTCTACCTTGACCCAAAGAAAAACAAAAACTATTTACACGGGAAAGCTCCCAACAAGCAAAAGAAGAACAAGAAAATATTTTTGGGTATTCTCAAACTAGACAAACACACGAAAAGAAAACGAGAGGAAGAAATAAACTAGCATGGATGATACAGTGGCAAAGTGTGAACACCGACTAACAAAGTGAAAGCGTAAGCAAGAATATAAAGTCGGTGAGAAACACGTACTCCCCCAAGCTTAGGCTTTTGGCCTAAGTTGGTCTACTCCCAAGGAGGGAAATAACCGTCTCCGGGGTACTCCGGAGTGGACTGAGGATGCCACTGCTGTGTGAGCTCCTCTGGCTCCCACTGATAAACTGGCGTCTGGTACTCGACTGGTAGCTCGGGCACGGGCACCTGTTGTTGGGCTATGCCCCAATATGCGTAGATGTCCGAGGGCATAATAATGTACATGCATGTATGAAGATTGAACAAAGAAGGATCAGGCAAGGTAATAGTCTCACGAGTACCCTGACTAAATACAAGGTTATAAATCATCATTCTATTTATATCTCTATCAAGAAAGTCATGGCGAACCATGCTATCATAATCTAGATATCTCTCGGGAAGAAGAATCTCTTCTTCCTCGTCCAGTCTAATAGGTATCTCAAAATGTCTAGGAAGACGGGTAGCTAGCATAGATACCTCCATAGATAACGCCTTTAGAACGGTTTGTGTTCAACCGTTGAGCTACTATAGGGCCCAAGCTATAAGTTTTATCATTATAAAGGGCTTCGGGCAAGACCGCAAGATCTGGGGAGCTAAGGGATCCATCTTTCCCACGACCAATCAAACATTTTCCCACGAATAATGAGAAGATGAGAAGTACCGAAGCACGGGAAAATGTATGCTAGCAACTCTAGCGCAAGACACTCCTCTCTCTTATCCTACAGCAATAGTATCTATGAAAGCCTCCAAGTCCCGTGGACGAGGTTCATGAATATCCCCAACATAAGGTAATTTTCAAACATTGCAAAAATCCTGAAGTGACAAGCGTCGGGGGATATCATATAATTTGAACTCAACCATAGGAGGATTCTTCCTTGGATAGAAGTTAAAGCTTTGCATGAAAATATTAGTGATGAGGAGGTATTGCGGACACTTATCTTCAACGGCGGTGGTAAGGCCTGCGTTCTCCACAAAGTGATAAAAGTCCTCATAAAGTCCGTCGGCGCGTAAGAACACATCGCTTGGTCATTCGCACACTCGAACTTCTGCAACTCGGGGGCCGGATACTTGGGTTTCTTCTTCTCATTCCCATCATCCTTGAGGTCACGGCTTGAAGAGCCTCTAAAGAACCTCCTCATCTTTTCCCTTTTCTATCTGTGAAAATTTCTGAAATTTTAGTGACTCTAAGGAAAAGTGGACAAGGCCCAAGAAAACTCATAGCAACTACTCCAACAAGTGCCTAGAGGCCATATTACGCATCAAAACTACTTGGGACCAGCTAAAATTAGCAATCAAAGCTCAAGAACAGGGTCACCAAGGCAGCAAAAATACGCGAAGTATAAGGCACTAGAGCAAAAACTAATTGGACCAATGGAGGAGTCACTTACCAAGGAGTAATTTCCCCAAAACATCTTGGTGAATGGTGCTTTGCACAAGGAGATCGAAAATCCCAGCAAGAAGAGCAAGAACACGGGTTTGAGCTGCGAAATGATTTTTTCTGGAGGTAGGACAAGCAGATGGGAGCTAGAATAAGTGGAGGGGTGCACGTGGGCCCCACAAGCCTGGGTGGCGCGGCCAGGGGTGCCCGCCTCCACGGCTTATGGCCCACTCGTGCAGTTCCCTCACTAGCTCTTCGTCTCAGTATTTTTCAAAAAAATCCAGAAAAAATCATACTTGATTTTCAGGGCGTTCGGAGAAATTTTATTTTCGGGGTACTTTTCTACGGGACGCTAAGACAGAAAATAGGGAAAACTAAACTAAATCTATAATTTTTCTTCCAAGCAACCAAAGGTGAAAGCTTGGAACAGAGGTTTGTGACTCCTCGATTCATCCATCTCATGGTCATCGAAAGAAATCCGTCAATGAGATTGATCAAGTCTCCTTGACAAACTTTATCGAATCGCAAAAGAAGACGGAGAATTTCCGAATAACCACTAGGTTACCTCAATGGGGATGTGGATATCCCCAACAAGCAAATCATACTTCATTTTAACAGGAGGAATAGGGCATTCAAAGCTCCCAATAAGAATCGATGAAGTTTTTTCGATAGCATTGATGCAATGTACTCGATATTGTTTCTTTGGAAAGTGCACCGTATGCTCATTACCGTTGACATGGAAAGTGACATTGCCTTTGTTGCAATCAATAACAGCCCCTGCAGTGTTTAAAAAGGGTCTTCCAAGGATGACCGCCATGGCATCGTCCTCGGGAATATCCAGAATAACAAAGTGTGTTAAGATAATAACGTTAGCAACCACAACAGGCACATCCTCGCAAATGTCGATAGGGAAAAGAGTTGATTTGACGGCCATTTGCAGAGAGATTTCAGTGGGTTTCAACTTATCCAGTTCAAGCCTACGATAAAGAGAGAGAGGCATAACACTAACACCAGCTCCAAGGTCGCATAAAGCAGTTCTAACGTAGTTTCCTTTAGTGGAGCAAGGTATAGTGGGCACTCCGGGATCACCTAGTTTCTTAGGAGTTCCACCCTTGAAGGTATAATTAGGAAGCATGGTGGAAATCTCAACCTCAGGTATCCTCCTCTTATTAGTCACAATATCCTTCATGTACTTAGCATACGGAGACATTTTGAGCATATCTGTCAAACGCATTTGCAGAAAGATAGGTCTAATCATTTCAACAAATCGCTCAAAATCCTCATCATCCTTTTTGTTGGATGGTTTGGGAGGAAAGGGCATGGGTTTCTGAACCCATGGTCCCCTTTCTTTACCATGCTTCCTAGCAGCAAAGTCGTTCTTGCCGTATCTCTTATTCTTAGGTTGTGGGTTATCAAGATCAACAGGTTTAATCTCCACATCCTTATCATTGCTCGGTTGAGCATCATCATGAACATCACTATTGATATTATCATTAGGCTCATGTTCATCACCAGATTGTGTTTCGTCATCAGAGACAAAGACATCGTTTGGATTCTCAGGTGTAACAGGGTTGCTAGCGTGCAAGTTCCTATCATCTTTCTTTTTCTTCCTAGGATGACTAGGTGCATTAGTGCTAACTCCTTGAGAATCTTGCTCAATTCTCTTAGAATGACCCTCAGGATACAAAGGTTCCTGGGTCATTCTACAGCCTCTAGTGACGACTCTAACAGAATTGTCATTCATCTCATTGAGCAAGTCATTCTGAGCCTTAAGTACTTGTTCTACTTGAGTAGTAACCATAGAGGCATGTTTACTCAGGAGCTTAAGATCATTGACATTTCTGTCCACGCAAGCACTTAAATGACTAAGCATGCGATCATTCTGTTCCAATTGTCTGCTAACATAATCATTGAAACTCTGTTGTTTGGCAACAAAGTTATCAAATTCATCCACGCATAAGCTAGCAGGTTTATCAAAAGGAATATCACTCTCATTGAATCTACGAAGAGAATTTACCTCTACTACGTGTATCGGGTTATCAAGACCATGGATCTCTTCGATAGGTGGTAGATTTTTGACATCTTTAGATTTAATGCCTTTCTCTTTCATAGATTTCTTAGCTTCTTGCATATCTTCAGGACTGGGGAATAGGATACCTCTTTTCTTAGGAGTTGGCTTTGGAGGTGGTTGGGGAATAGTCCAAGCATTCTCATTGCACAAGATATTATTCAATAGGATCTCAGCTTGTTCTACAGTTCGTTCCCTATAAACACAACTGGCACAACTATCTAGGTGGTCCTTAGAAGCATCAGTTAGTCCATTATAGAAGATATCAAGTATTTCATTCTTCTCAAGAGGGTGATCAGGCAAAGCATTCAGTAGCTGGACGAGCCTCCCCCAAGCTTGTGGGAGACTCTCTTGTTCAACCTGCGCAAAGTTGTATATTTCGTGTAAGGCAGCTTGCTTCTTATGGGCAGGGAAATATTTTTCAGAGAAGTAGTAGATCATATCCTGGGGGTTACGCACACAACCAGGAGAAAGAGAAGTGAACCAGGTCTTAGCATCATCCTTTAGCGAGAAGGAAACAACCTAAGGATATAGTAGTGGCGGATCTTTTCCTCACTAGTGAATAGGGTGGCTATATCGTGTAGTTTGGTAAGATGGTCTACAACTGTTTCAGACTCATAACCGTGAAAAGGATCAGATTCGACCAGAGTGATTAACTCAGGGCCGACAGAGAATTCATAATCCTTATCGGTCACGAAGATAGGCGAAGTAGCAAACTTCGGGTCGTATTTCATCCTAGCGTTCAGAGATTTTTCTTTCCACTTGCATAGTAATTTATCAACATCATAGGTATCCTTACACGCAAGAAAGTCCTCAGCTATCTCTCCCTCCATAACATAACACTCAGGCATATCAAGCAATTCATATCTAGGAGAGCTAGTTCTAACAGGCAAAATAGCAGGTTTTACTTCAATAGTATCAACAGTTTCAGAAGTATCATCACATCTAGCAGCAACTCTAGCAATTTGTGCATCAAGGAATGCACCAAGTGGCAAAGCAGTATCAAGCATAGCATCATCATAAGCATCATGGGCACCAGAAGTAGCATCATCAAGCACGGGCGACACATCAAAATTTCTAGCAGGAGGTGGTGTCGCAAACTTACTCATAACTGAAGGTGAATCAAGTGCAGAGCTAGATGGCAGTTCCTTACCTGTCCTCGTAGTTGAGGGAAAGACTTTAGTTCTTGGATCTTTTTGATTCCTCATAGTGACCAGCAGACGTAAATCCCAAGTGACTCAGAGAATATAGTTGTGCCTCCCCGGTAACGGTGCCAGAAAAAGGTCTTGATAACCCACAAGTATAGGGGAACGCAACAGTTTTCGAGGGTAGAGTATTCAACCCAAATTTATTGATTTGACACAAGGGGAAGCCAAAGAATATTCTCAAGTATTAGCAATTGAGTTGTCAATTCAACCACACCTGAAAGACTTAGTATCTGCAGAAAAGTATCAGTAGCAGAGTAGTGTGATAGCAAGAGTAGCAACAGTAACTAGTAGCAGCGAAGTGACAGCAGTAGCAGCAAAGTAACAACAGTAGCAACAGAGTAATAGTAGCAGCAGTGACAGCAGTAGCAACAAAGTAACGTAGCAATGACCAGTAGGAAAAACTCATAGGTATTGGATCGGTGATGGATGATTATGCCAGATGCTATTCATCATGCAACAGTTATAACACAGAGAGATATGTAACTAGCTCCAGTTCGTCAATGTAATGTACGCATGTATTCCGTATATAGTCATACGTGCTTAGGGGAAAGAACTTGCATGCCATCTATTGTCCATCCCTCCCGTGGCAGCGGGGTCCTAATGGAAACTATGGGATATTAAGGTTCTCCTTTTAATAAAGAACCGCACCAACGCATTAACACTTAGTGAATACATGAACTCCTCATACTATGCTCATCTCCGGAAGTGGTTCCGGCTATTGTCACTCCGGGGTTGCCGGGTCTTAACACATAGTAGGTGACTACAACTTGCAAGATAGGATCAAGAACTCACATATATTGACGAGAACATAATAGGTTCAGATCTTAAATCATGGCACTCGGGCCCTAGTGACAAGCATTAAGCATGGCAAAGTAGTAGCAACATCAATCTCACAACATAGTGGATACTAGGGATCAATCCCCGTCAAAACTAACTCGATTACATGATAGATCTCATCCAACCCATCATCGTCCAGCAAGCCTACGATGAAATAACTCACGAATGGTGAAGAACATCATGGAATTGGCAATGAAGGAAGGTTGGTGATGACGATGGCGACGATCTCCTCTCTCCGAAGCCCAGAACGGACTCTAGATCTTCCCTACAGAGGAAGAACAGGAGGTGGCGGCACCTTCGTATCGTAAAATGCGATGAACTCTTCTCCTTGATTTTTTTCCGGACGAAAGGGGCTAAATAGAGCTGAGATTGGAGGCGGTGGAGCTTTGTGGGCCCCACAAGCCTGCGAGGCGCGGCTAGGGGGGCGCGCCTGGTGGGCTTGTGGGCTCCACGCTCCACTTCCTCCGTTGATTCTTACGCCAGTATTTTTTATATATTCCACAAAAATTCTTCATAAATTTCCAGGTCATTCCAAGAACTTTTATTTCTGCGCAAAAACAACACCATGGCAATTCTGCTGAAAACAGCGTTAGTCCGGGTTAGTTCCATTCAAATCATGCATATTAGAGGCCAAAACAAGGGCAAAAGAGTTTGGAAAAGTAGATACGATGGAGATGTATCACTCCCTCGTGTGCCCAACTCTACTTCTGCTGACGACACTACGCGTCTAGTGGTAACGATGTGTGATCCGTCTCTGTAGCATGTTCTTGGTTGTTCTGTGCGTAGAATTTTTTTCTATTGGAGTCGATGCACCTACGTAGAACCCAACAATAATTATATCAATGCGAATAAGCTTTACCACTGTAGCGAATCCACAAGTGATTCAAATCCTATGAAAGTTGAAACAAACAAGGAATTATATAAATGCAAATCAGCTTTGTCACTCCAGCGAATCCACAAGTGATTCGAATCCAATGAAAGACGAAACAAAGAAGGAATTATACCAATGCGAATAAGGTTTGTCAGTGAAGCAAAGCCGCACGTAATTTGAATCCCATGAAAAACGAAACAAATAAAGAATAATATCAGTGCGAATAAGCTTTGCCACTTCAGCGAATCTGCAGGTGATTCGAATCTTATGAAAGCTTAAACAAACAAGTAAGCATATCAATGGGAATAAGCTTTGCCATTGCAGTGAATCCACATGTGGTTCAAATCCTATGAAACCTGGAAAAAATAAGGGACTATATCAATGCGGATCAGCTTGCCACTCCAGCAAAGCCTCACGTGATTCAAATCCTTTGAAAACTAAAACAAAGAAGGGATTATATCAATCTCCTCTAATAATAAACCACGGATCGCTTGTGCCGTACGTCGCGGCTGTTTTGCAAAAAAGTCCTTCTGTTTTCGGCTATTCAACCCGCGGTCCCTCTTTAAGTGGTATCTGAGAAAACGTTTCAGTTTTGCAAATTAACCCCTGCGTTTTGCGAGAATCCCACCCGCACTCCTTTGTTCTATCTTCTCCAGTAGGCATCGCGCAGATGGAGGAGGCCGTCGCCGCCGGCAGGACGCTCAGCCAGGAGCAGAAGGACGTGATGCGCTCCAAGCCCACCCTCGCCGCCGTCATCGACGAGCTCGAGCGCCTCCACGCCCCGCTCGTCGTCGCCGTCGCCGAGGAGGTCTCCGCCTCCGTCCCCCCTGCCCCCGCCTCGTCCGCCTCGGGCTCCGATTCGTCCGTCCAGGACCTCCTCGCGCTCGTCTACTTCGGCGCCCTCTTCAACGTCAAGCCGCAGAGCGACTTCATCGCCACCATGGCCGCGCGCGAGCACGAGCGGAGCAGCTGCATCACCTACGACTGCGTCGGGGACGACGCCGTGGACCTGCTCGTGGAGGGCGACCTCGACGTCGTATCCGCTGTGGCCGCCCTCGTCGCGGCTTGCCCTGCTTCCGCGGTCGACGTCTCCCACCGCGACGCGCTCCAGGCCTGTGCGCACCATGCCCGCTTATGGCTCGCCCGTGCCGACGAGCCCATCCACCCTGGCTCCTCTGTTACTTGTGAGTGATGTTGATGTAGTAGTAGATTTGTTGCTTGGTTTGGTTGGAAGTGATTGCTGACTGAAACCTGTGCCTTTTGGCTGTAGATGCTGCGGTGAGGGCTAAGCTGGACAAGATCATGGCATCAGACTACTACACAGCAGCTGCAGTTGGAGGCTATGGAGCTGAAGGTGTGCAGGCACACGAGAGTATGGCTGCCTCACCAGAGGCATCAGCAGTGGAGGAGAACCTAGCTGCTGAAGGCCACAAGGTGAAATCGCAAACTTCATTTCTTTTCTTGCATAATTTAATTCATGCTTAGCATGGTGCAGTTTATCGTTGCCGTGAGACTGTGTTATGATATTTGTCAAAGATTTATGCGCACAATGCTCCTGAGATTGAGTGAGGAGAGAAAATGGAGGCGACGGCGCTGGGGTATGTGTTTCTTTAGATGTGTGCTGGGAATAAAGAATGAAAAAAGGCTTTGTCCGTTGTTGCAGAGTCTATCAACGTGGATGGGCCATTGGGCTTACTTAACTAATACAGTGTAGTTCGGCACTTCGGTCATTAGGTTACAACGACCGGACTCACCGATGTAATTTTGGTTTCTGCCAATCACTAACCGAATGAACAACCGAAGCGTCGGTCCTCGGTTTTTTCGGCTTCGGTCCCAGTTATTTCGGCTCCGGTCTTCGGTTCTCGATTTTTATGCCCACCCCTATTCTCCGGTGGCAGAGAAGGTGGAAGGGGGAATAACTTCTGCTGGGCTCGTCGGCGAGCGTGTTGCTTCACGACGGGGAGGACAGTGGGCGTTGTGTGCTTACAGGGGGGCGGGTAGGCCGAAGGCAGAGCTCCTAGATCCTGCTACTACCATCTCCTCCCGTGCGAAGCCACTCAGGGCCGTCGCCTAGCCCGGCTACAATGGATTCCTCGCCACCCACCACATCCCCTTCCTCCCGGTCGGCGCCGCCACGCCTCCTCTTTCTCCTGGCCGTTCCTCCTCTTCTCCACCCTGTCCACCATCCTTCCCCCGTCGTGCGCTCCACATCTCCCCCCCCCCATGCTTCTGCCCAGACCCCGCCACCTACCGCCTCAAGCGGCGGCCAACCCTCGCACTCCAGAACACTCCACCGTGGCCTCGCGGATCTAACCAGCCACGGAACAAAACGCGACGATGTCAGGCACTAGGGCGTGACAGACGAGCCACCGCCGAATCGAGGCATGGACCTGCTCCTACCCCGCCTCAGATCCGGCTGCCCGTGACCCGGCACCGCCACCGTCCATATGGTGGGCATGTGGTGGACAGAGGAAGGAGGGAGTGTGCTCCCCGACGTCCCACCTGCAAGATCCATGGTGGAGGATGTCGACCAACACCACCACAAGCTTCCAATCCGCCTCCCGAGAGTTCTGTTCTTTGATGCTGACATCTTGTACGACTCTCCTTCCCACCAGCAAGCCACTGGACTTCAACTTCTTCTCCTACATACTACATGAAGAAAATGTCGCTTCAGCTCTTGGTGTACTCTTGTGTAGATTTTCCTAGAGCAATATTACTTACATTCAGTTTTGTGTCGTCATGGAAATTAAGAGGGCCGTCTCGTGACACCACAACGTCTTCATTCAGATCTTAATTGGAAAGCAAGAACCAAATTGTTTTTTAATTGCCTCTCCCTCCAGATTTTCCCATATCGCGAGATAGTGACCATGGCATCGTGAGGCTGATGCAGCAAACACAGAAGCAAAAGCTTGTGGAGAAGCCGTAACAATTTAAAACTTTGATTTTGTCAATTGCTTCCACTAGAATATCTATGCCTTCGAGCATGATTCTCAGCCGTTGCATTCTCCCGTTGCAACGCACGGGCTCTTTTGCTAGTATGAATAAGCTTTGCCATTGCAGCGAATCTACAGGTGATTCAAATCCTATGAAATCTGAAACAAATAAGGAATAATATCTATGCGAATAAGTTTTGCCATTACAGTGAATCCGCGGGTGATTTGAATCCTATGAAAACTGAAACAAATAAGGATTAATATCAATGCGAATAAGCTTTGCCACTCCAGCGAATCCGTAGGTGATTGGAATTCTATGAAAACTGAAACAAACAAGGAATTATACTAATGAGAATCAGCTTTGCCAGTGGAGCGAATCCGTAGGTGATTGGAATTCTATGAAAACTGAAACAAACAAGGAATTATACTAATGAGAATCAGCTTTGCCAGTGGAGCGAATCCGTAGGTGATTTGAATCCTATGAAAGATGAAATAAACAAGGAATTATATCAATGTGAATCAGCTTTGCCATTGGAACGAATTCTTACATGATTGGAATCCTATGAAAGCTGAAACAAACAAGGATTTGTATCAATGCGAATAAGCTTTGCCACTGCAGTGAATCCACGAGTGATTTGAAAGCTGAAACAAACAAGGAATTATATAAATGCAAAAATAGCTTTGCCACTCGAGCGAATCCGTAGGTGATTCGAATCCTATGAAAGCTGAAACAAACAAGGGTTTGTATCAATGCGAATAAGCTTTGCCATTGCAGTGAATCCACTAGTGATTTGAAAGCTGAAACAAACAAGGAATTATATAAATCCAAAAATAGCTTTGCCACTCGGGCGAATCCGTAGGTGATTCGAATCCTATGAAAGCTGAAACAAACAAGGGTTTGTATCAATGCGAATAAGCTTTGCCACTGCAGTGAATCCACTGGTGATTTGAAAGCTGAAACAAACAAGGAATTATATAAATCCAAAAATAGCTTTGCCACTCGGGCGAATCCGTAGGTGATTCGAATCCTATGAAAGCTGAAACAAACATGGATTTGTATCAATGCGAATAAGCTTTGCCACTGCAGTGAATCCACTCGTGATTTGAAAGCTGAAACAAACAAGGAATTATATCAATGCGAATCTGCTTTGCCATTGGAAAGAATCCTTACGTGATTGGAATCCTATGAAAGCTGAAACAAACAAGAAATTATATCAATGCGATTTGGATTCTATGAAAACTGAAACAAACAAGGAAATACATAACTTCGAATCAGCTTTGCTAGTGAGGTGAATCCGCATGTGATTCGAATATAACCAAAGCTGTAAGAAGCAAATAAGGAATTATATCAATGCGAAAGAGCTTTGGTAGTGAAACAATCCACACGTGGCTCGAGTGTTATCAAAACTGGTACAAACAAGCCCATTGGATGTCTAAGGTGGTGTTTGTTTTCAAGGAACTAAACTTTTTTAAGTCCGATTAAAAAAATAATCTCTCCAGTAAAGTGTTTTTAGTCCCTTAAAAAAAGTCCCTCTTGTTTGATTATGGGGGTGTTTGTTTTCAGGGACTTTTTGATGTAGGGACTAAAAAAAGTCCGTTTTAGTCCCATGTTAAACAAACAGGATGGACTTTTAGGGACTAAGATGGGGTATTTGAGATTAAAGGAAGAAGTCTCTATGGAAGGGTAGGGACTAGGGACTTTTAGAAACAAACGGGTAGGGACTAGAGACTTTTTAGTTGGGACTTAAAAAAATCCTAGGACTTCTGAAACAAACAGGGCCTATATAGAGACTAAAAATATTTTTTTTAGTCTAGTCTCTGTAAACAAACAAGGCCTAAAAGTGTGTGCACCGTTCGTTCGTCCGGGATATTTACTTGCGTTTTAGTGTCTGGCGATGGAGACGCGTTTATGGTTTCGCTGCACGGATCGTGTTGGTTAATACTCCAGTAGAGAGGAGTAATCCATAGCCGACGATGGTCCACGCGCGTATACAACCCCCGTGCCCCCCTTTGAACAGAGCCATATATAGCTCCGGACGAGCCAAGGCGACAGTGAAAGGAAGGAAGCAGCCCAAAACATAAATTTGACCGGATCGGTGCACGTACCACGAGCAGTACCGCCGGCAGCGTACCGGCGAGAGAGAGCACCACCGGCGTCACACCCCCGAGAGAGAGGGAAGTGGGAACCGGGGAACCAGCTAAAGCCCTCTCGGTACCAGCGCAGGGCGCCGGGCACCAGGCGATACGGCTCCACGATCTCGTCTCGTCCCGTGCACCCGCCCGTCCTATCACCAGCCAAGCCCCGCCGGAAATATAATCATTCGCAGGATCGGGATCTTGGCGTCACCTCTTGGCCACACCCGCCCCTCCAAAAGCCGCGCCAGCCCGCAGCGAGAGGGGGGCCGCGCCCCAGCCGGGACGACGACGGCGACGACCCGCGCCGCAGCGGCGGACGAGGTTTTTGAGGCGAGGCGAGGTGAGATGCCACCATGATTGCCGGCTCCAGTTTTTCTTCCATCCTCCCGCGTCCATCGTCGCCCCCGTTCGTTTCCTCTCGCGTCTCGTTTTGCTCGTGGCGTCGTGTGCGTGCCCTTGCTTTGTTGCCTTGCGCTCGGCCTCATCGTAGACAGGCCGGGGGAATCTTTTTACGCCCCTACCTCAGGTCACAGGCAGGCAGGCGAGGTGAGTGTGAAACTGAGAACGCAAACACGCGTCCGTTCCTTTCTCCTCCTCCTACCTTCCCCGCCGCTGCGCCTCTCTCTTCCTTCGCTGCCGCTGTTTTTCCACTGTTGGTTCGTTGGGGTGGGGTGGGTGGGTTTGCCTGAAAAGATCGTCCGGGGAAAAGGTTTCCTCTTCCGGGCTTCACGTAGGTGAGCATCGGCTTCTTCCTTTCACTGATCCAAGTCCAACTGCGACCTCCACCCACCAACCAACTCCGCTGCTGCCGCTCTCTTTGGCGCTACGCCGCTGGCTCTTTTCTGCTTCGTCCTAGTTCGCTTTCCTCCTCTGCTCCCATGTTTCCTCGCCGCGCGCCTCTCTAAAGGTTTCGTTTCGCCGGCGCCAGAAACCAAAAGGAGTGCCGTTTTCTGGGGTTGAGCGAGGCCTTTTGGCTTTCTCGTCCCCGCAGGCAGGTCGACGCCATGGCATCCTTTCTTTTCCTCTCTTCTTGCAGTTCGTGGTTCCTTTCTGTGGTTTCCTTGCTGAATCCTGACGTGCCTGTTCTTCGCGCAGGTAGGGCTGGTCGTCACGCCATGGGGCGCGCCATGAGGTGGCTCAAGAAGGTGCTCACCGGCGGCAAGAAGGAAGGGAGCAAGGACCAGAGCACCGCGGCGCCGCCGATCGAGAGGAGGAGGTGGAGCTTCGCCAAGGCGAGGAGCAGCGTCGCCGACGCCAGCCGGAGGCCTTCCGTCACCGCCGTCGTCGCCGGCGAGCTCTCCCAGTCGAGGCCGTGCGGCTGCGGCGAGGCGGGCGCGGCCGTCTTGATCCAGAAGGCCTTCAGAGGCTACCTGGTACGACCACGCTGTCCATGCTTCATTTCATTGCTTCTCTCAAACAAAAAGATGAGACTGAATTTTGCGATGAACGTTTGAAGATTTACTAGGCGACTTTCTAGCATTTCATTTCATTTGTACTACACTTGTTACAGTTATAATTAAGCAGCCAAGGGTGGGTGGATGAATAGGTGAAGGGGATATTGGTAGATTCCTCTGCATTTGCATTGGGCAGGAGATTTGACTTCACTGTAGGATTACGTGCCGTTGCGATGGCTGCTGTCTTTTCCTTTGGCCGAGTCGTTAGCAACTGCTCATTGTTTAATCTGCTGCTGCTTGCTACTGCTGCTTAGGATATGTTTATTCCCACGGCTCTGCACGTCGTGACACAAGCCTAGTCGGTGTAGTCGTCATCCATCACACTTATTATTAAACCTATGATTCTAGTACTAAAGAACTGCTCTCTGATGGAGTAAAGTGTAATAAGGATTTGAAATTTGTACCGCGACCGCAGGCCAGGAAGGCTCTCCGCGCTCTGAAATCGCTGGTGAAGCTGCAAGCCCTGGTGCGCGGCTACCTGGTGAGGAAGCAGGCGGCCACGACGCTGCACCGGCTGCAGGCGCTCATGAGGCTGCAGGCCTCCTCGCACGCCCTCAAGAACCTCTCGTCCCGGAGGTCCATCGAGCAGGTGAGGATTCCATTTTCACCGTGCGTGCATGCATGCATGCTTCTTCTTCGGTTGGCTTGGGTCACATTCGGTCGGATGAAGCTGATGAATCGGACGTTTTTTTGTTGTTGTTGTTGCGTAGGAGCGGAAGGCGTCGCTGCCGGTGGCGCACCGCCGGCGGCTGTCGGAGGGGGGTGCCGGGGACGCCGGGTTCGACCGCAGCCCTCGGATCGTGGAGATGGACACGTGCCAGCTGCGTTGCCGGTCGTCCCGGATCGCTGGCCGGTACGCGGCCGACCCGCAGGCGCCGCCGCCGTCGTCGCCGCTCGCCTACTTGTGCAAGCCGCCGTCGCGCCTGCAGCTGCGGGAGCTGGAGCCGCGGCAGCCCAAGACGACCCAGAACACGCCCCGCCTCCCGGCCGTCGTGCCCAGCGGCTCGCCGGCGAAAGGCCGGCCGTCGTGCGGCGGCGGGGGCGGGCGGGAGTCGAGCAGCCCGCGGTACATGGCGGACACGGCCTCCTCCGTGGCGAGGGGGCGGTGCCAGAGCGCGCCGAGGCAGCGGCACGGCCACAATGGCGCCGCTGCGCCGGGCCTGCCGCGCGCCGGGTCGAGGAAGGCGGCGCCGCAGTCGCAGGACAGCTTCAGCTTCAAGAGCTCGGAGGCCACCAGCCGCGTGGAGGACTACTCCGAGATGAGCGACGAGGTCACCAGAGACTACTACCTCGACCAGCTCTGGTGATCGTCCGGTCGCCCACTTGATTAGGGGAAGGAGCCTTTAACATCATCATGGGTACATATCAGTAGTAGCAGCAGTCTTTAGGATTAACATCGAAATGCTTGGTAGTTCATGGCACAAAGTATGGTCGTCGTCGTCGTCGTCATCATCCAACATCATCATGGATGATGGGGTAACCGCCATTGTAGCTCGCCGGAGCATGGCAAAGAGAAGGGAATAAAATCCGTTCTGCTCCCCCGAAACCATTTGGGGAAAAACGAGGCAACGAAAGCTCATGAATCCGCAAAACCATTCTCTGCTCTGTTCTGCCGAGATTCAATGCTGATTACTGGAACCATTTGGGAAAAAAGAGGCCGGCTGCAGACCCGGAAGTACTACTACATGACACCGACGTCTACTCCACTAAAAAAACAGAGGGGCATGGATGCTCCAGCCTCGTCTGTTTGGGATAAACGAACAGAAACGGCCGCCTAACAAGCGTGAGCAAACGAAGTAATGTCTGTTTTTAATCCGTTTTAATCCATTTTCTGTTCAATTTTAAGTCATGCTTACTGCTGAACGGACACATGTGCGACGTATGACACGTGCCCATTTTCAATAACATGACCCGCCCGTTGAAGACACATGTACGTAGCTTTTTTAATATCCTTCCTAAGAACAAGTACAATAAGATACAGTCAGCACGCTATAAGAATTAAAATATTATATTTTTGCTGAGTTGAATGAGAGAGAAGAGGAGAAAGAAGGGAAGCGGGCTCTTCGTGATGAGTCAGCTCTAGCACGTGCTCCTAGGTGTTTTGTGAGAATGAAAGGTGGGCCATATATGATAAAAATATTACTCTTTTATAGCTGACTATTGTACAAGCTAGCTAGAAGATGGGCTATAAGACTCCTTATAGCCAGCAGTTGGCTATACTATTAACCATGCTCTAAGCAACACCCCCGCCTAACTCTCCTCTTGGCCTGGCCGTAGCAGCCATTTTTCTCGGCCATGCGCTGTTCGCCATGACCGGTATGCCCCACCCTTCCCCTGCTTGCAATACCTTTCCTCGACGCCCTGACCTGTGACCTGTCCAACCTCGGTCGCCAGATTTCAACACATTTCAACGGATGGATTAGAAGCGGATCCAGCTAGATTTTAGCTCACAACGGTTGCCGGAGTCCGCATTGTATCATGGACTGGATGGGTATTGATCCCCACGGCCCTGCAACGCCCTTGGGGCGCATGCAGGTACCGACTTCGTCTCTAGCCGCTCGGATCTACCCCACTGCCGGTTCATCGATAAATACACCAACAACCATCGTTCGGGCTCAGTGCTGACCCATATGCTCGCCGGCGCATTGATGATGTTTATAAAGTGCGGCGACTATCCATTGAAGGTCGTACGCCGCGTATCTACAACGTCGAAACATCCCAGATGAGTATTTATCAAGTATAAAAATGATGGGTATGTGCTAGTTTAGCTTCGGCTGTGCTTTCGGATTTGACTCGTTTTGCTTATACTCAAGTATTTATCGTGTAGGCTGGATGCAATTTTTTGTTTTGCGAAAAAGAATACATCAATCTACTGATAATGCGTTATTTAATAGATGTTCATGCACTTCTTGCTAGAGTAGAGGCTAGAGGTGAGACTAGATGTGATGAAGCAACGTCTATTTTTTTAGACTCAAAGAAGAAAGAATTATTCAAGATCAAGATTTCGTAGATCAACAACGAATGTATCGAAAAGGCACTAATTCAATTTACAGAAATAGTTATAGAAGTTGAATATTTTCTAAAATGTCTTATAGTTCTTTTTTCTTTGGTTTTGTTATTCTAGTTGAAATTTGGTGATGTACTAATGTATCAAAAAAATCAATGATGAAAGTAATAAAAAATGTTTTGCAAAAGATATGTGCTGATGAGATGCGGTTGAAATGCGTTCACATGTTGACCGTACCGTCACCGCATCCATAAATTCATACGAACGCAATTCCATTATCATCCTAACGGATAGAAAGGGGACAAAATAACAGTCTGTTATAGCAACTCCAACGTGGCGACCCATTCCGTCTGTCGTCATCCGTTGGGTCCGCGTGAACAGAAAAGTCGGTCCAACGCGTCGACCCAAACGGACGCGCGTGCACTTTTCGTACGTGTGCGGACCCATTCCTTACCCAATTTTCTGCCTGATTTGGGTCGGCGCAAACACAAATTGGATGCGGACGACGCGCGCATATTATATCTCCTGGCCCGCCACTCGATGGTACATTGGTCGTTCTCCACCCCTACCGACAGCGTCAACAGCTAGCCCTCGCCTCGCCCCAGCCTGTCGTCGCCGCCGCCTAGTTCCGGTGTCACCTCCCTTACCTCCCGAGCGTCTACCCATGCCGCCAGTCGCATCGCCGTCGGGCCACCGCAGCTTCCCCGACCCCAATCTACCGTCGCCGGTCAGCTTTGTCGTCCACGCCTGCAAGCTGTTCGACAGTTTGCCTCAAGGTACAAATGCATTGTGCCGACGAGTTCTTTTTTCATAATGTTTCGTGCGACTCCTACGATGAGGAGATGCTGCTTGCCGTGCTGGTCCATGACCACCTTAATAGGTAGCGGACGTTGTAGGATGTGATGACTGTTTGTGTGATCATGCACAATATGATCATAGAGGATGAGCGTTCGGAACGTCTTCACGATCAAGGGTTTGATTTCAGGGTGACAATGTGGTGCCTCAGCATGGCAGAGAAGCAGGATCGTTTACACAGTTAATCCAACTTCATCATGAAACACGTGATTAAGAAACTCATATTCAGTTGCAAGATGATTTGGTTGAGCATATGTGCGATCATATTGACAACCAATAGACGTATCGTTTAGACAATTTAATTTTTATTGGGCTTTTAAAACTTTGCTATATTTTATTACGGTTGTGAAAAATACGTAAAATGTTTGTATTTGTTAAAAAACTGTCGGTTAGCCGGCCACGAGGATAAATATGAATACAATCACGTGGATAAATATGGATCGGCGCGTCGAGCGCGCCGCCGACCCAAATCATAAAACGAGTGGACATAAAGCCGGCGGATGATGCAAATGGAAAAAAACGAATAAAATTACTGTGCATTTGAGTTGAACGGTTGAAGTTGCTCTTAAAGATCATGCATTGGAGTTGGCCTAATGAGATGCTACGGACGAGTACCGGCGGCCGCGGATCGTTGCAGTGAAGACAAAGGTTTCTTGTGGTTGCGTGGTACAGCACGCACTAGTAGAGCACTGCGGTTGCAGCGCCACTCAACCGCACCGCTTTATGGATTCGTAGCTTAAATGTTGGCGTTGCCGTGCTTCCGATGCGAAGCATCAGTCGGCAGGCAAAGATTATGAAATGGGCAAGAGGCAGGCGGTACTAGAATAGTACTAGATGGCTTCATCATGTACTGGTTGCTGCCTGTTGATGCTGAGGTACCAGTAGAGAAATTTGGCGAGACTCATCAATGCCGGCGCAATTCTGGACGACCGATCCACGTCCTTTTCGTCCTCAGAATCTCTGCGGTAGTTAAATGTGACCGACGGGATACGGTTCAGGCCGCGCCAGTTGCCCAGCATCGTAGCTTGCCTGAGATGGGGATACCTGCGCCGAATAGCGTTGTTTGGTGGGCATTGCACAAAGGAAAACTTAGGGCATCTCCGGCGCCGAGCTTATAGGGGAGATAAGTCCATGAACACCAACGCGAGAGACAGCCATTCAATGATATTTTGTATATGTTTGTCAGTAAAGGTTAATTTAAAATTCAAATATAGTCCGATCCACAGAACGAGTCGGATCAAACCAACGCAGGATCACATGTTCAATCACAATAAAAAAGGCAAGTATGTTTAGTTTTTACATGCCCAAATCCAAAAAAACATCAATCTCGCACTCTATGCAATTTCCGTCCTGCCGAACCGGCATTCCCGGCCCTTCCTCCCTGATCAAGGTGAGATCGCTGCCTCTTAGGCAGCCTGCGCCCGCACCTCCGTCGCGTCCTTATTATCCGCCGCGATGAGATACTTCAAGTGCTCGCAACACTTCGACACAACCTCTTGGATGGTGTGCTATCGATGGCTGGGGACTTTGATTCACACTTGGGGATGACCGGGTCGGAGTAGAGGCGAAATGTTTGTTTTCATGGAACCAAGCGTGATTGTTGATCCAAAAAATTATGTTATTTTGCTTCGTGTCATGGATCGGATCGAGGTTAGTGGTAAATCATGCCTCACAACAGCTCGTCCGCCCGCATGTTGCACCTTTCTGATCTACCGTTCTTCTTTGGAATCCCGACAGTATCATCCAGATCATTGTCCTCCTCCTCCTACTGCTGATGCTGCTGTAACACCCCAAGATTTCCAGTCATGTTTAATTTAATAAAATTCAGACTTATTTTTAGTTATCATAGGCCTTTTATTAATTTGAGAACCTTTTCGTTTTCAAAATCGTTCCCTTCATATAGATATTTTTGGAAAATATTATGTTTTTTTAATTTTCCTCCCAATTATTTTACTTATCTTATATATTAGTAGAAATTATTTTCATAATTATGTAGTCTCAAAATAATTCTCTTATTAATATTTTCAAAATCTAGAATGCCCCTCTTGCACGAAAATATTTCAAATAACTCTTTGAAAATTCCACAAAATATGAGGGGCAATATGGTGCCTATATATAAATTCTAAGCATCATCAAAACAAGCAAACTACACATGCAAAAACAGAATCTGACTGAAACAGAATAGTCTGTAGTAATCTGTAATGATCATGTACTTCTTTAACTCCAAAAATTCTGAAAATTAGGACGACTTAAGGAATTTGTATAGAAATACTGTGTAAAAAATTCAAATTAAAAAGTTGTTCCAGTAAAATTAGAGAAATTCTGCACTGGAGATCAAAATTTCTATTTTGCACCATATCGACTCTACTCATCGTGCAAATCATCCCAAAGGCTTTACTTGGCACAAACGCTAACTAAAACATAAAAAAATCATTACAAAAGCAATAATCATTTTGTCACAAACTAACAGAAAAATAAAAAGCAAAAATTAAAGATAACTATTGGGTTACCTCCCAACAAGCGTTATTGTTTTACGCCCCTAGCTAGGTATATTACATAGTTTCAAGTGTTATCATCTTTGAAATCAAGCCCCTTAATAATACAACCACTGATAGTAGGAACAAGAGGAGGCCTGAGAATGTGATCCTTTATTATGTCTATGAAGTTGGGGTGAACACTAATCGTTTTGAGATCTTCATTTCTTTTGGTGGGAGGTGTACTAATGCTCTTAGGAATGTATATGATCTTGGGGTTTTTGTCTCGGGAAGTACTAGCATTAGTTGTAGATGGTGTAAAGGTGTAACCTACTTTGTCAATCACCTTCTCCATTGTATCAATTCTACTCAAACCTTGTTCTACCCTCTTATCAATAATAATGCCCATCTCCTTTAAGGTTTTCAAAGTCATTCCTACATTTGACCCAAGTTGAGTGATATGATTATGCAATTTTTTAGCTAACTCCTCAATGGGTTCGTGAGTATCCATTTTCCTTTCGATAGCATCAATTCTTTGCATAATATGTTCGAAGGTTAAATTGGCTTCATTAATGATTGGGTGGTGTTCTAACAAGATTTTCAATGGCATTATAGGCGTCCAAAGTGTGACACAATAAGAAATTCCCACCGGTGATAGTGTCAAGGACAAACCTATACCAAGTTGTCACACCGACGTAAAAAAATATGGAGCAAGGTAGTAGTGGATAGCTTATTAGTTGCTTTACTTTTACCGTAGCAAATCCTATACCATGCATCTTTCAAACTTTCTCCTCCCGTTGGCTTAAAATTGACAACATTATTATTGGGGGTACCACGAACAAAGGAAGAACTACCCATGACTAACTACAAGACAAGGAGCAAGTGAAGATATTTTTTTTGTATTTTTATCTTTAATGAGCTAAATATATCAGCAAATAAAAAAGGAACAAGTGAATGAAAATTTGTGTCGAGTTACTTGGTAGTTGGTGATGACATTCTCAAGACAAACTAAATATACCACCTCTAAACATTCAAAAAAAATCTGTTTTGTGCACTCGTGCCGCTCATGGAGCGACGGGGCAATCGGTATCTTCCATGCTAAGTAAGTTATTCTCAAGATGGGCGTTTATTCACCATCATTGCATGATAGAGATTGGTAAAAAGGATGCCCGGTCCTGCATAATCAGAATTAGATTAAAACAAAACAACTTAGGAAAGTTGATATGTTGGGGGGCACCCGTGAATTCAGCTAGCCATGGTTGTGTATGAATGGTGGATAGGAGTAAACTTTACAATTCTGTTTGGGAACCACCAACAATGAGTTTAGCATGGATGATACTAAAACCTTTGTCATAATGTTGATAGTAAAGAACACCACTCAAAAACTATATTTTCAATCCTTCTTTAAAACTTGAGCTCTCGCACCTTTGTAAATCAATGCTTCCCTATGCGAAGGGCCCATCTATTTACTTTTATGTTGAGTCATCACCCTTTTACTAAAAGCACTAGACCAGATAGCACTATTATCATCCTTATGCAATGGGTCTAGTTAATGTTGGATGTGTGCATGAACTGGATCTTTTCTACTCTCGATTATAATGTTTAATCGTTGCTTGAACCTCAAAGGTGCTCTTCATTTATGTTCTGCGGTCTCAGAAAGGGCTAGCAAGATACCATGTCACCATATTGTGTTATGATTCTTTTAACAAATTGTTGGTATGTGAGATATCTTATTATTTCTTGCTAGTTGGTTATGTATTTCCATGATTGAATGTGATGCTTAATTGTTATCATTGATGTGGTTACTTATGATTTATACTGAAAACTTGAACACTAGCTAAGCATATATAAAGAAACAAGAACAAAAGAGTTTGCAAAAGTTTTCTTTATCATTTTGAGTTTATCAACTGAATTGCTTGAGGACAAGCAATGAGTTATGCTTGGTGGAGTTGATATGTCTCCAACATATCTACTTTTACAAACACTTTTGCTATCGTTTTGGACTCTGATTTGCATGATTTGAATGGAACTAACCCGGAGTGACGCTATATTCAGCAAGACTACATTGGTGTTATTTTTGTGCAAAAATAAAAGTTCTCAAAATTGGACAAAACTTTTTGTAAATTATTTCTAGAATAAATAAGGATTTTTTGAGTGAAGAGCCACCAAAGAAGGGTTGCATGTGGGCCACAAGGCAATAGGGCACAACCACCCCCCTAGCCGCGCCCTCGTGCCTTATGGGGCCCATGTGTCTCTAGTGACCCTAATTCCAGTCCTATGAATTCCTATTCTCAATGAAAATATAAGGGAGAAGATTCCATCATGTTTTACGAGACAGAGTTGGCGCCACCTCCTATTCTTCCTCGGGAGGGCTGATCTGGAGTCCGTTTGGGGCTGCAAAGAGGAGGATTCGACGTCATCGTCATAATCAACCCTTCTCCATCAACAATTCCATGATGCCCACCACCGGGAGGGTAGGACAAAAGATGTCATGTAAGTTCTTATCGCAAGCACGTATGACTATATACAGAATACATGCCTACATTATATTGATGAATTGGAGCTAGTTATGTGTCGCTCTAATGTGTAAATGTTGCATGATTGATGTCATCCATATCTTTTCATCGCTGATCCATGTGAATATGCTTTACAAATAGTGAATCTTCCTAAGTTACTACTGTTTCTATTACTGTCACACCTCCTATTCAATTGCTACTGTTATTGTTGTTACTAAAACTGCTGCTATCACTATCACTGCTACCACTATTATTTTTTGTGCTACTAAATATTTTGTTGTAGAGAGATATCACACGTGCGGTTGAATTCACAACTCAATTGTCAAGGCCTCTAAATATTCTTTGGCTCCCTTTGGGTCGAATCAATAAATTAGGGTGAAATACTACCCGTGAAGACTGTCGCCATCCCCTAAACTTGTGGGTTATCAGCATCCTACACGATTACGATAGTACGATCATTCGGAAATCTTGGTATATCTCAAACGATGTCGTAGGACAAAATGTGTGTGATAGTATCATTATCATACACTGGTTATAGTTAAGAATTGTTTGTGATGCGGTGCATGTCGTAAACGGTGCACAAGATGGTAATGCGATCTCACAAGAGTAGCAAAGATGGGTCGTATGGGAAATATGACATATCTCAAGTGGTTGTCTGATAACTCTCATTTCTAATAGGTGTGGATATCCCATACACTTAGTTTTGCAAAATGTTTGCATTCACAGGTCACCATCACCGATGATTTTTCCATGTCATGTGAGATGGATCCCCGCCCCTATCACCCACACAGGCAAGACGATGGTTTAAAACTACGTGGTGGAAAGGGGTTAAAAACCATTTGTATTACACGTCGATGTACTAGTGTAGTCATATGATGTAACGGTGGAAGTTGCATGTCAATATATCTCGGACTAGCTATGGAAATGTCATGATAGGTAGGTATGGTGGCTGTTTTGAGGAAGATATAAGGTGGCTTATGTGCAACAGAGCGTATCATGTCATGGGGTTTGGATGCACCGACGAAGTTTGCACCGATCCTTGAGATGAGAATGGGCAATGCACGATACCAAACATGATAACAAATTGTGGTGGTGAGAGTGCGTACATCAATGGATTCACACTAGTCATAAAGAACTCACATACTTATACCAAGGTTTTATTAGCTCTCTCGAAGCAAAGTACTACTCGCATGCCCCTAGGGAGGGGGTTTGTAGGAGTTAACCATCGCGCTCCCCCGACCTAATTAGCACATGATTTCAACGAGGAATAAGAATGCTCACACATCATCACGATGCCATAACCTATTTAGATGAACGGCAAATTAACATCCTTTAACTATCGATATTTTTACTAACGAACAACCATTGACTCACACTCTTTTATATTACCACGTAAATATCATTAACCCACAATTTCTCTTTTATGTGCTACATGTATTTTTGATTATGCACTCTTTGAATACCTATTATTTTTTGGGGTAGTCTTATAACCCATGCAAATTACCTTCACTATTTATTAACTCTCAAACAAATTTAAGTGAAGAATGAGAGTGCAATTATTTCTATCAAATCTATATGCCACCATGCTCTAAAAGATATAAGTGAAGCACTAGAGCAACTTCTTAGTTGAACAGATATAAGTGGAGCACATAGAGTAGTATACAAATCATGGTGAACATGTGTCTATCAAACAATGATTGTGGAGAACTAAAACAAAAGTAAACTATACTACACGACACTCCAAGCAAAACTCATATCATGTGATGAATAAAAATATAGCTCCAAGTGACACACCGATAGATTGAGACAAAAGAGGGAATGCCTTCTAGGGCATACCCAAGCTTAGATGCTTGAGTCTTCCTTGAATTCGACTTTGGGTTACTTCGGCATGCCCAAGATTAGTTTTTTTGCCGCTCCTGATTCCTTCATCCATCATGATAACACCCAAAACATGAAAACTTAAGCACACAACCATAAACATTAGGTACTATTATAAATTGATTTATATTTTATTATTGCATAATGTACTGTATTCTAACTTCTGCATGGCTTATAATCCCACCCCACCCCCATGTATAATCCATACCATCATCAAAACAAGCAAACTATGCAAGCAAAAAAAGCTATCTAAAACAGAACAATCTGTAGTGATGAGCAAATATACCCTACTTATGTAACTCCGGCAATTCTGAAAAATTAATACAACGTGAGGAATTTTTGTAGAAATATTATGTAGATATTTTAGATTAAAAATACGTTCGAGTAAAATCGCACATATCCTGCACTAGACGAAAAAGTTTCTTTTTTGCACCATATCAATTCTACTAATCATCCAAATTATCCCAAATGTTTTTCTTAGAAAAAGCACTAATTTAAACATAAAAACTCAATCATTACAATTGCAACAATCATGTTATATCATACAAACAAAAAGTAGAACAAGAAAAATAAGATAACTATTGGGTTGCCTTCCAACCAGCGCTATTGTTTTACACCCCTAGCTAGGCATAATGCATAGTTTCAAGTATTGTCATCTTTCTTGTCAAGTTACTCAATAATACAACCATGATTCTTAGGGGAAAAGGTTGCTTGAAAATAGGGTATCTTATCAAATTTAGAAAATTGGGATGCACACTAATCATTTTAAGATCCTCGATTCTTTTGGTAGGAGTGATACTAGTGTTCTTGGGGACATATATAACCTTGGGATTTTTCTTTTGAGAGGTACTAACATTATTTTTGGAGGGAGTGAAAGTGGAACCCACTTTATCAATTACTTCCTCCATTTTATCAATTGTATTCAAACCTTGCTCTACTCGCTCATTAATAGTTGTACCTTTCTCCTTTAATGCTTTCAAAGTAATTCCTACCTTCAACCAAAATTGTGTGATATGATTATGAAGCTTTTTATCCAACTCCTTAATTTGTTCATTGGCAGCCATTTTATTTTCAATAACATCAAGCCTTTGCATAACAAGCTCCAAGGTCAAAATAGTTTCATTAATGATAATAGGTGGTGATCCAACTAAATCATCATGACTTTAAAAGAATCCAAAGTGTGACTCATTAAGAAATTACCACCGGTAATAGTGTTAAGTATAAATCTATACCAAGTAGTAATAGCCACATAGAAATTACGAAGCAAGATGTTGGGGGATTGCTTATGAATTTATTTATTTTCATCATTTTAAATCATACGCCAAACATTGATACACGTCCAATGTATCTATAATTTTTTATTGTTCCATGTTATTATATTATCATTCTAGGATACTTTTTGAGTAATAATTTACCATTTTATATTCTGTTCAAGCACTAACCTATTGACCCGATGCCTAGTACGAGTTGTTGTTTTCTCTGTGTTTTTTACTTTTCAGGTTTACAGTACCAAGCGAAGTCCAATTGCCCCGAAACTATTTTATGATTTTTGTCTCGACCAAAAAAACCTAGAAGCCTCGGGAGAAAACCGGAGGCCACACGAGGGAGCCACAAGCCAACAGGACGCGTCCATGGGGAGTCAGAGCGCCCTAATGGCTTGTCCCTCCCTGGTGGCCCTCCTACTGAAAGCACAATTGCTCCCTAGGGTGGTTTGATAATTGATCACAACATATGCATCATTGAACTAGTGTGTTTTCCAAGTATATTTCAGAAAAGTTCAAAAGATGTTATGGCTTAAGGTTTATGTGGAGATGCCCCTGGATGCAAGAAAGGAATACTATTGGCTCAAGCTTCAAGCTAGAAGACTCTTCATTTTATACTTATGATAAATCACTTTTGAGTCCATAGGAAAGCCAATACTATTAAAAGGGGGTGAGGTAGTAAAATGAACTGATTGCTCAAATGCTCAAAGTTAGCCACCAAAACACTCAGTCATTTTTCCCCACATATCCATTGTGTCAAATTCCACATACACAAAATCGGTGTCACCAACATTGCCACATCGGACCCACCGAGTTTGAACATAAGACAAAACCCTAGCCATTCCCACCAAATTGGTGCAACCAAAACTGCATCGGTGCTATCGAGTTCAGTGTGACCAACATTCTGTTGCCAAGATACACAAAATCGGAATTTCTGAGTTTGAGTATCGGTGCCATCGAGTTTGGCCATCTGACGTTAGTCACCTTTTCGGTGCCACCGAGTTCTATATATCGGTCTCACCGAGATTCAAAAGTTCACCACTTTAGTGCTAATCGGTACCACAGAGTTGTCTACTTCGGTGTCACCGAGTTTGCTCTTTTGTGTGTAACGGTTGGATTTTGGCTGCTCCCTATATACCCCTTCACCCACCTCTAATTCGTGGGAGAAGCACTCAGAACACACACTTCATTTCCAGATCCGTTTTCTGAGAGAGAACCACCTACTCATGTGTTGAGACCAAGATATTCAAATTCAATCATTTGAATCTTGATCTCTAGCCTCCTCAAACTGCTTTCCACCAAATCAACCTCTCCTACCCATGCATATTCTGTGTGAGAGAGATTTGTGTCGAGGAGACTATCTTTAGAAGCACACGAGCAAGGAGTTCATTGATCTACCCCATCTATTACCTTTTGGAGGGTGGTGCCTCCTAGATTCGTTAGGTGTCGCTTAGGAGCTTCCTACTTCGTGTTGTGGAGTTGAACCAAGATGTTTGTAAGGGCAAGGAGATTGCCTACTTCGTGAAGATCTACCATGATTAAGGCTAGTCCTCCATGGACGGAAGCCGTGGTGGGATAGACAAGGCCGCTTCTTTGTGGTCCCTCCGTGGGTGGAGCCCTCCATGGACTCTCGCAGCCGCTACCCTTCGTGGGTTGAAGTCTCCACTAACATGGACGTACGATAGCCCACCTATCGGAACCATGCCAAAAATCACCGTGTCAACCTTATGTGTTTGATCTCCCTTCCTTACTTCTCTACTTTACACTTGCATGTTTTACTTTCCGCTGCAATAATATTAGAACTGCATGTGTAGCGTGTACTTGACATGTTATAACTGTCGTAGTTGCTTCTCAAGTAAAATTGGGAAAAGGAAAAGTTCTATCTTGTAAAGTAGTCTAATCCACCCCCTCTAGACATACTTTCAATCCTACACCTACCTCCCTTCTCTGGCCTATAAATTCACAAATATTCCAAAAATCCTAAAGAGTGTCATGAAACACTTTTTCCGCCACTGCAAGTGTGTGTTCCGAGGTGATCTCATGTGGAGCTCCGTTTCGGCACCCTGTTGGAGGGGATCGATCATGGAGGGCCTCTCCATCAACCTTTATGCACTCAGGACTATGTGTGAGTAGTTCACCACAAACCTACGGGTCTGTAGTTAGTACCTAGATGGATCTCTCTCTCTCTCTCTCTCTCTCTCTCTCTCTTATGATCTTCAATACAATGATCATCACATCTTCACTTTGATCCATCTGATGTAATACTTTTGTATGGTGCGTTTGTTTGGATCCGATGAATCATTGGTTTATGTTCATATTATTTGTGAAAAGTACTTGAGTTACCTCTTATTATTATGATTCTTAATTGCATGATCATGATAGCTTCATAAATCTCTTTTTTCTATTGAATTGCTTTGGCCAAGTAGATTGATAGTTATTCAGTGAGAGGGGTGTGTTGTAGTGGGTTCAACCAGACGGGTTTCTATATCCCAGTGCTTGAAGGGGACAAGGTACGTCTTTGTGTTGTTGCTACTAAGGATAAAACGATGGTATTTATTCATATTGGTCAAGTTTACTTTGTCTACATCATGTCACATTACTATGTTTGTGATGAACTTAATACGTACAGAGGCAAGCATAGAAGCTCTCTTGAAGTGGAGTAATAATAGTAGGTGCAGGAAAAAGTCGGCCTATTTTCTTATGGACATGATGCCTATATACACATGATCATTCTCGTGAACATCGCATAACTATCAACTTTTTTGTCAATTGCCCAATAGTAATTTGTTTACCCACTGTATGTTGCTTTCACGAGAGATGTCATTAGGGAACACTGTGCCCCCGGGTCTATTCACTTATATATTTACAAAACTTATCTTTACCTTTATGCTTTTATTTATCTTTTATTTAATTTTTCTATTTACAATTATCTACACACCTCACTCGCTTGCAAATAACAAGATCAAGGGGATTGACAATCCTCTTGCCCGCGTTGGGTGTAAGTTGTTTGCTCTTTTGTGTGCGGTCGCTGAAGACGGTTGAGGATTGATATTCCTATTGGCTATCAAGTAACTTCACACAAATTATAATTCACCTATTCTTCTTTTCATTTGCACGCATATTTAGTTTGCTTCATAAAAATCAAAAATACAAAAATATTCATCTTTGCTTGTTACTATGGCTAGTTCCTCCTCTATTTTGCTTACTTGAGAGAATGAAGTGTTCAATTTTAAACGAAGGAGAGGAGAAAATTTGAAAGATGCTTGATATAGGATTTGTAATATTCGAAATAAATCAACTTATAAGCAATCCACTACTTCCTTGCTTCGCAATTTCTACGCAAGCGTGACAACTTGGTATAGGTTTGTCCTTGACACCATCACTGGTGGTAATTTCATAATCTGTCACACTTTGGATGCCTATAACGCTATTGAAAATCTTTTGGGATCACCTCCCACCATTGTTAATGGAACCATTTTGACATTGGAACATGTCATGCGTAGGCTTGATGCTATTGAAAATAAAATTACTACAATTGAACAAATTGAGGAGTTAGATAAAAAGTTCATAATCATATTACTCAATTTGGGACACGGGTAGGATGGCTTTGAAAAATTTGAAGGAGAAGGATAATGTTATAGATGAGGGTAGAACAAAGCATGAATAGGCTAGATAAAATGGAGGAAGTCATTGATAAAGTAGGTTTCGCTTTCACACCCTCCAAAACTAATGCTACCACCCCTCGAAGTAAAAGTCCTAAATTCATATATATTCCTACGAGCATTAGTACCTCTCCTACCAAAAGGAACGAATATCCCAAAATGATTAGTGTGCATCCTAACTTTGTGAACTTTATAAAGGATCCTATTTTCTAGTCTCCGATTGTTATTGAGGAGCTTGATGTCAAAGATGACAACACTTGATCATATGCATTATGCCTAGCTAAGGCATAAAACAATAGCGCTTGTTGGGAGGCAACCTAATAGTTATCTTATTTTTTTTCTTTTTACCTTATGTTTTGGTGTGATAACATGATTATTGCCTCTCTAATGATTGTGCTTTTATGTTTAAATTTGTGTTTGTGCCAAGTAAAGCCTTTGGGATGACTTGTATGATAAGTAGAATTGATACGGTGCAAAAACAGAAACTTTGACGTCCAGTGCAGAATTTCTGTGATTTTACTGGAACGTCTTTTTAATATGAACTTTTACATAGTATTGTTGTACAAATTACTCAGGTCTTCCTAATTTTTCAAAACTTTTGGAGTTACAAAAGTATAGTTTCTTTACAGATTATTACACAATGTTCTGTTATACACAGATTCTGTTTTTGCTTGCATAATTTGCTAGTATTGATGATGCTACGAATTGTATGGGGGGTATAAGCCATGGAGAAGTTAGAATAAAAACCTATTATGAAATAATGAAATATGAATCAATTTATAATAGTACCTAAAGTATTTGATATGTTGCTTATACTAACAGATCTCACGAAGTTTTGTTGAGTTTTTTTTGTGATTGAAGTTTTCAAGTTTTGGGTGTTATCACGATGGACAAAGGAATAAGGAGCGGCAAGAGCCTAAGATTGGGATGCCCAAGGCACTCGAAGGTAATATTCTATGAAGACTCAAGTGTCTAAGCTTGGGGATGCCCCGAAAGGAATCCCCTCTTTCGTCTCAATCCATCGGTATGTCACTTGGAGCTACATTTTTATCCGTCACATGATACGAGTTTTGTTTGGGGCGTCATTTGCTTTAGCTTGCTTTTCTATTTTTAGTTTCCCACAATCATCATTTTTTGGACACAACTATTTTAGAGAAAGGCACTTTCATCATGACTTTCTAGAAAACTCTATGTGCTTCACTTATATATTTTGTGCTTAGTAGTCAAAACCATCATGTACCACACAAAGAGAAATTGTGGGTTAATGATATTGATGTGGTAATATGAGAAAGGTGTGAGTGCATCATTGTTGATTATTAGAAGTATCGGTATTAAGTGGTGTTAATTTCTTGTTTTTATGAATGTTAAAAAGGCAAGGTGGGGATGTGTGAGCTTTTCTATTCCTCGTTAAAATCCTAGTGTTGTTTTGGGTCGGAGGCGCACGTTCTTCATGACTAATGGAAACCATGGACATACGCAATCTCACCTCCTCATATTTTCCTAGCCTCTTTGGTGTCGTGCATTGCCCATTCCCACCTTGAGGATCGGTGCAACTTTCGCCGGTGCATCCAAACCTCGTGGCATGATACGCTCTGTCACACATAACCCGTCCTATATTTTCCTCAAAAAAACCACCATACCTATCTATTATGGCATTTCCATAGCCATTCTGAGATATATTGCCATGCAAATTCCACCATTACATCATATGACTAGTTCATTCATCATCATATTGCTTTGCATGATCATATAGAGCTGACATAGCATTTGTGGCAAAGCCATCATATTGCTGATACATGTCACGCTAGATCAGTACACATCCTGGTACACTACCAGAGGCATTCATATTGAGTCATATTGCATCATAGTTCTTCATATCGAGTTTTCATTGAATTGTATGTAAATAAAAGTTTGATGATCATCATTATTAGGGCATTGTCCTAGTGAGAAAATAAAAATAGGGGAGGACAAATGAGCCCACCATAATAATAAAAAAAATGAGAGAAAAAGAGAGAAGGGACTTTGCTACTATCCTTTACTACACTTGAGCCTCAAAGTCTCATGTTATGTCATTTTCATATGCTAGTGGGAATCAGTTTTTCATTATTACAAACTTGACTTGTATATCCGATGACGGGCTTCCTCAAATGCCCGAGATCTTCATGAGCAAGCAAGTTGGATGCACACCCCACTTAGCCTGAGTTGAGCTTTCATAGACTTATAGCTCTAGTGCATCATTTGCATGGTAATCCCTACTCCTTGCATTGACATATACTGATGGGTATCTCGATGGCCCGTCAGTATGCCTAGTTGATGTGAGGCTATCTTCTCCACTTTTTACCCCTTTTATATCTACCACCATATTCTATTCCACCTTTATGTTATGTCCATGGTTCACGCTCATGTATTGCGTGAAGAATAAAAAGCTGATGCACATTGAAAAAGTACGATCCAATTGCGTGACTTGGACACCGTGGTGCTTAGCATTTGTATTAATGTGGTGAGGATGAAGCGATGCCTTGGTAATGTGATAAGATGAATGGGGTAAACATTCTTTTAGGATCGTATACTTTGAAATGTTGATGATTTTGTTGCTTGTGCTCATAAATATTACAATGTTGACGTTTGTTAATTCATAATTTCTCAATGAACATACATGCAAAAGAGAGCATATTGGGTAGCATGGCACATCAAAATTCTATTTTTATCATTTACTTAACCGAGGGTGAGTAGGAATTAAGCTTGGGGATGCTTGATACGTCTCCAACGTATCTATGACTTTTTCTTGTTCCATGCTATTATATTACCATTCTAGGATCCTTTTTGAGTAATAATTTACCAATTTATATTATTTCTGAGCACTATCCTATTGACTCCTGCCTAGTGTCAGTTGTTGTTTTCCGTGTGTTTTTTACTTTTCAGGTTTACAGTACCAAACGAAGTCCAATAGCCGTGAAACTTTTTCATGATTTTTTCTGGACCAAAAGAAAACCTCGAAACCTCGGGAGAAGACCGGAGGCCACACGCGGGAGGCACAAGCCAACTAGTGCAACCATGCGGGGTCGGCGTGCCCTGATAACTTGTCCCTCCCTGGTGGCCCTCCTACCTCCATTCTCCGGCCTATAAATTCACATATATTCCAAAAACCCTAAATCATATAGTAAAACACTTTCCCCAGCAAGTGTGGGTTCCGCGGAGATCTCATCTGGAGCTCCGTTCTGGCACCCTGCTCAAGGGGTATCGATCATAGAGGGCCTCTTCATAAACCTTGCTACCCTAGAGATGATGTGCGAGTAGTTCACCATAGACATGCGGGTTCGTAGTTAGTACCTAGATGGCTATCTCTCTCTCTCTCTTATGATCTTCAATACAATGATCGTCGCATCTTCTCTTTGATCCATCTGATGTAATACTTTTGTATGATGCGTTTGTTGGAATCCGATGAATTGTGGGTTTATGTTAAGATTATTAATGAAAAGTATTTGAGTCACCTCTGATTATTATGATTCTTAATTGCATGATCATCATAGGTTCGTAAATCTCTTTTTTCCATTGAATTGCTTTGGCCAAGTAGATTGATAGTTATTCAGTGAGAGGGGTGTGTTGTTGTGGGTTCAACCAGACGGGTTTCTATATCCCAGTTCTAGAAGGGGACAAGACACGCCTTTGTGTTGTTGCTACTGATACGACCCAAACGTATCTATAATTTCTGCTTGTTCCATGATCTTTTGGGTGACATTGTTATATGTTTTGCTACACTTTTATATCATTTTACACATATTTGGACTAACCTACTAACTCAATGCACCCAGTGCCAGTTTCTGTCTGCTGATGTCTATTTTGCAGGGGCTTTTACCCAATTTTCCGAAGCCCGAAAAATTCCAGGAAAAATACATAAAAAAAATCAGCAAAACAAAAGCTTCCAGATCACCGAAGATGGGCCAGAGGGGGGCCAGGGGCTGCCCAGGCGACCTGCTGGCACGGCCAGGCCATAGGTCGCGCCAGGAGGCCGCGTGGGTGGGTCTCACCTCCTGTGGTGCCCTCATTTGGCCTATATTTAGAGTCCCGAGAGGAAACCCTTCGACAACTTCCAGAATCGTGAATTTCTCCATTGTTCTGCCGCCGCAGCGCTTCCGAGATCGGGAGCGTCAAGAGACCTCTTCCCGGCACCCTGCTGGAGGGAGTATTGACCTTCGGGAGCTTCTCCACCGCCATGGACGCTTCCCGGACGTGCCGTGAGTAGTCCTCCTTCGACCATGAGTCCATGACCAGTAGCTATGTGATGTCTTCTCTCCAATCTTGTACTTCAATAGTTAGTCCTTGTGAGCTGCCTTACATGATCAAGGCATCTATGTAATTCTCTTGCTATTGCTATGCTTGGTTTGTTGGGATCCGATGGATTATGAGATTATGTTCAGATTTTTAGGAGTTATATATTTGATTATCCTTTTATATTATGTTCCTTAGTGATTCATGCATGTTCTCCGTTGCTATTTATTGCTTTGGCTGAGTAGTAGATTGTAACTCCAAGAGGGAGCGTTATGCAAGATTGTGGGTTCATGCCCCTCGATGTCTAGCTTGAGTGACAGAAACATGAGACTAGGGGATGTGTGATACGTATCCAACGTATCTATAGTTTTTGATGGTTCCATGCTATTATCTTGTCAACTTTGGATGTTTTATATGCATGAATATGCTATTTTATATCTTTTTTGGGACTAACCTATTAACTCAGTGCCAAGTGCCAGTTTCTGTTTTTTTCGTGTTTTTCAGACGGAGTCCAAATGGAATGAAACTTCACGATGATTTTTTTGGACCAAAAGAGACCCCCGAAGCTTTGGAAGAAGGCCAGAAGAGCCACGAGGGAGTCACAAGCCCTGACGCCGCGGCCACCCCCCCCCCCCCCCGGGCCGCACCGTGCAGGCTTGTGACCTCCTCGTTGGCCCAACCGATGCAATTCCACCGCCATAAATTCTTATAAATTCAGAAACCCCCAGAAAGAAACCTAGATCGGGAGTTCCGCCGCCGCAAGCCTCTGTAGCCACCAAAAACCAATCTGGAGCCCGTACCGGCACCCTGCCGGAGGGGCAATCCATCTCCGGTGGCCATCTTCATCATCCCGGCGGTCTCCATGACGAGGAGGGAGTAGTTCTCCCTCGGGGCTGAGGGTATGTACCAGTAGCTATGTGTTTGATCTCTCTCTCTCGTGTTCTTGAGATGTCTTGATCTCGATGTACCGTGGGCTTTGCTGCTATAGTTGGATCTTATGATGTTCTTCCCACTCTCCCTTCTTGTAATGAATTGAGTTTCCCCTTTGAAGTTATCTTATCGGATTGAGTCTTTGAGAACACTTGATGTATGTCTTGCAAGTGTCTATCTGCTGTGATCAACTTGCGGGTTTGTGACAATTGGGAACCTATGCATATGGGTTGGCACACGTGGATTCATGTGAGTACTCGATGTATGTTTTGGTGATCAACTTGCGGGTTCGTGACATTGGGAACCTATGCATAGGGGTTGGCACACGTTTTGACTCTCTGGTAGAATCTTTGGGGCACTCTTTGAAGTTCTATGTGTTGGTTGAATAGACGATTCTGAGATTGTGTGATGCATATCATATAATCATACCCACGGATACTTGAGGTGACAATGGAGTATCTAGGTGACATTAGGGTCTTGGTTGATAAGTATCTTAAGGTGTTATTCTAGTACCAACTCTATGAAAGATTGAACGGAAAGAATAGCTTCGTTTTATTTTACTACGGACTCTTGAATAGATCGATCAGAAAGAATAACTTTGTGGTGGTTTCGTACCCGACAATAATCTCTTCGTTTGTTCTCCGCTATTAGTGACTTTGGAGTGACTCTTTGTTGCATGTTCAGGGCTAGTTATATGATCCAATTATGTTATCATTGTTGAGAGAACTTCACTAGTGAATGTTTGAACCCTAGGCCTTGTTTCCACGCATTGCAATACCGTTCGTGCTCACTTTTGTTACTAGTTACCTTGCTGTTTTTGTAATTTCAGATTACAAAAACCTATATCTACCATCCATATTGCACTTGTATCACCATCTCTTCGCCGAACTAGTGCACCTATACTAGTGAATGATCTTTTTAGTTCTTCCACTTTGAATGATCAAAATTATTTTGATGAAAGCATGCCCCCTATCTATGATGATTATTGTGAGGATACTTATGCTTTAAAGAAGAGGGATGATAAAAATTGTCATACTCTCGAGAACCCCTTTGCTAAACCTTGCTTTTTCATTGTGGACACAATCTGTAGTGCTCAAGTCTTTTACGATACTCCCACTACTATTCTTGAGAATATATTTCCTTATGTGGAGAGTAGTAAAATTCCTATGCTTGTAGATCATGAAAAGAAAGCCTTAGGTGCTGGTTATATTGTTGAATTCATTCATGATCCTACTGAAAATTACTATGAGAGAGGATCATATGCTTCTACTTATTGCAATAGTATCAAGCTTCCTCTCCATATGTTGAAATTTTTGAAGCTATGCTTGTTTTGCCTTCCTATGCTAGTTGACTCTTGCTCCAATAAATTGTTTGATCACAAAATCCCTATGCATAGGAAGTGGGTTAGACTTAAATGTGCTAGCCATTTGCTCCATGATGCTCTCGTTGTGTTTCAATCCTTACCTTTTATGTGAGCATCATTGAAATCAATGCCTGGCTAAGGGCGTTAAACGATAGCGCTTGTTGGGAGGCAACCCAATGAATAAATTTTTCTTTGTTTTTTGCTTCCTGTTTTGTTTTCCTCACACCATCATAATTCTGTTATGATTGTGTCTTTTGTGTTTCTTTTTGTGTTTGTGCCAAGCAAAACCGTTATGATTAGTCTTGGTGATGATTCTTTGATCATGCTGGAAAAAGACAGAAACTTTCTGCTCACGAAATGAATTTTCATTTTTATTCTGTAAGAGCTTTTGAGTTGATTCTTTTTTATAATGATTTCTATGAAATTTCTTCAGACTGTCGTAATTATTCAGATTTGTTTAAGTACCAGAAGTATGCGAAGTATACAGATTGCTACACACTGGTCTGCTGTTAACAGATTCTGTTTTTGTTGAGTTGGTTGTTTATTTTGATGAAACTATGGATAGTATTGGAGGGTACTAGCCATGGAAAAGTGAAAATACAGCAACCCAACACCAACATAAGTAGAATTTAAGTTTGCTACAGTACCTAAGGAAGTGGTGATTTCCTTTCTTATACTAATGATATCACGAGTTTCTGTTTGAGTTTTGTGTTGTGAAGTTTTCAAGTTCTGGGTGAAGTTCTTATGGACAAAGAGATAAAGAGTGGAAAGAGCTCAAGCTTGGGGATTCCCAAGGCACGCCAAGTTGATTCAAGGATGCCGAAAAAGCCTAAGCTTGGGGATGCCCCGGGAAGGCATCCCCTCTTTCGTCTTCAATCCATTGGTAATGTTACTTGGAGCTATATTTTTATTCACCACATGATATGTGTTTTGCTTGGAGCGTATTGTATCGTAGGAGTCTTTTATTTTTGTTGTGTCACGATAATCCTTGCTGCACACCTTTTTGAGAGAGAGAGACATGCACTCATCGTGATTTTGCTAGAATGCTCATTGTGCTTCACTTATATCTTTTGAGCTAGATACTTTTGCTCTTGTGCTTCACTTATATCTTTAGAGCTAGTTGATTTTGCTCTATGTGCTTCACTTATATCTTTTAGATCACAGTGGTGCGTGGCTTGGTAGTTGGCTTATGCTATGAAAGTAGTCCCAAAAGTGGTAGTTATCCAAAGGGTTACGAAAACTTCCATCTTCATGTGCATTGAGTAGAAAGAGAAGCTTGATTCCTCTCAATTAGTTTTGAGATGTGGTTGTGGTAATATTTAAGTTATGTTAGTATGGTGTTGTGAATCTAGAGATACTTGTGTTGAAGTTAGTGATATCCGTAGCATGCACGTATGGTGAACCGCTATGTGATGAAGTTTGAGCATGATTAGTTTATTGATTGTCATCCTTTGTGTAGCGGTCGGGATCGCGCGATGGTTTATCCCTACCAACCCTTCCCCTAGGAGTATGCGTTGAATGCTTTGTTTTGATTACTAATAAAACTTTTGCAACAAGTATATGAGTTCTTCTTGACTAATGTTGAGTCCATGGTTTAGATGCACTTTCACCTTCCACCATCACTATCTTCTTTAGTACCGTGCAACTTTCGTCGGTGCATAAACCTACCATATAGCCTCCCTCAAAACAACCACCATACCTACCTACTATGGCATTTTCAAAGCCATTCCGAGATATATTGCCATGCAACTACCACCATGACATGTGCCACCACTTCTACATTGCCATTGCATGATCATAAGATAGCTAGCATGATGTTTCCATTCATGTCTACGCCATGCTAGATCATTGTCACGGTACACTACCGAAGGCATTTCATATAGTCATCATTTCTCTAAGTTTTGAGTTGTAAGTGTGATGATCATCATTGATGGAGCATTGTCCCATGTGAAAAAAAGGCCAAAGATGCCCACCAAAAAAAAGGAGGTCAAAGAGCCCACCAAAAAAATGAGAGAAAAAGAGAGAAGGGACAATGCTACTATCTCCTTTCCACACTTGTGCTTCATATTAAGCACCATGATCTTCATGATTGAGAGTCTCTCGTTTTGTCACCACCATATAGCTAGTGGTAAATCTTCATTATATAACTTGGCTTGTATATTCCTATGATGGGCTTCCTCAAAATTGACCTAGGTCTTCATGAGCAAGCAAGTTGGATGCACACCCACTAGTTTTCCTTAAGAGCTTTCACATACTCATAGCTCTAGTGCATCTCTTGCATGGCAATCCCTACTCATTCACATTGATATCTATTGATAAGCATCTCCATAGCTCATGGATATGCCTAGTCAATGTGACCATCTTCTCCTTTTTCTTGTCTCACAACCTCCACCACTCCATTCCACCTATAGTGCTATAACCATGGCTCACGCTCATGTATTGCGTGAGAGTTGAAAAAGTTTGAGAAAGTAAAGGTGTGAAAACAATTACTTGGCCAATACCGAGGTTGTGCATGATTTAAATTTGTTGTGCAAGGATGATAGAGCATAGCCAGACTATATGATTTTGTAGGGATAACTTTCTTTTGGCCTTGTTATTTTGAAAGTTCATGATTACCTTGCTAGTTTGATTGAAGTATTATTGTCTCCACATCAATAGAAAACTATTGTTTTGAATCTAACGGATCTGAACATTCATGTCACGTGAGAGAAGTTACAAAGTACAATTATGCTAGGTAGCATGCAACATCAAAAATTCATTCTTTATCACTTCCCTACACGAGGACGAGCAGGAGTTAAGCTTGGGGATGCTTGATACGTTTCCAACGTATCTATAATTTTTGATAGTTCCATGATATTATCTTGTCAACTTTGGATGTTTTATATGCATGAATATGCTATTTTATATGTTTTTTGGGACTAACCTATTAACTCAGTGCCAAGTGCCAGTTTCTGTTTTTTTCGTGTTTTTGACCCTTTTTCAGACGGAGTCCAAATGGAATGAAACTTTACGATGATTTTTTTTGGACCAAAAGAGACCCCCGAAGCTTTGGAAGAAGGCCAGAAGAGCCACGAGGGAGTAACAAGCCCTGACGCCGCGGCCACCCCCCAGGCCGCACCGTGCAGGCTTGTGACCTCCTCGTTGGCCCAACTGACGCAATTCCACCGCCATAAATTCCTATAAATTCAGAAACCCGCAGAAAGAAACCTAGATCGGGAGTTCCGCTGCCGCAAGCCTCTGTAGCCACCAAAAACCAATCTGGAGCCCGTTCCGGCACCCTGACGGAGGGGGAATCCATTTCCGGTGGCCATCTTCATCATCCCGACGATCTCTATGACGAGGAGGGAGTAGTTCTCCCTCGGGGCTGAGGGTATATACCAGTAGCTATGTGTTTGATCTCTCTCTCTCGTGTTCTTGAGATGTCTTGATCTCGATGTACCGTGGGCTTTGCTACTATAGTTGGATCTTATGATGTTCTTCCCCCTCTCCCTTCTTGTAATGAATTGAGTTTCCCCTTTGAAGTTATCTTATCGGATTGAGTCTTTGAGAACACTTGATGTATGTCTTGCACGTGTCTATCTGTTGTGATCAACTTGCGGGTTTGTGACAATTGGGAACCTATGCATATGGGTTGGCACACGTGGATTCATGTGCGTACTCGATGTAAGTTTTGGTGATCAACTTGCGGGTTCGTGACATTGGGAACCTATGCACACGGGTTGGCACACGTTTGACTCTCTCGTAGAAACTTTGGGGCACTCTTTGAAGTTCTATGTGTTGGTTGAATAGATGATTCTGAGATTGTGTGATGCATATCGTATAATCATACCCACGGATACTTGAGGTGACAATGGAGTATCTAGGTGACATTAGGGTCTTGGTTGATAAGTATCTTAAGGTGTTATTCTAGTACGAACTCTATGAAAGATTGAGCGGAAAGAATAGCTTCGTGCTATTTTACTACGGACTCTTGAATAGATCGATCAGAAAGAATAACTTTGTGGTGGTTTCGTACCCGACAATAATCTCTTCGTTTGTTCTCCGCTATTAGTGACTTTGGAGTGACTCTTTGTTGCATGTTCAGGGCTAGTTATATGATCCAATTATGTTATCATTGTTGAGAGAACTTCACTAGTGAATGTTTGAACCCTAGGCCTTGTTTCCACGCATTGCAATACCGTTCGTGCTCACTTTTGTTACTAGTTACCTTGCTGTTTTTGTAATTTCAGATTACAAAAACCTATATCTACCATCCATATTGCACTTGTATCACCATCTCTTCGCCGAACTAGTGCACCTATACAATTTACCATTGTATTGGATGTGTTGGGGACACAAGAGACTCTTTGTTATTTGGTTGCAGGGTTGCTTGAGAGAGACCATCTTCATCCTACGCCTCCCACGGATTGATAAACCTTAGGTCACCCACTTGAGGGAAAATTGCTACTGTCCTACAAACCTCTGCACTTGGAGGCCCAACAACGTCTACAAGGAGAAGGTTGCGTAGTAGACATCAATGTGCTGCTGCCACCAGGGAGAAAACAACGGTGCTTGTGACCACAGTTGCAAGGATTGTTTACCGTACGCATAGTTCGTTAATGCAGTTGTTTGTTGCTTTGAGTTTACACTTTGGATGGGGCTCACAACTTAATACCGGAGATATGTTCTGGATAGATATCTCAAGGTGGATGATTAGTAAGTAGATGCTGATGAATAAACGGTCTACTTGTCTTGGCGTACTGCCCATTACTATTGAACCTCTAACTATCAAGTAGCATAATTAGCATTACGGTGCGTTCATAATTCTGCCAATTTCCTAACTGTGATTTGTTTACCCAAGCATAGTTGTTTATCGTCTTTTGGGAGAGAGACATCACTAGTGAACATCATGTGACTCCGGTCCATATCACCATCATTGCTTACACCTCCATCATTTACCGTTTTCATTTACTTATCCGTTGCAATCACTATTACTTTCCCGCTTGTATTTTGATCCTTTGCAAACTACAAGGCTGGAGAGATTGACAACCTCTCTGTACTCGTTGTGAGCAAAGTTATTGGTTGTGTGTGCAGGTACACGTCTTCTCCTAGCGCCAGGGTGGAAGACACCTACTTGTTGATCCTAGGAGTCCTCGTGGTTCGGTAAACCTTACAGTTCCCGTGTGAGGGAAAACTTGTTGCTGACTACATCTCAACCTTCCACTTGGGGTAACCAACGGGGTGCGAGAAGTATATACATCATCTCGTCATCAGCTACTTACGATAAAATTATGGGGTTTATTCATATCGATTAAGTTTATTTTTTCTCATCATGTCATCGTTCTCCAAGCATTACTTTGTTTGTCATGAACTTAATACGTAGAGAGGCAAGCATAGAAGCAATCTTGAAGTGGAGTAATAGTAGTAGGTGCAGGTAGGAGTCAGCCTATTCTCTTGTGGACGTGATGCCTATATACACATGATCATTGTCATGAACATATCATAACTATCCGCTTTTCTATTAATTGTCCAACAGTCATTTGTTTACCCACCATATGTTGCTTCCATGAGAGATGCCATTAGGGAACACTATGGCCCCCCGGGTCTATTCACTTATATATTTAAAAAACTTATCTTTACTTTGCTACCTTTATTTGTCATTTATTTTATTTTGCAATTTAAAATTATCTATAATTATCTACACGCCTCACTTGCTTGCAAATAACTAGATCAAGGGGATTGACAATCCTCTTGCCCGCGTTGGGTGCAAGTTGTTTGCTCTTTTGTGTGCAACCGCTCAAGAGGGTTGAGGATTGATATTCCTATTGGTTCGATAAACCTTGGTTTCTTAACTGGGGGAAATACTTACCCGTATTTTGCTGCAATTATCCATTCCTCTTCACGAAAAATCCAACGTAGATCACAAGTATCAAGCATCTCTTAAACTTTCTCCTCCCCTTTGTTTAAAATTAAGCACCTCATTATGCGGAGTAGAAGGAACAAAGCAAGAACTAGCCATAGTAACAAGAAAACAAGTAAACTAGAAAAGATAAATATTTTTATATTTTTGATTTTTATTGCATGCAAAATATAACAACAGATAAAAAGTAGAACAAGTGAATGATAATTTGTGAGAAGGTACCTGATAGGAAAATTATGATACTCCCCGGCAACGACCCCATAAATCCATCCTCATACTTGTGATATGCATTGTATTTTTCCCCGAAGAGGAGGGGATGATGCATCAAAGTATAGATAAGTATTTTCCTAAGTGAGAACCAAGGTTATCGAACCAATAGGAGAACTACGCAATTTCCCGTCTTGAGCGCCTACACACAAAAGAGTACAAACTTGCACCCAACGCGGGCAAGAGGGTTGCCAATCCCCTTCAACTCGTTACTTGCAAGCAATAAGTAGTGATAGATAGATAGCTAAAATATATCTAATATAAAAAATAAATACAAATAATAAAAGGCAGCGAGGTATATTTGTATTTTTGTGAATAGACCCGGGGGCCATAGTTTTTGCTAGAGGCCTCTCTCTCGTAGAAAGCATACGAAGGATAAACGAATTACTGTTGGGCAATATTGAAAAGCGCATAGTTATGTAATATTTATTCATGGCAATGATCATTACATATAGGCATCACGTCCGTAAGCAAGTAGACTGACTCCTGTCTGCATCTACTACTATTACTCCACCCATCGACCGCTATCCAACATGCATCTAGAGTATTAAGTAAAATAAGGTAATGTTTGGAGAATAATGTCGTGATGTAGACAAAGAAATACAATTAATATGAATCAACCCCATTCTTTCATTCTTAGTGGCATCAATACAAATACGTGTCTTGTCCCCTACTTTGTCACAGGGATATAGAGCACCGCAAGATTGAACCCACTACAATGGACCTCTCTCACTGAAGATATATCAATCTAATTGGTCAAACCAAATCAATAGATCGGAGAGAATTACGAAGCTATCACATTCAGGCATATAAGAATTCAGAGAACTCAAATATATTTCATGAATAATCTGAACATAAACACAAAATTCATCGCATCCCAACAAATGCACCGCACAAAGTGATTACACGAGATAGAGCCAACGAAGAACATAGAGAGAGAGATAGCCATCTAGGTACTAACTACGGACCTGTAGGTCTATGGTGAACTACTCACAAATCACCATGGGAGCAGCAAGGTTGATGTAGAGGCCTCCATGATCGATCCCCCCTCCAACAGGGCATCGGAACAAGGCTCCACATGGGTATAGGGTGGAACAAAGACTTGCGGCGAAGGAAAAACTATTTCGGGAGGCTGTCTACGGTTTTTTGGGATAATTGAGAATTTATAGGACAAATAGGGGCACCGGAGGCCTAGGGAGGAGGCTCTAGCCATCGGGGCACGGCCACCCCCTGGGTGCGCCTTCTTATCTTGGCGCCTCCCTGTGGGGCCTTTGGTTAACTGTCGAAGCTTCCAGGTCCTTATTTTGTCGAGAAAAAATCGTTAAAAAGTTTAGGGGTATTTGGACTTTGTTTGTTACAGTATTCGTGAAAAGCCAAAAACATACATAAAATAGCAACTGGCACTAGGTTAATAGGTTAGTGCTCAAAATTAATATAACAACAAGTAAATACTTAAAATGCTTCCTAGAATGATAATATAATTGCATGGAACAATCAAAATTATAGATACATTGGAGACGTATCATGCAACGGCGCTGGAAATTCTTCTACTACTCCTAGGGAGTTGTTAGATTTCCCTGAAGAAGAGGGGTGATGTAGCCCGGTATCAGAAAGTATTTCCCTCATTTAAGAACCAATATTTAATCGAACCAGTAGGAGGCACCATACTAACAACATTAGCAACACCTGCACACAACTACCATAAATGCTTGCACCCAATAAAAGGGAAGAGGGTTGTGAATCCCCTTATTTCTCACTGGTTGCAAGGTTAAAATGAATAATGGAAGGATAATAGTTTGCAAGATAATAAAGAACAAAATAAATAAAAATGAAAATATGAAAGCAATTTTAGCAAGTTTGTATTAATGATAAGATAGAGCCGGGGCATTGGATCACTAGTGGCATCTCTCTCGAAAGCATAACAGCGGTGGGTAGACAAATTACTATTGGGCAATTGATAGAATAGCGAATAATTATGAATCCATAGAATAATCTAATATGTGCATTATGTTTGTGACGGGTCGATCGTTAAACTTACTAACATCTACTACTATTACTCCACCCCAACACCGCTATCCAACAATGCATCCTCAAGTATCTAGTTCATAAAATAGAGTAATACAATAAGTATGATGACATAATGTAGACACGAAGAGATCAATCAATATGATCAAACCCCATCGTTTTCCCCTTATTGGAAATAATACAATGACATTATCCCTCTTGTCACTAGACAGAGTCACCCCAATATTGAATCCACTATTATGCACCACTTAATTACGTTGAAGATCTAATCATCTAATTGCACAACGAAGAATCAAAAGATCGGAAAGCATACATCGCTATGAAATTACATATAAATGATTTCAGAGAAAATATCATATAACGCAATGAATATTTTTTATCATAAAATCACAATTAATCGGACCACAAGAAACACACCACAAAGAAGATAACATCAAATAGATCTCATGGAAGATCATTGTATTGAAGATCAAAAGAGAGAAAGAATGCCATCTAGCTACTGCTATGAACTCGCTCGTCATGTAGGAACTACTCACACATCATCATGAAGGCAGCAAGGTTGATGACGATAGCTTCCCGATGATTGCCCCCCCCCCCCCGACAGAGTGCCAGAACATGGCTTCACATTGGTTCATGGCGGAATAGAGGCTTGCGGAGCGATAAAAATATTCAGATCTTGCTTCAAGGGTTTCTAAATATCTGGGTATTTATAGATGTGGAATTGGGTCAAAAGGAGTAAAGGGGGACCACAAGTTTGGTTGGCAGGAGGGTGCGCCCCTCGAGCTTGTGGGTCCCTGGTAGATCTTCCAACTGTCTCCCGAAGTTTCTAGTGTCACATATTTTGCAGAAGCATTCCTCTGAAGTTTCGTCTTGTTTGGACTTCAGTATATATAGTTTTCCTACAAAACCAAAAACATGCAAACAAACATAAACTGACACTTGGCACTGAATGTGCGGTAACCACTTCATGCGAAGAGGGGTTTCGGTGGGACCGTGGTGTCGGACATGTGCATCGTAGCGATCCGCATGGGTGCAAAGACTCCTTAGTTTTTGCCCCGTCCGCGAGATTTCGGATACCCAATCAGGTTCGTGTACCGATGGGTACCACGTTGGATGGCACGCTACTTCGGGGCCACTTGGTCCGGATGGTAGCGGGCGATTTGAGAGCCCGTGTTGAAGATGCCCTAAAGAGGTACGAAAAATTAATATGCTTACATCACTGAGATACAATGATCCACAAGGCAAAATCAGATCATGCAAAATCATAGAAAGAGGCGAAGCCATCGGCTGTAGACCTCTAGAGCCTCCAAACAAGTTTATTGAAGGCAAACTAATCAGGCAGCATCACGGAAAACAAAGAGGCAGGAGGTGGACGAAGAGTTTCTGCTCCCGAGCTCAATTGAGCTCGATAAACATTAAAATTGAAAAAATATGAAAAAATTCTGATTTTTGTGTCCAACATTAAAAATTTAAGCGAGTACAAAAAATTGGCATGAAATAATACTCGTACAAGGCATGGCAAAAGAAATCGATACTCTGAAAAACGCATTTCCAAATTATAAATTTTGTTTTTTTCCACGCCCTATAAGCTTGTTGTTTCATGTTAAATTTTTGCACACGCTTAAAACTTTTATCAATGTTGGTCTTAGGAACAATTCAGATTTTTTAAAACTTTTTTCAAAAAAAATTACTGTTCATCGAGCTCATTTGAGCTCATGAGGAGAAGGGCAGTTTGAGCAGGAGGTCTTCTTCAGTGCAGGTTACGCAGGAGGTCCAAATGGACAACCAAACAGATTTATTGGCCCGTTGCGTGCACCTCTGCAGAATCCAGATTTCAGACTACAACACCGGATTACACGCGAGGTAATCCAGGGCCGAGGCTCCGGGAACACGCAGTTCTTTTTCTTTTAAAATTTTATAACAGACCGGAACACGCAGTAGCTACACCATTCCCAACGCCTCTTGAAAATTTACCTGTCCTCTTCAACAGATTCGGATCGGTTCGCCGAGCTGTCCAAGGTCAGAAGTCTGAACCCCCGATTGAAGTCGAAGTTGAAGAGGACACGGGTCGCAGCTGTCAGCTTTGGTTCGGAGCAGGCGGGGTACGTGACTGGCTGGAGAGATTGATCGGACAGACAGATGGGCTCGCGGATTTGTTTTACTTGCCGCTGGCGGATCCAGATCTTGCCACCTTTTTGACAGATGGGTGTCGTCTGAATCTGTATTTGTCTCTGTCTCTGTGTGGTGTACGTACATTGTATAATTATTGGGGTAATATTGGTACTCATACAACTTGCACATGATGTTTTGTTTAGTGTTAAAAAAGTTGTAAAACATGTCATTGCAGTCCCTTAATTTGTCTATACGTGTAGATACGTTCACTTTTTTCGTGGCCAGACGGCTTGTCAGCATGAACGTGGCCCACATGTCAGTGGCCAAAAGTGGTGAGGCAATGGGTGAGTCAAGCATTATCTTTTTTTCATAAAACATCCTCAGCTTTTATTTAATTACTGTCAGCACATAGTGGCTCGCAGAAAACAGGAATAAAAAATAGCACCAAGGGGATTCGCTCGACGTCCTCCATTCCATAAACTATCTGAACTATCCACTGGACCAGGAATAATTTGATACAAGAAAAACAAACGCTATTTTCTTTAATACAGTGTTCACTCAGCCCATAAAACCTGTCGTGATATTCCCAGGGCCGGCCCATAGGCCGGGCAAACGGGGCGCCCGCCCTGGGCCACGGGAAGACAGGGGCCTCAGCCCAGGTAATGCTTTGACTACCTTGCAGTGCCCTGCGCGTCTTCTCGTTCGGGGTCGTTCCTTCTCGTTCTTCTCCCGAGAGGCGAGACCGCGAGAGTAAATCTTCTCCTTCCTTCTCGAGACAGATTCCCAGACTCCCAAAACAGCGCCGTCTCCGATTCCAAAATCACTGCCGGCCATTAATGGAGACCAATGACGCAAATCCGATCCCCAATCTGCTCGCCTTCCTTCCTCAAAGATCTTCCCGTTCCTCATGGAACAGCGCCGCCGCTTCCTGCTCACATCCCCATCAGGCATCAGCTAGACGTTGGAGCCTTGGAGATCTCGTTCCTCACTTCCCGGTGATCTCGTTCCTCCTTTCAGATAAATAGATGACCCTGCCTGCATCTCTATTCTCTAATATCTCTCTTTCTCTATTTCAGACTTTCAGTGGACAGGGGAATAGGGGATCTATTTGAGGCAGGGGGAGGGCTGTTGTTCTTGTTCGCTGGGAGTCGCTGCTGTTCTTGTTCGCTGCCAGTGCCTGCTGCCAGGCCGCCAGTGGGAGGGGGCGAAGGCAGGCAAGGGGAGGGGCCGAAGGGGGGGGCCTGGGTTGGATCTGTTTCAGGTAATCAGGTTCTTCACTAGTTCATTTTCTTTTAGAACATATTTTTTTCTTCCTAGTGAAACAAATCACATGAACATCGAACAACTGAACTGCAGAACTGGAGAAGGGTCCTGTTGACTGGCACTCACGGATCTGCTGATTTGGCCGCCTACATCAACATCCAGGTGCCTTTGTTCCCTGTTTTAATCATTTTCTGCTGCTTGTTCTTGATAAGTAACATGTCCTTTAGAAAGCATTTATCTGGTAGTAACAAAAGGAAGATAAAAAAGCAAAAAGATGAAGAGGTAAAATCTCTAAAAGGATCACTTAACAGATATTTCAAACCTGGTAGTTCTTCTAGAGGTCCCGTGGAATTGGCCATAGTAT